>NC_143257.1:32580000-33830000 GCF_984573655.1 Nuphar pumila
GACAAAACATAAAATCGGCTACATAAAGAAAGCAAATATAATATGTTTTGAAAAGACTCTAGTTACCTTCTTTAAAGAAATGTTTTTAAATATAGGAAAAAGACAAAAACATGAAATCGGCTACATAAAGAAAGCAAATATAATATGTTTTGAAAAGACTCTAGTTATCTCCTTTAAAGAAATAATTTTAAAATATAGGTAAAAGACAAAACATGAAAATCGACTATACAAAGAAAACAAATATAAAATAGTTTGATAAAGACTCTAGTTACCTTTTTACAAAACCATAGAATGTCGACTTACTTGAAGTCATCAGTCTCTTTGTACAAGCATTAAATACCTCCTGTAAGAAATCCTTGTTAATATCCTTCTCAAGAATGTCGACTTTCTTGTAGTCCTCATTCTCTCTGAAGTCTTTGAAAAACACAACATAAAGAAAACACTTGACATGACTATGTACAAATAAATATCTCAAAGCACTCATTGTACTTACACTCATTTAAGGTAAAAAAGTACTTATGTACCTCAAATCATTAATTAGAATAAAGACAAAACTACAAATCCAATGTTCAATGTACTATTGTAAGAAATAGACTTTTTACATAAAATATGTATTACCTAAAATATTACAACGACTAAATGTACCCTATATTTTACTTTTATGGAAAAAGGTATTCTCGAATTTCTCTAAAAGATGTTTTTGAAATGACATAACATTTCACATTTCAAAAAGGCTACGATTTCAAAATGTAACGACTACTTTTTTAAAAGCTATATAAACACACTCAAATAAACTATTCAACAAGAGGAATGGAATAGATGTGTGAGCTTACAACGAGAAAAATTCTATTCATTATTTGAAAAGAGAGCCTTGAAAAAGAAAGTGGAAAAGAAAAGAAAGAAAAGAGAAAAAGTCAAGTCCAACTCTTTGACAAAGAGTATCCTCTGAGTGACAAACAGAACATTCTGAGAACCCTTCATTCGTGCATTCATATCATTCTGAAGGTTCTATAGGAAGTATTGTAACTTTCTGTTATTCACTGTATTCCTTCTTTGTTGAAAGAAGTAGACCTCTGAGAAAGAGGGTGTTGTCCTTCTCTGTTGAGAGAAGAAGACCTCTGTGGAAGAGGGTGTGCCCCTTCTCTGTTGAGAGAAGAAGACCTCTGAGGAAGAGGGTGTTGTACTATTTATCCGGTGACTCGGATGTTATAGTGGAAAGCTCAAGTGGTTTGCTTGGGGACTGGATGTAGGTCTGGGTATTGACCGAACCAGTATAAATTTTGTGTTTTATGTGTTGTGCCTTATTGCCTGATTATTTTTATTTTATCGATCTTTATCGTATTTCACTATTCACCCCCCCTCTAGTGGAATTTCATTTGGTATCAGAGCAGGTTTGCTGGTTTCGACGTAACAAGTCTTCCAGCACAAATGGGATCTACCTCCTATGCTCGTGATATTGAAGGTCAACACGCATCTCATCCACCTTTCTTCAACGGCTCCAACTATGGATATTGGAAGTGCAGAATGGCTATATTTCTCAAATCCATAGATTTTGCTGTATGGAAAATTGTTGAGCATCCATACATATCTCCATCCGCAGACTATAGCTTATGGTCTGATGAAGAAAAGAAAATGGCAAACCTAAATGCAAAGGCTATGAATGCCTTATATTGTGCCATTGATCAGAACGAATTCAATAGAATATCTATATGTGAATCTGCATATGATATTTGGCATTCTTTGGAAGTTATTCATGAAGGAACCAACAAAGTGAAAGAAGCCAAAATCTCATCTCTTGTTAGAAAATATGAGTTGTTCAAAATGAACAAAGATAAACCCATCACAGAGATGTTTACCAGATTCACCAACATCACCAACGATCTGAAATCTTTGGGGGTAACATATTCCCAGACTGAAAAGGTGAAGAAAATCTTGAGATCTCTCACAACTGATTGGGAGAAAAAGACTACAGCTATTGAAGAAGCTCAAGATTTATCTAAGCTTACTTTGGACGACTTAATAGGCAATCTTATGGCCTATGAAGTCCACATGAAAGAAAGAAGGGAAGAAGAGCAACCAATAAAGAAAACTCTAGCTTTCCCAGCTCTATCTGAGAATGAAGACTCAGATAAAGAATCCGAAATTGCGCTACTAACCAGAAAATTCTAGCGCTTCATGAGAAGGAACCGGCTTCCAAACAAGCACAAGGAAAGAAAAGATCCTAAGGAAGATCCCATGTGCTATCAGTGTAACAAGCCAGGTCACTTGAGACGTGACTGTCCCCTTCTCAAAAGAAAGTCCAAGACTGAGGAACCAAAGAAGAGGTTCTTCAAGAAAAAGGCTCTGCATGCTCAATGGGATGATTCAGAACCATCCAGCAGTGAAGAGTCAAGTGATGATGAAGCCGAAACTGCAAATATGTGCTTCATGGCAAACGAAAGTTCTGTAAGTGAAATCTCTGATTTTTCCTTTGAAGAACTTCTAGATGCTTTTCAAGAACTATTTGAAGAATCTAGAAAATTGAGTTTCAAAAATAAAGATTTAAAATCTGAAAATCTAAAGCTTTCCCAAAAGAATGAAAAACTCAACAGTGAAAATTCTGAGTTGAAAAAGAAAAACCTTATGCTTATGTCTGAAATCTCTTCTACTAGCTCCAAAACTAAAAATCTGCAAGTAGAAATTTCAGAGCTAAAAAGTAAAACTGAGAACCTCATGAAAACGGTTTTCAAGTTTACTAAAGGTAAAGAGAACTTTGATAAACTCTTATCCTCTCAGAAAGTCTCTTTCTACAAGAATGGTATTGGCTACTCTCATTTCAACAAGCCTTCTTGTATAAATCAAAAGACCACATTTGTGAAAAGTTCGTCTGAACCAAATAAGGAGTATTATAATGTTAATTTTTTTAACTCCTCTAAGGTTGTAGACAAACCCAAATCCAAATGGATATGGGTTCCAAAGTCTAACAAAAAGGGACCCGATTGGGTACCAAAAAGAAATTTTACTTGATGATTTGTAGGCTTCAAATAAGAAGAACAGATGGATTCTAGACAGTGGATGTTCAAAACACATGACAGGACATCCAGACCTTTTTGTTGTTCTTCATCATAAAGAAGGAGGAACCGTCACCTTTGGAGATAACAACAAAGGTTTGATAATTGGCATTGGTAATATTGGTAACATAGATAGACCTCTTATCAAAGACGTTCTTCTTGTTAAAGGCTTAAAACATAACCTACTAAGTATCAGTCAAATGTGTGACACAGGTTATAATGTTAGCTTTAATCATGATGCATGCCTCATAGCAGACACCAACGAAAACATCATCTTAAAAGGTATAAGAAAGAATAATATATATGAACTATACCTAGAAAACATCACAGAACATTGCCTCATAGCTAATAATGACACTCAACATCTATGGCACATGAGAATGGGTCATGTCAATTCTAAATACATGTCTAAATTAGCTAAAGATAAGTTAGTACGTGGGTTACCCAAAATATCTTTTAAAAAGGATTATTTTTGTGATGCATGTCAATTAGGAAAACTGTCAAAATCATCTTTCAAATCAAAAAATATCATTTCAAGTAAAAGACCTTTAGAACTTCTCCACTTGGATCTTTTTGGTCCTTCTAGAGTAGCTAGTCATAATCACAATAAATACGTTTTTGTTATTGTAGATGACTACTCAAGATTTACTTGGGTAATATTTTTGAAAAACAAAAGTGACACGTTTTGTCAATTTGAAATCTTATGTAAAAAATTACAAAATGAAAAATCTTGTTCTATTGTTAAAATCCGTAGTGACCATGGAGGAGAATTTGAAAATGAACTCTTTATAAATTTTTGTAACTTGCATGGTATTTCTCATAACTTTGCCTTTCCTAGAGCTGGACCTCAAAATGGTGTAGTAGAAAGAAAGAATAGAACCCTTCAGGAATCTGCCAGGACTATGCTCCAACACAATAATCTTGCTAAATCTTTTTGGGCAGAAGCTGTTAATACTGCATGCTACATAACAAATAGAGTTCTCATTAGACCCTTATTAAATAAAACTCCCTATGAACTATTCTATGACAGAACTCCAAGAATAAACTATTTCAAAGTCTTTGGATGTAAATGCTTTATCCTAAACACAAAAGATAGCCTGGATAAATTTGATGCTAAATCCGTTGAAGGCATATTCTTAGGATATTCAAGTCATAGTAAAGCATACAGAGTTTTCAATAAGAGTTATAATACTATTGAAGAATCTATGCATGTTAGTTTTTGTGAATCTATTGATCAATCTGTTCATAAGCAAACTAATGATGATGATGTTGAAAGTACAAATTTATTTTTAGATAACACAGCTAAGTCTAATGAAGATGATCATCAAAGAACATTTGTCGATATCAAAGATCATCCTCAAAAACAGATTTTGGGAGAACTGACAAAGGGGGTTCAAACTAGAGCTCAGCTAGAACGGATTGCAAACATGGCTTTCATTTCTCAACTTGAACCAAAGAAGATTGATGAAGCCATCATTGATGAGTTCTGGATGCTAGCCATGACTGAAGAACTGAATCAATTCCAAAGGAATGAAGTTTGGGATCTTGTACCTAGACCAAAGAATCATCCGATCATTGGGACAAGATGATCTTCAGAAACAAGCTAGATGAAACAGGTAATGTTATAAGAAACAAGGCCAGACTAGTAGCTCAAGGATACAACCAGGAGGAAGGTATTGATTTTGATGAAACATTTGCTCCTGTTGCTAGACTTGAATCTATTAGAATGTTTTTAGCATATGCAAGCTATATGGATTTCAAATTATATCAAATGGATGTTAAAAGTGCTTTTCTAAATGGATTTATAAATGAAGAAGTTTATGTAAAACAACCTCCAGGATTTGAAAACGAACAATATCCAGATCATGTTTTCAAACTCAAACGTGCTTTGTATGGTTTAAAACAAGCACCTCGTGCTTGGTATGATAGACTTAAAACCTTTTTGTTAAAAACTGGTTTTTCTGTAGGCAAAGCAGACTCTACATTATTCGTTAAAATAGTGAATAATCATATCCTAATTGTTCAAATATATGTAGACGATATCATCTTTGGATCTTCTAACATCACTCTTTGTGAAGAATTTTCTAAGTCCATGCAGAAAGAATTTGAAATGAGTATGATAGGAGAACTCACCTACTTTCTTAGACTGCATATTAAGCAAACCAAGGATGGAGTTTTCATCAATCAATCTAAGTATGCTCGTGAACTTCTTAAGAGGTTCAACATGAACTCAACTGCTTCAAAATCTACTCCTATGAGCACTACTACTGTTTTGGACAAAGATGAAGATGGTAAGTCTGTTGATACAAAGGTATACCGAGGTATGATAGGATCACTTCTATATTTAACTGCTAGTCGTCCAGATATTATGTTCAGTGTTTGCTTGTGTGCTAGATTTCAGTCAAATCCAAAAGAATCACATCTTAAAGCTGTAAAAAGAATAATGAGATATTTAAAAGACACAGTTGATTTTGGATTATTCTATTCAAAATCCTCTACATTTGATCTAATCTCATACAGCGATGCTGACTTTGCTGGAAGTAAATCTGACAAAAAAAGTACAAGTGGAACATGTCATATGCTAGGGCACTCACTAGTATCCTGGTTCAGTAGGAAACAAAACTGTGTATCCTTATCAACTACTGAAGCCGAATACATTGTTGCTAGCCTAGCTTGTACACAAGTTATCTCGATGAAACAAACCTTAAAAGATTTTGGTTTAAATTTTGAAAACACAACTATTTTTTGTGATAATACTAGTGCTATAAACCTATCTAAAAATCCTATCTTGCACTCACGAACTAAGCACATTCAAATAAGACATCATTTCTTAAGAGAACAAGTTTTAAACAACATTATTAAACTCGAATTTATACCCACTAATCAACAGTTAGCAGACATATTCACTAAATCATTAAAACATGAAGACTTCACACGTATTAGAAGAGAACTAGGAATATGCAAACTAAGTGACTTATAAATTAATCACACTTATTAAGATTATTGCTTTTGATAAAATCTTATTTTAAAAGTTTTTTTATTATTGATTTTTTTTTTTTGTGTTTGTTTTACTATTCAAAGTCAAACTATGTTTTCATATTTTCGTATACTCTCAATACTCATAGAAATACATTCATCATGACACATTCTTTATGTCTTTCAACTTGTCATCTTTCAAGTACACTCTCATAATGACTTCTTGTCCTATCTCCTTTTACGTATATCCATAAGAACCATTTACTTTAAGTAAAAAGCTATCATGACTTGGATCACATCAGTCATTTCATTACACCTTTTATATCTTTTGTCTTTTTGTGACAACCTCTCATACAATAAGCTAGCCGACCTCCAAACATGACTCCTCATTATTATTCTTAATAAATTATATTCATGTGATATACTCCCTTTTTCATGACCTCTTATCAATGTACTTCTCTAAAATCTTAAGACATCTTATGAAAAATTCAAAGTGATTATTATTATTTTTTTTGTATCACCTTTTAAGTGGTTATATTTCACGTAAATTTTTTACTATATCATCGGTTATTTCATAGCTTAAGTATAATCTATTATCATCCGGTCATCCTTCACATCCTTTATGAAATCATATTTTAAACAGCTTACCCTCTATGGTTTTTAATACTACTAATACCACCCTTTTATTTCCTCTTTCTCTCTTTATCTCATATGAAGTGACTTTCCATCCGTAACCATGACTCTCTCTTATATTATATATCTCTCTAAAATTGAGACTCATTAAAGTCTTGTCTTCAAGCAAAACTTTATTTATTCTAACTCTACTTTATGTCATATCTAAATCAAGTGATTGTTGTTCTTTATAACCTTTCTCATTTCTCTACATATCCGTATCATCTTTTTATGTCTATTCACTCTTTTTCACGCATATCAATATATATTTCTTTTCACTCATATCTTGTCCTATTCCAAATTCACCCTTCACGATTTTAGAATACTTCCACATAAAGTAAAATCATGAAGAAAAAATTGCTTGTTTTATTAGGCCATTATTTTTAAAATCATTCACTCTTTTAAGTTCAATATATGACACCCCATACTCTATTAATTACTTCTCTCACTAGTCGATAAACTCACCCATAGTAAAATCTATATATATACAAATTATTTCAAAACTACGTCCTTCTCAACCCAATATAATACACTATCTTCAAACATTGATTTGATTTGTCATTCACAAGTCTCTTAACTTACTACTCACGGATTTCCTTATTTGACTAAATTCTAAAAATCACTCACTTCCAATGTCATTCAAAACCTATCAAAATTATTTTCATTATTCTATTTAATGGATTGGTTCATCCCACACCAATTCCACTCATATCTATCTATTCTCCTACAAACTATTACCCACTTCAAACTCGCTCTTCTTAGTCCTCCTTGTTCCTTACAAACTCTTGCAATGGCCTCTTCCTCCTCCAACAATGTGATTACTGCAGCAGATCTAAGGTATCCAGACATGTTTCACGATTACAACTTACTCTGCTCTCGCCCCATTCATGAAGGTAAATTGGTTAACTTCAACGACTTCATGCTATTTGACTTAGACAACTATCTCCCTGAACTCAAACATCTACTAGGATCTTCATCTCACGCTGCCTATTATCTTGAACTAGTTCGACTATTCTATACAAACTTTTCTACTGATCATGAACAAACTACAATCACCAGCAAAGTTCGAGGCAAGCTGATATTTTTCGATGCTTCCGACCTAGGTAGAATTCTAAACCTACCTTCCACCGCCACCGACCTCAACAACATAGTACCAATCGAACGATTGGTTCTTCGAAAAATACTTCTCTGCACCAACTGCTACCAACTTCCCTGGCACATGAGGAATCTCCAACCTCATGCTCAATTACTTGCCCAGATTCTTCTCCACAACATCTATCCCAAGCTTCCCCGCAAGGGATTAGTTCCACGAAAAATCTCTCTTCTTATCTAGGCAATTTTTTTCTTCTACTTCGATAAACTGGTCCTCCATTCTTTTCAACCTTTTTATTCGTTATAAAAAATTCAAGCATCTTCTTTTCGGGTGTTTCATAACTCCCATTCTCAAATATTTCAAAGTACCCCTTCACAACGAAGTCATCCTCTATCCCTCTCAGGTCCTCGATGCTACCATCTTCAATCTAAGGTCCCTGCACATGCCCGGCTCTGATGAAGAAGACCCAACATCCACCTTCAATTACTTCCCTGCTCTGATGGATGTCCAGCGCTCTCAAGATCGTATTCTTCGCCGTCAAGCCTCGTTGCAGCAAACTCTACGAACCCTCCAGTCGGATCAAGTCAACCGAACACATCAACATCCTCCACCTTCGGGATAAACTTATTTTTTTTGGTCTGTAATAACTTTTAATTACTTTTGGTCTGTAATAACTCTCTTACTTTGATCCCTTCCTTTTTGTCTATGACAAAGGGGGAGAAAACTTGTCTCTATTATTGGAGAAATACTCTCTTTAAACATTTTTCAATATTTCATCATATTATTATTTCTATGCATAATGTCTTTTTGACAGGGGGAGCATATTTTGTCATCATCAAAAATGGGGAGAATGTTGAGAAACTCTGTTTTGATGTCACATAATATGATACACTGTCGTATTTGATTTTATATGATATGATAATATGTCCTCTTGAAAAATGTTATATTATGACTGAATATGTTTTGCCATAAATCTAACAAGTATTTGATGCAAGGATATCTCACCCAAAAAGGATGGAGACTTCATGTTCAAGTACAACTAGTGCAATCATACTCCTTGAAGAAAAAGCTTGATGAGCCATGCATTCCTAAAGTTCAACTGAAGAGATCGGCTACCTCAAGATGAAGATTTTTTTTCTTCCTTAGAGTCATATGTAACAGAACCTTCAGGAACATGCATATTGCATATTACATACTCATTCATAAAAGTATACGATAGTTTCAAAAAGCTCCTTTTTGAAAACTAATAATTGTACCTCCTTACAACCATTTATGAAAAAGGTATTTTTGACATGATTTTAAAATGTAATAATTGTACCTTACATCATATACAAGACAACATGAAAAGAAATGTAGGAAAAAGACAAAACATAAAATCGGCTACATAAAGAAAACAAATATAATATGTTTTAAAAAGACTCTAGTTACCTTCTTTAAAGAAATGTTTTTAAATATAGGAAAAAGACAAAAACATGAAATCGGCTACATAAAGAAAGCAAATATAATATGTTTTGAAAAGACTCTAGTTATCTCCTTTAAAGAAATAATTTTAAAATATAGGTAAAAGACAAAACATGAAAATCGACTATACAAAGAAAACAAATATAAAATAGTTTGATAAAGACTCTAGTTACCTTTTTACAAAACCATAGAATGTCGACTTACTTGAAGTCATCATTCTCTTTGTACAAGCATTAAATACCTCCTGTAAGAAATCCTTGTTAATATCCTTCTCAAGAATGTCGACTTTCTTGTAGTCCTCATTCTCTCTGAAGTCTTTGAAAAACACAACATAAAGAAAACACTTGACATGACTATGTACAAATAAATATCTCAAAGCACTCATTGTACTTACACTCATTTAAGGTAAAGAAGTACTTATATACCTCAAATCATTAATTAGAATAAAGACAAAACTACAAATCCAACGTTCAATGTACTATTGTAAGAAATAGACTTTTTACATAAAATATGTATTACCTAAATATTACAATGACTAAATGTACCCTATATTTTACTTTTATGGAAAAAGGTATTCTCGAAATTCTCTAAAAGATGTTTTTGAAATGACATAACATTTCACATTTCAAAAAGGCTACGATTTCAAAATGTAATGACTGCTTTTTTAAAAGCTATATAAACACACTCAAATAAACTATTCAACAAGAGGAATGGAATAGATGTGTGAGCTTACAACGAGAAAAATTCTATTCATTATTTGAAAATAGAGCCTTGAAAAAGAAAGTGAAAAAGAAAAGAGAAAAAGTCAAGTCCAGCTCTTTGACAAAGAGTATTCTCTGAGTGACAAACAGAACATTCTGAGAACCCTTCATTTGTGCATTCATATCATTCTGAAGGTTCTATAGGAAGTATTGTAACTTTCTGTTATTCACTGTATTTCTTCTTTGTTGAAAGAAGTAGACCTCTGAGAAAGAGGGTGTTGTCCTTCTCTGTTGAGAGAAGAAGACCTCTGTGGAAGAGGGTGTGCCCCTTCTCTGTTGAGAGAAGAAGACCTCTGAGGAAGAGGGTGTTGTACTATTTATCCGGTGACTCGGATGTTATAGTGGAAAGCTCAAGTGGTTTGCTTGGGGACTGGATGTAGGTCTGGGTATTGACCGAACCAGTATAAATTTTGTGTTTTATGTGTTGTGCCTTATTGCGTGATTATTTTTATTTTATTGATCTTTATCGTATTTCACTATTCACCCCCCCTCTAGTGGAATTTCAGATTGTTCCAGTCAAGAGAATGGGATCAGCAGAAAGAATGACATCCCTTCCTCGAGCATCCAGTTAGAATCAAAGCCCCAAGGGAAACCAAAGCACACGGTTAGGGATACGACCATGAATTTATCCCCTTAGAGCAATCACTTGAGCAAGTTCTCGAGTATATGATAACAAAGGAGATGGTCAAACTTCCCAAGGTAGCAGATCCTTCTGTGACAATGGGAAGGTTTAAGGATCAGTTTTGTAAATTCCATCGGGCAATGAGTCATGACTCTGAGCACTGCTTTGTTTTAAAAAATATTGTCCAAGACTGCATTGATAAAAAGCTGCTAGGGGAAGATCAAGAATAAGAGTCACTATCTGTCCTGGCCTAGCTTCCCAGACCATGCCAAAGTTTTCTGCTTTCTTTCTTTTTTAGTGACCTTATAGGGGCAAGTCAGTCCCAGTCTTTTGTGACCTTTGGTCAACAACCTGTAAATATTTCAGTCATTGTTATCAATATTTCCTATCAAAGAAATGTCAGTTTTCTTCATACCTTTGATATCATATATTTCTCTCTTTTGCCACAATGGGGCGTTTATTTTTGAAAGTTTGTATTTTCATTTTCGGAAAATCCTCTTCGTCATTGGCTTCTATTAAGCCACATTAAATTCCTATTCTTTTCAAAATGGGGGACAATCCCGACATCATTCATGAGAGAAATGATATTACCTATGAGGGTTTTTCAAAATCATAAAATCTTGAAAATTTATGCAAAATCTTCATCATGATCACCAAAAGTTTAAAATTTTGGTCCAATCTTTTTCAAAATCAACCATCACGTTGATTTTCCTTTTCCAAAATGGGTTTTTAAACCATTGTTTTCAAAATCAACCCTCATGATGATCTCTCATGTTGATTCCCCTTTTCAAAGATCAGCTCTCGGGCTAATCATTCTTCTCGTGGTTGATTTTTCTTCCCAAAAATGATTTTCTCATCTATTTTTCGAATGAACATTCTCCTCTTAAACTTAAAAGATCCCACATGCAGGCAGGATCAGACAAACTCGTTTTTCTCAAATCTTATAAATTTTCAGTTAATCTTGTTATCTTTATTAGTTTCATTCATTTTATTCATATTTTTATCAAGTTTACATCAATTTTATCAAATTTTATCAATTTTTTTCTCAATTTTATTAAATTTTATCAACTTTTACCCTTTCAGGTTAAGGGATAAACCTGAACCTCGTCCCACGAGGTCCTTTTTCCTTCAGGATAAGGGATACTCCTGAAGTCTCTCATCATCTTCCAAGTATCCTTAGTTTTCTACCAAATTTTACCAATTTTTACCAGATCTTTATCAATCTTTGTCAATTCTTTATTAATTTTTTTTTATCAATTTTTATAAACTTTTATCAATTTTATTGATTCTTTATCGTTTTTGTTATCAAATCCTTTTTCTTTATCAACCTTTTATCAATTTTATCAAATTTGTCTATCTTATTCTTTTCCCATTCAGGATAAGGGATAATCTTGAAACCCCTCATAGGAGCAACAATGCTATCTGTGAAAATTCTTTTACAAGACAACTTTCATCAAATATTCCATGATTTTCCATAAATTTTTATCTCTTTTTCCTTAGTCCTTCTCAAATTTTATTCTTTTCCCCGCTCAGGTTAAGGGATAAACTTGACCATTGTTCTTCGAGGTGTTCCCATTCAGGATAAGGGATAATCCTGAGACCCCTCATAGGAGCCATATTGCTGCCTATGAGAATTCTTTTGCAAAAACCATTTTTAACAACCTCTTTTTATTTTTGTAAATTTCTATCAATTTCTCTTCATTAAGCTTTCCCAAATTCTATTCTATTTTTTTATCCTTTTAGGTTAAGGGATAAACCTGATGCCTCTTTTCAATGAGGTACTCCTTTATTCTTTTACCCTTTCAGGTTAAGGGATAAACCTGATGCCTCTTTTCAATGAGGTACTCCTTTATTCTTTTACCCTTTCAGGTTAAGGGATAAACCTGATGCCTCTTTTCCATGAGGTATTCCTTTATTCTTTTCCCGCTCAGGTTAAGGGATAAACCTGACCCTCGTTCTTCGAGGTGTTCCCATTCAGGATAAGGGATAACCCTGAGGCCCCTCCTAGGAACGATATTGCTACCTATGAGAATTCTTTTTGCAAAGCACTTTTTATCAATGTCTCTTTATTTTTGTAAATTTCTATCAATTTCTCTTTTAATTTTCCCCAAAATTCTATTCTATTATTTACCCTTTCAGGTTAAGGGATAAACCTGATGCCTCTTTCCCATGAGGTATTTCTTTATTCTTTTTTCGCTCAGGTTAAGGGAAAAACCTGACCCTCGTTCTTCGAGGTGTTCCCATTCAGAATAAGGGATAATCCTGAGACCTCTCATGGGAGCAACAAGGATACCTGTGAGAATTCTTTTCCAAAACAAAATTTTCTCCATTTTTATCAAATTTATTCTTTTCCCCCTCAGGTTAAGGGATAAACCCGACCCTCGTTCTCCGAGGTGTTCCCATTCAGGATAAGGGATAATCCTGAGGTCCCTCATGGAAGCAACAAGGCTACCTGTGAGAATTCTTTTCAAAAACAAAATTTTCATAAATTTATTCAATTTTTCTCCACTTTTATAAATTTTATTCTTCTTCCCTTTTAGGTTAAGGGATAAACCTGAATCATGTTTTCATAATTTTGTCAATTCTATTCGATTTTTTCTTTTATCTTTTATTTTGAAGATCTGAGTTTCGACTCGGGTTTTTCGTCCTTTTATCTTTCGTTTGAAGTTTCGAGTTCCGACTCGAACTTCTTTTTGGATCCAATGCTCATGTTGGAATCAATCGTTGCTTCAAAAATTCGAGTTTCCAAAACTCGGATTTCATTTTTACCTTTTATTTTGAAGATCCGAGTTCTGACTCGGGTTTTCCCCTTTTATTTTTCGTTTGAAGTTTCGAGTCCCGACTCAGACTTTCTTTTGGATCTAGTGCTCATGTTGGAACCAATCGTTGCTTCGAAAATTCGAGTTTTCAAACTCAATTTTCTCTTTTATCTTTTATTTTGAAGATCCGGGTTCCGACTCGGGTTTTCCTCTTTATATATTCCATTTTCCTTTTAAAATATCCGAGTTATGACTCAGACTCTTTTCCTTTTCAAAAACCCAACTCTCGGGTTGGTCCATCTTTTTAAGATATCCGAGTTCCAACTCGGACTCCTTTTTTTTCAAAAAATCCAACTGCCAGGTTGGACCTTCTTCTAAAAATCCAGCCTTCTGGCTTATCCCTTCCAAATTTCAAGCTTCAGGTTTATTCTCTTCTAAATTCCTTATCTTTCCTCTTCAGGATAAGGGATACTTCTGAAAACATTGACAATCATTTACATTCGATTCCCAAATATCTTAGAATGTCGGTCTCCTTTCCAAACTCTCAGTCGAAAAGTCCAGTGCTTGTGCTGGCCCCATTTCAAAACCCAATGCTCGTGCTGGTGTTATCATCGCAAAATTTTTCCCCTCCCTTGCGAGAGAGAAACGAATTTCGCGAGTCAAACTTGACCAAAGTTTTGAAAATGGTTTTGAAAATTAACTCGCCTCCATTTTGAAAATTTGCGGGAAAATTCCGTGGAATGGGATCCGCCTGTCGGTACGAGGTTCAACCGTTCCTAGCGCCTTTACCAGGGGTAATTGAACCAAGGATCAATTATGTGCTTTAACTTGACTCAAATATCTAAATTATGCTCTATTTTTCCTAAAATGCACAAAGAATCAGGCTTGTGCTATGAAATTTTGAAAAGATGCAAGTTTGAGAAAATATGATATTTGCTTGGAAAATTGAAATGCATTTGAAAAATGATTGGAAAAATGCTTGAAATTGGAATTCCTGGGAAAATCATTGAATTTCATTGGAAATCAAAAATTTGCATTGAAAAGTGATTTCTCAGGAAAACTTGAACTTAGGAAAATCGATATTGAGTTTTGAATTACTTTTATGAGAAAATGGATTTGAGAATTTTGAGAAAATCAAGAAATTCATTGGAAAATGACTTTTGAAATGGAAAACAGATTCTCAGGAAAACTTGATCCTTTGAGAAAATTGATTTATGAAAACTTGGGATTTTGAAATCTGAGAATTTAAGAACATTGGAAAATCTTGATTTGAACATGGAAAATACTTTGAAAGCTCATTTGAAAATTCAGAATTCTGAGAAAATCAAATCCCGAGAAAGACTTGGTAAATCCTTGAGAAAGTTGATTTTTATGAAATTGAAGTTGGAAAATGAATTTGAAAACAATGCAATTTGAATGATATGAATGAATGAATATGAATTTGAAAGGGAATTTCAATTGATTAATCCTTTTGAAACTTTGAGAAATGTAGTGCATTTTGAAGTTAGCCTAAAAGTGTAGGCTGAATGTGGCCAATATGAAGATCATAAATCTTGGTTTTCTTCGTATTCTGACTATGGCCATAAATACAAATCCCACCGAGTTTATAAACTCCATAAGAGCTTGTGCATGTGTCATTCGGGTAAACCATATTGAGTTTGAAATAAATGTGCATGGATCATACATCAAATATTGAAATTTGCAGAAATTCAACTATATGCAATGCAACTCATTCTAAGCAGAAAAATAACTCTTATTCCAAATATTACATTGATTTTTACATTGAATTGAATAAAATAAAGAAATAAAGTGACTAAGTCTTCTTCTTGAGTGTTCCTGCAAAACTAGAAAACAAGGTTAGCACAAAAATGTAGGTTTTTCTGAATTTATCCGAAAATATGAGAAATTATCAGATATTATTCAGATATAAACCCAAAATCATACCTCCTTTGATATAAACATAAAAAATAATGAATAAATTTTGAAGATAAACTTGAAAATTCGAAATTGAGATCAAAATGACTAAAATACCCCTAAAAGAAATTTTGTAAATTTTGGAATTTTGAAAATCAAATGAAATAAATCAAACACAATATGATAAAATATGATGATATGCATGAAAATTTATGAAATTAAAGATTGAAAATTTGAAATTTAGGTCAAAATGACCAAAATACCCCCGATGACAAGACAATGGCCTTGAAACCAGGTTTTCTGAAATAAATTTTGCAAAATTGAAAAATATGAAATGCAAATGAGATTGAAATTAACCCTAATATGATTCTACATGCTTATGTACTTGAGAAAAACCCTAAAATGGCGAAAATATCATAAAATATCAAATTTAACCTGATTTTCGCTTGATTTTCGCTTCTGAATTTAAAGATAAACTAACATATGGAGCAAATGAACTTGGAATTAAGCCAAATTTGGCATGGACACCTAAACTAACCCTAAAAACAGAATGGAGCTCGAAAATCTAATTTGTTTGTATTTTTAAATATAGAAATTCAACTAAAAACCTTAAATTTTGTGATTTTTGCCTAAAATGTTGATTCTAAAATGAATTTCAAATATCAAACTTCCATAAAAATTTCTCAAATTTTATGGGGTGATAGAGGACAGTAAGGCAAGGATTTTTTCTTTTTACACTTTCTGTTTTTGACCTATGGTCGGAGCTGTGCTACTCCGGCAAGTCGGATCGGAATCCGGCGACTCTAGGATTTGGGGGAAACAGACAAGTTTCGGTAAAAAATGTGGGAAAAACAGTAAACAGATGGTAAAAACGCTGAAATTGTGGGAAACTGTCCCTGACAAACAGGGGAAAATTTTATATTTTTACACTATTTAGATTCGGGTTACAGTTTGGAAAAGGGCACACTGTTATCAGAGACCTAAATCTCTGGAATTTCGGGATATTGAAATCTGTCAGACAGAAAATAAATTTTTGGGAAAAATACTGAAACAGTTCCAAAAATCCCCAAATTTTGGGAAATGACAGTAAAAAATGTTAAGAACAACGTTTATGTTGAAAGTTTTTGCATACGGGCTACGGATTGGGCGGACTTGGTGCATTAGGGTCTGTCTATACCCTGACAAAGGAAAATCGAGATTTTCCCAAAGAGCTGGGAAATTCTATTTTTGACAGAGGTCAAAATTAATTAGAAAAACCTCAAAATTTCCAGATAATTAGTAGATTCAACTATAAATACACTATGATTTTTGGAGAATGATCCAAATCTCCCATGAGGGTGGTGCTGGAGGTTCTTTTCAGAAAAAGCAAAAATTGAAAATTCAAAAAGACAGAAAACCCGACGTAGGGTTTGATCGGTTTAGAAGGGTTCTGAAACCCGAATAGAATCAAATTTTCGGAAGTAAATCATAGGCATATAGGAATAATTGATCTAAATTTTATAGAATTTACTAATGCAGAATCTCACATAAAATAATGTATGGACTTCGCACCCAAAATCAAAACTTGTGAACTCTTAAACCAAATACTAACAAATTTACATTATATGAATAAAACAGCAAAATGAATCTATATGAACCTAAATGTGATGCTTTTAAAAATATAAAACCTATATGAAAGCTAAAAAAAGATAAAATGATCAGGGATATAGCTTAGATCTTAATATTGGCCATTGAGGTGAGAGATCCGGTCCATCCATCAGACGGATCATCTCCCCTACATAGCCTCAATCATAAAAGTTTTAAACCATGTAAAAAAAAACAATTTTGAACTGATTTTCAACTATGTTCATGAGAGCATCACTCTAATGAAATTTAACACAAATATTAAATCAAGAGAGATATACCTTACCTTGGGAGTTTGATGCAGCCAATGACCTATTACAACACCCGTGAAAGAGGTTGAAGAAGAAGACCGGTGGTCGGCTATGGGGAGTTCCAAAGGTTGTTGTTAAGCTTCATGGTAGATGGATTGGCTGGAGATGCTCTTGGAAGAGGTGGAGCAAGCTTGATGTTGCTTTAAGGCTGAAGCAAGAGGGCGCTCGTTGAAGCGGCTTGGAGGTACCGAAGTGTGGTTGCAAGGAGGTGCTGTTGGCGTTGAAGCTGATGTGAAGAGGATGGCTGGACGACGGCTGGGGCAAAGGTGGAAGCAACTACTTGAAAATGTTGGAGATGGCTGGAAGGAGGAGCTTCTCTTGTGTGATGGCTGAAGCCAAGGTGAAGAGGCTGTGTGCTGCTGTAGTGAGAGGTGGTGAAGGCTGCAACTGGAGTTTGTTGAAGGTGGAGCAATGGAGGTTGGCTGGAGTTGTTGTTGTGGGCTGAAGGTAGAGGGGGTGCTGCAAAGGGGGGATCCAAAGGCAAGGGAGAGGGAGAAAGGGGCTGAATGGGAGACAGTTAGAGAGAAGAGGCGTGAGATGAGATGAGGAGGCAGCTCACGTCTGATCTTCTCTTGTCATTACTTAGGGAAAAATAGAACCAAAAACCTAAGTTTTTAATCAAAAGGGTTAATGGGGAATAAGAGAGAGAGAGAGAGAGAGAGATATGGGCCTAGCATGAGATGGATATGCTGCAGTTGGGAAGGAACTGGAAGTGTGTGTTGTAGGTTGTAGGAGGTTGAAGCTGAAGCAAGGTGGAGGTGGCTGCTGATGGCTTGAATCCAGAGGAGCTGCTGCCAAGGAAGCACCGGCTGGAAGAGATGGGGGTGAAGGAGGAAGCTTGGTTGTTGTGGCACTGGTTGATGGGATGCAGCAGGTGGCTGCAACCAAATGGTGATGCATCGGCTGAAGGAAGGAGCTTGTGGTGGCCGTCGGCTGGAGCTATGGTCTGAGGAAGGTGGCTGTGATGGAGGCCCAGCTGATGGCTGTGATGGAGTCTGCAAGGTTGAGGTTTCAATGGCTGGAAGTTGCAGCCAAGGGGTGAGAAAGAGAGAGTTCAAGGGAAAGAGAGAGGGGGAGGTGCGTTAGATGAGAATGAGCAACCGTTAGTCTTTTTTTTTTGTCAATTACTTAGGTTTTAATCACAAAAAGCCTAAGTTTCTAATAAGGTGATATGGCCTTTTTAGAATGACTCTACGTGAATCTACAGCCAAAGGGAATAAGGAAGAAAGGGGAAAGAAAGGAAGGGAAGAAGGAAGGGAAGGAAAAGGAAAGAAGAAAAGAAAAAGAAAGAAGGGAAAAAGAAAAGAAAGAAAGAAAAAGAGGGAAAAAGGAAAAGGGAAAGAAAAATAAGGAAAAAAATGGAAAGTGGGGCTGGAGGCTTGGGCGACCACCTTGTGCATCCCACCTCTCTAAAACGCAAAATAAAATAAATAAAAAAAACAAAAATAAACAAATAAAAAGAAAATTTAACGGAATAAAAGAATTTTTTTTTTAATAAAACAGAAATGTAAATGAGTGGGCCATCTAAGAGCGGGTCCAAATTACACTTTTGAAATTCATTTTGACGATTAGAGGGGTAAAATAGTCTTTTCAGAAAATTTTTAGACGAAACGAGCTATTTTTGGTAGTTTTTGAAACGAGCTCGGATTTTGAAGTTCAATACCCCGTTGCGAAGCAAATCCAATGTAGAATTAAAATATGTAATTTTGAAAGAAATCTAGATTGTTTTTCTTGAGAAAATACTTCCAAATTTATTTCCAGACGAAACGAGCTATTTTTGGCAGTTTTTGAAATGAGCTCAGATTTTGAAGTTCAATACCTCGTTGCGAAGCAAATCCAATGTAGAATTTGAAAATTTGAGTTTGAAATAAATCCAGATTGTTTTTCTCGAGAAAATATTTTCAAATTTAGACTCCCGACGGTGAGAAGTATATGATAGCAAAGAAGGAAGCTAAAAAAGTTGTTCGAAACGCGAGGGCTAAGGTATATAAGGAAGTTTATGACAAGTTGGATACCAAAGAAGGCGAGAAGAATATTTATAGGCTTGCAAAGATGAGAGATAGGAAATCGAAGGATTTGGGTATGGTTAGATGTATCAAAGATGAAACGCAAAGGGTTTTAGTCAAAGATGAGGAGATTAAGGAGAGATGGAAAGATTATTTTGATAAGCTATTTAATGATAGTCATGCTCAAGATCTTGGAGACTTCTCCATTCATTTTCATGAGATAAATCGTGACTTCATGCGCAAGATTCAAAAGAAAGAAATTGCAGAGGCTTTGAAGAAAATGAAATCAAGAAGGGCAGTTGGCCCAGATGGTATACCTATCGAGGCTTGGAAATGCTTGGGAGAGAAAGGTTTAGAATGGTTGACAAATCTTTTTAACTTGATTTGGCGAACAAATAAGATGCCTAATGAGTGGAGGAAGAGTACTTTGGTGCCTTTATATAAGAATAAGGGTGATATACAAGATTGCACAAACTATCGTGGTATAAAACTCATGAGTCATACTATGAAACTTTGGGAGAGGGTGATTGAGTCTAGGTTGAGGAAGGTTGTCATGATATCGGAGAATCAATTTGGTTTTATGCCTGGAAGATCAACTATGGAAGCTATACATCTTCTTAGACAACTTATTGAAAGATATAGAGAGAGGAACAAAGATTTGCATATGGTTTTTATTGATTTAGAGAAGGCATACGATAGAGTACCTAGGGACGTTCTCTGGTGGACAATGATGAAGAAAGGTGTTTCTCTCAAGTACATTAGTATAATTAAAGATATGTATGAAGGAGTAGTAACCAATGTCCGCACTTGTGGAGGGGTGACAACCAATTTTCCGATAACGGTTGGGTTACATCAAGGATCTGCTTTAAGCCCTTTCCTATTTGCGATAGTGATGGATGAGCTTACGAGATCAATTCAAGAAAATGTACCGTGGTGTATGTTGTTTGCTGATGATATTGTTTTGATTGATGAGTCTAGAGCTGGGGTTAATGCTAAGTTAGAATTATGGAGACAGACATTGGAAGCTAGAGGTTTTAAGTTGAGTAAGAGTAAGACTGAATATATGGAATGTCGGTTTAGTAAGCAACGAAGTAGTGATGGGAGTGTAGTGAAGCTTGGTGAGCAAGATATACCGGTGAATGATTATTTCAAATATTTGGGATCCATCATTCAAATGTATGGAGAAATTGATGGAGATGTAAATCATAGGATAAAGGTTGGGTGGATGAAATGGAAAAGTGCTACTGGAGTGCTGTGCGATCGTAGAATGCCATTGCGGTTGAAGGGAAAGTTTTATAGGACGACTATTAGACCCGCTTTACTATATGGTACGGAATGTTGGGCTGCCAAGAGACATCATATTCAAAAAATGAGTGTAGCTGAGATGCGGATGCTTAGATGGATGTGTGGAAATACAATAAAAGATAAGATTCGGAACGAAGAGATACGTAAGAAGGTAGGTGTTGCACCCATTGAAAATAAGATGCGAGAGAATCGTTTACGGTGGTTTGGACATATTCGGCGAAGGCCTAATGATGCTCCAGTTAGAAGGTTGAAGAAATGGGAAAATATATTAGTTAAACGAGGTCGGGGTAGGCCTAGGAAGACTTGGATGGAGATGATAGGAAAGGATATGAATGCTTTGAACCTCACCGAGGACATGGCGTTGGATAGAAATGATTGGAGGAAAAGGATTCATGTGGAAGACCCAAAATGAATTTCTTTTTTGGTTCATATCGCTGACCCCAATTGTTTTGGGATGAAGGCGTAGTTGTTGTTGTTGTTGTTGTTGTAGACTCCCGACGGTAAACATGTTGATTTTGGAAACCTGGGGTTTGAAATTGACTTATGAAAACTTTTAAAACTCAATATGGATTGAAATTTATAAAACTGGAGTTCTGGACTTCGAAAATGGAATTAAATGTGATGAAATGTTATGAAATGCTGAGAAATGATATGAAATGATGAGAAATGACATGCAAAATGCAGACTCTGAATGAAGAATTTTGGATTTTAAACCCCGATTAACACTTGTACCAGTTTAAAAAGCATTAAAACTGATAAAATTTGTGAAATGGTTGAAGAAATGGTTTTTGGACTCTACTGGATTAGAGTGACACTGAAAATTAGGGTTCGAGCTGCATTGAACTGAGATGAGCTGGATTGAGCTGGGTTTTAGAGTTTCAGAACTTCAATGAGCTGACATTGATACTGACTCAACTGACCTTTCCGACTAAATTTCCAAGAAAAGTTGCCATTTTAGAGAAATGGTATGGAATGATCACTGAAATGAAGTGAATTACGAACCTGAACTGGGTTTGAGCTGAAACAAAAGTCAGTAATACTGAGATGAACTAAAATCGAGGCTCAAACACTAGCTCAACTGACTGAACTTGACTCAATTTCAGCTGAAAGAGCTGAAATGGACTAAAATTGGCTCTTGGACACTTAGAAATGGAGTGCTTGAACCGAAACTGGAGTGCTTGAACTCCTGGTGAGCTCAAGTTAGACTCTGGGGAACATGACTGACTGGGAATGACTGACTCAGAGACAATTGGTTTGGATTTGAGTGAGAAATGAGCTCATTTCTGAAGAAATGATCCCATTTTGGCAGGAATGGTCAGAAATGAAAATGGTCTGTTCATTGTGAGCTCATATGAGCTTGAGATGACTGATATTCTAACTGTCCTGAACTGACCGATGAGTTTGGTTGACTCCGACTGACTGGGGTCCGGGATGACCTAGGGCTAAAATAGTAATTTTCCTAATAAAAATGTGTAAAATGGTGATTTTCTAAAACTGACTCGGGGTTTGACTCCTACACTGACCTAACAGGGTTGGCACTGCACGAGGGGTGTTGTTTGAGAATGGATAAGGAAAATTTGGGATGTTTACAGATGCCCCTCTTTGCTACTAAGCCGGCTTGAGGACGAGCTTAGTGGCAAAGAAAAACACACCAAATTTGGGCTATAAAAATGCCCCAGTTAGAAGGGTCTGACTGGATATGAAAATATTAGCCCTGATGAAAATGATAGATATGGAATGGAGAATGAAGAAGAAAGAATTTATCTCAAAAGAAGTGAGATTCAGGTTTTTCCCTTAACCTGGATGGGACAGGAAATACCTCGTGTAGAAACGAAGCTTAGGTTTAACCCTTAACCTGACCGGGAAATAAAATACCTCACCAAATGAAGCTCAGGTTTAACCCTTAATCTGACCGGGAAGTGAAATACCTTATCAAAATGAGGCTCAGGTTTAACCCTTAACCTGACCGAGAAGTGAAATACCTCATCAGAATGAGGCTCAGGTTTAACCCTTAACCTGACCGGGAAGTGAAATACCTCGTCAGAATGAAGCTCAGATTTAACCCTTAACCTGACTGGGAAGTAAAATACTTCATCAGAGCAGGCTCAGGTTTGTACCCTTATCCTGATTGGGCAGAAAATGAAATACCTCATCAAAGGAGGCTTAGGTTTGTACCCTTACCCTGATTGGGCAGAAAATGAAATACCTCATCAAAGGAGGCTAAGGTTTGTACCCTTATCCTGATTGGGCGGAAAATGAAATACCTCATCAAAGGAGGCTCAGGTTTGTACCCTTATTGTAACGCCCCGGGGTTTTAAAACCTTTAAAAATGCAGATTTTTTTTTTTAAACAGCGGAAATAACTTTTGCTTTTCGGTTTCCTAAACCTCAGGCACGTCACATTCCAATTAACAACAAAAACAACAATAATTTATATCAACATTATATACATAGTCTTTTCACAAGGTTCACAAATGAAAACATTTAGGATTAAATTTAAAATAAATCCTAAATTAATCTCAGGATCTTGGGAATCTGGATTCTTCGATGCCACACTTGTCCAACATCCATTGTAAGATTTCCTATTCCATATCTGAACCTGAAATTCCCATAAAACGGGGTTAGACTTATGATAGCCAAGCAAGTCATTAATCAAAACCATACAATTCAAATATTAAGCATGATTTCAATAATTTACAAATCAAAATGCATTTATTCAAGAACAATTATGCAATTAAAAATAAGGCAATTAAAAACAATTTAAAATAATGCATAATCTCAGATCAAATTCTGTGAAAGAAAAAGGTCATTGTTTCGATATTAACGCCCTCCTGGTACGGTGGAGAGTACTCCGATCTCAAACTAAGTATGTCGGGGGTATATTATTCTATTATGGATTACCTGGATACCTGAGTGAAACGGGCTCCCATGCGAGCGGTCAACGACCGGGAAGATTCTCAGCAATGGCGAGCAAACAAGGAGAGTTGAATGTATCCACTGGCATGCGGCAGCCTTGAGACCCGTTGTCTCGACCTCCTCAACCCGAGTGACAGGAGGTCCAGGGAATCTATCGCTCCCAACAATCATCATCTTCACAATGTCACTCCTAGTTGTACCACTACCCCTTCCAGGGTAGGCTAAACCTAGATGGGCTTGAAGGATTCTTTTATAGGACTTTTCATCTTTTCAAAATTAGGCTCAATAGCCAAATCATTCCTTTAAAATAAACACGGTTTATATGTATCCAGCCCATCCAGAATTTTGCTCTATCACAATGAGCATTCACCTATGAAGGCGAGAATTAAGTTTGTATAGACATGACTCCTGCAATAATAAAATCTTTCGAAAATCAACATAATATACAAATTCTTTTATCAAAATCAAAGTTTTGATCATAGTATCCATCAAAATTTTATTCAAATCATAAGATTGAAAATCTTGTCATTCAAAACAAATATTTATTCATGCGGATATTAAAATATGCATTTGATCAAGAATCAAATTTAGATAATCATGCACGAATTAAAAAACATGAATCAAAAGCATGTCTAATATAAAATTATAAGATTTTGATAGAATAACTTACTTGGATTTCGATAGAATTAAGGAGAACAAGATAAAGCGCTCGTGCTTTGATTTAATCTGATAGAATTCATTATATTAGTTAATATTTTTATATCGAATTTCGAGTAGTATTTGCCCTATAATTTAAAGAAGTATCTTTTAAAGAAATTATTAAAAATCTAAAAAATTATTTGTAATTGACTTTAAAACTTTTATAAGAATTTTCACAGAGTTTCCTCTGTAATAACTCAAATGTTCGAAAAAGGGTTTGAACTTGAATTCGAGTTGTAAGAATTTGAACATGACTTTGCGTCACAAATATTTTTATAAAGGTTTTTCAAAAAAATTGATTTAAATATTTTAAAGGATTTTTGAAAATTTTAACAAAATTTCCTTTATAAAAATCGATTTTTTTTTCTGAAATAGTTATAAAAATTTTGATAGATCTTCTACTAAAAATTTCTAAACTATCTGAAAAGCTTTTGCCAAAATTCTGATTAAAATAATTAATCTTTTTCATAAATTATTTAAAAATTTGGTCAGAATTACTGCTATACTAATTCTACTTTTTTCAAAAATCTTTAAATCATTTTGACAGAACTCCTGCTATAAAAACTCAATTTTTCAAAAGTCTTTTAGAAAATTTTGTCAGAACTACTGCTAAAGTAGTTCGGAATACTTAAAAATATTTAGAAAAATTTGAACAGAGCTTCCCTTATGTAAAGGATGGGTTGGATTAAATTTTGGCAAAATTGCCAAAATTTAAATCCAAAAGAAATAGAGTTGGGGTTCATAAAGAGAGTAGGGAAGCTCAGGAAGTATGAATTCGAATTTAGAAGAGGGTTTTTGAATACTAACCTTGTTTAGTTGATTTGAGCAGTGCTTTCGCTATCCAAATCTGACTTTTCTGCTAAGTTTAGCAGAACTCTTGCAGGCAGCGCTCCCAAGGCTGTTTCTGATTCGATGGAGCTTCTTGCAGAAGAACAAACTTCGCTTAAGGAAAGATGAAAAGGGATAGAAGAGGTTTCTCAGAAAAAATCTGAGATTCTACGGAGGTTTAGGTTTAAAAGTTAGAGAGAGAAATTCAAAGGTAGAGAGAGAAAGTAGGAGAGAGAGAGAGCTTAGAGAGAGAAGGGGTCTTGGAACTTGGGTTGAGAGAGAGGGGGTGAGGGGGTATTTATAGGAGAGAGAGGAGGTGTCGCCCCCCTCTATGGGTCCATTTTGGTGACATTTGTCACCTAATTTAATTAAAATATTAATTTATTTTGACACTTGTCATTTTTTTAATATTTTATTCATTTTTTTGACATGTGTCAGAGAGAGAAAAGGGATGGGTGTCACCTCCTCATTGTGAGGTGACACTTGTCAGCTCATGGTTTTGGAAAAACCATGGCTGCCCTTGGTTTTGGGCCAGTGGTTTTCCAAAACCATGGTCTCTTGAATATTTTAATATAAAATATTATATTTTATTTGATTGCTAATTTTTTTATACCTTTTATACCCTAATTCAAATCCCATCTTTCAGAACTGCCATAAGGGAATTTAGAATTACTTGATTGTCCTTCAGTAGTTCAATAATTTACATAGCCTGCCATTGAAAATGGTAAATTACCATTTTCGTCCCTGACAATTTTATTAATTCCCTGAAAATATCCCTAAAAGAAAAATTACTATTTTGACCTTATATAGTTGGGTATTTTACCGAAAAATGCCACTAAATTGGCAAATTACTAAGCTACCCTTTTACAATTTGATTAATGACTAGAATGTCCCTGAATTCTGATTTTCGAACAAGCCTCAACAAAATTTTGTCAGGATTTTAAATATATATTCAGATCTTTACTTTGAACAATACTAACCAT
Organism: Nuphar pumila; assembly: GCF_984573655.1. NCBI lineage: Eukaryota > Viridiplantae > Streptophyta > Magnoliopsida > Nymphaeales > Nymphaeaceae > Nuphar > Nuphar pumila. Next base: position 32,605,979 of record NC_143257.1, read on the forward strand.
AAAAATAAGGGTTTTAACACTAGAATTCACATTCAGAATAAATAAAAATTAAAACTTGAATTTTCTTCAGAATTTATAAATCATTAAAAATTTTGGGTATTACACTTATCCTGATTGGGAAGATAGATAGAAAATGGTAAGTTGGATGGTGAATAAGACATTTTTTTTTGAAGAAGAATAAGGCAACTCTTTCGACAACGCGAAAGATGAATTCTTTTGACAACGCGAAAGATGAAAAAGGTGATCCGAAGGAGCAAGGCGATTCTTTCAACAACGTGAAAGATGACAAGGCGATCCATAGGACCAAGGTGATTCTTTTGACAACGCAAAAGATGGATTCTTTCGACAACGCGAAAGATAGCAAAGGTGATCCAAAGGAACAAGGCGATTCTTTCAACAACGCGAAAGATGACAAGGCGATCCAAAGGAGCAAGGCGATTCTTTTGAGAACGCAAAAGATGGATTCTTTCGACAACGCGAAAGATGGCAAAGGCGATTCAAAGGAACAAGGCGATTCTTTCAACAACGTGAAAGATGACAAGGCGATCCAAAGGAACAAGGCGATTCTTTTGACAACGCAAAAGATGGATTCTTTCAACAACACGAAAGATGGCAAAGGCGATCCAAAGAAACAAGGCGATTCTTTCAACAACGCGAAAGATGACAAGGCGATCCAAAGGAGCAAGGTGATTCTTTTGACAACGCAAAAGATGGATTCTTTCGACAACGCGAAAGATGGCAAAGACGATCCAAAGGAACAAGGCGATTCTTTCAACAACGCGAAAGATGACAAGGCGATCCAAAGGAGCAAGGCGATTCTTTTGACAACGCAAAAGATGGATTCTTTCGACAACGCGAAAGATGGCAAAGGTTACTCTCTCAAGGAGGTAAAAGGTGATACCAGGATGTGTCAAGATGGACATCGAGCTCTTCACTTCATGTCAAGATAGTAAGAAAATATTGCCAAAATGTTAAAAATTGTTTGTTGATTCAAAATAATTGGAAATTATGCACATTGGTTTGAAAGTATTCCCTCTTTTCTACCTGAAGTATTACCTCCGGCTGGGCTTAACTCCGTAGAATCAAGATTCGAATTCAAATTTCTTGCAATTGACTTTCTTTCAAGGAAGCTATCAATTTTCTTGATATGAACAGAAAAACGAGTATTCTTGATATTGTGAAAGCAATTGGTGAAAGAATATTGATAGTAGAATTTTACAAATTTAAAGAAGATTCTTGACAGATTTGGCAGTCTAATATCCTGGGATTCTTTTCTCATGATGATCTTTCTGCACACTTTTTTTTATTGGAAGAATTGGAGCTCTCTTGGGTTTTTTTGGGGATTACATCATCTTTCATTTTGGAGATGTCCTGACTTTTTTCTCTCTCTCTTTTTTTTTTTTTTTTTGGGGGGGGGGGAAGGGTACGTCACAAACTCCTTCTTCTCAGAGATGTTTCGATCCTTCCTTTTTTTTCCAGGGATTATATTGACGGTTATTGACGCTTTGGTCGGAAATCTCTTAATGATAGCAGAAATTAAATATCCTTTAGGGTTTGTCGGGAGGCTCATCGCAGTCGCCTTCATCTTGATGGTGCTCTGAACTTTCCCTGGAAAGATCCGTCACAAACTCCTTCATCTCGGAGATTATCCAAATCTTCTTTGGCCCCGGGGGTCTAACTCGCATAATTCGTCTTCATCTTGACGACACTTGAGAGATCCCTTTTGCAGATATTTAATTGCAGCTTAGGTGATTGAGGAGATATGGAGATTGAATGGATTTTTCTGTATCACCCAGGATATTTCGACTACTTTATTTTCCAAGAATGATCTTTAAAAATGTGTCATTAACTGTGATCAATATCGATCACTTATGGCTCTGCGACAACATTGAATTTCCTTTTTGCTAGCATATCGAGGATTTATTCTTCATCCTTTTGATTGGCCAATAGAAAGAATTTGAATTTTAAATCATTTTTTTATGAAATCTTTGTCCTTTTGGAAGTAATACTGAAGGTATTCTGAGGCAATGTTTTTGTGCCATAAAGATTTTGAAATCAACAAATATTTAATGATAAATTGGCAAAATTTTCTTAAAATTCTTTGTGAAAACGAGCATTTGAAGCACAACGCAACGCATCCATGACAAAATTTTTCTTCTCCTTTCCCCAAAGAAGAAGATTCAGAAATTGGAAATAGGAATTACTCCTCTCTTCCCTGAAGAGGAGGTGTTTGCAAAATGAACTTTCTAAGAGAAATTAAGATTTCGTCAAAACTTCCTAACATTAGGCTTCTCTTATGGAAAGGGGGTCGGTAATGGTGAGGTCGGTGAATTGGTCATGAAGGAACGAGTTCATCACACTCTCCCTGAAAAGAGGGTCCTTCATGATGAAATGACCTAGTATGAAATTGTGGTTACAAGGAAAGCGAACTTCCGTTGAAGCCCTCCCTGAACTAAAGGTTCCTTGTATGAAATTGGAAATTTATTTTGCAAACGGTTCACAAAGACACGAATCTCTTCAAACTCTCCCTGAAAAGGGGTTAGGTGAACAAAGGATAGCATGCAAAAAGAACGAGCTCCCTTGAACTCTCCCTGCATAAAGGGTCTCTCGCAAGAGGAAATGATTGGAATTGGTATTGGGTGACCAAAAGGTCGAAATTGGAATTTGGAAATTGGAGATTGGAAGTTTGGAAATTGGAGATTGATATTTAAAAATTGAAAATTGAAAATTGAAAATTGAAAATTGAAAATTGAAAATTGAAAATTGAAAATTGAAAATTGAAAATTGATTGACCCGAAGGTCGAAATTGAAAATTTAGAATTTGAAAATTGGAAATTGGAAATTGGAAATTGGAAATTGATTGACCCGAAGGTCGAAATCGGAATTGACTGACCCAAAGGTCAAAATTGGAAATTGATTGACCTGAAGTTCGAAATTGGAAATTTGGAAATTGATTGACCTGAAGGTCGAAATTGGAAATTGATTGACCCGCAAGTCAAAATTGGAATTGATTGACTCAAAGGTTGAAACTGGAAATTGAGTGACTCGAAGGTCGAAATTAGAGATTTAGAAATTGGGTGGCTCGATGGCCGAATTGATAATTGGATGGCCTGAGGGCCGACATTGGTGATTGGATGGCCTGAGGGTCGACATTGGTGATTGGATGGCCCAAGGGCCGAAATTGGAATTTGATTGACTCAAAGGTCAAAATTGGGATTGGAAATTGAAAAATTGGAAATTGGAAATTGGAAATTGGAAATTGGAAATTGGAAATTGGAAATTGGAAATTGGAAATTGGAAATTGGAAATTGGAAATTGGAAATTGGAAATTGGAAATTGGAAATTGGAAATTAGAAATTGATTGACCCGAAGGTCGAAATTGGAAATTTTGGAAATTGATTGGCCCGAAGGTCGAAATTGGAAATTGAGTGACCCAAAGGTCGAAATTGAAAATTTGGAAATTGGGTGGCTCGAGGGCCGAATTGGTAATTGGATGGCCTGAGGGCCGACATTAGTGATTGGATGCCCTGAGGGCTGAAATTGGAATTGGTTTACTGGAAAAAATATGGGTTCAATAGGAATTCCGCCTAAAAACGACATTGGTTCTATTGAGAACGACATTGGTTCACTGGGAACGACATGGGTTCAATAGGGATTCAGCCTAAGAACTATCAATTCCATAGGAATTTAACCTAGGGATCACATTGGTTCAGCAGGGGTTCAACCTTCGAACTATCAATTTCATAGGGATTTAACCTAAGGACCATAGTTTAATAAGGAAGGATTCAACTTGTGAGCTTTGAATGAACCAGGTGCTAAACTGGGTTTTGAGGGAAGATTCGAATTGGAATTCAAATCTTCAAGGAAAAACTAAATGAATTGGGTTTTGAAAGAAAATTCAAGTCGGAACTTGGATTTGCTAGACCAATTACTAAATTGTAGAAAAGTTTGAGTAGGAGTTCAAACCTTTAAAGGAAAGCCAAGCGAATTGGATTTGGAAGAAAATTCGAGTCAGAACTCTAATTTTCTAGACTGATTCCAGGCATTTGAATTGGATTTGGAAGAAAATTTGAGTCAGAACTCTAATTTTCGAGACCAATTCTAGGACATTTGAATTGGATTTGGAAGAAAATTTGAGTCGGAACTCCAATTTTCTAGACCAATTCAAGGACATTTGAATTGGATTTGGAAGAAAATTTGAGTCGGAACTCCAATTTTCTAGACCAATTCTAGGACATTTGAATTAGATTTGGAAGAAAATTTGAGTCGAAACTCCAATTTTCTAGACCAATTCTAGGACATTTGAATTGGATTTGGAAGAAAATTTGAGTCGAGACTCCAATTTTTTAGACCAATTCAGAAGGGAAAGAAATTCAAGTTGAAACTCGAATCTCGGAGGAAAGAAAACTCGAGTCGGAACTCGAATCCCGCAAGAAAACTAGACCAGCATGGATTAGGTTTGCAAACATTAACCAGTAAAATCAGATTTAGAGAGTTTGACCAATAAAAAATGGATTTTGAAAGTCCGACCAATAACAATTGGATTTTGAAAGATGTATCAGTTGGAATACCGGATTTTAGAAATGAACCAGTATAAGTAATTGATTTTGAAAATGGATCAGTACAAATACTGTTTTTGGAAGAATTACCAGCACGAACACTGGATTTTGAAGATTTACTAGCACGAACACTGGATTTAGAAAATTTTACCAGCACAAACACTGGATTTTAAAAATTTTACCAGCACGAACACTAGATTTTGAAAATCTTACCAGCACGAACACTAGATTTTTTTTTGAAAATTTACCAGCACGAACACTGGATTTAGAAAATTTTACCAGCACGAACACTGGATTTTGAAAATCTTACCAGCACGAACACTGGATTTTTTTTTAAAATTTACAAGCACGAACACTGGATTTAGAAAATTTATCAGCACGAACACTGGGTTTAGAAAATTTACTAGCACGAACACTGGCTTTCGAAAATCTTACCAGCACGAACACTGGATTTTTTTTGAAAATTTACAAGCACGAACACTGGATTTAGAAAATTTATCAGCACGAACACTGGGTTTAGAAAATTTACTAGCACGAACACTGGCTTTCGAAAATCTTACCAGCACGAACACTGGATTTTTAAAGAATTACCCAACTGATGAGAGATTTTCAGTCTTCATCCTCACAATGACTTAGACAACTGTCGGGGTCTGAGGATTTATCCCTTACCCTGAATGGGTAGTTCAGGTTTATCCCTTAACCTGAAGGAGAAACTCAGGTTTATCCCTTAACTTGAAGGGGAAGCTCAGGTTTATCCCTTAACCTGAAGGGGAAACTCAGGTTTATCCCTTAACCTGAAGGGAAGTTTAGGTTTATCCCTTAACCTGAAGGGGAAACTCAGGTTTATCCCTTAACCTGAAGGGAAAATGAATTTGATACATATGGATGCAAATAAATGCAAATGAATGCATGCAAATGCAAAAGTATGTAAATGAATGCAAAATGATGTATATGGGTGCACATGCATGCAAAATGAGAAATTTGTGTGATCTTGCCTGCATACAGGACGTTTTGAAGACAATTTTCAAAATAATGCCCCAATATAATAGGGAAAGAAGAATTTGACCATTATTGAAGAAAATATATTGAGGAATTATAAATGATGGAATAGAGGATTTAAGTATAGAAAATTTTCAAATGTTGAGCATTGATGGGATCTGGTAATTCCACTCCGCCGACATTGATGAGCCGATATGAGTTACGAGGTAATGCCTCTTTGACAACATAGGGACCTTCCCAATTGGGTGACCACTTGCCACCCGGGCGGTGTTTGAGATAAGTTATTGATCTGAGCATTAGATCATTGACTCAAAACTTTCTTTCAATGACAGATTTTGCATATTGTCTGGCTATCCTTTGACGATATGATTGAGCGTGCTCTGCTACTCTGAGTCTTCTTTCATCTAGCAAATCAAGTTGTACTAGCCGTTGTTGCTGATACTGATCAAGAGGTAATTCTAGAAGTGATGCAAATTTCAGAGCAGATTTCTGAACATGTAGAGGCAATACTACTTCAGTTTCGTAGACAAGTTCTGACGGAGTAGCATTAGTTGGAGTTCGAATGGTGGTTTTGTATGCCCACAATGCATCATGGATCTTTTCATGCCAATCACGGCCTGTCTCCAAAGTTCGCTCCAAGATTCGAATCAGAATCTTACTAGTGGCCTCTACTTGACCATTCCCTTGAGGATAATAAGGAGTAGAGAAATGATTATGGATTCTGAACTTTGAGCAAAATGTCCTCATTCTCTCATTCTTGAAATGACTGCCATTGTCTGACACGATATCATGCAGTATGCCGAAACAACAAAGGATATTCTTGTGGATGAATGAGACCATGTGTTGACCTTCTACTATACGCAAAGTGATAGCTTTGACCCATTTAGTAAAATATTCTGTTGCGGCAAGAAAATATTTGTGGTCATTTGAAGCAGAAGGAGTAATGGGGCCCATAATATCAAAGGCCCACATAGAAAACGGCCATGGAGAGATAACAGATTGCAAATATGTTGCTGACGCATGAACGAAAGGTGCATGTATCTAGCATAGAGCACACTTCTTCACAAAATGGTAGCAATCTTGTAGCATAGTCTTCCAATAATATCCTGCCCAGATGGTTTGCTTGATAAGAGTTTGGTAGCCGACCTGACCACCGCAAATGCCTTAATGTACCTCTCGCACGACTTTTTTGGCTTCAACTTCGTCTAGGCATCTGGAATATTCAAAACTGAATCCACGATGATAGAGGACATCAGAGAGAATAAAATATTGAGTAGACATGCGCCGAATCACTTGTTGCTCTTGCCAGTGATATTCTGAGAGAAGGAGACAGATGTCTTCTCTTTGATGGGATCCTTTCTGAGACTGTCTTCAGCTTGCTCAGACATCATCCTAATCATCATTTTCATGAACATCTGATATATAGCAGGATCATTGTCATCCCTATCATTCAGACTCTGTCTTTTGGCAGATTTTGGAGAATCCATTTCTTCTTGCCTGCTTCTAAAATCACTAATGCACTGACACAATGGTGTCTTCTTGCATGATCTGATCTGAACCACTTGGAAATACCGATATTCTCTGCAGAATGTGATGGATGATTAAATTTTGATGATGAAGATTCAGGATAAAAATGAATATAGGAAAAATATTTGATGAGAATTTTGTAGATAATTGGAAGAACATCCCATTACTAGGGATTGGGTCACCGCTGGAGTCACGACAATTGTGTTGCCATTCTTTGCGAGGAGAACGAACAATTGCAAATATGCCTTGTCACCTAGGCGAGGTCGTCAAACCATGAAAATTGAAGGAATTTTTTATTGAAGGAAAATTTTGATTGCATCAATAGTAGACTTGAGAAAAAGGGGCATATAGACAGTTTGCCACCACTCTTAACGATCAGCAGAAACACGAGGACTAGAGAAAAGAGTGAGAGTGACGAAAGAATCTCAGTCGTATTTGGCAGAATGGTATATTCCAGACCACTGCGCTGATGCAAGGTTGAACTTTGGCACAACCCTTGATAGTAGCCAAGCTTCTATGCGCTTTTGTCTCTGGGAAAATTGCCTAAAACATCACTCTGGATAGTAGTAGGTACAGGAAAATGGGCCAAGTAGCTTGAACTGCTTGCCATACACATATGTATATCTGGGAAGAAAGCGAGCCCTTCAGTGCATATGACCATCGCATACTGAATTCTTTCTCGAGTTGTTCTGGATAATGAGTTGACTTCTGCAAATGCCCCATATTGTCGGTAGATCTCGATCAGTTTCACATAGTCATTTCTATTTTCCTCAATCAGTGTCCAGGACTTACGCCCTATCATGCGAGCTAAAACATCTCGGGGGTCTAAACCCTTGACATTGATAAAAAATTGTTGCTCCAATGGATCTCCAGGCTGACCTGCTGGCTCGGGCAGTCCCATGATCTCTGAAAAATCGTCCATCAACAGGGTCATCTCGCCCCACGGGAACCAAAATGTGCAAGTGCGCGGATTCCATCGCTCTACCAGTGCATGGATCAGATTGTCGTTGACTGTCAATTTTCCCACTGCAGATGCCAGTTCTAACACAGTCGCTGAAATGGTCCGAAAACATACGAAAGAAGTTTTTGAACCATATATAGTACCACTGGAGGAAGAAGGGTCCGGTGCTCAGAGCTTGATGCTCGGGAAGACTTTGTTGCACCTCGTAGGAGATGTGACCCTCAGGAAAGACAGAGTCGAACTGACTGAATGCCATTAGACTGAAAGATAGGAAGATTGGAATTAGACTTTGAAAAAAATACAAGAATTTTGAAAATTACAGGCAGGATAAAGTGAAATGCTGAAAATTCGAAGTCCAGAGGAACAAAAGAATGAAAAATCATCTGAAGTTTTGAAGAAAAAGTGAATAATTTGGAAAAATCATCCAGGGTTTATAAAGAAATGCTTTATAAATGGAAAAATGAAGTATTTTGGTAAATTATCCAATATATTGTAAAAACTGAGAAAAATATGGGAAAATAAGATGGAAATGAATATCATACATTCAATCACAAACAATTATGCACATACAACATTCCCTAAGAAGCTGACTCTAAAGGCATCAATTTTGAAAGATCTTTAGGACTCTAATCCTGACTCTAGGCTCAGATCAGCTGTGTCCAATCATGCTATGCCAATATACTCGAACCGAGGCTCGATGTACGTGGCATAAAAATTCATCTTCGGTTCTAAGCTTGTGTTTTCCCAACATCCTTGAGCGCCTGCCGATATACGTTGGACTATGGCCCTTGGTACGTGGCAGGGGGGCATTAGCCTAAATAAGTGGCTCAGTTGTGAGGCTCTGTCCCGAACTATGGTTATGGAAGAGAGCCCAACAATGTGAAGACCGGGTAGACATAGGTGGGGTGGTTTTTAAAATATGAGCACATGCAGGCAAACAGAGGGCTCTAAGTCCTAAAGAGATAGAATTTTGATTTTTTTTGAAGAAGCAAACATTGTTTTCATACAATTCCTAGATTGATGAGCATTGTATTTCAGACCTAAGTCTAAGTGAGCATGAATAATTCTCCTCAATATGGTCCTACCAAACCATGCTTAGTCTACATGCAATCCATGTCAGCTGGGTTCAGATCTAGGCTCCTAGGTTCACATGATATCAAAAGTTAAAAGCTGATAGTTTATAGAGCATGATTTTGATGATTGAACTAAGTCAAGCACACGATTGATCAGGCGAAGACAGGTCCCATCTCGGTCGCCAAACCTGTTATCATCGCAAAAGTTTTCCCCTCCCTTGCGAGAGAGAAATGAATTTCGCGAGTCAAACTCGACCAAAGTTTTGAAAATGGTTTTGAAAATTAACTCGCCTCCGTTTTAAAATTTTGTGGGAAAATTCTGTGGAATGGGATCCGCCTGTCGGTACGAGGTTCAACCGTTCCTGGCGCCTTTACCAGGGGTAATTAAACCAAGGATCAATTATGTGCTCTAACTTGACTCAAATATCTAAATTATGCTCTATTTTTCCTAAAATGCACAAAGAATCAGGCTTGTGCTATGAAATTTTGAAAATATGCAAGTTTGAGAAAATATGATATTTGCTTGGAAAATTGAAATGCATTTGAAAAATGATTGGAAAAATGCTTGAAATTGGAATTCCTAGGAAAATCATTGAATTTCATTGGAAATAAAAAATTTGCATTGAAAAGTGATTTCTCAGGAAAACTTGAACTTTGGAAAATCGATATTGAGTTTTGAATTACTTTTCTGAGGAAATAGATTTGAGAATTCTGAGAAAATCAAGAAATTCATTGGAAAATGACTTTTGAAATGAAAAACAGATTCTCAGGAAAACTTGATCCTTTGAGAAAATCGATTTATGAAAACTTGGGATTTTGAAATCTGAGAATTTTAGAACATTGGAAAATCTTGATTTGAACTTGGGAAATACTTTGAAATCTCATTTGAAAATTCTGAATTCTAAGAAAATCAAATCCCGAGAAAGACTTGGTAAATCCTTGAGAAAGTTGATTTTTATGAAATTGAAGTTGGAAAATGAATTTGAAAACAATGCAATTTGAATGATATGAATGAATGAATATGAATTTAAAAGGGAATTTCAATTGAGAAATTGGAAAATCCTTTTGAAACTTTGAGAAATGTAGTGCATTTTGAAGTTAGCCTAAAAGTGTAGGCTGAATGTGGCCAATATGAAGATCATAAATCTTGGTTTTCTTCGTATTCTGACTATGCCATAAATACAAATCTCACTGAGTTTATAAACTCCATAAGAGCTTGTGCATGTGTCATTCGTGTAAACCATAGTGAGTTTGAAATAAATATACATGGATCATACATCAAATATTGAAATTTGCAGAAATTAAACTATATGCAATGCAACTCTATTCTAAGCAGAAAAGTAACTCTTATTCCAAATATTACATTGATTTTTACATTAAATTGAATAAAATAAAGAAATAAAGTGACTAAGTCTTCTTCTTGAGTGTTCCTGCAAAACTAGAAAACAAGGTTAGCACAAAAATGTAGGTTTTTTCTAAATTTATCCGAAAATATGAGAAATTATCGGATATTATTCAGATATAAACCCAAAATCATACCTCCTTTGATATAAACATAATAAATAATGAATAAATTTTGAAGATAAACTTGAAAATATGAAATTGGGATCAAAATGACCAAAATACCCCTGATGACCTTGAAATCAGGGTTTTCTGAAAGAAATTTTGTCAATTTTGGAATTTTGAAAATCAAATGAAATAAATCAAACACAATATGATGAAATATGATGATATGCATGAAAATTTATGAAATTAAAGATTGGAATCTCAAAATTTAGGTCAAAATGACCAAAATACCCTCGATAACAAGACAATGGCGTCGAAACCAGGGTTTTCTGAAATAAATTTTGCAAAATTGGAAAATATGAAATGCAAATGAGATTGAAATTAACCCTAATATGATTCTACATGCTTATGTACTTGAGAAAAACCCTAAAATGGTGAAAATATCATATAATATCAAATTTAACCTGATTTTCGCTTCTGAATTTAAAGATAAACTAACATATGGAGCAAATGAACTTGGAATTAAGCCAAATTTGGCATGGACACCTAAACTAACCCTAAAAACAGAATGGAGCTCGAAAATCTAATTTGTTTGTATTTTTAAATATAGAAATTCAACTAAAAACCTTAAATTTTGTGATTTTTGCCTAAAATGTTGATTCTAAAGAGGATTTCAGATATCAAACTTCCATAAAAAATTTTCAAATTTTATGGGGTGACAGAAGACACTAAGGCAAGGATTTTTTTCTTTTTACAATTTCTGTTTTTGACTTATGGTCGGAGCTGTTCCACTCCGGCAAGTCGGATCGGAATCCGGCGAATCTAGGATTTAGGGGAAACAGACAGGTTTCGGTAAAAAATGTGGTAAAAATAATAAACAGATGGTAAAAAAGCTGAAATTGTGGGAAAATGTCCCTGACAAACAGGGGAAAATTTTGTTGTTTTACACAATTTGGATTCGGGTTACAGTTTGGAAAAAGGAACACTGTTATCAGAGACCTAAATCTCTGGAATTTCGGGATATTGAAATCTGTGAGACAGAAAATAAAATTTTGGGAAAAATACTAAAACAGTTCCAACAATCCCCAAATTTTGGAAAATGACAGTAAAACATGTTAGGAACAACGTTTATGTTGAAAGGTTTTTGCAGAAGAGCTACGGATTGGGCGGACTTGGTGCATTAAGTTTTGTCTATACCCTGACAAAGGAAAATCGAGATTTTCCCAGGGAGCTGGGAAATCTGATTTTTGACAGAGGTTAAAATTAATTGGAAAAATCTAAAAATTTCCAGATCATTAGTAGATTCAATTATAAATACACTATGATTTTTGGAGGATGATCCGAATCTCCCATGAGGGTGGTGCTGGAGGTTCTTTTCTGCTAAAGCAAAAATTGAAAATTCAAAAAGACAGAAAACCCGACGTAGGGTTTGATTGGTTTAGAAGGGTTCTGAAGCCCGAATAGAATCAAATTTTTGGAAGTAAATCAGATACATATAGGACTAATGATCTAAATTTTATAGAATTTACTAATGCAGAATCTCACATAAAATAATGTATGGACTTCGCACCCAAAATCAAAACTTGTGAACTCTTAAACCAAATACTAACAAATTTACATTATATGAATAAAACAGCAAAATGAATCTATATGAACCTAAATGTGATGCTTTTAAAAATATAAAACCTATATGAAAGCTAAAAAAAGATAAAATGATCAGGGATATGGCTTAGATCTTAATATTGTCCATTGAGGTGAGAGATTCGGTCCATCCATCAGACGGATCATCTCCCCTACATAGCCTCAATCATAAAAGTTTTAAACCATGTAAAAAAAAACAATTTTGAATTGATTTCCAACTATGTTCATGAGAGCATCACTCTAATGAAATTTAACACAAATATTAAATCAAGAGAGATATACCTTACCTTGGGATTTTGATGCAGCCAATGACCTATTACAACACCCGTGAAAGAGGTTGAAGAAGAAGACTGGTGGTCGGCTATGGGGAGTTCCAAAGGTTGTTGTTAAGCTTCAAGGTAGATGGATTGGCTGGAGATGCTCTTGGAAGAGATGGCGCAAGCTTGATGTTGCTTTAAGGCTGAAGCAAGAGGGTGCTGGTTGAAGCGGCTTGGAGGTACCGAAGTGTGGTTGCAAGGAGTTGTTGGCGTTGAAGCTGATGTGAAGAGGATGGCTGGACGACGGCTGGGGCAAAGGTGGAAGCAACTACTTGAAAACGTTGGAGATGGCTGGAGGGAGGAGCTTCTCTTGTGTGATGGCTGAAGCCAAGGTGAAGAGGCTGTGTGCTGCTGTAGTGAGAGGTGGTGAAGGCTGCAGCTGGAGTTTGTTGAAGGTGGAGCAATGGAGGTTGGCTGGAGTTGTTGTTGTGGGCTGAAGGTAGAGGGGGTGCTGCAAAGGGGGAATCCAAAGACAAGGGAGAGGGAGAAAGGGGCTGAATGGGAGACAGTTAGAGAGAAGAGGCGTGAGATGAGATGAGGAGGCAGCTCACGTCTGATCTTCTCTTTGTCATTACTTAGGGAAAAATAGAACCAAAAACCTAAGTTTTTAATCAAAAGGGTTAATGGGGAATAAGAGAGAGAGAGAGAGAGAGAGAGAGAGAGAGCGAGAGAAAGGCGTGAAGGGATGTGAGAGATGGGCCTAGCATGAGATGGATATGCTGCAGTTGGGAAGGAACTGGAAGTGTGTGCTGTAGGTTGTAGGAGGTTGAAGCTGAAGCAAGGTGGAGGTGGTTGCTGATGGCTTGAATCCAGAGGAGTTGCTGCCAAGGAAGCACCGGCTGGAAGAGATGGGGGTGAAGGAGGAAGCTTGGTTGCTGTGGCACTGGTTGATGGGATGCAGCAGGTGGCTGCAACCAGATGGTGATGCACCGGCTGAAGGAAGGAGCTTGTGGTGGCCGTCGGCTGGAGCTATGGCCTGAGAAAGGTGGCTGTGATGGAGGCCCAGCTGGTGGCTGTGATGGAGGCTGCAAGGATGAGGTTTCAATGGCTGGAAGTTGCAGCCAAGGGGTGAGAAAGAGAGAGTTCAAGGGAGAGAGAGGGGGAGCTGCGTTAGATGAGAATGAGCAGCCGTTAGTCTTTTTTTTTTGTCAATTACTTAGGTTTTAATCACAAAAAGCCTAAGTTTCTAATAAGGTGCTATGGCTTTTTTGTAATGACTCTTCGGGAATCTACAGCCAAAGGGAATAAGGAAGAAAGGGGAAAGAAAGGAAGCGAAGAAGGGAAGAAGGAAGGGAAGGAAAATGAAAGAAGAGGGAAGAAGAAGAAAAAGAAAGAAAAGGGAAAAAGAAAGAAAAGGAGGGAAAAAGGAAAAGGGAAAGAAAAATGAGGAAAAAAATGGAAAGTGGGGCTGGAGGCTTGGGCGACCACCTTGTGGGTCCCACCTCTCTAAAACGCAAAATAAAATAAATAAAAAAAAACAAAAATTAACAAATAAAAAAAAATTGAAAGGAATAAAAGAGTATTTTTTTTAATAAAACAGAAATGTAAATGAGTGGGCCGTCTTAGAGCGGGTCCAAATTCTACTTTTGAAATTCATTTTGACGATTAGAGGGGTAAAATAGTTTTTTCAAAAAAATTCTAGACGAAACGAGCTATTTTTGGCAGTTTTTAAAACGAGCTTGGATTTTGAAGTTCAATACCCCGTTGCGAAACAAATCGAATGTAGAATTAAAAAATGTAATTTTGAAAGAAACCCAGATTGTTTTTCTTGAGAAAATACTTCCAAATTTATTTCCAGACGAAACGAGTTATTTTTGGCAGTTTTTGAAACAAGCTCGGATTTTGAAGTTCAATACCTCGTTGCGAAGCAAATCCAATGTAGAATTTGAAAATTTGAGTTTGAAATAAATCCAGATTGTTTTTCTCGAGAAAATATTTTCAAATTTAGACTCTCGAGGGTAAAAATGTTAATTTTAGAAACCCGGGGTTTGAAATTGATTTATGAAAACTTTTAAAACTCAATCTGGATTGAAATTTATAAAACTGGAGTTCTGGACTTGAAAAATGGAATGAAATGTGATGAAATGTTATGAAATGCTGAGAAATGATATGAAATGATGAGAAATGACATGCGAAATGCAGACCCTGAATGAAGAATTTTAGATTTTAAACCCCGATTAGCACTTGTACCAGTTTAAAAAGCATTAAAATTGATAAAATTTGTGAAATGGTTGAAGAAATGGTTTTTGGACTCTACTAGATTAGAGTGACACTGAAAATTAGGGTTCGAGCTGGATTGAGTTGGGTTTTAGAGTTTCAAAACATCAATGAGCTAACAATGATACTGACTCAACTGACCTTTCCGAGTGAATTTTCAAGAAAAGTTGCCATTTTAGAGAAATGGTATGGAATGATCACTGGAATGAAGTGAATTACGAACCTGAACTGGGTTTGAGCTGAAACAAAGGTCAGTAATACTGAGATGAACTAAAATCGAGGCTCAAACACTAGCTCAACTGATTAAACTCGACTCAATTTCAGCTGAAAGAGCTGAAATGGACTAAAATTGGCTCCTGGACACTAAGAAATGGTTTTAAACTGAAACTAGAGCGCTTGAACTCCTGGTGAGCTCAAGTTAGACTCTGGGGAACATGACTGACTGGGAATGACTGACTCAGAGACAATTGGTTTGGATTTGAGTGAGAAATGAGCTCATTTCTGAAGAAATGATCCCATTTTGGCAGGAATGGTCAGAAATGAAAATGGTTTGTTCATTGTGAGCTCAGATGAGCTTGAGATGACTGATATTCTAACTGTCCTGAACTGACCAATGAGCTTGGTTGACTCCGACTGACTGGGGTCTAGGATGACCTAGGGCTAAAATGGTAATTTTCATAATAAAAATGGGTAAAATGGTGATTTTTCTAAAACTGACTTGGGGTTTGACTCCTACACTGACCTAACAGGGTTGGAACTGCATGAGGGGTGTTTGAGAATGGATTAGGAAAATTTAGGTGTTTACAGCTGGTACATTTTTAAAACCCAGTGCTCATGCTGGTACATTCTAAAACCCAACGCTTGTACTGGTGCAATTTTAAAATCCAGTGCTCGTACTAGTGCAATTTCAAAACCCAATGCTCATAATAGGGCATTTTTTGAAAAATCCAGTGCTCGTACTGGTATGCCTAGCGCTCGTGCTGGTGTCTGACTGATTGATCAAGTTAGCCCTCTAGGTTCAGTCTTTGCACTAACCGTTCATCAAAATTCAAAGTTTTAATTCTAATTTTGACCTTTGGGTCATCCAATTCTCATTTTTCAAGCATTCGGGTTACAATTTCATCTCTCAATTTCAAGCCTTCGAGTTACAATTTCATCAAATATCCATCATTTTCAAACCTTTGGGTCACAACTCTATCAGTGTCAATCATTCTTACCATTTCATAAAAATCCTGCTTTCGAGCTGGTTGAACAAAAAAATCCTGCTTTCGAGCTGGTCGAACAAAAAATCCTGCTTTCGAGCTGGTCGGTCAATCAAAATCCTGCTTTCGAGCTGGTCGGTCAATCAAAATCCTGCTTTCGAGCTGGTCAAACAATCAAATCCTGCTTTCGAGCTGGTCAAACAAAAAATCCTACTTTCGAGCTGATCGAACAATCAAAATTCTGCTTTCGAGCTGATTGAACAATCAAAATCCTGCTTTCGAGCTGGTCGATCAAACAAAATACTGATTTCGAGCTGGTCGATCAATCGAAATCCTGCTTTCGAGCTGGTACTTTCATAAAAATCTTGCTTTTGAGTTGGTCGAACAATCAAATCCTACTTTCAAGCTGGTCGAACAATCAAAATCCTGCTTTTGAGCTGGTACTTCAAAAAAATCTTGCTTTTGAGCTTGTCTGTCAAAACAAAAATCTAAATATTCCTTCCCAATTTCAGCTCAAGGTCTTGTCAAAATCTATATTGAGTGATTATTTCACAAAGGATTCTCGAAAACTTTGCCAATTTGCTAAAAATATTCATTGATTCCAATATTTTTACTGCACAAAAGAATCACCTTAGATTACCTCTAGTATTCTTTCCAAAAAGGTGAAACTTCTTGCGAAAAAGGGATAAAATTCAAATCTTTTTCCTATTGATCAACCAAAAGGATGCAAATAATATCCTTGGTATGATTAGCAAAAGAAATAGTCAATGATGTTGAAAAGCCAGAAGCAAATCGATATTGATCATAGCTATAGCGCATGTTTTGAGACGACTTTCTGGCAATCAGGCAATGGAAATATCTTGAGCGATAAAAAGAATCCACCTAACTCATGTCTTCTTAACCATTTAAAGCTACAATCAAATATCTGCAAAAGGGATCTCTCAATTGTTGTCAAGATGAAGACGAATATGCGAGCTAGACCCCAGGGGCCAAAGAAGATTTGGATCACCGTCGAGATGAAGGCGAATGTGATGAACCTACCGACAAACCCTAAAAGATATTTGATTTCTGCTATCATCTAAAGACCTTTTGAGCCAATATCATCAATAGAATTCCTGAGATAAAAGAAGGATCGGAACATCTCCAAGATGAAGGAGTTTGTGACGTACCCTTCCTCGAAAAAGAGAGAAAAGTCAGGACATCTCCAAAATGAAGGATGATGTAAAAACCCAAGAAAGCTTAATGACTCAAAAAGAGTGTCAGAAAGATTATCATGGGAAAACACCCAGATACCAAACTGCCAAAATTGCCAGAAATCATCTTTTCTTATGCAAAATTCTTTTATCAATATCTCTTCACTACTTGCTTTTATGAAATTAAGAATATTTCTTTTCTTCTCATATCAAGGAAATGGATAGCTTTCTTGAAGAAAATCATCAGCGCTAAAATTTTGAATTTGACTCTTAAAACCGAGGAGTTAACCTCGTTGGAGGAAATACTCTAGGTAAAAGAGGGAATATCTTTCGCACATACGCGCACATTTTCAAGCATTTGAGTCAACTACAATTTTATCTTATTGGCAAAATTTTCTAGCTATTCAAAGATGAAATAAACATTCAATATGTATTTTGATACAACCTAGAGTTGTTTACATCTTTCAAAAAGAGTTGCCTCATTCAAGAGAAGTATCTCTTCCTGTCCCATCATAATTTCTTCATCCGAGGATTCTGTGTGGTCGTACTCGCTCAGGATAAGGGTTAAACCTGATTTTTATGCTAGAGGTCATCAATTTCAAAAGTTGATTTAGTCTCAACAATGAGGTGCCCAAGATCATCCCTTTTCCAAGCTTTAGGGAATCCCATTTTTCCCTTTTTGCAGACCCCTTTTAGAGTTTTTCGTCCAATTCCGAAGGTCCCATCATGGTTTCTTCATGTTGAGGATTCTGTATGGTCAATCCCTTTCAGGTTAAGGGTCAAGCCTGAACCTTGCTCCACGAGGTAATTTCCGTTCAGGTATGGGTTAAACATGAGCCTCATTTCCACGATGCAATCCTACCAGTCCCATCATGGTTCTTCTCATCGAGGAATCCATGCTTTGTATATCCATCCAGGATAGGATCCTACTCAAGCTTCATCTCATGAGACATTTTTCAAAAAATGTCCCATCAAGGTCCTCATGTATTCCTTTCCCCATTCAATTCATCTTCATGTATATTCATCCCATCCAAGTTAAGGGCTAAACCTGAGTCATTCCAAAAGGTTGATCTCATCTCACCCATGAGACTTGATCAAAATTCTTATCTTTCATCATTTCGCGATCTTCGCCCAAAGTCCCATCACGATTTCCTTATTTCTGTTATTCGGTCATATCATTTTCGAGGATTTCGTCTCCCCAAAACCATTCAAGATAAGGTATTAAGCCTGAGAAGTCATGTCTTCCAAATAAATTCTTCCATACCCAGTTCAGATCTGCTGACTGCGGCATTTTTCAAAATTTAGAGTGTTTTCTTTGCCACTAAGCTCGGCTTTCAACCGACTTAGTAGCAAAGAGGGCATCTGTGAACACCCCAAATTTTTCAAAATATTATAAATATTCCTTTTTTGCCCTTGATTCTATTTTCTGAGTAATTGAGTCACTTTTAAATCTAAATTCCATTTTATTTCTCAAATTTTGCTGAAATTAAATTCATTTTATATATCTGACTCGATTTCGGATCTGGACCCGGTGTTAAAATCCAAATTTGAGCCTCGTTATCTAATTTTTTAAAATAAAAAATTATAAAAATACTAAAAATAACTTGTAAAAGGCTCGGACCATCCATCCGGTATCCATTTGGTTTCACTACTCTGTATTTCTCGATTCGAGGTTCAAAACTCAAATATTTCCTCAAAACCTAGATCCAAACTCATTTTCTGAAGAAATCAAACCTGAATTCTCAGAAAACCCTCCTTTTGAAAATATTTCTCAAAAATTACAAAAAATAGTTTTAAATCCTTTATTTTCATTCTAGTTTTAAAGTTTCTATGTCAAAAATATAAAAATGTAGAAGGTCTTTTAAAGTGCCTTTTTTTGAAAATTCGGGTTTATGTGAAAACTTTTTTTTAAGGGGTCCCGATTTGGAAATTGCACAACATCAAAACGGCCCCATTGGATTTTTTTTTTTTTAGGGTTTCTCTTTGAAAACCCTTCGCAAGAAATCAGATGGCCAGGACAACGACTCTGGCTCTCACTCTCCCTCTCGAGCTCCCTCGACCTTTTTGGATCCTTCTTCCCATTTCCTACATAAACCATCATCGAGGACACCTCCAGGGCACCGCTTCTTCACCCCTCCACCCTCTTCTATCATCCGATTTTCTTGCTCTTTCCCTTTTTTTTATGGTATTCTTCTCATATCCTTTGGTTCTCTCAAATCAATAAAAGGAGATAAACCATTTCTGCAAAAGGGAATACGGTAAGTGCCTTTCTTCCCTATGAATTTTCTGATTTCATTCAAGCTTTCCTGATTCATTGTCCCAGCAAAGCACTTTCGGTGGTGCCGATTTGCTCATAGCAAGGTCGGTCCACACATGTGCTACATCAATTATATCCTCTGATTCCAACATTTCTTTATTATCTTTACCATTTTGCGTAGTTTCCATCTTTCAATTCCGTATTTTATATTTTGATAGTTGGGTTTTTCTTTTCTTTTCTTTTTTATTATTATTTTTATCGTCTGGCGCCACCCCCTTCATTGGCATTTTTTTTATGCAAAGTGATGGGATCGACCTGCATATAGCAGGATCGACCCATCTAGCGCTATAGCAAGGGAATCTCCGATTCCAACATTTGCTTTCCATTTTCTTTCAGCTTCCATCTGTAAGTTATCCCGAAGGTCCTTTGTTTTCTTTCCCATATCTGATGCAGTATAAGTGTTGCCTCGTTTCCATCAGTCATATTCCCCTTTTGGGCTGTTCATTACTCTTTGATTTCTGGTTTACATTTGCCATCCCAGATAGTATTTGGTTCATCTTATTTGCTGGTCTGTATTCATCTTATTATATTGCTTGTTTCTTGTACAATCACGGTGTATTTTCTTATGCTCAACTATGCTTTGATTGTCTGCATGTTACATATAACTGTCTATTGCAGGTTTTCTTAAAACAACTTCGTGTCTTCTCATCGAAATCTTGATGGGTGCTTGATCCTCTGTACATCGATCCCATCCATGTTTGCATTTCTCTTTGTAGCAATTTTTAGGATCACATTGTTTCAGTAGCATGGTTACCTCCATTCTGCTAGCTCTTACCTCATCGTATATTTTTTTTTCTTTATCTCTTTTTCCTCAATGAGTTGTTGTTGAATTTCATTTGGTTTTTCACATATTCTTTATGGTTTTGCTTTTTTTGTTCATCCTCAGTATTCCTGTTGTTTGATTAAATTTCCATTACAATCCGTGCGAGAGATTCCATTTCATGTTATCACTTTCCAGCATACATGATTCTTGTTTGGCATTGAATCATTGTTCTGTTATTTTCACTGTATTTTACCACATACCATTTTTGCTCCACTGAAAATCCTCATCTGTATTTTTCGAAAGATCTGCATCATCAAATTATCAGCAATTTCCTTCTCATAATTAGTCAGTTTATCATTTTCGCATAGCATCATTGCCTGATAGAAACATCAGTCGTTAGGTTCTTTGATCTCTAGTATGAGTCAAGCTCATGTGAAAATCAATTCACGATGAGATAATTGATGTGTTTTTTTTTTTTTTGGTTTGAGTGGTTTTACATTATTTGAAATATTGAGTGGTTTTGCAAGATTGGATTTCTGAGGTTTGCCCATAAGAAAATCAAGAATGATGCTTTCTGTCCTGAAATCCAAACTAAGTTGTATCTCATGTCAATACTACTAATGAATGTAGTAGCATCCTAGATATTGTTAAGAAAGAAAATGTCGCCCAAAGGGATACCAGAGGTTTTGGTGGGTGAATAAGTTGCAAAGGGATAGTAAGCAAGGCTGTGGTACTTCTTCCAGAACTATGGAGGCAAGCAGGGACCTATTGAGAAGCAATGGCTACCTACAGATATACTCTGTTTAGTCATTGGAGTCTACATGATGAATGTCATGCTCAATTCAAAAGGAATTTCGTTGCCCTTCTTTTGGGTGGTGTTGAAGCTGGAGTTCCTAAATCAGAATCAAATGGAATCTTGATATGATGGAGCATGTCATAGGATTGCGAAGTCTTTAGGGATCAAAGAAACTTAAAGGTCATACAGATATGGTGGAACTAGGACATCAAAACCCTATTTTCTATTAGAAAATTCACTGATGATATCGGACATGGATGGATAGATGCATCACTCGATGACTCAGCTGCCACCTACACGGTGAGTTTCTCTATCACAGCAGAAGCAACTTCAGGTGCAGGCACAACAGCCACTGCAGAGGCAACTTCAGTAGCCGGCATTTTCTCCACAGGAAGACAGTGGCTGCAAAGCTTCATCATCGCCATCTTGTATCTCTTATCGGATACTGTGAAGAGTTCTCTAAAAAGATCCTGGGTTATGAGTTCATGACTGAGGGTCCATACATGAAACATTTATATAGCCAGAATCATCCCACCACCTTCTTGAAAGAAAAGGCTTGAGATTTGCATGTCTCTGCAAAAAGCAATAGTGGTCACTGCCGAATCTTCACGGTATATCAGGTTATTTGAGCCCCCAACGTGTTTATGGTATGGCAGTCCTAAGGCTACGGTGGATGCCCAGGCTTTCATAAACTTGCCACTGATGTTTGGCATTCATCTCAGCCTCTCCAGTCGTTAATCCTGGTTTGATTGCATATGTTTGTTAAAATGTTGAATCGTCCATTCTCTTTCATTCATTTATTTGACCACATTTTCATGGATATGTATTATAACATCTCATTCATTTATATTTGTAGTAGCATGGGCGTTATGGCATATTCCAGTTTTATCATATGTCCTGTATTTTCACTGCATTATATCCCTTTAACTATTTGATCATAATTGCATCACATCCGATTGATCATCTGGTTGCCTTCGATCTTCTGATCTGATGGCATTTGATCATCCTTTTGATTGTACTTTGATCATTCTGTTCATGGTATGTTGTCTATTCCATTTACATGTTACCTCACTGAGATCAGATCACATATTTGACTGTCTATGCTAGCTACATTCCATGCTATTCGATTTTTGGGTTCTTATTGCAGAGATGAGGTCTAAACGTTGATCTTGACAAATTTCTCTGTGTTGCCAAAGACCTCTGCTTTCAGGAGCAGAGAAGGAGTTAAAGAACACTCACCATTATGCCCTGGTTACCTTGTTTAGCAAAATCCAATCATCGTCTTACTGAATTATTTGCATCATACTATCGTTTGATTTTTTTCTGATTCGGGTTGTGTTGCTATCTCAGATCAAAACAAAGAATATGAAGAAGTTATAATGTACCTCATAGCCAATTCAAAGGAATTATCAACAGTAAAGTTGGTCAGGGATCTTGCGAAGGCTGCCACCCTAATCACGTACCTGTGGTTATTTCAAATTTTACAAGTAGAATACTTCTGCCATTTGCTGAAGCCAATTACCTGGGTTAAGGCATAATGACTTGAATCACTTCTTCTTGCTCATTATGTAAATCTGTGAAAGTGGAAACACCCTAATGGTTACAAGGAAGTGAGTAAATGTCCTCTTTTCAAAGAAGCGGTATAATCATCAGTTTGTCTTTTCTTTTCT
Source organism: Nuphar pumila (assembly GCF_984573655.1). Classification (NCBI taxonomy): domain Eukaryota; kingdom Viridiplantae; phylum Streptophyta; class Magnoliopsida; order Nymphaeales; family Nymphaeaceae; genus Nuphar; species Nuphar pumila. The sequence continues at coordinate 32,628,720 of NC_143257.1, forward strand.
TGTTTAAATTACAACATTGTTATATCCATGTTTAAGTTGGTATGAATATGAATTCAATGCCTGAACGACTTCAACATGGATCTCATGGAGTGCGGGATAATAGGCACAATGCCTACACACACACACCAAAAAAAAAAAAGAGGAGGAGGCAATCGCGACTTGCCTATGAATCACAGTTTAGAAGGCACAACTTGTAATTCCTATTATAAAGATGATTGGTGCATAGAAATAAAATTTTAGTTTCTGTTATTAGGTTTTCTCACAGCATGCACCATGCATTCCTGTATCTTTTCACTTCATATATGGTCACCTGTATACTGCATTTAGGCATTCACCTCCCCTTCCACCCGCTGTGATTTCCATAGCACTTACCTGCTGCTACATTCCCGGATAACTACAAGTTCATATCCCTTCATCCCCTTCGCAGTGGCCTCTTCTTTCTTTTTATCATTTCTTTCTCTTTATTGTAGCTTTCTTTGACCTCTGCAGCATTGTCAAACACTGTTGTAGCTTTTGGGTGCCTACAACAGTGTTAACATTGCCGTAGGTTTTTTATGCCCTCACTATCACCTTGATCCAACATCTGTCTATTGAGCTCCAGATGAGAAATGTCCTCTTTATCAGGCTTACCTGTGCTGCAAATTTTGTACCAAGTCTGTGTATCGCCCTCGTCCACTGCACTCTCTATATAGTATCTAGCATTGCCTATCAGCACCATCAACTTAAGACAGATCTGCAGCAACCAAGAAGGGTCCTGCAACAATAGTACATGGAAAAACTGAAAGACCAGGAAGAGCATCAAAGGAAGCTCCAAAGAAATTTTCTGAATGTGCACCGTTCAACCTCTTTGCCTTCTAGCCATGACTTTCAATATTCAAATGCTTCTCAGCAGCTTGCAACTCATATATCTGATGCCAAATATCCAGCACTCACACAACACGATACCTTGTGCTTCACATATTTCTACATCTATACTTTCACATTATATCTCCCTTTAATGTCAACCTTGCTTCTGCAGGGTCATGTGCATGCCATCATTAAATATATATACATTCTAAAATGCATATCCCTACCTCATGGTATCGCTTGCTATGTGCATTGTAACATGTGTCTCCTCATTAGGATAGTGCACTGTATATATATCTCAGAATTGATTTCTTTATTAATTTAGGACATGATATATGCATCTAATATCCATTTCATCATTTAGCCTAATACACTAAACATATACCAACATACATTTTTTCATCACACATGAGGTAGATACATGAACATTCCATCATTCACACCTTAAATTCAAATACGACATTTCTTTCTATAAGTATTTTTTTACCTTGTGCTAACTTAGTTTCTTTTGCAAGGAATATGTGGGAAAATGCTATTTTCCTTCTTAGATTAGGGAATTCAATTTCAATGGTGTAATAGTTAATAAGAAATTTCCCTTTTCTGTACTAGATTAGAATGTATGGGCATGCACATATCTTAGAAATTGCTCGTTTTTACATCATTTCCTCCTTTATTGCAAAAATTTCACGAATGGGAACACGAATGGCATGTGCACCATTCTAATAAAAGCTGATTAAATCCTAAGTTGACGATTTGCATCAATGGCCATAGTCAAGGTTTGAACAAAACTTAGGATTTTCATCTTTTATGGAATAACACTAGATCCACACTAGATCTCTTTTTAAAAATCATCATATTTTCAAATATTTTCTTCCTTTATTAGAGTTTAATTTAAAAATTAACTCAAGATATATATCAATGGCCATAGTCAGGATATATTGAGAGTTAATTTCATTTTAAACTCTATAAAGGCATCAAAATATATTTTATTCTTCACTTGAATTTAAATACGATTACTATATAATATATTCAATGACCATAGTCAGGAATGTATTATATCTTCAATCTTATTTCAATTCATAAGAAGAATGAGATATGTCTTTCAAAATTCTTTTAAATCATTCATCATTTAGGATAGAATTGCATCATATTTTCAAAATTCTTTTTCAAAATCCAAGTGATTTCCTTCAAATGTCTTTTTCACTTCTCAAATCAAATTTTCAACTCTTATAAATTCAAATACTATCTTTTGATTCTAACTTTAAATTCAAAGTCCAATTTGACTTTAGAATTTCAAATTCATTTCCCTAATTCAAATTTAATTCAACATTCAATTTCAAAGTTCAATTTAACTTTGAAATTTCTGATTTGTCTTCTGATTCCAAATTCAAACTTCAAATTCAAAGTCCAATTTGACCTTGAAATTCATTTGTATATCCAAAATTCAATTTTTAATCAAATTTCAAAGTTTAATTCAACTTTGAAAAATTCTAAATTCATTTTCAAGATTTAATTTCAAAAATTTAAAACAAACATCTCAAAGTTCATTTTAACTTTTGAAATTTCTGATTCATCTTCTGATTTCAAATTCAAAATTATTCTTTATCTTCAAAGTGCTTCTCAATTCAAAATCAAGGTTTTGAGATTGATTCTGAATCTCAAAATTTGATTCTTCCTAAAGCTTTAAATTCAAATCTGGTTTTCAAAAATCTAGATCCATCTTCAAAAATCTCATTCGGACTTTCAAAATCCAACTCCATCTTGGATCTCAGACTTCAGATCCAAATTCCATTTAGGATTCGAGATTTCGGATCCAGCTTCATCTTGGATCTCAGACTTCACATCCAATTCTATTTAGGATTCCAGATTTTAAAACCAATTCCATTTTCAAATCACATATGGCCTTCTTAAACCCAATTCTATCTTCAAATTCCATTTGGATTTCTCAAAATCCAAAATTCCATCCTGATTTCAAACTTTGAATCCAAAATTCAATTTCATTTCAAATTTCATCTCCTTTCCTAAATCCAGATTCAAATTGAAAGTCCATTTCTGACTTTGAAACTTCATTTCTCCTTTCTTTTATCTCAGCTTCAAATCATTCTTTTCAAATTCAAAGATTTATTTTTCCAAAACTCTAATTATTTCAAAGACTTAGAACTTCTAATATCTTTTTAGAATTATCTCATAGCTCTATGTCAGATTCAACTGTCTAAAACTATTTCTTCACTCCATTATATCTCAGAAATACTTGGAAATTTTCAAAATATTTTTTTCAAAAGAGCATACATCTTTGCATTGCACAAGCATGATTATCTGTGCATTTTAGATTTAGAATAAATTCTTAGATAATATTTTAGCAAAGCAAAAAGGCATAAATTCGATCCTTGGTTCGATTACCCCTGGTAAAGGCGCCAGGAACGGTCGAACCTCGTATCGACGAGCAAATCCCGTCTCTCAATTTTCCCGCAAATATTTCAAAAACGGAGGCGAGTAATTTTTCTAAATATTTTCAAAATTAAGGTCAAGTGAGACCTTCGCAGAAGATTTCCTCTCTCTCTTCTTTCTTTTCTTTTCTCTTCTCTCTTCTTTTCTGTCTTTCATTCCTCCCCTCAAAAAGGAGAAATAGAGGCCAAAAAGGAAAAGAGAAGGAAAAGAGAGAAGAAATACCAAGAGGAAAAATTTTGCAATGATAAAAAAAATGGGATAATATGATAAGTGGCTAAAGATAAGGGACTTACTGCTGTGTGATACAATAGTGGATGTGGAAGCAAATCTTCTAATGCTAATAAGTAAAAAAAAAAAAATTAAGTAAAAAAAAATCCTATTACTTTCTAAGAACCGCTCATGTCTTTGTCTAGGCCTAGCATTCAGCAGACACTAGCAAAGTGCACCAGGGTTGCCTGGGTATGTTTTTAATACATGGATGTTGTAAACACCCGAAATTTTCACTCACCTCCCCAACATTTCCACCAAGCATCATCACGTAGCCTTTGAAATCGCCGGAGGGCAAAATGGTCATTTTCTGAGCCTGAAACTTGCAAAAGTCCAAATTTCATCGGCAACTCTCAAAATTTCTCTATTTTAGCTCAAATGTTCAAAATTCTACTCCTAACAGGAGACGGGAATCTCCAAAGCCCGGTTCAGGATTACATTTCATAAGACATGACATTGCATATCATTGCATGAGCATCTCATATCACTGCACTGCACAGCATGTCATTTCGAGGTCCAAAACTCTTGATTTCAAAATTTTCAATCCAGATTAGAATTTCAACTATTTTTAAAATCGATTTCAAAACCCTGGGTCTTCAAAATTATCAATTCTTCCCATTTTACCCCCAGGACTCTGAATTTCAAAATATTTCCTCAGGAAAATGATCTGGATAGTTTTCAATATGAATTTCAGTCACTTCACCTCAGATTTTGCCCTTTTGTCAGCTATTTCAATTATCTTCCTTTTACAAAAATCGCCCTACAGGGGCCAACTCTTTTCAAAAATTTCTGTTTTACTAATTAGTCTAGATTTTGTGAAAATTCCAAAAAGAGGTTTTGTTGTCTTGTCCTTATTTCAATAAAGAAGCAATGTGGGACCCACACTGAGGTGGTGTCACACAGGCTTTTCTTTTGAAAAACCTGAATTTTGAAAAACCCAAAAATATAGGAGCCTTGTCCCCTGGATTGGTGCCACTTGTCTTTTCTCTCTCCTCCCATTTATTTGCCAAGTGTCAGTGTGGGGGCTACCTTAAGAAGCCGCCACATGTCAGTAGACCCCCTCTTCATTCCATGCCATGTGTCAGTATCCACCATCTCCACCCTGCGCCATGTGTCATTCCAAAGATCACCCTGAGATGCCAAGTGTCATGTGTTGTCCTGGCCAGAAAAAGCAAAACTTGTCTCCTCTGAGGTGGCGCCATTTGAAGAGTGTCTCCTGCAGAGGACACGTGTCATTCTCTGCTTCTTTCAGAAAAAGCAGGATGACATATGTCTTCCCCCTACCATTTCTCAGAAAAAGCAAGTGACACATGTCACCCTCTGCTCTTCTTAGAAAAAGCAAATGACACATGTCATTCTCTGGTTTCTTCAGAAAAAGCAAATGACACATGTCACTCTCTGCTTTCTTCAGAAAAAGCAACCATTCAAAAAAATTCAAACAGGGCCTAGGTGGCGCAAATCCTGAACTTCACCTTTTCTATTTTGTCTGAGATGATGCCACGTGTCCCTTTCCCTCTTTTTCCTCTCTCCTGCCACATGGCATTGTAGGATCCACTCTAAGGAACTGCCACATGTCCATCCTCCATTCCTCCAGAGCCAACCCCCCATTTAAAATTCAAATCTTTCTCTGAGGTGCCGCCATTTGAGAAGGCTTCTCCAGACAGCTGACATTTCTCTGCCACATGTCCAGACCTCCCTGCATCAGAAAAAGTAGAAAAACCCCCCCTCTGAGGTGGCACATTTTGCTTCTTCCATCTTTGTTCTCCTGCCACATGGTAGTGTGGAGCAACTTAGAGGTGGCGCCACATGTCAACCTCTCCTTTCCTGCAGAAAAGTAGAATTTGAATTCCTCTGAGGTGGCACAATCTGCTTCTTCCACTCCTGTCCTTCTGACATGTGTCAAGAGCTTCCAGAAGTAGCGCCACATGGCATGCTCCTACTGTTTCCACCTTTACACCTCAAACCTCCTTTTGAGGTGGCGCCATTCCAGAGCCCCACTTGGCTTCATTTCTTTTATTTCTTTTATTTTTTTTATAAAACTAGCCCCCTGAGGTGGCACCATTTGAGAAGCTCCAGAAAAGCCAAATTTTGAAATTCAAACTCCCAGATAGCACCCCCTGAGATGGCGCCACATGGAGGGCTCAGATTGAGCCTGTTTGAAATTCAATTTTTTCAAAAATTTCTATAAATACAAGGCCCCATGCCCAGCCTAAGGGGGGCTCCTGCTTGAGATCTGAACTTCAATTTAGAATGCCAATTTTTCCTTTTTCTGTTTCCCTCTGAATTCACGCCCTCCCTGGAGTCCCTCATCAAGGTAGCCGCCCATCTCTGAGGTGTCAAAGAAGCAAAAGAACACAAGGTGAGTCTCTATTCTAATTGATTTTATCGAAATAATGCCTTTGTCTTGATTTGCATTTTCGTTTTGAAGGAAAGGCTCATCCAAATGATGGATTGAGCTATTCTCATAAAATGACAAATATAAAAATACATAAATATGATTCCTTGATGATTTTTAGCATTCATGCATTTAGCTAGATTTAATTTTCATTTTATTTCGTTAATTTAGCATGTTTCATGAGTTAATTAGGATTAATTTAGCATTTATTTCAATTCTGCTCAGTTTTAGTGGTTCTCTGTTTTTGTCAGTCAGTCCACACGTCATTTCATGCATTTATTTTTCATTAAAAATTCTAAAAAAATCAGGGAATGCGCCATTAGATGTCCCTAGAAATGTGTTAAAAATTTGGAGAGATTTGAATTCGTTTACCGACTTTCAAAAAGGTGAGTCAGGTTTTATTACCCGGGATGCATTTTAAAATGTCTTTTCCGAATTGTAAAATCGAGATCTCCCTCATGGGAGATCCAATTTTCCATCCAAAAGATGGTCTGAACTTGGGAGGATGTCTGTTTTGTAATCTGATTTTCTAAGATTTTTCTGATATTTTTTTATGTCTGACAAAAATCCGAGATTGTGGGACATGTGTCAGAGCCTGATTTGGGACTCTGAGACTTTGGATCGACTTAGGTCGATGGGTTATCTTTGGGTATTGCTCCAAATCCAAATCTGTAAAATATGAATGTTATATCCGAGATGTCCTCTGTTTGAATATGAAAGCCTGTGATTTTTAGAACAGTTGTGATATCTGTTTCGAATTTTTCTTGTCAGTCATCTGTTTGGTCACATTTGATTGTTCTGTCGATTTAGGAACGAAGAGTTATATTTTTATCTGTGTTTTTGTCGATCAAATGCCAAAGTCATGAACATGAAAGTTGTTCAAGTATGTGTCTTGAGTAGCTTTGTTGAATATCAGAAATTTCCATTGCTGGTTTCTATTTTTTTAGCATTTTATATTAAATTAAGTTGATTTTGCCTTCATCAAGACCAAATCCCTGTTACCGAACTCACCATGGCTCAAATCCCGAGGCTGTAAAAACCACAAATGTTCCATTTCTGGTCCTTTAGCAGTATGCAAAATATCAAAAGTTTTCATGGTGCAATCCTTGCATTATCATATTAAGCATTGGATTTGGTTCGGGTCCATAGGCAAAATTCACCCTTTTTAGGACTTTCTTTAAATTTTAGCATTTAAATCATATCATTTTGTGATTTTTAGCATTCTAGGCTGTTTATCAGAGTAGGTAGATGCAGAGTAGGTAGATGCTTCATACTGAATTTGGTGTAATTTGGAATTCACATGAGGTTCGGTTTAGCCATATCATCAAAACAGGGCCCCGCGGGACCCGGATCCAAGCGAAAAACAAGCGAAATTCGTTACTTTGGATAAATTGCAAAATGTCAAATTCCGATTTTACAGTCCTAAGGTGTTTAGAAGCATGTCATCATGCCTCATCATGAATTTCATCTTCATTTGATTCAATTTGAACTTCAAAATCTCAATTTTACCAAGTTTTCCTTCAAAAAACCCTGATTTTAAAGGTGTAACTTTATAATTAGGGGTATTTTGGTCATTTTGACCACAATTTCAAATTTCAAACTATTTTCTACTAAGTTTCCTGCATTTACATCATTTCAAATATCAAGGAAGCATGATGATAGGGTTTATATCTAATTAAATCCAATAATTTCATAATATTATTGGAAAATCTTGGAAAAACCCACATATTTGAGCTAACCTCATTTCAAGCTTGGCAGGGACATTCAAAAGACGGAGCTGAAGTTTTGAATTTCCATTTATTTTATTTATTTAGTGATGTAATAATGTAAATTTTGGAATAAGAGATTTAATTTTCTGCTTAGACTAGGATGCCTATCATATAGTTTGAATTTATGCAATATCCTGTTTATGTGATTCATGCACATTATTTCAAAAGCACTATGGATGTACACAAATGGCACGTGCACCAACTCTTAGGGAGTTGATGAACTCGATGGAGTCCATTTTTATGGCCCTAGTCGGAATATGGACGAGACCCAGATCCATCATCTTTCTACTAGTCACATTGAACCTACACTCTTAGGCTATCTTAAAATGCACATCATATTTCCAATTTTGCAAAGTATTGTGCATTAAATCAATTAAGTTTTGAACATATTCATGGCCACAGTCAGAATATGTGAAGGATTTATTTTGACTTAATGCACATTTTCCCAACAAATTTCTTAGAAAATCTTTCAAAGCGCATTCATTCACTCATATCATTTGCATCATGAAATCATTGTTTTTTTCGTGATTTTCTTAAGAAAGTTTCATTCTCAAGAAATCAATTTCTCAAGAAACTCTGAGGATTTTCCAAAATCGGTTTTCCCAAGTCAAGTTTTCACAGTCTTCCATGGAAACCAGTCTCTCAAGAAACTTCTAAGTTGGATTTCCAAGATCAAAGTTTCCCTCGATTTTCCCTGGAAAATATTATTTCCTTAAGATCTTCAAAAGGAGTTTTCCAATCTTTCTCAAGAATCAAAAATCAATTTTCAAGGGTTTTAAGGCTAAGACTCCGAGGATTTCAATTTCCCAAGTTCCGTTTTTCTTCTCTAAAGAGTTTTCCTATAAATTTTCCATCATTTTCCTAAGAAAATTCTCAAAGTCCGAGTTTTCCTGAGAAGTGTTTTCATTTTCAAATGTTCACCTTTTTCTCAAGAATCACTTCTATTTTCCCAAGATTTTCAACTATTTCTGATTTTCCCACATCTTTATGAACTTTTCCGTGATTTCAAAAACCCTTTTTCATCTGAGTTTCCTGAGAAATTGACCTTTTTCCTGAGAAATGTTTTCAACTCCAAAGTTTTCCAAGCATACATCATAGTTTTCCAACTTATATTTTACCAAGTCTCATAGCACATGCCTGAATTCTCTGTGCATTTAGGATAGAACACGATTTTGATAATTTTACTAAGTCAAGCACAATTTTGGTCCTTGGTTCGATTACCCCTGTTAAAGGCGGCAGGAACGGTCGAACCTCGTACCGATAGGTCGAGCCCCATCCCATGGATTTTCCCGTAATTTTCAAAATGGAGGCGAGTATTTCAAAACAATTTCCAAAATCCGGTCAAGTTTGAAGCGCGAAAGCATTTCCCTCTCTCTCTTCCGCAAGGAAGGGAAGACGGGGAAAAATTTCGCGACGATAACAGGTTTGGCGACCGTGATGGGACCTGTCTTTGTCTGGTCAAAATTATGCTTGACTTAGTTTAATTATCAAAACTGTGTTCTCAAAATGTCAGCTCTTTTATTTTGATATCATGCGAACCTAGGAGCCTAGATTCTGACCTAGCTGACATTGACTGCATATAGCTTAGGCATGGTTTGGTAGGACCAGATTGAGGAGAAATTTTCATGCTCACATAGACTTAGGCCTAAATATAACTCTCCTCAATTTAGGATCTGAATGCAAACAATGTATGCTTCTTCAAAATTTTCAAAATCTATCTCTCTAGGATGTTGAGCCCTCTATTTCTTGCATGTGATCATTTTTTCAAACCTCAATTACCTACTATTACCCGGTCTTCACGTTGCTGGGCTCTCTTCCAGAACCATAGTTCGGGACAGAGCCTCACAACTGGGCCAACTATTTGGGGTAACACCCCCTACCACGTACCGCGGGCCACAGTCCGAAGTATATCGGTAGGCGCTCAAGGATGTTGGAAAACCTTACCTTAGAACCGGAGTTGAGATTATATGCCACGTACCTCGAATTTCGATTCGGGTATATCGGCATAACTGGATTGGACAAAGATGATCTGAATCTAGAGTTAGGATTAGGGTCCTATAACTGTTTTCAAAATGAGGCATCTAGAGTCAGCCTTTTAGGGGATGTTGTATGTGCATAAATGTTTGTGCAGGATGTGATTGATTGTATGCTACTTTTATTTCCCTCATATTTTCCCAAAATATTTTCAAATATCCATATTCTCACCTTTTCCTTTATTTTTCTCAAACCCTGGATGATTTTCTCAAATATCCAATTTCTTTCAAAACTCCAGGTGATTTTCTATTCTCCCGTTCTTCTGGATCTCAAATTTCCAGCTGCATTTTCATCCTGCCTGCAATTTTCCAAAATCATATGTTTTCTCTCATTGGATTTTCAATTCTTTTGTCTATTTGCAAAAATTCTTCACCTTATTGTCCTCGTGCATACCTTGATTATTGCGGTGAAAATTGTTTACCCACTTGCCTTCTCCTTATTCTAAATCCGTTTGCGGATTGTTTTCCAAGAGATATCTCTTTCCTTCAAAATGGTGTTTTTCCTCATGGTTGACGACCTCACCTAGGTAACAAGGCACATTTTCCGTTGTTATTTCTTTTACAAAGAATGACAACACAATTGTCGTGATTTCAGCGGCGACTCCATCCCTAGTAATGGGATATTCTTCCAATTGTCTACCATATCGTCAATAATCATTTTTTTTCCAATCCAAAATTTCCTCAGAGTCTAATCAAGACTTCATCCTGCAGAGAGCATCCACAACATTTGATGGTTCGAACAAGGTCAGGAAGAGGAACTGCATCACCATAGTACTCCTCAGCCTCAGAAGAAGAGATGGGCTCCCCGCGACCCGTCAGAAGTCAAGAACAACAACAAGAGGACGATGGCATAGATCCTCAGATGTACGCGATGTTTCAGAAAATGATGAAGAGGATGATGAGTGAGCAGGCTGGCACCAGCTCAGACAAAAATCCATTCAGTCAGAAAATTAGAGATCGTGTGGCCAATAAATCAACCAAGGAGCATGTTCAAGATACTTCGGACGAAGAAGAATCAGCAGATGATACTGAGGAAGAATGCGAGATCATTCATGGAGCAACTCATAAACCAAAGGGCCAAGCAATAGAAAAACCGCTTCAAGCACAATTCAGGGAAATGGCCAAAGTGATAAAAGATCTGCAAGCCCGCGACAAGGGCAAGAAAGTCTTCACTAGCGAGGACTTCTATGATGGCCTCGAAGGGGATGAAGATCTAGAGAACCTTCCTCGCAAGTTCATCAAATTCAATGGTTCTGGTGATCCCAAAGCCCACCTCGCCATGTTCTTCGCCGAATGCTCCAAATTCAAGAGAGACAATAGTGCCCTATTTCTCTGTTTTCCTCGTAGCCTAGAAGGCACTACCGTCAAGTGGTACTCTGAGCATATCAATCCAATCGAGCTGCAAGAATTCGATAAGGTGGTCAACCTATTCATTGAGCGATTTCTGTTCAATACTGAAGCGCTCCCAACATTGAGCCATCTCTGCAATCTAAGGCAGAATGAAAATGAAAAGGCAAGGGACTTCATTCACAGATGGAGATCGGCCTGCAACAAAATGAGGGATCCTATATCAGAGAGGCATGCTTTATCGCTGATCCTGAACAACTTCTCACAACCTTTGAGAAGTCTTATCTCCACCTCGCCTTCCAAGTCTTTCATAGAGCTTACTGAACGAGCTGAGTGGCTCGAGATGGGGTTGGAGAACGGGGTCTACGATGGTATCACCCTCATCAAGAACAATCTAGATCCAAAGAAAAAGGCAAATTTCACTTTCTCCGCCAACATCAACCGCAATGATAACAAAAGTAGTAAGGGCAACCATGCGGATCGAGAGGAAAGACAGAATAGCAAGCTATCTCAGCCCAACTTCCCACAAAAGGAAAAGATAAAGCGTGAAGGTTGGAGTAATGATCGTGTGTTCACTCCTCTCAAACAAACACTCGAAGAAACCCTTGAATTCATGCTGACTAAGGGATTAGTGAAGCTCCCAAAGGCCACAACTCCTCCCACCATCATGGGAAGGTTCAAGAATCAGTTTTGCAAATTTCATCGGGCAGTGGGGCATGACATCGACCATTGTTTTGTCTTCAAAAATATTATTCAGGATTGCATTGACAAGAGCCTTCTTGCTGAAGAGGAAGAAGAAGACGAGATGGCCATCCTGACCAAGCCTTTCCTAGATCATTCAGAAAATTGATGATGCCAAAGTTTCCTGTTTTATTCCTTTCGATTTGCCAGTCACCTCGTAGGGGCAAGTCCGCCCAGTTTTTGCAACCTTTTGGTCGAGTGCTTATAAATATGCAGTCTTTTTGCTATCAGTTCTGCTTATCAATAAAATGTCAATTTTCTTCATATAATACTTCTTTCTTTTGCCCCATTAGGGCACCTCTTTTCATTTTGAAGAATCTTCTTTGCCCATTCTTTTCAAGACGAGGGGCAATTTATGAGAGAAATGAAATTACCTATGAGGGTTTTTAAAAAATCGTGAAATTCTTGAAAATTTTCTACAAACATCTTCATTATGATCACCCAAAAGTTTAATATTTCGGTTCAATCTTTTTCAAAATTCAACCATCGCGATGATTTTCTTTTCTTAAATTGGTTTCGAACCATTATCTTTTGAAATCAACCCTTGTGTTGATTTTCTTTTCCAAAATTATTGTTAAACCAATTCATTTTCAAAATCAACCCTCATGATGATCTCTCTTCAAAATCTACCCTCGTGTTGATTCCCCTTTCAAAGATCAGCTCTCACGCTGATCATTCCTCAAAATCAACCTCGCAGTTGATTTTCTTCCCAAAATGATTTCTCACTTTCAAAATAACATTCTCCTTTTACTTTAAAGATCCCATGTGCAAACACTTTCTCACTTCTCATTTTGCTTTTTATCATTTCAAAAGGATAATATAATTCTGTTTCCTTTCCTCGATTTTTAAGCATCAATAAAATTATTAAATTTGCCAATAGTTTGGCACCATTTTATTTGCATCTCTTTCCTTTTCACAAATATGTCTCTTGTAAGGAACGATCTTGAGGACGTCTCTCAATCAAGAAGCATGTCACCTTATTCCTCGATTATCCTTCTCTGTATTCAAAATTTTCCTCCCTAGTTACACTGGGGCAGTTTTTTAAAAAATCTATCTTTACCTCAAAACATCCTGTATGCAGGCAGGATAAACCAATCTCTCATTTTGCATGTATATGCACCCACTTGCATTAATTTTGCATTCATTTACATTTCATGTGCATTTGCATTTCATTTTGCATTAAATCTGCATCCATTTTTTTCCCCTTCAGGTTAAGGGATAAACCTGAATCATTTTCCATGATTTTCCAATTTCTATTCATATCCCCGTTCAGGATAAGGGGTTAATCCTGAAAATCAGACCACATACATCTAAACATGATGGTCTTTCTCATTGCAAGTCAAGTAATCCAGTCCTCGAACTGGTCATTCTCAAAACTTTCAATCCCAGTCCTCGCACTGTCGATTTTCAAAATTCAATCTTATGATTAAAGATTTTCCTTTGAGAATCGAGCCCTGACTCGAACTTTCCTGCTTTCCTTCGAAGATTTGAGTTTTAACTCAAGTTTTCTTTCCTTCAAGATCTAAACTTTCCAGTTTCCTTTTGAGATTCGAGCCTTGACTCGAACTTTCCAGCTTTCTTTTGAAGATTTGAGTTTTTAACTCAAGTCTTCTTTCCTTCAAAATCCAAACTTTCTAGTTTCCTTTTGAGATTTGAGCCCTGACTCAAACTTTCCTGCTTTCCTTCGAAGATTTGAGTTTTAACTCAAGTTTTCTTTCCTTCAAAATCTGAACGTCCCAGTTTTCCTTTGAGATTCGAGCCCCGACTCGAACTTTCCAATTTTCCTTTGAATATCTGAGTTTCGACTCAAAAATCTGAATTGGCCTAGTTTTTCCTTTAAAGATTTGGGTTTCGACCCGAACTTTATCTCCTTAGAAACCAAACTTCCTAGTGTAAACACCCCAAATTTTCCTCACTCATTCTCAAACAATCCTCCTCAGGCAATGCCAACCCTGTCAGGTCAGTGTAGGAGTCAAACCCCGAGTCAGTTTCAGAAAATCACCATTTTACCCATTTTCATTAGGAAAATTACCATTTTACCCCTAGGTCATCCCGGACCCCAGTCAGTCGGAGTCAACCAAGCTCATTGGTCAGTTCAAGACAATTAGAATATCAGTCATCTCAAGCTCATCTGAGCTCACAATGAACAGACCATTTTCATTTCTGACCATTCCTGCCAAAATGGGATCATTTCTTAAAAAATGAGCTCATTTCTCACTTGAATCCAAGCCAATTGTCTCTAAGTCAGTCATTCTCAGTCAGTCATGTTCCCCAGAGTCTAACTTGAGCTCAACAGCAGTTCAAGTGCTCCAGTTTCAGTTCAAAACCATTTCCAAGTGTCTAGGAGCCCATTTTAGTCCATTTCAGCTCTTTCAACTGAAATTGAGTCGAGTTCAGCCAATTGAGCTAGTGTTCAAGCTTCGATTTTAGTTCACCTCAGTATTACTGACCTTTGTTTCAGCTCAAACCCAGTTCAGGTTCGTAATTCACTTCATTCCAATGACCATTCCGTACCATTTCTCTAAAAATGGCAGCTTTTCTTGAAAATTCAGTCGGAAAGGTCAGTTGAGTCAGTGCCTGGTCTGTTCATTTGAGTTCTGAAACTCTAAAACCCAGCTCAATCCAGCTCACTTCAGTTCAATCCAGCTCGAACCCCAATTTTCAGTGTCACTCTGACCCAGTAGAGTCCCGAAAACCATTTCTTGAGCTATTTTGCAAATTTTATCAATTTTAATGCTTTTTAAACTGGTACAAGTGTCAATCGGGGTCTAACATCCAAAATTCTTCATTCAGGGTTAGCATTTCATGTCATTTCTCATCATTTCATAACATTTCATCATATTTCATTTCATTTTCGAAGTCCAGAACTCCAGCTTTATAAATTTCAATCGAGATTGAGTTTTAAAAGTTTTCAGAAATCAATTTCAAACCTCGGTTTTCCAAAATTGACATTTTCACCCCGGGAGTCTAAATTTGGAAATATTTTCTCAAGAAAAATAATCTGAATTTCTTTCAAAATCAAATTTTCAAGTTTTACACTGGATTTGCTTCGCAATGAGCTATTGAACTTCAAAATCTGAGCTCGTTTCAAAAACTGCCAAAAATAGCTCGTTTTGTCTGAAAATAGATTTGGAAGCATTTTCTCAACAAAAACAATTTGGATTTCTTTCAAAATTACATTTTTAAATTCTACATTGGATTTGCTTCGCAACGAGGTATTGAACTTCAAAATCCGAGCTCGTTTCAAAAACTGCCAAAAATAGCTCGTTTCATCTAGAAATTTTCTGAAAAGACTATTTTACCCCTTTAATCGTCAAAATGAATTTCAAAAGTGGAATTTGGACCCGCTCTGAGATGGCCCATCCATTTGCATTTTCTGTTTTAATTTATAAAAAAAGAAAAAAAAATTTACCTTTTTCTTTATTTTTTTGTTTGTTTTATTTTTTTTATTATTTTATTTTCCTAAGGTGGGACCCACAAGGGGGTCGACCACCCTAGCCCTCAATCCAGCCCATTTCCTTTCTTTCTTCCTCCATTTTCTTTTTTATTTTTATTTTTATTTTTATTTTTTTACTTTCCTTTTTTCTTTTTTTTCTTTTTTTTCTTTCTTTCTTCTTTCTTTTTCTTTCTTTCTTTCTTTCCTCCTTTCTTTCCTCTCCCAGCCACTCACGTATACCCTATCCAGCCCCTTCTCTTCCTCTTTCCCTCTCCTTTTCCTCCCTTTCTTTCCTTTTCTTTCTCCCCTCTTCTTTCCTTTTCCTTCTTCCCTTCCTTACTCCTTTCTTCCTCCAAAGTCATACGGCTGTAGCCTTGGGCATTACACAGCCTTCTTCATTAATCAATGGTAACTTAGGGAAAGATATCATCTTTCCTAAGTTACCAATCAAAAACAAAAGGAAAAAAAGAACGGCTGGCCTCCCAAGCTCAATTCACGTCTCTCTCTCTCTCTCTCCCTTGAGCTCTCTCCTTCTCTCTTGGCTGTTGCAGCCACAACAGCCATCCTCCTTGTAGCAGCTCCTCACAATTGCTGCAACATCCACAACAGCTTCTCCACCTCTCCTTCCTTGACAGCACCACCTACACTTGATGCAGCCCATCTTTCACCACAGCACAACAGCTTCATCTTCAAGTTCCAGCAAGCTCCTCCCTAATCAAGGCAGCAGCAACATACTATCATCATTAGCTCCAACTTCCATCGTTGCAGCACCTTCAAACTTCAAGCTCTCCACAGCAGCAGCCTTCTCCAGCCACCTGTGTCAACCACCTTCACCAGCCGGACCTCCTTCCTCTAGCCATTCCTCCCAGCCGGTTCAGCCACCTTAAAGCCCAGCTCCCCCTTTGCTTCAGCCACATCAAGAGGCTCCTTGATCACCCTTTGCTACCATCCTCTCCTCCATAGCAGCATCAACTACTCTAGCCGGCAGCCACCAAGTGGCAGCTCCACCTCCTTTGCAGCAAGGTGCCACCACCAGCCGGACCTCCATCCAGCTACAATCCTCATTCACCACAGCCCAGCAACAGCCCCTGGGCGATCAGAATCTTCTCCCACTCCAGGTCTCCATTGCTCCAGCTTGCTACCTTCAGCCTCTCGTTTCAAGCCCCAACGCTCTTCCAAACTCCCACGCAGCCTCTTCAAGTCCAACTACCAATCCAAGCGAGCGCAAGGTAAGGCTATGTTCCCCATTTGTGTTGAACGATCTCCTCTAAAATATTTACCCCTTTAAGATGTTGAATCCCATATGAAAACACAGATTTTAGGATAGGTTTTGCGTGGTTGAAAGTTCTTATTTTCTATGATAAGGCTACATAGGTGAGATGATCCATCCCTTTGATGGACTGGATCTCTCACTAATATCCAATATCAAGTCAACTTCGTAAATCCCCGGTTTTTTTTTTTCTTCATTTTAAACATTATATTTATGTTAAATATGCATTTTAGGCATCTCATTAATTTAGTTTTATTATTTTATTAGTAGTTTATTTAATGTCCTTAAGATTCGTATTAAAACTTGTAGATGTTAATTTCAGCATAAGTTGCAGTCATTATTTTACATAGATTTTCGCTTCAATAAATCCAAAAAAAAAATATTTGTAGTTAGGTTTATTTGTCCAAGATCTCATGTTAGAAATTTAGATCCGTTTGAGTTTTGGAACCTTATCAAAAAAATCAAATCCCAAGCTGGAATTTTGGACTTCTCTGAATTTTCAATTTCTGCTTTAGCAGACAAAAACCTCCAGCACCACCCTTGTGGAAGATTCGGATTGTCCTTCAAAAATCACATTGGATTCATAATTGAATCTACTTATGATCTGGAAATTTTTAGGATTTTCCTGACAGTTTTGATTTCTGTCAAAAATCAAATTTCCCAGCTCTCTGGGAAAATCTCAATTTTCCTTTGTCAGGGTATAGACAGACCCTAATGCACCGAGTCCATACAATATGTAATCCGTATGCAAAAACTTTAAACATAAAAGTTTTTCCTAACATAATTTCCTGTCATTTCCCAAAATTTGGGAATTTTTGGATCTGTTTCATTATTTTTCCCGGATTTTCTCTTTCTGTCTAACAGATTCCAATGTCCAGAAATTCCAGAGATTTAGGTCTCTGATAATAGTGTGGCCTTTTCCAAACCGTAACCCGAATCCCAATGGTGTCAAAATATCAAATCTTCCTCTGTTTGTCAGAAACATTCTCCCATAATTTCAGCCATTTTCCCATCTGTATTCCATTTTTCCCACATTTTATACCGAAACCTGTCTGTTTCCTTCATTTACTAGAGTCGCCGGATTCCGATCCGACTTGCCGGAGTGGTACAGCTCCGACCATAGGTCAAAACCAGAAAGTGTAAAAGGAAAAAATACTTTTCTCACTGTCCTCTGTCACCCCATAAAATTTGGGATATTGTTATGGAAATTGGATATCCTAAATCCCCTTTAGAATCAACATTTTAGGCAAAAATCACAAAATTTAGGGTTTTTATTTGAATTTCTATATTTAAAAATACAAAAAAAATTAGATTTTCGAGATCCATTATGTTTCTAGGGTTATTTTAGGTGTCCATGCCAAATTTGGTTTAATTCCAAGTTCATTTGCTCCATGTGTTAATTTATCTTTAAATTCAGAAGCGAAAATCAGGCGAAAATCAGGTTAAATTTGATATTTATGATATTTTCGCCATTTTAGGGTTTTTATCATGTACATAAGCATGTATAATCATATTAGGGTTAATTTCAATGTCATTTTCATTTCATATTTTTCAATTTTACAAAATTTATTTCAGAAAACCCTGGTTTCAAGGCCATAGTCTTGTTATTGGGGGTATTTTGGTCATTTTGACCTAAATTTCGAAATTTTCATTTCTAATTCTCCAAAATTTCATGAATATCATCATATCTTATCATATTATGTTTGATTTATTTCATTTGATTTTCAAAATTCCAAAATTTAAAAAAATTCTTTCGTATAACCCTGATTTCAAGGTCATCAGGGGTATTTTGGTCATTTTGACCCCAATTTCGAATTTTCAAGTTTATTTTCAAAATTTATTCATTATTTCTCATGTTTATATCAAAGGGGGTATGATTCTGGGTTTATATCTGAATAATATCCGATAATTTTCCATATTTTCGGATAAATTCAGAAAAACCTACATTTTTGTGCTAACCTTGTTTTCTAGTTTTGCAGAAACATTCAAGAAGAAGACTTAGCTTTTATTTTTTTATTTCAATTCAATGTAACCTCAAATGTAATAATTTGGAATAAGAGTTACTTTTCTGCTTAGAATAGGGTTGCATTGCATATAGTTTAATTTATGCAAATTTCAATATGTGATGTATGATTCATGCACATTATTTCAAATTCACTATGGTTTACACAAATGGCACGTGCACAAGCTCTTATGGAGTTTATAAACTCGGTGGGATTCGTATTTATGGCCATAGTCAGAATACGAAGAAAACCAAGATTCATATTAGCCACATTCAGGCTACACACTTAGGCTAACTTCAAAAATGCACTGCATTTTTCAAAAGTTCAAAAGAATTTCTCAATTCCTCAATGAAATTCCCTTTTCAAATTCATATTCATTCATTCATATTATTCAAATTGCATAGTTTTCAAATTCATTTTCCAATTTCAATTTAAAAAAAAATTCAGTTTACTCAAGAATTTCCAAGTCTTTCTCAGGATCTGATTTTCTCAAAATCCTAAGTTTTTAAATGACATTTTAAAGCATTTCCCAAGTTCAAATCAAGATTTTCCTATGTTTTCAAATTCTCAAATTTCAAAATCCCAAGTTTTCAGAAATCGATTTTCTCATATTTTCCAGTTTTCCTGAGAATTCATTTTCCATTGAATTTCTTAGATTTTCTCAGAATTCTCAAATCCATTTTCTCAGAAAAGCAATTCCAAATTTCAAAATCGATTTTCCAAAGTTCAAGTTTCATGAGAAATCACTTTCCAATGCAAATTTCTGATTTCCAATAAAATTCAATGATTTTATGAGGAATTCCATTTTCAAGCATTTTCCAGTCCTTTTCTAAATGCATTTCAATTTTCCAAAGCAAACATCATATTTTCTCAAACTTGCATTTTTCAAAATTCCATAGCACAAGCTTGATTCTTTGTGCATTCTAGGAAAAATAGAGCATAATTTAGATATTTGAGTCAAGTCAAAGCATGTAATTGATCCTTGGTTCAATTACCCCTGGTAAAGGCGCCAGGAACGGTTGAACCTCGTACCGACAAGCGGATCCCATTCCACGGAATTTTCCCGCAAATTTTCAAAACGGAGGCGAGTAAATTTTTAAAATCATTTTCAAAACTTTGGTCGAGTTTGACTCGCGAAATTCGTTTCTCTCTTGCAAGGGAGGGGAAAATTTTTGCGATGATAACAGGTTTGGCGACCGTGATGGGACCTGTCTTCGCCTGATCAAGTATGTCCTTTAACTTAGCTCAATTATCAAAATTAGGCTCTATGGAATGTCAGCTTTTAATTTCTGATATCATGTGAACCTAGGAACCTAGACTTGAACCCAGCTGACATGGATTGCATGTAGACTAGGCATGGTTTGGTAGGACCATATTGAGGAGAATTATGCATGCTCACTTAGACTTAGGTCTGAAATACAACACTCCTCAATCTAGGACTTGTATGAAAACAATGTTTGCTTCTTCAAAAAATTTCAAAATTCTATCTCTTTAGGACTTAGAGCCCTCTGTTTGCCTGCATGTGATCATATTTCAAAAACCACCCCACCTATGTCTACCCGGTCTTCACGTTGCTGGGCTCTCTTCCAGAACCATAGTTCGGGACAGAGCCTCACAACTGGGCCACTTATTTGGGCTAACGCCCCCCTGCCACGTACCAAGGGCCATAGTCCAACGTATATCGGCAGGCGCTCAAGGATGTTGGGAAAATACAAGCCTAGACCCGGAGATGAGTTTTATGCCACGTACATCGAGCCTCGGCTCGAGTATATCGGCATAACATGATTGGACACAGTTGATCTGAGCCTAGAGTCAGGATTAGGGTCCTAAAGCTCTTTCAAAATCGATGCATTTAGAGTCAGCTTCTTAGGAAATGTTGTATGTGCATAATTGTTTGTAATTGAATGTATGATAGTCACTTTTGCCTTATTTTCTCATATTTTTTTTCAATTTTTCCAAAATACCGAACAATTTTCCAAAATACCTCATTTTTCATCTTTTGTGAAATATCTCCTTTTTCTCAAAAACCCTGGACGATTTTTCTAAATTATCCACCTTTTCTTCAAAACTCCAGGAGATTTTCCATTCTTTCGTTCCTCTGGACTTCGAATTTCCAACTTTCATTTTATCCTGCCTGCAATTTTCAAAATTCTTGTATTTTTCCAAAGTCTAATTCCAGTCTTCTTGTCCCTAAGTCCAATGGCATCTAGTCAGCTCGATTCTATTTTTCCTGAGGGTCACATCTCCTACGAGGTGCGACAAAGTCTTCCTGAGCATCGATCTCTTAGCACCGGACCCTTCTTCCCCCGGTGGTACTATGTCTGGTTCAAAAACTTCTCTCGTATGTTTCCGGACCACTTGAGCGATTGCGGGTTAGAACTGGCATCTGCAGTGGGAAAGTTGATAGTCAACAGCAATCTGATTCATGCACTGGCAGAGCGGTGGAATCCGCGCACTTGCACGTTCTGGTTCCCGTGGGGCGAGATGACACTACTGATGGATGAATTTTCAGAGATTATGGGACTGCCTGAACCAGCCGGTCAGCCTGGAGATCCGTTAGAGCACCAGTTTCTGATCAATGTCAAGGGTCTGAACCCCAAAGATGCCGTAGCTCGCATGACAGGGCGCAAGTCTTGGCCACTGATTGAAGAAAATGAGAATGAGTACGTGAGCCTGATCGAGATCTATCAACAGTACGAGGCATTTGCAGAAGTCAGCTCATTATCTAGAACAACTCGAGAAAGAAATCAGCATGTGATGGTTCTGTGCACTGAAGGGCTCGCCTTCTTCCCAAATATACATATGTGTATGGCAAGCAGTTCAAGCTACTTGGCCCATTTTTCTGTACCTACTACTATCCAGAGTGATGTGTCAGGCAATTTTCTCAGAGGCAAAAGCGCGTAGAAGCTCGGCTACTATCAGGGGTTATGCTAGAGTTCAACCTTGTATCAACGCAGTGGTTTGGAACATACCATTCTGCCAGATATGACTGGGATTATTTCATCATTCTCACTCTTTTCTCGGGTCCTCGTGTCTCTGCTGATCATTAAGAGTGGTGGCAGACTGTCTATATGCTCCCTCTTTCTCAAGTTTATTATTAATACAAGCATGTTTTCCCTTCAATGAATAAAAATCTTTCAAATTCTTCATTATTGGTTTGACGACCTCGCCTAGGTGACAAGGCATATTTGCAGTTGTTCGTTCTTCTTGCAAAGAATGACAACATAATTGTCGTGACTCCAGCGGCGACCCAATCCCTAGTAATGGGATGTTCTTCCAATTGTCTACCAAATTCTCATCAAATATTTTTTCTATATTCATTTCTATCTTGAATCTTCATCATCGAAATTTAATCATCCATTCTGTAGAGAGCATCAGTATTCCCAAGTGGTTCAGATCAAATCAAGCAAGAAGACACCACTGTATCAGGGCATCAGTGATTTTAGAAGCAGACAAGAAGAAATGGATTCTCCAAGATCTGCCAGAAGATAGAGTCTGAATGATAGAGATGACATTGATCCTGCTACATATCAGATGTTCAAGAAAATGATGATTAGGATGATGTCTGAGCAAGCTAAAGACAGTTTCAGAAAGGCTCCCATCAAGGAGAAGACATATGTCTCCTTCTCTCAGAATATCACTGGTAAGAGCAACGAGCGATTCAGTGCATGTCTGCTCGATATTTTATTCTCGCCGATGTCCTCTATCATCGTGGATTCAGTTCTGAATATTCCAAATGCCTAGACGAAGAAGAAGCCAAAGAAGTTGTGCAAGAAGCACATGAAGGCATTTGTGGTGGTCACGTTGGCTACCAAACTCTTGTCAAACAAATCATCCGAGCAGGATATTACTGGAGAACTATGCAACAAGATTGCTATCGTTTTGTGAAGAAGTGCGTTCAATGTCAGATGCATGCACCTTCCATTCATGCGCCAGCAACATATTTACAATCTGTCGTTTCGCCATGGCCATTTTCTATGTGGGCTTTTGATGTTGTAGGCCCCATTACTCCTCCTGCTTCAAACAGCTACAAATATTTTCTTGCCGCAACAAAATATTTCACTAAATGGGTCGAAGCTATCACTTTGCGTATAATAGAAGGTCGACACATGGTCTTATTCATCCACAAGAATATTGTTGTTTCGGCATACCGCACGATATCGTGTCAGACAATGAGAGTCATTTCAAGAATAAGAGAATGAAGACATTTGACTTAAAGTTCAGAATTCAGCATCGTTTCTCCGCTTCTTATTATCCTCAAAGGAATGGTCAGGCAGAGGCCACCAATAAGATTCTGATTCGAATCCTGGAGCGAACCTTGGAAACAGGCCATAATTGGCATGAGAAGATCCATGATGCATTATGGGCATACAGAACCACCATTTGTACTCCAACTAATGCTACTCCGTCAGAACTTGTCTACGGAACTGAAGTAGTACTGCCTCTACATGTTCAGAAACTTGCCTTGAAGTTCGCATCACTGCTGGAGTTATCGCTTGATCAATATCAACAACAGCGGCTGGTACAACTTGATTTGCTCAATGAAAGAAGACTCAGAGCAGTAGAGCATGCTCAATCATATCGTCAGAGGATAGCCAGGCAATATGCAAAATTTGTCATTCAAAGGAAATTCTGAGTCAATGATCTAGTGATCAGATCAACGACCTATCTCAAGCACCGCCCGGGTGGCAAATGGTCATCGAATTGGGAAGGGCCTTATATTGTCGAGGAAGCATTACCTCACAATTCATATCTGCTCATCAATGCCGATGGTGTGGAATTATCAGATCCCATCAATGCTCAACATTTGAAAATTTTCTATACTTAAATCCTCTATTCCATCATTTGTAATTCCTCAATATATTTTCTTCAATATTGGTCAAATTCTTCTTTCCGAGTTACACTGGGGCATTATTTTGAAAATTTGTCTTCAAAACATTCTGTATGCAGGCAGGATCAAACAAATCTCTCATTTTGCATACATGTGCATTCATTTACATCATTTTGCATACATTTGCATTCATTTACATTTACATGCATTCATTTGCATCCATTTACATTCATTTGCATCAAATTCACTTCCCCTTCAGGTTAAGGGATAAACTTGAACATCCCCTTCAGGTTAAGGGATAAACCTGAACTTCCCCTTCAGGTTAAGGGATAAACCTGAATCATTTTCCATAATTCTTCAATTTCGACCTCCGGGTCATCCAATTTCCAATTTTCAAATTACCAAAATTCTCAATTTCGACCGCCAAGTCATCCAATTTCTATCCCCGTTCAGGATAAGGGGATAATCCTGAAACCGTTCATAGAAGCAATCCAAGTCTATATAATAGTCCTTGTTCTTCATTGAACTGATAGTGTTCCGAGTGAACTGATAGTCGTTCTTCATCGAACTGATAGTGTTCCAAGCAAACTGATAGTCGTTCTTCATCGAACTGATAGTGTTCCAAGCGAACTGATAGTCGTTCTTCATTGAACTGATAATATTCCAAGCAAACTAATAGTCGTTCTTCATTGAACGGATAATGTTCCAAGTGAACTGATAGTCGTTCTTCATTGAACTGATAGTGTTCCAAATGAACCAATGTCGTTCGTAGGCTAAATACCTATCGAACCCATGTCGTTCCTAGTGAACCAATGTCGTTCTTAATTGAACCAATGTCGTTCGTAGGCTGAATACCTATCGAACCCATGTCGTTCCTAGTGAACCAATGTCGTTCTCAATTGAACCAATGTTGTTCGTAGGCTGAATACCTATCGAACCCATGTTGTTCCTAGTGAACCAATGTCGTTCTCAATTGAACCAATGTCGTTCGTAGGATGAATACCTATCGAACCCATGTCGTTCCTAGTGAACCAATGTCGTTCTCAATTGAACCAATGTTGTTCGTAGGCTGAATACCTATCGAACCCATGTTGTTCCTAGTGAACCAATGTCGTTCTCAATTGAACCAATGTTGTTCGTAGGCTGAATACCTATCGAACCCATGTTGTTCCTAGTGAACCAATGTCGTTCTCAATTGAACCAATGTTGTTCGTAGGCTGAATACCTATCGAACCCATGTTGTTCCTAGTGAACCAATGTCGTTCTCAATTGAACCAATGTCGTTCGTAGGCTGAATACCTATCGAACCCATGTCGTTCCTAGTGAACCAATGTCGTTCTCAATTGAACCAATGTCGTTCTTAGGCTGAATCCCTATCGAACCCATGTCGTTCCTAGTGAACCAATGTCGTTCTCAATTGAACCAATGTCGTTCTTAGGCTGAATCCCTATTGAACCCAGGTCGAACCCCTGCGAAACCAATGCCGTTCTCAATAGAACCAATGTCGTTCTTAGGATGAATCCCTATAGAACCCATGTCATTCTCAGTAAACCAATTCACAATTTTGACCTTTTTAGCAAATCAATTTCCAATTTCCAATTTCCAATTTCCAATTTCCAATTTCCAATTTCCAATTTCCAATTTCCAATTTCCAATTTCCAATTTCCAATTTCCAATTTCCAATTTCCAATTTCCAATTTCCAATTTCCAATTTCAAATATCAAATTTCAAAATTTCAAATTTTTCAAATTCCAATTTCATACCAATTCCAATCATTTCCTCTTGCGAGAGACCCTTTGTACAGGGAGAGTTCAAGGGAGCTCGTTCTTTTCGCATGCTATCCTTTGTTCACCTAGCCCCTTTTCAGGGAGAGTTTGAAGGGACTCGTGTCTATGTGAACCGTTTGCAAAACAAATTTCCAATTTCATACAAGGAACCCTTTATTCAGGGAGAGCTTTGACGGAAGCTCGCTTTCCTTGTGACCGCAATTTCAAACTAGGCCATTTCATCATGAAGGACCCTCTTTTCAGGGAGAGTGTGATGGACTCGTTCCTTCATGACCAATTCACCGACCTCATCATTACCGGCCCCCTTTCCATAAGAGAAGCCTAATGTTAGGAAGTTTTGACGAAAGCTTAATTTCTCTTCGAAAGTTCGTTTTGCAAACACCTCCTCTTCAGGGAAGAGAGGAGTAATTTCTATTTTCAATGTCTGAATCTTCTCCTTTGGGGAAAGGAGAAGAAAATTTTTGTCATGGATGTGTTACGTTGTGCTTCAAATACTCGCTTCCACAAAGGATTTCAAGAAAATCTTGTCAATTTGTCATTAAATATTTGTTGATTTCAAAATTTTTATTGCACAAAAACATTACCTCAAAATACCTTCAGTATTATTTCTGAAAGGTCAAAGCTTTCGTGAAAAAGGATTCAAAATTCAAATTCTTTCTATTAGCCGACCAAAAGGATGAAGAATAAATCCTCGATATGGCCAGCAAAGGAAATTCAATGTTGTTGCAAAGCCATAAGTGATTGGTATTGATCGCAGTCAATGGCACATTTTTAAAGATCATTCTTGGAAAATAAAGCAGTCAAAATATCCTGGGTGATACAGAAAAATCCATTCAATCCCTATATCTCCTCAATCACCTAAAGCTGCAATTAAATATCTGCAAAAGGGATCTCTCAACTGTCGTCAAGATGAAGGCGAATTAGGCGAGTAGACCCCCGGGGCCAAAGAAGATTTGAATCATCTCCAAGATGACGGAGTTTGTGACGGATCCTTCCAGGGAAAGTTCAGAGCACCGTCAAGATGAAGGCGACTGCGATGAGCCTCCCGACAAACCCTAAAGAATATTTAATTTCTGCTATCATCAAGAGATTTCCAACCAAAGAGCCAATAACCGTCAATATAATCCCTGATTGAAAAGAAGGATCAGAGCATCTCTGAGATGAAGGAGTTTGTGACGTACCCTTCTAAAAAAAAAAGAGAGAGAGAAAAGTCAAGACATCTCCAAAATGAAGGATGATGTAATCTCCAAAAACCCAAGAGAGCTCTAATTCTGCCAAAAAAAAAAAAAAGTAGGCAGAAAGATCGTCATGAGAAAGAATTCCAGGATATCAGACTGCCAAATCTGTCAAAGAATCCTCTTTAAATTTTGTGAAATTCTATTATCAATATTCTTTCACAAATTGCTTTCACAATATCAAGAATACTCTCTTTTCTGCTCATATCAGGGAAGTTGATAGCTTCCTTGAAAGAAAGCCAATTGCAAGCAATTTGAATTCGAATCTTGATTTTACGAAGTTAAACCCAATCAGAGATAATACTTCAGGTAGAAAAGAGGGAATATTTTCAAAGCAATGTGCATCACTTTCAATTATTTTGAATCAACAATAATTTTCAACATTTTGACAATATTTTCTAGCTATCCTGGCGTGAAGCGAGAGCTTGAGGTTCATCTTTGGCGCATCCTGACATCAGTTGTTATCCCTTTTAAGGACTTGATAATGGGAGTTTTCAAGATTCCTTCCCTTCTGTTGGTATAATCTGAGCTCATGGGCTCTCAGATTCGCACACTTCCCTGTGTCCCCACTGTCCCACCATAGACAGCCCAATTTCGGCTTGAGGTTAAGCCACCAATCATTTTCTCGCAAAAGGTCACCAATTTCAAAAGTTATTTAGTCTCAGCAATGAGGCGCCCAAAATCAAACCCCTTTTCAAGCTTTAGGGAGCCCAATTTCATCCTTTTGCAAAACCCCTATCGGATTCATTGTGCGGAAATACGAAGGTTCCATCATGGTTTCTTCCTTCGAGGATTCTATTCATTTTTCTGCCTAATCAGGATAAGGGTACAAACCTAAGCCTCCTTTGATGAGGTATTTCATTTTCTGCCCAATCAGGATAAGGGTACAAACCTGAGCCTCCTTTGATGAGGTATTTCATTTTCTGCCCAATCAGGATAAGGGTATAAACCTGAGCCTCCTTTGATAAGGTATTTCATTTTTCTACCCAATCAAGATAAGGGTACAAACCTGAGCCTCCTTTGATGAGGTATTTCATTTTCTGCCCAATCAGGATAAGGGTACAAACCTGAGCCTCCTTTGATGAGGTATTTCATTTTTCCTCCCAATCAGGATAAGGGTACAAACCTGAGCCTCCTTTGATGAAGTATTTCATTCCCCGATCAGGTTGAGAGTTAAACCTGAGCTTCGTTTCTACAGGAGGTATTTCCTGTCCCATCCAGGTTAAGGGCAAAACCTGAATCTCACTTCTTTTGAAGTAAAATTTTCTTCTTTATTCTTCATTTCATATCTACCATTTTCATCAGGGCTAATATTTTCATATCCAGTCAGATCCTTCTAACTGGGGCATTTTTATAGCCCAAATTTGGTGTGTTTTTCTTTGCCACTAAGCCCGTCTTCAAGCCGGCTTAGTAGCAAAGAGGGGCATCTGTAAACACCCCAAATTTTCCTCACTCATTCTCAAACAATCCTCCTCAGGCAATGCCAACCCTGTCAGGTCAGTGTAGGAGTCAAACCCCGAGTCAGTTTCAGAAAATCACCATTTTACCCATTTTCATTAGGAAAATTACCATTTTACCCCTAGGTCATCCCGGACCCCAGTCAGTCGGAGTCAACCAAGCTCATTGGTCAGTTCAAGACAATTAGAATATCAGTCATCTCAAGCTCATCTGAGCTCACAATGAACAGACCATTTTCATTTCTGACCATTCCTGCCAAAATGGGATCATTTCTTCAAAAATGAGCTCATTTCTCACTTGAATCCAAGCCAATTGTCTCTAAGTCAGTCATTCTCAGTCAGTCATGTTCCCCAGAGTCTAACTTGAGCTCACCAGGAGTTCAAGTGCTCCAGTTTCAGTTCAAAACCATTTCCAAGTGTCTAGGAGCCCATTTTAGTCCATTTCAGCTCTTTCAACTGAAATTGAGTCGAGTTCAGCCAATTGAGCTAGTGTTCAAGCTTCGATTTTAGTTCACCTCAGTATTACTGACCTTTGTTTCAGCTCAAACCCAGTTCAGGTTCGTAATTCACTTCATTCCAATGACCATTCCGTACCATTTCTCTAAAAATGGCAGCTTTTCTTGAAAATTCAGTCGGAAAGGTCAGTTGAGTCAGTGCCTGGTCTGTTCATTTGAGTTCTGAAACTCTAAAACCCAGCTCAATCCAGCTCACTTCAGTTCAATCCAGCTCGAACCCCAATTTTCAGTGTCACTCTGACCCAGTAGAGTCCCGAAAACCATTTCTTGAGCTATTTTGCAAATTTTATCAATTTTAATGCTTTTTAAACTGGTACAAGTGTCAATCGGGGTCTAACATCCAAAATTCTTCATTCAGGGTTAGCATTTCATGTCATTTCTCATCATTTCATAACATTTCATCATATTTCATTTCATTTTCGAAGTCCAGAACTCCAGCTTTATAAATTTCAATCGAGATTGAGTTTTAAAAGTTTTCAGAAATCAATTTCAAACCTCGGTTTTCCAAAATTGACATTTTCACCCCGGGAGTCTAAATTTGGAAATATTTTCTCAAGAAAAATAATCTGAATTTCTTTCAAAATCAAATTTTCAAGTTTTACACTGGATTTGCTTCGCAATGAGCTATTGAACTTCAAAATCTGAGCTCGTTTCAAAAACTGCCAAAAATAGCTCGTTTTGTCTGAAAATAGATTTGGAAGCATTTTCTCAACAAAAACAATTTGGATTTCTTTCAAAATTACATTTTTAAATTCTACATTGGATTTGCTTCGCAACGAGGTATTGAACTTCAAAATCCGAGCTCGTTTCAAAAACTGCCAAAAATAGCTCGTTTCATCTAGAAATTTTCTGAAAAGACTATTTTACCCCTTTAATCGTCAAAATGAATTTCAAAAGTGGAATTTGGACCCGCTCTGAGATGGCCCATCCATTTGCATTTTCTGTTTTAATTTATAAAAAAAGAAAAAAAAATTTACCTTTTTCTTTATTTTTTTTGTTTGTTTTATTTTTTTTATTATTTTATTTTCCTAAGGTGGGACCCACAAGGGGGTCGACCACCCTAGCCCTCAATCCAGCCCATTTCCTTTCTTTCTTCCTCCATTTTCTTTTTTATTTTTATTTTTATTTTTATTTTTATTTTTTTACTTTCCTTTTTTCTTTTTTTTCTTTCTTTTCTTTCTTTTCTTTCTTTCTTCTTTCTTTTTCTTTCTTTCTTTCTTTCCTCCTTTCTTTCCTCTCCCAGCCACTCACGTATACCCTATCCAGCCCCTTCTCTTCCTCTTTCCCTCTCCTTTTCCTCCCTTTCTTTCCTTTTCTTTCTCCCCTCTTCTTTCCTTTTCCTTCTTCCCTTCCTTACTCCTTTCTTCCTCCAAAGTCATACGGCTGTAGCCTTGGGCATTACACAGCCTTCTTCATTAATCAATGGTAACTTAGGGAAAGATATCATCTTTCCTAAGTTACCAATCAAAAACAAAAGGAAAAAAAGAACGGCTGGCCTCCCAAGCTCAATTCACGTCTCTCTCTCTCTCTCTCCCTTGAGCTCTCTCCTTCTCTCTTGGCTGTTGCAGCCACAACAACCATCCTCCTTGTAGCAGCTCCTCACAATTGCTGCAACATCCACAACAGCTTCTCCACCTCTCCTTCCTTGACAGCACCACCTACACTTGATGCAGCCCATCTTTCACCACAGCACAGCAGCTTCATCTTCAAGTTCCAGCAAGCTCCTCCCTAATCAAGGCAGCAGCAACATACTATCATCATTAGCTCCAACTTCCATCGTTGCAGCACCTTCAAACTTCAAGCTCTCCACAGCAGCAGCCTTCTCCAGCCACCTGTGTCAACCACCTTCACCAGCCAGACCTCCTTCCTCTAGCCATTCCTCCCAGCCGGTTCAGCCACCTTAAAGCCCAGCTCCCCCTTTGCTTCAGCCACATCAAGAGGCTCCTTGATCACCCTTTGCTACCATCCTCTCCTCCATAGCAGCATCAACTACTCTAGCCGGCAGCCACCAAGTGGCAGCTCCACCTCCTTTGCAGCAAGGCGCCACCACCAGCCGGACCTCCATCCAGCTACAATCCTCATTCACCACAGCCCAGCAACAGCCCCTGGGCGATCAGAATCTTCTTCCACTCCAGGTCTCCATTGCTCCAGCTTGCTACCTTCAGCCTCTCGTTTCAAGCCCCAACGCTCTTCCAAACTCCCACGCAGCCTCTTCAAGTCCAACTACCAATCCAAGCGAGCGCAAGGTAAGGCTATGTTCCCCATTTGTGTTGAACGATCTCCTCTAAAATATTTACCCCTTTAAGATGTTGAATCCCATATGAAAACACAGATTTTAGGATAGGTTTTGCGTGGTTGAAAGTTCTTATTTTCTATGATAAGGCTACATAGGTGAGATGATCCATCCCTTTGATGGACTGGATCTCTCACTAATAGCCAATATCAAGTCAACTTCGTAAATCCCCGGGTTTTTTTTTTTCTTCATTTTAAACATTATATTTATGTTAAATATGCATTTTAGGCATCTCATTAATTTAGTTTTATTATTTTATTAGTAGTTTATTTAATGTCCTTAAGATTCGTATTAAAACTTGTAGATGTTAATTTCAGCATAAGTTGCAGTCATTATTTTACATAGATTTTCGCTTCAATAAATCCAAAAAAAAAATATTTGTAGTTAGGTTTATTTGTCCAAGATCTCATGTTAGAAATTTAGATCCGTTTGAGTTTTGGAACCTTATCAAAAAAATCAAATCCCAAGCTGGGATTTTGGACTTCTCTGAATTTTCAATTTCTGCTTTAGCAGACAAAAACCTCCAGCACCACCCTTGTGGAAGATTCGGATTGTCCTTCAAAAATCACATTGGATTCATAATTGAATCTACTTATGATCTGGAAATTTTTAGGATTTTCCTGACAGTTTTGATTTCTGTCAAAAATCAAATTTCCCAGCTCCTTGGGAAAATCTCAATTTTCCTTTGTCAGGGTATAGACAGACCCTAATGCACCGAGTCCATACAATATGTAATCCGTCTGCAAAAACTTTCAACATAAAAGTTTTTCCTAACATAATTTCCTGTCATTTCCCAAAATTTTGGAATTTTTGGATCTGTTTCATTATTTTTCCCGGATTTTCTCTTTCTGTCTAACAGATTCCAATGTCCAGAAATTCCAGAGATTTAGGTCTCTGATAATAGTGTGGCTTTTTCCAAACCGTAACCCGAATTCCAATGGTGTCAAAAGATCAAATCTTCCTCTGTTTGTCAGGAACATTCTCCCATAATTTCAGCCATTTTCCCATCTGTATTTCATTTTCCCCACATTTTATACCGAAACCTGTCTGTTTCCTTCATTTACTAGAGTCGTCGAATTCCGATCCGACTTGCCGGAGTGGTACAGCTCCGACCATAGGTCAAAACCAGAAAGTGTAAAAGGAAAAAATACTTTTCTCACTGTCCTCTGTCACCCCATAAAATTTGGGAAATTTTTATGGAAATTGGATATCCTAAATCCCCTTTAGAATCAACATTTTAGGCAAAAATCACAAAATTTAGGGTTTTTATTTGAATTTCTATATTTAAAAATACAAAAAAAATTAGATTTTCGAGATCCAATATGTTTCTAGGGTTATTTTAGGTGTCCATGCCAAATTTGGTTTAATTCCAAGTTCATTTGCTCCATGTGTTAATTTATCTTTAAATTCAGAGGCGAAAATCAGGCGAAAATCAGGTTAAATTTGATATTTTCGCCATTTTAGGGTTTTTATCATGTACATAAGCATGTAGAATCATATTAGGGTTAATTTCAATGTCATTTTCATTTCATATTTTTCAATTTTACAAAATTTATTTCAGAAAACCCTGGTTTCAAGGCCATAGTCTTGTTTTTGGGGGTATTTTGGTCATTTTGACCTAAATTTCGAAATTTTCATTTCTAATTCTCCAAAATTTCATGCATATCATCATATCTTATCATATTATGTTTGATTTATTTCATTTGATTTTCAAAATTCCAAATTTTAAAAAAATTCTTTCGTAAAACCCTGATTTCAAGGTCATCAGGGGTATTTTGGTCATTTTGACCCCAATTTCGAATTTTCAAGTTTATTTTTAAAATTTATTCATTATTTCTCATGTTTATATCAAAGGGGGTATGATTATGGGTTTATATCTGAATAATATCCGATAATTTTCCATATTTTCGGATAAATTCAGAAAAACCTACATTTTTGTGCTAACCTTGTTTTCTAGTTTTGCAGGAACATTCAAGAAGAAGACTTAGCTTTTATTTTTTTATTTCAATTCAATGTAACCTCAAATGTAATAATTTGGAATAAGAGTTACTTTTCTGCTTAGAATAGGGTTGCATTGCATATAGTTTAATTTATGCAAATTTCAATATGTGATGTATGATTCATGCACATTATTTCAAATTCACTATGGTTTACACAAATGACACGTGCACAAGCTCTTATGGAGTTTATAAACTCGGTGGGATTCGTATTTATGGCCATAGTCAGAATACGAAGAAAACCAAGATTTATGATCTTCATATTAGCCACATTCAGCCTACACACTTAGGCTAACTTCAAAAATGCACTGCATTTTTCAAAAGTTCAAAAGAATTTCTCAATTCCTCAATGAAATTCCCTTTTCAAATTCATATTCATTCATTCATATTATTCAAATTGCATAGTTTTCAAATTCATTTTCCAATTCCAATTCCAATTTCAATTTCAAAAAAAATTCAGTTTACTCAAGAATTTCCAAGTCTTTCTCAGGATCTGATTTTCTCAAAATCCTAAGTTTTTAAATGACATTTCAAAGCATTTCCCAAGTTCAAATCAAGATTTTCCTATGTTTTCAAATTCTCAAATTTCAAAATCCCAAGTTTTCAGAAATCGATTTTCTCATATTTTCCAGTTTTCCTGAGAATTCATTTTCCATTTCAAAAGTCATTTTCCAATGAATTTCTTAGATTTTCTCAGAATTCTCAAATCCATTTTCTCAGAAAAGCAATTCCAAATTTCAAAATCGATTTTCCAAAGTTCAAGTTTCATGAGAAATCACTTTCCAATGCAAATTTCTGATTTCCAATAAAATTCAATGATTTTCTGAGGAATTCCATTTTCAAGCATTTTCCAGTCCTTTTCTAAATGCATTTCAATTTTCCAAAGCAAACATCATATTTTCTCAAACTTGCATTTTTCAAAATTCCATAGTACAAGCCTGATTCTTTGTGCATTCTAGGAAAAATAGAGCATAATTTAGATATTTGAGTCAAGTCAAAGCATGTAATTGATCCTTGGTTCAATTACCCCTGGTAAAGGCGCCAGGAACGGTTGAACCTCGTACCGACAAGCGGATCCCATTCCACGGAATTTTCCCGCAAATTTTCAAAACGGAGGCGAGTAAATTTTTAAAATCATTTTCAAAACTTTGGTCGAGTTTGACTCGCGAAATTCGTTTCTCTCTTGCAAGGGAGGGGAAAATTTTTGCGATGATAACACCTAGCTTTCCTTCGAAGGCTCGAGTTTCGACTCGAATCTTCCAGCTTTCCTTGTAAAACCTCAGTCCTGATTCAGATGGTCTTTCAAAACCAGCTTTTGAGTTAGGCTTACCTTCAAAATCCAGCATTATGCCAGGACTTACCTTCGAAATTCCAACTTCGTATTTGATTCACCCTCAAAGTTGAGTACCATCGTCAGGGATGTGTCAACTCTGATGTCAAGCGATCTCTTTTACTAAGGATTTCAAGAACACTTTGTCAATTTGTCAATCAATTACCTGTTGATTTCAGAATTTTATTTCACAAAATTTTACCTCAGTTTACCTTCAGTATTACTTCCAAAAAGGCAAAGCTTTTGTGAAGAAGGATTCAAAATCCAAATTCTTTCTATTGGCCAACCAAAAGGATGAAAGATAAATCCTCGATATGGCCAGAAAATAAGATTCAATGTTTTGCAAAGCCATAGATGATTGATATTGATCGCAGTCAATGACACATCTTTGAAGATCATTCTTGTGAAAATGAGGCAGTGGAAATATCCTGAGCGCTAGAAAAAGAGAGAATTCATCCAAGCCCTGCCTCCTTAAAATCACCTAAGTTGTAATTAAATATCCACAAAGGGATCTCTCAATTGTCGTCAAGATGAAGGCGAATTAAGCGAGTAGACTCCCGAGGCCAAAGAAGATTTGAAACATCTCCAAGATGACGGAGTTTGTGACGGATCCTTCCAGGGAAAGTCCAAAGCACTGTCGACATGAAGGCAGATGCGATGAACCTACCGACAATCCCTAAAAGATATTTAATTTCAGCTATCCTTCAAAAATCTCCAGCCAATAAGCCAATACCGTCAAAGAAGGATCAAAACATCTCCAAGTTGACGGAGTTTGTAACGTACCCTTCCCAAAAGAGAGCAAGAGAGGAAAAAGAAAGAAAGAAAAAGTCAGGACATCTCCAAAATGAAGGAGAATGCAACCAAAACCCAAAAGAGTGCAGAAAGATTATCATGAGAGAAGCTCCTAGGATGTCAAACTGCCAAATCTATCAAGAATCCTCTTTAATCTTGTGAAATTTTATTATCAATATTCTCTCATCAATTGCTTTCATAATATCAAATTCTCTTTCCTGTTTATATCAAGGAAATTGGTAATTTCTTTGAAGAAGGTCAATCGCGAGCAATTTGGGTCCCAAATCTTGATTCTATGAAGTCAATCCTTTTTTAAGGTAATACTTCAGGTAGAAAAGAAGAAATATTTTCACAACAATAAGCATCATTTTCAATTACTTTGAATCAACAACAAATTTTCAACATTTTGACAATATCTTCTAGCTATCTTGACGTTAAGTGAGAGCTTGAGGTCCATATTGATGCATCTTGACCCCTTCGAGAGATTTTCCTTTGTCGCCTTTCACGTTGTTGAAAGATTAGCCTTATCTTCGAAATGATAGACTTTATCATCTTTCACGTTGTTGAAAGATTAGCCTTCTCTCCGAGTGGATTGCCTTTATCATCTTTCGCGTTGTCGAAAGAATTGCCTTATTCCTTTGGATTGCCTTTATCATCTTTCGCATTGTCGAAAGAATCACCTTACTCCTTTGGATCGCCTTATCATCTTTCGCGTTGTCGAAAGAATCGCCTTACTCCTTTGGATTGCCTTATCATCTTTCGTGTTGTCGAAAGAATCGCCTTACTCCTTTGGATCGCCTTTGTCATCTTTCGCGGTGTCGAAAGACTCGCCTTATTCCTTTGGATTGCCTTTATCATCTTTCGCATTGTCGAAAGAATCGCCTTGTTCCTTTGGATTGCCTTTGTCATCTTTCGCGTTGTCGAAAGAATCGCCTTGTTCCTTTGGATTGCTTTTGTCATCTTTCGTGTTGTCGAAAGAATCGCCTTATTCCTTTGGATTACCTTTGTCATCTTTCGCGTTGTCGAAAGAATCGCCTTGTTCCTTTGGATTGCCTTTGTCATCTTTCGTGTTGTCGAAAGAATCGCCTTATTCCTTTGGATTACCTTTGTCATCTTTCGCGTTGTCGAAAGAATCACCTGGTTCCTTTGGATTGCCTTTATCATCTTTCGCGTTGTCGAAAGAATTTCCTTATTTCTTTGGATTGCCTTTATCATCTTTCGCATTGTCGAAAGAATCGCCTTGTTCCATTGGATCGCCTTTATCATCTTTCGCATTATCGAAAGAATCACTTTATTCCTTTGGATTGCCTTTGTCATCTTTCGTGTTGTCGAAAGAATCGCCTTACTCCTTTGGATTGCCTTATCATCTTTCGCATTGTCGAAAGAATCGCCTTACTCCTTTGGATTGCCTTATCATCTTTCGCGTTGTCGAAAGAATCGCCTTACTCCTTTGGATTGCCTTAACATCTTTCGCGTTGTCGAAAGAATCACCTTATTCCTTTGGATTGCCTTTATCATCTTTCATGTTATCGAAAGAATCGCCTTATTCCTTTGGATTACCTTTGTCATCTTTCGTGTTGTCGAAAGAATCGCCTTATTCCTTTGGATCGCCTTGTCATCTTTCGCATTGTCGAAAGAATCGCCCTGTTCCTTTGGATTGCCTTTTGTCATCTTTCGCATTGTCGAAAGAATCGCCTTGTTCCTTTGGATTGCCTTTTGTCATCTTTCGCATTGTCGAAAGAATCGCCTTGTTCCTTTGGATTGCCTTTTGTCATCTTTCGCGTTGTCGAAAGAATCGCCTTGTTCCTTTGGATTGCCTTTTGTCATCTTTTGCGATGTCGAAAGAATCGCCTTATTCCTTTGGATCGCCTTGTCATCTTTCGCATTGTCGAAAGAATCGCCCTGTTTCTTTGGATTGCCTTTTGTCATCTTTCGCGATGTCGAAAGAATCGCCTTATTCCTTTGGATTGCCTTTGTCATCTTTCGCATTGTCGAAATAATCGCCTTGCTCCTATGAATTGCCTTTTGTCATCTTTCGCGTTGTTGAAAGAATCGCCTTGTTTCTTTGGATTGTTTTTGTCAGCTTTCGCGTTGTCGAAAGACTCGCCTTGTTCCTTTGGATTGCCTTTTGTCATCTTTCGCATTGTCGAAAGAATAGCCTTGTTCCTTTGGATTGCCTTTGACATCTTTCACGTTATCGAAAGAATCACCTTGTTCCTTTAGATCGCCTGCGTTCATCTTTCGCATTGCCGAAAGAGTTGCCTTATTCTTCGTTGGAAAAATTGCCTTATTCATCTTTTGCATTGTCAAAAGAGTTGCCTTACTCTTCTCTGAAAGAGTTTGCCTTGTCTGTCTTTCGCGTTGCCGAAAGAGTTACCTTATCAAAAGATTGTCATATCCATCTTTCGCATTGTCTAAAGAGTCGTCTTACTCCTTACCTTATTCATATTTCACAATGATGAAAAATTCACCGGATCTTTTGATCATCTTCTAAAATTGCCTCTTACAATTCCATTTTCGTTGCCTCGTTCCTCTTCAAGAAAAGTTGTCTGATTCACCTTACAAATATTCCAGTTTTCGCCCGATCAGGATAAGGGTATAAACCTGAGCCTCAATCAAAGAGGTATTTCATCTTCCACCCGATCAGGTTAAGGGTACAAACCTGAGTCTCATTTCGATGAGATATTTCATTCCCCAATCAGGTCAAGGGTTCAAACATGAGCTTCGTTCCATGCGAGGTATTTCTGTCCCATCCAGGTTAAGGGCGAAAACCTGAACTTCGCTCTCATAGAGCAAATCTTTTCTCTTCATTCTCCATTTCATATCTACCATATTCCTCAGGCTAATTTCTTCATACCCAGTCAGATCCTTCTAATTGGGGCATTTTTTTATATATAGCCCAAATTTGGTGTGTTTTCTTTGCCACTAAGCTCAGCCACAAGCCGGCTTAGTAGCAAAGAGGGGCATTTGTAAACACCCCAAATTTTCACTCACCTCCCCAACATTTCCACCAAGCATCATCACCCAGCCTTTGAAATCGCCGTAGGGCAAAATGGTCATTTTCTGAGCCCGAAGCTTGCAAAAGTCCAAATTTCATCTGCAACTTTCAAAATTTCTCTATTTTAGCTCAAATGTTCAAAATTCTACTCCTAACAGGAGACGGGAATCTCCAAAGCCCGGTTCAGGATTACATTTCATAAGACATGACATTGCATATCATTGCATGAGCATCTCATATCACTGCACTGCACAGCATGTCATTTCGAGGTCCAAAACTCTTGATTTCAAAATTTTCAATCCAGATTAGAATTTCAACTATTTTTAAAATCGATTTCAAAACCCTGGGTCTTCAAAATTATCAATTCTTCCCATTTTACCCCCAGGACTCTGAATTTCAAAATATTTCCTCAGGAAAACGATCTGGATAGTTTTCAATATGAATTTCAGTCACTTCACCTCAGATTTTGCCCTTTTGTCAGCTATTTCAATTATCTTCCTTTTACAAAATCGCCCTACAGGGGCCAACTCTTTTAAAAAAATTCTGTTTTACCAATTAGTCCAGATTTTGTGAAAATTCCGAAAAGAGGTTTTGTTGTCTTGTCCTTATTTCAATAAAGAAGCAATGTGGGACCCACACTGAGGTGGTGTCACATAGGCTTTTCTTTTGAAAAACCTGAATTTTGAAAAACCAAAAAATATAGGAGCCTTCTCCCCTGGATTGGTGCCACTTGTCTTTTCTCTCTCCTCCCATTTATTTGCCAAGTGTCAGTGTGGGGGCTACCTTAAGAAGCCGCCACATGTCAGTAGACCCCCTCTTCATTCCATGCCATGTGTCAGTATCCAGCATCTCCACCCTGCGCCATGTGTCATTCCAAAGATCACCCTGAGATGCCAAGTGTCATGTGTTGTCCTGGCCAGAAAAAGCAAAACTTGTCTCCTCTAAGGTGGCGCCATTTGAAGAGTGTCTCCTGCAGAGGACACGTGTCATTCTCTGCTTCTTTCAGAAAAAGCAGGATGACACATGTTTTCCCCCTACCATTTCTCAGAAAAAGCAAGTGACACATGTCACCCTCTGCACTTCTTAGAAAAAGCAAATGACACATGTCATTCTCTGCTTTCTTCAGAAAAAGCAAATGACACATGTCACTCTCTGCTTTCTTCAGAAAAAGCAACCATTCAAAAAAATTCAAACAGGGCCTAGGTGGCGCAAATCCTGAACTTCACCTTTTCTATTTTGTCTAAGATGATGCCACGTGTCCCTTTCCCTCCTTTTCCTCTCTCCTGTCACATGGCATTGTAGGATCCACTCTAAGGAACTGCCACATGTCCATCCTCCATTCCTTCAAAGCCAACCCCCCATTTGAAATTCAAATCTTCCTCTGAGGTGGCGCCATTTGAGAAGGCTTCTCCAGACAGCTGACATTTCTCTGCCACATGTCCAGACCTCCCTGCATCAGAAAAAGTAGAAACCCCCCCCTCTGAGGTGGCGCATTTTGCTTCTTCCATCTTTGTTCTCCTGCCACATGGCAGTGTGGAGCAACTTAGAGGTGGCGCCACATGTCAGCCTCTCCTTTACTGCAAAAAAGTAGAATTTGAATTCCTCTGAGGTGGCACAATCTGCTTCTTCCACTCCTGTTCTTCTGACATGTGTCAAGAGCTTCCAGAAGTAGCGCCACATGGCATGCTCCTACTGTTTCCACTTTTACACCTCAAACCTCCTTTTGAGGTGGCGCCATTCCAGAGCCCCACTTGGCTTCATTTCTTTTATTTATTTTATAAAACTAGCCCCCTGAGGTGGCGCCATTTGAGAAGCTCCAGAAAAGCCAAATTTTGAAATTCAAACTCCCAGATAGCACCCCCTGAGATGGCGCCACATGGAGGGCTCAGATTGAGCCTGTTTGAAATTCAAATTTTCCAAAAATTTCTATAAATACAAGGCCTCATGCCCAGCCTAAGGGGGGCTCCTGCTTGAGATCTGAACTTCAATTTAGAATGCCAATTTTTCCTTTTTCTGTTTCCCTCTGAATTCACGCCCTCCCTAGAGTCCCTCATCAAGGTAGCCGCCCGTCTCTGAGGTGTCAAAGCAGCAAAAGAACACAAGGTGAGTTTCTATTCTAATTGATTTTATCGAAATATTGCCTTTGTCTTGATTTGCATTTTCGTTTTGAAGAAAAGGCTCGTCCAAATGATGGATTGAGCTATTCTCATAAAACGACAAATATAAAAATACATAATTATGCTTCCTTGATGATTTTTAGCATTCATGCATTTAGCTAGATTTAATTTGCATTTTATTTTGTTAATTTAGCATGTTTCATCAGTTAATTAGGATTAATTTAGCATTTATTTCAATTCTGCTCAGTTTCAGTGGTTCTCTGTTTTTGTCAGTCAGTCCACACGTCATTTCATGCATTTATTTTTCATTAAAAATTCTAAAAAATCAGGGAATGCGCCATTAGGTGTCCCTAGAAATGTACCAAAAATTCGGAGAGATTTGAATTCGTTTACTGTGGTAAACTTTCAAAAAGGTGAGTCGGGTTTTATTACCCGGGATGCATTTTAAAATGTCTTTTCCGACTTGTAAAATCGAGATCTCCCTCATGGGAGATTCGATTTTCGATCCGAAAAATGTTCTGAACTCAGAAGGATGTATAGTTTGTAACCTGATTTTCTAAGAGTTTTCTGATATTTTTTTATGTCTGACAAAAATCTGAGATTTTGGGATACGTGTCAGAGCCTGATTTGGGACTCTGAGACTTTGGATCGACTTAGGTCGATGGGTTATCTTTGGGTATTGCTCCAAATCCAAATCTGTAAAAAGTGAATGTTATATCCGAGATGTCCTCTGTTTGCATATGAAAGCCTGTGATTTTTAGAATAGTTGTGATATCTATTTCAGATTTTTCTTGTCAGTCATCTGTTTGGTCACATTTGATTGTTCTGTCGATTTAGGAACGAAGAGTTATATTTTTATCTGTGTTTCTGTCAATCAAATGCCAAAGTCATGTACATAAAAGTTGTCCACGTATGTGTCATGAGTAGCTTTGTTAAATATCAGAAATTTCCATGGCTGTTTTTTATTTGTTTAGCATTTTATATTAAATTAAGTCGATTTTTCCTTCATCAAGACCAAATCCCTGTTACCGAACTCACCATGGCTCAAATTCCAAGGCTGTAAAAACCAAAAATGTTCCATTTCGGGTCCTTTAGCAGTCTGCAAAATATCAGAAGTTTTTATGGTGTAAATCTTGCATTATCATATTAAGCTTTGGATTTGGTTCGGGTCCATAGGCAAAATCCACCCTTTTAAGGACTTTCTTTAAATTTTAGCATTTAAATCATATTATTTCATGATTTTTAGCATTTTAGTATGTTTATCAAAGTAGGTAGATGCTTCATACCGAATTTGGTGTAATTTGGAATTCACATGAGGTTCGGTTTAGCCATATCATCAAAACAGGGCCCCGCGGGACCCGGATCCAAGCGAAAAACAAGCGAAATTCGTTACTTTGGATAAATTGCAAAATGTCAAATTCCTATTTTACAGTCCTAAGGTGTTAAGCAGCATGTCATCATGCCTCATCATGAATTTCATCATCATTTGATTCAATTTGAATTTCAAAATCTCAATTTTACCAAGTTTTCCTTCAAACAAACCCTAATTTTAAAGGTGTAACTTTATAATTAGGGGTATTTTGGTCATTTTGTCCATAATTTCGAATTTCAAACTATTTTCTACTAAGTTTCCTGCATTTACATCATTTCAATTATCAAGTAAGCATGAGAATAGGGTTTATATCCAATTAAATCCAATAATTTCATAATAATATTGGAAAATCTTGGAAAAACCCACATATTTGAGCTAACCTCATTTCAAGCTTGGCAGAGACATTCAAAAGACGGAGCTGAAGTCTGCAATTTCTATTTATTTCATTTATTTAGTGATGTAATAATGTAAATTTTGGAATAAGAGATTTAATTTTCTGCTTAGACTAGGATGCATATCATATAGTTTGAATTTATGCAATATCCTGTTTATGTGATTCATGCACATTATTTCAAAAGCACTATGGATGTACACGAATGGCACGTGCACCAACTCTTAGGGAGTTGATGAACTCGGTGGAGTCCATATTTACGGCCCTAGTCGGAATATGGACGAGACCCAGATCCATCATCTTTCTACTAGTCACATTGAACCTACACTCTTAGGCTATCTTAAAATGCACATCATATTTCCAATTTTGCAAAGTATTGTGCATTAAATCAATTAAGTTTTGAACATATTTATGGCCACAGTCAGAATATGTGAAGGATTTATTTTGACTTAATGCACATTTTTCCAACAAATTTCTTAGAAAATCTTTCAAAGCGCATTCATTCACTCATATCATTTGCATCATGAAATCGTTGGTTTTTTCGTGATTTTCTTAAGAAAGTTTCATTCTCAAGAAATCAATTTCTCAAGAAACTCTGAGGATTTTCCAAAATCGGTTTTCCCAAGTCAAGTTTTCACAGTCTTCCATGGAAACGAGTCTCTCAAGAAACTTCTAAGTTGGATTTCCAAAATCAAAGTTTCCCTCGATTTTCCCTCGAAAATATTATTTCCTTAAGATCTTCAAAAGGAGTTTTTCAATCTTTCTCAAGAATCAAAAATCAATTTTCAAGGGTTTTAAGGCTAAGACTCCAAGGATTTCAATTTCCCAAGTTCAGTTTTTCTTCTCCAAAGAGTTTTCCTATAAATTTTCCATCATTTTCCTAAGAAAATTCTCAAAGTCTGAGTTTTTCTGAGAAGTGTTTTCATTTTCAAATGTTCACCTTTTTCTCAAGAATCACTTCTATTTTCCCAAGATTTTCAACTATTTCTGATTTTCCCACATCTTTATGAACTTTCCCGTGATTTCAAAAACCCTTTTTCATCTGAGTTTCCTGAGAAATTGACCTTTTTCCTGAGAAATGTTTTCAACTCCAAAGTTTTCCAAGCAGACATCATAGTTTTCCAACTTATATTTTACCAAGTCTCATAGCACATGCCTGAATTCTCTGTGCATTTAGGATAGAACATGATTTTGATAATTTTACTAAGTCAAGCACAATTTTGGTCCTTGGTTCGATTACCCCTGTTAAAGGAGGCAGGAACGGTCGAACCTCGTACCGATAGGTCGAGCCCCATCCCATGGATTTTCCCACAATTTTCAAAACGGAGGCGAGTATTTCAAAACAATTTCCAAAATCCGGTTAAGTTTGAAGCGCGAAAGCATTTCCCTCTCTCTCTTCCGCAAGGAAGGGAAGACGGGGAAAAATTTCGCGACGATAACAGATGTGTAGACAAGCCATATTTCCTAGTAATCTCAATAAGCCTATCTGATCAGACCGGATGGTGATTTGCTTAAGTGCACATCTTAGGACCATTGCAAAGTTGTACTTCTGATGCAAATCTAAATTGATCTTTTATACTTATTGCCCAACATAAGCTCAGTATCATACCAGATCAATATTACAGTTGTGACAATGCATCTTCCAATAAGGTCGAAAAACAAAATTTCTACCTTCTTTCCTTAAAAAAAAACAAGCAAAATGGGTTTCTATCATTCAGAGTTTGGTCTAGTTAATATGGATTTGCATGGTAAGCCATATAAAAAAAACCCAACTGACTTTAAGGAAAACATAGAAAATAAAGCTCTTTAAATAAAATCAACTCTACGTAACAAAATGAAGAAAAGTCACTGACAACACAAAGTTTGCAAGTGCCCCCAACTTATCCAGTGTTGTAGCCATTTGTCCCATATAGTCCGCAACATTTGATGCACTTAGAGAAGTAGATACCAATGTCTCAGCCAGAGTTTGCTGCAGTTTTTCCATCCCTTGAGACAGAGCATCTTCAGCATGCTGAGATGATTGCTTTTAATATCTGCAACAAATGCTTTTCCTCACAACATTTCAGATTAGAAGTTAGAACATGAGCCAACATGATCCCTTTTCCTTGTCCATTAACAACGTAAAATTTGTCCCGACCCTCTCAGGCTCTTAACATTTCTTCCTTATATCATGCCCTGCCTGCAAAAAGCACTGATATGTAAAGATTTCCAATAACAGCTGCTGATGAGCGTAAAGTACGTTTCACTGGAGAATAATGACACCGATTATCCAATCTATTTATGGAAAAGCAATGAATATTGACGAAATTCAGTAATAATTGGATTACTACAAAATAATCACTGAAAAATTCTGCAACTGGAATGGTTCCAGCCTCTAATTAATGCTGGAATGTGATTATGCCTTTAATAGAAAGCTTTGAAGCGTTGCCGGATATCAGTTTATTGATCCCAATTATCAATTTCAATGTTAGTAACACTCAGTAATTGCTGAAATCTGCAGTGTCATTCAATAATTTCACCTGATTTCAATGATCAACAAACATTTAGCAGAAATGAATAAAGCTATTCAGATATCATGCACATTAGATTCTTAATTTAAAATTTCTCAAACATTCAGAAATTAAAAAACTAAGTTTACAGACATACCAAAATTCAGAGGTGATCATTGAAACCTTTAATCACTAGTCCTTCAGTAGTTCAACAAGTAAACTTTCAGGTACTCAGCAAGAATCCAACGTACTTTACAAATTTGGATTGGACTGGAAGGTCTAATCCCGATTTCTGGTTAGACTCATATGTTCATTCGATCTGACTTTTCTTTGTTTTGTTTCTTTTCTTTTTTAGACCGACATGTTGGGGTCGATCTCTTGAAATGCTATGGCTAGCAGAAGGCTTCTTCCCAGGGTACCCTTGCTTGCTG
Organism: Nuphar pumila; assembly: GCF_984573655.1. Taxonomy (NCBI): domain Eukaryota; kingdom Viridiplantae; phylum Streptophyta; class Magnoliopsida; order Nymphaeales; family Nymphaeaceae; genus Nuphar; species Nuphar pumila. The sequence continues at coordinate 32,673,310 of NC_143257.1, forward strand.
GCGCTAGACATAACATGTTTTCACTTGTTCATGGATGGGATCTGACGCTTCACGGTAAGGGACAAAGAAACATTACCCAGTAACACAGTAGTATAGGCCAAAACACTGGAATATCAAATACTAAAAAAAATGTCACAGCAAAAGCAATGCAGAGGGCCTTTGTAATGGAATATGGAAACTTGAACTCAGGGATCAATACAGGGCATCTCCATTACGTAGTATACTGAGGAACAACAACTACTGATATTGATCCCAACCTTATACGATAGACCAGAGTCTCATCCCATTTCCTAAGATTTGGCACCTCAGATGTAACACTCTCAGATTAATTCTGAGATAGGAGATGTGGGCATGTATCGTCATAAGCATCAATCGCTACAACTCCAAAAGTAACATATGCCGAAGCTAGAGCGATTTGCACGATAGTCATTTGCAATAGCAAAGACTGAATCAGAGAAAGATCGTAACCATTTTTACCATCTGACCTTGGATCATCAAATATTTTTTTCTTCCTGTGAAGAATATCAACTTATGTCGCCTTCATACTCTTTCGATAATGATGGACAAAACCCAATCGTGCCCGATGTGTCTCAGATTCAAAGAACGATTGCATAGTACTGTAACAGAATATCAGAAACGGAATGCAAAACTGGAAAAAAAAAAGAAAGAGAAAAGAAAAAATTTCTAAAGGGAACGACACGATTGTTGGAGCCAGAGCTTCCATTGCTGTAGCAATAGATGGGTCAATCCTGCTATAGGCAGGCCGATCCCATCCTCAATGCCACTTGACGAAATGAAAATGAGAAAAATCGAAATCGAAATGATAAGGTAAGATTTCTACAGAAAATACAAAAAAAAGGGGAAAAAGAGTTTATGGGAAATCAGAGAAAGATGCGATGAAGCAGTGAAAAAAAAGATAAACAAAATGAGAGATAAGAGGAGAAAACGATGGTTACTTACTGTGAATTTCACAGGAATTCTGAAGGAAGGGGAAGACTTACCATGTTTTGAAGAAATTCTGAAAGGGAGGGGAGAGCCTTCCTTTTCAGAAGCTTCATGAGGGGTTTTACTACTATAGTTCTACTAATGTTCGACCGATCTTCAGCCGATTGAAGAGGAAATATCAGAGAGGAGGAGAAGGATCGTGGAAGAGGAAACGTGAAGAAAGGTGGTGTGGTGACACGTGATTTCATGAAAGAGAAGAAGATGTAATGCAGAGGTGAAGAAGCAATAGATCAGGTCTTCCCTTTTGTGCCCCTTTTAAAGAGGGAAAATAAGGATCAGGAAATGGGGAGGCCGTTAGGCATCAAGGGTTGAAGATGAACGGGAGAGGAAGAAGGCATGTGCGATGGTTGGAGATCTGTGGATGAGGTAGAGAGGAATACTGACGGTTGGCGATGGAGGCTTCTAGAGGGAGGGCGAGAGAGAGAGAGAGAGAGAGAGAGAGAGAGAGAGAGAGATGAACGAGCTCGTGAAGGAGGTGAGCGACTGTTGCCGGTTTTCCAACTCTTAAAAAACAGGGTTCTAAAAAAAAGTTTTTATTGAAAAGGGTTTTAAAACCATTTTTTATTTTCAATTAGATTTTTTTGTTATTTTTCTTCATATTTTTTGCATTTTTTTGTATTTTTGAAATAAAACTCTAAAATCTAGGCCAAAATAAGGGTTTTAAAACTATTTTTATATTTTTGAGAAATATTTACAAAAGCGGAATTTTTTGAGGATTCAGGTTTTAACTTTTGAAATTTCCTCAGAAAATGGGTTTGGATCTAGAATTCGAGGAGATATTTGAGTTTTGGACTTCTAAATTGAGATATACAGAGCAGTGGATCCAAACAGATATCGGATCACTTGTCTGAGCCTTTCAAAAATTATTTTTGGTATTTTTGTGAATTTAATTTTGAAAATTGGATAACGAGGCTCATATTTGGGTTTTGACACTGGATCCGGATCCAAAATTGAGTCAGATATATAAAATGGATTTGATTCTAGTAAAATTCGAGAAATAACTGAAATTTAGATTGAAGATGACTCAATTTACTCAGAAAATGGGGGTCAGGGGCAAAAAGGGAATATTTACAAAATTTTAAAAAAATTAGGGTGTTCACAATGACTCGCACAGATATTGCTATCGCTATAAGTTTATGCACGAGGAGTGGATATGACCGTATAAGGTCCAAGACTGCCAATATTATGGCGAAGATGGGCATTCCGCCAACGAATGCCAAAGGAGGCATACCACCGATATGGGTCGGCAGGCATCGAAGGGTCTTAAGGATGAGACTTTGCGTGTCAGTGGACCGCATCACTTAAGTATTGGGAGTAACAATACCCTAACAACTTCTGATGGATCACCAAGATTGAGAGACTTTGATTTGAACTTTCTTGGAGAAGTCAATCGCTCACCAAGCTACCACCCGGCTTCACACACGCCGAGCTTGAATAATCCGAATGAAAGAGGGGATTCCTTTTATTCGCCAATCATAATTTCAGACTCCCCGAGTCTTGATACTGCTATTTGGGAGAGTGGACCGGCATCCCTCATCTATCCCAAGGATTCGCTTGAGAGTGCGAAAGTGCTGCCCAAGCCAACTCTAGTTGTGCCTAAACCAAGGCGATGTGGCAACCAATGGACTTTTATGAGCTCACACACATCGAGGAAATCTAGTTCTTAAAGAACTGGTTGTATTTTGGAGTCAATAGACTCATGTATATAGTTTCTTGTCGCCTACGTCTGCCAGTGTGGCATGACGCTTATATATAAAGCGATGTTTGTGTAATGAAATATATATAAGTAAATAAAGTTTTACTTCCCTATATACATCAAGAAACTAAAAACAAGTGCTTGTGTGTGAATAGATAAATGACAACAACGACGAGGAGAACCATGCCGAGCGAGGAGTCCCATACATAAGGATTCCTACTGGAAACGCTCAACAACTTGATTATAGCCATCCGTGAGATGAAGCCAGAACCAGTCATACCTCGTAACGAGAACCTGGGAGGAATAATGTATGAAAAATTCCTTAAACTTGACCCACCAGTTTTTGTCAGTAGAATCGATCCAGAGCTTGCAGAAAGCTGGATCGAGGAGACAAAACGTGCCTTCCTGGTATTGGGAGTACCATAAGAAAAAAAGACAAACTTTGGCACGTATAGACTGAAGGACAATACACGAAAGTGGTGGGATACCACTAAGTTGATCCAGTTCTCACAACTCAAAGTCGTTTATTGAGAGAACTTTCAGATTTTTTTTTTGGATAACTACTTTCCATTGCATTTAAGAAGCAAGAAAAAGATGAAGTTTCTGGAGTTAGAGCAGGGTGGTATGAGTATGATCGACTATACCACCAAATTCAAAAATCTAGAGCGATATTGCTCCCAGTTGTTTAAGACAGACCAGGAGAGAGCCGAAAAGTATATCAACGGTCTATGTGAAGGGTTGCGGTCTCGAGTTATAACAAGTATGCCCTCAACCTTTCAAGCTGCAATGGCGGCAACTTTAAAAATTCACGTGGATTGGGAGCGATCCAAAGGGGTCATAGCAAAAAGGCCTGTAATCAATGCTGGGAACCATAAGAGAACGTTCCCAAGTGGCCAAGGTTCATGACAACCCTTTCAAAAGAGGAAGTTCCAAGGTGGGAACGTTGCTCAGCAAGTCGTGAAGCCCAGATAGAATGTGGCTCCCAACAGTCAGCAGTCCAACTTCAACTACCCGAAGTGCCATGTGAACCACCCTGGGAGACCGTGTCCTCGTGACACGGGTGGTTGCTTCTATTGTGGCAAAATGGGCCACATTGCGAGACAGTGTGGTAAAAAGCTTGCGGATGAGAAAAGAAGGAATACCGGATCTGTCGGACCCCCTCGACAAGTGCCACAACGCCCTGTGATCATCGCAAATTTTTTTCTCTTGTGGGTTTTCTCTCTCTTCCTTCTATTTTTCCTTTTTGACCTCTATTTCTCCTTTTTGAGGGGAGAAATGAAAAGACAGAAAAGAAGAGAGAAGAGAAAAGAAAAGAAGAGAAAAGAGGAACTCTTTTGCGGGGTCTCACTTGACCTTGATTTAAAAATATTTAGAAAATTACTCGCCTCCGTTTTGAAAATATTTTGCGAGAAAATGAAGTGAGGGGATTCGCTCGTCGGTACGAGGTTCGACCGTTCCTGGCACCTTTACCAGGGGTAATCGAACCAAGGATCGAATTTATGCCTTTTGCTTTGCCTAAATATTATCTAAGAATTTATCCTAAGTCTAAATGCACAAAGAATCATGCTTGTGCAATGCAAGAATGTATGCTCTCTTTAAAAAATGATTTTGGAAATTTCCAAGCTTTTTTTAGATGAACTTGATAATAGAATGAAGAAATGGTTGAGTCTAACTTAGAACTTGAGATAGATCAAAAAGGAAATTTGAAGTTCTAAGTCTTTGAAATAATCAGAGTTGGGAAAATAAGTCTTGATTTGAAAAAGAATGATTTTGAAGTTGAGAGAAAGAGAAAGAAAAAGAAAGGAAATTTCAAAGTCAGAAATGGACTTTGAATTTGAATTTCAAGCTTGGATTTAGGAGAGAAGATGAAATTTGAAGTGGAATGGAATTTCAGATTAGGGTGAGATTTGAGAAATCCAAATTGAGTTTGAATAGAATTGGATTTAAGAAATCTAAATGGGATGTGAAAAATGGAATTGATTTTTGGAACTTGGGACTCAAGATAAACTTTGGATTTTGAAATTTGAAATGGAATTTGGATCTGAGGTCTGGGATCCAAAGTGAAGTTGAATTCTGGATCCTAAATGGGATTGAATCTGAAGTCTAAGATCCAAAAAATGAAGTTGATTTCTAGGAATCCTAAATGGAATTGGATCTGAAGTTTGAGATCCAAAATGAGGTTGAATTCTGGATCCTAAAATGGGTTTTGGATCTGAAGTCTGAGATCCAAAGTGGAATTGGATTCTGGATCCTAAAATAGAATTGGATCTGAAGTCTGAGATTCAAAGTGGAATTGGTTTCTGGATCCTAAATAGAGTTGGATTCTAATTTTAGAATTGGATTTCTGAAGTTTTTAAATTTAGAAGATCAAAGTTTAAATTGAACTTTGAAATTGAATTTGAGATATTGAGTTGAATTTTGAATTTGAATCTTGAAAATGAATTTAGAATTCCAAAGTTGAATGGAACTTTGACATTTGATTTGAAATTTATAAATTGAATTTTGAATATACAAATGAATTTCAAAGTCAATTTGGACTTCGAATTTGAATTTTGAATCAGAAAATGGATCAAAAATCTCAAAAGTTTAAATTTGAAATTTGAAATTGGACTTTAATTTGGAAATGGAATTTTGAATATAAAAATTGAATTTGAAATTTCAAAGTCAAATTGGACTTTGAAATTGAAATTGTAAATCTTTGAAATAAGATAGAAGAATGAATTGAAATAGAGATTGAAGAAAGATATTTGAGATCACTTGGAGTTTTGGAAAAGGAATTCTGAAAATATGATGCAATTCTATCCTAAATGATGAAATGAATTTAAAGAATTTGAAATTGACTTTGAAAATCATATTTCATTCTTTAAGTGAATTAAAATAAGATTGAAAATATAATACATCCCTGACTATGGTCATTGAATGTATTAAATGATAATCACATTTAAATTCAGGTGAAGAATAAAATATATTTTGGTGTTTTTATAGATTTTAAAATGAAATTAACTCTCAATATATCCTGACTATGGCCATTGATATATGTAATGAGTTAATTTTAAGTTAAATCCTAATAAAAGAAGAAAATGTTTGAAAAATATGATGATTTTTGAAGAGGATCCAGTGTGGATCCAATGTTATTCCATAGAAGATGAAAATCCTAAGTTTTGTTCACATCCTGACTATGGCCATTGATACAAATCATCAACTTAGGATTAATCACCTCCTATTAGAATGGTGCACGTGCCATTCGTGTTTCACCATTTGTGAAATTTTGAGAATTAAAGGCGGAATGAGATAATACAAATAATTTATGAAATTTGCATGCTCATACATTCTAATCTAGTGCTAGAAATGTAGAATTCTCATTATAGCCTAGCTATTACATCATGGAATTGATATTAAAATTTTCAAACCAAGAAAATAACATTTTCCATACACTTCCTGCAAAATCCAAATTAGCTCAAAATGAAAGGTATGTGTACAGAAAGACATCATGTTGTATGCCCATGATGGAGTGGATATCCAATGTGTCCATGTGATATGTTATGCTAATGTGAAAACAAAATTCAAAGTGTTCATGAGATGATGGAACACTCATATATCTAAATGAAGAATGTATGTGAAATGCATAGGACTAAGTATATGCCTATAAGGACATATCTACCTATGTATAAGCCTAAGTACACATGGAAATGCAATCCTAATATGCATATGTGATATTTATATACAATAGGTATGCACAACAATCTGATCATCGCAAAATTTTTCCTCTCTTGTAGTTTCTCTCTCTTCCACCTCTCTTCCTTTCTAACCTCTATTTCCTCCTTTTTGAAGGGAGAAGATAAAAGACATAAAAGAAGAGAGAAGAGAAAAGAAAAGAAAAGAAGAGAAAGAGGAACTCTTTTGCGGGGTCTCATTTGACCTTAAATTTGAAAATATTAAAAATAACTCGCCTCTGTTTTGAAATATTTGCGGGAAAATTGGGAGACGGGATTCGCTCGTCGGTACGAGGTTCGACCGTTCCTGGCGCCTTTAGCAGGGGTAATCGAACCAAGGGTCGAATTCATGCCTTTTGCTTTGCCTTAATATTACCCAAGAATTTATCCTAAGTCTAAATGCATAAAGAATCATTCTTGTGCAATGCAAGGATGTATGATCTTTTTGAAAATGTTTTGAAAATTCCCAAGTGTTTCTGAGATGAATCTGATAATAGAATGAAGAAATGGTTTTTAACTTAGAACTTTAAGATTTAAAGTTCTAAGTTTTTGGAATAATCAGAGCTTGGGAAAATAAATTTGGACTTTGAGAAGGAATGTCTGAGATAAAAGGAGAAGAAAGGAAATTTCAAAGCCATAAATGGACTTTGAATCTTAGAATTTTGAACCTGGTGTGAACACCCCAATTTTTTCAAAATTTTATAAAAATGACCCTTTTACCCCTAACCCCGTTTTCTGAGAAAATCAAAGCAATTTCAAAGCTAAATTTCAGTCATTCTTCAGATTTTCTGAATTAAATTCCATATTGATATATTCAAAATTAATTCCGGATCCGAATCGAGTACTTTAAATCCGTATTTCCTCAAAATCCGGATCCAAACCCATTTCTGAAAAGTTCTAAAGAGATAGATTTAAATGAAAAAAAGCATACACTTGCATACATTGTTTGCATTCAATCCCTAAAATTGAGGAGAGTTGTATTTCAAACCTAAATCTAATGTGAACATGGAATAATCTCCCCAATATGGTCCTACCAAACCATACTTAGATCCTATATGCAATGATGTCAGCTTAGGACAGAGTCTAGGCTCCTAAGGTTTGCATGGAAATGAAGCTGGCATTTGTAGAATAAAGACTTAGATAATATCAAAGCAAAGCAAAAGGGCATAATTCGACCAGATGAAGACGTGGTACCATCTCAGTCGCCAAAACTGTGATCATCGAAAAAAAATTTCCTCGCTTGTGGTTTTTTTCTCTCTCTTCCTTCTCTTTTTCCTTTCTAACCTCTATTTTCCTCCTTTTTGAAGGGAGAAAAATAAAAGACAGAAAAAGAAAGAGAGAAAAGAAAAGAAAAGAAGAGAAAAGAGAGAGGAATTCTTTTGCGGGGTCTCACTTGACCTTTATTTGAAAAATATTTAAGAAAATTACTCGCCTCCGTTTTGAAATATATTGCGAGAAAATGGAGAGACGGGATTTGCTCATCGGTACGAGGTTTGACCGTTCCTGTCGCCTTTACTAGGGGTAATTGAACCAAGGATTGAATCTATGCCTTTTTGCTTTGCCTAAATATTATCTAAGGATTTATCCTAACTCTAAATGCACAAAGAATCATGCTTGTGTAATGCAAGGGTGTATGCTCTTTTAAAAGATGTTTTTTTGAAAATTCTCAAGGGTTTTGAGATGAACTTGATAATGGAGTGAAGAGATGGTTTTTAAATGGTAGAATTTAACTTTAGAACTTGAGATAGATCAGAGAAGTTCTAAGTCTTTGAAGTGATCAGAGTTGAAATCTTGATTTCTGAGAGAGAATGATTTGAAACTGAGATAAAAGGAAAAAGGAAGGAAATCTCAAAGTCAGAAGATGGGCTTTGAACTTAAATCTATGAGAAGAGATAAAAAATGGAATTGAATTTTAAAATTTGGGATCCAGATGGATTTGAGAAATCCAAATGGCATTTAAAAATAGAAATGGATTTGGATGAGATCTGAAAATGGAATTGGATTTGAAATCTTGAATTGGGAATGAAATTGGATTTTGGATCCTAAAACAGAATTTGGATCTGAGATCCAAAGTGAAGTTGGATTCTGGATCCTAAAAGGGATTTGGATCTGAAGTCTGAGATCCAAGGTGAAGTTGAATTCTGGATCCTAAATGGATTATGGATCTGAAGCCTAAGATCCAAAGTGGAATTGGATTCTGGATCCCAAAAATGGATTTGGATCTGAAGTCTGAGATCCAAAGTAGAATTGGGTTCTGGATCCTAAAATGAATTTGGATCTGAAATCTGAGATCCAAGATGGAATTGAATTCTAGATCCTAAATGGAATTTGGATCTGAAGTTTGAGATCCAAAGGGGAGATTGCATTTGAAAATCTGGATCCAAGTTGGGATTGGGATCTAACTTTGGATTTGGATTTTGAAAGCCCAAATGGGACTTTTGAAGATGGATCTGGGTTTTGAAAACCCAGATTGAATTTAAAATTTAAGAAGAGTCAAAAATCAATCTCAAACTGTGATTTTTGAATTTAAAGATAAGAAGATAAACTTGATTTTGAGAATGAATCAGAAACTTCAAAGTTAAATTGAACTTTGAGATTGAATTGGAATTTTGGAATTTGAATATAGAATGATTTTGAAATTCCAATGTTAAATTGGGCTTTGAAATTGAGATAGAATTGAAATTTGAAATAGAATTTGAATCTTGAAAATGAGATAGAATTGAATTTGAATCCATAAATAAGATTTGATCTGAGAAATGAAGAAAAGAATCACTTTAGAATTTTGAAAATATGGTGCAATTTTATCCTAAATGATGAATGAATTTAAATAATTTTGAAATTGGATTTGAAAATCATATCTCATTCTTTAAATGAATCTAAAATAAGATTGAAAATATAATACATCCTTGACTATGATCATTGAATGTATTATATAATAATCATATCTAAATTCAAATGAAGAATAAAATACATTATGGTGCTTTTATAGAGTTTAAAATGAAATTAATTCTCAAGATATCCTGACTATGGTCATTTGATATATGCATTGAATCAATTTTGAGCTAAACTCTAATAAAAGAGGAAAATATTTAAAGAAAATATGATGAATTTTGAAAAGGATCCAGTGTTATTTCGTAATAGATAAAAATCCTAAGTTTTGTTTACATCCTGACTATGGCCATTGATGCAAATCATCGACTTAGGATTAATTACCTCTTATGAAATGATGCACGTGCCATTCGTATTTCACCATTCGTGAAATTTTGAAACATAAAGGAGAAAATATGAGAACAGGTAATTCATGATATTTACGATGCTCATTCATTCTATCTAAAATAGGAAATGTAAATTCTCATTAAGATCTAACTATTACAATACATGAATTTTTTACAACTCCAGGTAATGATATCTTCCACATATTCCCTGCAAAACACTTGATTAATATGGAAAATAGAAAGAAATTGCATATATCACATGGAGATCAATGGTGAAATGCTCACATGTCAAGATATATATGATGAAAAAGATGGAGAATTGACATACATACCTATATATATACGTATATATATACATGAGAGTCTATACATGTACTTACATGTATATGAGTACGTACGTATACATATATACATATATATGTATATATTCATATATATGTATATATGCATATATATATATATATATATATATATATATATATATATATATATATATATATATATAGCACTTAGTGTAGATAGATGAGAATGAAAGCTAATGAAGGGATTATTATGCATGTGTGTGCTGAAGCAAAATAAAACAAATAATGAATGAGTGAAAGTGAAGGAAATGGCCAAAGGTCATGGCAGAACTACCTACAGACAAACCTGGGCCAACCTTTACTCAGAATTTTGACAGACCTGGTGGTATGCATAAGGGCTGGCGCAGCGAGGTACGGCTGTATGATTTGCAATCATGGTTGTGATGGGATGATGACAAGATTGTGTAGAGTAGATATAGCCACTACATGCTGTGGATACTGAGGTGACAGGTGCAACAATACTTTACATGCCTGTTTGTTGTAAGAAGGAGCCCCAGTTTTAGTATTTTGCATAGCTGTTAGTTGAAGTGGGAATACAACAATGACTAACATAAGTGATTGTGGATGTAAAGTGTAGTTGTATTGATAGTGGGCTGCTTATGACAATGAGGTTTGTGCTGATGATATTGCTGCAAGATAGTAAAGAGGGTGTGGTAGGTGATTGGGCGAATGCACACATGTTAGAGCTATATACAGTTGGTGTACAAACATTATTAGTGATTAGGATCTATCACAAAAAAATAAGTCATACAAATTAAGCTAGCTTGCCTCAAATAATTTCCTGCTAAACACAGGTACAACATGGGTATAGCAAAGGTGAAGTGCCACAAACAGTGCATATAATAGGCAGCTGGACAGTATGCTGGACAATATGCAGGATATATGAAACATGGCATATGCTTGGAAATGATATAAGTCAAGTATGTAAATGGCACGCCTGGACTGAAGCTTTGGTAACAGATGCATAACTTTATGGCATAAAAAAAACAAATGCATAATTTATGGCATGGAAACAAAAGCATGACTTCTGGCATAGAACAAATGCATAACTTCTGGCATAGAACAAATGCATAACTCAAGACACTCCAATGTGCAGTGGGTAATGTTACTGCACAGATGAAGATGAGTGGTGAACGACTAAGAGTGAAGGCAAGAGAGGGGGATGTGCTAGAGAACATGGTGACGACAGGTAGTGGGATTGGCGCAGGTAGCAAGTTGGTGATATATACACGCTATGCTGTGCATAACATATGAAGGGATGGTGGTATGTGCATCGCTCTAGCCAAATAAGTGTGGAATTGAAATTTACGGTGAGTAGCATCATTGCAGGTAGCACGATAAGTAGAATGTATTGTGATAGGATGTAATGTAACAATATCATTGTTAAGATGGTAAAATAATAATAATAATAAAAAAATGCAGAATACCTGATTTCTTTAAAATGCTTCTAGTTGACAATGAACATAGTACTAAAACCCACATCATTCATTCTGCTGTAGACAACACTGTCAATAGTTATGAGCTTTAAATAAATAATTATATTGGCTAGATCCACCACCATATCTTTCAAGATATGTATACCACATTGAGCAAGAGATTGACCATCATAATGCTCTCTAATCCTGATTGAGCCAAACCATAGAAAACACAACAAATGCACATATAAAACTCCATATAATGGAATCACTATCTTCTTTCTCAAATGCTTTTGCCAGAATAACCTTGTAATGCATTATCTTCCTTAAGGACATCTCCCTTTTCAGCCTCCCCATGTGTATGGGTGGAATTGAGGCCTTCATAGTTCCTAGTATGGCTACTAACCAGTCTTCCTTGTTTTGAGAAGGCTATTGCTGCGGCACCCTCTTGGTATGGCGGCTAGAGCATACCTGTTAACAATGACAAAAGAAAAACAATGCATGGTCTGGGACTACTAGAATTGATATTGTGAAAGACCAGAAGATTAGGAATGTGTTGATTTTTACAAAATTATTGAGTTTGAATATACAACTTCCCCATATCAATGTTAGACTGGAAATATCATTTTTTTTTAGTTTGCTGCTAGGGCAAGCCGAAGCAGGGGGATAAAACTCGATGGAGAGAAGGGTGCCAGGGGGGTGTAACAGTAATAAATATGTTGCATAATCATTCCAGATGGCCAAAGTCTCCATATTGCATTCATTTCGATGAATGTTCATGCTAATCAGGTATTGTTTATGCTATTGGGATAACTAACGTCAGGGCTTCTGCTGTAAGAACAAAGAGTCTGCTGCAAAAAGCGAAAGAAACGTGGGTCCTGCTGAAACATTCAATATATCTGCCATTTCAGGTGTGCAGCAGAGTCACCGTAGGTTAGGCCTTGCATTCCGACCAACCTAACAAACCCACAACAAACCAATGTGCTGGGACGTAAACTCAAGAAGATCTATGTGAAATGGTTCATGGTAGATGATGAGAGGGGAATGAAAATGCTTCTGTAATTGCACAAGAGTAAGGGAAAGTAATTGAGCATTAAAGATGTTGAGGTTCACCCCTCTCAATAGAAAGTCCATCTGTATCCGATATTTACACAGAAATTCTAAGAAAAGAAAGAAAAAAAAAAACATAAATAACAAGTCAGGTGATGCTATACAAAAGGAAACAGTGAAATGTGAATCGTAAGAGAGGATGCATATGGGGAAATCAGAAAGGCAAATATACAATAGATGATTGAAAAAGCAAACAGGAGATCAAAGGTAAGCATATATTCAAAGACCTACAAAATTCTTCTAGCCATGAGAGTATAATAAAGAATGAAATAAAAAGAAAATGCAGAAGACTTAAACAGATTGAAGAAGATGAAAAATGGCAACTAAGGGAAGATGGTGTTGGAATCTGAGGATTCCCTTGATATTACACGCAGGTAATCTTTGTTTTCTCACAAACTTTAGGATTTTATTCTAAAAATACAAAAAAATTAAAAAACAAACACAAAAACCAAAAAAATTGGAAAAATTTCGAGAAAAATGAATGAGTTTAAACTTTCAAAAATCAATTTTTTGCTAAAAACCTCGGGAGCCCTTTTTTGTAAAAACTTGAAAATCAAAAGGGGGTCTTTTGCAAAATTCTCTTTTAGGGTTTTAAAAAAACCTTTTGTAAAGCAAAAAAGGGGAAAGGGAACTGCCCCCTCCATTCTCTTTGGACTCTCTCTCTCTCCCGATTCTCTCCATGGGAAACCCTCCATCCCCACGGCCATCGGCCTCCACCCTCAATCCTCTCCATTCTCATCGCCCAGCCACCTTCGAAACCATCCATCTCCAAACACCTTTCCATGGCCCTTCATCTTCAACTGTCTTCCCTTTCACAAACCTTCTTCATCCTCTTTAAAAGGGCACTCAGGAGAACCCTAAAGGGATCCGTTATCACCCTTCCCCATCGCATCTCTGATCTGATCCTCATCCCTCTTTCTCTGATTCTCATCTACCTTAACTGAAGGAGTTCAATCGGCTTCAGCCTTCCTGAGTTGAATCCCAACAATAAAGGTGTGATCCGATCCCCATTGGCTTCCTCTCTCGTCAAGCTTTGAAGTTCCACAACAACAAGCAAGATCTATTGAGGAAAGCCTACCCCATCAGAACTGTGGTAAGTGCCTTTCCCCTTTCTCCTCTCATTTTCTCTAATTTATTTTTGATTTTTCTGATTTCAGTCCCCATTAACGCATCCTTGAGGGAGCGGGATTGCTTATAGCAATACCGATCCCTCTCCTGTGCAATAATAAACGGAATGATATCGTTCCCACACCTTATATTCTTTTTCTTTTTTTTTTTACTTTTGAATTCTTTTCATCCTTTCAATTTTCGGCTTGTACCAAAGTTCTGTTTATATGATTTATTATCTTCATGCTACAACACCAATTGATATCTGCAACATTGCTACTTTTTTTTTCTTCTCTTTTATTCTCTGATTTAACCCTATGTTATTTTATCGGATTTGCTGGATTTCTTTTGTTTGTTATAGCCTCAATAGGCTGGTAAAGATTTGTCATCAAAAGCATGTCTATCATTTGATTTGATATTTTTGTCAATTTCATCTTTGTTAACCCCTTTTACTAATCGACATGCAATAGAGTTGCCATTTTTATTAGATATGGTTGTTGATAAGAAGCATTCAGAATCGAGTCGATTGTTTCCCTCTATATTCTGGTTCCTGTGATTCCACTTACTCTCACAACCGTTGCCAAAGCAACAGTTTGATGTAACATAACAACTTGCTTCAGCCGAACATACCCTTTTGGAGGAGTGAATACAGAGTTCTCAGGTTTGTTTGTTGGTCATGAGCTAGATCATTCTAAAAAAAAAATCTCTAATGCTCAAAGTAGGACATCTATTTGAACTTCAGCTTCAACAAATGGGAACTGTAACAACCACAACATTGATGTCCACTTGCTACCACTTCATTCACTGTAGTTGCAGCATCATTTTCCCAACCTGTTAAGATCGACCACCTTGTTTGCATAATCGGGTTTACATATTCTATGTTCATTGTTTCTGAGCACAGCAGGATCTCTAGAAGGCCAGATAAAATGAAGGGTTAGTACTGTGGCGACATCCATATTCCAGTTTGCAGAGAACTTTTATATTTTCCAAACACCAGGTATTTTATACACGGTGGTTGTTCACTTATTTGTCATTTAGTTTATTTGACTGATTATTCCATAGACCGATTTACATTATTAGTTGTAATTCAGTCAATGTAGACTAATGTTTTTCACAGTTTGTGGGCCAAGTGTTTGATCCTCTTAGCTCATCAACACCTCTGTTGATCACCTACTAGATACATCAGGCACCCCTTTCGTTATTCTGAAATCAAAATACAATTACAAATTCCCTGTTATTTGGAAAGCAAGGATATGTGGCATATAAATCATCTCAACGCAGATGCATGCTTCATCTTAAACTCTGAACATCAGCTAGTCATTGTGATAAAGCCTTCCAGTCGTGGGATTGGGTAAGTACCCCTCTTATTAAAAGCCAACGGATGGCTCTGTGATTTTGAAATACAACAAGTTGAACAATTCTAATATTACAGCTACTTTGGAGCATTAGCTACATTTCTGATGTGATGAATATATGTGTTATCTCTAGTATCTTGCTGTTCCACCATTACCTTTTGTATCTTCTTGCATATACTGTCCTATTGATTGTTTTGTCATTCTCAAATATATATATATATATATATATATATATATATATATATATATATATATGCACGTGGATATGTCCTGTTGAACCTCGATGATGCATGTTAAATCAACATGCTGATCCCTGTTCATAGTTTGAATATATATCAGATTCCTGTGTAAGAGTTATCTGTGGGATTTAAAAGAGTAAATTGCTATCACAGGTGGTTAGCAATGCAATTGGTTTTGCTAAGCAATGTGAACCCCTTGGAGGAGCATATTATCCATCCATCTTGTTAAACACCCACTGCACTTCCCTTTCAGCATGGGCAAATCACTGCACACATATTCACTATTGTACATTTGTAACAGCAGAATTCCATAGGTGAAACAGTACACATATTAGAACATTTCAGTAGGTTTTCTGTTTTACATCAGAGTCTCCGATGTTAGCCATCCCACTTGCCTCAACAACATTTGATTAGTATAAGTTTTCACTTGGTGGATGCCGCAGAAAGGTTTAGTCCTTTGGGACTGTTGTGCATTATTGGAAGTTTATCCACATCTATTAGAATCACTTTGAAACATTAGCTGAAATACTGATTTTCTCATGATCTACTGAACATCAGGGTTTGATCTGCTGCATTTTGAATTTTGGTCATAAGCAAGCAGTGTGAAAACATTGCTTGTATATTGATTTGTTCCATCCATATTCAACATATTTCACTTATATACTTGTCCACTTCATCAACATCACTCTCATCTACCTATGTTGCTTGTATATCATATGTAATGTATATATGTGTATATATATATATATATATATATATATATATATATATATATATATATATATATATATATATATATATATATATATATATATATATATATATGTATATTCATACACATATATACATATATATATATATATATACATATATATATATATATATATATATATATATATATATATATATATATATATATATATATGTATATATAGGTATGCATGCATATATATATGTATGTAAGTATGTATATATCATTTCTCACATCTCGAATCATAAAAATCATGGCATATGAGCATCTTATTTTGCATCTTTGAAATCAAGGTGATATTCTCTTCTACTTTCATACTAATCAAGTGTTTTTATAAGAATCTCTAGAAAATGTTGATTTCTCTCTTAGATTAGGATTTTGTCATGTCAATTCTCATTGTAATAAGCTAGCTATTAATGAGAATTCTCTATATTTCTAGTTCTAGATAGAATGAATGAGCATTGTAAATATCATAACTTGCTTATTTTTCATGCATCTTTTGTCTTTATTTCTCAAATTCTTACAAATGGCAACACGAATGGCACATGAACCATTTCGTAAGAGGTAATTAATTCTAAGTTGATGATTTACATCAATGTCCATAGTCAGGATGTAAACAAAACTTAGAATTTTTATCTTTTATAAAATAATACTAGATCCACACTGGATCCCTTTTCAAAATCATCATATTTTCTTTAAATATTTTTTTCTTTTATCAAAATTTAATTTAAAATTAATTAAATATATATACTAATGGCCATAGTCAGGGTATATTGAGAGTTAATTTCATTTCGAATTCTATAAAAGCACCAAAAATATATTTTATTCTTCACTTGAATTTAAATGTGGTTATTATATAATATATTCAATGACCATAGTCAGGGATATACTATATCTTCAACCTTATTTTTTAATTCATTTAAAGAATAGAATAGCTTTTCAAAATTCAATTTCAGATCTTTTAAATTCATTCATCATTTAGGATAGAGTGGCATCATATTTTCGAATTTCTTTTTTTTTTTAAATCCAAGTGATTGTGAATATCTCTTCTTCAATTTCTATTTCAAATTCCAAATCTATCTCAATTTCAAAGTCCAATTTGACTTTGGAATCTCAAAAAGAAAATCATCTTACATTCAAATTCAAAATTCAAATTTCATTCAATTCCATTTTTCAAAAGTTCAATTTAACTTTGAAACTTCTGAGTTATCTTCTGATTTCACATTCGAAATCAAGTTCATCTTAAAAAAAAATCAAAATCAAAAGTTGAGATTGATTTTGAATCTCAAGAATTTTAAATTCAATCTGGGGTTTCAAAACCCAGATCCATCTTCAATAGCCCCATTTGGATTTTCAGAATCTAAATCCAAAAGTCAGATCTTAATCCCAACTTGGATCCAGATTTCAAGGTGCAAATCTCCACTTGTTAGATCTCATATTTCAAATCTGAAATCCATCTTAGGATCCAGAATCCAACTTCACTTTGGATCTCAAAATTCAGATCCAATTCCACTTTAGGATCTAGAATCCAACTTCACTTTGGATCTCAGACTTCAGATCCAAAATCCATCTTAGGGTCCAGAGTCCAACTCTATTTTTAGATCTCAGACTTCAGATCCAAATTTCATCTTGGATTCTAAATCTTGGATCTGATTCCATTCCAAATTTTGAATCCGATTCCATTCAAAATTCAAAAATCCAATTTCCTCTTGGATCTTAGATTTCAGATCCAATTCCCATTTCGGATTCTAAACCCATAATTCAATTTTAAATCTCAACTCTAGAATTCAGACTTTGGATTCAAATTCCATCTTGAAATCCAACTTTCAAATCAATTCCATTTCTCAATTCTATTTAGACTTCCCAAAAGTTTCCTTCTAAATTCAAACTTCAAAGCCAGAGTTCAAACTCCATTTCAAACATTCATTCTGATTTAAAATTCTAAATTCAAAGTCCACTTATGACTTTTAAATTTCCCTTCTTCTCCTCAAAATCATTTCTCTCAAAGATCCAGATTTATTTTTTTCCAAGCTCTGATTATTCCAAAAACTTAGAACTTTAAATGTTAAGTTCTAAGTTAGAAACCATTTCTTCACTCCCTTATCAGATTCATCTCAGAAACACTTGGGAAATTTCAAAACATTTTCAAAAGAGAGCATACATCTTTGCATTGCACAAGCATGATTCTTTGTGCATTTAGACTTAGGATAAATTCTTAGATAATTTCTTAGCAAAGCAAAAGGCATGAATTTGACCCTTGGTTCGATTACCCCTGGTAAAGGCGCCAGGAACGGTCGAACCTCATACCGACGAGCAAATCCCGTCTCCCAGTTTTGCCGCAAATATTTCAAAACGGAGGCGAGTTATTTTCTTAAATATTTTCAAAATTAAGGTCAAGTGAGACCTCGCAAAAGAGTTCCTCTCTCTCTTCTTTTCTCTTCTCTCTTTCTTTCTGTCTTTTATTTTTCTCCCTTCAAAAAGGAGGAAATAGAGGAAAGAAAGGAAAAGAGAAGGAAGAGAGAGAATATTACGAAAGGAAAATTTTTGCGATGATCACAGTTTTGGCGACAGTGATGTGTCTTTGTCTTCGTTCGGTCGAATTTAATGCCTTTTTCTTTTGCTTTGATATTATCTAAGTCTTTATTCTTCAAATGTCAACTTCATTTCCATGCAAACCTTAGGAGCCTAGACTCTGTTCTAAGCTAACATCATTTCATATAGGATCTAAGTATGGTTTGGTAGGACCATATTGAGGAGATTATTTCATGTTCACATTAGACTTAGGTCTGAAATACAACTCTCCTTAATTTTAGGGATTGCATGAAAACAATGTATGCAAGTGTGTGCTTCTCTTCATTTTAATCTATCTCTTTAGGATTTGCATTAGAGCCATCTGATTTCTTGCATGTTGAGCATATTTTTGAAAACCTCCCTACCTATATTGTCCCGGTTTTCACGTTGCTGGGCTGTCTCACTGAACCATAGTTCGGGAGAGAGCCTCACAACTGGACCACTTATTTGGGTTTGCGCCCCCTACCACATACCTAAGGTCCATAGTCCGAGGTATATCGGTAGGTGCTCAAGGATGTTGGGAAACCATTACCTTAGAACCAAAGGAATATTTCTATGCCACGTACTTCGAGCTTCGGCTTATGTATATCGGTGTATCTTGATTAAAATCAGATGATCTGAACCTTAGAGTTAGGTTTAAGGTCCTACGAGTCATTTCAAATTATTGCATTTTAGAGTCAGCTTTTAGGGAGTGCTATTTTGTGCACCATTGCTTGTATAAATTGATTCTTTTGTAGATATTATCTTAAAAATTTCTTATTTTTCAAAACCCTGGATATGTATTTCATAAAAATTCTTTTATTTTCTCAAGCCCGGGATTACATATTTCTCATTTCTTTATTCTTTCATTTCTTAAAAACCTGGACATGTCTTTTCAGTCTTCCTATCTTTCAAAAAGTCAAGGCGTATTTCTTTCTTTTTCTTCTGCTTTATTTAAATCTTTTGATCCTGTCTGCAATTTTTCAAAATAGTCAAGGTCTTGTCATTCATCTTCAAAATACTCTTCTTCGTACATTCTATCTTCCCCATATAAAATCCTTGTCATCGAGAGATCTTTTAAAAATTCTCTTTCACTATCCCTCTTCCTTTCAAAAAAAATTCTTTGTCCTGAACCCTTCATTTATTTCTTCAGAAAACGTCAAACATTTTATCATGGTTCAAACAAAAGCGGGAAGAAGGGCAGTTCAGCGGCACAATGACAACAACGTGGAAGAAATAAACTCTTCCAGATTGTCCCAAAAGCATAATTCAGAGAAAGATGATGTTAACCCGACAATGTATAAGATCTTTCAAAAGATGATGGCAAAAATGATGTCCGAGCAAGCTGGGGCAAGTTCAAAGAGGACATCCTCTAAAAGCAAGACCAAAAGAAAGCCAGTAAAGAAGCATGTCAGGATCAACAAAAAGAGGGTCCAGCAGGACAACACATCTGAGGGCACAGAATCAACAGAAGAGGATTCCGACGAAGAACAGTTTGTGTTCATCCCAAAACATCTGCGACAGCCCAAGAAAGTGGCAGAAGAACCTGAATCAGTCAACAAACCTAAAGATGGAGTCCCGTCAGAAGATTCAGTTCAAGTATTGACTAAGATGGTCAAAGATCTGCAGATTTGAGATAAGGGAAAGAGGATATATACCAGACAGGACTTCTACCTTGGTTTAGATGGGGACAATAGCCTGGAAGATCTACCCCGAAAGTTTATTAAATTCGATGGGTCCGGCAATCCAAAGGCCCATCTCGCGATGTTCTTCGCCAAATGTGCCAGATTTAGTGAAGACAATCGGGCCCTCTTCTTGTGCTTTCCTCGTAGTTTAGAGGGCATAGCAGCTAAGTGGTATGCGAAGCACATCAACCCTGTCGAGCTGCGTGATTTTGATAAAGTTGTCAACCTGTTTGTAGAGAGATTTATGTTCAATACTGAGGCACCGCAAACCCTCAATCACTTATGCAATTTGAGGCAGGATGACAAGGAAAAGGCCATAGATTTCATCTGTAGGTGGAGAGATACCTGCAATAAGATGAGAACCCCCATCTCAGAGGAACATGCCCTTCAACTCATTCTCAATAACTTCTCTCAACCCTTGAAAAGCCTCATTTTCCCATACCCTTCTAAGTCATTTATTGAGTTGACTGAGCGAGCTGAATGGCTTGAGATGGGAATAGATAATGGAGTCTATGACGGTACCACCCTGGCAAGGGGCAATCAAGATGCAAAAAAGAAAGCCCATTTCACTCTTTCTGCTAGTCCCTCATCCGACAACAAGGGTAATAAGGATGATCGTGTCAGCAATTCAGAAGGATTCAGAGGTAAAAAAGGAAGGTCTTCCAACAACAATAAGCCTTCCCAACCTAATTCTCAACAGCGGGAAAAGAATCAGGAAAAACCAAAGCGCAAAGATTGGAGTCCTGACAGCGAATTCACCCCTTTGAAACAGACACTCGATGAGGTTCTGGAATATATGCTCACAAAGAATATGATTCGTCTGCCAAAAGCTACCGATCCTTCAGTATTCTTGGGCAACTTCAAGAAACAATTCTGCAAGCATCACTGAGCAGTGGGGCACAACACAGAGCACTGCTTCGTACTGAAAAATATCGTCCAGGACTGCATCGATAAACACCTTCTGATAGAAGAGAAAACTGAAGAGCAGCCCGCCGTCCTGACATAGCCTTTTTCAGATCGTTTAAAAAGCTGATGACACTAGAGTCTTTTTCTGTTATCCTCTATTTTCTTTACCAAACCATCCTGTAAGGGCAAGTCAGCCCGAGTCTTTTTACGACCTTCTGGTCAAAGATGCTTGTAAATATTTCAGTCTTTTCTATCAGTTTTGCTTATAAATGAAATGTCAATTTCCTTCCTATCTTTGAGGTTCAATTCTTATTTCTTTTCGCAATATTGGGGCATATTTTATTGTTTAAATTTTCATTTACACTCCAAAATACTCTTTTGCCATCAGATTCCTATTCTTTTAAAAAATGCGGGACAATTCTGACATCATTCATAAGAGAAATGATATTACCTATGAGGGTCTTTCAAAAATCATGAAAATTTTTCATATTTTAGTCCAACCTTTTTCAAAGATCAACCCTCGTGTTGATCAGCTTTTCCAAAAATTGGTTTTCAACCATTATATTCAAAGATCAACCCTTGTGTTGATCATATTTTCCAAAATTGGTTTTTCAAGCCATCACATTCAAAAGATCAACCCTCGTGTTGATCATATTTTCTAAAAATTGATTTCGAATCATTGCATTCAAAGATCAACCCTTGTTTTTATCATATTTTCTAAAAAAAATTGATTTCGAATCATTGCATTGAAAGATCAAACCTCATGTTGATCGTCTTTTCTAAAAGAATGGATTTCAAACCATTGCATTCAAAAATCAACCGTTGTGTTGACATATTTTCTAAAAATTAATTTTGAATCATTGTATTCAAAGATCAACCCTCGTGTTGACCATATTTTCTAAAAATTGGTTTTTAAATCATTGCTTCAAAAAACAAAAATTTAACCCTCATGATGATCTCTCGTGAATGATCCTTTTTCAGAGATCAGTTCTCGCAGTTAATCTTTCTTTCCAAAAATGATTTTCTCATATTCTTCTCTCATTTTAAAGATCCCACATGCAAGCAGGATCAAACTCTTTTTTTAACTTTTATCAACTTTTTGTTTATCAATCTTTATCAGTTTTATCAATTTTTATTCATTTTTATTGATTGTTCATCCATTTTATTAATTCTTCTTGATTCTTATTTCAAAAATACCCTTTCAGGTTAAGGGATAAACCTGATGCCTCTTTCCCATGAGGTATTTCTTTTTCCTTCTTCTTCCCCCCCCCCTTTCAGGTTAAGGGATAAACCTGAAACCTCATCCTACGAGGTCCTTCTTTCTTCAGGATAAGGTATAGTCCTAAATGTCTTTTTCTTTTAATACTTCATTAATCTCTGCCAAATCTTTTTCTTTATCCAAATTTTATCAATTTTCTCTCCTTCCCATTCAGGATAAGGGATAATCCTGAAACCCCTCATAGGAGCGACAATGCTACCTGTGAGAATTCTTTTACAAAGATGATTTCCATAAAATCTTCTTGATTCTTCTCTTTCGTCAAATCTCCCATCAATTTCTATCTCTTCTCATTAGTTCTTCTCAAATTTTATTTTCTCCCCATTCAGGATAAGGGGTTAATCCTGAAAATCAGGCCACATACAGCTTAACTCTGATGGTCTATTTTAATCCACAAGTTGAATCCTTTTTTCTTAAATTGAGATCTTTTAGGTTGAATTCCTATAGAATCAAAAGCCCGTAGGTTGAACCCCTATCAAACCAATTTGACTCATAGGTTAAATCCCTTCTTAAACCAAAATTCCTTCTTAACCCGATCGATCTTTAGGCTGAACTCCTACTGATCAGCGAACTTTAGGTTGAAATCCTACTGATTCTCAGCCCTGAGGTTGAAATCCTTTAGGACCCTTTCTTCCATCGATCTTTAGGTTGAACTCCTACTGATCAGCGAACTTTAGGTTGAAATCTTACTGATTCGCAGCCCTGAGGTTGAAATCCTTTAGGACCCTTTCTTCCATCGATCTTTAGGCTGAACTCCTACTGATGAGCGAAGCTTTAGGTTGAAATCCTACTGATTCGCAACCCTGAGGTTGAAATCCTTTAGGACCCTTTCTTCCATCGATCTTTAGGCTGAACTCCTACTGATTAGCGAAGCTTTAGGTTGAAATCCTACTGATTCGCAGCCCTGAGGTTGAAATCCTTTAGAACAATTTCTTCCATCGATCATTAGGCTGAACTCCTACTGATTAGCGAACTTTAGGTTAAAATCCTACTGATTCGCAGTCCTTAGGTTGAAATCCTTTAGGAAAATTCCTTCCATCGATCTTTAGGCTGAACTCCTACTGATCAAAGAACTTTAGGTTGAAATCCTACTGATTCACAGTCCTTAGGTTGAAATCCTTTAGGACAATTTCTTTCATCGATCTTTAGGCTAAACTCCTACTGATCAGCGAGCCTTAGGTTGAAATCCTACTGATTTGCAGTCCTTAGGTTGAAATCCTTTAGGACCATTCCTTCTTTCGATCTTTAGGTTGAAATCCTACTGATCAACGAACTTTAGGTTGAAATCCTACTGATTCGCAGTCCTTAGGTTGAAATCCTTAGGACCATTCCTTCCATCGATCTTTAGGTTGAAATCCTACTGATCAACGAGCCTTAGGCTGAACTCCTATTGATTCACAGTCCTTAGGTTGAAATCCTTTAGAACCTTGTCTTCCCTCGATCTTTAGGCTAAACTCCTACTGATCAGCGAGCTTTAGGTTGAAGTCCTACTGATTCGCAGTCCTTAGGTTGAAATCCTTTAAGACCATTTCAGTCGATCTTTAGGTTGAACTCCTACTGATCAACAAACTTTAGGTTGAAATCCTACTGATTCGCAGTCCTTAGGTTGAAATCCTTTAGGACCATTCCTTACATCGATCTTTAGGTTGAACTTCTACTGATCAAAGAACTTTAGGTTGAAATCTTACTGATTCACAGTCCTTAGGTTGAAATCCATTAGGACCCTTTCTTCCATCGATCTTTAGGCTGAACTCCTACTGATCAACAAAGCTTTAGGTTGAAATCCTACTAATTCGCAGCCCTCCTGTTGAAATCCTTTAGGACCCTTTCTTTCATCGATCTTTAGGTTGAACTCCTACTGATCAGCGAACTTTAGGTTGAAATCCTACTAAGTCACAGTCCTTAGGTTGAAATCCTTTAGGACCATTCCTTCCATCGATCTTTAGGCTGAACTCCTACTGATCAAAGAACTTTAGGTTGAAATCTTACGGATTCGCAGTTCTTAGGTTGAAATTCTTTAGAACCATTTCTTCCATCGATCTTTAGGCTAAACTCCTACTGATCAGCGAGCCTTAGGTTGAAATCCTACTGATTCGCAGTCCTTAGGTTGAAATCCTTTAGGACCATTCCTTCTTTCGATCTTTAGGTTGAAATCCTACTGATCAACGAACTTTAGGTTGAAATCCTACTGATTTGCAGTCCTTAGGTTGAAATCCTTAGAACCATTCCTTCAATCGATCTTTAGGTTGAAATCCTACTGATCAGCGAACTTTAGGTTGAAATCCTACTGATTCGCAGTCCTTAGGTTGAAATCCTTTAGGACCATTCATTCCCTCGATCTTTAGGTTGAACTCCTACTGATCAAAGAACCTTAGGTTGAAATCCTACTGATTCGCAGTCCTTAGGTTGAAATCCTTTAGGACCATTCCTTCCATCGATCTTTAGGCTGAACTCCTACTGATCAAAGAACTTTAGGTTGAAATCCTACTGATTCGCAGTCCTTAGGTTGAAATCCTTTAGGACCATTCCTTCCATCGATCTTTAGGCTGAACTCCTACTGATCAAAGAACTTTAGGTTGAAATCCTACTTATTCGCAGTCCTTAGGTTGAAATGCTTTAGGACCATTTCTTCCATCGATCTTTAGGCTAAACTCCTATTGATCAGCGAGCCTTAGGTTGAAATCCTACTGATTCGCAGTCCTTAGTTTGAAATCCTTTAGGACTATTTTTTCCATCGATCTTTAGGCTGAACTCCTACTGACCAACGAGCTTTAGGTTGAAATCCTATTGATTCGTAGTCCTTAGGTTGAAATCCTTTAGGACCTTTTCTTTCGATCTTTTAGTTGAACTCCTATTGATCAGTGAGCCTTAGGTTGAAATCCTATTGATTCGCAGTCCTTAAGTTGAAATCCTTTAGGACCATTTCTTTCGTCGATTTTTAGGCTGAACTCCTACTGATCAACGAGCTTTATGTTGAAATCCTACTAATTCAGAGTCCTTAGGTTGAAATCTTTTTAGGACCCTTTCCTTCAGTTGATCTTTAGGTTGAACTCCTACTAATTCGCAATTCTCATTTTTGAATCCCCTTCAGACCATTCATAAGTCAATCTATAGGTTGAATTCCTACTAATCTATATTCTTCTACGGTTCTTAGGTTGAATTCCTATCGAACCGAATTCATCTTTCAAAAAGTAAATATGTAGGTTGAAATCCTACTGATCTATATTCTGTTTACGGTTCTTAGGTCGAATTCCTACTAAACCAAAATTCATTTCTTTCCAAAATTTCAGTCTGTAGGTTGAATTCCTACCGATCTATATTCTTTTGCGGTTCTTAGATTGAACCCCTATTAAACCAAAATTCATTTTTTTTCAAATTTTAATCTGTAGGTTGAATTCCTACTAATCCATATTCTTTTATGGTTCTTAGGTTGGATTCCTATCGAACCACATTCATTTTTCAAAAAGTAAATCTGTAGTTTGAATTCCTACTAATGTGTATTCTTTGGCGGTTCTTAGGTTGAATTGCTATTGAATCAAAATTCAAAAGAATCAATCTGAAGAATGAAGTCCTACTGACCTATATTCCTTTGCAATTCTTAGGTTGAATTCCTATCAAACAAAATTCATTTTTTGTAGGCTAAGTTCCTACTGATCTATATTGTTTTGTTGAATTCCTATTAAACCAAAATTCATTTTTCAAAAATCCAATTGGTAGGTTGAATTCCTAACTGATCCATATTTCTTTTTGCTGTTCTTGGGTTGAAATCCTATTGAACCAAATTCATTCTTCTAAAATTCAGTCTAAATAAATTCTTACTAGTCAAAAATTCTTTTACGAATTCCTAGGTTGAATTCCTATTAAATTAACTTCATTTTTTCAAAAATTCAATCTGTAGAATGAATCCCTATGGATCCAATATTCTTTACGACTCTTAGATTAAGTCCCTATTGAGCCAATGTTGTGTGATAAAACCCAATATCTTCATGTTATTTCTTCCAAAATTTCAACCAAAGGATGTATCAAAATCTATATTGAGTGATTATTTCACAAAAGAAATCTGGAACATTATGCCAATTTGCTAAAAACAGTTATTAACCCCAATATTCTTACTACACGAAAGAATTACCTCAGATTACCTCTAGTATTTCTTTCCAAAAGGGTGAAATTCTTTGCAGAAAAGAGGTAAAATTCAAATCTTTTCCTGTTGATCAACCAAAAGGATATAAGAAATGTCCTCGATATGATCAATGAAAGAAATCTTCAATGATGTTGAAAAGCCAGAAGCGAATCGATATTGATCATGGCTATGGCGCATGCTTAAAAACGGCTATCTGGCAATCAGGCAGTGGAAATATCTCGAGCTATAAAAGAATCCACTCAACCCATATCTTCTCATTCGTTTAAAGTAGCAATCAAATATCTACAAAAGGGATATCTCAACTATCGTCAAGATGAAGACAAATATGTGAGCTAGACCCCCGGGGCCAAAGAAGATTTGGATCATCTTCGAGATGAAGGAGTTTGTGAAGGATCCTTCCAGGGAAAGTTCAGATCACCGTCCAGATGATGGCGAGTGTGATGAACCTACCGACAAACCCTAAAAGATATTTGATTTCTACTATCATCTAAAGACCTTTTGAGCCAATGTCATCAATAGAATCCCTGAGATAAAAGAAGGATCGGAACATCTCCAAGATGAAGGAGTTTGTGATGTACCCTTCCCTGAAAAAGAGAGAAAAGTCAAGACACATCCAAATGATAGATGATGTGAAAACCCGAGAAAGTTCCATGACTGAAAAAGAGTGCAAAAAGATCATCATGGGAAAATACCCGGATATCAAACTGCCAAAGTTGCTAGGAGTCATTTTTCCTCATGCGAAATTCCTTTATCAATATCTTTTCACTACTTGCTTTTATGAAATTAAGAATATTTCTTTTCTTCTCATATCAAGGAAATGGATAGCTTCCTTGAAGAAAATCATCAGCGCTAAAATTTTGAATTTGACTCTTAGAACTAAGGAGTTAACCTCATTGGAGGAAATACTCTAGGTAAAAGAGGGAATATCTTTGCACATACGTGCACATTTCCAAGCGTTTGAATCAGCTATAATTTTATCTTATTGGCAAAATTTTCTAGCTATTCCAAGAATGAAATAAACATTCAATATCCATTTTGATGAAACCTAGTGTTGTTTATATCTTCCAGAAGAGTTGCCTCATTTAGTTGAAGTATCTCTTCCCATCCCATCACGATTTTTCTCATTGAGAAATCCGTATGGTAGATTCCCCCACTCAGGTTAACGGTCAAACCTGAACCCCCTGCGAGAGGTCATAGATTTCAAAAGCTATTTCATCCTCAGCAATGAGACGCCCAATTTCTTCCCCTTTTCAAAGATTTAGGGAACCCTATATTTCCCCTTTCGCAAAAACCCCTTTCGGATTTGTTCATCCAAATTCTGAAGGTCCCATCGTGTTTTCTCCACTTGAGAAATCCGTATGGTAGATTTCCCACTCAGGTTAGGATCAAACCTGAACCTTCTGCGAAAGATCATTTGATTTCAAAAGCTATCAGTCTCAGCAATGAGACGCCCAATTTCTTCTCCTTTTCAAAGCTTTAGGGAACCCTATATTTCTCCTTTCGCAAAAACCCCTTTCGGATTTGTTCGTCCAAATTCCGAAGGTCCCATTATGGTTTCTCCATTTGAGAAATCCGTATGGTAGATTTTCCCCACTCAGGTTAAAGGTCAAACCTGAACCCCCTGCGAGAGGTCATAGATTTCAAAAGCTATTTCAGTCTCAGCAATGAGACGCCCAATTTCTTTCCCTTTTCAAAGCTTTAGGGAACCCTATATTTTCCTCCTTTCGCAAAACCCCTTTCGGATTTTTTCGTACATATTCCGAAGGTCCCATCATGGTTTCTCCATTTGAGAAATCCATATGGTAGATTTCCTATTCAGATTAAGAGTTAATCCAGAACCTCGCTTCGCGAGGTATCTTCCTTTTAGGTTTGGGTTAAACCTGAGTCTTGTTCCAACGAGACTCCTTGTTCTAACGAGATGTTTCCTTCCAATCCCATCATATTTTTTCCCATCAAGGAACCCATGCTTTGTATATCCATCCAGGATAGGATCCTACTTGAGCTTCATCTCACGAGACATTTTCCAAAAATGTCCCATCAAGGTCCTCATGTATTTCTTTCCTCATTCAATACATTTTTGATATATCTTCGTCCCATCCAGGTTAAGGGCTAAACCTGAATCATTCCAAAAAGAGTATCTTGTCTCACCCATGAGACTTGATCAAAATTTTTATTTCCACCATTTCGGGATTTTCACCCAAAGTCCCATCACGATTTCCTCATTTTCTACTCAATCATATCATTTTCGAGGATTTTGTCTCCCCGAAACCATTCAGGATAAGGTTTTAAGCCTGAGAAGCCATGTTTCTAAAATAATTCTTCCACACCGAGTTCGGATCTGCTGATTGGGGCATTTTTAAAATTTGGAGTGTTATCTTTGCCACTAAGCTCGACTTTCAACCGGCTTAGTAGCAAAGAGGGGCATCTATGAACACCCCAAATTTTTCAAAATTTTGTAAAAATGACCCATTTACCCCTAACCCCATTTTCTGAGAAAATCAAAGCAATTTCAAAGCTAAATTTCAGTCATTCTTTAGATTTTCTGAATTAAATCCCATATTGATATATTGAAAATTAAGTCCGGATCCGAATCCAGTACTTTAAATCCGTATTTCCTCAAAATCAGGATCCAAACCCATTTCTGAAGAAATTTTCTCAAAATAGCTTTTAAATTCTCAGAAAAATTCCGTTTTGTAAATATTTTTGCAAAAACAAAAAAAAAGTTAGTTTTAATCTTTGTTTTCTCACAAACTTTAGGATTTTGTTCTAAAAATACAAAAAAATTGAAAAATAAACACAAAAACCAAAAAATTTAGAAAAATTTTGAGAAAAATGAATGAGTTTAAACTTTCAAAAATCAAATTTTTGCTAAAAACCTCAGGAGCCCTTTTTTGTAAAAACTTGAAAATCGAAGGGGGGTCTTTTGCAAAATTCTCTTTTAGGGTTTTAAAAAAACCTTTCGTAAAGCAAAAAAGGGGAAATGGAACCGACCCCTCCATTCTCTGTAGACTCTCTCTCTCTCTCCCGATTCTCTCCATGGGAAACCCTCCATCCCCACGGCCATCGGCCTCCACCCTCAATCCTCTCCATTCTCATCGCCCAGCCACCTTCGAAACCATCCATCTCCAAACCCCCTTCAATCGCCCTTCATCTTCAACCGTCTTCCCTTTCATGAACTTTCTTCATCCTCCTTAAAAGGGCACTCAAGAGAACCCTAAAGGGATCCGTTATCACCCTTCCCCATCGCATCTCTGATCTGATCCTCATCCCTCTTTCTCTGATTCTCATCTACCTTAACTGAAGGAGTTCAATCGGCTTCAACCTTCTTGAGTTGAATCCCAGCAATAAAGGTGTGATCTGATCCCCATTGGCTTCCTCTCTCGTCAAGCTTTGAAGTTCCACAACAACAAGCAAGATCTATTGAGGAAAGCCTACCCCATCAGAACTGTGGTAAGTGCCTTTCCCCTTTCTCTTCTCATTTTCTCTAATTTATTTTTGATTTTTTTGATTTCAGTCCCCATTAACGCATCCTTGAGGGAGCGAGATTGCTTATAGCAATACCGATCTCTCCTGTGCAATAATAAATGGAATGATATCGTTCCCACACCTTATATTCTTTTTTTTTTTTTACTTTTGAATTCTTTTCATCCTTTCAATTTTCGACTTGTACCAAAGTTCTGTTTATATGATTTATTATCTTCATGCTACAACACCAATTGATATCTGCAACATTGCTACTCTTTTTTTTTTTCTCTTTTATTCTTTGATTTAACCCTATGTTATTTTATCGGATTTGCTAGCTTCCTTCTGTTTGTTATAGCCTGAATCGGTTGGTAAAGATTTGTCATCAAAAGCATGTCTATCATTGGTTCGATATTTGTGTCAATTTCATCTCTGTTAACCCCTTTTACTAATCGACATGCAGTAGAGTTGCCATTTTTATTAGATATGGTTGTTGATAAGAAGCATTCAGAATCGAGTCGATTGTTGCCCTCTATATTCTGGTCCCTGTGATTCCACTTACTTTCACAACCGTTGCCGAAGCAACATTTTGATGTAACATAACAACTTGCTTCAGCCGAACATACCCTTTTGGAGGAGTGAATACAGAGTTCTCAGGTTCGTTTGTTGGTCATGAGCTAGATCATTCTAAAAAAAAAATCTCTAATGCTTAAAGTAGGACATCTATTTGAACTTCAGCTTCAACAAATGGGAACTCTAACAACCACAGCATTGATGTCCACTTGCTACCACTTCATTCATTGTAGTTGCAACGTCATTTGCCCAACCTGTTAAGATCGACCACCTTGTTTGCATAATCGGGTTTACATATTCTATGTTCATTGTTTCTTAGCACAACAGGGTCTCCAAAAGGCCAGATAAAATGAAGGGTTAGTACTGTGGCGGCATCCATATTCTAGTTTGCAGAGAACTTTTATATTTTCCAAACACCAGGTATTTTATACACGGTGGTTGTCCACTTATTTGTCATTTAGTTTATTTGACTGTTTATTCCATAGACCAATTTACATTATTAGTTGTAATTCAGTCAATGTAGACTAATGTTTTTCACAGTTTGTGGGCCAAGTGTTTGATCCTCTCAGCTCATCAGCACCTTTGTTGATCACCTACTAGATATATCAGGCATCCCTTTCGTTATCCTGAAATCAAAATACAATTACAGATTCCCTGTTATTTGGAAAGCAAGGATCTGTGGCATATAAATCATCTCAACGCAGATGCATGCTTCATCTTAAACTCTGAACATCAGCTAGTCGTTGTGATAAAGCCTTCCAGTCGTGGGATTGGGTAAGTACCCCTCTTATTAAAAGCCAATGGATGGCTGTGTGATTTTAAAATACAACAAGTTGAACAATTCTAATATTACAACTACTTTAGAGCATTAGTTACATTTCTAATGTGATGAATATATGTGTTATCTCTAGTATCTTGTTGTTCCACCATTGCCTTTTGTATCTTCTTGCATATACTGTCCTATTGATTGTTTTGTCATTCTCAATATATATATATATATATATATATATATATATATATATATATATATATATATATGCACGTGGATATGTCCTGTTGAACCTCGATGATGCATGTTAAATCAACATATTGATCCCTGTTCATAGTTTGAATATATATCAGATTCCTCTGTAAGAGTCATCTGTGGGATTTAAAAGAGTAAATTGCTATCACAGGTGGTTAGCAATGCAATTGGTTTTGCTAAGCAATGCGAACCCCTTGGAGGAGCATATTATCCATTCATCTTGTTAAACACCCACTGCACTTCCCTTTCAGCATGCGCACATCACTGCACACATATTCACTATTGTACATTTGTAACAGAAGAATTCCATAGGTGAAACAGTACACATATTAGAACATTTCAGTAGGTTTTCTGTTTTACATCAGAGTCTCCGATGTTAGCCATCCCACTTGCCTCAACAACATTTGATTAGTATAAGTTTTCACTTGGTGGATGCCGCTGAAAGGTTTAGTCCTTTGAGACTGTTCTTCATTATTGGAAGTTTATCCACATCCATTAGAATCACTTTGAAACATTAGCTGAAATACCGATTTTCTCATGATCTACTGAACATCAGGGTTTGATCTGCTGCATTTTGAATTTTGGTCATAAGCAAGCAGTGTGAAAACATTGCTTGTATATTGATTTGTTCCATCCATATTCAACATATTTCACTTATATACTTGTCCACTTCATCAACATCACTCTCATCTACCTATGTTGCTTGTATATCATATGTAATGTACATATGTGTGTATATATATATATATATATATATATATATATATATATATGTATGTAAGTATGTATATATCATTTCTCACATCTCGAATCATAAAAATTATGGCATATGAGCATCTTCTTTTGCGTCTTTGAAATCAAGGTGATATTCTCTTCTACTTTCATACTAATCAAGTGTTTTTGTAGGAATCTCTGGAAAAATATTGATTTCTCTCTTAGATTAGGATTCTTTTATGTCAATTCTCATTGTAATAAGCTAGCTATTAATGAGAATTCTTTACATTTTCAGTTCTAGATAGAATGAATGAGCATTGTAAATATCATAACTTGCTTATTTTTCATGCATCTTTTGTCTTTATTTCTCAAATTCTCACAAATGGCAACACGAATGGCACATGCATCATTTCGTAAGAGGTAATTAATTCTAAGTTGATGATTTACATCAATGGCCATAGTCAGGATGTAAACAAAACTTAGAATTTTTATCTTTTATAAAATAATATTGGATCCACACTAGATCCCTTTTCAAAATCATCATATTTTCTTTAAATATTTTTTTCTTTTATCAGAATTTAATTTAAAATTAATTCAATATATATACCAATGGCCATAGTCAGGGTATATTGAGAGTTAATTTCATTTCGAATTCTATAAAAGCACCAAAAATATATTTTATTCTTCACTTGAATTTAAATGTAGTTATTATATAATATATTCAATGACCATAGTCAGGGATATATTATATCTTCAACCTCATTTTTTAATTCATTTAAAGAATGGAATAGCTTTTCAAAATCCAATTTCAGATCTTTTAAATTCATTCATCATTTAGGATAGAGTGGCATCATATTTTCGAATTTCTTTCTTTTTTTAAATCCAAGTGATTGTGAATATCTCTTCTTCAATTTCTATTTCAAATTCCAATTCTATCTCAATTTCAAAGTCCAATTTCACTTTGGAATCTCAAAAAGAAAATCATCTTACATTCAAATTCAAAATTCAAATTTCATTCATATCCATTTTTCAAAAGTTCAATTTAACTTTGAAACTTCTGAGTTATCTTCTGATTTCACATTCAAAATCAAGTTCATCTTAAAAAAAATCAAAATCAAAAGTTGAGATTGATTTTGAATCTCAAGAATTTAAAATTCAATCTGGGATTTCGAAACCCAGATCCATCTTCAATAGCCCCATTTGGATTTTCAGAATCTAAATCCAAAAGTCAGATCTTAATCCCAACTTGGATCCAGATTTCAAAGTGCAAATCTCCATTTATTAGATCTCAGATTTCAAATCCGAAATCCATCTTAGGATCCAGAATCCAACTTCACTTTGGATCTCAGACTTCAGATCCAATTCCACTTTAGGATCCAGAATCCAACTTCACTTTGGATCTCAGACTTCAGATCCAAAATCCATCTTAGGGTCCAGAGTCCAACTCTATTTTTAGATCTCAG
Source organism: Nuphar pumila (assembly GCF_984573655.1). NCBI lineage: Eukaryota > Viridiplantae > Streptophyta > Magnoliopsida > Nymphaeales > Nymphaeaceae > Nuphar > Nuphar pumila. Next base: position 32,707,072 of record NC_143257.1, read on the forward strand.
ACTTCAGATCCAAATTCCATCTTGGATTCTAAATCTTGGATCTGATTCCATTTAAAATTTCAGATCCGAATTCCATTCCAAATTTCGGATCCGATTCCATTTAAAATTCAAAAATCCAATTTCCTCTTGGATCTTAGATTTCAGATCCAATTCCCATTTCGGATTCTAAATCCATAATTCAATTTTAAATCTCAACTCTAGAATTCAGACTTTGGATTCAAATTCCTTCTTGAAATCCAACTTTCAAATCAATTCCATTTCTCAATTCTATTTAGACTTCCCAAAATCTCTTTCTAAATTCAAACTTCAAAGCCAGAGTTCAAACTTCATTTCAAACATTCATTCAGATTCAAAATTCTAAATTCAAAGTCCACTTATGACTTTTAAATTTCCCTTCTTCTCCTCAAAATCATTTCTCTCAAAGATCCAGATTTATTTTTTTCCAAGCTCTGATTATTCCAAAAACTTAGAACTTTAAATCTTAAGTTCTAAGTTAGAAACCATTTCTTCACTCCCTTATCAGATTCATTTCAGAAACACTTGAGAAATTTCAAAACATTTTCAAAAGAGAGTATACATCTTTGCATTGCACAAGCATGATTCTTTGTGCATTTAGACTTAGGATAAATTCTTAGATAATTTCTTAGCAAAGCAAAAGGCATGAATTCAACCCTTGGTTCGATTACCCCTGGTAAAGGCGCCTGGAATGGTCGAACCTCGTACCGACGAGCGAATCCCGTCTCCCAGTTTTGCCGCAAATATTTCAAAACGAAGGCGAGTTATTTTCTTAAATAATTTCAAAATTAAGGTCAAGTGAGACCCCGCAAAAGAGTTCCTCTCTCTCTTCTTTTCTCTTCTCTCTTTCTTTCTGTCTTTTATTTTTCTTCCTTCAAAAAGGAAGAAATAGAGGAAAGAAAGGAAAAGAGAAGGAAGAGAGAGAATATTACGAAAGGAAAATTTTTGCGATGATCACACCTGGATGAGTGTTTGAACTGGAATTGAATTCTAATTTTGAAGTTTGAAATCAGAATGAGTTCTAAGAGATCCTAAATAAAATTGAGAAATGGAATTGGTTTTTGGAATTTTGGGAATCAAGATAAACTTGGATTTTGAAATCTAAAATGAAATGGAATTGAATTTGAAAAATTGGAATTGGGAATAGAAGTTGATTTGAAATCTGGAATTCAAGATGGAATTTGAATCCAAAGTTTGGATCCTAAATAGAGTTAAAATCCAAGATGAAATTGAATTCTGGATTTAGAATCCTAAATGGGAGTTGAATATGAAATCTGAGATCCAATGATGAAGTTGAATTCTGAATTTTAAATGGAATTATATCCAAGATTTGGAATCCAAGATGAAATTTGGATCTGAAGTCTAAGATCCAAGGTGGAATTGGATCCAAAATTTGGAATGGAATTTGGATCCAAAATCTGAAATCCAAGATGGAAGATTCTGGATCCTAGAATGAATTTTGGATCTGAAGTTTGAGATCCAAGATGGAATTGGATTCTGGATCCTAGAATGGATTTTGGATCTAAAGTCTGAGATCCAAGATGAAATTGGATTCTGGATCCTAAATTGATTTTAAATCTGAAGTCTGAGATCCAAGGTGAAATTGGATTATGGATCCTAAATGGATTTTGGATCTGAGGTCTGAGATCCAAAATGAAGTTGGATTCTGGATCCTAAAAATGGATTTTGGATCTGAAGTCTGAGATCAAAGGTGAAGTTGGATTCTGGATCCTAAAGGGAATTTGGATCTGGAATCTGAAATCCAAAAGTGATGGTACTTGGAAATCTGGATCCAAGTTGAGATTAGGGTCTAACTTTGAATTTGAGTTTTGAAAGTCCAAGTGAGACTTTTGAAGATGGATCTGGGTTTTGAAAACCCAGATTGAATTTAAAATTCAAGAAGGGTAAAGTTTTGAGATTTAGAATCGATCTCAAACCTTGATTTTGAGCTTTAAGATAAGAAGAAAAAAAAATAAACTTGATTTTGAATCAGAAGATGAATCAGAAACTTCAAAGTTGAAATTGAACTTTGAAGTTTGAATTTTGAATTAAATTGGGAGTTTGAAATTTGAATATAAAATGATTTTGAATTTTCAAATTCAAATTGGACTTTGAAATTGAATTTTTGAATCTTGAAATGAGGTAGAATTGAATTTGGATCCATAAATAAGATTTGATTTGAGAAATGAAGAAAAAGAATCACTTGGAATTTTGAAAAGGGAGTTTTGAAAATATGATGCAATTCTATCCTAAATGATGAATGAATTTAAGTATTTTTGAAATTGGAGTTGAAAATCATATTTCATTCTTTAAATGAATGTAAATAAGATTAATGATATAATACACTCCTAACTATGGTCATTGAATGTATTATATAATAATCATATCTAAATTCAACTGAAGAATAAAATACATTTTTGGTGCTTTTATAGAGTTTAAAATGAAATTAATTCTCAGTATATTCTGACTATGGCCATTGATATATGTATTGAATCAATTTTAGACTAAACTCTGATAAAAGAGGAAAATATTTAAAGAAAATATGATGAATTTTGAAAAGGATCCAGTGTGGATCCAATGTTATTTTGTAAAAGATAAAAATACTAAGTTTTGTTTACATCCTGACTATGGCCATTGATGTAAATCATCAACTTAGGATTAATTACCTCTTACGAAATGGTGCATGTGCCATTCGTATTTTACCATTGTGAGATTTTGGAAAATAAAAGTAAAAAGCAAGAAAACAAGCAATTTATGGCATTTACAATGCTCATTCATTCTAATCTAGAACAGGAAATGTAAATTCTCATTAAGATCTAACTATTACAACACATAAAATTGAATTTACAACTCCAAGTAATGACCCTTTCCACATATTCCCTGCAAAACACTTGGTGAGTATGAAAAATAGAAGAGATTTGCACCTGTCAAATGGAAAAATTGCTCATATGTCAAGGTATATATGATGATAAGATGAAAAAGGATATATATACCTATATACATATATATACATGCATATATGTATATTCATATATATATAAGTATATATGTATATATATATAGGGTATATATAACTTGTGAGATGAGAGATGTGGTAAGGGATTGTAGCAAATGTGCTGAAATGTGGGTGGTTTGTATTGACACCTAATATTAACATAAAAAAAAAATTGACATTAAGATACACAGGGTGTAAGTATGGTGCAGAGGAGAATAGCAAGTAATGCCTAACAGGGAAGGTGCTGGTACTGATCAGAGGAAAACAGGGTTTGTAGGAAGGAAAAATTGATTGGTTCAAAGTTGGATTGGCTGACCTTTGCTTAGGATAACCAACTCAAAAGATACAGGGTGATGATGGGCTGTAACAGTGGTTGAGGCAGATAGGTGCCAAACACATTGGCAGGACAACCAAATCGATGTTGTGAAAGGATATGTGCACAACTGAAAACAGCAAGGACACTGCTGCTTGGTAAGGGCTGAACACATATTTTGGATGTAAATGGAAAGGCTATTATAGTAACCACAATAAGTGAATGTGCACGATAGGTTAACGTGTCGTGTAGTAGTGAAGGTATGACTATGGCAGCAATAGATGGAAATGTAGTGTTTGACAACAATGGAGATATGCAATGTTGATGGACATGCACTGGATGATGGTGAAGCATGATGGGATTTGTGCATGTGCTGAAAAAGTGGTGACAGGGTGAAGGCCATTTGAGAGATTGTGTGGAAGGTAAAGTGTAGCAAGACTGCCACTGTATAGCAGATATATGATGGCTGTGAAGTGAAGTGCAGCATAGTGTTAGTAAGGAAGGTTGTGCTATGAAGAGGTGGGGAGCAAGTGATGCTGCAAAAGGTGAGCATAGGTATAGTAGGGGTACAACGTGTCCCCTTTCCAACCAAAAGGAAGTGGATTTTCAAAGAATTTCTGAGACACATTGGCTTCAAAACTTGATGAAGCCATTTCGGGTGAAGTACCATTAACCTTTTTACCGAAATCTATAATTACCTGTTTCCTTGGATAAAAATATCAGGAGACGTCTTCCTCTAATTCCAACATATAAAGAAGCCTGTAGAGAGAAAAAAAAAAGACTATGTTGGCATACAGTGAACTTACTGTATAGCCCACATTTCCAAAACTCAAACCACGACATTGTGACCATTTATTTGTTTTATAACAGTCCAGCATTATGACTGGTTATTATGAAACAAAAATTTTGAAAATTTCTGCTGTAATAATACACTTAGTAAACTCAGGCAACTGAAAGATGGGTCCTAAATGAGAAGAAGCCATAATGGTGGGACTTACTGATATGGATAACACACGGATTACCCAAATATATTAAATCTTGAGGGTTCTGATGCATCAGCGTGAATCCCCCCAGAGGAACGAGAAGAGGTGTTTGACCATCCATACTTGCTTTTACCGAATATAGCTTACAAGTCTTCAAGATTTTCCATTGAAACTCTCACTTTAACAGGTCATTCACATTTCCATAATAAAGCATCTTTCAGATGGGATAATCATATATATAACCAACAAACTGAGCTTATGCAAACATGAATATATTCAAAACAGACTATGTTACTTCAATATGCACGTCAAATTATCCAACCTTCATATTAGAAGAGCAACTCAAATAACAAAATTGACTTAAGCTAATACAGTGGATAAAAAAAAACATATCTAAACAGTAATGTTAAAAAAAAAATGACAGGAAGCAAGGCAATCAGGTGGATTTGGTGGAGATGCTAAACTTTAAAACAAAACAAATAAGCTGTAAATGCTGGACTCGGGCCTGATTTGATTATTTCTCTGAGCATCGAGAAATGAAGGAGGTATTAAGACCATTTATCAACCCAAGAAATTGAGTGGGGATGGTGATTTCTGCAGATCGATCCTCCATGGCAAATAAGACCCATAGAGCTGAGATGTTACGCTACAGAGCATTTTATAATGATATCTCCCTATTGGTATGCACTGTAGACATTACCTGTGCCATTTCCAGCAGAATCACTAACTTCTAGGGCCATAACATGATGGTTCAAAGTGATAGGATAGCAGAGCTGAGATGTTACGATGGTTCAAAGTGTTGGTATGGATAGGATCAGATGATCACATGGTTCAGGCAACAAACAGAATAAAATGGAACCAGCGAATGAATCAAATTTTAAACAAACAATCAATGACTAAATGCGAACAAATGGATCTGGGTTATGTATGCAATCAATGAACCGAGAATGAAAGATAATGAAAAGGAACAGAAAAAGTTAAGTAATGCGATGGGCAAGCCAAGTGAATCAACTACCAGCAAACAGGAATGAGCCGATGGAAACAACATAACTTTAAATTAATTTCATGCAATAGACAACCAAATCTACCTTTCTAATGGTTATTTTTTTAATAGATTAAGGCTATCAAGGTAACTAATGCTGTGATCTGGACTTTTTGTAACAGATATTACGCTGAAACCTGTTATGCTTGCTGTTGTTTGAAGCCGTAGATTCATAAACCTCTGTGTGCGTGATGGATATTTGGGGAAAAACCCAGAGGAAAATACATGATTATAGAAATAAAATGTCAGAATCTGGAAGGATTTCATTCATTATCGCACGTTATATGGTCTGATCTTGTTGTAAGCAACATCAGGGTCACAAGAGTGCTTTGTTTAAGGAAGATAATAAAGAAAGGGCCAAGGCAAATGAGGAGCTCGAAATTACAAAGGGGAATGAAAGGAGTTCTTACCAAATTATTGGAAACTCTTGCAGCGAGATATACTCTCTTCCGTCGGTTGGGGAAAAGACCAGGGAAGAGATCAATACGCACATGACAAGGAGTGTACTCCTTCAGAAGCCGATTGTTGCAGGGGTTTAATAGACCTCCTTCGGTGTGAGTGTGGCTTTTGCTTGATGATCGCAGGGATGAAGGATGATCAAGATGATGGGTTCTTCCAAGAAAAAACCGATAATGGGTGATAGATTGTAATCGACTCTAGAGAGGAAAAGATGGATGCTAGAGGAGAGAAATGGATGAAAGTTGATGGTAAAATGGATCAGAAGGAGAGAAACTCGATGCCTTGAAGAAGATGGGGTGGCTCTTCTTAAAGAGAGCCTGGATGATTCGAGAATGGATTTGTTGAGGATGAAAGGTGAAAAAGGGAGAGGTTTGTTTGAGATCAACGATGGTGAGGAGAGAAGGGAGGCGCAGGAAGGAGTCCGTTATACCTTTACAATATTTCCCAAAGGAGGATTTTTTTTAAAGAAGCTTTTTTGTAAAACGTTTTTCAAGTGAGGTTTTTAGCAAAAATAGCTTTAAAAAGCTTAAAACCGTTTGTTTTTCTTGTAGTTTTTTTTCCAATTTTTTTAGTTTTTGTGTTATTTTTCCATTTTTTTGTATTTTTGGAATAAAAATCTAAGAACATAGGTAATTCAACACAGCTAGAGACAACACAGCTGGTTTACAACACAGCCGGTGCACAGAACATAGTATCATCATATGCAGTGTGAAACTGGTAATTCAAATGTGATATTTCTAAAAAACTTCACTAAGTTCAGTGTGAGCTAAAACAGGATTCACAATATAAACAGGGTATCGTTCATGCTGTAAAGGGAAAATGTTAGAGGGAATCATTGCACTTGCCCAACTGGTTTCAATAAGCTAAAAAAAATAATATCCAGGATAATCAATGATGAATAGAGCAAAGCAACAGGGGGTTTTAGTTTAAACTTAGCTCTAGCATGAAGAAATTTCAGCGAAATATCAATTGATACTAACTTCTTGACAAGAGAAAATATATCCAAAAAAGAAAAAAAGAAGAAGAGATGAGATAAAACTTAACTCGTGAAGGAAGGTCCTAGGTATGCAATCCTATGAACAGATTCCAGCAGTCAGATATACATGGTAATTCATAAGTAATGAAGAGAAAGAAGAGAAAAAGGAAAAGGAAAAAGAAAAAAAGAAAAAAAATGTACACAATGCAAGGTGGACATAGCCAGGGAATGGCATAATATCCTGATTAGATATAGAGCCAGCAGGGTTAATCTAATAATAAATGTAAACATAATTTGAACATGGCTAAAGCCGGGACAGTGGGCATTGGTTATCTTGAAAAAAAAAAAATCTGAGCACAATAAACAACACATCCTATATAAAAATGCCCCAATGAATTCAACGTGGATGGGCAGAAACGATTTTGCCAGAGACAGAATGTTTGTTCGTTGAGTTCTGCTCTCAATACCTGGATCTGTCATCAGTCCTGCGCATATTCTGGATTGACCTTTGAGCAAAAAAAAAAAAAGGATAAAACTGATTCATGGCCTAGAGTAAAAAAAAAAAATGTACCCATGTATACACCTCAGATTAGCCATATCTACTTTCTTACGGGTATATGATCATCCTCAGCAGCCACAGAAATATTAGAGCAACTTCAGCTCTTCATAAGACCTTCTTAATATGTCATTACCCACATGGCAAGAGGTTTCACCATAACTAAGGCCAAATTCTTTGAGGTTCACTTACAGGAGACCCCCATCCTGGGCTAAGATTTTTTTCCAAGACAAATCTACTAGCATGAAAGAAAGAGAAAAGAAGTGGTAAATGAAACTCTGCCAATGGCCATATTCACAGAGACGTCAGTAGAGGGAATCATTCGGTGGAAACAACAATTGATGAAGTGTGGCAATAGTAAACAAAGTTTGAACATACTTAAACAATGTTGTATCCTAGATGGGTGGTATGAGTGATGAAATGCGCAACACCTTGATTAACATGAGAAGCAAAGAGATAAACCTGCGGAACTGAAAGACCTAAAGCGTAACACAATAAGCAAAAATGGGTAATACAATTAATACAAAACCTTATAAATACAGTAAGCCATGACTGTAAATAAATGACAGATGTAATAAGATGGATGATGTACTGAATTTAAAGATATGAAACAAGTTAACAGGTGCTACATAAAGTCACCGATGATGCAGGGGCATGTAGATCTTGCGAAGTGCAACAAGTGCGTATGAAAGGTTTACAGAAAAAGTGCGCAGGTGATGGGATGAGAATGACATGTATGATCAACAGGATCGAGCTGGTTCTGCGTTGCTCCTTAGGCTCTGAAAATGACTGAAGGCTTTTCTTTTTGCAGAAAATGTAATTTGATGACGCCTGTGCTTAATTCTTTCCAGCAGATACAAATGGAGTGTTCTAAAATCAAATATCTCCTGAAGCAAGGATGGATCCATCTATCGCAGACCAGCAAGGAGAGTTGTGATCATCGCAAAATTTTTCCTCTCTTGTGGTTTCTCTCTCTTCATTCTCTTTCCCTTTTCTAACCTCTATTTTCCTCCTTTTTGAAGGGAGAGAAATAAAAGAAAGAAAAGAAAGAGAGAAGAGAAAAGAAAGAAAGAAAGAGAGAAGATGAACTATTTTGCGCGGTCTCACTTGACCTTGATTTGAAAATATTTAGAAATTTAACTCGCCTCCGTTTTGAAAATATTTGCGGGAAAATGGAGAGACGGGATTCGCTCGTCGGTACGAGGTTCGACCGTTCCTGGCGCCTTTACCAGGGGTAATCGAACCAAGGATCGAATCTATGCCTTTTGCTTTGCCTAAATATAATCTAAGAATTTATTCTAACTCTAAATGCACAAAGAATCATGCTTGTGCAATGCAAAGATGTATGCTATTTTGAAAAACATGTTTTGAAGATCTCCAAGTATCCTGAGATGAACTTGATAAGGAAGTGAAGAAATGATTGAATCTAACTTTAGAACTTGAGATAGATCAGAGAAGTTCTAAGTTTTTGAAGTAAATCAAAGTTGGAAAAATAAATTTTGATTTTGAGAAAGAATGATTTGAAGCTTTGAAATAAAAGGAAATGAAGTTTCAAAGTCAGAAATGGATTTTGAATTTAATCATGGATATAGGAGAAGAAGAAGATGAAATTTCTTTGAAGTGATATTGGATTTGAATCTTAGAATGAACCTGGGAAAATCAAATGGTATTTAAGAATAGAAATGGATTTAGGGAGTTCAGATGAGATGTGAAAATGGAATTGGATTTGAAATCTAGAATTGGGAATGGAATTTGGATCTCAAAAATGGATTTAAGATCCGATGTAGAATTTGGGTTTTGGGATTCTAAGATGGATTTGGATCAGAAGTCTGAGATCCAAGGTGAAATTGGATTCTGGATCCTATAAGGAAATTGGATCTGAAGTCAGAGATCCAAAAGTAGAATTGGGTTATGGATCCTAGAGTGGATTTTGGATCTGTAATCTGAGATCCAAGGTAGAATTGGGTTCTGGATCCTAGGATGGATTTTGGATCTGTATTCTGAGATCCAATGTAGAGTTGGACTCTGGATCCTAAGATGGATTTGGATCTGAAGTCTGAGATCCAAGGTGAAATTGGATCCCGAATCCTAAAATAGATTTGGATCTGAAGTCTGGAATCCATGATGCAATTTGGATCTGAAGTCTAAGACCCAAAAGTAGAATTTGTATTTAGAAAACTGGATCCAAGTTGATCTAACTTTGGATTTGGGTCTTCAAAGTCCAAATGGGACTTTTGAAGATGGATCTGGGATTTGAAAAACCCAGATTGAATTTAAAATTTAAGAAGAGTCAAAATCAACCTCAAACTTGTGATTTTTGAATTTGAAGATAAGCTTGATTTTTGAATTTGAAGATGAATCAGAAACTTCAAAGTTAAATTGAACTTTGAAATTGAATTTTGAATATAAAATGATTTTGGAATTTCAAAGTCAAATTGGACTTTGAAATTGAATTTTTGAATCTTGAAATGAGATAGAATTAGATAAGATTTGATCTGAGAAATGAAGAAGAAGAATCACTTGGAATTTTGAAAATGAAATTTTGAAAATATAATGCAATTCTATCCTATATGATGAATGAATTTAAATAAGTTGAAATTGGATTTGAAAACTATATTTCATTCTTCAAATGAATTTACATAAGACTAATGATATAATACACTCCTGACTATGGTCATTGAATGTATTATATAATAGTCATATCTAAATTCAAATAAAGAATAAAATACCTTTTTGGTACTTTTATAGAATTTAAAATGAAATTAACCCTCAATATACCCTGACTATGGCTATTGGTATATATTTTGGGTTAATTTTAAGTTAAATTCTGATAAAAGAAGAAAATATTTTAGGAAAATATGATGAATTTTGAAAATGGATCCAGTGTGGATCCAGTGTTATTTTGTAGAAGATAAAAATGCTAAGTTTTGTCCACACCCTGACTATGGCCATTGATGTGGATCATCAACTTAGTATTTATTATCTCTTACGAAATGGTGCATGTGTCATTCTTGTTTCACCATTGTGAGAATTTTGAGAAATAAAGGCAAAAATGCATGAAAACAAGCAATTCATGATATTTACAATGCTCATTCATTCTACCTAAGACAGGAAATGTAAATTCTTATTCAAATCTAGCTATTACAACTTGAATCTGATTAAAAATTGAAAGAATCTCCAAGAAGATAGCTATTTTCATGTATTTCCTGCAAAATACTTGGTTAGCATAAACAAACAGAGGAGAATTTGCATATATCATGTTGATTTCAAAGATACGAATTATGAAACATTTATATACTTACCTTGTGTTTAATACTCCAACAAAATAATGTAAGTGTTTCAAGGCATGGAAGGGTAGCCAAATGTATTTACATATACATATATATATATAGATAACATGGAGGTAGAGGAATGTTTGATGTAAACAAGGTGTAGTGATATATACAAAATGCAGGGGATATACTAAGTGGGGTGCCGTGAAGGCACACAGGTGTTATGCAACTCGGGAGGTGATGAAAAGGATAGTTAGCAGGTGTAAAGTAGCTATAGATGTGACTGTAAGTACAGGAAAGTGCTGATGCACAGATGATAGGAGGATCGCGGCATGCTGTGAGAAGATGGAGTTGAAGATGTTTTTGTCCATGGTGAAGATGGAATGAATGATGTATATGCAGGAGGCAAACTGAAGGTGCTGGGCAACAGATGTCGCAAAAGTGTAATATGGAAGCAATGTGCTGTGAAGACATAGTGGCTGGAAGCGAAAGTGCACTGTAACTTGTGATGATGATGCTGTTAAATCGCAGAAATGATTGATGCACTAATACTGCATGTAAGTGAATACTGAAAAGTATGCGTCCGACACATTCAAGTATATGGGTGCATTATGTAGTAATGGTGCTGAGTGATGTAGGGAGATGATATGTTGGATATACAGATGTAATAATATTATGGTGTGAATGGCTATTGGTGATTGCAGGAAATACACATGGTGGGGATGATGAGTGTATTTACTAATATCAAATGACAGGAAAACATAAGTGTGAAGTGTTGTGCAGCATAACAATGGAAAGAGAGGGTTACAGGTGGATATATGATGCCGGCAGCAAGTATGACAGATGAGATGCTAATGGTGCACTTTGTAGGAGATGCAAAGTGGGTATTGGGATGTTTGTAGATAACCATGAGGCAATACAAGAATCACGTCTCTTCCTGCAGGTGAGAGATGGGTCCTAGATTCTCTCTTACTAGCATAAACTTTAATGTATGCCAAGACCAAATGTATGAGGTCAAATCTGGTTTGACATTCGTGAAAAGGGTCTCTGATGCTCAACACTCTTGGAGAAGAAAAATATTTTATACATGCATATACAGGAATAATAGCAAGATTACTTTATTTAATCTACAGATTCTAGCCCAAGCAGATTTTGTAAGAAGAAATGAAACATTCCAAAATTAATTAATATCTGCAAAAGGAATTTTACAGGAACAGAAGATGTTTTGCAGGAAAGTAAAGAAACGTTGTACCTTTTCCTAAGATAGAAAAGGCTATCATAAACCTGATGCTACATCATGGAATGACTAAAGATAAAATCAGAGAGATATTGCAATTGGGAAGCTAACAACTTGCACTTACCGCCACCCAAGTGAAACTCACCAAATCAAAGCCCGTTGATCGAATCTAACATGAATCATCGCAATGGAAACCAGGTAATACAAGAGTTTATTTTGAACTAAACAGTAGATGGTGATTCATAACTGAACCAGATTCTAAAGGAAAGCTCAGATGAAGACATGTTAATTTAAAAGTATGGATAAAACGATAAGATCAGAAATACTGAAAAACAGTTGTAAAAAAAAAACTAAGGGTGTAAATTAATAAAAAAAAATGTTGAATGAAGAAAGAATGATGATACTGTAAAAAAAAAATATCCAGATACAAGCATTCAGCAGATCTGGGAAAAGAGTCTGATGCTGATTAAATACCAACAGTATAATGAACATGAAACAGGTAATGAAAGATAAATCAGAAATTGAGATAAACATAGGAAATCGATAAGGCCAAATGGGAATTTACAAGCGACAAGTAATTAGGCTAAAAACGGGTAATATTAAAGAGAACAACAGAGAATAAGATGGATTATCAAAATAGTACAGATGATTGACTATAAGCAAGAAATCAGAATAAAAAAAATGAAAAAAAGAAAGAGGAAAAAAAAAAGTGAATGAACGAAATGATGAAAAATAGATGGTGTCGTGAGACATAGCAGAACTACTAGCTAATATGCAAGGGAGTAACAAACAATCTAACAGAATGATGCAAGACACCTATATACAATGAGCCTTCCTTTAAAATCGGGTTTGAACCCCCTTACAGGGTAGCAGGTAGATACAGGAGCTATGAACCCATTCTTGAATACCCCGATGTTCAGAAATAAAAGGAAATGGAAGCTGAACCAGTAAAAGAACAAGGCCAAAACAATGATAATAACATGAACGAGAGTAGATTAAACAGAATTTAGAAATGAACTATAAAAGGAAAAGCAGAATTGTTGGAATATATATATTCCATTGATGTAGCAAGGGGTGGGTCGATCCTGCTACTGGCAGGTCGATCTCGACCATTATGCCTTGAAGAAGAATAAAATTTAAAATAAATCAAGAAACGCGATAACACAAAATTTCTATAACAAATCCAATGAAGAAAAAAAAAGGAAATTTATGAGGGGGAAGGCAGTCTGATGGGGAAGGGAGTGAGACACTTACCTCCGTGGTTTTGCAGGGATTCCAAGAGAAGGAGAGGTGGATGATCAGATCGTCAAGGATTGAAAAGGAAAGGATCGATAATCGATCTCTTCAGTAGAGCTGTAGAAATTTTGAAGGAGGAAATTCTCCTGGATATTGCTTATTCCTGTCTTCACTTATGTCTCTCCTGAGTGATGATTTGCTCTTTCGTCGTTGGTGGGGAAGACCGGGAAATAAGGAGCTGAAGAAGAAGTAAAGAAAGACGAATCAAGAAGAATGTTGTGGAGGGGTGGAACGCGGTGCCCTGCTCCCCCTGCGTGATCTTCTTTTTAAGAGTGAAGAAGAGCCTTCGAGAGAGGGTTTGTTGGAGATGGAGGGAGGCAGCTGAGGTGAAGGCGATGGAGGGCACACGGGAGGATGGTCGTTGGCCATTTTCCCAAATTTACAAAGAGGGGGCTCCTTTTCTAAAGGTTTTTTGTAAAATGGTTCAAGGTGAGTTTTTCGGCAAAATCTTTAAAAACCACTTATTTTTCTCGTAGTTTTTCCTAATTTTTTTGGTTTTTTTTGCATGATTTTTCATTTTTTTTGTATTTTTGGAACAAAAACTAAGTTTTTACACAAAATCAAAGATTAAACAATAATAATTTTTTTGTATTTTTCTGAGAAATATTTACAAAAGTATTTCTCTGAGAATTTCAGACCATTTCGGGAAATTTCTTCAGAAGACAGGGTTTGGACCCGAGTTTTTAGAAAATGTTTGAGTTTTTGAAGCTCGAATCGAGAAATACACGTGATGGATCCAAACAGATGTCGGATGGATTGTCCGAGCTATTTAAAAACTATTTTTGGTATTTTCTGTAATTTTAATTTAAGATTTGGATAATGAGATTTGGATTTGGACAATGGATCCAGATCCGAAATCAATTTAAACATATGAAATGAATTTAATTTAAAAAAAACTAGAGAAATGAACTAGAATTTAGATTTGAAATGACCCATTTGCTCAGAAAATGAATTTAGGGGCAGAAAGGGAATATTTAAAAGATTTTGAAAAATTTGGGGTGTTCACAGATGCCCCTCTTTGCTACTAAGCCGGTTGAAAGCCGAGCTTAGTGGCAAAGAAAAACGCTCCAAATTTTGAAAAATGCCCCAGTCAGCAGATCTGAACTGGGTGTGGAAGAATTTATTTGAAAGACATGGTTTTTCAGGTTTAAAACTTTATCCTTGAATGGCTTGGGGAAGACAAAATCCTTGGAAATGGTATGACTGAATAATAGAGATGAGGAAATCGTGATGGGACTTTGGGTGAAGATCCCAAAATGATAAAAGATAAGCATTTTGATCAAGTCTCGTGGGCGAGGCGAGATCAGCCTTTCAGAATGACTCAGGTTTAGCCCTTAAGCTGGATGGGACAGAGATATAGCAAGATAATCTGAATGGGGAAAGGGATATGTGAGGACCTTGATGGGACATTTTGGCAAATGTTTCACGAGATGAAGCTCGAGTAAGATCCTGTCCTGGATGAATATACAAAGCACGGATTCCTCGATGGGAAGAACCATGATGGGACTGGAGGAAAACACCTCGTCGAAAACAAGGGAAACTCGTTGGAATGAGATTCAGGTTTAATCCAAACCTGAAAAAGGAAGATACCTCGATGCACGAGGTTCAGGCTTAACCCTTAACCTGAAAGGGACAACCAAATGGAATCCTCGAACGAAGAAACCATGATGGGACCTTCAGAGTTTGGACGAACAAATTCGAGAGGGGTTTGCGAAAGGAGGAAGGAAATGGGGTTCCCTAAAGCTTTGAAAAGGGAAGGATCTTGGGCGTCTTATTGCTGAGACTAAAAATAGCTTTTGAATTTAAGGACTTCTCGCAGAGAAATACAGGTTTTGACCCTTAACCTGAGTGGGAACAACCATGCGGATTTCTCAAAACCGTGATGGGACAGGAGAGATACTTCAGCTGAATGAGGCAACTCTTCTGGAATGTGAGAAATGAAAAAAAAATGAGGAGATGTGAGACAAAATGAATGATGAATTAAGGTAACAGGAGGTGAATCTTTTGATGGAGTGAAAGATGAATAAGGCGAACCCTTTATCAAGGAGACGAATCTCTTGACAAGGCGAAAGATGGAAGAGGGCAAATCCTTTGGACAGTTGAAGGTGAAAGCGAAATATGAAGATGGCAATGAAGACGGCAATCCTTTTAGCAAGGAGAAGGCGAAATGTGGAATATGAAGAAGGCAATCTTTTTGGTAAGGAGAGGGCAAGATGTAAAAATATGAAGAAGGCAATCCTTTTAATAAGGAGAAGGCAATATGTAAGATATGAAGAAGATGATCCTTTTAACAAGGAGAAGGCAAGTCTCTTGACAAAGCGAAAGACGAGGAGGGCAATCATTTAATCAAGGAGAAAGGCCAAATCTTTTGACAACGCAAAAGGCGGGGAAGGCAATCCTTTTATCAAGGAGAAGGTGAGTCTTTCAACAAAGCGAAAGACGGAAAAGGCAATCCTTTCATCAAGGAGAAGGCGAGTCTTTCGACAGAGTGAAAGACGAAGAAGGCAATTCTTTTATTAAGGAGAAGGCGAGTCTCTCGACAGAGCGAAAGACGGAGAAGACAATCCTTTAATTAAGGAGAAGGCGAGTCTCTCGATCAAAGCGAAAGACGAAGAAGGCAATCCTTTTATCAAGGAGAAGGCGAGTCTCTCGATCAAAGCGAAAGACAAAGAAGGCAATCCTTTTATCAAGGAGAAGGCGAGTCTCTTGACAAAGCGAAAGACGAGGAAGGCAATCCTTTTATCAAGGAGAAGGCGAGTCTCTCGACAAAGCGAAAGACAAGGAAGGCAATCCTTTTATCAAGGAGAAGGCGAGTCTTTCGACAAAGCGAAAGATGAGGAGGGCAATCCTTTTATCAAGGAGAAGGTGAGTCTCTCGACAAAGCGAAAGACGAGGAAGGCAATCCTTTTATCAAAGAGAAGGCGAGTCTTTCGACAAAGCGAAAGACGAGGAAGGCAACTCTTATGAAAGAAGGAAAGGCAACTCTTTTGACTATGCGAAAGAAGGAAAAGGCAATACCAAGATGTATCAAAACAGATGTTAAGTTATTTATTTTTTATCAGGAAAGCTGGAAAAATATTGCCAAAGTGATAAAATTGCAGTTATTTCAAGGTAATCGTAGGTAAGCACTTTCGAAAGATGTTCCTTCTTCCACCTAGAATATTACCCCCAACTAGGTTAACTCTACAGAATTCAGAATCAAAGCCAAATTTTTGTTGTTGGTTTTTCTTCAAGGATGCTATCAATTTCCTTTATATGAAAGGAGAGGAGATATTCTTAGCTTCATAAAAGCAATTAAATGAGCAGATATTGATAGAAGAATTTCACATAGATAAAGAAGATTCTTTGTAGTTTGGGCAGTTCGATATCCTGGGCATTTTCCCAGGATGATCTTTTTGCACTCTTTTGAGTCATAGGGCTTTCTTGGGCTTTTTCACATCATCCTTCATTCCGAAGATGTCCTGACTTTTCTCTCTTTTTTGGGGAAGGGTACGTCACAAACTCCTTCATCTTGGAGATGTTCCGATCCTTCATTTATCTCAAGGATTCTATTGATGATATTGGCTCAAAAGGTCTTTAGGTGATAGCTGGAATCAAATATCTTTTAGGGTTTGTCGGTAGGTCCATCACATCCGCCTTCATCTTGAAGGTGATCCGAACTTTCCCTGGAAGGATCCGTCACAAACTCCGTCATCTTGGAGATGTTTCAAATCTTCTTTGGCCCCGGGGGTCTACTCGCTTAATTCGCCTTTATCTTAACGACAATTGAGAGATCCCTTTTGCGGATATTTGATTTACAGCTTAGCTAACTTAAGGAGACATGAATTGGGTAGGTTCTTTTTCAGACTGCCCAGGATATCTCCACTGTCTTACTGCCAAAGAATAATCTTTAAGAATGTGCCATAGCTATGATCAATATCAGCTCATTTATGACTCTTCAGCATCATTGAATATTTCCTTTACTGGTCATGTCGAAGATTTTTCTTCATCCTCTTGGTTGACCAAAAGAAAATTTGGAGTTTGAGCCTTTCTTCACAGAAGCTTCACCCTTTTGGAAGGAATACTAAGGAGATTTGAGGAAATTCTTTATGTAATAAAAGTTTGAGATCAACAACTATTTTATGGCAAGTTGGCAATATATTCCTGAAATCCTTGATGACAAAACCTTTGCTTAACATCAAATTTTGACATATCAGTGGGATTCTGGGGAAGAATCCAACATGAGGCTGAATTCTGAAGGTAAATGTGAATTTAAAGTTCTGAAGGTAAGCTTGACATAAAACTGGATTTTGAAGGTAAGCCTAACTCGGAAGTTGGTTTTGAAAAACCAACCGAATTAGGACTCAGGTTTTTTTACAAGGAAAATAGGAAAATTCGAGTCGAAACTCGAGTCTTCAAATGGGAAACTGGAAGGTTCGAGTCGGGGCTCGAATCTCAAAGGAAAACTTGAAAATTCATTTATTGAAGGAAAGAAAACTCGAGATAAAACTCAAATCTTCGAAGGCAAGCAGGAAAGTTCAAGTCAGGGCTCAAATCAAAACTTTGAGGGTTCATTTATTGAAGGCAAGAAAACTTGAGATAAAACCCAAATTTTTGAAGGAAAGTAGGAAAAATTTGAGTCAGGGCTCGAATTTGGAAGGAAAACTTGACAGTTCATTTATTGAAGGCAAGAGACAAAACTCAAATTTTTGAAGGAAAGTAGAAAAAATTCGAGTCAGGGCTCGAATTTGGAAGGAAAACTTGGAAGTTTAGTTTTTTGAAGGAAAGAATACTTGAGTTAAGACCCAAATCTTCAAGGAAAGCTGGAAAATTTGAGTCAAAGCTTGAATCTTAGGGAAAGAGTTGGAAGTTTGAGTCGAAACTCGAATCTCAAAGGAGAATTGATGAGAAGGGGTAGGAGAAGATTGGCAGAATTTAAGAAAAATTGAGGAAAGATTGTGACCTGAGGGCTAACTGATCGGTCAGCCAGACACTAGCACGAGTGCTAGGTTTACCTGTATGAGTACTGGATTTTTCAAAAAAAATGCCCCAGTGTGGGTACTGGGTTTTCTGGTGGATATTTAAAGAAAAGGGGGACACCGACATTCTTTAAGATACTTGAGATTTGAGCAAGAATGATTGTCGGCGTTTTCAAGATTTTCCCTTATCCTGAAGGGGAAATGGAATAGACATTTGATGAGAATTTGGAAAGGAATGATTCAGGTTTACCCCTTAACCTGAAAGGGGAAAAAAAAGAAAATTTATAAAAATGGAGAAGAAGAAAAGAAATTTGTTTAAGAATTTATTTTGGAAAAGAATTCTCACAAGTAGCATTGTTGCTCCTATGAGGGGTTCCAGGATTATCCCTTATCCTGAATGAAAAAAAGGATAGAATTTAAGAAAATTTAATAAAGGGAAATTGATATAAATCTAGAAAATCAATGAAGATTGACAAAACTTGTATTTACAAAAGAATCCTCATAGGTAGCGTTATTGCTCCTACGAGGGGTCTCAGGATTATCCCTTATCCTGAATGGGAACACCTCGGACAACGAGGGTCAGGTTTATCCCTTAACCTGAGCGGGAAAATAAGAATAAAGGAAATACCTCATGGGAAAGAGGTATCAGGTTTATCCCTTAACATGAAAGGGTAGAAAGATTGATAAAATTTAATGGAATTGAGGAAATATTGATAAACTTGATAAAATTGATATAAACTTGAATAAAATGAATGAAACTGATAAAAATATCAAACTTAACTGAAAATTTATAAGATTTAAGAGAAAAAGGAGTTTTTTTCTGATCCTGTCTGCATATGGGATCTTGAAAGGAAAATGTTTATTTAAAAGATAGGTGAAAAATCATTTTTGGGAAGAAAATCTACCGTAAGAAGAATGATCAGTGCGAGAATTGATCCTTCAAATCAAACATGAGAGATCATCATGAGGGTCAAATTTTGAAGGCAATGGTTTGAAAATCTAATTTTTGGAAAAGAAAATCAACAACAGAATTGATTTCTAAAAATAACAGTTTGAAACTGATAACAAGATCAATACAAGGGTTGTTCTTTGAAGATAATGTTTAAAAATCAACCTTGGAAGATAAGATCAATCACGGGGTTGATTTTTGAATATAATGATTTATAACCCATTTTGGGAAGATAAGATCAATGCAAGGATTGATCCTTGAATATGACGGTTTGAAAAACCAAACTTGGAAGACAAGACCAATACAGGGGTTGATCTTTGACTATAATGATTTAAAATCAATTTTTGGAAGATAAGACCAATGCCAGGATTGATCTCTGAATATAATGTTTTGAAAAACCACTTTTGGAAAATATGATCAACACAAGATTTGAGACCTATTTTGGAAGATAAGACCAACACAAGGGTTGATCCTTCAATGCAATGGTTCAAAAAACCTATTTTGGAAAACATGATCAACACGAGGGTTGATTTTTGAACGAAGCTTGGACCGAAGAATATTTGAACTCTTTGGTCATAACGAAGACTTTTTGAAATTTCATGATTTTTGAAAAAGGCCCTCATAGGTAATATCATTTCTCTCATGAATGATGTCAGGATTAGTCCCGCATTCTGAAAAGAACAGGAATTTAAATGCGGTTTTAAATAGAAGGCGATGAAGAGATTTTTGAAATATAGATTTTCAAAAGCAAATGCCCCTATGTGGCAGAGGAAGAAAGTATTGTGATATTAGAGATATAAAGGAAAATTGACATTTTATTGACGAGCAAAACTGATAACAAAGAACTGAAATATTTACAAGTATTTTGACCAAATGGTCACAAAAGGATTGGGCTGACTAGCCTCTATTAGGCGACTGGCAAAAGGGAAAAAAAAAGTGGGAGAATTCTGGCATCTTCAGTCTTCGGAGTAGCCGGGGAGAGACTTGGTCATGACGGCTAGGTCATCTTCCTCTTCGTCTTCAACAAAGAGACTCTTGTCGACGCAGTCTTGAACAATATTTTTGAAGACGAAGCAGTGATCGGTGTCATGCCCCACTGCTTGATGTAACTTGTAGAATTGATTTGTGAATCTTCCCATGACTGTGGGAGGATCTGCGACTTTTGGGAGTTTAACCAATCCCTTGGCCAGCATGAATTCAAGGGCTTCTTCGAGCGTTTGCTTCAGATGAGTGAACTCACGATCATTACTCCAACCTTCGCGCTTTATCTTTTCCTTTTGCGGAAAGTTAGACTGAGACGGCTTGTTGTTCTGCTTGGAAGACTTCTCCCTTTGAGCTGCGTCGTGGTTCTGACCATTCTTGCTGTCATTTCTGTTTCTTCTGCTGTTATCAAGATTATTGCTAGTGGTATCAGCTGCATGAGTGAACTGCGCTTTCTTTTTCTGATCTTGGATATTTTTGGTCAGAGGCATGCCCTCGTAAAGCCCACTTTTTATTCCTGCCTCGAGTCATTCGGCTCGTTCAATCAACTTGATAAAGGATTTTGCCGGAGCAGTGGCAATGAGGCTTCTCAGGGGTTGAGAGAAATTGTTGAGGATTATTTGTAATGCATGCTCATCTGAAATGGGTACTTTCATCCTATTACAGGTGCTTCTCCACCTGTGGATGAATTCTCCTGCTCTTTCAGTCTCATTTTGTTTTAGGTTGTAAAGGTGATTGAACGTAGTGGAAACCTCAGTATTGAATAGGAAGCGCTCAATAAACAGATTTACCACTTTATCGAACTCTCGTAGTTCGATAGGATTGATGTGGTCGGCATACCACCTGGCTGCTATACCCTCCAGACTGCGGGGAAAGCAAATAAACAACGCTCGGTTGTCTTTTCTGAAATGGCTGCACTCTGCATAAAAGGTGGCTAAGTGGGCTTTAGGGTTGCCAGTTCCGTCAAATTTGAGAAACTTGCGAGGAAGATTCTCCATGTTATCATCCCCATCTAGACCATCGTAAAAATCTTCGCTGGTGTAAGTCTGCTTGCCCTTACCCTTGGCTTGAATGTCCTTGATTGCTCGACTCATCTCCTTCATCTGCTTGCTCATCAGGTCCTCTGCTGGAGCCCCAGACTTGGGCTTGTTGACGGATTCGGGTTCTTTTGCGGCTATTTTTATGGACTGTCTCGGAGGATTCTGTTTGTAGACAATCTGCTGTTCTTCTTCCAATTCTTCCTCGACTGACTCTGATTCCTCAGAAGTAGTGTCTGGTTGTACCTTCTTCCTGATGATTCGGATTTGCTTTTTCACAGGCTTCTTTCTCAGCTTGCTTTTAGGAACTGCCTCTTTCAGCTTGGCCTCGGCTTGTTCCGACATCATCCTCGCCATCATCTTTTGGAACATATCATACATAGCGGGGTCGATGTCATCTTTCTTGTTCTGACCCTGTCCCCTGACTGATTTAGGAGAGCTCATCCCTTCTGCCTCACTGTCGCTGAGTTGAGGAACTGTTTCTTTTCCCCCTCTTGTCGCGACCATTTTTGAAATATCAGTGCTCCCTCTGTGGAGGAAAAGTGGAGGTTTTTAGACCAAAGAAACTTTTTTGGAGAAGTTTTGAAAAGAGGAAGGATTTAGTTTAAAATCTAAAAATTGTATCCCATTACTAGGGATCGAGTCATCACAAAATTTATGACAATTGCGTTGTTTACTCTACGAGGGACAGTAACCAACTAAAAATATGAAGAAGAAAATATTATTTTGAAAAGGATATCTCTTGACAGAAAGAGATTTTTATGAAAATATAAACAAGAATATAAAATCAGAAGAAAATAAGAGGAAAAATGGAATTTGAGGATAAATGGTAAAGATTTAAATTTTAAAGAACTTGCAGGCAGGATCAGAAGAATTTTTGAAGAATTTTTAGAAGAAGAAGAAAAGGATAAAGAAAAATACACCTGGGTTTTAAAAATAAAGAGGACATTTTGAAACATATACCCAGGGTTTTGGAAAATATAAGGAAGATATAAAATATCACACAATCACAGATATACAAGCAAGGATACACAAACAACATTTCCTAAAGCTGACTCTATATGCAATATTTGAAATGGCTGATAGGACCTTAATCCTAACTCTAAGATTTATATCATCTGATTCCAATCAAGGTACGCCGATATACTCAAGCCGAAGCTCAAAGTACGTGGCATATAAAATATCTCTTCGGTTCTAAGGTAATGGCTTCCCAACATCCTTGAGCTCCTACCGATATACCTCGGACTATGGCCCTTAGGTACGTGGTAGGGGGGCGCGAACCCAAATAAGTGGTCTAGTTGTGAGGCTCTCTCCCGAACTATGGTTCAGTGAGACAGCCCAACAACGTGAAGACCGGGACAATATAGGTAGGGATGTTTTCAAAAACATGATCAACATGCAAATAAAACCAGAAGGCTCTAATGCAAGTCCTAAAGAGATAGATTTAAATGAAAAGAAGCATACACTTGCATACATTTTTTACATTCAATCCCTAGAATTGAGGAGAGTTGTATTTAAGACCTAAGTCTAATGTGAACATGGAATAATCTCCTCAATATGGTCCTACCAAACCATACTTAGATCCTATATGCAATGATGTCAGCTTAGGACAGAGTCTGGGCTCTGTTATTGTCGCGAAATTTTTCCCCCGTCTTCCCTTCCTTGCGGAAGAGAGAGAGGGGAAACGCTTTCGCGCTTCAAACTTTGACCGGATTTTGGAAATTGTTTTGAAATACTCGCCTCCGTTTTTGAAAATTGCGGGAAAATCCATGGGATGGGGCTCGACCTGTCGGTACGAAGTTCGACCGTTCCTGCCGCCTTTAACAGGGGTAATCGAACCAAGGACCAAAACTATGCTTGACTTAGCGAAATTATCAAAGTTATGTTCTATCCTAAATGCACAGAGAATTCAGGCATGTGCTATGAGATTTTGGAAAATGCCAGTTGGAAAACATGATGTATGCTTAGAAAAACATTTGGAGTTGGAAAGAATCTCTCAGGAAAAAGGTCAATTTCTCAGGAAACTCAGATAAAAAGGGTTTTGAAAACATGAGAAAGCTTATAAAGATGTGAGAAAATCAGGAATAGTTGAAAATCCTGGATAAATGGAAGTGATTCTTGAGAAAAGATGAACCTTTTGAAAAGGGAAACACTTCTTAGGAAAACTTGGACTTTGAGAGTTTTCTTAGGAAAATGATGGAAATTCATAGGAAAGCTCATTGGAGAAGGAAATTCAAAACCTGGGAAGTTGAAATCCTGGGAATTTTACCCTTTTGAAATACTTGGAAATCGATTTTGGATCTTGGAGAAAGATTGGAAAACTCTTTTGAATCTCTTAAGAAAATATCATTTTCCTGGGAAAACTGTGGAAAAACTTGTCTTTGGAAAACCGATTTTGAAAAATCCTTAGAATTTCTTGAGAAATCGATTTCTTGAGAATGAAGTTTTCTTGAGAAAATCTTGAGAAAATCAATGATTTTATGATGCAAATGACATAAGTGAATGAATGCACTTTGAAAAGATTTTCTAAGAGATTTGTTGGAAAAATATGCATTAAGTCAAGATAAATCCTTCACATATCCTGACTGTGGCCATGAATATGTTCAGAATTTAGTTGATTTGATGCACATGATTTTGAAAACTTTGGAAATATGATGTGCATTTTAAGATAGCCTAAGAGTGTAGGCTCAATGTGACTAGTAGAAAGATGATGGATCTGGGTCTCGTCCATATTCCGACTAGGGCCGTAAATATGGATCCCACCGAGTCCATCAACTCCCTAAGAGTTGGTGCACGTGCCATTCGTAAACATCCATAGTGCTTTTGAAATAAAATGCATGAATCATATAAGCAGGATATTGCATAAATTCAAACTATATGATATGCATCCTAGTCTAAGCAGGAAATTAACTCTCTTATTCCAAAATTTACATTATTACATCACTAAATAAAGGAAATAAAAGAAATTTGCAGACTTCAGCTCCTTCTTTTGAATGTCCCTGCCAAACTTGAAATAAGGTTAGCTCAAATATGTGGGTTTCTCCAAAATTTTCCAATAATATTATGAAATTATTGGATTTAATTGGATATAAACCCTATGATCATGCTTCCTTGATGTTTTGAAATGATGTAAATGCGGGGAATTCAGTGGAAAACAGTTTGAAATTCGGAATTGGTGGTCAAAATGACCAAAATACCCCTAATTATAAAGTTATACCTTTAAAATCAGGGTTTTTTGAAGGAAAACTTGGTAAAATTGAGATTTTGAAGTTCAAATTGAATCAAATGATGATGAAATGCAGTAAGAGATATGATGACATGCTGCTAGACACATTAAGACTGTAAAATCAGAATTTGGTATTTTGCAATTTATCAAAAATAACGATTTTCGCTTGTTTTTCGCTTGGATCCGGGTCCTGCGGGACCCTGTTTTGGTATTATGGATGATCCGAACTTCAAATGGATTCCAAATTGCACCAAATTCGGTATGAAGCATCTAAACACTCTGATAAACAACCTAGAATGCTAAAAATCACGAAATGATATGATTTAAATGCTAAAATTCAAGGAAAGTCCTAAAAATGATGGATTTTGCCCATGGATCCGAACCAAATGCAATGCCTAATATGATAATGCAAGATTTACACCATGGAAACTTCTGATATTTTGCAGACTGCTAAAAGACCTGAAATGGAACATTTTTGGTTTTTATAGCCTCGGGATTTGAGCCATGGTGAGTTCAATAACAGAGATTTAGTACTGACAGAGGTAAAAATCACACTAATCTGATGATAAATGTTAAAGAAATACAAAACGGCCATGGAAATTTATGAAATTAATCAGAGTTATGCATGACACCTACATGAACAACTTTCATGTTTATGACTTTGGCATTTGATCAACGTAAACACAGATAAAAATATAACGATTTCTGCCTAAACTAACAGAACAGACAAATGTAGCAAAACAGGGGGCTGACAAGAAAAATCTGAAGCAGGGGTCAACACTGTTCTAAAAATTACAGGCTTTCAGATTAAAACATAGGACATCTCGGGCACCACTTTCACTTTTTACAGTTTCGGATTTGGAGCAACACACAAAGAGAAACCATAGCCCTAAGTCGATCCAAGATCTCAGAGGCCCAAATTAGGCTCTTACACGTGTCCCGAACTCTCGGATTTTTGTCAGACATAAAAAAAATCAGAAAAATATGAAAAAATAATATTAAAACTAGACATTCTCCTGAGTTCATAACATCTTTCGGATCGAAAATCGTATCTTCCATGAGGGATATCTCGATTTTACAAGTCGGCAAATGATTTTCAAAACGTATCCCGGGTAACAAAACCCGACTTGCCATTTTGAATGTTTACCACAGTAAACAAATTCAAATGGCTTCGAATTTTTGGCAAAATTTTAGGGACACCTAAGGGCGCATTCCGTGATTTTTTTGGGATTTTTAATAAAAAACAAATGCATGAAATGACGTGTGGACTGACTGACAAAAACAGAGACCTACTGAAAATAAGCAGAATTGAAATAAAGGCTAAATTAATCCTAATTAATTCATGAAATATGCTAAATGAATGAAATAAAATGCAAATTAAACCTAGCTAACTATATGAATGTTAAAAATCATCAAGAAAGCATAACAAAACATTTTTATATATGTCGTTTTATGAGAATAGCTCAATCCATCCCTCGGATGAGCTCTTTCTTCAAACGACTCCCGATTCGGATTATAGAATCACATCAAGGGGAAAAGAAGTGCACCTTGCTTCGTTACGTAGCGTAGGAGCTCTTGAAAGGGGCAGCTATCACGAGCTTCCTTCGTCCTTCGCTTCGAGCTTCGGATGGTCCACCAAAATCGAGCTCTGTTGGAATCGGATTGGCCACAGCACGAGCTCTACTCCACCTTCTTCAATGCGCCAAAGGGGGCACGATTTCCACAGTTCAAAATCTGATTTTAGGAAGGCTAGGTCGGATTTTCCAAGTTCACAAGAGCTAAAAAAAAAAATGATCTCTTTAGGCTGGGCGTGAACCCTTGTTTTTATAACTTTTCTGAAAAATTTTGAAATTCAAACAGGCTGGATCTGAGCCCTCCATGTGGCGCCATCTCAGGGGGTGTCATCTGAGGGGTTTGAAATTTGAATTTGTCTTTTGCAGGGAATCCTCAGGTGCCGCCACCTCAAAAGGTGTTTTGATTTTAAGAAAAATAAAAGAAAATGGAAATTTTGTGGGTGAGACACCTCAGCAGGGGGATTTGGAATTTTTTAAAAGTTTGTTTGATTCTCTCTGCAGGGAACTCCCAGAAGGCGCCACCTCAGAGGGTGCTCTCTTGGAGTTTGAATTTCAAATTCACTTTTTGTAGGGAGTCCTCAGGTGGCGCCACCTCATGGTGGGCTACCTTTATTAAAAATAAAATAAAAAATAAAAAAAATGGAGCCAAGTGGACTCCTGGAATGGTGCCACCTCAAAAGGTGTTTGACACATGTCAGAAGGACAGAGCAGTGGGCTCAGAAGGCGCCACCTCAGAGGAATTTGAATTTTGCTTTTTCTGGTGAAAGGAGATGTGGACATGTGGCAGTCCAGGACGGTTCCAAGTGTTAGCCTGCTGGAGAGGTTCTTCAGATGGCGCCACCTCAGAGGAGAATTCGAATTTCAAATGGAGGTTGGCCCTCGAGGAATGGGGGATGGACATGTGGCGCCACCTCAAGGTGGCTTCTACAATGCCATGTGGCAAGAGGGAGGAAAAGGAGGGAAAGGACATGTGGCGCCGTCTCAGGCCATCTGGAAAAATCAGAGCTCAGGATTTTCGCCACCTAGTGCCTTGTTTGAATTTTGAATGGTTTGCTTTTTCTGAAGAAAGCCAGGAGTGACATGTGTCTCCTACTTTTCTGAAAGAAGTAGGGAGAAGACATGTGTCCTCTACTTTTTCTGAAAGAAGCAGAGAATGACACGTGGCAGAGGGAAGAGAAGGTGGGCCAGGCCATGTGGCGCCATCTCAGACAACCTGGAAAAGGTAGAAGTTCAGGATTTTCGCCACCTATGAGGAGTTTTGAACTTTTGAATTCTAGTTTTTCTGAAGAAAGCAGAAAACGACATGTGGCATCTACTTTTTCTGAGAAACTGAGAGATTGCCATGTGTCCTCTGCAGGAGACACTCCAGATGGCGCCACCTCAGAGGAGACAAGCCTACCTTTTCTGTAGGAATTTAGGATTGACACATGTCTCCTACTTTTTTGAGAAAAGTAGGGAGAGACATGTGTCAGGCTACTTTTTCTGAAGGAGGGAGAGGTTGACACGTGTCCTCTGCAGGAGACACACTTCAAGTGGCGCCACCTCAGAGGAGACAAACTCCACTTTTTCTAGACAGGACAACCTATGACACTTGGCATCTCCTGGTAGTCTTTGAAATGACACATGGCGCAGGATGGATAGGGTAACATATGGCAGATAATTGGGATGACATGTGGCGACTTCTGAAGGTAGCCCCACACTGACACATGGCAGAAGAGGGAAGGTGACATGTGGCACCAACTCTAGGTGAACCCTATGCTGACACATGGCATGTAAATGGGAGGAGAGAGAAAGGACAAGTGGCACCAATCCAGGGGACAAGGCTCCTATATTTTTGGGTTTTTCAAAATTCAAATTTTCAAAAGAAAAGCTTGTGTGACAC
This sequence comes from Nuphar pumila, assembly GCF_984573655.1. NCBI lineage: Eukaryota > Viridiplantae > Streptophyta > Magnoliopsida > Nymphaeales > Nymphaeaceae > Nuphar > Nuphar pumila. The sequence goes on from NC_143257.1 coordinate 32,734,823, forward strand.
TACCTCAGTGTGGGTCCCACATTGCTTCTTTATTAAAATAAGGATAAAACAACAACTTTTTTTTGGAATTTTCATAAAATCTGGACTAATGGGCAAAACAGAAATTTTGGAAAGAGTTGGCTCTTGTAGGGCGATTTTGTAAAAGAAAGATATTTGAAATTGTCAAAAAGGGCAAAATCTGAGGTGAAGTGACTGAAATCCATATTAAAAACTATCCAGATCGTTTTTCTGAGAAAATATTTTGACATTCAGAGTCCTGGGGGTAAAATGGGAAGAATTGATAATTTTGAAGACCCAGGGTTTTGAAATCAATTTTGAAAAGGATTGAAATTCTAATCTGGATTGAAATTTTTGAAATCAAGAGTTCTGGACCTCGAAATGACATGCTGTGCAGTGCAGTGATTCGAAATGCTCTTGCAATGATATGTAATGTCATTTCTTATGCAATAGAATCTTGAACCAAGACTTGAGGATTCCTGTCTTCTGTCAGGAGTAAGATTTTGACTATCTGAGACAAAATAGAGAAATTTTGAGAGTTGCAGATGAAAATTATACTTTTGCAAGGTCCGAGCTCAGAAAATGACCATTTTGCCCTTCGGCAATTTCAAAAAGGCTGGATGATGATGCTTGGTGAAAATGTCGGGGAGGTGAGTGAAAATTTGGGGTGTTTACAGATGCCCCTCTTTGCTACTAAGCCGGCTCGTGGCCGAGCTTAGTGGCAAAGAAAAACACACCAAATTTGGGCTATATAAAAAAAATGCCCCAGTTAGAAGGATCTGACTGGGTGTGAAGGAATTAGCCCGAGGAAGATGGTAGATATGAAGCGAAGAATGAAGAGGAAAGATTTGCTCTATGAGAGCGAAGTTCAAGTTTATGCCCTTGACCTGGATGGGACAAAAATACCTCTCATGGAACGAAGCTCAGGTTTGAACCCTTGACCTGATTGGGGAATGGAATATCTCATCGAAATGAGACTCAGGTTTGTACCCTTAACCTGATTGGGCGGAAGATGAAATACCTCTTTGAATGAGGCTCAGGTTTATACCCTTATCCTGATTGGGCGGACAATGGAATACCTCTTTGATTGAGGCTCAGGTTTATACCCTTATCCTGATCGGGTGGAAAATGAAGTACCTCTTTGAATGAGGCTCAGGTTTATACCCTTATCCTGATCGGGCGGACAATGGAATACCTTTTTAAATGAGGCTCAGGTTTATACCCTTATCCTGATCGGGTGGACAATGGAATGGAATCCTCGAAGGAAGAGACCATGATGGAACCTTCAGATTTTGCACAGTAAATCCGACAGGGGTTTTGCAAAAGGAAGGAAAATGGGGTCCCTAAAGCTTGAAAAGGGATTGGTTTTGGGCGTCTCATTGCTGAGACTAAAATCAGCTTTTGAAATTGCCTTTTGCGAGAAAATGATTGGTGGTTCGACCTCGAACCGAAATGGGACTGTCTATGGTGGGAGAGTGGGGACACAGGGAAGTGTGCAATCTGAGAGTTCATGCTCTCAAAGAAGGGAAGGAATCAAGTCCTTAGGAGGGATTTAAAATTGGTGTCAGGATGCATCGAAGACGGATATAGAGCTCTCACTTCACGTCAGGATAGCTAGAAAATATTATCAAAATATTGAGAATTTTGTTGTTGATTCCAAGTTTTTGAAAATGTTGCACATTGTTGCAAAGATATTCCTTCTTTTCTACCTAAAGCATTACCTCCACACGAGGTTCACTTCGTAGAATCAAGACTTGAAATCCAAATTGCTTGCAATTGACCATCTTCAAGGAAGTTATCAATTTCTTTGATATGAGCAAGAAAGAAAATTTGATATTATGAAAGCAGTTGATGAAAGAGTATTGATAATAGAATTTCACAAGATTAAAGAGGATTCTTGATAGATCTGGCAGTTTGATATCCTGAGAGCTTCTCTCATGATAGTCTTTCTGCACTCTTTTGGCTCTCTGTGAGTTTTTTGGCTATATTCTCCTTCATTTTGGAGATGCTCTTACTTTTTCTCTCTTTCTTTTTCCTCTCTTTATCTCTTTTGGGAAAAGGGTACGTCACAAACTCCTTCAACTTGGAGATGTTTCGATCCTTCTTGGATGATGGGTTTGGAGATCTTTGGGCGATAGCTGAAATTAAATATCTTTTAGGGATTGTCGAGAGGTTCATCGCATCTGCCTTCATCTCGACAGTGCTTTGGACTTTCCCTGGAAGGACCCGTCACAAACTCCGTCATCTTGGAGATGTTTCGAATCTTCTTTGGCCCCGGGGGTCTACTCGCCTAATTCGCCTTCATCTTGACGACAGGTGAGAGATCCCTTTTGCGGATACTTAATTGCAGCTTAGGTGATTCTGAGGAAACGGGGCTTGGGTAAACGCTCTCTTTTCTAGCGCTCAGGATATTTCCACTGCCTCATTTTACAAGAATAGCCTTTAAAAATGTGCCATTGACTGCGATCACTATCAATCATCTATGGCTTTGCAAAACATTGAATTTTCTTTGTTGACCATATCGAGGATTTATCCTTCATCCTTTTGGTTGGCCAAATAGAAAGAATTTGAAGATTGAATCTCTTTTCGCAAAAGCTTCACTCTTTTGGAAGTAATGCTGAAGGTAAACTGATTAGTGCAATAAAGATTCTGAAATCAACAAATAATTTGACAAATTGAGTAAATTTTCTTGAAATCCTTGGTGAAAATGAGTATTTGAATTCCGGCTCAACACATCCACGACGAAAATTCTCCTCTCTTTTTCCCCAAAAAGAGAGACTCAGGCTTAGCCCTTACCTGAATGGGAATTGGGAAATACTCCTCTCTTCCCTGAAGAGGAGGTGTTTGCAAAACGAACTTTCGAAGAGAAATTGAGCTTTCGTCAAAGCTCCCTAATATTAGGCTTCTCTTATGGAAAGGGGGCCGATAATAGTGAGGTCTGAAAATTGGGTCATGAAAGGAACGAGTCCATCACACTCTCCCTGCAAAGAGGGTCCTTCATTACGAAAATGGCCTAGTATGAAATTGGGGGGTCACAAGAAAAGCGAGTCTCCGTCGAGCCTCTCCCTTAAAAAGGGTTTCTTGTGTGAAATTGGAAATTGTTTTGCAAACGGTTCACAAAGACGCGAGTCCCTTCAAACTCTCCCTGAAAAGGGGCTAAGTGAACGAATTGGATAGCATGCGAAAAGAACGAGCTCCCTCGAACTCTCCCTAAAAGGGTCTCTCGCAAGAGAAAATGATTGAAATTGGATATTGAGATTGATTGATCCAAAGGTCGAAATGGGAAATTGGAAAATTGGTTGTTGAGAATTGAATGACCCGAAGGTCGAAATTGGATGACCTGACGGTCGAAATTGAGAATTGATTTGACCAAAAAGGTCAAAATTGAGAATTGGTTGACCTAAAGGTCGAAATTGTGTGACCCGAAGGTCGAATTTGAGAATTGAGTGACCTAAAGGTCGAAATTGGGAAATTGATTGACCCGAAGGTCGAAATTGGAAATTGGAAATTGGAAATTGGAATTGAGAATTGGAATTGAGAATTGGAAATTGATTGACCCGAAGGTCGAGAATTGAAAATTGATTGACCCGAAGGTCGAAAATTTGGCAATTGATCGAAAATTGGAAATTGAAATTGAGAATTGGAAAATGGGTGACCCGAAGGTCGAAATTGGAGAATTGCCTGATTTGAAGATTTAAATTGAAATTTGGAGAGCAAAATATCAAATTTGAGCAATTGACAGACCCTGAGGATCGAAATGGCTTGAAACAATCAAAGGAGAATGGTGAGTTCGAGTCAGAGCTCGAAAAAAAAAAAAAACAGAGATCATGAGTCGGAACCCGGATCAACAAAAGAAAACGAAGAGCTCGTATCTGAGCTCCAATGAATAGAGAGATCACGAGTCGGAACCCGAATCAACAAAAGAGAATGAAGAGCTCGCATCTGAGCTCAAATAAATAGAGAGATCTCGAGTCGGAACCCGAATCAACAAAAGACAATGGAGAGCTCGCATCTGAGCTCAAAGTAAAGAGATCCCGAGTCGGAACCAAGATCAACAAAAGACAATGGAGAGCTTGAGTCTGAGCTCGAGTAAGGTAGAGAGATCACGAGTCGGAACCCGGATCAACAAAGGAAAATGAAGAGTTCGAGTCAAAGCTCGAGTAAAGTAGAGAGATCACGAGTCGAAACCCGGATCAACAAAGGAAAATGAAGAGTTTGAGTCAAGGCTCGAATAAAGTAGAGAGATCACGAGTCGGAACCCGGATCAACAAAGGAAAATGAAGCGCTTGCATCTGAGCTCGAAATGAGATCACGAGTCGGAACTCGGATCTACAGAGAAAAAAAATGAAGAGCTCAAATCAGAGCTCAAGTGAATAGAGAGATCACGAGTCGGAACCCGGATCAACAAATGAGAATGAAGATCTCGCATCTGAGCTCAAATAAATAGAGAGATCTCGAGTCGGAACCCGGATCAACAAATGAAAAATGAAGAGCTCGAGTCAGGGCTCGAGTAAGGTAATGAGATCACGAGTCGGAACCCGGATCAACAAAAGAACATGATTTGAATCAAAAACCCGAGTCGGAACTCGGTTTTCTGAAAATTGGGATTCTGAAAATGTGCCAGTTTGAGTACTGGATTTTGAAATAATACCAGTCCGAGCGCTGGGTTTTGGTTCAGTATGGATGATGACCTTTCAATTTTAAATCTTTAGGAATTGTGATGGGACTGTTTGTTGAAATCCCAATACTGACCAGGTTGCAATTGAATGCAAATAAATATGAATTGATGCATTATGAATGCACATGTGCATGAAATGAGGAATTTGTTTATCCTGCCTGCATATAGAACAAAATTTTTAAATGCCTCAGTGTAACTGGGAAAGAAAGTTGGATCATTATTTGAAAGAAACAGGAAGGATTACAAGAGAAGGATAAATGTTTCAAGTATAAAACTTTTTCAAGTGTCGCGCATTAATAGGATCTGGTAATTCTACCCCATCGGCATTGATGAGCCGATATGAGTTGCAGGGTAATGCTTCTTTGACGACGTAGGGACCTTCCCAATTTGGCAACCATTTGCCGCCGGGACGATGCTTGAGATAGGTTGTGGATCGAAGTACTAAATCATTGACTTTGAATCTTCTTTCGATGATAGATTTCGCATATTGCCTGGCTACTCTCTGGCGATAGGATTGAGCATGCTCTGCTGCTTTTAGCCTTCTCTCGTCAAGTAAGTCTAGCTGCACTAGTCGCTGCTGCTAGTATTCATCAAGAGGTAATTGCAGAAGTGAAGCAAATTTCAAAGCGGGCTTCTGAACATGTAGCGGCAATACTACTTCTGTTCCATAGACCAGTTCTGATGGGGTAACATTCGTTGGTGTACGAATAGTGGTCCGATAGGCCCACAATGCATCGTGGATCTTCTCATGCCAGTCACGGCCGGTTTCCACAGTTCGCTCCAAGATACGAATTAAAATCTTGTTGGTGGCCTCTGCCTGACCATTCCCTTGAGGATAATATGGAGCGGAAAAATGGTGATAGATCTTGAATTTTGAGCAAAATGTCTTCATCCTTTCATTCTTGAAATGACTGTCGTTGTCTGACACAATGTCATGCGGGATGCCGAAACGGCAAAGGATGTTCTTGCGAATAAAAGAGACCACATGTCGGCCTTCTACTGTGCGAAGAGTGATGACTTCTACCCACTTGGTGAAATATTCTATTGCGGCAAGGAAGTATTTGTGGCCATTTGAAGCTGAAGGAGTGATGGGACCTACGACATCGAAGGCCCACATGGAGAACGGCCATGGAGACACAACAGACTGTAAATAAGTTGCCGGTGCATGGATAGAAGGTGCGTGTATCTGACATTGCACACACTTCTTCACATAATGATAACAGTCTTGTTGCATAGTCTTCCAGTAGTAACCTGCTCTTATGATTTGCTTGACAAGGGTTTGGTAGCCAACGTGACCACCACAGATGCCTTCGTGTGCTTCTCGCACGACTTCTTTGGCTTCGTCTTCATCTAAACATCTGGAATACTCGGAACTGAATCCACGACGATAGAGGACATTGGCCAAAATGAAGTATCGAGTAGACATACGCTGGATTGCTCGTTGCTCTTTCTTCGAGAGTTCTGGAGAAAACTCGCCAGTTTCTATGAAAGTTTTGATGTTGTAATACCAAGGCTTCTTCTTTTGTTTAGCCTGGTTTACCTGTTCCGCTGGAATGAAGGCAGGTTGGTCAAGTCTGCCAATTTCAAAAGGGCGACAAGATTCTCCATTCTTGAATGCCATAATGGAGCCTAAACTGACTAGGCTATCGGCCATTTGATTAAAATCTCTCTTGATATGGAAGAGCTGGAATTCTTCAAACTTGCTGATAAGAGCTGAAACAATTTTCTGATAGGGAAATAACTTCTGATCTTTGACCTGCCATTCGGCTCGAACTTGATTAACAATGAGTAATGAGTCACCGTAGGCATGTACTCTCTTGACATTGAAGTCTAGCAGAATCTTTAGACCTTGAATCAGGGCTTCATATTCAGCCATATTGTGAGTGCATTAAAAGTCTAGCTTGAGAGAAAATGGAATCATCTCCTTCTCAGGAGTGATTAATAAAATTTCGATGCCTATTCCGGCCATGTTCTTAGAACCATCGAAAAATAAATTCCAGACTGGAGATTGCAGGATATTGCAAATTTGCTCATCAGGGAAGTCATCTTCGGCTTTCACTTCTTCGGCCAGGGGAAAATCCGCCAATTGATCTGCAATTGCTTGGCCTTTGATTGATTGCTGCGAGACATATTCTAAGTCATACTGCATCAGCAAGACTTGCCATTTTGCGACTCGTCCGCTTAGGAAAGGTTGCTCTAAAATGTATTTGAGGGGATTGAGTTTAGACAGGATTTTGACTTCTGATGCTAGCAGGTAGTGTCTTAGCTTCTGACACATCCACACCAGAGCTAGGCAGGTCTTTTCTATTTGAGAGTATCTCTTTTCATAATCTATGAAAGTCTTACTCACGTAATAAATGGCGTGCTCTATCAAGCTGCCTTCTTTGTATTGTGCCAAGAATCCACCGCATGCGACTTGATTAACTGAGATGTATAATAAAAGAGGTTTTCCCAATTCTGGCGGCTTCAGGATGGGAGGATTAAGAAGATACTTCTTGATTCGATCGAACGATTGCTGGCATTCTGGCCCCCATTTGAACTTCACTCCTTTTCTGAGTAAGTGGTTGAAGGGCTCACATCTCATCGCCAAATTGGAAATGAATCGCCGGATTGACTGCATACGTCCTTGAAGGCTACGTAATTCTTTGAGATTCTTCGGGGGAGGCATATCAATGATAGCCTTTGCTTTGGCTGGGTCAACTTCAATTCCCTTTTTGCTTACCATAAAACCCAACAGTTTGCCTGATTCGACTCCAAAGACACACTTTTGCGGGTTAAGCCTTAACTTGTAAAGAATAAGTCTTTTAAAGACTTGATCAAGTGCTTCGAGGTGATCTTCTTCCTCTTTAGATTTCACGAGAATATCATCAACATACGCATCCATGATTTTGCGCATTTGATCGTGAAAGATAACAGCCATTGCTCTTTGATATGTTGCTCCAGCATTCTTGAGCCCAAAAGGCATAACCGTATAGCAGAAAGTGCCCCAAGGCGTAGTGAAGGAAGTTTTTGATTGATCGCGGGCAGCCAACTTAATCTGATTGTAGCCGGAATATCCGTCCATGAAAGAGAACATGGCATGTCCTGCCGTGCTATCGACTAGAAGATCGATGCTTGGAAGTGGATAGTCATCCTTCGGAGTTGCCTTATTGAGGTTTCTGAAGTCTATGCAAATCCTTACTTTACTGCTTTTCTTTGGGACAACGACGATATTGGCTAACCAATCCGGGTAGTCAATAGCTCGGATAAATCCTGCTTTGAGCAAATCTTCAAGTCCTTCTTTGACTTGTTGTTCTATTCTGGGATCCATTTTTCTCAGCTTCTGCTTGACTGGCTTAGCATCCGGCTTTAAGACAAGACGGTGTTCGACTAATTTGGGGTCTAAGCCCGGCATGTCTTCATATGTCCATGCGAACACTTCTTCATGCCGCTTGAGAAAATCTATAAGCCTTTTCTTTTCTTCTGAACTCAGACTGGTTCCGATCTGGAGAATTTTTGGATCTTCCTCTGAACCGATATTGACACCTTCAGTTGGATTTTGTACTAGAGGAGATGGTTCGTCCTGCTTCTGAACTGCGGCGAACTCTGGTAATTCCTGAAGAGACTGATCATATTCTGCACAATCATCCGACTGCTTTGCACTCTTGTCATTTCCGGTGCTTGCTTTGATTCTGTGAATTGCTGTCGACTTCTGAAAGGCCTTGGGATTGAGAACGAGCTTCTTGATTGTCCGAGAAGTCATTCTGAAATTTTGGAGAAGAAATCTGGTTCAGATAAATCGACCTATAGTAAGACAAGCAATCATTTGAAGAGAATCATGCATAAAATGGCATTGGATTATAAAATGATGAGATAGACAGAAAGGGAGTAGATGGCATCCGGATAGACAAAGAAACTTGGAATTTTATTGATTGAATTGATCAATGACATTGGCAAAATGAGACATTTATTTGAAAAGGAATAGAAAGAAAATAACAAATGGTCTTCATTGTGCCCCTTTGACAAAAACAATCTTCCTTGATGAGCTTCCTCCGGAGAACCCTAGTCCTGCCCTGTGGGGACGATGTTTCTGGATCATTGGCTCGATGCGGCCATCTTCATTCTTGCCGAGTCCCTTGAAGGGTTGATAGCCATGCTTCAGGAGTAAATCAAATCCCTTTCTTGACTTCATGAATTGAGGAAACAAGGGATGATCCTTAATGGTGCTGTAGTCGATTCGACCTCCAACCTTGAAGAATTGAGGACCTTTCCATCGTGTCGTGGCTACTGTGTGCAGAGATGGCTCTGATGGTGCCTGAAGTATTTCTCGATTCTCTCCGAGATTGATCTCTTCGCTTTCCCTGATGCTGGAAATATCTGCATTGAATGATGGCCGGGGAATCATGGGCTGCGGGAGCCTTTCTTCTGGGTCTTCTCCCAGTATTGTGGTAATCATTCCACCTTTTGACCACTTCACACATTGATGGAGGGTAGAAGGCACTGTATTAGCGTTGTGAATCCATGTCCTTCCGAGCAGCAAGTTGTAGGTTGGTGGTACGTTAACCACATGGAAAAGCACTGAATGCACTGAATAATCAATGAACACCTCCAGGAATATCTTGCCCTTGGCCGTTTGACCATGATTGTCAAACCCATAGATGGTGATGGGATCCGAAATATATTCTTCATCCTTGATCCCTAATGCCTTTGCGGTCATTTCGGGACATATGTTGAGGCTACTACCTCCATCGACCAGCACATGGGGAACCGTCATTCCTCTGACTCGAACGACAATGTAAAGAGCATTATTGTGAAAGGAATGAGGCTTTGGAAGGTCCTCATCTGAAAAGGTGATTGGTGCATTGGTCATGGCAGAGTTCACAATCTGTGCCAAGTCTTTAGGAGTGGTACTGGGCTTAACTTTGATTTTCCTGAGTAAATCATCCAGTACTTGCTGGTGCTTGCTAGAATTCTTGGCCAAGTCAAGGATGGAGACATTGGATAAAGCAGTCAGAGGCTTCTGACTTGAATTCTCTGGCCTTGGTCTAACGATTTGCTTGAAGAAGTCAGGAGTTCCTTTTGACTTGGGAACTGACTTTACAGGTGCTTCCGCAACTTTCATTTTACCGAATGCTGAAATTAAGTCCATTTTCTTAGAATCTGGAGCTGCTTGTCGTAGCACCGTCACCTGATGCTGAACTTGGAGATCTTGCGCAGAACACGGCTTGATATGTTCATGCGGTAGAAAGGGTTGTGCAGACACTACTGCTGTGGTGTGTGAAGGGAAGGGGTGGTTGAGAATGTCCATTTTCTCTTCTTCTTCTCCTTCTACCAATAGATTCTTTTCAATGAGATCTTGCACGATATTTTTGAGAACAAAGCAGTTCTCGGTGTTGTGTCCCACTGTCCTGTGGAACTTGCAGAACTGATCTTTTCATTTCCCCATGGGCACAGGGGGATCGGCCAATCTGGGCAACTTAACCATTTCTTTTGATAGCATGTACTCGAGCACATCTTCGAGTGATTGGTCAAGAGGAGTAAACTTTCTGTCGTAACTCCATCCTTCATGTTTGGTCTTCTCACGCAGTTTTGGCCCTTGATCCTGCTGAGGAGGCTTGCTGTACTGAGGAGCAGGTTTTGCTTTTTGGTCCTTGTTGTTTGAACTGCCTGTGCCGTAGCAGTAATCTTTCTTCTGCCCTTTATGCTGATTTCGGCCTTTGCTGTTGTTGCTGGCAGAATAAGTGAAGTGAGCTTTCTTTTTCTGCTCACCATGGGAGTTGTTCTTGGAGAATGTGAAGCCTTCATAGACTCCATTTTCCACACTTAGCTCGAGCCATTCGGCTCATTCAGTCAACTCAATGAAGGTCCTGGATGGTGCTGTGGAGATCAATCCTCTTAACGGCTGCGAAAAATTGTTGAGGATCAAGGACAATGCATGCCTTTCCGAGATAGGATCTCTCATCTTGTTACAGGATGATCTCCATCTGTGAATGAAGTCCTGTGCTTTTTCATTCTCGTTCTGTCTCAAATTGCAGAGATGACTCAGTGTAGGTAGCGCTTCTGTGTTGAACAAGAAGCGTTCAATAAAGAGATTCACAACTTTGTCGAACTCCTTGAGCTCGATGGGGTTGATATGCTCAGCATACCACTTGGCTGCAACTCCTTCCAAGCTGCGGGGGAAACATAGAAACAATGCTCGGTTATCCCTTCTGAACCTCGAGCATTCTGCGAAGAATGTGGCGAGATGAGCTTTTGGGTCGCCAGAACCATCGAACTTGATGAATTTACGAGGGAGATTCTCCAGATCGTCATCCCCTTCTAAGCCGTCATAGAAGTCCTCACTGGTGAAGACTTTCTTGCCCTTGTCGCGGGCTTGGAGATCCTTGACAACTCGGGCCATTTCTTTAAACTGCGCTTGCAAAGGCTCTTCTTTATCTCTGCTTTTTGATCTGCGGCTTTTACTTTGGCCACGCTTCTGAAATGCCGGAGGCACCTCATATTCTTCATCTGTGTTTTCAGTGGAATCTTATTCATCTGAAATCTCTTATGGTTGGATCTGTTTCTTGGGAGCCTTCTTACCCCTGCGACCATGGAACCTTTCTTTGAATGGATTTCTTTCTGAGCTGGTCCCGGACTGCTCATTCATCATTTTGTTCATCATTTTTGTGAACATGGCATACATTTGAGGGTCTATGCCATCGTCTTCTTGCTGCTGCTCTCGACTCTTCTCAGATCGAGGGGAACCCATCTCTTCTTCCGAGGCTGACGAGTACTGGGATGCCGTGGTTCTTTTGCCTGATCTTGTCTCAACCATCAAATGGTATGGATGCTCTCTGCAGGGCAAAGACCTGATTAGATTATGAAGGAATTAGCTTTTGGAAGAAATATTTGCTGAAAATATGGTAGACAATTTGGAAAAGATGTCCCATTACTAGGGACTGAGTCATCGTGGGAATCACGACAATTGTGTTGTCATTCCTTCTGCAAAAGAAATAAACAATGAAAATATGCCTTGTTACCTAGGCGAGGTCGTCAAACCACAATGGAAAGAGAAAGAAAATTTTATTGAAATGGGGAAAACATGACTTTATTGATCTTGACAAAGAGGTGGGGGACAAACAATTTGCCACCATTCACGATAGTCGGCAGACACTCTAGGACCTAGAAAGATTTTGAGAGAGACAAAGGAATCCCAGCCGTAGCGGGCAGAATGATATGCCCCGGACCATTGTGCGGAAGTGAGATCAAACTCTGCCATAACTCCTGATAACAGTCGGACTTCGACATACTGCTGCCTCTGGGAGAACTGCCGAACACATCTCTCTAGTTGGTAGTAAGTGCAGAAGAATGGTCCCAGCAACTTGAACCGCTTGCCATAAGCGTACGTATATCTGGGAGGAGATATTTGTCGATCAAAATAGTCCCAAACAACGTCATCCTCTTGAATGTTGTCGATCATAGACCGGTACTGCGCCACTGGAAGGAGTTCTTGACCATTGTATCTGAAAGAGCTTGCTCGGGCTGGAACGTGTTGGAAAAACCAGGACTGAAGTGCATAGATGCATCCTTCAACTAAAATGGACTCTCCAAGTGAGAATCGAGTCAGACCTCGATATAGGAAGGCGAGCGCTGCCATGGCTATGGAGAGGCGATTGGTTTGCCGACTTCCCCATCTTTTCATAAGTTGGATTATCCTGATGTCCATGTAGTTCTGTCCATCTGGGAAAAGGGACAGTCCTACAGTGCATAGAACCATTGCATTCTGAATCTTTTCTTTGGTTGTTCTTGAAAGCGAGCTGACTTCGACGAAGGTCCCGTACTGGCGGTACAACTCAAGTAGGTCAACATATTCATTTCCTTCCAACTGGATCAGGGGCCAAGATCGGCGGCCTGTCATACGAGCTAAGGAGTCTCGGGGGTCCAAACCCTTGACATTGATAAGGAATTGATGCTCTAAGGGGTCTCCTGGTTGACCGGCTGGTTCTGGCAACCCCATGATTTCTGAAAATTCATCCATTAAAACGGTCATCTCTCCCCACGGGAACCAGAAGGTACACGTTCGAGGATTTCATCGCTCCGCCATTGCATGGATCAGGTTGCCATTGATGGTCTGCTTTCCGACTGCCGACGCTAGTTCTAATCCGCACTCGCTCAAATGGTCCAGGAACATTCGGGAAAAGCTCTTTAGCCAAGAATAGTACCACCGGGGAATGAAAGTTCCAGTGCTAAGGGCTCGATGTTCAGGACGACCTTGTCGCACCTCGTAGGAGATGTGACCTTCAGGAAAGATAGGATGGACTTGACTGGATGCCATCGAACTGAAAACAGAGAAAGACTCAGAATGAGACTTAGGAAAATGTGAGAAATTTTGAAAAATTTTGCAGGCAGGATAAAAATGCAGCTAGAAATTCGAGATCCAGTAGAAAGGTAGAATGTAAAATCGCCTGGAGTTTTGGGAGAAATGGGATTTTTGAAAAAAATCATCCAGGGTTTGAGAAAAAGATCTTGTGGAAAATAAGGATATTTTGAAAAAGACCTAACGAGTTAAAAAAAAAAAACATTGGGAAATATAAAGAATGGAGAAAATCGTACATACAATTACATCCTGCACAAACATTTATGCATATTCAGCACTCCCTAAAAGGCTGACTCTAGATGCATCAATTTGAAAACAGCTGTAGGACCTTAATCCTAACTCTAAGTTCAGATCATCTTTGTCCAATCCAGTTATGCCGATATACCCGAATCGAAATCCGAGGTACGTGGCATAGAATTTCAACTCCGGTTCTAAGGTAAGTTTTTCCAACATCCTTGAGCGCCTACCGATATACTTCGGACTGTGGCCCACGGTACGTGGTAGGGGGGTGTTAACCCAAATAGTTGGCCCAGTTGTGAGGCTCTGTCCCGAACTATGGTTCTGGAAGAGAGCCCAGCAACGTGAAGACCGGGTAATGATAGGTAATGGAGATTTGAAAAAATGATCACATGCAAGAAATAGAGGGCTCTAAGTCCTAGAGAGATAGATTTTGAAAATTTTGAAGAAGCATACATTGTTTGCATTCAGATCCTAAATCGAGGAGGATTGCATTTAGACCTAAGTCTATGTGAGCATGAAAATATCTCCTCAATATGGTCCTACCAAACCATGCCTAAGCTATATGCATTCAATGTCAGCTGGGTCAGAATCTAGGCTCCTAGGCTCACATGATATTGAAAAAAAGCTGACATTTTATGAACATAATTTTGATAATTGAACTAAGTCAAGCATAATTTAGGTCAGACAAGGACAAGTCCCATCTCGGTCGCCAAACCTGTTATTGTCGCAAAATTTTTCCCCCGTCTTCCCTTCCTTGCGGAAGAGAGAGAGGGGAAACGCTTTCGTGCTTCAAACTTTGACCGGATTTTGGAAATTGTTTTGAAATACTCGCCTCCGTTTTTGAAAATTGCAGGAAAATCCATGGGATGGGGCTCGACCTGTCGGTACGAGGTTTGACCGTTCCTGTCGCCTTTAATAGGGGTAATCGAACCAAGGACCAAAACTATGCTTGACTTAGCGAAATTATCAAAGTTATGTTCTATCCTAAATGCACAGAGAATTCAGGCATGTGCTATGAGATTTTGGAAAATGCCAGTTGGAAAACATGATGTATGCTTAGAAAAACATTTGGAGTTGGAAAGAATCTCTCATGAAAAAGGTCAATTTCTCAGAAAACTCAGATAAAAAGGGTTTTGAAAACATGAGAAAGCTTATAAAGATGTGAGAAAATCAGGAATAGTTGAAAATCCTGGGAAAATGGAAGTGATTCTTGAGAAAAGATGAACCTTTTGAAAAGGGAAACACTTCTTAGGAAAACTTGGACTTTGAGAGTTTTCTTAGGAAAATGATGGAAATTCATAGGAAAGCTCATTGGAGAAGGAAATTCAAAACCTGGGAAGTTGAAATCCTGGGAATTTTACCCTTTTGAAATACTTGGAAATCGATTTTGGATCTTGGAGAAAGATTGGAAAACTCTTTTGAATCTCTTAAGAAAATATCATTTTCTTGGGAAAACTGTGGAAAACTTGTCTTTGGAAAACCGATTTTGAAAAATCCTTAGAATTTCTTGAGAAATCGATTTCTTGAGAATGAAGTTTTCTTGAGAAAATCTTGAGAAAATCAATGATTTTATGATGCAAATGACATAAGTGAATGAATGCACTTTGAAAAGATTTTCTAAGAGATTTGTTGGAAAAATATGCATTAAGTCAAGATAAATCCTTCACATATCCTGACTGTGGCCATGAATATGTTCAGAATTTAGTTGATTTGATGCACATGATTTTGAAAACTTTGGAAATATGATGTGCATTTTAAGATAGCCTAAGAGTGTAGGCTCAATGTGACTAGTAGAAAGATGATGGATCTGGGTCTCGTCCATATTCCGACTAGGGCCGTAAATATGGATCCCACCGAGTCCATCAACTCCCTAAGAGTTGGTGCACGTGCCATTCGTGAACATCCATAGTGCTTTTGAAATAAAATGCATGAATCATATAAGCAGGATATTGCATAAATTCAAACTATATGATATGCATCCTAGTCTAAGCAGGAAATTAACTCTCTTATTCCAAAATTTACATTATTACATCACTAAATAAAGGAAATAAAAGAAATTTTCAGACTTCAGCTCCTTTTGAATGTCCCTGCCAAACTTGAAATAAGGTTAGCTCAAATATGTGGGTTTCTCCAAAATTTTCCAATAATATTATGAAATTATTGGATTTAATTGGATATAAACCCTATGATCATGCTTCCTTGATGTTTTGAAATGATGTAAATGCGGGTAATTCAGTGGAAAACAGTTTGAAATTCGGAATTGGTGGTCAAAATGACCAAAATACCCCTAATTATAAAGTTATACCTTTAAAATCAGGGTTTTTTGAAGGAAAACTTGTAAAATTGAGATTTTGAAGTTCAAATTGAATCAAATGATGATGAAATGCAGTAAGAGATATGATGACATGCTGCTAGACACATTAAGACTGTAAAATCAGAATTTGGTATTTTGCAATTTATCAAAAATAACGATTTTCGCTTGTTTTTCGCTTGGATCCGGGTCCTGCGGGACCCTGTTTTGGTATTATGGATGATCCGAACTTCAAATGGATTCCAAATTGCACCAAATTCGGTATGAAGCATCTAAACACTCTGATAAACAACCTAGAATGCTAAAAATCGCGAAATGATATGATTTAAATGCTAAAATTCAATGAAAGTCCTAAAAATGATGGATTTTGCCCATGGATCCGAACCAAATGCAATGCCTAATATGATAATGCAAGATTTACACCATGGAAACTTCTGATATTTTCATACTGCTAAAAGACCTGAAATGGAACATTTTTGGTTTTTATAGCCTCGGGATTTGAGCCATGGTGAGTTCAATAACAGAGATTTAATTCTGACAGAGGTAAAAATCACACTAATCTGATGATAAATGCTAAAGAAATAAAAACGGCCATGGAAATTTATGAAATTAATCAGAGTTATGCACGACACCTACATGAACAACTTTCATGTTTATGACTTCGGCATTTGATCAACGTAAACACAGATAAAAATATAACGATTTCTGCCTAAACTAACAGAACAGACAAATGTAGCAAAACAGGGGGCTGACAAGAAAAATCCGAAGCAGGGGTTAACACTGTTCTAAAAATTACAGGCTTTCAGATTAAAATATAGGACATCTCTGACACCACTTTCACTTTTTACAGTTTCAGATTTGGAGCAACACACAAAGAGAAACCATAGCCCTAAGTCATTCCAAGATCTCAGAGGCCCAAATTAGGCTCTGACACGTGTCCTAAACTCTCGGATTTTTTTCAGCCATAAAAAAAATCATAAAAATATGAAAAAATCACATTAAAAACTATACATTCTCCCGAGTTCAGAACATCTTTCGGATCGAAAATTGGATCTTTCATGAGGGATATCTCGATTTTACAAGTCGGCAAATGATTTTCAAAACGTATCCCGGGTAACAAAACCCGACTTGCCATTTTGAATGTTTACCATTATAAACAAATTCAAATGGCTCCGAATTTTTGGCAAAATTTTACGGACACCTGCGGGCGCATTCCGTGATTTTTTTGAGATTTTTAATAAAAAACAAAATGCATAAAATGACGTGTTGACTGACTGACAAAAACAGAGACCTACTGAAAATAAGCAGAATTGAAATAAAGGCTAAATTAATCCTAATTAATTCATGAAATATGCTAAATGAATGAAATAAAATGCAAATTAAACCTAGCTAACTATATTAATGTTAAAAATCATCATGGAAGCATAACAAAACATTTTTATATATGTCGTTTTATGAGAATAGCTCAATCCATCCCTCGGATGAGCTCTTTCTTCAAACGACTCCCGATTCGGATTATAGAATCACATCAAGGGGAAAAGAAGTGCACCTTGCTTCGTTACGCAGCGTAGGAGCTCTTGAAAGGGGCAGCTATCACGAGCTTCCTTCGTCCTTCGCTCCGAGCTTCGGATGGTCCACCAAAATCGAGCTCTGTTGGAATCGGATTGGCCACAGCACGAGTTCTACTCCACCTTCTTCAATGCGCCAAAGGGGGCACGATTTCCACAGTTCAAAATCTGATTTTAGGAAGGCTAGGTCGGATTTTTCAAGTTCACAAGAGCTAAAAAAAAAATGATCTCTTTAGGCTGGGCGTGAACCCTTGTTTTTATAACTTTTCTGAAAAATTTTGAAATTCAAACAGGCTGGATCTGAGCCCTCCATGTGGCGCCATCTCAGGGGGTGTCATCTAAGGGGTTTGAAATTCGAATTTGTCTTTTGCAGGGAATCCTCATATGGTGCCACCTCAAAAGGTGTTTTGATTTTGAGAAAAATAAAAGAAAATGGAAATTTTGTGGGTGAGACACCTTAGCAGGGGGATTTGGAATTTTTTAAAAGTTTGTTTGATTCTCTCTGCAGGGAACTCCCAGAAGGCGCCACCTCAGAGGGTGCTCTCTTGGAGTTTGAATTTCAAATTCACTTTTTGTAGGGAGTCCTCAGGTGGCGCCACCTCATGGTGGGCTACCTTTATTAAAAATAAAATAAAAAATAAAAAAAATGGAGCCAAGTGGAGTCCTGGAATGGTGCCACCTCAAAAGGTGTTTGACACATGTCAGAAGGACAAAACAGTGGGCTCAGAAGGCGCCACCTCAGAGGAATTTGAATTTTGCTTTTTCTGGTGAAAGGAGATCTGGACATGTGGCAGTCCAGGACGGTTCCAAGTGTCAGCCTGCTGGAGAGGTTCTTCAGATGGCGCCACCTCAGAGGAGAATTCGAATTTCAAATGGAGGTTGGCTCTAGAGGAATGGGGGATGGACATGTGGCGCCACCTCAGGGTGGCTCCTACAATGCCATGTGGCAAGAGGGAGGGAAAGGATATGTGGCGCCGTCTCAGGCCATCTGGAAAAATCAAAGCTCAGGATTTTCGCCACCTAGTGCCTTGTTTGAATTTTGAATGGTTTGCTTTTTCTGAAGAAAGCCAGGAGTGACATGTGTCTCCTACTTTTCTGAAAGAAGTAGGGAGAAGACATGTGTCCTCTACTTTTTCTGAAAGAAGCAGAGAATGACACGCGGCAGAGGGAAGAGAAGGTGGGCCAGGCCATGTGGCGCCATCTCAGACAACCTGGAAAAGGTAGAAGTTCAGGATTTTCGCCACCTATGAAGAGTTTTGAACTTTTGAATTCTAGTTTTTCTGAAGAAAGCAGAAAACGACACGTGGCGTCTACTTTTTCTGAGAAACTGAGAGATTGCCATGTGTCCTCTGCAGGAGACACTCCAGATGGCGCCACCTCAGAGGAGACAAGCCTACCTTTTCTATAGGAATTTAGGAGTGACACATGTCTCCTACTTTTTTGAGAAAAGTAGGGAGAGACATGTGTCAGGCTACTTTTTCTGAAGGAGGGAGAGGTTGACACGTGTCCTCTGCAGGAGACACACTTCAAGTGGTGCCACCTCAGAGGAGACAAACTCCACTTTTTCTAGACAGGACAACCTATGACACTTGGCATCTCCTGGTAGTCTTTGAAATGACACATGGCGCAGGATGGATAGGGTGACATATGGCAGATAATTGGGATGACATGTGGTGGCTTCTGAAGGTAGCCCCACACTGACACGTGGCAGAAGAGGGAAGGTGACATGTGGCACCAACTCTAAGTGAACCCTATGCTGACACATGGCATGTAAATGGGAGGAGAGAGAAAGGACAGGTGGCACCAATCCAGGGGACAAGGCTCCTATATTTTTGGGTTTTTCAAAATTCAAATTTTCAAAAGAAAAGCTTGTGTGACACCACCTCAGTGTGGGTCCCACATTGCTTCTTTATTGAAATAAGGATAAAACAACTTCTTTTTGGAATTTTCATAAAATCTGGACTAATGGGCAAAACAGGAATTTTGGAAAGAGTTGGCTCTTCTAGGGCGATTTTGTAAAAGAAAGATATTTGAAATTGTCAAAAAGGGCAAAATCTGAGGTGAAGTGACTGAAATCCATATTAAAAACTATCCAGATCGTTTTCCTGAGAAAATATTTTGACATTCAGAGTCCTGGGGGTAAAATGGGAAGAATTGATAATTTTGAAGACCCAGGGTTTTGAAATCAATTTTGAAAAGGATTGAAATTCTAATCTGGATTGAAAATTTTGAAATCAAGAGTTTTGGACCTCGAAATGACATGCTGTGCAGTGCAGTGATTCGAAATGCTCATGCAATGATATGTAATGTCATTTCTTATGCAATAGAATCTTGAACCAAGACTTGAGGATTCCTATCTTCTGTCAGGAGTAAGATTTTGACTATCTGAGACAAAATAGAGAAATTTTGAGAGTTGCAGATGAAAATTATACTTTTGCAAGGTCCGAGCTCAGAAAATGACCATTTTGCCCTTCGGCGATTTCAAAAAGGCTGGATGATGATGCTTGGTGAAAATGCCGGGGAGGTGAGTGAAAATTTGGGGTGTTTACAGGCTCCTAAGGTTTGCATGAAAATATAGCTGACATATGTTAGAATAAAGACTTAGATCATATAAAAGTAAAGCAAAGGCACAAATTTGACCGGACGAAGACGGGTCCCATCACGATCGCCAAAATTGTGATCATCGCAAAATTTTTCCTCTCTTGTGGTTTCTCTCTCTTCATTCTCTTTCCCTTTTCTAACCTCTATTTTCCTCCTTTTTGAAGGGAGAGAAATAAAAGAAAGAAAAGAAAGAGAGAAGAGAAAAGAAAGAAAGAAAGAGAGAAGAGGAACTATTTTGCGCGGTCTCACTTGACCTTGATTTGAAAATATTTAGAAATTTAACTCGCCTCCGTTTTGAAAATATTTGCGGGAAAATGGAGAGACGAGATTCGCTCGTCGGTACGAGGTTCGACCGTTCCTGACGCCTTTACCAGGGGTAATCGAACCAAGGATTGAATCTATGCCTTTTGCTTTGCCTAAATATAATCTAAGAATTTATTCTAACTCTAAATGCACAAAGAATCATGCTTGTGCAATGCAAAGATGTATGCTATTTTGAAAAACATGTTTTGAAGATCTCCAAGTATCCTGAGATGAACTTGATAAGGGAGTGAAGAAATGATTGAATCTAACTTTAGAACTTGAGATAGATCAGAGAAGTTCTAAGTTTTTGAAGTAAATCAAAGTTGGAAAAATAAATTTTGATTTTGAGAAAGAATGATTTGAAGCTTTGAAATAAAAGAAAATGAAGTTTCAAAGTCAGAAATGGATTTTGAATTTAATCATGGATATAGGAGAAGAAGAAGATGAAATTTCTTTGAAGTGATATTGGATTTGAATCTTAGAATGAACCTGGGAAAATCAAATGGTATTTAAGAATAGAAATGGATTTAGGGAGTTCAGATGAGATGTGAAAATGGAATTGGATTTGAAATCTAGAATTGGGAATGGAATTTGGATCTCAAAAATGGATTTAAGATCCGATGTAGAATTTGGGTTTTGGGATTCTAAGATGGATTTGGATCAGAAGTCTGAGATCCAAGGTGAAATTGGATTCTGGATCCTATAAGGAAATTGGATCTGAAGTCAGAGATCCAAAAGTAGAATTGAGTTATGGATCCTAGAGTGGATTTTGGATCTGTAATCTGAGATCCAAGGTAGAATTGGGTTCTGGATCCTAGGATGGATTTTGGATCTGTATTCTGAGATCCAATGTAGAGTTGGACTCTGGATCCTAAGATGGATTTGGATCTGAAGTCTGAGATCCAAGGTGAAATTGGATCCCGGATCCTAAAATAGATTTGGATCTGAAGTCTGGAATCCATGATGCAATTTGGATCTGAAGTCTAAGACCCAAAAGTAGAATTTGTATTTAGAAAACTGGATCCAAGTTGATCTAACTTTGGATTTGGGTCTTGAAAGTCCAAATGGGACTTTTGAAGATGGATCTGGGATTTGAAAAACCCAGATTGAATTTAAAATTTAAGAAGAGTCAAAATCAACCTCAAACTTGTGATTTTTGAATTTGAAGATAAGCTTGATTTTTGAATTTGAAGATGAATCAGAAACTTCAAAGTTAAATTGAACTTTGAAATTGAATTTTGAATATAAAATGATTTTGGAATTTCAAAGTCAAATTGAACTTTGAAATTGAATTTTTGAATTTTGAAATGAGATAGAATTAGATAAGATTTGATCTGAGAAATGAAGAAGAAGAATCACTTGGAATTTTGAAAAGGAAATTTTGAAAATATAATGCAATTCTATCCTATATGATGAATGAATTTAAATAAGTTGAAATTGGATTTGAAAACTATATTTCATTCTTCAAATGAATTTATATAAGACTAATGATATAATACACTCCTGACTATGGTCATTGAATGTATTATATAATAGTCATATCTAAATTCAAATGAAGGATAAAATACATTTTTGGTGCTTTTATAGAATTTAAAATGAAATTAACCCTCAATATACCCTGACTATGGCCATTGGTATATATTTTGGGTTAATTTTAAGTTAAATTCTGATAAAAGAAGAAAATATTTTATGAAAATATGATGAATTTTGAAAATGGATCCAGTGTTATTTTGTAGAAGATAAAAATGCTAAGTTTTGTCCACACCCTGACTATGGCCATTGATGTGGATCATCAACTTAGTATTTATTATCTCTTACGAAATGGTGCATGTGTCATTCGTGTTTCACCATTGTGAGAATTTTGAAAAATAAAGGCAAAAATGCATGAAAACAAGCAATTCATGATATTTACAATGCTCATTCATTCTACCTAAGACAGGAAATGTAAATTCTTATTCAAATCTAGCTATTACAACTTGAATCTGATTAAAAATTGAAAGAATCTCCAAGAAGATAGCTATTTTCATGTATTTCCTGCAAAATACTTGGTTAGCATAAACAAACAGAGGAGAATTTGCATATATCATGTTGATTTCAAAGATACGAATTATGAAACATTTATATACTTACCTTGTGTTTAATACTCCAACAAAATAATGTAAGTGTTTCAAGGCATGGAAGGGTAGCTATATATATATATATATATATATATATATATATATATATATATATATATATATATATATATATATATATATATATATATATATATATATATATATATATATATATAACATGGAGGTAGAGGAATGTTTGATGTAAACAAGTTGTAGTGATATATACAAAATGCAGGGGATATACTAAGTGGGGTGCCGTGAAGGCACACAGGTGTTATGCAACTCGGGAGGTGCTGAAAAGGATAGTTAGCAGGTGTAAAGTAGCTATAGATGTGACTGTAAGTACAGGAAAGTGCTGATGCACAGATGATAGGAGGATCGCGGCATGCTGTGAGAAGATGGAGTTGAAGATGTTTTTGTCCATGGTGAAGATGGAATGAATGATGTATATGCAAGAGGCAAACTGAAGGTGCTGGGCAACATATGTCGCAAAGGTGAAATATGGAAGCAATGTGTTGTGAAGACATAGTGACTGGAAGCGAAAGTGCACTGTAACTTGTGATGATGATGTTGTTAAATCGCAGAAATGATTGATGCACTAATACTGCAGGTAAGTGAATACTGAAAAGTATGCGTCAGACACATTCAAGTATATGGGTGCATTATGTAGTAATGGTGCTGAGTGATGTAGGGAGATGATATGTTGGATATACAGATGTAATAATATTATGGTGTGAATGGCTATTGGTGATTGCAGGAAATACACATGGTGGGGATTATGAGTGTATTTACTAATATCAAATGACAGGTAAACATAAGTGTGAAGTGTTGTGCAGCATAACAATGGAAAGAGAGGGTTACAGGTGGATATATGATGTCGGCAGCAAGTATGACAGATGAGATGCTAATGGTGCACTTTGTAGGAGATGCAAAGTGGGTATTGGGATGTTTGTAGATAACCATGAGGCAATACAAGAATCACGTCTCTTCCTGCAGGTGAGAGATGGGTCCTAGATTCTCTCTTACTAGCATAAACTTTAATGTATGCCAAGACCAAATGTATGAGGTCAAATCTGGTTTGACATTCGTGAAAAGGGTCTCTGATGCTCAACACTCTTGGAGAAGAAAAGTATTTTATACATGCATATACAGGAATAATAGCAAGATTACTTTATTTAATCTACAGATTCTAGCCCAAGCAGATTTTGTAAGAAGAAATGAAACATTCCAAAATTAATTAATATCTGCAAAAGGAATTTTACAGGAACAGAAGATGTTCTGCAGGAAAGTAAAGAAACGTTGTACCTTTTCCTAAGATAGAAAAGGCTATCATAAACCTGATGCTACATCATGGAATGACTAAAGATAAAATTAGAGAGATATTGCAATTGGGAAGCTAACAACTTGCACTTACCGCCACCCAAGTGAAACTCACCAAATCAAAGCCCGTTGATCGAATCTAACATGAATAATCGCAATGGAAACCAGGTAATACAAGAGTTTATTTCGAACTAAACAGTAGATGGTGATTCATAACTGAACCAGATTCTAAAGGAAAGCTCAGATGAAGACATGTTAATTTAAAAGTATGGATAAAACGATGAGATCAGAAATACTGAAAAACAGTTGTAAAAAAAAAAAACTAAGGGTGTAAATTAATAAAAAAAAATGTTGAATGAAGAGAGAATGATGATACTGTAAAAAAAAAAATATCCAGATACTAGCATTCAGCAGATCTGGGAAAAGAGTCTGATGCTGATTAAATACCAACAGTATAATGAACATGAAACAGGTAATGAAAGATAAATCAAAAATTGAGATAAACATAGGAAAACGATAAGGCCAAATGGGAATTTACAAGCGATAAGTAATTAGGCTAAAAATGGGTAATATTAAAGAGAACAACAGAGAATAAGATGGATTATCAAAATAGTACAAATGATTGACTATAAGCAAGAAATCAGAATAAAAAAAAATGAAAAAAAGAAAGAGGAAAAAAAAAAGTGAATGAATGAAATGATGAAAAATAGATGGTGTTGTGAGACATAGCAGAACTACTAGCTAATATGCACGGGAGTAACAAACAATCTAACAGAATAATGCAAGACACCTATATACAATGAGCCTTCCATTAAAATCGGGTTTGAACCCTTTACAAGGTAGCAGGTAGATACAGGGGCTATGAACCCATCCTTGAATACCCCGATGTTCAGAAAGAAAAGGAAATGGAAGCTGAACCAGTAAAAGAACAAGGCCAAAACAATGATAATAACATGAACGAGAATAGATTAAACAGAATTTAGAAATGAACTATAAAAGGAAAAGCAGAATTGTTGGAATATAGATATTCCATTGATGTAGCAAGGGGTGGGTCGATCCTGCTACTGGCAGATCGATCTCATCCATTATGCCTTAAAGAAGAATAAAATTTAAAATAAATCAAGAAACGCGATAACACAAAATTTCTATAACAAATCCAATGAAGAAAAAAAAAGGAAATTTATGAGGGGGAAGGCAGTCTGATGGGGAAGGGAGTGAGACACTTACCTCCATGGTTTTGCAGGGATTCCAAAAGAAGGAGAGGTGGATGATCAGATCGTCAAGGATTGAAAAGGAAAGGATCGATAATCGATTTCTTCAGTAGAGCTGTAGAAATTTTGAAGGAGGAAATTCTCCTGGATATTGCTTATTCCTGTCTTCACTTATGTCTCTCCTGAGTGATGATTTGCTATTTCGTCATTGGTGGGGAAGACCGGGAAATAAGGAGCTGAAGAAGAAGTAAAGAAAGACGAATCGAGAAGAATGTTGTGGAGGGGTGGAACGCAGTGCCCTGCTCCCCCTGCGTGATCTTCTTTTTAAGAGTGAAGAAGAGCCTTCGAGAGAGGGTTTGTTGGAGATGGAGGGAGGCGGCTGAGGTGAAGGCGATGGAGGGCACACGGGAGGATGGTCGTTGGCCATTTTCCCAAATTTACAAAGAGGGGGCTCCTTTTCTAATGGTTTTTTGTAAAATGGTTCAAGGTGAGTTTTTCGGCAAAATCTTCAAAAACCACTTATTTTTCTCGTAGTTTTTCCTAATTTTTTTGGTTTTTTTTGCATGATTTTTCATTTTTTTTGTATTTTTGGAACAAAAACTAAGTTTTTACACGAAATCAAAGATTAAACAATAATATTTTTTTTGTATTTTTCTGAGAAATATTTACAAAATATTTCTCTGAGAATTTCAGACCATTTCGGGAAATTTCTTCAGAAGACTGGGTTTGGACCCGAGTTTTTAGAAAATGTTTGAGTTTTTGAAGCTCGAATCGAGAAATACACGTGATGGATCCAAACGGATGTCGGATGGATTGTCCAAGCTATTTAAAAACTATTTTTGGTTTTTTCTGTAATTTTAATTTAAGATTTGGACAATGAGATTTGGATTTGGATCTGGACAATGGATCCAGATCCGAAATCAATTTAAACATATGAAATGAATTTAATTTTAATAAAACTAGAGAAATGAACTGGAATTTAGATTTGAAATGACCCATTTGCTCAGAAAATGAATTTAGGGGCAGAAAGGGAATATTTAAAAGATTTTGAAAAAATTGGGGTGTTCACAAGAGCATATCACTTTCCCCTCTTGACCCTTGATTCTTTTCAGCAGGCACAGCCAAAGTGATGCCGTTTGGTGATAAAGAATGTATATAGGAAGAATATGCTGATAAATGATGTGTAGGAGTAAAGTGCAAAACAAAAGATCAAACTTACCAAACCAGATTACAGGAAATGCTAACATATAACAGGAAGTCACAGGAATAAAGATGAGGACCACTTGACGATTTAGAGTTCTATCAGAATTTGTTTAGCAATTCAAATTTTGAACACCTGATCTCCCGTGGAAAGACATTCAGAAACATGTACGACAACAACAAACTTGTCTTTATAGCCAGAGGTAGTTATCGTTGATCCATCAACATCAGAGCACATGTCTCCTCAATGACTTGGCCCACATTGACTCTTTTGGCTTAATTCTCGGGTGATTGATATTCCATCTGGAGCGTGCCTTTGCCATAATACATGCCCACAAATGGCTTTCTTACCTGAATCAGCAACACACCATTACACCTGGGCAAACCTTGAGAAATAATATGCCGATTGTATCATTTCCTCTCCCAGTTGGGCATTCAAGTCAATGGTCCATTAGCAAATCTGATGTTTTATCAAGTCTGCCATAATATACCCATACAGAAAAATTGTTTTAACATTCTTACATCACTTTGCTATGCCATACACCTCTTTCTTCAACCGATGGTCTCTCTTTCAATGGAGATACAGGGCATATGACGTTTTGAGGAAAAATATAACAGGCATCGATGTAAATGAATACAAAGGTGAATCCTCGCTATTACCAAACGAGGCTAGAGGGTTAGAATCAAAACACCATGTTATTGAAAAACAGGGGGGGGGAATCAAATAATGCATGTTAGATAGAAGAGAAAATCACAACGCCAAAGACAAATGTAACAGAAAACAGACAACGATATGAAATAGAATCAATGCATCAGAACAAAGAATAAACCATGTAACACATTGTAGAGATTAGGGGGGGTACACATTAATACAAATAAGCAAAAACATGTCAATAGATGAACAAGTGAATTAATTAATGTACTAAAATGCATGATGCAGGTTGTCATATGACGAATCTAATCATGAAATACCATGGGATGCAACAAATAAAATTAGAGATGCGGATCGAGGAGCATCAGGGTATGAAATCAGATAGTATAAAAAGAAAAATCGAGCATAACAGATAATTGTAGCCAAAAAGAAAAATAAAGGATCAAAAAACATATCAAAAAGATGGGTCCAGAAACCTGATACCAACTAGAAAATGACAAGAGAAAGTCAAACTAACGCCAGCTACAGATTATCATGGCACATAAGCTTGAAATTATAACGGTGCTGCTAATGACGGATGTATCAACTTGGTTTGAACATAAACCAGAAAGACTCGACTACAACATAAAAAGAGAAGATGTTGGAGTAGCCACTCCATTGATGTTGCAACGTGCAGGTTGGTGATGCCATAGGTAGACCAACACCAACACATGTGCGTTAATGGGGAAAAAATGGAAAATTCCAAAGCAAGGAAGAAGAAAAAGAAAAAGAAAAAGAAAAAGAAAAAATAATAAAATAAAATAAAATAAAATAGAAGGGAGAGGGAATTTTTACCTCGTTATTGTTGGGGATCAGATCTTCTTTGGAGTGACTGTAAAGAAATCACCTCAGGAGACCGCTCTTCAGCTTTTTTTTGCAAAGGGGAGCTTTAGAGAGAAAATGACACAAATGGATGGGTTTCATCGATGATCCTGCTCCCTTTCGCTTGCCTTGTTTATATAGAAAGGGAGGAAGAATCGAGAAACAAGCGGTTGGGGAATGGAAGGTTGAGATGAGGGCAAATGATCGATGGGTCTCCCGCCCTCCAATCCCCTGCGAGGATTTTCTGGGGAGGAGGCCGTTGGGGAGAAGTTTCTAGGGGGTTCGGTGGGCTGAAGGGAGCGATTCAGAGAGGGAGAGGGGCGTCGTCCTGGGCCTCCGACCCCTTCTTGCGAAGGGTTTCTCAAAACCTTAAGAAAACTTTCAACGGACCCCCCCCCCCTTTTGATAAAAATATTTTATAAAGAGGGGGCTCGTTTTGAGAGTTTTTTAAAAAAACATAATTCTTCACAAACGGTTTTTCAAAAAGAAAGGGTTTTTAGAAAAGGACATTTTTCAAAAAAAGGGTTTTCAAAAACTATTTTTTTCTTTTTCTATTTTTTTTGTTCTTTTCTTCATTTTCTATATATTTTTTTTGATATTTTTGGAATAAAATCTTAAAATTTACGAGAAAACAAAGATTTAAAACTAATTTTTTGTATTTTTGAGAAATATTTACAAAAGATGGTTTTTCTGAGAATTTGGGGCTATTTTGGGGAAATTTCTTCAAAAAAATTAAGTTTTGGACCCAAGTTTTGAGAAAATATTCGAGTTTTAAACCTCGAATCGAGGAATATAACGCGATGGATCCAAACGGATATCGGACAAACTGTCTGAGCCTTTCAAAAGGTTATTTTGGTAATTTTGGAATTTGGTTTATAAATCGGCTGACAAAGCTCAGATTTGGATTTTGACAATGGATCCGGATCCGAAATTGAGTCAGATGTATAAAAATGAATTTAATTTCAATAAAATCTAAGAAATAACTGGAATTTAGATTGAAAACTGACTCGATTGCTCAAAAATGGGGTCAGAGGCAAAAAGAGAATATTTACAACATTTTAAAAAATTTGGGGTGTTCACAGATGCCCCTCTTTACTACTAAGCCGGTTGAAAGCCGAGCTTAGTGGCAAAGAAACACTCCAAATTTTGAAAAATGCCCCAGTAAGCAGATCTGAGTTGGGCGTGGAAGAATGACTTTTCAGGCTTAAAAACCTTATCCTGAATGGTTTTGGGGAGACAAAATCCCCGACAATGGTATGATTGAATAATATAAATGAGGAAATCATGGTGGGACTTTGGATGAAGATCCCTAAATGGTGGAAAAATCAGAATTTTGATCAAGTCTCATGGGTGAGACAAAATCAACTTTTGAAATGACTCAGGTTTAGCCCTTATCCTGGATGGGACGAAGATAAATCAAGATGATTTGGATGGGGAAAGGGGTATAAGCGGACCTCGATGGGACATTTTGAGAGGAATGCCTCGTGAGACGAACTTAAGTATGATTCTTTCCTGAATGGATATACATACAACATACAACATGGATTCCTTTGTGGAAAGAAACCATGATGGAACTGGGAGGATGTGAACACCCCAATTTTTTCAAAGTTTTGTAAAAATGACCCTTTTGCCCCCGGTCCCGTTTTCTGAGAAGACCGAGGCTAAATTTCAATTATTCTTCAGATTTTCTGGATTAAATTTCACACTGATATATTCAAAATAAATTTCGGATCCGAATCCAGCACTTTAAATCCATATTTCCTCAAAATCTGGATCAAAACCCATTTTCTGAAGAAATTTTCTCAAAATAGCTTTTAATTCTCAGAAGGTTTCTCTTTTGTAAATATTTTTTTGCAAAAACACAAAAAATTGGTTTTAATCTTTGTTTTCTCACAAATCTTAGGATTTTTACTTAAAAATACAAAAAAAATGAAAAATGACACAAAAACCAAAAAAAGATTGGAAAAACCACGAGAAAAACAAATGATTTCAAGCCTTTTGAAAATAATTTCGCTAAAAACCTCGAGAGCCCCCTCTTTGTAAAAACTCGAAAATCAAAGGGGCTCCTCCGCAAATTTTTTTTTCTTCTTTTAGGGTTTTACAAACCTTCGTAAGGGATGAAGAGGGCGAAAATGGCCCCCCTCATCGCCCAACCGCCTTCTCCTTCTCTCGGCTCAGCCTTCACAACCAACCTCCATCTCCACCTTCCATTTCCACCGATCGCCCCCCTTTCCTCCCGTCGATCTCTAACCGAATCTCTCCCGAACGTTCGTCCCCCTCCTTAAGAGGGGCACGATGAGGAAACCCTATGGCACCGCTTCTCCACCCCTCCATACGCATCTCCTTCTCTTCCTCTGTTTCCCTTCTCTTTCTCTCTCCTTTTCCTTTTTCTTTGCTCCTTCCCCTTTTCTCTTTTGAAAAGAATTTGATCGGGCCAGCAAGAACACGAAGAGAAGGAATTCCTTCCTCTCGATCTTTGTCAATCCAGTCGATCATCACTCAAGAGAGCCACGGAGGTGACCAACCTCATATGCCAACAACCTACAGGAGGTGTTGCTCCATCATAAATCGAAGCCCAGTCCCAGCCCCTTTGTTATTCAGAATTAACTAGAGAAAGGGGGGTTATCAACAACAGTAGGGCTTCGGGCCATAAAATTGGATCCCCTCCCTCAAGCGAACTACGGTGAGTGTTCTTCTCTATTTCGTTTTCTGATTTTCCCCTTTTTGTTTGCTTGCCATAAGCCCCATCGACGCACCCTCTGCAACTTTGATTTGTATATAGCAAATCGAGCTGCAGACAGGCAACATCAAAGGAACAATCATCTTCCTACATTTCTTTCGTTTCTTTGTTTTATCTATTTATCTTTTTTTTTTTTTTACGAATTCCACTTTTGTTCTGCCCCTCTGATATAGTTCATCTGAATCCCAAATTTGATTTTTTTGTTGATTCTCGACTTTATTTTGTCTTGATCCTTCTATGAATTTTTCAATTTTCTGTTTGTAATCTTTATGCTGGGTAGTTGATTTTTTTTTTTTTTTTTATATGGTCATTGCGTTTGGATTCTGTTAACACAGTAATTGCTCCTTGAATCCTCATTATCATACGTGACCGTGTCTTGTCATAATATGAATATGTGTGTTAAATTTTTTTTTTTGCATTATTAAGTGGATGGTCATTTCTACTAGCTCTTTTGGTTTATTACTGATCTTGATGACTTTTTTTTTCCTTTCTCTTCCTTTCTCTCTGCATAAATTTTTCCTGGATTTGCTTATTTGCCTAATAGCAATATTGTGTACAGGAATATCAATAGAGCAGGTATATTAGTTAATTCTGATAGAGAAGCTAAACTGGTATATCTTGGCATAACGAGACATATCAGTTGTTGTTGTTTTTTTTAAAAAAAAGAAATCCATACAGGAGGGATCCAGGAGTTGTAATGGCTAAGTGTTAAATTATTGGGCAAATTTGCAAATATTTGCTGGAAAATACCTGTCTCTGTTTAGTCATTAAAGGTTTGTTGGTGCTAATGTTGCCGGTGTTTTCGACAGATTTATGTTAACTAACTTTGTGTTCATGTTAGCAGCCTGTTAGACGTGTTGAGCACCAAGCACATAGTGCTCCGAAGAAGGCCATTGAAAAAGGTACATACGTCATAGAAACTGATATTCGTTTTTGAGACTTAAACATAATTGATATTCTTACCACCAAGGATGGTGCTCTCATATGTCTCCATGATGTCTATCTTGACGATACCACTGACATTGCAGAACACAAAGAGTTCACCAATCTCAAAAGAACCTATGAAGTACAGGGGTCTAACATTACTGGGCTCTTTACAGATAGCAAATATTTGCTGCTTGTAGTGGAGTAATTGAAGTTTGGTTCACTCGTATCTGAGCCCTCTGGGTTTAAATACAGAGGTTCATACCTTTTTTGTTTGCCATACTAATGTGTTCAATTCCATATCTATACTAGAATGTTTGTTCTTTATCATTGTTACATGCAACTATTTGGTAAAGTAATTAGGATCGGAAACCATTTATTCTATGTTTGTCAAGATTCATCAGGTGGCTCATAGCTCATCCTTGTCCTGTAATTGTAATATTGGCGCCTTTAAAATAGAAAGCTTCTCAGTTTCAAGGGATCAAAAAAAAAATTAAACCCCATATGAACTAAGTATCAATGTTTCAAGAAATGATATCCCCTCCAATATTGTCATCCATGAAAAGATTACTTTGTAATATCAAGTTAAATAGATCAGCCATACCTAATTAGGTCCATAACAGAGCTTTCTCTTTTAAATCACTATCTTGATAAGTATTTTGTTTTGCTCTTTGTATCATAAAATTTCAATTGGCTATACAATCAGTAGTCTGTTGGTGACTTTTATTTGTTCAAAATTTCCTTTCATTTAAATTCTTATATTCCTTCCTGAGTTTATGGCATACTTGGTTGACAAGGATAGGGGTGGTCACACTTTCTCCGTACTACCCTCTGTCTGGCCCTCTCTCCCATGTATTTACGCTTTAACTTATCCTCTGTCCGTCTATTTTTTTTAATTTGATGCAGCACTATATACCTGTTCACTTTACATATGTTGATTGAATCTCAGGGAAGAACTTGGTCGGTTCGGGGTTTTGTGGTCTATAACTTCAGAATCTGTTCTTTTTATTTGGGGATCTGGTTTCAGAGATTAAAAGGGATGTCTACTGCTGGCATTGATTAATATATATATATAATAATAATAATAATAAGAATTTTTGTTTTAGTGATTTTTGCTTCAGCGTTACTGTTTATTTGAAGCACAGCTATAATGTCATGGTGGTCTCACAAGTTTTGGTAGACACTAGTGATGGAGATGGTGGAAAATCAAAATTCCAAATGATAGTATACTTGATGTTAGTTTTCTGTTGGCAGAGATGCACGTGCAGGCTGGCTCAATCCACAATATACATCTTGTCGGGCCTTTTATTCCCAGTCTTGATCATTTAAAGAAGTGTCCAGCAGCTATACTCCTGACTCCCTCACCCCTATAGCGTTAGTATGCTTGTCTTCAACACTTCTATATATTATCAACTGCATCACAAACATAATCAGCTTGCAGCTGTTATCGTATTTGTTCCCCTGTGTACATACTCCTCGTTTCTCTATTACTTGTATATCTCCTGCACCATTCACTAACTGCCATCCACCTACCTGTGGCAACACACCCCATTCAGCACTTTCAATATGTCTCCACTAGTGAATATTCATATTGTTATTCAAATGCATTTTGCTGAGTATTTCTCAGTTTTGTATATTAGCAATGTATTTAAATTTGTTGGCTGTGAAATTTATTAGTGGGTTAGCAATATGTTTACATTCATTAAACTGCTGAAATTCTCCAATCTAGCAGTGCATCTTGCTAGTCATTAATTAATCTTAGTTGTATTTTGGTCATCCCCTTTTTGTTAAATCATTGTACCCATCGTGTTTTGGGCATGATAATAATACATGGCCACTATATTCTTTCTTTTCTATGGTGGCCCATCAAAGAACCACCATAGTTGCTACATGTTTCATGGTGGACCACCATGGTCCCCTTTCATTTCATAACAAAAAAAAAAAAATACTATAATAGTTATCTTTTGCAATGGTTCACCAAGAACCTCTGTAATCTTTCTTAACTATAATAGTTCATTAAGAACTACTATAGTAGTTTTTTTTTTTTCTTTCGCATTGGTTCACAATGGACCACTAGATCCCTTCTTTCCTATGGTGGATCATCATAAACTACCATATTTCATCTTAGATCATCCTAGTTCTTGACTTCACCCATTTGTATATGCCTTTCTCATTCAGCATAAACATAGCATCTGGTATTAGAATCAATACATTCATATACAATTTTGCTCTCAACAAAGTGTTTTCTCTTGCATTACGCTAACTCGTTTCTTTGCAGGGAAGTCATGGGAAATCATCTCGGATTAGAGAAGTTGTTTCAAAATTCAGTTTCAAAAATTGTAATAGTTAGATATAGTGAGAAATTCTTTACATTTTCTGTTTTTAGGTAGAATGAATGAGCATTGCGAATATCATGAATTGTTTGTTTTCATACATTTTTCTTTATTTCTCAAAATGCTCACAATGGTGAAACACGAATGGCACGTGCACCATTTCGTAAGAGGTAAATTAATTCTAAGTTGATAATTTACATCAACGGCCATAGTCGGGGTGTAAACAAAACTTAGCATTTTTATCTTTTACAAAATAACATTAGATCCACACTGGATCCATTTTCAAAATTCATCATATTTTTCTCAAATATTTTCTTATTTTATCAGAATTTAACTTAAAATTAACCCAAAATATATACCAATGGCCATAGTCAGGGTATATTGAGGGTTAAATTTCATTTTAAATTCTATAAAAGCACCAAAAATATATTTTATCCTTCATTTGAATTTAGATATGACTATTATATAATACATTCAATAACCATAGTCAGGAGTGTATTATATCATTAATCTTATTTAAATTCATTTGAAGAATGAAATATAATTTTCAAATCCAATTTTAACTTATTCAAATTCATTCATCATATAGGATAGAATTGCATCACGTTTTCAAAATTCCTTTTTCAAAAACTCCAAGTGATGTAAATATCTTTCTCAATCTATCTTCAATTCTTATTCATCCTTTTTTATTTTCAAATTCAATTTCATTTTCAATCTCAAAGTTCAATTTAACTTTGAGATTTCAAAGTCAATTTTTTTCAAATTTAAATCAGATTTCAAAGTTCAAATTGACTTTGAAATTCCAAATTCATTTTATTTTCAAAAACTCCAATCAAAATCAAAATTCAATCCAACTTTGAGATTCTTGATTCATCTTCTGAATTTGACTCCAAATCCATTTTAGGATCCAGGATTCAACACTCATATTGGATCTCAGACTTCAGATCCAATTCCTCTTTAGGACCCAGACTCCAATTTCACCTTGGATCTCAGACTTCAGATCCAAATCCATCTTAGGATCCAGAGTCCAACTTTACATTGGATCTCAGACTTCAGATCCAAAATCCATTCTAGGATCCAAAATCCAGTTCTATTTTGGATCTCAGACTTTAGGTCCCAATCCATTCTAGGATCCAGAATCCAATTCTACTTTGGATCTCAGACTTCAGATCCAACTCCATCTTTCAACCCTATCTTGGATCTCAGATTTTAGATCTAAATACCTTCTCGGATTCCAAATCTTGAATCCAATTCCATTCAAAATTCCAAATCCAAATTCCACTTTAATTCCAATTCTTAAAACCAATTCCATTTCATTCCAGATTTCAAATCAAGTTTCCATTTCAGATCCTAAAATCAAAATTCAACTTTGAACTCTATTCAGAATCCAGATATTGGATTCAGATTTCATCTTAAAAATCCAACTTTTAAATCAACTCCATTTCTCAATTTTATTCAAAATTCTCAATTCTATCTTTCCTTCTTATTCAATTTCATTTTTCATTCCTATTCTAATTCAAAGTTCATTTATGACTTTGAAAATTCCTTTTATCTCAAAACTTCAAAATCATTTTCAAAATCCAGATTTATTTTTCCAAGCTCTTGATTATTCTAAAAACTTAGAACTCTAATCTTTAGTTCTAAGTTAGAAATCATTTCTTCACTTTTTCAGATTCACTTGGAAATTCTTCAAAACATTTTTTTTAAAAAGAGCATACATCTTTGCATTTGCACAAGCATGATTCTTTGTGCATTTAGATTTAGAATAAATTCTTAGATAATTTCTTAGCAAAGCAAAAGGCATAAATTCGACCCTTGGTTCGATTACCCCTGGCAAAGGCACCAGGAACGATCGAACCTCGTACCGACAAGCGGATCCCGTCTCCCAGTTTTCCCGCAAAATATTTCAAAAACGGAGGTGAGTTATTTTCAAACTTAAGGTCAAGTGAGACCTCGCAAAAGGATTCCTCTTCTCTCTTCTTTTCTTTTCTCTTCTCTTCTCTCTTTCTGTCTTTTATTTTCTCCCTTCAAAAAGGAGGACATAGAGGTTGAAAAGGAAAAGAGAAGGAAGAGAGAGAATATTATGAGAGGAAAAATTTTGCGATGATCACAGATTTGGCGACCGTGATGGGACTCGTCTCTGTCCGGTCGAATTTTTGCCTTTTTGCTTTGCTTTGATATTATCTAAGTCTTTATTCTAAACATATGTCAGCTTCATTTCCATGCAAACCTTAGGAAGCCCAGATTTTGTCCTAAGCTGACATCATTGCATATAGGATTTAAGTATGGTTTGGTAGGACCATATTGAGGAGATTATTCCATGCTCACATTAGATCTAGGTCTGAAATACAACTCTTCTCAATTCTAGGGATTGAATGCAAAACAATGTATGCAAGTGTATGCTTCTCTTCATTTTAACCTATCTCTTTAGGACTTGCATTAGAGCCATCTGATTTCTTGCATGTTGAGCATATTTTGAAAACCTCCTTACCTATATTGTCCCGGTCTTCACGTTGCTGGGCTGTCTCACTGAACCATAGTTCGGGAGAGAGCCTCACAACTGGACCACTTATTTGGGTTCGCGCCCCCCTACCACGTACCTAAGGGCCATAGTTCGAGGTATATCGGTAGGTGCTCAAGGATGTTGAGAAAACCATTACTTTAGAACCGGAGGAATATTTCTATGCTACGTACTTCAAGCTTCGGCTTGAGTATATCAGCGTATCTTGATTGGAATCAGATGATCTGAACCCTAGAATTAGGATTAAGGTCCTACAAGCCATTTCAAAATATTGCATTTAGAGTCAGCCTTTAGGGATTGCTGTTTGTGCATCCTTGTTTGTATATCTATGATTGTATGATATGTTATATTCCCTATATTTCCCAAAACCCTGGGTATATATTATTCAAAATTTCCTCCTTGTTTTAAAACCCAGGTGTATTTTCCTTTTCTTCTCTTAATTTCTTCTAATTTTTTTTCCTGCCTGCAATTCTTCAAAATTTTTCTTTTCTATATTCTATTCCTTACCCTCATTTACAATAAAACATCTTTTGTCAGGATATGTCCCTTTCAAAATTTATCTTTATTCACATTTTACTTATCTATCCTTTTTCAAAAAAACTGTGTGGTTGTCGCAAATTTTGGTGACAACCCGATCCCTCGTAATGGGATGTTTTCATTTTCAGATTATGATTTCCTCCTTTATTAAAATTTCTTCCTAGATCTTTTCTAAAAAAGCCCATTTATGCTCTGCAGAGAGCATCGGCGCTATGAGTCGAGTCAGGCAAAGCTCAGAGATTGCACTACTCTAACGTCCCAGTTATAAGCAGAGAGAGTAAAGAATGGATTCTCAAAAGTTTGTCAAAGAGGGAGTTCAGGACAACAAAAGTGAGATCGATCCCGCAATATACCAATTATTCAAAAAGATGATGGTTGAGATCTTGTCTGAACAAGCTGAAGCCAATTGCGGAAAAGCTCCCACAGAAGGAAAGGCACCTGTCACCTTCCCCATGACTGAACACAACCACATTAGTGCAGGAAACTCTAAAGCCAATAGGGGCAGCAATCAAGGCAACCAGGGCAGCAACTTGAGAGAGCATAAAAGCCAGATTGGGAAATATTGTGAAAACCATGATAGACCTCTTCAATACAGTCCTCAGGAAAAAGGCAAGAAGCAAGAAGAACCAAAGCGCAAGGATTGGAGCAGGGATCGAGATTTCACTCCTTTGGATGAACTGCTCGACAAAATCCTCGAATACATGATGTCTAACGGATTACTCAGGCTCCCAAAAGCCGCCAACCCTTCCACAGTCATGGGAAAATATATAGACCAGTTCTGCAGATACCATCAAGTAACAGGGCATGACACTGAGCATTGCTTCATCTTCAAGAATATAGTTCAAGACTGCCTTGATAAGAATCTCTTTGTCAAAAACGAAGAAGAAAAGCATCCGGATCTCCTAAACATGCAAGCTCAGTCCAGCTACCAGGCAAGGGTCAGTGCTCAGCAGAAGCCAAACAAGCCGAAGAAAGCAAAGCATGAAGGTTGGGGTTATGATCGTCAGCTTACCCCTCTAGGTCAGCCGATCAAAGAAGTTCTCCAATACCTGCTCGAGAAAGAAATGATCAAACTCCCAAAACAGGATGATCCCTCTGTCACCAAAGGAAAATGGAAGAATCACTTTTGCAAGTTTCATCGAGCAAGGGGGCATGACACGAAGCGCTGCTTCATCCTCAAAAACATTGTGCAGGATTACATTGATAAAGAGCTTCTGGTACCAGAGGAAGGAGGAGAGCAGCCTGCAGTTTCAGCTGGACCTTTTTCAAACCAATCAGAGAATTGAGAATGCCAAGAGTTTTTCGCTTTCATCCCTTTCTGTTAGTCGTTTTGTAGGGGCAAGTCAGCCCAGTTTTTGTGACTCTTTTTAGTTAAAATACTTGTAAATATTCAGCTTTGCTATCAACTTTTGCTTATCAGTGAAATGTCGATCCTCTTTATATCTTTGATATTCAATACTTTCTTCTTCTTCTTTTGCTATATTGGGGCATTAAAATTTCTTTTTCGAAATTTGGGACAAATCCTGACATCATTCATGAGAGAAATGATATTACCTATGAGGGTCTTTCAAAAACCATGAAAATTTTAGTTTAAATATTTTATTACAACCTGTTTCAAAGATCAACCCTTGTGTTGATCATATTTTTCTACAAATTGATTTTGAATCATTGCATTTCAAAGATCAACCCTTGTGTTGATCATATTGATTTCGAATTATTGCATTTCAAAGATCGACCCTTGTGTTGATCATATTTTTCTACAAATTGATTTTGAATCATTGCATTTCAAAGATCAACCCTTGTGTTGATCATATTGATTTCGAATTATTGCATTTCAAAGATCGACCTTTGTGTTGATCATATTTTCTAAAAAAAAATTGGTTTTCAAAACATTACATTTCAAAAGATCAATCCTTATGTTGATCATACTGATTCTGAACCATTGCATTCAAAAGATCAATCCCTTGTGTTGATCTCATTTTTCAAAAATTTGATTTCATTACATTCAAACATCAACCCTTGTGTTGATCATATTTTCTAAAAAATTGATTTCAAATCATTGCATTCAAAGATCAATCCTGGTGTTGATTATGTTTTCTAAAAATTGATTTCAAATCATTGAATTCAAAGATCAACCCTTGTGTTGATCATATTTTCTAAAAAAATTGATTTTGAATAATTGCATTCAAATATCAACCCTCGTGTTGATCATATTTTCTACAAATTGATTTTCAAATCATTGCTTCAAAAAATTAACCCTCATGATGATCTCTCATGAATGATCCACTTTCAAAGATTAGCTCTCGTGGTTCATCCTCCTTTCCAAAAATGATTTTCTCATCTTCTTCTCTCATTTTAAAGATCCCACATGCAGGCAGGATCAAACTCTTTTTCTCAACTTTTGTCAACCTTTTGTTTATCCATCTTTATCAGTTTTATCAATTTTATTCATTTTCATTATTCATCTATTTTTTTAATTCTTCTTAATTCTTATTAATTCTTATTTCAAAATTACCCTTTCAGGTTAAGGGATAAACCTGATGCCTCTTTTCCCATGAGGTATTTCTTTTTCTTTCTTTCTTTATCCCCCTTTCAGGTTAAGGGATAAACCTGAAACCTCATCCTACGAGGTCCTTCTTTCTTCAGGATAAGGGATAGTCCTGAATGTCTTTCTCTTTTCAAGCTTCATTAATCTCTGCTAAATCTTTTTCTTCATTCAATTTTATCAATTTTATTTCTTAATTAAATTTTAATTCTTCCAATTCTTTATCAAAGCTTTTTTTTTTTAGCTTTTGCTTAAATTTTATTCTTTTCCCATTCAGGATAAGGGATAATCCTGAAACCCCTCATAGGAGCAACAATGATACCTATGAGAATTCTTTTACAAAGATAATTTTCATAAAATTTCCTTGATTCTTCTCTTTCGTCAAATTTCCCATCAATTTCTATCTCTTCTTGTCAGTTCCTTCTCAGATTTTTCCTCCCTAGTCAAGACAAGGGGGCAATCAGATCACATGCAAATAAATTTAGTCCTCTAAATGGTCATTATCAATCCCAGGTTCGGTCCTCGCGTTGGCAAATTTTCAAAATTCAATCTTTTTTTTGCTTAAAAACTTTCTGTCAAAAATCCGAGTTCTCACTTGGGCTTCTCCCCTCTATTCTTTCATTCGAAGTTCTGAGTTCCGACCAGGACTTCCTTTTGAATCCAATCCTCGCATTGGAAATCCTTCATCTCTTTGGAGATCCGAGTTCCAGCTCGGGTTTTTCTTCTATTATTTTCAGTCGAAGTTCTGAGTTCCGACCAGGACTTCCTTTTGAATACAATCCTCGCATTGGAAATCATTCATCTCTTTGGAAATCCGAGTTCCAGCTCGGGTTTTTCTTCTATTATTTTCAGTCGAAGTTCTGAGTTCCGACCAGGACTTCCTTTTGAATCCAATCCTTGCATTGGAAATCCTTCATCTCTTTGGAAATCTGAGTTCCAGCTCGGGTTTTTCTTCTATTATTTTCAGTCGAAGTCCTGAGTTCCGACCAGGACTTTCCTTTGAATCCAATCCTCGCATTGGAAATCCTTCATCTCTTTGGAAATCTGAGTTCCAGCTCGGGTTTTTCTTCTATTATTTTCAGTCGAAGTCCTGAGTTCCGACCAGGACTTCCTTTTGAATCTAATCCTCGCATTGGAAATCCTTCATTCCTTTGGAAATCCGAGTTCCAGCTCGGGTTTTTCTTCTATTATTTTCAGTCGAAGTTCTGAGTTCTGACCAGGACTTCCTTTTGAATCCAATCTTCGCATTGGAAATCCTTCATTCCTTTGAAAATCCGAGTTCCAGCTCGGGTTTTTCTTCTATTATTTTCAGTCGAAGTTCTGAGTTCCGACCAGGACTTCCTTTTGAATCCAATCCTCGCATTATAAATCCTTCATTCCTTTGAAAATCCGAGTTCCAGCTCAGGTTTTTCTTCTATTATTTTCAGTCGAAGTCCTGAGTTCCGACCAGGACTTCCTTTTGAATCCAATCCTCGCATTGGAAATCCTTCATTCCTTTGAAAATCCGAGTTCCAGCTCGGGTTTTTCTTCTATTATTTTTAGTCGAAGTTCTGAGTTCCGACCAGGACTTCCTTTTGAATCCAATCCTCACATTAGAAATCCTTCATTCCTTTGAAAATCCGAGTTCCAGCTCGGGTTTTTCTTCTATTATTTTTAGTCGAAGTTCTGAGTTCCGACCAGGACTTCCTTTTGAATCCAATCCTCGCATTGGAAATCCTTCATTCCTTTGGAAATCCGAGTTCCAACTCGGGTTTTTCTTCTATTATTTTCAGTCGAAGTTCTGAGTTCCGACCAGGACTTCCTTTTGAATCCAATCCTCGCATTGGAAATCCTTCATTCCTTTGAAAATCCGAGTTTCAGCTCAGGTTTTTCTTCTATTATTTTCATTCGAAGTTCTGAGTTCCGACCAGGACTTCCTTTTGAATCCAATCCTCGCATTAGAAATCCTTCATCTCTTTGGAAATCCGAGTTCCAGCTCGGGTTTTCCTTTTATTATTTTCAGTCGAAGCTCTGAGTTCCGACCAGGACTTCCTTTTGAATCCAATCCTCGCATTGGAAATCCATCATTTCTTCTTTCCCCTTCAGATTAAGGGATAAACCTGATGCCTCCTGATAACGAGGTATTTCTGTCCTTCCTTCCTAGTTCATGATAAGGAGATAAATCCTGAAAACAGACCGCCACGCAGTTAGGATGTGATGGTCCATTGAATTCAGAATTTCTCATATTTTACTTTCCAAATTTAGCTCATCTTTACAACCTAGTCCTCGCACTAAGGTATTTCCCAAAATCTTCAATCATATATTGAGCTCATTTGGAGGATCCGATCCTCGAGCCAATAACTTTCTACATTCAATCTTTTGATCAAAATCCTTTCTTCTACAAAATTCAAGTTCTGATTTAAAATCTCCCAAAAGCTGATGTATTTCAAAATGTCTCAGTTTTACTTGTCAGGTATTTCAAACGTCTCAGTTTTTACTGGTCAGGTATTTCAAACGTCCTAGTTTTTACTGGTCAGGTATTTCCGAAAAG
This sequence comes from Nuphar pumila, assembly GCF_984573655.1. Lineage (NCBI taxonomy): Eukaryota > Viridiplantae > Streptophyta > Magnoliopsida > Nymphaeales > Nymphaeaceae > Nuphar > Nuphar pumila. The sequence goes on from NC_143257.1 coordinate 32,776,347, forward strand.
ATACAACACTCATTGCTCATATATTTCATACGTTCCAGCTTCTCGCTGGTCAGGTATTTCAAACGTCCCAGCTGTTGCTGGTCAGGTATTTCAAAAGATCCAACACTCGTTGGGCATGTATTTCAAACGTTCCAGCTTCTTGCTGGTCAGGTATTTCAAACGTTCCAGCTTTTGCTGGTCAGGTATTTCCAAAGGATCCAACACTCGTTGGTCATGTATTTCAAACGTGCCAGCTTCTCGCTAGTCAGGTATTTCAAACGTCCCAGCTTCTGCTGGTCAGGTATTTCAAAAGATCCAACATTCGTTGGGCATGTGTTTCAAACGTTCCAGCTTCTTGCTGGTCACGTATTTCAAACGTTCCAGCTTTTTGCTGGTCAGATCCAACACCCGTTGGTTATGTATTTCAAATGTTCCAGCTTCTCGCTGGTCAAGTATTTCAAACGTCCCAGCTTTTGCTGGTCAGGTATTTCAAAAGATCCAACACTCGTTGGGCATGTATTCCAAACGTTCCAGTATTTCGCTGGTCATGTATTTCAAACGTTCCAGCTTTTGCTGGTCAGGTATTTTAAAAAAAGATCCAACACTCATTGGTCATGTATTTCAAACGTTCCAACTTTTTCGCTGGTCAGATATTTCAAACGTTCCAGCTTTTCGCTGGTCACGCATTTCAAACATCCCAGCTTTGCTGGTCGTGCATTCTAAAAAGGGACTCAGCTTTTGGTCGTGTATTTCCAAAAGACCCAGCTCTCGCTGGTCATGTATTTCAAAAGGTCCCAGCTCACAATTGTCGAGCTCCCAAAATCAACCTATTCCATAAATCAAACTTTCAGGTTGTGATTTCTCCATTCTCTCAGTACCAAACCTACAGGTTTCAATCTCTCAAAATCTATCATTTCCAAAAACCTTCATATCTCTAAATCTCTCAATTCTCCAACCTCAGGGCACAATATTTTCAAAATTTCACCATTTTCTCAACCCTCGGGTTATAATCTCCCAATTTCGATTATCCTCAAAACCTTCAGGCCTTTTTTATTAAAACCCAGTTTTTCATAACCATTCGTGTATTTCCCAAAAGACCCAACACTCGCTGGTCATGTATTTCCAAAATGTTCCAACATTATTGCTGGTCATGTATCTTAAACGTTCCAGTTTTACTGGTCAAGTATTTCAAAAGGTTCCAGCTCCTCGCTGGTCACGTATTTCAAAGGTTCCAGCTTTCGCTGGATAGGTATTTCAAAAAGATCTCAACATCTATTTGTCATGCATTCCAAAAGGTTCCAGCTTTCGCTGGTCATGTATCTCGAAAAGGTTCCAGCTTCCATTGGTCACGTATTTCAAAGGTTCCAGCTTTCGCTGGTCATGTATTTCAAAAGTCCTAGCTTTTTGCTGGTCATGTATTTCCAAAATCGAAGATACAACTCAAGTTCTCATCAAAATCTATATTGAGTGATTATTTTACAAAGAGTTCGTGAAAACTTTGCCAATTTGCTAAAAACATTTGTTGATTCTAAATATTCTTACTCTACAAAGAGAATTTCCTCAGACTACCTCTAGTATTTCTTTCCAAAAAGGTAAAACTTTCTACGAAAAGAGGTAAAATTCAAATCTTTTTCTGATTGATCAACCAAAAGGATGTAAGAAACGCCCTTGATATGATCAATAAAAGAAATCTTCAATGATGTTGAAAAGCCAGAAGCAAATTGATATTGATCGTGGCTATGGCACATGTTTTAAAATGACTTTCTGGCAATCAGGCAGTGGAAATATCTTGAGCTACAAAAAGAACCCACTTAATTCATATCTTCTCATTCTAAAGTTGCGATCAAATATCCGCAAAAGGAATCTCTCAATTGTCGTCAAGATGAAGGCGAATTAAGCGAGTAGACCCCCGGGGCCAAAGAAGATTTGAAACATCTCCAAGATGATAGAGTTTGTGACGGATCCTTCCAGGGAAAGTTTAGATCACCGTCGAGATGAAGGCGAGTGTGATGAACCTACCGACAAACCCTAAAAGATATTTAATTTCTGCTATCTAAAACCCCTTTTGAGCCAATACCATCAATAGAATCCCTGAGATAAAAGAAGGATCAGAGCATCTACAAGATGAATGAGTTTGTGACGTACCCTTCCCTGAAAAAGAGAGAAAAGTCAGGACTCATCCAAATGAAGGATGATGTAAAAGCCCGAGAAAGCCCAATGACTCAAAAAGAGTGCAAAAAGATCATCATGGGAAAACACCCAGATATCAAACTGCCAAAGTTGCCAGAAGTCATCTTTTTGCTCATGCAAAATTCTTTTATCAATATCTCTTCATTTTTTGCTTTTATGAAATTAAGAACATTTCTTCTATTCTCATATCAGGGAAATGGATAGCTTCCTTGAAGAAAATCATCAGCGCTAAAATTTTGAATTTGACTCTTAGAACTGAGGAGTTAACCTCATTGGAGGAAATACTCTAGGTAAAAGAGGGAATATCTTTGCACATACGCGCACATTTAAAAGTGTTTGAATCTACTACGATTTTATCTTATTGGCGAAATTTTCTAGCTATTCCAAGAATAAAATAAACATTCAATATCCATTTTGATGCAACCTAGCGTTGTTTATATCTTCCAGAAGAGTTGCCTCATCCAGTTGAAGTATCTCTTCCTGTCCCATCGCGGTTTCTTCAGTCAAGGATTTCGTATGGTGTTCCCACTCAGATTAAGGGTCAAAACCTGAATTTTCTGCGAGAGGTCATTGATTTCAAAAAGCTATTTCAGTCTCAACAAATGAGACGCCCAAAATCATTCCTTTTTCCAAGCTTTAGGGAACCCTATATTTTTTTCCTTTCGCAAACCCCTGTCGGATTTGTTCGTCCAAATTTCGAAGGTCCCATTATGGTTTCTCCATTTGAGAAATCCGTATGGTAGATTTCCTATCCAGGTTAAGAGTTAACCCGGAACCTCGCTTCGCGAGGTATCTTCCTTGCAGGTTTGGGTAAAACCTGAGTCTTGTTCCTACAAAATTCCTCGTTTTAACGAGATGATTTCTCCCAGTCCCATCATAGCTCTTCCCATTGAGGAATCCATGCTTTGTATATCCATCCAAAGAAAGGATCATACTTGAGCTTCATTTCACGAGGCATTCTCCAAAAATGTCCCATCAAGGTCCTCATGTATCCCTTTCCTCATTCAAATGCACTTTTGGTATATCTTCGTCCCATCCAGGTTAAGGGCTAAACCTGAATCATTCCAAAAAAAAAAGTATCTCGTCTCACCCATGAGACTTGATCAAAATTCTCATTTCCCACCATTTAATAATTTTCACCCAAAGTCCCATCATGATTTTCTCGTTCTCTACTCAATCATATCTTTTTCGAGGATTTCGTCCCTCCAAAACCATTCAGGGTAAGGTTTTAAGCCTGAGAAGCCATATTTTCAAAATAATTCTTTCACACCCAGTTCAGATCTACTGATTGAGACATTTTCAAAATTTGGAGTGTTGTCTTTGCCACTGAGCTCGACTTTCAACCGGCTTAGTAGCAAAGAGGGGCATCTGTGAACACCCCAAATTTTTCAAAGTTTAATAAAAATGACCCTTTTGCCCCCGGTCCGGTTTTCTGAGAAGACCGAGGCTAAATTTCAATTATTCTTCAGATTTTCTGGATTAAATTTCACAATGATATATTCAAAATAAATTCTGGATCCGAATCCAGCACTTTAAATCCATATTTCCTCAAAATCTGGATCAAAACCCATTTTCTGAAGAAATTTTCTCAAAATAGCTTTTAATTCTCAAAAGGTTTCTCTTTTGTAAATATTTTTTTGCAAAAACACAAAAAATTGGTTTTAATCTTTGTTTTCTCACAAATCTTAGGATTTTTACTTAAAAATACAAAAAATTGAAAAATGACACAAAAACCAAAAAAAGATTGGAAAAACCACGAGAAAAACAAATGATTTCAAGCCTTTCGAAAATAATTTCGCTAAAAACCTCGAGAGCCCCCTCTTTGTAAAAACTCGAAAATCAAAGGGGCTCCTCCGCAAATTTTTTTTTTCTTCTTTTAGGGTTTTACAAACCTTCGTAAGGGATGAAGAGGGCGAAAATGGCCCCCCTCATCGCCCAGTCGCCTTCTCCTTCTCTCGGCTCAGCCTTCACAACCAACCTCCATCTCCACCTTCCATTTCCACCGATCGCCCCCCTTTCCTCCCGTCGATCTCTAACCGAATCTCTCCCGAACCTTCGTCCCCCTCCTTAAGAGGGGCACGATGAGGAAACCCTAAGGCACCACTTCTCCACCCCTCCATACGCATCTCCTTCTCTTCCTTTGTTTCCCTTCTCTTTCTCTCTCCTTTTCCTTTTTCTTTGCTCCTTCCCCTTTTCTCTTTTGAAAAGAATTTGATCGCGCCAGCAAGAACACTAAGAGAAGGAATTCCTTCCTCTCGATCTTTGTCAATCCAGTCGATCATCACTCAAGAGAGCCACAGAGGTGACCAACCTCATACGCCAACAACCTACAGGAGGTGTTGCTCCATCATAAATCGAAGCCCAGTCCCAGCCCCTTTGTTATTCAGAATTAACTAGAGAAAGGGGGATTATCAACAACAGTAGGGCTTCGGGCCATAAAATTGGATCTCCTCCCTCAAGCGAACTACGGTGAGTGTTCTTCTCTGTTTCGTTTTCTGATTTTCCCCTTTTTGTTTGCTTGCCATAAGCCCCATCGACGCACCCTCTGCAACTTTGATTTGCATATAGCAAATCGAGCTGCAGACAGGCAACATCAAAGGAACAATCATCTTCCTACATTTCTTTCGTTTCTTTGTTTTATCTATTTATCTTTTTTTTTTTTTTTTACGAATTCTACTTTTGTTCTGCCCCTCTGATATAGTTTATCTGAATCCCAAATTTGATTTTTTTGTTGATTCTCGACTTTATTTTGTCTTGATCCTTCTATGATTTTTTCAATTTTCTGTTTGTAATCTTTATGCTGGGTAGTTGATTTTTTTTTTTATATGGTCATTGCGTTTGGATTCTGTTAACACAGTAATTGCTCCTTGAATCCTCATTATCATACGTGACCGTGTCTTGTCATAATATGAATATGTGTGTTTAATTTTTTTTTTTTTTTGCATTATTAAGTGGATGGTCATTTCTACAAGCTCTTTTGGTTTATTACTGATCTTGATGACTTTTTTTTTTCCTTTCTCTTCCTTTCTCTCTGCATAAATTTTTCCTGGATTTGCTTATTTGCCTAATAGCAATATTGTGTACAGGAATATCAATAGAGCAGGTATATTAGTTAATTCTGATAGAGAAGCTAAACTGGTATATCTTGGCATAACGAGACATATCAGTTGCTTTTTTTTTTTTTAAAAAGAAATCCATACAGGAGGGATCCAGGAGTCGTAATGGCTAAGTGTTAAATTATTGGGCAAATTCGCAAATATTTGCTGGAAAATACCAGTCTCTGTTTAGTCATTAAAGGTTTGTTGGTGCTAATGTTGCCGGTGTTTTCGACAGATTTATGTTAACTAACTTTGTGTTCATGTTAGCAGCCTGTTAGACGTGTTGAGCACCAAGCACATAGTGCTCCGAAGAAGGCCATTGAAAAAGGTACATACATCATAGAAACTGATATTCGTTTTTGAGACTTAACATAATTGATATTCTTACCACCAAGGATGGTGCTCTCATATGTCTCCATGATGTCTATCTTGACGATACCACTGACGTTGCAGAACATAAAGAGTTCACCAATCTCAAAAGAACCTATGAAGTACAGGGGTCTAACATTACTGGGCTCTTTACAGATAGCAAATATTTGCTGCTTGTAGTGGAGTAATTGAAGTTTGGTTCACTCGTATCTGAGCCCTCTGGGTTTAAATACAAAGGTTCATACCTTTTTTGTTTGCCATACTGATGTGTTCAATTCCATATCTATACTAGAATGTTTGTTCTTTATCATTGTTACATGCAACTATTTGGTAAAGTAATTAGGATCGGAAACCATTTATTCTATGTTTGTCAAGATTCATCAGGTGGCTCATAGCTCATCCTTGTCCTGTAATTGTAATATTGGCGCCTTTAAAATAGAAAGCTTCTCAGTTTCAAGGGATCAAAAAAAAAATTAAACCCCATATGAACTAAGTATCAATGTATTCAAGAAATGATATCCCCTCCAATATTGTCATCCATGAAAAGATTACTTTGTAATATCAAGTTAAATAGATCAGCCATACCTAATTAGGTCCATAACAGAGCTTTCTCTTTTAAATCACTATCTTGATAAGTATTTTGTTTTGCTCTTTGTATCATAAAATTTCAATTGGCTATACAATCAGTAGTCTGTTGGTGACTTTTATTTGTTCAAAATTTCCTTTCATTTAAATTCTTATATTCCTTCCTGAGTTTATGGCATACTTGGTTGACAAGGATAGGGGTGGTCACACTTTCTCCGTACTACCCTCTGTCTGGCCCTCTCTCCCATGTATTTACGCTTTAACTTATCCTCTGTCTGTCTATTTTTTTTAATTTGATGCAGCACTATATACCTGTTCACTTTACATATGTTGATTGAATCTCAGGGAAGAGCTTGGTCGGTTCGGGGTTTTGTGGTCTATAACTTTAGAATCTGTTCTTTTTATTTGGGGATCTAGTTTCAGAGATTAAAAGGGATGTCTATTGTTGGCATTGATTAAAATATATATAATAATAATAATAATAATAAGAATTTTTGTTTTAGTGATTTTTGCTTCAGCGTTACTGTTTATTTGAAGCACAGGTATAATGTCATGGTGGTCTCACAAGTTTTGGTAGACACTAGTGATGTAGATGGTGGAAAATCAAAATTCCAAATGATAGTATACTTGATGTTAGTTTTCTGTTGGCAGAGATGCACGTGCAGGCTGGCTCAATCCACAATATACATCTTGTTGGGCCTTTCATTCCCAGTCTTGATCATTTAAAGAAGAGTCCAACAGCTATACTCCTGACTCCCTCACCCCTATAGCGTTAGTATGCTTGTCTTCAACACTTCTATATATTATCAACTGCATCACAAACATAATCAGCTTGCAGTTGTTATCATATTTGTTCCCCTGTGTACATACTCCTCGTTTCTCTATTACTTGTATATCTCCTGCACCATTCACTAACTGCCATCCACCTACCTGTGGCAACACACCCCATTCAGCACTTTCAATATGTCTCCACTAGTGAATATTCATATTGTTATTCAAATGCATTTTGCTGAGTATTTCTCAGTTTTGTATATTAGCAATGTATTTAAATTTGTTAGCTGTGAAATTTATTAGTGGGTTAGCAATATGTTTACATTTATTAAACTGCTGAAATTCTCCAAACTAGCAGTGCATCTTGCTAGTCATTAATTAATCTTAGTTGTATTTTGGTCATCCCTTTTTTGTTAAATCATTGTACCCATCGTGTTTTGGGCATGATAATAATACATGGCCACTATATTCTTTGTTTTCTATGGTGGCCCATCAAAGAACCACCATAGTTGCTACATGTTTCATGGTGGACCACCATGGTCCCCTTTCATTTCATAACAAAAAAAAAATTTACTATAATAGTTATCTTTTGCAATGGTTCACAAAGAACCTCTGTAATCTTTCTTAACTATAATAGTTCATTAAGAACTACTATAGTAGTTTTTTTTTTTTCTTTCGCATTGGTTCACAATGGACCACTAGATCCCGTCTTTCCTATGGTGGATCATCATAAACTACCATATTTCATCTTAGATCATCCTAGTTCTTGACTTCACCCATTTGTATATGCCTTTCTCATTCAGCATAAACATAGCATCTGGTATTAGAATCAATACATTCATATACAATTTTGCTCTCAACAAAGTGTTTTCTCTTGCATTACGCTAACTCGTTTCTTTGCAGGGAAGTCATGGGAAATCATCTCGGATTAGAGAAGTTGTTTCAAAATTCAGTTTCAAAAATTGTAATAGTTAGATATAGTGAGAAATTCTTTACATTTTCTGTTTTTAGGTAGAATGAATGAGCATTGCGAATATCATGAATTGTTTGTTTTCATACATTTTTCTTTATTTCTCAAAATGCTCACAATGGTGAAACACGAATGGCACGTGCACCATTTCGTAAGAGGTAAATTAATTCTAAGTTGATAATTTACATCAACGGCCATAGTCGAGGTGTAAACAAAACTTAGCATTTTTATCTTTTACAAAATAACATTAGATCCACACTGGATCCATTTTCAAAATTCATCATATTTTTCTCAAATATTTTCTTATTTTATCAGAATTTAACTTAAAATTAACCCAAAATATATACCAATGGCCATAGTCAGGGTATATTGAGGGTTAAATTTCATTTTAAATTCTATAAAAGCACCAAAAATATATTTTATCCTTCATTTGAATTTAGATATGACTATTATATAATACATTCAATAACCATAGTCAGGAGTGTATTATATCATTAATCTTATTTAAATTCATTTGAAGAATGAAATATAATTTTCAAATCCAATTTTAACTTATTCAAATTCATTCATCATATAGGATAGAATTGCATCACGTTTTCAAAATTCCTTTTTCAAAAACTCCAAGTGATGTAAATATCTTTCTCAATCTATCTTCAATTCTTATTCATCCTTTTTTATTTTCAAATTCAATTTCATTTTCAATCTCAAAGTTCAATTTAACTTTGAGATTTCAAAGTCAATTTTTTTCAAATTTAAATCAGATTTCAAAGTTCAAATTGACTTTGAAATTCCAAATTCATTTTATTTTCAAAAACTCCAATCAAAATCAAAATTCAATCCAACTTTGAGATTCTTGATTCATCTTCTGAATTTGACTCCAAATCCATTTTAGGATCCAGGATTCAACACTCATATTGGATCTCAGACTTCAGATCCAATTCCTCTTTAGGACCCAGACTCCAATTTCACCTTGGATCTCAGACTTCAGATCCAAATCCATCTTAGGATCCAGAGTCCAACTTTACATTGGATCTCAGACTTCAGATCCAAAATCCATTCTAGGATCTAGAACCCAATTCACCTCGGATCTCAGATTCAGATCCAAAATCCATTCTAGGATCCAAAATCCAGTTCTATTTTGGATCTCAGACTTTAGGTCCAAATCCATTCTAGGATCCAGAATCCAATTCTACTTTGGATCTCAGACTTCAGATCCAACTCCATCTTCCAACCCTATCTTGGATCTCAGATTTTAGATCTAAATACCTTCTCGGATTCCAAATCTTGAATCCAATTTCATTCAAAATTCCAAATCCAAATTTCACTTTAATTCCAATTCTTAAAACCAATTCCATTTCATTCCAGATTTCAAATCAAGTTTCCATTTTAGATCCTAAAATCAAAATTCAACTTTGAACTCTATTCAGAATCCAGATATTGGATTCAGATTTCATCTTAAAAATCCAACTTTTAAATCAACTCCATTTCTCAATTTTATTCAAAATTCTCAATTCTATCTTTCGTTCTGATTCAATTCCATTTTTCATTCCTATTCTAATTCAAAGTCCATTTATGACTTTGAAAATTCCTTTTATCTCAAAACTTCAAAATCATTTTCAAAATCCAGATTTATTTTCCCAAGCTCTTGACTATTCTAAAAACTTAGAACTCTAATCTTTAGTTCTAAGTTAGAAATCATTTCTTCACTTTATCAGATTCACTTGGAAATTCTTCAAAACATTTTTTTTAAAAAGAGCATACATCTTTGCATTTGCACAAGCATGATTCTTTGTGCATTTAGATTTAGAATAAATTCTTAGATAATTTCTTAGCAAAGCAAAAGGCATAAATTCGACCCTTGGTTCGATTACCCCTGGTAAAGGCGCCAGGAACGGTCGAACCTCATACCGACGAGCAGATCCCGTCTCCCAGTTTTCCCACAAAATATTTCAAAAACGGAGGCGAGTTATTTTCAAACTTAAGGTCAAGTGAGACCTCGCAAAAGGATTCCTCTTCTCTCTTCTTTTCTTTTCTCTTCTCTCTTTCTGTCTTTTATTTTCTCTCTTCAAAAAGGAGGAGATAGAGGTTGGAAAGGAAAAGAGAAGGAAGAGAGAGAATATTACGAGAGGAAAAATTTTGCGATGATCACAGAGGAATACCTCGTCAAAACGAGGTTCAGGTTTAACCCAAACCTGAAAGGAAGATTCCTCGTGGAACAAGGTTCAAGCTGAACCCTTAACCTAAAGGGGACGACCATACAGAATCCTCGAACGAGGAAGCCGTGATGAGACTACAAAATGCATCGCCAAAGCGAGATTCAGGTTTAACCCTTGACCTGAGTGGGGGAATCACATGAATTCCTCAAATGAAGAAATCGTGGTGGGACTAGAAAGGATATCTAGTCGAACGGGATTTAGGTTTAACCCTAACCTGAACGGAAGATACCTCGCAGAGTGAGGTTCAGGCTTAACCCTTAACCTGAAAGGGATGACCATATGGAATCCTCGGATGAAGAAACCATGATGGGACCTTCGGAGTTTGGACAAACAAATCCGAAAGGGGTTTGCGAGAAGAGAAAAAAACTAGGGATTCCCTAAAGCTTAGAAAATGGATGATCTTGGGCGCCTCATTGCTGAGACTAAAATCAGCTTTCTAAAAACAGACGATCTCTCGTAGAAGGTTTTGGGTGATACCTCGAGGTACGAGGTAACATGTTTAGTCCTTAGCCTGAATGGATACAGAATTCTCGAGGAGCGAGGAAACTATGACGGGACCTCTAGACTTTGCACAACAAATCCAAGAGGGGTTTGCAAAAGGATGAAAAATGGGGATCCCTAAAGCTTGAAAAGGGGTTGATCTTGGGCGCCTTAATGCTGAGATTAGAATAGCTTTTGACAATAACAAACCTTTTGCAGAAAGTTTAGGTTTAACCCTTATCCTGAGCGGGAACTGTCTATGGCGGGACAGTGGGGAACGCCGGGAAGTGTGCAAATCTGAGAGCGCTCAGATCAGACGGAAGGAAAGGACTTTCCAGTTCTAGCGAGGGATGACGTCAGAACACGTCAAAACGAAGATCAAGTTCTTGCTTCATTTTGGGATAACGAGAAAATATTGCCAATAAGATGCCAAAAATTGTAGTTGATTCAGAATGATTGAATTGTGCTCATACGTGTGAAAATATCACCTCTTTCTACCTAGAGTATTAACTCCAATGGGGCTAACTCTATAGAATCAAGAATCAAACTCAGAATTTATTGTTGTTGAGTTTCTTTAAGGAAGATATCAATTTCCTTGATATGAAGAGAGAGGAAACATTCTTAGCTTCATAAAAGCAATTGAGTGAAAAGACATTGATAAAAGAATTTCACATAGATAAAGATGATTCCTGGTAGTCTCAGGCAGTTTGATATCCTGCGGCTTTTCCCTTGATGATCGTATTGCACTCTTTTGAACCATGGAGATTTCTTGGGCTTTTACATCATCCTTCATTTTAGAGATGTCCTGACTTTTCTCTTTTTTTCAGGGAAGGGTACGTCACAAACTCCTTTATCTTGGAGATGTTCAGATCCTTCTTTTCTTTCTCAGGAATTAGGCTTGATGATATTGGTTCATTGGTCAAAAATTTCTGGATGATAGCAGAAATCAAATATCTTTTAGGGTTTGTCGGGAGGCTCATCGCAGTCGCCTTCATCTTGACGGTGCTCTGAACGTACCCTGAAAGGATCCATCACAAACTCTTTCATCTCAGAGATGATCCAAATCTTTTTTGGCCCCGGGGGTCTAGCTCGCATATTCGTCTTTATCTTGACGACAATTGAGAGATCCCTTTTGCAGATATTTGATTGCAGCTTAGCTGACTGAGGAGATACAGATTGGGTAGGTTCTCTTTCACTGTCTAGGATATTTCCACTGTCTTACTGTCAAGAGAATGATCTTTAAGAATTTTCCATAGCTACGATCAATATCAGTTCACTTATGGCTTTTCAACGTCATTGAATTTTCCTTTGTCGGTCATATTGAAGATTTTTCTTTATCCTCTTGGTTGACCAATAGAAAAAGCTTGAATTTAGTTCTTATTTCGCAAAAGTCTTGCTCTTTTGAAAATAATACTAAAGGTAGCTTGAGGTATTTCTCTACGCGATGAAAGCTTTGAGATCAACAATGATTGCAAATTGACAAAGTATTCTAGAAATCCTTGATGAATGTAATTGTTTGACAACCGATTGACATGTCCATGACAAAATTCTCCTCTCTTTTTCCCCAAAAAGAGAGACTTAGGCTTAGCCCTTACCTGAATGGGATGTTGGAAATACTCCTCTCTTTTCCAAAGAGGAGGTGTTTGCAAAACTGAACTTTCGAAGAGAAATTAAGTTTTCGTCAAAACTCCCTATCTCTAGGCTTCTCTTATGGAAAGGCGGCCGAAAAACAATGTTGAGAAAGTATCACAGAGGAACGAGTCCATCACACTCTCCCTAGAAGAGGGTCTTCTATGAAGGGGTTGGCCAAAGATGAGAAAACGGGGGCCATAAAAAGAAACGAGCTTCCGTCGAAGCTCTCCTTGAAAAAAGGGTTTTTTTGTGTAAAGTTGGTTGTTGTTTTGCAAACTGTTCGCAAAGAAAACAAGTCGCTTCAAACTCTCCCTAGAAGAGGGTTCTTGCGAACGAAAAATTGTTGCATGCGAAAGGAAAGAGCTCCCTCGAACTCTCCCTGAAGAGGGTCCTTCTTAAGAGAAAAAGATTGATTTTTTGATAAAATGAAAACCCGAAGGTTGAATTTGAGAATTTAGAGCTTGAATTGTTGATGATTGGTTAGTACAAAGACTGAACCTGGAGGGCTAACTGATCAGTCAGCCAAACACTAGCACGAGCGCTAGATGTACCAGTACGAGCACTGGATTTGAAGATGTACCAGTACGACCACTGGATTTCAAAATGCCCCAGTACGAGCGTTGGGTTTCGAAAATACACACCAGTACGAGCACTGAATTTTCGAAATGTACACCAGCACTGGGTTTTTTGAAAAACGCACACCAGCATGAGTGCTGGGTTTTCGAAAGATGCACCAGTACAAGCACTGGTTTCTCAATGGAGAGTTTGAGGAAGAAACCGACATCCAAAAAAAACTTGAGGATTTAAGCGAGAATGGTTGTCGGTGTTTCAGGATTATCCCTTATCCTGAAGGGGAAGTTCAGGTTTTGTCCCTTAACTTGAAAGGGAAAAGGCAAGGAGAACTTTGGTCCAATACGAGCATCAGATCAATAGGAGAAATTTGAGTCGGAACTCGAGAATTTTCAAAATAAGAATATACAAAAGCAAAAACCCGAGTCGGAACCCGGTTTTTCAAAATAAAAAGAATGAATGAGAATCAAGTTTGAGAGCTCGAATTCTTGACGTAACGATTGGTTTCAACACGAGCATTGGATCCAAAAGGAAGTCCGAGTCGGAACCCGGAACTTCAGAAATAAGAATATATAAAAGGGAAAATCCGAGTCAGAACCCGGTTTTTCAAAAAATAAAAGAATGAATGAGAATCGAGTATGAGAACTCAAATTCTCAACATAACAATTGGTTTCAACATGAGCATTGGATCCAAAAGGAAGTCTGAGTCGGAACCCGAAACTTCAGAAATAAGAATATATAAAAGGGAAAATCCGTGTCGGAACCCGTTTTTTCAAAAAAAAATAAAAGAATGAATGAGAATCGAGTTTGAGAACTCGAATTCTCAACATAGCAATTGGTTCCAATACGAGCATTGAATCCAAAAGAAAGTCTGAGTCGGAACCCGGAACTTCAGAAATAAGAATATATAAAAGGGAAAGTCCGAGTTGGAACCCGGTTTTTTCAAAAATAAAAGAATGAATGAGAATCGAGTTTGAGAACTCGAATTCTCGACGTAGCAATTGGTCCAATGTGAACATCGGGACCAAAAGGAAGCCCAAGTCGGAACTCGAAGCTTCAGAAATAAGAATATACAAAAGGAAAAATTTGAGTCGGAACCCGGTTTTTCAAAATAAAAGAATGAATGAGAATCGAGTTTGAGAACTCGAATTCTCGATGTAGCAATTGGTTCCAACATGAGTATTGGATCCAAAGGGAAGTCTGAGTCGGAACCCGGAACTTCAAACGAAAGATAAAAAGGGAAAACCCGAGTCGGGACTCGGTTTTTCAAAATAAAAGAATGAATGAGAATCGAGTTTGAGAACTCGAATTCTCGATGTAGCAATTGGTTCCAACATGAGTATTGGATCCAAAGGGAAGTCCGAGTCGGAACCCGAAACTTCAAACGAAAGATAAAAAGGGAAAACCCGAGTCGGAACCCGAAACTTCAAACGAAAGATAAAAAGGGAAAACCCGAGTCGGGACTCGAATCTTCCAAAAATAAAAATAAAATGAAAACAAAACCTGAGTCGGAACTCAGACGGGAAGGAAATAATTCCTACCCAAAAGTTGGATTTCAGAAGGATTGACAAAAAGTGTGAATAGATTCCGACGATGAGGATGAAAAACTTATTCAAGATCCTCGAGCCAAGGCGGCCTAAGGTTTGAATTTTATTTAAGATGGTTTTCAGGATTTGTCCCCTATCCCAAAGAGAATTTGACAATATCATGGAAGTTTGATAGGGATCGACAAAGGATAAAGAATTAAGGAAAGAGAAGAATTAACGAATTTGACAATAAAAATTTGAAAAATGATTGGTAGAAGTAGGCAGAGTTTTGAGAAAAAAATGATGATAAAAGAATTTAGGATTATCCCTTGTCTTGAAAGAAAATAAAGGGCCTCGCGGGACAAGGTTTAGGTTTTATCCCTTAACTTGAAAGGGAAGAACAAGGAGTACCTTATTGAAAAGAGGCATCAGGTTTATCCCTTAGCCTGAAAGGGTTAAAAGAAAAGATTGATAAAATTTAATAAAATTGATAAAACTTGACAAAATTGATAAATTTGACAATAAATTGATGAAAATTTGATTAAATTGGAAAGTAAAATGAATGCAATTAATAAAGATAAGATTTACTAAAAATTGATAAGATTTTTAGAAAAGAGTTCGTCTGATCCTGCCTGCACGTGATGAAGGAAGACAAGTATAGATCAAAATAAAATGCCCCAGTATCATGGAGAAGAATGTGAGAATTTGATAAAAGATTATTGCTTTATTGCAAAAGACTTTTGAAGAGTACAAAAGGCTAGGATGAACAATTCAAGTGTAAAATCTCTTCAAATGCAGAGCATTGATAGGATCCGACAGTTCCACCCCATCTGCGTTGATCAGACGATAGGAGTTGCGAGGCAGCGCTTCCTTAACTACATAAGGGCCTTCCCAGTTGGGTGACCACTTGCCCTTCGGCCGATACTTGAGATGAGTTGTCGATCTGAGCACAAGATCATTGACTCGAAATCTTCTCTCAATAACTAATTTGGCATAGTGTCGAGCTATCCTCTGACGATAGGCTTGAGAGTGCTCTACTGCCTTGAGCCTTTTCTCATCTAACAAATCTAGTTGTACCAACCTCTGCTGCTGATACTGATCAAGCAGAAGTTCAACGAGCGACGCAAACTTGAGTGCGGGCTTTTGAACGTGAATAGGTAATACTACTTCCGTTCCATAAACAAACTTCGAAGGCGTAGCATTGGTTGGGGTCTGAATGGTGGTTCGATATGCCCAGAGTGTATCATGCATCTTCTTGTGCCAATCACGGGCTGTTTCCACAGTTCTTTTCAGAATGTGGATCAAAATCTTGTTGGTGGCCTCTGCCTGGCCATTTCCTTGAGGATAGTAAGGAGCTGAGAAGTGGTGATGAATCCTGAACTTCGAGCAGAAGGTCTTCATCCTCTCATTCTTGAAGTGACTGCCATTATCCGACACAATATCATGTGGGACGCCGAAGCGACAGAGAAGATTCTTGTGAATAAAAGAAACTACGTGCCGGCCTTCCACTGTTCGCAGAGTCACGACTTTGACCCATTTGGTGAAGTATTCTGTAGCTGTGAGGAAATATCGGTGGCCATTAGAAGCTAAAGGAGTGATTGGACCCACTACGTCGAAGGCCCACAATAAAAAAGGCTAAGGAGAAACCACAAACTGCAAATATGTGGCTGGTGCGTGAATGGAAGGTGCGTGCATCTGACATTTGACACACTTCCTTACAAAATGATGGCAATCCTGCTGCATGGTTTTCCAGTAATATCCTGCTCGGATAATCTGCTTGACGAGCATTTGGTAACCGACATGGCCACCACAAATTCCCTCGTGTGCCTCTTGGACAACTTCCATGGCTTCATCCTTGTCTAAGCATCTAGCGTATTTAGAACTGAATCCACGACGGTAAAGGGTATTGGCAAGGATGAAATAATAGGCTGACATGCGCTGAATCGCATGTTGCTCATTTCTTGGTATTTTCGATGGAAATTCACCAGTTTCAATAAAGTTTTTGATGTCTTGGTACCAAGGCTTCTCTTTCTGAGTGGCTTGGTTTACGTGCTCAACTGGAATGTAGGCAGGTTGATCAAGTCTGCCGATCTTGAAGGAACGATAGGATTCACCGTCTTTGAACGATAAAATGGAGCCCAGACAGACCAAACCATCGGCTATATGATTGTATTCCCTCTTGATATAATTGAGTTGAAATTCTTCAAAGTTGCCTATGAGAGCCAAGGCAATCTTCTGATAGGGGATCAACTTTGAATCCTTGACTTGCCACTCAGCATTAACCCGACTAACAATAAGCAATGAGTCGCCGAAGGCATGTACTCTCTTGACATTGAAGTCTTGCAAAATTTTGAGGCCTTGTATTAGAGCTTCATACTCGGTCATATTGTGAGTACATTAAAAGCTGAGTTTGAGAGAATAAGAGATCATCTCTTTTTCGGGAGTGATTAATAAGATCCCGATCCCTATGCCGGATATGTTTCTGGATCCATAAAAAAAAAGGGTCCAAACCGGGGACTCCTGAACATTGCAGATGCGATCATCGAAAAAATCATCTTCCGCTTTGATCTCTTTTGTCAACGGGAAATCTGCCAATTGATCTGCGATGGACTGACCCTTGACTGACTTCTGAGAAACATATTCCAAATCGTACTGCATCAGAAGGACTTGCCATTTTACAATCCGTCCAGTAAGAAAAGGCTGCTGAAGGATGTACTTGAGGGGATTGAGTCTTGATAAAATTTTGATTTTTGAGACCATTAGATAATGTCTCAGCTTCTGACACATCCAAACCAAGGCTAAACATGTCTTCTCTATCTGAGAATATCTCTTCTCATAATCGATGAAGGTCTTGCTAATGTAGTAGATGGCATGCTCTATCCGCCTGCCTTCCTCATACTGCGCAAGAAATCTGCCACAGAAATTTTGATTGACAGAAATATACAAGAGAAACGGCTTTCCAAGTTCTGGTGGCTTCAGAACAGGTGGATTGTGGAGATACTGCTTAATGTACTCGAACGAGAGCTGACATTCTGGTCCCCATTCAAATTTCACTTCTTTTCTCAATAAATGATTGAAGGGCTCGCATCTCATGGACAAATTAGAGATGAAGCGGAAAATCGACTGAATGCACCCTTGAAGGCTTCGTAGTTCTTTAAGATTGGTGGGAGGCGGCATATCAATGATCGCCTTTCCCTTGGCAGGATCCACTTCTATGCCCTTCTTGCTGATCATGTAGCCAAGTAATTTGCCTGACTCCACTCCAAAGACACATTTTTGCGGATTGAGTCTCAACTTGTAGAGAATAAGTCTTTCAAAGACTTGGCTGAGAGCATCGAGATGATCCTCTCCTTCTTTTGACTTGACCAAAATGTTATCCACATAGGCATCCATGTTCTTGTGCATCTGGTCATGAAAGATAACGGCCATTGCTCTCTGATAGGTTGCCTCAACATTCTTGAGTCCAAATGGCATAACTGTATAGCAAAATATACCCCAAGGCGTGGTAAAGGAAGTTTTTGACTGGTCATGAGCGACCAGTTTGATCTGATTGTAGCCTGAGTATCCATCCATAAAGGAAAACATGACATGGTCTGCCGTGCTATCGATCAGAAGATCAATATTGGGAAGTGGATAGTCATCCTTAGGGGTAGTCTTGTTCAGATCTCTGAAATCAATACAAATCCGGACTTTGCCATTCTTTTTGGGAACTGTCACGATGTTCGCCAACCAATCTGGGTACTCGATAGTCCGAATGAATCCTGCCTTTAACAAATCCTCAAGTCCTTTTTTAACTTGAGGTGCTACTCGGAGATCCATCTTTCTCAATTTCTGCTTGATTGGCTTGCAATCTGGCTTCAGCACGAGACGGTGCTCGACCAACTTGGGATCTAAGCCAGGCATATCCTCATAAGTCCAAGCAAAGACTTCTTGATGCTGTTTGAGAAAATAGATGAGCCTTTCCTTCTCATCTAAACTTAAGCTAGAACCAATTTTGAGGATTTTTGGATCATCTTCTAAACCAATATTGACATCCTCTGTCGGATCCTGAACCAATGGCGATGGTTCATCCTGCTTCTAAATACTGGCGAACTCTGACAACTCTTGAATTGTTGAGTCAAAATCTGCTAATTCTTCGATCTGCCCTACTACTTTGCTGACCTCTGCCCCTGCCTTTGCCTTGTAGATTCTGATCGGTTTGGGTTTACTTTGAGAAAAATTAGAATTGATAACGAGCCTTTTGAGCGATTTAGGAGCCATGATTCCGGCAACCCTGAAAGGCACAAAGAAGGTTTTTGAGGAAAAGGTAAGATGTTCGAAAATAGCCTTTTGTACAGAGACAGAGAACGAAATCATAGATATAGAGATATAAGCAAAGAATTTGCGTACGCCAAGATGTGGATAGGAAATCAAAATTTCATTGATTGAAATATCTTTGATATTTATATGACTGTTGAAGGAAAGAAAGAAACTGGGGTGGATTTTAGCCCCTACAAGATGACATTAAAGAAAAGAAAGTAGAAAACACTGACATTGTCTTCTTCATTCTGATCCCTTGACAAAGGTGGTTTTTCTCCTGGACGATTGACCTGTGAAACCCAAGCCTGCGCTGGTGGCATGCCGAGCGGGGATGATTGGCTCCAGAATGCCATCCTCATCTTTACCAAGACCCCTGAAGGGCTGGTAGCCATGCTTCATCAGAAGGTCGAATCCCTTCTTGGTTTTCGCGAAATGAGGGAATAAAGGATGATCTTTGAATGAAGTGAAATCGAGGTGCCCACCTAACTTGAAGAAGTGAGGTCCCTGCCACTGAACCACTGTGGTGACATTTTCTGACGGCTGGACTTCTTTCAACTTCAACATATCCAGGCTTTCACTTAAATTGATTTCATCGATTTACCGGATGCTCGGGATGTCGCCAGTGAAAGTAGGACAGGGAATCATCGGTTGTGGGAATCGCTCTTCTGGATTCTCTCCTAGGACCGTGGTAATCATGCCTCCCTTCGACCATTTGATGCACTGGTGAAGGGTTGAAGGAACAACATTAGTGTTGTGGATCCAAGTGCGGCCGAGCAAAAGGTTGTATGTGGGCGGCATATTGACCATATGGAAGAGCATGGTGTGCACCGAGTAATTGATGAAAATTTTAAGGAAGATTTTTCCCCTGGCTGTCTGCCCATGGTTGTCGAAACCGTAGATCGTTATGGGATCTGGGGTATATTCTTCTTCCTTCAGGCCCAAAGCCTTAGCCGTCATCTCCGGACAGATATTGAAGTTGCTGCCTCCATCCACCAACATGTGAGGGGCTGTCATGCCTCTAGTCTGCACCACTATGTAGAGAGCGTTGTTATGGAATGAATGAGGCTTTGGCAAATCCTCATCAGAAAATGTTATTGGTGTATTTGTCATGGTCTGGTTGACGATCTGAGCCATATCCTGCGGAGTCGTGCTAGGTTTGACCTTGATCTTTCTGAGCAGATCTTCTAGCACTTGTTGATGTTCAGGCGAAGCGTGGGTCAAATCCAGGATAGAGATGTTTGATAAAGCAGTAATTGGCTTCTGTAGTGACCCTGAAGTTTTTCCTTTCTTTGAAGTTGCTTTGATGAAGCGCTTCAGAATCTTGGGAACTGACTTGGCAATATCTGTCGTCACCCTCGCTGGCTTCTTAGTTGGTTTCTTATTGCTAGAAAATGCAGTAATATCCACCCTCTTGGCGGAAGACTACGCTTGACGAAAGACTAGGACCTGATGTTGATCCTGAATGTCCTGACTGGAACATGGCTGGATACTGTTTTTGAAAAGGACTGTCTGCTCTAAAATTACAAAAGCTGAATGCTTAGGGAATGGTTTGGACAAGATTTCCGACTGTTCTTCGTCCTTATCCTCGATTAACAAATTCTTGTCAATACAGTCCTGGATGATGTTTTTAAGGACAAAACAATGCTTAGTGTCATGTCCGATGGTCTGATGAAACTTGCAAAATTTATCAGTCCATTTACCCATAGCCACGGGCGGATCTACCACCTTGAGGAGTTTGATCATTCCTTTCAACATCATATATTCGAGGATGTCCTCGCGGGACTGCTCTAGAGCTGTAAACTCTTGATCATAACTCCATCCTTCATGTTTTGGTTTCTCTGGCTGTTTCGCTTCTTGCTACGGTGCTGATTGGACGGGCTGTGGCTTAAAAAACTTCCCTTTCTAGGCTACAGAGTTTGTTCTTTCGGCCCTGGAGTGTCCTGAATTCTTGTTGCAGTTTTTCTTGCTCTTCTTGCTACCAGAACTACTGCTGTTGCCGGAAAAATCCGTGGAGTAAGCCATGTGTGCCTTTTTCTTCTGCTCAGAATTCCCTCTGACAAAAGGGTACCCTTCATATAGGCCATTGTCCAATCCGGTCTCGAGCCACTCGGCTCTCTCAATCAGCTTGATGAATGACTTCGCAAGAGATGTAGAAATGAGATTCCTTAGAGGCTGAGCAAAGTTGTTCAAGATAATTTGCAGGGCATGCTCCTCTGGGATGGGAACCTTCATTCTGTTATAGGTGCTTCTCCACCTATGGATGAATTCGTCGGATCTCTCATTCTCGTTCTATTTCAAATTGTACAGATGGTTGAGAGTTGGTGAGGCCTCCATGTTGAACATGAAGCGCTCAATGAAGAGATTCATGACTTTATCGAACTCTCTTAGTTCGATAGGGTTGATGTGGTTTGCATACCACCTGGCCGTTGTTCCCTCTAGTCTGCGAGGAAAGCAGATGAATAATGCCTTGTTGTCCTTCCTGAAATGGCCACACTCAGCATAGAATGTGGCCAAATGAGCCTTCAGATTGTTTGTTCGGTCAAACTTGAGGAACTTGCGAGGGAGATTCTCCAGATTGTCGTCCCCGTCTAGGCCATTATAGAAATCTTCACCAGAGTAGATCTGCTTGCCCTTGCTTTTGACCTGGATGTCCTTAATTGCCCGATTCATTTCTCTCATCTGCTCATGCATCGGATCATCCACTGGAATAGGTTTGTTTATTGATTCGGGTTTTGCAGAGATATTGACAAACTACCGCGGAGGATTCTGATTATAAACAAACTGCTCTTCTTCCTCTGATTCTTCTTTGGCTGATTTCGATTCCTCAGAAGTGGTGTCAGGTTGGACCTTCTTCCTGACAATCCGAACTTGCTTTTTCACAGCTTTCTTTTTCAGTTTGCTTTTCGAAACAACCTTCTTCTGACTGGCCTCAGCTTGCTCTGACATCATTCTGGCCATCATCCTCTGAAACTGACTATATACATAGCAGGATCGATATCATCGCTTTTGCCCTGACCCTGCCCTCTGACTGACTTGGGAGAGTCCGTTGCTTCGATTTCGCTGTCGCTGTGCTGAGGAGCTGTCTCTTTTCCAGCTCTTGTCTAAACTATCTTGTCAATGCTAATGATTTCTGTGGAATAAATGAATGATTAGAGCTCGGAAGGACTTTTGAAAATACGACCTTTTGAGAAAAAGATAAGAATGAAGGAATTGATAGACAATTAAATAGATTATCCCATCACCAGAGATCGGGCCATCACAAAGCTTGTGATAATTGCGTCACCATTTTGTGGTAACGAAAAATGCACCTTGTCACCTAGGCGGGGTCGTCCATCATGATAAGAGATAATTGAAGAAAAAATATAAGAATGAGGTCGTCACGAGAATCGCGACTAAAAACAAAAAAAGAATAAAATTTTGGCCAAAAGAGATTTTTAACAGAACAAAAGTTTTTATTGATGACAATTTCAGATACAAAGAGGAAGTGGGCAGACAGTTTGCCACCATTCTTGATATTCAGAAGATACATTGGGTCCCGGAAATACAGACAAATGAATGAAGGAGTCCCAAGTGTATTTGGTTACATGGTATGCCCCAGACCACTGATCCGACTGCAGATCGAACTCTGGCATGTGTCCCGTTGGGAAGCGAGTGTTGACACGAATCTATCACTGTGAGAACTGTCTAAGACATCTCTCTAGCTGATAATCGACACAGAAGAAAGGACCAAGCAGTCTGTAACGCTTGCTACGAGCATAAGTGTAGCGAGGGACTGACTCTTGCCTGTCGAAGTAATCCCAAAGGATCTCTTCTTGATGCAGACTCTCAATCAAAGTTTGATACTGAATGACAGACTTCGGCTTCTTGTTGCTGAACCTGAAGGAACTGGCTTTTGACGGCACATGTCGCAGGAACCACAACTGCAAAGCATAGGTGCATCCTTCCACCATAATGGTCTCTCCAAGGGCAAAACGAGCTAAGCCTCTGTAGAGAAAGGCTAGAGCTGCCATGGATACTGAGAGCTGACGGGTCTGCTTGCTTCCCCATCTTCGAAAGAATTGAGCAACTATGACATCGATAAAATTCTGGTCTTCCTGAAAGAACGCTAATCCTACTGTGCATAGGATCATGGCATGCTGGATTCTTTCTTTCGTTGTTCGGGACAAGGTGTCAACTTCCTTATAGGCTCCATACTTGCGATAGAGTCCGAACAGATCAATGAACTGGCTTTCGTTGATCTCAGTGAGAGGCCAAGATCTGCTCCCTATCGCTCTGGCTAATGCTTCTCGAACATCTATCCCCTTGACATTGATCAGAAACTGCTGCTCGACCGGATCATCTGGCTGACCGGCTGGCTCTGGCAACCCCATGATGTCGCTGAATTCGTCCATTAGCAGAGTCATTTCTCCCCATGGGAACCAAAATGTGCAGGTACGCGGATTCCACCATTCTGTCATAGCTTGAATCAGACTACCGTTGATGGTTCGCTTGCCCGCTGCCGATGCCATCTCCAATCCATAATCATCCAAGTGGTCTGGGAACATACGTGAGAAGGTGGTGAACCAAGAATAATACCACCGAGGGAAGAAAGAATGAGACTGGATAACCCGATGATCTGGGGTTTCATCCCTCATTTGATAGAAGACATGATCTCTGGGAAAGACAACATCAAGGGAATTGGACGCCATTGGAATGATACTGAGGCAAAGAAGAAGAGAATTAGATAGAATGCATGACTTACAGATAGACTCTTGATGAAAGAAGAGAATAAATCCTGGAAAATTTGAAAGATCAAAGGAATTTAGAAAAAGGGATTTCCAGGGTTTTTAAAGAAAAGTTGATACAAAAAAAAAGAGTGTAGGAAAAAGAAAAAATATACACCTGAGGTTTTTGAAAATAAAGGGAAATTTTGAATAATACAACCAAGGTTTTGAAAATGTTTGATATATATAGGAGAATACAAGGAAATATTGCATAATCAGAGCTGTACAAACAAGGATGCTCACACAACACTCCCTAAAAGGCTGACTCTAAATGCAATATTTGAAATGGCTTGTAGGACCTTAATCTTAATTCTAGGGTTCAGATCATCTGATTCCGATAAAGGTATGCCAATATACTCGAGCCGAAGCTCGAAGTACAGGGCATAGAAATAATTCTCCGGTTCTAAGGTAATGGCTTCCCAACATCCTTGAGCGCCTACCGATATACCTCAGACTATGGCCCTTAGGTACGTGGTAGGGGGGCGCGAACCCAAATAAGTGGTCCAGTTGTGAGGCTCTCTCCCGAATGGTTCAGTGAGACAGCCCGGCAATGTGAAGACCGAGACAATATAGGTAGGGATGTTTTCAAAAACATGTTCAACATGCAATAAAACCAGAAAGCTCTAATGCAAGTCCTAAAGAGATAGATTTAAATGAAAAGAAGCATACACTTGCATACATTGTTTGCATTCAATCCCTAGAATTGAGGAGAGTTGTATTTCAGACCTAAGTCTAAGTGAACATGGAATAATCTCCTCAATATGGTCCTACCAAACCATACTTAGATCCTATATGCAATGATGTCAGCTTAGGACAGAGTCTAGGCTCCTAAGGTTTGCATGGAAATGAAGCTGACATTTGTAGAATAAAGACTTAGATAATATCAAAGCAAAGCAAAGGCATAGATTCAATCGGACAAAGACGGGTCCCATCACGGTCGCCGACGGGTCCCATCACGGTCGCCAAACCTGTGATCATTGCAAAATTTTTCCTCTTGTGGTTTTTCTCTCTCTTCCTTCTCTTTTTCCTTTTTGACTTCTATTTCTCCTTTTTGAGGGGAGAAATGAAAAGACAGAAAAGAAGAAAGAGGAGAAAAGAAAAGAAGAGAGAAGAGGAACTCTTTTGTGGGGTCTCACTTGACCTTGATTTGAAAATATTTAGAAAATTACTCACCTCCGTTTTGAAAATATTTTGTGGGAAAATGGAGAGACAAGATTCGCTCGTCGGTACGAGGTTCGACCGTTCCTGGCGCCTTTACCAGGGGTAATCAAACCAAGGATTGAATTTCTGCCTTTTGCTTTGCTTAAATATTATCTAAGAATTTATCCTAAGTCTAAATGCACAAAGAATCATGCTTGTGCAATGCAAGGATGTATGCTCTCTTTAAAAAAAGATTTTGGAAATTTCCAAGCTTTTCTGAGATGAACTTGATAATAGAATGAAGAAATGATTGAGTCTAACTTAGAACTTGAGATAGATCAAAAAGGATATTTGAAGTTCTAAGTCTTTGAAATAATCAGAGTTGGGAAAATAAGTCTTGATTTGAAAAAGAATGATTTTGAAGTTGAGAGAAAGAAAGAAAATTTCAAAGTCAGAAATGGACTTTGAATTTGAATTTCGAGCTTGGATTTAGGAGAGAAGATGAAATTTGAAGTGGAATGGAATTTCAGATTAGGATGGGATTTGAGAAATCCAAATTGAGTTTGAATAGAATTGGATTTAAGAAATCTAAATGGGATGTGAAAAATGGAATTGATTTTTGGAACTTGGGACTCAAGATAAACTTTGGATTTTGAAATCTGGAATGAAATTTGGATCTGAGGTCTGAGATCCAAAGTGAAGTTGAATTCTGGATCCTAAATGGGATCGGATCTGAAGTCTAAGATCCAAAAAATGAAGTTGATTTCTAGGAATCCTAAATGGAATTGGATTCGAAGTCTGAGATCCAAATTGAGGTTGAATTCTGGATCCTAAAATGGGTTTTGGATCTGAAGTCTAAGATCCAAAGTGGAATTGGATTCTGGATCCTAAAATGGAATTGGATCTGAAGTTTGAGATCCAAAGTGGAATTGGTTTCTGGATCCTAAATGGAATTGGATTCTAATTTTTGAATTGGATTTCTGAAGTTTTTCAATTTAGAAGATGAATCAAAGATTTCAAAGTTTAAATTGAACTTTGAAATTGAATTTGAGATATTGAGTTGAATTTTGAATTTTGAATTTTGAATTTTGAATTTTGAATTTTGAATTTTGAATTTTGAATTTTGAATTTTGAATTTTGAATTTTGAATTTTGAATTTTGAATTTTGAATTTTGAAAATGAATTTAGAATTCCAAAGTTGAATGGAACTTTGAAATTTGATTTGAAATTTATAAATTGAATTTTGAATATACAAATGAATTTCAAAGTCAATTTGGACTTCGAATTTGAATTTTGAATCAGAAGATGGATCAGAAATCTCAAAGTTTAAATTTGAACTTTGAAATTGGACTTGAATTTGGAAATAGAATTTTGAATATAAAAATTGAATTTGAAATTTCAAAGTCAAATTGGACTTTGAAATTGAAATTTTAAATCTTTGAAATAAGATAGAAGAATGAATTGAAATAGAGATTGAAGAAAGATATTTGAGATCACTTGGAGTTTTGGAAAAGGAATTCTGAAAATATGATGCAATTCTATCCTAAATGATGAAATGAATTTAAAGAATTTGAAATTGACTTTGAAAATCATATTTCATTCTTTAAGTGAATTAAAATAAGATTGAAAATATAATACATCCCTGACTATGGTCATTGAATGTATTATATGATAATCACATTTAAATTCAGGTGAAGAATAAAATATATTTTGGTGTTTTTATAGATTTTAAAATGAAATTAACTCTCAATATATCCTGACTATGGCCATTGATATATGTATTGAGTTAATTTTAAGTTAAACCCTAATAAAAGAAGAAAATGTTTGAAAAATATGATGATTTTTGAAGAGGATCCAGTGTGGATCCAATGTTATTCCATAGAAGATGAAAATCCTAAGTTTTGTTCACATCCTGACTATGGCCATTGATACAAATCATCAACTTGGGATTAATCACCTCCTATTAGAATGGTGCACGTGCCATTCATGTTTCGCCATTTGTGAAATTTTGAGAATTAAAGGCAGAATGAGATAATACAAATAATTTATGAAATTTGCATGCTCATACATTCTAATCTAGTGCTAGAAATGTAGAATTCTCATTATAGCCTAGCTATTACATCATGGAATTGATATTAAAATTTTCAAACCAAGAAAATAACATTTTCCATACACTTCCTGCAAAATCCAAATTAGCTCAAAATGAAAGGTATGTGTACAGAAAGACATCATGTTGTATGCTCATGATGGAGTGGATATCCAATGTGTCCATGTGATATGTTATGCTAATGTGAAAACAAAATTCAAAGTGTTCATGAGATGATGGAACACTCATATATCTAAATGAAGAATGTATGTGAAATGCATAGGACTAAGTATATGCCTATAAGGACATATCTACCTATGTATAAGCCTAAGTACACATGGAAATGCAATCCTAATATGCATATGTGATATTTATATACAATAGGTATGCACAACATTGTGATCATTGCAAAATTTTTCCTCTCTTGTGGTTTCTCTCTCTTCCTTCTCTTTTCCTTTTCCAGCCTCTATTTTCCTTTTTTTTGAAGAAGAGAAAAATAGAAGACAGAAAAAAAAGAGAGAAGAGAAAAGAAGAGAAGGGAAGAAGAGGAGAGAAACTCTTTTGCGGGGTCTCACTTGACCTTGATTTTAAAATATTTAGCAAATAAACTCGCCTCCGTTTTTGAAATATTTTGTGGGGAAAATGGAGAGACGAGATTCGCTCGTCGGTACGAGGTTCAACCGTTCATGGCGCCTTTACTAGGGGTAATCGAACCAAGGATCGAATTTATGCCTTTTTGCTTTGCCTAAATATTATCTAAAAATTTATTCCAAATCTAAATGCACAAAGAATCATGCTTGTGCAATGGAAGGATGTATGCTCTTTTTGAGAAAGTGTTCTGAAAGTTTCCAAGTTTCTTGAGATGGATTTGATAATGGAGTGAAGAAATGATTTCTGAATGATTGAATCTAACTTAGAATTCGAGATAGATCAGAGAAATTCTAAGTTTTTGAAATGACCAGAGTTGAGAAAATAAATCTTTGAATTGGGAAAGAATGGTTTGAAGATGAAAGAAAAAAAATGGAAAAGGAAGGAAATTCCAAAGTCAGAAAAATGGACTTTGAACTTAGATTTAGGAGAAGAGATGAAATTTGAAATGGAATTGAATTTAAAATTTAAAGTCAGGATGGAACTTGGACTTGAACGATCCAAATGGAATTTAAAAATAGAAATAGATTTAAGAAGTCCAGATGGGTTTTGAAAGTGGAATTGGATTTGAAATCTGAAATTTAAGATGGAATTGAATTCTGGATCCTAAATGGAATTTGGATCTGAAATCTGAGATCCAAGATAGAGTTGAAGTCTGGACCCTAAGATGGATTTTGGATCTGAAGTCTGAGATCCAAAAGTGGAATTGGGTTCTGGATCCTAAATAGAATCGGATCCAAGATCTGGAATCCAAGATGAATTGGATTCTGGATCCTAGAATGGATTTGGATCTGAAATTTGAGATCCAAAGTGGAATTTGTACTTGGAAATTGGGATTAGGATCTAACTTTGGATTTGGATTCTGAAAGTCCAAATGGGACTTTTGGAGATGAATCTGGGTTTTGAAAACCTGAATTATATTTGAAACTTAGAAAAAGACTTGAAATTGGAATCAATCTCAAAACTTGAAGATAAGAGAATAAACTTGATTTTGAACTTTAAATCAGAAGATGAATCAGAGGTTTCTAAGTTGAATTGAACTTCAAAAAAAAGAAATGGAATCTTGAGATATTGAATTGAATTTGAATTTGAATTTTGGATATACAAATGAATTTCAAAGTCAAATTGGACTTCGAATTTAAAGTTAGAATCTAAAAATGATATTTGAATTTACAAGGGTTGAAAATTGATTTGAGAAGTGAAGAAGATATCTGAAGGAAATCACTAGGATTTATGAAAAAGAATTTTGAAAATATGATGCAATTCTATCCTAAATGATGAATGAATTTAAAGAATTTGGATTTTGGATTTTGAATTTTGAAAAGCGATTTTATTCTTTAAATGAATTAAAATAAGATTGGAAATATAATACATCCTTGACTATGGTCATTGAATGTATTATATAATAATCTATATTTAAATTCAGGTGAAGAATAAAACATATTTTGGTACTTTTATAGGATTTAAAATGAAATTAATTCTCAATATACTCTGACTATGGCCATTGGTATATATATTGAATTAATTTTAAATTAAACTTTGATAAAAGAGGAAAATATTTAAAGAAAAATATGATGAGTTTTGAAAATGATCCAGTGTGGATCCAGTGTTATTTTATAAAAAATAAAAATCCTAAGTTTTGTTTACATCCTGACTATGGCCATTAATGTAAATCATTAACTTAGGATTAATTACCTTTTACGAAATGGTGCACGTGCCATTTGTGTTTCACCATTGTGAGATTTTGAGAAATAAAGGCAAAAATATGAAAACAAATAATTTATGATATTTAAATGCTCATTCATTCTATCTAAAAGCTGGAAATGTAAAGATTTTTCATTAACATATGGCTATTACAACTTTAAAATTGAGATGATAAAATCCTAATCTAAAGGGGGATTTCAATGAGTTTTATATATCTCCTGCAAGGGTCAAGTTAGCATAAGACAAAAGATGTGGCAAGAAGGAAGTTATACTGATATATACTCTATACAAATGATGATCATATTTGATAAGAAAATGCATATATATAAGGTGCTAGACTAATGAAGAAGTTTGATATATACAAGCAATATCCTAAGAAAAGAGAAAGTGAAGAAGAAGAAAAAAAAATGTAACAAACTGTTGGAATCACTCATAATAACCTACTGGAAATTACAGCCTTTGCAGGTTTGCAATAACTTAGAGACATTTATGCAGAAAAGACATTGTTTCAAAGTAATGTTATACTAAATACTGTAAAACCTCATAGGAGCTGCCAGCCGATGGACAATATACAGATAACAGGAGGGGTTGAATTTGCACAACTACGGCAAGATGAGATGCAATAAAAAATGTATGCAATGAAATGAAGACTGTTGTAAAAAAAATGTGAATCACTGCTGTAAACTGAGATTTGGATCAACAACTATATATGTAAGGAAATGTGGGTTATTGGTATACATTTAATAATGTGCAATGTTGCTGGGAATGCGAGTGCACCGGGACTGTGCGTAAGTGCTAGAGGCAATACAGAAATAAATTTAGCCCAACAACCAAAGAAAATGGTTGTTTTTGGCACTCAACAACTGACACATATGATGGCAAGGGAAAATCAGTTCCCACGCATGTGCTGGTCATGCCCTAACAAAGAAAAAAAAACAGACAGGCAGAAACCAACTACCTGTAACCCATGTGGGAGGTCTGTAAGATGCTGCATAACTAAGTTTTGCTAGGCTAATGTGAGGATTGTGCAGTGGATGCCATACATAAAACAAAAATAAAAAGAGAAAAGAATTGGCCATATATATATATATATATATATATATATATATATATATATATATATATATATATTGGTAAAATCCACATGAATGTGCTGAATGTGGCAAAGTAAAAAAAAAATTGGTTTAAAAGAAAAACCTCCAGACTTCTCCAACATCAAGCTGGTTGTCAATTAATATCGCTTTAGCGATACTTTCAACCAAATTTTCAAGAACCCTTGGTCCTTTTATTATAGGCTGGTATGCACTTTTTTTTTCAAACTTCACATGTTCTGTCATTTGTACCAGAAGCAACTTGGAACCATGTTGTAAATGCTGCTGAAGATCATGCTTAACTGCAGCTGGGAATTATTTTTTTACTGAAGCTAAATGTAAATCAGTCAACTCTCCTTGATCGAGGTTTTTATAGCTCTCAAAATAGATGTCATGTGATGAGAGGATCCAACACAGAGTCACCCAGAAACTCAAGATGCTGATAGCAACAACCTAAGTTGGCACCCTGCTTAGAAGCGTGAATAATGGCTTCCAATAACAGACCTATGTTCAAAAATTTGTATCCAAGTTTTGATTCCAAAGACTCAATATCTTCGTCTTGTATGGCGTAACTTAGTCTTGATGTGTTCCTAGTAGCTTCTGTAACCAAGGCTTGTTCATGTTCAGGGTCAATACCAACTCACGTCAATGCCTCCAGACCATCAGCAATGGTTTTGTAGCACCACCATCTATGTACCCGATCACAAATGGCACCAAATTTTATAGCATTATTTTCAATATCAGTAGGATGTGTGAGAGGAACTTCACAAATATCAACACCACATTTACAAGGAACAGGACGCAAGGTACATTGATCAGGAGCAAGCCAACGAAGAGGATCAAATGGAGCATCTCTAATATAATTCTGCAACTTGCGATCAGTTGCCAGTCTATGAAGGGTTGCATTACATACAACCCATAATCTACTTAGCAGGCAATTGTCCTTCCTGCTTCTCTGGATATTTCAGAAAAAGATTGCAGCTGACAACATATTTTAAAACAGAATTTCCAAGCAATTTCAAACACTCCAGGGAGAAATTTTCTGAACACCTTTTAGTTGTAAGAGCCTCAGAAATCAAACTAGCTGGAATCTAACAACCATTTGAATGACTGCAAACTTCCCTTCGGAGCTGAGTGGCTAACATCATTGATTCCAACCGATGGATCAAAGAAGGTAGCAAATACAATGACCTTAATATATCACTTGGCATATCAAGACTAATCAATAATTCAGGAGGCCTGTGAATGTGACCTTGGATGGGATTTGTAATGGGGGTTTAGTAACATTTGCAAGAATCAAGTGAATGTTGGGCTACCTAGATGTTATAGATGACAGACACCCCCATGGATGCCCGAGAGTGAAGTTACAGCAATGCCTAAGCACTGCTGTAAACACTGAAGGGGGGGAGGAATGGAAGTGTATGTTGTGCTACAAGAGAATGATGAGGCTGGATGTATTAAGTGGTGAGTGGGTTTCTGCAGGAAGAGTGGCAGGGTGTGTGTGCACCGGGTCAAAGGAGAGAGTATTAATGACGACGTAGCTATGATGATGGTGACAACAAACTGATAAATGAATCGGTTCTTCAAAAATGATCACACAACAGATCAAAGCTCCACGGTAGATCGAAACATTGTAATTTCAATCATCCCTTTTAGATATCTTTGGACGATTACTACTGTAAAATGAGAATCCAATATTTCTAATCTACCAGTAAAAAAAAAGAAAAAAAAAGTGCAAGATGATGCAGAACCAGTGGAAATAATATACTCCCTTGCTCAAACTGTGGAAACTTGACCCTGCAGTCACGGTAAAACTGATGATCAGTATTCATAAGATGCATGGGAATGAAAGGGAAAACACTTAATCTAAGTCATTTTAAAAATAAGAAACTATATGTTTTTAATTTCACCATTAGGGATACCTCTATCGATGAAATGAATATAGATTCAGCCAGAAGTTCCTTCCCTGTACAACCTCTCTGTATGAAACGCAGGCTTCACCGTAGGAATTGTGTAAAGAACTCTTGTAATGCCATCCTTGCTGGAAGCTAAGCAGCAGAGGGGATTGATCTGTCGTGTTTGCCATCAATAACAAGTCCAAGAGAGACAAACCAAATAGAGAAAGATGGTATCCCATCCAAGCAACCATAGCAAATCTCATGGCACAACCGAAGACATCACCTTGCCAACGAAGGGAAATACCACAATTACTGACATGGTCGTAGTTCACCTGCAGGATCATTGTGATCATCGCAAAATTTTTCCTCTCTTGGTATTTCTCTCTCTTCCTTTCTCTTTTCCTTTCCAACCTCTATTTCTTCCTTTTTGAAGGGAGAAGATAAAAGACAGAAAGAAAGAGAGAAGAGAAAAGAAAAGAAAGAAGAGAAGGGAGAGGAACTCTTTTGCAAAGTCTCACTTGACCTTAATTTTGAAAATATTTAGAAAATTACTCGCCTCTATTTTGAAATATTTGCGGGAAAATTGGGAGACGAGATTTGCTCGTCGGTATAAGGTTCGACCGTTCCTGGCGCCTTTACCAGAGGTAATCGAACCAAGGGTCAAATTTATGCCTTTTACTTTGCTAAAACATTATCTAAGAATTTATTCTGAGTCTAAATGCACAAAGAATCATGCTTGTGCAATGCAAGGATGTATGCTCCTTTTAAAAATGATTTGAAAAATTCTCAAGTGTTTCTGAGATGAATCTGATAATGGAGTGAAGAAATGATTTCTAACTTTAGAACTTTAGGATTTAAAGTTCTAAGTTTTTAGAGTAATCAGAGTTTGAGAATAAATCTTGGCTTTGAAAGGAATAATTCTGAAGTTGAGATAAAAAGGAGAAGAAAGGAAATTTCAAAGTCATAAATGGACTTTGAATCAGAATAGAGATGAAATGGAATTGAATTCTAACTTTGGAGTTTGAAATCAAAATGAAATGTGGAAAATCTAAATAGAATTTGAGAAATGGGATTGTTTGGAAAGTTGGAATTCAAGATGGAATTTGAATTTGAAGTCTGGATTCTAATTTAAGATTAAAATTGAATTCTGGATTTAAAATCCAAAATGAGAATTGGATTTAAAATTTGGGATGAAATGGAATTGAATTTAAGAATTGGAATTGAGAATAGAAGTTGATTTTGAAATCAGGAATTCAAAATGGGATTTGATTTCAAAGTCTGGATTCTAAATAGAATTGAGATTTAAAATTGAATTTTGGATTTAGAATCCAAAATGGGAGTTAAACCCAAAATTTGAGATCTGAGATAGAATTTGGATACTATATCCTAAATGGAATTGAATCTGAAGTCTAAGATCCAAAGTAGAATTGGGTTCTGGATCTAAAATGGATTTGGATCTGAAATCTGAGATCTAAAATAGAATTGGGTTCTGGATCCTAAATAGATTTTGGATCTGAAGTCTGAGATCCAAAGTAGAATTGGGTTCTGGATCCTAAATAGATTTTGGATCTGAAGTTTGAGATCCAAAGTAGAAGTTGAATTATGGATCCTAAATGGATTTTGGATCTAAAGTCTAAGAAAAAAAGGTGGAGATTTATACTTGGAAATCTGGATCCGAGATTAGGATCTAACTTTGGATTTGGATTCTGAAAATCCAAAGGGGACTATTAAAGATGGATCTGGGTTTTGAAAACTCAGATTGAATTTAAAATTTAAGAAGAGTCAAGTCTTTGAGATTCAAAAATCAATCTCAAATTTTGATTTTGAATTTTGAAGGTAAGAAGATAAACTTGATTTGGATTTTGAGAATGAATCAGAAACTTCAAAGTTAAATTGAACTTTGAAATTTTGAATTTTGAATTGAATTGGAATTTTGAATATAAAATGATTTTGAAATTCCTAAGTCAAATTTGGACTTTGAACATAAGATAGAATTGGAATTTGAAATAGAAATTTGAAGAAAAGATGTTCAAAATCACATGGGTTTTTGAAAAGAATTTTGAAAATATGATGCAATTCTATCCTAAATGATGAATGAATTTAAAGAATTTGGATTTGGATTTTGAAGAGATATTCCATTCTTTAAGTGAATTAAGAATGAGGTCGAAGATATAATATATCCCTGATTATGGTCATTGAATATATTATATAATAACAACATTTAAATTCAAGTGAAGAATAAAATACATTTTTGGTGCTTTTATAGAATTTAAAATGAAATTAACTCTCAATATACCTTGACTATGGCTATTGGTATATATATTGAATTAATTTTAACTTAAATTTTGATAAAAGAGGAAAATATTTAAAGAAAATATGATGATTTTTTAAAAAGGATCCAGTGTGGATCCAGTGTTATTTTATAAAAGATAAAAATCCTAAGCTTTGTTTACATCCTGACTATGGCCATTGATGTAAATCATCAACTTAGGATTAATTACCTCTTACGAAATGGTGCACGTGCCATTCGTGTTTCTCTATTGTAAGAATTTGAGAAATAAAGGCAAAAAGCATGAAAATAAACAATTTATGATATTTACGATACTCATT
Organism: Nuphar pumila; assembly: GCF_984573655.1. Classification (NCBI taxonomy): domain Eukaryota; kingdom Viridiplantae; phylum Streptophyta; class Magnoliopsida; order Nymphaeales; family Nymphaeaceae; genus Nuphar; species Nuphar pumila. Next base: position 32,810,972 of record NC_143257.1, read on the forward strand.
CATTCTATCTAAGGCAGAAAATATAAATTCTCATTCAGATCTAGCTATTACATCATTTAAGTTGAATTTTGAAAGTATCAAAGTCTCTATTCTAAGAAAAGAAATCCTGAAAAACAGAGTTAGCATATCACAAGAGATATCATATTTTGAAGTTTAAGATGGAAATGGTGGGATACTCTTGCCTATGTTTTAAGCTAATGAAATTATAATGTTCCATGAATGAGAAAGCATTAAAGTGTATTGAAATGATGGAACAAATACCCATAATTCCTATATGATACGTTATGGAAAATGCAAATATGAGGATAATGTACATATGATATGCAGGGGAAGATGCAAAAGAAGATGAGCTGGAGATGCAGCCAATGAGTGCTAAATGGTGAGGATATAGCTGGTAATGAAGATGAAAATATGATGGAGGGTACACCTTAACCCTATATGGGATGCCCAAGACTAATAAACACAAAATTATTATCAATAAAGTGGAAGAATATTCAGTAGATGCATCGGATGGTGAACTGCGATGCAAGAAAGAGGAGTTATGGTAGCAGCTGTTGGAGATGCAGCAGGTGATAAGGGCGGTGTGACCCTGGGATAATGCACCGTGTGTACACAACAATGCTGAACGTGCATCACTACAGCACACAGTAGGGTGTTGGAGGGCTAGTGGATGCTGGAATGTGAGGATTTAGCAGGTGGTTGTGAAAAAGGTGCAGCTGCAGGGTGCCGCAGGGGATATGGAGTGGTAAAGCATAGTGTAAATGAAACTACAGGAGACGAATAGATGGGTGTAAGTGCAAATCAAAGGGGGAAGTGATATTGAAGAACAACTTATCACATTTTCACTATGTTATATGCTTTGACTCAGGGGATATGGAGTGGTAAAGCATAGTGTAAATGAAGCTACAGGAGACAAATAGATGGGTGTAAGTGCAAATCAAAGGGGGAAGTTATATTGAAGAACAACTTACCACATTCTCACTATGTTATATGCTTTGACTAAGTAAACTAACAATAACTGGGAAAGGCAGAACGAACACTTGCTGATTATAGTGCAACGTATTTAAGAGCCTCATCTGACCATAAGTCATAACCTTCTGACAATACATAACAGCCATGTCACTTGCCTTTTACCTGTAGCTCAAGCAAGTTGCGATCGATCTCTGTCTCATGCCTTGCAACACATGATATTCAATTTCTGGTTTGTTCTCCTCTACAATTTTGAAGCATTTATGAGACACATGTAGCCAAGCATCATCACAAGGTCTCTGATGATGAATGAAACTATCATCTTTGCTATTTAGCACATGAACTCACAATAGGTCCCTTAAGCTTTGAGGCAAACAAAATTCCTACTTCAAGCATCTAGCAAACATAGGATGAATATAAATGCAAGATAATAGGATAAATGAGATGGGGCTATAGCAGTGAACATGCGGCATATGTGATCATGCAGCACGCGTACACACTATGGGAAATGGAAGCCATGCTTGCTGTGTAATGAATACACAGGTATTCCAGAAATAGGTATGCTAAATCCAATATATGCCTGATGTGGGTGCTGAGTGAGGAAGGGTATTTGTAGAGAATGAGGTTAGGTCAGTGAAGAGGCAATCTGAGATATAAAAGAAAAAGTATATTTAAAGAAAATTCAGATAAAATGAACACAGATGATGTTAAGATGTATAACCGGGATAGGGGAATATTGTGCTAGCTTGTGAGTGCAAGTGCAGGTGGTGACATGCAACATTACAGGAGATGTGCTTTCAAGAGATATGATAGCATGAGGCCTTAAAATCATTGATTGGTCTGAAGGAGCTGCATTAGACGACTTGATTCTTGTATATGACAACAACTCCACCCGATCATGATCCGTTAATCCAATAGATCTTTGCAAGTGCTCTAGCACTGTGTAATCTGACATACTGGACCTACCACCGGTCGTGGTCATAACACCTGATTCCATCATCTTCTTAGTCACCACAACTATCATATCAGTAAAATGAACATTTCCTTTGCCACCATCGGCGAAGTTCGTCGAATAATTGAAATGAACACCACTTGACTTGGCCATGATTCCTAAGACTTAGATCCGATCACTGAGCAAGAGTGCTAGATAAACTCCTGTTGGAACCATACTCAACAGAATTTATGACGAGACTAGAAATCCAGACACCTGTTGCGTTGGAATCAAGAGAGCTCAGAGCATGTTCTTACAGCAAATGAAATGAGGCCTCATGATCATTTACACTAAGTTCTTACAACAAAGAGGTGAGCATTCATGGCAAAAAAAAATCACAGATTTGCAATAAACAGATGAATTGAATTCAGATATTAGACTTAGAGGTTGGAAAATAAATTCATCGGCCGATTGATTTTGGACATCAAGGTTAAACATCCAACTGATCAGTAAATCAAATTTTTAAAATTAATCAAACAATGAATCAAATAATTGATCACGTACAGGACATTGTCAATTCCTGATGGGTGCATAACTGCAGATCGACCCTTCACCTTTTACAAAGAATCCAAAATTCAATATATATATATACTTCAAAATCAAACGTACATGGAAATAAAAGTCATCGGATGATCTTTTCTTCTCTTTTTTTTTTCCAGGAAGCCTGAGATCTGATGTGCGTTTCAAAATCAATATGCATTGAGACAGTAGCATTGAATGATTTCCCCTCTCAACATAAATGACTGACGCCATTAAAGATCAAATGAATAGAATGCAACAGTGAATAGGAGTTTATACCGATCTCTTTTCCTTTTGCAGGAAATCCGAGATCTGATGCACATTTCAAAAGCCAATATACATTGACGCAGAACCATTGAATGGTTTCCTATCTTAGCATAGGTACAACAATTCCAGAACGATTGAAGCAATCTCCGATATTAGAAAATCAAACTGTAAAATCCAACTAAATAGGAAAAGGAAACCCGAAATAGGGTTGAGATTTAGGTAAACCACAGGGAATCATCAAATCCAATATCGTGAACCAGAGTAAATCACAAAATCAAAGAAATCAAACAGAAACTAAAAGAAATGTTGGAATTGAGAAATTACATTTTCTGTTTGCAAAGGGGTGAGCTGATCCTGCTATATGCAAGTCGGCTTTACCACCAACGCATTGTAAAAAAAAAACTAAAGAAAATTAGAATAAAATGGGAGGGGATATAATGCAGTGCGACAAAAGAAAATTTTAAGAGAAACCAGAGGATGAAGAAAGTGACCTACTACCTCTTAGCCGCAGGGAATTATCGACCTTCTCAAAAGGATTTAAAGCTTTTCATGGATATTTCTTCAATGTAATCGTTGGTCTTCTCTTTCTTACAAGAACCTTCAAAGGAGAGAGCGGAAGAAAAGAAACGACGCAAAAAGTTTGATGATGATGGTGTTATTTATCAGATCAATTGTTGATGCCTCTTCTGAAGTTTGAAAAAAAATGAAGTCCGCTTCTTTCAATCGATCAAAGAAAGATAAAAAAGAAGAAGAAGGAAACAGAGAGAAGAAGAAAAAGAAGTTGGAGGGCATCAATGGATGATCGGATTGGGTGAATAGGTGATGCTCGATGAGGGTGAAGACGGATGAAGGATGGATGGGGTAAGAGCGAATGCTTCGAGAGGGATCGCGAATTGTGGATGGAATGGATTTCAGAAGCTCATAGACCTCTTCTTAAAGGAGAAGTAGAGGCTTCCCGCGAAGGTTTGTTGTGGATGTGGGGTAAAAAGTCGTGATGGCTGTTGAAGATCGACGGTGGTGAGGGCCCTCCTGTAATGGAGGCTTCCAGAGGCAAAATATGCGGGAGAAGGGCGAGCCTGCGACCATTTGCGATTTTCCCTTTTTCAAAAGGGAGGTCCATTCAAAAGAAATTTTTTTGTAAAATAGTTCAAAATTGAGGTTTTCAGTAAAAAAGCCTTTTTAAAACCTTGAGAATCATTTGTTTTTCTTGCAGTTTTTCCATTTTTTTTTGTTTTTGCATTATTTTTCCATTTTTTAGAATAAAGTCCTAAAAGTTTCACGAGAAGACAAAGATTTAAAACTAATTTTTTTGTTTTTGTAAAGATATTTACAAAAGGGAATTTTTCTGAGAATTAAAAGCTATTTTGAGAAAATTTCTTCAGAAAATGGGTTCATATCCGGATTTTGAGAAAATATTTGAGGTTTAAAGCCTCGAATTGAGAAATACAGAGTTGGGGATCCAACAGAGCGCCGGATGAACTACCCGAGCCATTCAGAACCATATTTTGGTATTTTTATAATTTTACTTTGGAAATCGGACAACGAGGCTCAGATTTGGATTTGAAACACTGGGTTCGGGTCCGGAATTGACTTTGAATATATCAATATGGAATTCAATCCAGAAAATCTGAAGAACGATTGAAATTTAGCTTTGGTTTTCTCAGAAAATGGAACCAGAGGCAAAAAGGACATTTTTACAAAAACCTTAAAAAAATTTGGGGTGTTCACAAGCATCGATTTTCAACAGACCGACATCCTCAAACAACTGTTGTAACTGTATACTAAAAGAACGAACTATAAAACAAAGCCAATGTTTTATCCATATCCTGCTTATTATCCAGCACTGCATTTCTTTCTTCAGCAGGACACAATTTGCATATAGAGCATTTTCTTTTTAAGCATGAGGATATGCTTTTCGCAATATCTCCCTCCAATGATTCATTAGCAGATTCAAGAAATGGTTATCCCCAAACATCTGAATGGCAAGAATATCATAGATAACAATGTTGGAATTGGATGACCTCAACCCAGACCAATGGGCAGCCTTGTAGGTTTCTGGAATGGACACTCAGTTGTAGGTGCTTTCGAAAAAAAGAAACAATTGGGTAGCGATTTCTCTTTTTCTTTTTTTTTTTAGCCCTGCTCAATGAATAATACCTGTCTTTTACTGCAAATCAATATCAATTATATATCAAAATTTTAACAAAGTAACCAGGTTTTAATGTAACCTTTTGGGTAGATACGAAAAGGGCCTTTAGAGAACATGAATGCCGAAATCATGGAAATTCAAACAAATCAAACACACAGAAATGACTGAATGAAGCTACATAATGAACATATACATAGGATAAACAGAGGTTATGGAGGAATGCTCATAAAAAAAAAATAATAACCAACGCATGGTGAAACATATGCAGAATCATATTGATTCTGAGTGTTCTTGTGATAATCGATCAACTAGATGAGGCAATCAGCAAAATGAAATGAAATGATCGAATCCCATTTATAATGAACAAGGCAAATCAACAAAATCTGTCAATGAAGCAACTCCATATTGACAAAATTAAAAAAGGAAAAGCTAGATCATGTCAAAAGTGTTGGATGGGATGTAATGCTATCAAACGCATACATAAATGAGACGTAAAAAAAAAGAAATCACCGGATCTAATACATAAACAAATATTTAAGAAAATCATAAATAATTTATAAGGAACAGATAAAATAGGAAACCAATAACCTCAATAGAAATTTAATATCAAAATATACCGAAAATAGGAGAAACGCCAAATGAAGAAGAGGGGAAAATTGGAGGAAAGGAAAATCAAATATAGGAATCCGCAGATTCCGTCAATGTCGCAAGGTGTAGGTCGATATTGCTAGAGGCGAATCAATACTACAAATATTGCTTCTGTATGAATGAAAAAAAAAACATGGAAGAAACAGAAATATAATGGATATCAAATTGTGACAAAGGTGTAGTTGAAATTTTTTTCTTACAGAAGAGAGAGAAGGGGCGATGAACAGGAAATTCAAGGAAAATCACAAACAGAGAAAGAAAAGAATACTTGCGAGATTGCTGATGCTTTGGAAGATCGTTCCTTTGTTTTTGCAGAGCTTTTGCCAGAGGATTGAGAGAGCTTGCTTCGGTCGAGAGGGGAAGCACCAGCGGGAGGGGTTAATGGATGAGAAGAAACGCAGTGAAGAGGTGAAGAACGGATGGAAAGAGGAAGAATATGCAAATGGGGAGGTGAAATGCGATGGATTGAAGAGGCCCCTGCGAACCCTTCTTAAAGAAGAAGAAGCAGAATCCAGAGGGGTCGAGCCGTTAGGGATTAAGGGTTGATGGGGGTTCGGTTGGTGATGGGCGGCTGAAGGAGGAGAATGATGGAAGCTTCGAGAGAGGTGGAAAAGGAAAATGAGAGAGGTGAAAACGACGACCTAAACCCTCTTCTGCGACTTCCTTTAATAAAGGTTTGTTAAAAAAAAATTCCATACGGGTCCTTATTTTTCAAGATTTTTTTTACAAAGAGGGGGGGGGGGGGGGGGGGTTAACACATTTTTGCTAAAAAAACTCGATTTTAAAAAAGGTGTTTTCAAAAGGTTTTTTTGTGTTTTTTTTTTCTTTTTCTATTATTATTATTATTTTTTTTTGACATTTTCTATATTTTTTTGGCATTTTTAGAATAAAACCCTAAAATCAAAGATTTAAAACTTTTTTTTTGTATTTTTGAAAAATATTTACAAAAGTGTTTTTCTGAGAATTTCATACCATTTTGGAAAAATTTCTTCAGAAGAATGGGTTTGGGTCTAGGTTTTGAGAAAATGTTCGAGTTTTAAAACTCGAATCGAGAAATACAACGCGATGGTTTAAAACAGATGCCGGATGGAAAAAACTATTTTTGGTATTTTTTTATAATTTTAATTAAAAGTTGAACAACGAGACTCAGATTTGGATCTGGATCCGAAATCAAGTCAGACATATAAAATCAATTTAATTTCAGTAAAACTTGAGAAATGAACTGGCATTTTAGATTTAAAACTGACTCAATTACTCAGAAAATGAAATCAGGGGCAAAAAGGGGATATTTAAAAGATTTTGAAAAATTTGGGGTGTTCACACTCGTCGGTACGAGGCTCGGCCATTCCTGGCGCCTTTACCAGGGGTAATCAAACCAAGGGTCGAATTCATGCCTTTTGCTTTGCCTTAATATTACCCAAGAATTTATCCTAAGTCTAAATGCATAAAGAATCATGCTTGTGCAATGCAAGGATGTATGCTCTTTTTGAAAATATTTTGAAAATTCCCAAGTGTTTCTGAGATGAATCTGATAATAGAATGAAGAAATGGTTTTTAACTTAGAACTTTAAGATTTAAAGTTCTAAGTTTTTGGAATAATCAGAGCTTCGGAAAATAAATCTGGACTTTGAGAAGGAATGTTTGAGATAAAAGGAGAAGAAAGAAAATTTCAAAGTCATAAATGGACTTTGAATCTTAGAATTTTGAACCTGGATGAGTGTTTAAACTGGAATTGAATTCTAATTTTGAAGTTTGAAATCAGAATGAGTTATGAGAGATCCTAAATAAAATTGAGAAATCGAATTGGTTTTTAGAATTTTGGGAATCAAGATAAACTTGGATTTTGAAATCTGGAATGAAATGTAATTGGATTTGAAAAATTGGAATTGGGTAATAGAAGTTGATTTGAAATCTGGAATTTAAGATGAAATTTGAATCCAAAGTTTGGATCCTAAATAGAGTTAAAATCCAAGATGAAATTGAATTCTGGATTTAGAATCCTAAATGGGAGTTGAATCTGAAATTTGAGATCCAATGATGAAGTTGAATTCTGAATTTTAAATGGAATTGGATCCAAGATGGAATTTGGATCTGAAGTCTGAGATCCAAGGTGGAATTGGATCCAAAATTTGGAATGGAATTTGGATCCAAAATCTAAAATCCAAGATGGAATTGGATTCTGGATCCTAGAATGGATTTTGGATCTGAAGTCTGAGATCCAAGATGGAATTGGATTCTGGATCCTAGAATGGATTTTGGATCTGAAGTCTAAGATCCAAGATGAAATTGGATTTTGGAACCTAAATGGATTTTGGATCTGAAGTCTGAGATCCAAGGTGAAATTGGATTCTGGATCCTAAATGAATTTTGGATCTGAAGTCTGAGATCCAAGGTGAAGTTGGATTCTGGATCCTAAAAATGGATTTTGGATCTAAAGTCTGAGATCCAAGGTGAAGTTGGATTCTGGATCCTAAAGGGAATTTGGATCTGGAATCTAAAATCCAAAAGTGATGGTACTTGGAAATCTAGATCCAAGTTGAGATTAGGGTCTAACTTTGGATTTGGGTTTTGAAAGTCCAAGTGGGACTTTTGAAGATGGATCTGGGTTTTGAAAACCCAGATTGAATTTAAATTTCAGGAAGGGTCAAGTTTTGAGATTCAGAATCGATCTCAAACCTTGATTTTGAATTTGAAGATGAGAAAAAAAAATAAACTTGATTTTGAATCAGAAGATGAATCAGAAACTTCAAAGTTTAAATTGAACTTTGAAGTTTGATTTTTGAATTAAATTGGGAGTTTGAAATTTGAATATAAAATGATTTTGAATTTTCAAAGTCAAATTGGACTTTGAAATTGAATTTTTGAATCTTGAAATGAGGTAGAATTGAATTTGGATCTATAAATAAGATTTGATTTGAGAAATGAAGAAAAAGAATCACTTAGAATTTTGAAATGGGAGTTTTGAAAATATGATGCAATTCTATCCTAAATGATGAATGGATTTAAGTATTTTTGAAATTGGATTTGAAAATCATATTTCATTCTTTAAATGAATGTAAATATGATTAATGATATAATACACTCCTGAATATGGTCATTGAATGTATTATATAATAATCATATCTAAATTCAACTGAAGAATAAAATACATTTTTTGTGCTTTTATAGAGTTTAAAATGAAATTAATTCTCAATATATCCTGACTATGGCCATTGATATATGTATTGAATCAATTTTAGACTAAACTCTGATAAAAGAGGAAAATATTTAAAGAAAATATGATGAATTTTGAAAAGGATCCAGTGTGGCTCTAGTGTTATTTTGTAAAAGATAAAAATACTAAGTTTTGTTTACATTCTGACTATGGTCATTGATGTAAATCATCAACTTAGGATTAATTACCTCTTACGAAAAGGTGCACGTGCCATTCGTGTTTTACCATTGTGAGATTTTGGAAAATAAAAGTAAAAAGCAAGAAAACAAGCAATTTATGGCATTTACAATGCTCATTCATTCTAATCTAGAATAGGAAATGTTAATTCTCATTAAGATCTAACTATTACAATACATAAAATTGAATTTACAACTCCAAGTAATGACCCTTTCCACATATTCCCTGCAAAACACTTGGTGAGTATGAAAAATAGAAGAGATTTGCACCTATCAAATGGAAAAATTGCTCATATGTCAAGATATATATGATGATAGGATGAAAAATGACATATATACCTATATACATATATATACATGCATATCTGTATATTCATATATATATATATAAGTATATATGTATGTGTGTATATACATACATACATATATATATATAGGGTATATACAGTAACTTGTGAGATGGGAGATGTGGTAAGGGATTGTAGCAAATGTGCTGAAATGTGGGTGGTTTGTATTGACACCTAATATTAACATAAAAAAAAAATTGACATTAAGATACACAGGGTGTAAGTATGGTGCAGGGAAAAATAGCAAGTAATGCCTAATAGGGAAGGTGCTGGTACTGATCAGAGGAAAACAGGGTCTGTATGAAGGAAAAATCGATTGGTTCAAAGTTGGATTGGCTGACCTTTGATTAGGATAACCAACTCGAAAGATACAGGGTGATGATGGGCTGTAACAGTGGTTGAGGCAGATAGGTGCCAAACACATTGGCAGAACAGCCAAATCGATGCTGTGAAAGGATATGTGCAAAGCTGAAAACAGCAAGGACATTGCTGCTTGGTAAGGGCTGAACACATATTTTGGATGTAAATGGAAAGGCTATTATAGTAACCACAATAAGTGAATGTGCACGATAGGTTAACGTGCCGTGTAGTAGTGAAGGTATGACTATGGCAGCAATAGATGGAAATATAGTGTTTGACAACAATGGAGATATGCAATGCTGATGGACATGCACTGGATGACGGTGAAGCATGCTGGGATTTGTGCATGTGCTGAAAAAGTGGTGACAGGGTGAAGGTCATTTGAGAGATTGTGTGGAAGGTAAAGTGTAGCAAGACTGCCACTGTATAGCAGATATATGATGGCTGTGAAGTGAAGTGCAGCATAGTGTTAGTAAGGAAGGTTGTGCTGTGAAGAGGTGGGGAGCAAGTGATGCTGCAAAAGGTGAGCATAGGTACAGTAGAGGTACAGCGTGTCCCCTTTCCAACCAAAAGGAAGTGGATTTTCAAAGAATTTCTGAGACACATTGGCTTCAAAACTTGATGAAGCCATTTCGGGTGAAGTACCATTAACCTGCTTACCGAAATCTATAATTACCTGTTTCCTTGGATAAAAATATCAGGAGACGTCTTCCTCTAATTCCAACATATAAAGAAGCCTGTAGAGAGAAAAAAAAAGACTATGTTGGCATACAGTGAACTTACTGTATAGCCCATATTTCCAAAACTCAGATCACGACATTGTGACCATTTATTTGTTTTATAACAGTCCAGCATTATGACTGCTTATTATGAAACAGAAATTTTGAAAATTTCTGCTGTAATAATACACTTAATAAACTCAGGCAACTGAAAGATGGGTCCTAAATGAGAAGAAGCCATAATGGTGGGACTTACTGATATGGCTAACACACGGATTACCCAAATATATTAAATCTTGAGGGTTCTGATGCATCAGCGTGAATCTCCCCAAAGGAACGAGGAGAGGTGTTTGACCATCCATACTTGCTTTTGCCGAATATAGCTTACAAGTCTTCAGGATTTTCCATTGAAACTCTCACCTTAGCAGGTCATTCACATTTCCATAATAAAGCATCTTTTAGATGGGATAATCATATATATAACCAACGAACTGAGCTTATGCAAACATGAATATATTCAAAACAGACTATGTTACTTCAATATGCACGTCAAATTATCCAACCTTCATATTAGAAGAGCAACTAAAATAACAAAATTGACTTAAGCTAATACAGTGGATAAAAAAAAAAACATATCTAAACAGTAATGTTAAAAAAAAATGACAGGAAGCAAGGCAATCAGGTGGATTTGGTGGAGATGCTAAAATTTAAAACAAAACAAATAAGTTGTAAATGCTGGACTCGGGCCTGATTTGATTATTTCTCTGAGCATCGAGAAATGAAGAAGGAGGCATTAAGACCATTTATCAACCCAAGAAATTGAGTGGGGATGGTGATACCTGCAAATTGATCCTCCATGGCAAATAAGACCGATAGAGCTGAGATGTTACGCTACAGAGCATTTTATAATGATATCTCCCTGTTGGTATACACTATAGACATTACCTGTGCCATTTCTAGTAGAATCGCTAACTTCTAGGGCCATAACACGATGGTTCAAAGTGATGGTTCAAAGTGATAGGATAGCAGAGATGAGATGTTACGATGGTTCAAAGTGTTGGTATGGATAGGATCGGATGATCACATGGTTCAGGCAACAAACAGAATAAAATGGAACCAGCGAATGAATCAAATTTTAAAAAAACAATCAATGACTAAATGCGAACAAATGGATCTGGGTTATGTAAGCAATCAATGAACCGAGAATGAAAGATAATGAAAAGGAACAAAAAAAGTTAAGTAATGCGATGGGCAAGCCAAGTGAATCAACTACCAGCAAACAGGAATGAGTCGATGGAAACAACATAACTTTAAATTAATTTCATGCAATAGACAACCAAATCTACCTTTCTAATGATTATTTTTTTAATAGATTAAGGCTATCAAGGTAACTAATGCTGTGATCTGGACTTTCTGTAACAGATATTACGCTGAAACCTGTTATGCTTGCTGTTATTTGAAGCCGTAGATTCATAAACCTCTGTGTGCGTGATGGATATTTGGGGAAAAACCCAGAGGAAAATACATGATTATAGAAATAAAATGTCGGAATCTGGAAGGATTTCATTCATTATTGCACATTATATGGCCCGATCTTGTTGTAAGCAACATCAGGGTCACAGGAGTGCTTTGTTTAAGGAAGATAATAAAGAAAGGGCCAAGGCAAATGAGGAGCTCGAAATTACAAATGGGAATGAAAGGAGTTCTTACCAAATTATTGGAAACTCCTGCAGCGAGATATACTCTCTTCCGTCGGTTGGGGAAAAGACCAGGGAAGAGATCAATATGCACAGGACAAGGAGTGTACTCCTTCAGAAGCCGATTGTTGCAGGGGTTTAATAGACCTCCTTCGGTGTGAGCGTGGCTTTTGCTTGATGATCGCAGGGATGAAGGATGATCAAGATGATGGGTTCTTCCAAGGAAAAACTGATAATGGGTGATAGATTGTAATCGACTCCAGAGAGGAAAAGATGGATGCCAGAGGAGAGAAATGGATGAAAGTTGATGGAAAAATGGATCAGAAGGAGAGAAACTCGATGCCTTGAAGAAGATGGGGTGGCTCTTCTTAAAGAGAGCCTGGATGATTCAAGAATGGATTTGTTGAGGATGAAAGGTGAAAAAGGGAGAGGTTTGTTTGAGATCAACAATGGTGAAGAGAGAAGGGAGGCGCGGGAAGGAGTCTGTTATACCTATATGATATTTCCCAAAAGAGGATCCTCTTTAAAGAAGTTTTTTTGTAAAATGTTTTTCAAGTGAGGTTTTTAGCAAAAATAGCTTTAAAAAGCTTGAAACCGTTTGTTTTTCTTGTAGTTTTTTTTCTAATTTTTTTGGTTTTTGTGTTATTTTTCCATTTTTTTTGTATTTTTGGAATAAAAATCTAAGATTTTACGAGAAAACAAAGATTAAACACTATTTTTTTTATTTTTACAAAGTATTTACAAAAGAGTTTTTCTGAGAATTCAAAGCTATTTCTCTGAAAAATTCTTCAGAAAGCGAATTTGGACCTGGAATGTGAGGTGATATTTGAGGTTTGGACCTCAAATCGAGAAAATATGAAATAGTGGATCCAAATGGGTGTCTAATGAGCTGTTTGAACCATTCAAAAAATGTTTTTTGGCATTTTATAATTTTGATTTGTAAATTGAGTAACGAGGCTCAAATTTGGACCTTAAACACCGGGTTCGGATCCGAATTCGAGTTTGGATATATGAACCTGGAATTTCAATCCAGAAAATCTGAAGAATAACTGAAATTTAGTTTTGAAATTGCTTTGATTTTCTCAGAAAATGGGGTCAGGGGCAAAAAGGTCATTTTTATAAGACTTTGAAAAAATTGGGGTGTTCACAAACATGCATATGCAGTATGAGATACTCACGCCCATGTATATATGTGGCAAGTAATGGAGATGATGCTGGTAATGAGTAAGTGATCTAAACTATGATTGTACCCAAGTTATAATGAAACACAGACAAGGCTACCTATTATGAAATTTCAGCTTTTAATCTAACATAACCTGCTGCAACATGCATGTGCAGTGTTGTTTTACAGGATGTACATTACAAAGGATCTATAGTGATGCCATATGTATATGGGTGTAGGAAATGGATACATGCTATTTGAGATGAGTGCCATATATACAGGGATTGTATTGCAACTATACAATAGATCATAACAGTTGAAGAGGATAATCCATGACTGGGACTTATTGTAAAATGAGCGTGCAATATATAGGCAACATGCAAACAAAGATACATTGACAAACGACAAGTGATTCATCATGGGCTATCAGTAATGAGTTAATTTCTGCAGAATGGTTTCAATGACCACAATAGACACAGGAGGTTTGTGCTGGCATTTCAAGTATATGTCTTCCTTTTACAACCAATCCCAACGAACTGGGTCCTTTCCCATATGATTTTTGGATTCCAATTTGACAACAGCTAGAGACAACACAACTGGTTTACAACATAGCACCAGGAATCCTCTTAAATCTATTTCAGTTTTTTAACATAAACTTTTTCTAAAAGAACATAGGTAATTCAACACAGCTAGAGACAACACAGCTGGTTTACAACACAGCCGGTGCACAGAACATAGTATCATCATATGCAGTGTGAAACTGGTAATTCAAATGTGATATTTCTAAAAAACTTCACTAAGTTCAGTGTGAACTAAAACAGGATTCACAATATAAACAGGGTATCGTCCATGCTGTAAAGGGAAAATGTTAGAGGGAATCATTGCACTTGCCCAACTGATTTCAATAAGCTAAAAAAATAATATCTAGGATAATCAATGATGAATAGAGCAAAGCAACAAGGTGTGAACACCCCAAATTTTTCAAAATGTTGTAAAATATTTCCCTTCTTGCCGCTGACCCCATTTTCTAAGCGATCAAGTTAGTTTTAGATTTAAATTCTAGTCATTTCTCATATTTTATTGAAATTAAGTTCATTTTTATACATCTGACTCAGTTTCGGGACCGGATCTATTGTCAAAATTTAAGTCTGAGCCTCGTTGTCCAACTTTCAAATTAAAATTATAAAAATACCAAAAAATAGTTTTTTGGCTCAGACAGTCCATCCGGCATCCGTTTGGATTCATTGCTCTATATTTCTCAATTCGAGGTTCAAAACCCGAAAATCTTCTCAAATTTTGAATTCAAATTCATTCTCTGAAGAAATCAAAACCCAAACTTTTAGAAAACCCTTTATTTTGTAAATTCTTACCAATATATATATATATATATATATATATATATATATATATATATATATATATATATATATATACAAAAAAAATAGTTTTTGTCCCTCATATTTTCTTAGGTTTTTAATTCCAAAACAACAGAAAGGAAAAATCACAAAAAAAAAACCCTGAGAAAAGAACAAAAAAAGAAGATAAAGAAAATTGCAAAAATGTGGTTTTCTAAAAACCCGTTTTAGAAAAGTGTTTTCTTTAGGAAACCCCTTTTGGAAAATCTCGGAAAAGCCCCCCCCCCCCCCCCCGTAAACAATATCCCCTATCACATGCCATCTCATTCGGAAAAAAAAACTATCTCTCTCCATAGCGATCTCCCCTCTCATAGACCCTTCCTCTGGAAGGTTCCTGATCGCACACCTCCAAACCGCCATCTCCATCTCCTCCTCCCTAAACCTTTCATCGCCAACAGAACCCCAGTCCCCATCCTCGACCATTGATCTGTAACAACCATCCTCACCCGCCCTTCATCTCTAACGGAAGCTCTTATGGAGTTTTCCCCTTTTTCTTTAAAAGCAGAGCCATCCCTCACACTCGGCATCCATTATCGGTCGATCATCCACTCTCTGCCTCTCGCCCCTATTGCTTCATACCCGTCTTCAAGCATCACCCAACTGATCTTCAACCTCATCCCTTGGCGCCCCTTTCAACTTCTAGGTTTCTGCAAGGAAGCGCTACCTTCTTCCCTGTTGGAGCCGAAGCCGAGATCGATCCACTCTTCCCTTTGATCCCCTTTCTCTCAGGTTCATCCTTCGGGTTTCTCCTGAAGTAACAGAGGGAGGTTGATTCCTTCTTCCTAATCAACTTTCTGTTCCTGGAGGATCATCCGTGGTTGTTGGTATTGCATGAAACTCGGTTGTATAAATTTGTTCAAGGTATTCCTCAATATATGCATGGTTTGTCTTTTAAAATTTTGATTGGGGTCCGGACCATTCCCTCTAAATTACTTGCATATGATAGAGTTCTGTGGCAGATTTAATATCATTTGCCTGTTTCTTTGTGAATATCCACATATAACGATTATTGTCTTATTGATTCAACACATCTCACACAACACCCACCCACTGCACGTTCATATACAACATCTGTATATTCACTGTATATCATTTTGAAGTCTGATGCAGCTCCATCACCAGTCACCATGGAAATCTTGATAACTTGGCTTTACCGGATGTTATCTCATATGCGCACTATACTTATGTGTCCTTTCTCTATAGCCCAAGTTCTGTTTTACGTTACCATTCTAGCATCGCCTGTTTTCATCTGCAACCAGTCCCCCCCCCCCCCTAGTGACCATTTTCAGCAACCGGTTTGCAGGAATAGATTTGTCATGGACAAATCAGTTTATTATTGCCGGAGAATCATTCACTTATGAACTATGTAAATGATGCTTTGTGGAAATTATTCGATATGCTGTCTTGGGAGTGAATGGGCTAATTCTGCTGGAACCCATGAGCATAGGATTCACTCATGAATGTTGCTATGAGATAATTTGTTGTGGCTAAAGATGATCCATCAGATCATTGCAATGAGAGTGATCAATCTGAGAATTTAAGTCGTTGTGAGAGTTCACCTTGCTAGGATGGGCTGAATAAAGGATCGGTTTGCCACATACATATTCTCACTTACAGTACTGTTCACTGGGCAGGGTCTAACATCTGTTCATCTCTCTTTACTGTGGTATGTTCTCATAGTGCCTGCCACCACTCTATCTTGTGCATTTTACATTTCTTAGCACCCCATCGTATACTGTCACACACCCATACCTTCATTTATTTAATTAATTACCTTGTACTCAAGCTCCATGGCATCAATGGCCCAGTTTTCACTGCCTATGGTTTTGATCTTAATTTTTGCTACAGGAATTGTTGTCTTTTTTTTTCTCCTGTCAAGCCTAATTAAGTTCAAGATTTGGTTGAAGTGTAAATCTGGTTACTGTTGTGTTTTGAGAACAAAGCAAGAATGACATTTCTTCATTTAATTCATTGCACTTTGGATCTTTCTAGTTCTGTGGTAAACTAGAGAGCTAGGTGTTTTTAAGGGCGACAGGTCATGGCATGAAGAGAAATAGCACATTTTCTTTTCAATTTACCACAACATATGCTTCTGTGGCACCATGGAGATTATTCTGACCTCCCTGTAAAATTCCAATTTTTTTTTCACACACAGTCTCTCGGCTTATAATCTATAGGTTTTTGGATAGTTGCCAGTTTTTTTTTAGGAGGGTCGACTCTCTGCAAAGGGGCAGATTGCCAGTGCTTTAACATACATGTGTTGTCAACCTGCAACAGCTTGATATTCCATCTATTATTTATGTATTACATTGTTTATACCTACCATGACATATTAGTTCTCCATATCAACCTTCAATTCCATCATCTGTCATGATAACACATGTATATATATATATATATATATATATATTCATATGTATAGATACATGTACATATATAAGATATACATATATGTATATATATGCATGTATATATATGAATATAGGTATATATGCCCTTTTTCATCTTCTTATCATATATATCTTGACATATGTGCAACTTTCCTTATCTTTTCATATTAACAAAGTATTTTTGCAGGGGAATATGTGGAAAATGTCATTACTTGGGATTTGTAATTTTCAATTTTAAGTGTTGTAATAAGTTAGATCTTAATGAGAATTTACATTCCCTGCTCTAGATTAGAATGAATGAGCATATAAATACCATTTGTTGCATCCTTTTCCTTCATTTTAAAATCTCACAAATGGGAACACGAATGACACGTGCACCATTTCGTAAGAGGTAATTAATCCTAAGTTGATGATTTACATCAATGGCCATAGTCAGGATGTAAACAAAACTTAGGATTTTTATCTTTTATAAAATAACACTGGATCCACACTGGACCCTTTCCAAAAATCATCATATTTTCTTTAAATATTTTCCTCTTTTATCAGAGTTTTATTTAAAATTATTTCAATATATATACCAATGGCCATAGTCAGGGTATATTGAGAGTTAATTTCATTTTAAACTCTATAAAAGCACCAAAATATGTTTTATTCTTCACTTGAAGTTAAATGTGATTATTATATAATACATTCAGTGACCATAGTCAGGAGTGTATTATATCATTAATCTTATTTACATTCATTTAAAGAATAAAATATGATTTTTAAATCTAATTTCAAAAATCATTTAGATTCATTCATCATTTAGGATAGAATTGCATCATATTTTCAAAAATTCTTTTTCGAACACCCAAGTGATTTTGAATATCTTTTCTTCAAGCTTCTATTTCAAATTCAATTCTATCTCACTTCAAGATTCAAAAATTCAATTTCAAAGTCCAATTTGACTTTGAAATTTTAAAAATCATTTTGTGTTCAAACTTCAAACTTCCAATTCAAATTCAAAATTCAAAATTCAAAGTTCAATTTAACTTTGAAGTCATCTTCTGATTCAAAATCAAGTTTTATCTTCTTATCTTCAAAATCCAAAATCAAAATTTGAGATTGATTCTGAATCTCAAAACATAACCCTTCCTAAAATTTTAAATTCAATCTGGGTTTTAAAAACCCAGATCCGTCTTCAAAAAGTCTCATTTGGACTTTCAAAAGTCCAAATTCAAAGTTAGAACCCAATCCATTCTATGATCCAGAATCTAGTTCTACCTTGGATCTCAGACTTCAGATCCAATTCTATTTTAGGATTCAGAATCCAATTCCATCTTGGATCTCAGACTTCAGATCCAAAATCCATCTTAGGGTCCAGAACTCAACTTTCTCTTGGATTCCAGATCTTGAATCCAAATTCCCTTTAGGATCCAGAATTCAAATTCATCTTGGATCTCAGACTTCAGATCCAAATTCCATCATTAGATCTCATATTTCAGATCCAATTCCCATTTAGGATTCTAAATCCAGAATTCAATTTCATCTTTGATCTCAATTCTATTTAGGATTCAGATTTCAAATCAAATTTCATCTTAAATTCCAGATTTCAAATCAAATTCTATTCCAATTCCAGATTCCAAAATCCAAGTTTATATTGATTCCAAAAACCAATTCCATTTTTATCCCATCTAGATCTATTAAATCCAAATCTATTTTTTAAATTCAATTTGGACCTCTCAAATCTCATCCTGATTTCAAATTTCGAAATAGGAATTCAATTCCATTTCCAGTTTCATTTTATTTCCTAAATCTATGTTCAAAATTCAAATTCAAAGTCAATTTCTGACTTTGAAAACTTCCTTCCTTTTATCTTTATCTCAAGTCATCCTTTTCAAATCAAAGATTTATTTTTTCCAACTCTGATCATTTCAAAGACTTAAAACTTCAAAAATATCCTTCCTAAATCTATCTCAAGTTCTAAACCATTTCTTCACTTCATTATCAAATTCATCTGAGAAACACTTGGAGATTTCAAAATCATTTTCGAAAGAGCATACATCCTTGCATTTGCACAAGCATGATTCTCTGTTCATTTAGACTTAGAATAAATTCCTAGATAATATTTAGGCAAAACAAAAAGACATAAATTCGATCCTTGGTTCGATTACCCCTGGTAAAGGCACCAGGAACGGTCGAACCTCATACCGACGAGCGAGCCCCGTCTCTCTATTTTTTCCCGCAATATTTTCAAAACAGAGTGTTATCGTCGCAAAAATTTTCCGTCTTCCCTTCCCTTGCGGGAGAGAAAGAGGAAAACATGCTTTCCCGATCCAAACTTGACCGGATTTTGGAAATTGTTTTGAAATACTCTCCGTTTTTTAAAATAGCGGGAAAATCCATGGGATGGGGCTCGACCTGTCGGTACGAGGTTTGACTGTTCCTGCCGCCTTTAACAGAGGTAATCGAACCAAGGACCGAAATTGTACTTGAGTTAGTAAAATTATCGAAATTGTGTTATATTCTAAATGCACAGAGAATTCAGGCATGTGCTATGAAATTTTTGTAAAATGCAAATTGGAGATTATGATGTATGTTTGGAAAATGCCTTTGGGGTTGAAAAATACTTTTCAAGGAAAAAGATGGAAATCAATCTCTCGAGAAACTCTGATAAAAGGACTTAAAATCTCAAGAAAAATTATGAAGACTTGGGAAAATCATGAGTGGTGGAAAATCCTGGGAAAAATAGAAGTAATTTTTAGGAAAAGGGTAAACATTTGAAGGAAAATGCTTGTCAGGGAAAATCCCAACTTTTGAAAATTTTCTTTGGAAAATGATTGAAATTCATTGGAAAACCCTTTGGAGAAGGAAGATCGAAACTTGGGAAATTGAAATCCTGGGAATTTTAGCCTTGAAACACTTGAAAACTGATTTTGATTCTTGGGAAAGATTGAAAAACTCCTTTTGAAAATCTTAAGAAAATAACACTTTCCAGGGAAAATCACGAGAAAACTTGACTTGGGAAATCCAACTTAAAAAATTTTCAGAGTTTCTTAAGGAATCGATTTCCATGGAGTGAAATTTTCTTGAGAAAATCATGAGAAAAGTAGATGATGCCCTGATGCAAATGATATGAATGAATGTCATTTTGTAAATTTTTTTTTCCAGAAAATGTGCTATCTTAGGATTAAACTAAGTAGAATTGTCGCATATTCCGACTATGGTCGTGAATATGTTTATAATTTACTTAGTCCATTCTAAAATATTTTGTAGAATTGGAAATATGCAGTAGAATTTTGGAAGATAGCCTAAGAGTGTAGGCTCAGTGTGACTGGTAGAAAGATGATGGATCTGGGTCTCGTCAATATTCCGACTAGGGCCGTAAATATGGACTCCACTGAGTTCATCAACTCCCTAAGAGTTGGTGTACGTGTCATTCGTGTACATCCATAGTGATTTTGAAATAAAATGCATGAATAACATAAACAGGATATTGCAGAAATTCAAACTATATAATATGCATCCTAATCTAAGCAGAAAATAAAATTTCTTACTCCAAAATTTACATTATTACAGCACTAATTAAATGAAATAAAAGGAAATTGCAAACTTCAACTCCTTCCTTTGAATGTCCCTGCCAAGCTTGAAATGGGGTTAGCTCAAATATGTGGGTTTTTCTAAGATTTCCAATAATATTCTGAAATTATTGGACTTAATTGGATATAAACCCTATTATCATGCTTTCTTGATATTTGAAATGACATAAATGCAAAAAATTCAGTAAAAAATAGTTTTAAATTCAAAATTGTGGTCAAAATGATCAAAATACCCCTAATATTGAAGTTACATCTTTAAAATCATGGTTTTTGAAAGAAATTTTGGTAAAATTGAGATTTTTGAAATTCAAATTGAACCAAATGATGGTGAAATGCAGTTTGAGGCATGATGACATGCTACTAAACACATTAAAAGTATAAAATCAGAATTTGGACATGCTACTATTCATCAAAAATAATGAATCTCGCTTGTTTTTCGCTTGGATCAGGGTCCCGCGGGGCCCTGTTTTGATGATATGGCTAAACCGAGCCTCAAATGAATTCTAAATCACACCAAATTCGGTATGAAGCATCTATCTATTCTGATAAACATCCTAGAATGCTAAAACTCACAAAATGACATGGTTTGGATGCAAAAATTTACAGAAAATCCTAAAATGGGCGAATTTCACCTATGGACCCGAACCAAATGTAATACTTAATGCGATAATATGAGAATTACACCATAGAAACATCTAATATTTTGCATACTACTAAAGGACCTAAAATTGAACACTTTTGTACTTTACAGCCTCGGGATTTGAACTACGGTGAGTTCGGTAACAGGAATTTGGCTCTGACGGAGGTAAAATCGACCTGATCTAATATAAAAATGCTAAAACAAATAGCAACTGACCATGGAAATTTCTGATATTTAAATGAGAAACTACTGACAGATGCAGGAACAACTTTTTATTTTTATTAATTTGGCATTTGATCAACAGGAACAGAGATAAAAATGCGACATTACTTGCCTAAATCAATAGAGCAAATAAATATCACAAAATAAGAGGCTGACAAGAAAAATCCGAAACAGATATTAAAACTATTCTAAAAATCTTAAGCTTTCCTATGCAAACAGAGGACATCCCTAACATGACATTCACTTTTTATAGATTTGGATTTGGAGCAATACCCAAAGAGAACCCATCGACTGAAGTTGATCCAAAGTCTTAGAGGCCCAAATCAGGCTTAGACACGTGTCCCGAACTCTCGGATTTTTGTCAGACATCAAACAAATTCAGAAAAATATGAGAAAATCATATTCAAAACTAGACATCATTATGAGTTCATAACATCTTTCGAATTGAAAATCGGATCTCATATGAGAGAGATCTCGATTTTACAAGTCGAAGATAAATTTTCAAAACGTATCCCGGGTAACAAAATCTGACCTACCATTTTGAACTTTTACCACTATAAACAAATTCAAATCATTCCGAATTTTTGGCAGATTGTTAGAGACACCTAAGGGCGACTACTATGATTTTCTCAGCATTTTTAACGAAAAATAAATGCATGAAAGGATATGTGGACTGACTGACAAAAACAGAGAGTTACCTAAATGAAGCTGAATGCATGAAATATTAAATAAATTCATGGAACATGCTATTTAAATGAAATAAAACATAAATCTAACTTATTTTAATGCATAAACATGATGAAATGCGAAAATCTAATCAAGAAAGCATAAGAAGCATCCTTTGATATGTGTCATTTTACGAGAATAGCTCGATCCATCTCTCGGATGAGCTCTTTCTTCAAAACGACCATACAAATCGAGTAAGGATATTACTGTAATGAAATCAATAGGTATAGAAGTGTACCTTGTGTTTTCCTGCAGCTTTGGAACTCCCAAAATGAATGGATACCAACGGCTTCTTTCATCTTTCGATCCGGGCTTCCGAAGGTTCACGAAAATCGATCTGCGCGCCTAGATCGAGTTGGAATTGATGTGAGCAAGCTTGGTACTTCGATGCACCCTCTCCACTGAGCCAAAGGGGGCGTGAATTCAGAACTTCAAAATCGTGTAGTAACGGAAGTCTAAGTTGAAATGCCAAATCCAAAAGGAGCTTCCCTTCAGCTGGGCGTGGGACCTTGTATTTGTAGCATTTTTTGAAATTTTCGAATTTCAAACAGGCTCAATCTGAGCCCTCCATGTGGCACCATCTCAGGGCATGACACTTGGATTTTTTAAATAAATAAAATAAGAATTTTGTAGGTGAGACACCTCAACAGAGGAATTTGAAAATTTTCAAAAAACTTGCTTGATTTTCTCTGCAGGAGTCTCCCAAATGGCGCCACCTCAGAAGGTGCTATCTGGGGTTTGAAATTCAAAGTTTGCTTTTTACAGGGAGCCCTCATGTGGCGCCACCTCATGGTGGGCTACTTTTATTTTGAATAAAATAAAGCACAAAATGAATCCAAGTGGGAGCTCTGGAATGGCGCCACCTCAAAAGGTGTTTGAGATTCAAAGCTGGAAGGAGGGGAGAATGCCATGTGGCGCCACCTCTGAGGAGTTTAAATATTCAAATTTCTGCTTTTTCTGGAGGGAGCAGAGGCTGACACGTGGCGCCACATCAGGGTGGCTCCACACTGCCATGTGGCAGGAGGACAGGAACAGAGGAAGCAGAATGCACCACCTCAGAGGGGAGTTGTTCCTACTTTTTCTGATGCAGGGGGATTTGGACACATGGCGGTTCAGGATGGCTCTGCTTCTGACAAGTGTCAGCTAGCTGGAGGAGTCTTCTCAAATGGCGCCACCTCAGAGGCTGTATTTGAAATTTGAATGAGGCTGGCTCTGGAAGAATAAAGGGTGGCCATGTGGCGCCACCTCAGGGAGATCCTGCAGTGACACGTGGCGGAAGGGCAGAGAAGGAGAAGAACCATGTGACGCCACCTCAAAAAATGAAATAAAATAATTTTATGGATGAAAATCAGCATTTGCGCCACCTAGGCCCTTTTGAAATTTTTTGAATGGTTGCTTTTTCTGAAGAAGGCCAAGAGTGACACGTGTCCTCTACTTTTTCTGAAGGAAGCTAGGAGTGACATGTGTCACTTACTTTTCTGAGAAAAGTGAGGAGAGACATGTGTCATCCTGCTTTTTCTGAAGGAGGGAGAGATTGACACGTGTCCTCTGCAGGAGACACACTTCATCTGGCGCCACCTCAGAGGAGACAAGCTTTACTTTTTTTGAACAGGATAACACATGACACTTGGCGTCTCTTGGTGACTTGGGAATGACACCTGGCACAGGGTGAAGATGGTGGACATATGGCGCCATCTTAGATAGGCCCAACACTGACACTTGGCAAAGACATGAAAAGAGAGAGAAAATGACATATGGCGCCACCTCTAGGTGAACCCCACACTGACACATGGCAGGTAAATGGGAGGAGAGAGAAAAGACAAGTGGCGCCAATTCAGGGACAAGGCTCCTATATTTTTGGGTTTTTCAAAAGAAAAGCCTATGTAACACCACCTCAGTGTGGGTCCCACATTGCTTCTTTATTGAAATAAAGACAAGACAACAAAACCGCTTTTTGGAATTTTCATAAAAACCTGGACTAATTGGTAAAATAGAAATTTTGAAAAGATTTGGCCCCTGTGGGGTGATTTTACAAAAGAATGATATTGGAAATTGCTGATAAAGGGGAAAGATCTGAGATAAAGTGGCTGAAATCCATATTGAAAGCTATCCAGATTGTTTTCTTGAAAAACTATTTTGAAATTTAGAGTCCTGGGGGTAAAATGGGAAGAATTGATAATTTTGAAAACCCAGGGTTTTGAAATCAATTTTGAAAAGAGTTGAAATTCGAATCTGGATTGAAAATTTTGAAATCGAGAGTTCTGGACCTCGAAAGGACATGTTGTGCAGTGCGGTGATATGAAATGCTCATGCAATGCTATACAAAGACATGTTTCCTGAAATGTCGCTCTGAATTCAAAATTGGAAATTCTAGCTTCTTGTCAACAATAAGATTTTGAGATTTTGCAGTTTGAAGATATTTTTGAGTCTAAATAGAGAGATTTTGAGACTCAAGCATAGAATTTAGAACTTTCTGCAAGGTCCAATCTCAAAAAATAACCATTTTGCCCTTCGGCAATTTCGGAAGCTGGATGATGATGCTTGGTGAAAATGTCGGGGAGGTGAGTGAAAATTTGGGGTGTTTACACAGAGGCGAGTTTTTTTCCTAAATATTTTCAAATCAAGGTCAAGTGAAACCCCGCAAAAAAAGTTCCTCTCTCTTCTTTTCTTTTCTTTTCTTTTCTTTTCTTTTCTTTTCTCTTCTCTCTTCTTTTCTGTCTTTTCATTTCTCACCTCAAAAAGGAGAAATAGAGGTCAGAAAGGAAAAAGAGAAGGAGGAAAGTGAAAGATACAAGAGAGGAAAATTTTTATGATGATCACAGTTTTGGCGACCGAGATGGGACTGTCTTCGTTCGGTCGGATCTATGCCTTTGCTTTGCTTTGATATTATCTAAGTCTTTATTCTTCAAATGTCAGCTTCATTTTTCATGCAAACCTTAGGAGCCTAGACTCTGTCCTGAGCTGACATAGTGCATATAGGATCTAAGTATGGTTTGGTAGGACCATATTGAGGAGATTATTCCATGTTCACATTAGACTTAGGTGTGAAATACAACTCTCCTCGATTCTAGGGATTGAATGCAAACAATGTATGCAAGTGTATGCTTCTATTCATTTTAAATCTATCTCTTTAGGACTTGCATTAGAGCTTTCTGGTTTTATCTGCATGTTGAACATGTTTTTGAAAACATTTTTACCTATATTGTCCCGGTTTTCACATTGTTGGGCTGTCTCACTGAACCATAGTTCGGAAAAGAGCCTCACAACTGGGCCACTTATTTGGGTTCGCGCCCCCCTACCACGTACCTAAGGGCCATAGTCCGAGGTATATCGGTAGGCGCTCAAGGATGTTGGGAAGCCATTACCTTAGAACCGGAGAATTATTTCTATGCCACGTACTTCGAGCTTCGGCTTGAGTATATCGACATACCTCGATTGGAATCAGATGATCTGAACCATAGAGTCAGGAATAGGGTCCTACAAGCTATTTCAAATATTGCATTTAAAGTCAGCCTTTAGGGAGTGCTGCGTGCGCATCTTTGTTTGTGCAACTCTGATTGTGCAATGTTTCCTTGTATTCTCCTATATATATCAAACCTTCTCAAAAACCCTGGGTATATTATTCAAAATTTTCTCTTATTTTCAAAAACCCCAGGTGTATATTTTTCCTTTTCCTACATTCTTTTTTTCCTCTTTTGTCAAATTTTCCTTTAAAAACCCTAGAAATCCCTTTTCCTAAGTTTTCTCGATCTTTCAAAATTTCCAGGATTTATGTTTATCCTCTTCTTTCATCAAGGGTCTATCCGTAAGTCCTGCATTCTATCTGATTCTCTTCCTTCTTTGCCTCAGTATCACTCCAATGGCATCTGATTCCCTCAATAATGTCTTTCCCAGAGATCATGTCTTCTATCAAATGAGGGATGGAACCCCGGATCATCAAGTCATCCAGTCTCATTCCTTCTTCCCACGGTGGTATTATTCTTGGTTCGCCACCTTCTCACGTATGTTCCCAGACCACTTGGATGACTGTGGATTGGAGATGGCGTCAGCAATGGGCAAGCGAACCATCAACGGCAGTTTGATTCAGGCTATGGCAGAGCGATGGAATCCACGTACCTGCACATTTTGGTTTCCATGGGGAGAGATGACTCTGCTAATGGACGAGTTCAATGACATCATGGGATTGCTAGAGCCAGCTGGCCAACTAGATGATCCGGTCGAGCAGTAGTTCCTGATCAATGTCAAGGAAATAGACGTTCGAGAAGCATTAGCCAGAGCGACAGGGAGCAGATCTTGGCCTCTCACCGAGATCAACGGAAGTCAATTCATCGACCTATTCGGACTCTATCGCAAGTATGGAGCCTACGAGGAAGTTGACACCTTGTCCCGAGCAGCGAAAGAAAGAATCCAGCATGCCATGGTCCTATGCACAGTGGGATTGACATTCTTTCACGACGGTCAGAATTTTATCGATGTCAGAGTCGCCCAACTCTTTCGAAGATGGGGAAGTAAGAAGACCCGTCAGCTTTCAGTGTCTATGGCAGCTCTAGCCTTTCTCTACAAAGGCTTAGCTTGTTTCTGTCTTGGAGAGACTGTTTTGGTGGAAGGATGCACGTATGCTTTGCAGTCTTGGTTCCTGTGACATGTGCCGTCAAAAGCCATTTCCTTCAGATTCAGCAGCAAGAAGCCGAAGTCTGTTGTTCAGTATCAAACTTTGATTGAAAGTTTGCATCAAGAAGAGATCCTTTGGGATTACTTCAACAGGCAAGAGTTAGTTCCTCGCTACACTTATGCTCGTAGCAAGCGTTATAGATTGCTTGGCCCTTTCTTCTGTGTTGACTATCAGCCAGAGAGGTGTCTTAGACAGTTCTCGCAGTGGCAGGTTCGTGTCAACACTCGCTTTCCGACAGAACACATGCCAGAGTTTGATCTGCAGTCGGATCAGTGGTCTGGGGCATACTATGTAACCAAATACACTTGAGACTCCTTCATTCCTTTGTTTGTGTTTCCTGGTCCTAATGTATCTTCGGAATATCAAGAATGGTAGCAAACTGTCTACCCACCTTCTCTTTGTATTTAAATTTTTTAATCAATAAAAATGCAACTTTATGTTTTGTTAAAAAGCTCTTTATGGCCAAAATTTTATTCTTTTATTTTGTTTTATATGGTCACGATCCCTGTGACGACCTCATCCCTAGTTATGAGACTTTTTTCTTATATTCTTCTTCGATTATCTCTTATCATGATGGACAACCTCACCTAGGTCACAAGGCACATTTTTTGTTGCTGCAAAATGGTAACACAATTATCGCAAAATTTGTGATGACCTAATCCCTGGTGATGGGATAACTTGTCTAAATTGTCTATCAATTCCTCCTTTCTTGTCTTTTTCTCAAAAGGTCGTGTTTTCAAAAAATTCCTCCGAGCTCTAACCATTCCTTTATTTCCGCAGAAATCATTGGCATTGGCAAGATGGTTCAGACCAGAGCTGGAAAGGAGACTGCCCCTCAGCACAACGACAACGAAGCCGAGGCAACGAACTCTCCTAAGTCAGTCAGAGGGCAGAATCAGAACAAATGCGATGATATCGATCCTGCCATGTACAGTCTATTTCAGAGAATGATGGCCAGAATGATGTCAGAACAAGCTGAGGCCAATCAGAAGAAGGTTGTTCCAAAAAGCAAATCGAAGAAGAAAGTTGTGAAAAATCCAGTCAGGATCATCAGAAAGAAAGTCCAGCCTGACACCACTTCTGAGGAATCAGAATCAGTCAAAGAAGAATCAGAAGAAGAAGAACAGTTTGTCTACCCTCAGAATCCTCCACAACAATTCGTAAAGATTGTTGCAGAGCCTGAATCTGTGAATAAGCCTATTCCAGTTAATGATCTGATGCACGAGCAGATGAGGGAAATGACTCGAGCCATTAAGGATATTCAGGCCAAAAGCAAAGGCAAACATACTTACTCTGGTGAGGATTTTTACAATGGCCTAGATGGGGATGACAATCTGGAAAATCTCCCTCGCAAGTTCCTCAAGTTTGACGGAATAGGCAACCCTAAGGCTCATTTGGCCACTTTCTATGCTGAGTGTGGCAATTTCAGGAAAGACAATCGAGCGTTATTCATTTGCTTTCCTCGCAGCCTAGAGGGTGTAGCGGCCTGGTGGTATGCAAACCACGTCAATCCTATCGAACTACGAGAGTTTGATAAGGTTGTAAACTTGTTTATTAAGTGCTTCATGTTCAATGTTGAAGCCTCACCAACTCTTAACCATCTGTACAATCTGAAGCAGAACAAGAATGAGAGGGCTAGCGAACTCATCCACAGGTGGAGGAGCACCTGTAACAGAATGAAGGTTCCCGTCCCAGAAGAGTACGCCCTACATATTATTTTGAACAACTTTGCTCAGCCTCTGAGGAACCTCATTTCTACATCGCCCGCAAAATCATTCATCAAGTTGAATGAGAGAGCCGAGTGGCTCGAGACCGGATTGGACAATAGCCTATATGAAGGATATCCTTTCGTCAGAGGGAATCCTGATCAAAAGAAAAAGGCCCACATGGCTTACTCCACGGATTTTTCAGACAACAGCGGTAGTTCTGACAGCAAGAGAAGCAAGAAAAATCGTAACAAGAATGTCAGACACCCTAGGGTCGAAAGGACAAACTCTGCAGCCCAGAAGGGAAAGTTTGTAAAGCTGCAGCTCGTCCAGTCAGTGCCTCAGCCAGAAGCAAAGCAACAAGAAAAGCCAAAACACGAGGGATGGAGTTATGATCGAGAGTTTATAACTCTAGAACAGTCCCGTGATGACATCTTGGAATATATGATGTCGAAGGGAATGATAAAACTCCCTAAGGTGGCAGATCCTCCCGTTGCTATGGGAAAATGGACTGATAAGTTCTGCAAGTTCCACCAGACTGTTGGACATGACACCAAACACTGTTTTGTCCTGAAGAACATCATCCAAGATTGCATCGACAAGAACTTGTTAATCGAGGATGAGGAAGAACAACCAGAAATCTTGTCCAAACTATTTCCTAAGCATTCAGCTTCAGTCATCACAGAACAAACATTCTCTCTTCAAGGCAACATTCAACCATATTCCAATCATGACATTCAGGATCAACATCAGGTCCTCGTCCTCCATCAAGCGCAGTCTTCCGCCAAGAGGGTGAATATTACCGCATTTTCTAGTAACAAGAAAACAAACAAGGAACCAGCCAAAGTAATGGCGAAAATTGCCAAACTGACTCCCCGGATCCCGAAGCGCTTCGTCAAGGCAGCTTCGAAGAAGGATGAAACCTCAGGGTCATTTCAGAAGCCAATTATTGCATTATCAAACATTTCTATCCTGGATCTGATCCATGCTTCGCCTGAACATCAGCAAGTGTTAAAAGATCAGCTCAGAAAAATCAAGGTCAAACCTAGCACCACACCGCAGGATATGGCTCAAATCGTCAATCAGACTATGATGAACGCACCTATCACATTTTCTGATGAGGATTTGCCAAAGCCTCATTCTTTCCACAGCAACACTCTCTACATAGTAGTGCAGACCAGAGGCATGACAGTCTCTCATGTGCTAGTTGATGAAGGCAACAACCTCAATATCTGTCTGGAGATGACGGCCAAGGCTTTGGGTCTGAAAGAAGAAGAATACACCCCATATCCCATAACGATCTACGGTTTTGACAACCATGGGCAGACAGCCAAGGGGAAGATTTTTCTCAAAATTTTCATCAACTACTTGGTGCATATCGTGCTCTTCCATGTGGTCAATGTGCCGCCTACATACAACCTTCTTCTGGGACGCACTTGGATACACAATGCCAATGTTGTTCCTTCAACCTTGCACCAGTGTATCAAATGGTCGAAGGGAGGTATGATTACCATGGTCCTAGGAGAGGATCCGGAAGAGAGACTCCCGCAGCCAATGATTCCCCGTCCTACTTTCACTGCCGACATCCCAAGCATCAGGGAAGTCGATGAAATCAACCTGAGTGAAAGTCTGGACATGCTAAAGTTAAAAGAGGTCCACCCAACAGAAAGCGTGGCAACAGTAACCCAGTGGCAGGGGCCTCACTTCTTCAAGCTAGGAGGGCGCCTCGATTGCACTCCATTCAAATATCACCCTCTGTTTCGCCAATTTGCAAAAACCAAGAAGGGATTTGATCTTCTGATGAAACATGGCTACCAGCCCTTCAGGGGCCTTGGTAAGAATGAAGATGGCATTGTGATCATCGCAAAAATTTTCCTCTCTTGTGGTTTTCTCTCTCTTCCTTCTCTTTTCCTTTTCCAACCTCTATTTTCCTTCCTTTTGAAGGGAGAAGAATAAAAGAAAGAAAAGAGAAAGAGAAGAGAAAAAGAAAGAAAGAAAAAGAGAAGAGGAACTCTTTTGCGCGGTCTCACTTGACCTTGATTTGAAAATATTTAGAAAATAACTTACCTCCGTTTTTGAAAATATTGCGAGAAAGATGAAGAGACGGGATTCGCTCGTCGGTATGAGGTTTGATCGTTCCTGGCACCTTTACCAGGGGTAATCGAACCAAGGATTGAATCTATGCCTTTTGCTTTGCCTAAATATAATCTAAGAATTTATTCTAACTCTAAATGCACAAAGAATCATGCTTGTGCAATGCAAGAATGTATGCTCCTTTTGAAAGATGTTTTGAAAATTTCCAAGTATTCTGAGATGAACTTGATAATAGAGTGAAAAAATGGTTGAATCTAACTTTAGAACTTGAGATAGATCAGAGAAGTTCTAAGTTTTTGAAGTAAATCAGAGTTGGGAGAATAAATGAGAAAGAATGACTTGAAGCTTTGAAAATGAAAAAGAAAATGAAGTTTCAAAGTCAGAAATAGACTTTGAATTTGATTTTGAATTTAGAAAAGGAAATGAATACTCGAAATGGAATTGAATTTGGATTTTGAAGTTTGAAATTTGGAATGGATCTGAGAAATCCGGATGGTATTTAAGAATAGAAATGGATTTAGATTAGATCCGACAATGGAATTGAAATCTAGAATTTGGAATTGGATTCCGGATCCTAAACGGAATGGGATCCGAGATTTGGAATCCAAGATGGACTTGAGTTCTGGATCCTAGAATGGGTTTGGATCTGAAGTCTAAGATCCAAATGTAGAATTGGGTTCCTGATCCTAAGATGGATTTGGATCTGAAGTCTGAGATCCAAATGTAGAATGGGGTTCTGGATCCTAAGATGGATTTTGGATCTGAAGTCTGAGATCCAATGCAGAATTGGGTTCTGGATCCTAAAAGGGATCTGGACCTAAGGTCTGGAATACCAGATGTGGTATGGATCTGGAGTCTAAGATCCAAAAGTAGAATTGTATTTAGAAGACTGGATCCAAGTTGATCTGATTTTGGATTTGGAATTTCCAAAATTGATTTGAGAATTTGAATTTTGAATATGCAAACGAATTTCAAAGTCAAATTGGACTTTGAAGCTTGAATCTGGAATTTAGAAGATGAATCCATATTTCCAATTTTGATTTGAATTTGGAAAATGAAATTTAGGAATTGAATTTTGAATATATAAATGAATTTCGAAGTCAGGTTTAGACTTTGAATTTGAATTTGAAATTTAGAAGATGAAGAGAATCTCAAAGTTAAATTGAACTTTGGATTTGATTTGGAGTTTTTGAATATAAATGAATTTGAAATTTCAAAGTCAAATTGAACTTTGAAATCTGATATAAAATGAATTTGAAATCTCAAAGTTAGATTGAACTTTGAGATTTGAAAATGAAATAGAATTTTGAAAATTGAAAGAATGAATTGGATTTGATAAGGATTGAAGATAGATTTGAGAAAAAAAATTTACAGTACTTGGAGTTTTTGAAGAGAAAATTTCGGAAATATGGTGCAATTCTATCCTAAATGATGAATGAATTTAAATTTTCGAATTTGGATTTTGAAAAGCTATTTCATTCTTTAGATGAATTAAAACAAGATTGAAGATATAATACATCATCGACTATGGTCATTGAATGTATTATATAATAATCTATATTTAAATTCAAGAGAAGAATAAAATACATTTGGTGCTTTTATAGAATTTAAAATGAAATTAACTCTTAATATACCCTGACTATGGTCATTGGTATATATTTTGAATTAATTTTAAGTTAAATTCTGATAAAAGAAGAAAATATTTAAGGAAATATGATGAATTTTGAAAATGGATCCAGTGTTATTTCGTAAAAGATAAAAATCCTAAGTCTTGTTTACATCCTGACTATGGCCATTGATGTAAATCATCAACTTAGGATTAATTACCTCTTACGAAATGGTGCACGTGCCAATTGTGTTTCCATTTGTGAAATTTTTGAGAAATAAAGGCAAAAAGTATGAAAACAAGCAATTTATGATATTTACAATGCTCATTCACTCTATCTAAAACAGGAAATGTAAATTCTTATTCAAATCTAGCTATTACAACTTGAATCTGATTAAAAATTGAAATAATCTCCAAGAAGATAGATATTTTCATGTATTTCCTGCAAAAACACTTGGTTAGTATGATCATAGAGGAGATTTGTATACATCGCATGGATATTAATGGCAAAAGTCAAGATATAAATGGTGAAAAAGATGGAGAAATAACATTATATACCAATATATGTATATGCACACCTAGACATACGTATATATATCATACATGTGTGCATATATATATATATATATATATATATATATATACACTCAATGTAGGTGGATGAGGATGGGCTGTGTGGATGAGAATTGAAGGTAAATGATTGCTAAGCTGTACGTATAAGTATGATGATGTTGGATGTCAAGGGATAGTAAAGGTATTTCATAACGATCTACTGGCCGGTTGTAGGGAGCTACAACAATCTAGGGGATTGCTATATTTTATAGAAGATAACTATAAACACTAATGGTGATTACAACAATACCTAGCCCTACTGAAGATGATAAAGCTGCAATGATATTTTAGCACCTTTGTGGCTGCAAAAGAGGGGCTGAGATTGGACCCTACAATCAAGTGCAGTGTGTCTATGGGGTTATGAAAGTATAGGTATGCACAAAGACCACACAAAAATGAAATAAATGTGACAACAGAGGATGTGTATTATGTAAAAATGGTGGAAACATGTGCAGAAAATGTGCACAGGCGAATTGGGTGCAGCTATATGGGTTGGCATATGATAAGTGATGAAGTTTACCAGATACAATTAATATTCACAACTATAACTTAGAACACAATTTGGAATGTGTGAAGTGCAGATGGAGGTGCAAATGATATGACTAGTGCAGGTGGAGGTAGCTGTGTAGTGAAGTGGATAGCATGTTATGATGAACCACTGTAACAGGTTGTAGGTGCTGTGTATCTACAACGAAGAATAGTAACACAGAAAATGTAATGAAGGGTAGGCTGTGATAATGCTGGAGCCAATATGAGACTCGTGCAACAGGCAACAATGGTAAGGTGTAGGTGGAAATGTTGCTGGAATTACAGCAACCGTGGACATAACAGGGTAAGGATGCTGTAGGTTATGACATGGAGGTAGAGCGAAAAACGCAGCAAGGTGCTGCTGTAAGTAGTGGTCGAGGGGCATAGGTGCTGTGGAGGTAGATGAAATATACATAAAATCTTAGCAAGAAGAAAGGAGATGGAAACGTGCTGTATAAAGTGGCTGAAAGTAGGTACTAAAAAAAAAACAATATATGACACCAAATGATATATAGTGGGTGGTGAGCATGGCATGCATAGCAGTAGTGAAGGTATGTGACAGTTTGTGAAAGCACAAAACAAGCTAGAGAGGATGATGGTGAATTAGCTGCTGCAGAAATGCTGGAGATAACGAAGTTCGTCGTTCAACGTAGCACCGAAGGACTTCAAGCCAACTTCAGTAGCAAGTTTCTGCTTCTCGAAAGTCGATTATCACCATCTCCTGTTTTGCTTTGGTGATTGCATTCTATCCATATCCAGGATGTTTTTATGTTATTTCAATGATGTTGTTTACATTCTTTCAGCAAATGAACATGGAGGAGTCCACCATACTACCTTCAAAATAAGCTTAAATACATTAACTTCAATCAGATCTTCCCAGCATTTACTACCTATCAAAACACCTTCAGAACTTCTAACTTAACAACCCAGCTATTTTTTTTTTTAGTCAGCAATATAAGCATATGATTAAACTTCTCAGCTTAGAGGTTAACCATTAGTTGAAAGGATTTCATATCCTGAAAGTCACTTGCGGGGTGATCTGACCAAGTAGAGCCAGCGTCTACCCTGATTGTCATCAAAAGGAAAACCGATTCTCTGGAATGGTTCTAGAGGATCTGTGGATGCCAAAGATCAGGCACGAGACGCAGATCAGCATAGAGAGAGAGAGCTGATGATGCTAGGAGGAATTAAATGACAACAAAGTATATGATAAATGACATAATACAATTGCAATAAAGAAAATAGCTATAGTGCACGAGTAATTCTGCAAGGAGATTGCTAAGAAGAGATATAGAATGTACAGGTGCAAGGCACCAGAGGTAACATGCTGAGTAAAATCAAGCAAGGTTATACAGATGATGATGTAGAAAAGAAGAAGAAGAAGGAAACGCAGTAAGCAAAATGCATCGAGCTTGAGCACAGATAAAATGTGAAATCCTGTGAAGGATTGTTGTAGAGTGAATCCGATCTAATAATGGATTAGACTGGATGCCACAATGAAGGTCATCTCATACATGATACAGATATTAATTGAATAATCATGATGCAAAACAAGAAATTCAAATCAGAATAAGAATCATAGTTCAGAAAAAAAAAAGGGAATCACAAAGAGATAAAACAGGAAAATGAAATGACTGTCAAAAGATGAAAAATAAGAAGTTGAGTTTTCGGAAATGTTACTGAACCATCCATCAATGATCGCAAATGAACCCAGCTGCTAAAAAAAAATGGATCTCTGAACCTGCAGGCAAAGTCGAATCCTGATTTTCCTTGATTGCCATCAGCGCTGGTGACTGTTTGATAACCAGTGACGCAGAAAAATTATATTTGGATATTTCCTCAGCATTCTCACGCATGTAAGGCAGAGGAATGTATATATGGTGGGCAATGTGTGAGATGAGGCCTTGATGACAAAGACCCCTGCCGTAATGGGAATTATTGTGCAGACACAGGTGAAAGAACTTCTAGCAACCGAACTCGTAGTGCAGAACATATCAGGATGAACACATGTAACAGGATGATTTCACAGAATTTGGAACCCATACTATGTAAACTCAAAACGATATATAGAAATAAAGGAACGATCTAAAAAAAAACGAGTAACACAATAGAACCTAATGGAACGCTATGAATGAACTAAACTGACATTTGATGCTGTTGAATGCAAAAGAGAGTGATGAAGTAAAAAAAAAAAGAGAATCGAATTTCAATACAGAAGTAACGACAGAAAAGGGGAAGTCTGAAGTTTACCAAAACTCAACAAGAAGGCAAAAATTTAGCAGGAAATCTGGACTGGGATTCGGGTGAACCCTGCTGGATTATGGAAATCGGCAGCCTGAGTCCGAAAATTCGCAGTAAAAAAAATGTTGGAGCATGATTACTCCGTTTGCTATTGCACAGAAGAGGAGCTTATGTTGCTAAGAGCAACCCAGCACCCTCGAAAGTGCATTTACGGGGTTAGAAATGAGAAGATTTAGGGGAAGTTAAAGCGAAAAAGAACCAGAATGAAGGTCGAATGATAACTTACCTGGATGTTATTAAAGTTCTAAAGAGTCTTCTCTCTGCTTTGCTTGGAAGATCCTCTGATGTTGCTGAAAAGGAGGGGATCGAGGGGAAGAAGGATGCGTTAATGGATGGCGGATGGAGAGGTAGGAGACGACCCCTTGCTCCCCCCTGCGTGATCTCCTCTTAAAGCTGAAGAAGAGCCTTCGAGAGGGGATTTTGGTTGAAGATGGAAGGTGAAGAAGGAAGAGGTTGTTTTGAAATCGACGATGGAGAATCGAGAGAGAGGATGCGCGGGAGATGGTTGTTGGAGATTTTCCAAATTTCCAAAAGAAGGCCCCCTTGAAAGAATTTTGTAAAAATGGTTCAAAAAGAGGTTTTTGGCAAAAATTCAATTTTTCAAGTTTTAAAACCATTTGCCTTCCTCAATTTTTTTTTTTATATATTGCTTTTTTTTTTTCATTTTTTTTGTATTTTTATAGTAGAAAACTAAGAATTTAAAAGAAAACTAAGTTTAAAACACTATTTTTTTTGTATTTGTCTGAGAAATATTTACAAAAGTATTTTTCTGAGAATTTTTGACCATTTCGGGGAAATTTCTTCAGAAGAATGGGTTTGGACCCGAGTTTTGAGAGAATGTTTGAGTTTTTGAAACTCGAATCGAGAAATACAACGTGATGGATCCAAACGAATGTCAGATGGACTGTCTGAGCTATTTAAAACTATTTTTGGTATTTTCTGTAATTTTAATTTAAAATTTTAGACAATGAGACTCAGATTTGGATCTGGACAATGGATCCAGATCCGAAATCAAGTCAGACATATAAAATGGATTTAATTTCAGTGAAACTTGAGAAATGAACTGGAATTTAGGTTAAAAAGTGACTCAATTACTCAGAAAATGATATCAGGGGCAAAAAGGGAATATTTGAAAGATTTTGAAAAATTTGGGGTGTTCACAGGCATCCTGGAGCCGATTGTCCCTGCTCAGCATGTCACTAACGCGGGTTTGGGTTTCGCAGGTTGATCGTCTGGTAGAAAGACCACCTTCGTCAAGGGAGCACAGTGAAGAAGGCAATGCCAGTGTTTTCTGCTTTCTCTTTTCTCTTTTAATGTCATCTTGTAAGGGGCAAAGATCCACCCCGGTTTCTTTCTTTCCTTCAACAATCATCTGTAAATATCGAAATTACTTAGTCAATGAAAATTGTGTTTCCTCTACTCATCTTGGTGTACACAAATTCTTTGCTTATATCCTTTTCTATGATTGTTCTTCTTTGTTTCTGTACAAAAGGCTATTTTCAAACCTTTTATCCTTTTCTCAAAAACCTTATTTGCGCTTACAAGATTGCCGACATCATGGCTCCTAAATCGCTCAAAAGGCTTGTTATCAATACCAACTTTTCTCAAAATAAATCCAAACCAGCCAGAATATGCAAGGCAAAGGCAGGGGCAGAGGTCAACAAGGTAACAGGGCAGATCGAAGAGTTAGCAGAGTTCAACTCAGCGATTCAAGAGTTGCCAGAGTTTGCCAGTATTCAGAAGCAGGACAAACCATCGCCGTTGGTTCAAGATCCGACAGAGGATGTCAACATCGGTTCAGATGATGATCCGAAAATCCTCAAAATTGGCTCCAGCTTAAGTTCAGATAAGAAGGAGAAACTCATCCATTTCCTCAAACAACACCAAGAAGTCTTTGCTTGGACTTATGAGGATATGCCAGGCTTAGATCCCAAGCTGGTCGAACATCATCTTGTGCTTAAACCGGATTGCAAGCCAATCAAGCAGAAACTGAGAAAGATGGATCCCCGTATAGCACCACAAGTTAAAGAAGGACTTGAGGAGTTGTTAAGAGGAGGATTCATCCGGACTATCGAATACCCAGACCACCCCAAAAGATGGCAAAGTCCGAATTTGTATTGATTTCAGAGATCTAAACAAGGCCACCCCAAAAGATGATTATCCACTCCCCAATATCGATCTTCTGATCGATAGCACAACAGGCGATGCCATGTTTTCCTTTATGGATGGATACTTAGGGTACAATCAGATCAAATTGGCCGCTCGTGACCAATCAAAAACTTCTTTTACCATGCCTTGGGGTACATTTTGCTATACAGTCATGCCGTTTGGGCTCAAGAATGCTGGGGCAACCTATCAGAGAGCAATGACAGTTATTTTTCATGACCAAATGCACAAGAACATGGATGCCTATGTGGATGACATCTTGGTCAAATCCAAAGAAGGAGAGGATCATCTTGATGCTCTCGACCAAGTCTTTGAAAGACTTATTCTCTATAAGTTGAGGCTCAATCCGCAGAAATATGTCTTTGGAGTAGAGTCAGGCAAACTGCTAGGCTATATGATCAGCAAGAAAGGCATAGAGGTGGATCCTGCCAAGGCAAAGGCGATCATTGATATGCCGCCTCCCACCAATCTCAAAGAACCGTGAAGCCTTCAAAGTCGCATTCAGTCAATTCAGCGCTTCATCTCAAATTTGGCCATGAGATGCGAGCCCTTCAATCACTTGTTAAGAAAAGAAGTAAAATTTGAGTGGGGACCAGAATGTCAGCTCTCATTTGAGCGCATCAAGCAGTATCTCCTCAATCCATCAGTTCTGAAGCCACCAGAACTTGGAAAGCTGCTTCTCTTATATGTTTCTGTCAATCCGAATGCTTGTGGCGGATTTCTTGCGCAGTATGAGGAAATAGAGCATGTCATCTACTACATCAGCAAGACCTTCATCGATTATGAGAAAAGATACTCTCAGGTGGAGAAGACATGTCTAGCCTTAGTGTGGATGTGTCAAAAGCTGAGACATTATCTTTTAGCTTCAGAAATTAAAATTTTGTCAAGACTCAATCCTCTCAAGTACATCCTTGAGCAGCCTTTTCTTACGGAACGGATTGCAAAATGGCAAGTCCTTCTGATACAATATGACTTAGAGTATGTTTCTCAGAAATCGGTCAAGGGCCAGTCCATCGCAGATCAGTTGGCAGATTTCCCGTTGACAAAAGAGATCAAGGTGGAAGATGATTTTCCCGACGATCGAATTTGCAATATTCAGGAGTCCCCAGTTTGGACCCTATTCTTCGAAGGAGCCAGAAATATGTCTGGCATAGGGATTGGGATCTTGTTAATCACTCCCGAAAAGGAGATGATCCCTTATTTCCTCAAACTTAGCTTTCAATGTACTCACAACATGGCCGAGTATGAAGCTTTGATACAAGGCCTCAAAATTTTGCAAGATTTCAATGTCAAAAGAGTACATGCCTTTGGTGATTCATTGCTTGTTGTCAGTCAAGTTAATGCTGAATGGAAAGTGAAAGATTCAAAATTGATTCCTTATTAGAAGATTGCCTTAGCTCTCATAGGCAACTTTGAAGAATTTCAGCTCAACCATGTCAAGAGGGAATACAATCACATAGCAGATGGCCTAGCCTGTTTAGGCTCTATTTTATCATTCAAAGACAGTGAATCCTGTCGTTCCTTCGAGATTGACAGACTTGATCAATCTGCCTACATCCTAGCTGAGCAAGTAAACCAAGCCACTCAGAAAGAGAAGCCCTGGTACCAGGACATCAAAATTTTTATTGAAACTGGTGAATTTCCATCAGGAATGCCAAGAAAGGAGCAACGTACAATCCAACGCATGTCGGCCCGTTATTTCATCCTTGCCAATACTCTTTACCGCCGTGGATTCAGTTCTGAGTACGCTAGATGCTTAGATAAGGATGAAGCCATGGAAGTTGTCCAAGAAGCACACAAGGGAATTTGTGGTGGTCATATCGGCTACCAAACACTCGTAAAACAAATTATCCGAGCAGGGTATTATTGGAAAACCATGCAGCAGGATTGTCATCATTTTGTAAAGAAGTGCATCAAGTGCCAAATGCACGCGCCTTCCGTTCATGCGCCAGCCGCATACTTGCAATCCGTGGTTTCTCTCTGGCCTTTTTCGATGTGGGCCTTCAACGCAGTAGGTCCGATCACTCCTTCTGCTTCTAATGGACACAAATATTTTCTCGCAGCTACAGAGTACTTCACCAAATGGGTCGAAGTTGTAAATTTGCGGATAGTGGAAGGCCGACACGTGGTTTCTTTCATTCATAAGAATCTTCTCTGCCACTTCGGCATCCCACATGATATTGTGTCAGACAATGGCAGTCACTTCAAGAATGAGAGGATGAAGATCTTCTGCTTGAAGTTCAGGATTCATCACCACTTCTCGACTCCGTATTATCCCCAAAGGAATAGCCAGGCAGAGGCCACCAACAAGATTTTGATCCGCATTTTAGAAAGAACTGTGGAAACGGGCCGCGATTGGCACGAGAAGATGCACGATGCACTTTGGGCATACCGAACCACCATTTGGACCCCAACCAATGCTACTCCTTTAGAGCTTGTCAACGGGACCGAGGTAGTGTTACCTCTCCACGTTCAGAAGCCCGCACTCAAGTTCGCGTCGCTCATTGAACTCCCGCTTGATCAGTATCAGCAGCAGAGGTTGGTACAACTTGATCTGTTAGATGAGAAAAGACTCAATGCAGCAGAGCACGCTCAGGCCTATCGACAGAGGATGGCTCAACACTACGCCAAATCAGTTATTGAGAGAAGATTTCGAGTCAATGACCTTGTGCTCAGATCAACAACTCATCTCAAGCATCGGTCGAAGGGCAAGTGGTCACCCAATTGGGAAGGCCCTTATGTGGTTAAGGAAGCGCTGTCTCGCAATTCCTATCGCCTGATCAACGCAGATGGAGTGGAACTACCAGATCCTATTAATGCTTTACATTTGAAGAGATTTTACACTTAAAATTGTTCATTCTAAGCCTTTTGTACTCTTCAAAAAAATCTTTTTCAATAAAGAAATAATCTTCTATTAAATTCTCACATTCTTCTCCCAGATACTGGAGCATTTTATTTTGATCTATACTTGTCTTCCTTCATCATATGCAGGCAGAATCAGACAAATCTTTTTCTAAAAATCTTATCAACTTTTTCGGTCAATCTTGTTATCTTTATTAAATTGCATTCATTTTATTTTCCAAATTTAATCAATTTATTGTCAATTTTATCAATTTTTGTCAAGTTTTATTAAATTTTATCAATTTTTACTAAATTTTATCAAATCTTTATAAAACCCTTTCAGGATAAGGGATAAACCTGATGCCTCATTTCAATGAGGTATTTCCCTTTCAGGTTAAGGGATAAAACCTGAACCTCGTCCCGCGAGGACCTTTATTTCCTTTCAAGACAAGGAATAATCCTAAATTCTTCTATCATCAATTTTTCCTCAAATTTTTGTTAGTTGCTACTAAATCTTTATTGTCAATTTCATTAACTTATTTCCTTTTATCAATCCCTTTTGTCCTTTATCAATATCTGTCAATCTTTTCAATTTTTCCAAATTCTCTTCAGGACCAGGGATAATCCTGAAACCATCCTAAATAAAATTCAAACCTCAGACCATCTTGGGCCGAGGATCTTGAATAAGTTTTTGATCCTCATCGTTGAAATCTATTCATGCTTTTTGTCAATCCTTCTGAAACCCGACTTTTGGGGAAGGAGCTATTTTCCTCCCGTCTGAGTTCCGACTCAGGCTTTGTTCTCATCTTATTTTATTTTTGGAAGATACGAGCCCCGACTCAGATTTTCCCCTTTTTATCTTTCGTTTGAAAACCGGGTTCTGACTCTGATTTT
Organism: Nuphar pumila; assembly: GCF_984573655.1. Taxonomy (NCBI): domain Eukaryota; kingdom Viridiplantae; phylum Streptophyta; class Magnoliopsida; order Nymphaeales; family Nymphaeaceae; genus Nuphar; species Nuphar pumila. Next base: position 32,852,581 of record NC_143257.1, read on the forward strand.
CCCTTTTTTCTTATTTTTTGAAGTTCCGGGTTCCGACTCGGACTTCCTTTTGGATCCAATGCTCGTATTGGAACCAATTTGTTATATCGAGAATTCGAGTTCTCAAACTCAATTCTCATTCATTCCTTTTATCTTTATTTTTGAAAACCGGGTTCCGACTCGGATCTTCCTTTCTTGTATATTCTTATTTTTGAAGTTCCGGGTTCCGACTCGGATTCTCCCTTTTTGTATATTCTTATTTTTGAAGTTTCGGGTTCCGACTCGGACTTCCTTTTGGTTTCGATGCTCGTATTGGAACCAATTTGTTACATCGAGAATTCGAGTTCTCAAACTCGATTCTCATTCATTTCTTCTATTTTTGAGAAACCGGGTTCCGAACCAGATTTTTCCTTTTGTATATTCTTATTTCTGAAGTTTTGGGTTCCGACTCGGACTTCCTTTTGGATCCAATGCTCGTGTTGGATCAATCACTGCATTGAGAGTTCGAGTTCTCAAACTCGATACTTATTCATTCTTTATTTTTGAAAAAACCAGGTTCCGACTCAGATTTTCTCTTTTGTATATTCTTATTTCGGAAGCTTCGAGTTCCGACTCAGACTTCCTTTTGGATCCGATGCTCGTATTGGAACCAATCATTGCATCGAGAATTCGAGTTCTCAAGCTCGATTCTCACTCTTTCTTTTATTTTGAAAAACCGGGTTCCGACTCGGATTTTCGCTTTTGTATACTCTTATTTTCTCGAGTTCCGACTCAAAATTCCTCTATTGATCCAATGCTCATATTGGATCAAAAGTTCTCCTTGCCTATTTTTCTTTCAGGTTAAGGGACAAAACTTGAACTTCCCCTTCAGGATAAGGGATAATCCTGAAATGCCGACAATCATTCTCACTTAGTTCTCAAGTATCTTTGAATGTCAGTCTCTTTCTCAAACTCTCCATGAGAAAGCCCAGTGCTCGTACTGGTGCATTTTTTAAAATCCAGTGCTCGTACTGGTGCAGCTTCGAAGACTCAGTGCTCGTGCTGATGCACCTCTTTGAAAACCCAGTACTCGTACTGGTGTGTATTTTCAAAACCCAGCGCTCATACTGGGGGCATTTTGAAAAACCAGTGTTTGTACTGATATGCACTTTCGAAAACCCAGTGTTCGTACTGGTGTGCATTTTTTGAAACCCAACGCTCGTACTGGGGCATTTTGAAATTCAGTGCTCATGTTGGTGTATTTTTCAAAACCCAGTGCTCATGCTGGTACATCTTCAAATCCAGTGCTTGTGCTGGTACATCTAGTGTTCGTGCTAGTGTCTGGCTAACTGATCAAGTTAGCTCTGCAGGTTCAGTCTTCGTACTAACCAATCATCATTCAAGCTCTAAATTCTCAAATTCAACCTTCGGGTTATCATTTTGTCAAAAAATCAACCTTTCTCTTGCGAAGGACCCTCTTCAGGGAGAGTTTGAGGGAGCTCATTCCTTTCGCATGCAACCATCTTTCGTTTGCAAGAACCCTCTTCCAGGGAGAGTTTGAAGGGACTCATTTTCTTTGAGAATAGTTTGCAAAACAACAACCAATTTTACACAAGAGAACCCTTTTTCCAGGGAGAGCTTTGACGGAAGTTCATTTCTTTTGTGGCCCCTGTTTTTCTCATCTTTGGCCAACCCCTTCACGAAGAACCCTCTTCTAGGGAGAGTGTGATGGACTCGTTCCTCTGTGATACTTTCTCAACTTTGTTTTCGGTCGCCTTTCCATAAGAGAAGCCTAGAGATAGGGAGTTTTGACGAAAATTTAATTTCTCTTCGAAAGTTCCGTTTTGCAAACATCTCCTCTTTGGGGAAGAGAGAAGTATTTTCAACTTCCCATTCAGGTAAGGGTTAAGCCTGAGTCTCTCTTTTGGGGAAAAGAGAGGAGAATTTTGTCATGGACGTGTCAATCGGCTGTCAAGTGATTACATTCATCAAGGATTTCAAGAATCTTTGCCAATTTGCTATCAAAGTCATTGTTGATCTCAAAGTTTTTATCATACAAAGAATTATCTCAAACTATCTTTAGTATTATTTCCAAAAGAGCAACGCTTTTGCAAAATAAGAGTTAGATTCAAGCTTTTCTGTTGGTTAACCAAGAGGATGAAGAAAAATCTTTGATATGACCGGCGAAGGAAACATTCAATGATGTCGAAAAGCCATAAGTGAATTGATATTGATCATAGCTATAGCACATTCTTAAAAATTGTTCTTTTGGCAGTAAGACAGTGGAAATATCCTCGGTAGTGAAAAAGAACCTACCCAATCCATATCTCCTTAGTCATTTGAGCTGCAATCAAATATCTGCAAAAGGGATCTCTCAATTGTCGTCAAGATGAAGACGAATATGCGAGCTAGACCCCCGGGGACCAAAGAAGATTTGGATCATCTTCGAGATAAAAGAGTTTGTGATGGATCCTTCCAGGGAACGTTCGGAGCACCATCAAGATGAAGACGACTGTGATGAGCCTCCCGACAAACCCTAAAAGATATTTGATTTCTGCTATCACCTAGAGAATTTTGACCCCTGAACCAATGTCATCAAGCCTGATTCCTAAGAAAGAAAGAAAAAGAAGGATCAGAACATCTCCAAGATGAATAAGTTTGTGACGTACCCTTCCCCAAAAAAGAGAGAAAAGTCAGGACATCTCCAAAATGAAGGATGATGTAAAAACCCAAGAGAATTCCATGACACAAAAGAGTGCAAAAAGATCATCATGGGAAATGCCTAGGATATCAAACTGCCCAAAACTGCTAGGAATCATCCTTATCTATGTGAAATTCTTTTATCAATATCTTCTCACCCAATTGCTTTTATGAAGCTAAGAATGTTTCCTCTCTTTTCATATCAAGGAAATTGATATCTTCCTTGAAGAAACTCAACAACAACAAATTTGAATTTGATTTCTGATTCAACGGAGTTAGCCCAATTGGAGTTAATACTCTAGGTAGAAAGTGGTGATATTTTCATGCACAATTCAATCATTCTGAATCAACTACAATTTTGGCATCTTATTGGCAATATTTTTTCATTATCCCAAAATGAAGTGTGAACTTGATGATCGTTTTAACGTATCCTGACGTCATCCCTCCTTAGGACTGAAAAGTCCTTTCCTTCCGTCTGATCTGAGCGCTCTCAGATTTGCACACTTCCCTGTGTTCCCCACTGTCCCGCTATAGACAGTTCCCGCTCAGGATAAGGGTTAAACCTGAACTTTCTGCAAAAGGTCTATTATTGTCAAAAGCTATTTTCAGTCTCAGCAATAAGGTGCCCAAGAACAACCCTTTTTAAGCTTTAGAGACCCCCATTTTCATCCTTTTGCAAACCCCTCTTGGACTTGTTGTGCGAAGTCTAGAGGTCCCATCACAGTTTTCCTCGTTCCTCGAGAATCCTGTATCCATTTAGGCTAAGGATTAAACATGTTACCTCGCTCCTCGAGGTATCACCCAAACCTTCTGCGAGAGGTCATCTGTTTTTAAAAGCTGATTTAGTCTCAGCAATGAGGCACCCAAGATCATCCATTTTCCAAGCTTTAGGGAATCTCTTGCTTTTCTCTTCTCGCAAAAAATATTTTTTAAAATGTTGTAAAATATTTCCCTTCTTGCCCCTGACCCTATTTTCTAAGCGATCCATTATCGGTCGATCATCCACTCTCTGCCTCTCGCCCCTATTGCTTCATACCCGTCTTCAAGCATCACCCAACAGATCTTCAACCTCATCCCTTGGCGCCCCTTTCAGCTTCTGGGTTTCTGCAAGGAAGCGCTACCTTCTTCCCTGTTGGAGCCGGAGCCGAGATCGATCCACTCTTCCCTCTGATCCCCTTTCTCTCAGGTTCATCCTTCGGGTTTCTCCTTAAGTAACAAAGGGAGGTTGATTCCTTCTTCCTAATATACTTTCTGTTTCTGGAGGATCATTCGTGGTTGTTGGTATCGCATGAAACTCGGTTGTATAAATTTGTTCAAGGTATTCCTCAATATATGCATGGTTTGTCTTTTAAAATTTCAATTGGGGTCCAGACCATTCCCTCTAAATTACTTGCATATGATAGAGTTCTGTGGCAGATATAATATCATTTGCCTGTTTCTTTGTGAATATCCATATATAACGATTATCGTCTTATTGATTCAACACATCTCACACAACACCCACCCACTGCACGTTCATATACAACATCTGTATATTCACTGTATATCATTTTGAAGTCTGATGCAGCTCCATCACCAGTCACCATGGAAATCTTGATAACTTGGTTTTATCGGATGTTATCTCATATGCGCACTATACTTATGTGTCCTTTCTCTACAGCCCATGTTCTGTTTTACGTTACCATTCTAGCATCGCCTATTTTCATCTGCAACCAGTCCCCCCCCCCCTCTAGTGACCATTTTCAGCAACCGGTTTGCAGGAATAGATTTGTCATGGACAAATCAGTTTATTATTGTCGGAGAATCATTCACTTATGAACTATGTAAATGATGCTTTGTGGAAATCATTCGATATGCTGTCTTGGGAGTGAATGGGCTAATTCTACTAGAACCCATGAGCATAGGATTCACTCATGAATGTTGCTATGTGATAATTTATTGTGGATAAAGATGATCCATCAGATCATTGCAATGAGAGGGGTCAATCTGAGAATTTAAGTCGCTGTGAGAGTTCACCTTGCTAGGGTGGGCTGAATAAACGATCGGTTTGCCACATACATATTCTCACTTACAGTATTGTTCACTGTACAGGGTCTAACATTTGTTCATCTCTCTTTACTGTGGTATGTTCTCATAGTGCCTGCCGCCACTCTATCTTGTGCATTTTACATTTCTTAGCACCCCATCGTATACTGTCACACACCCATACCTTCACTTATTTAATCAATTGCCTTGTACTCAAGCTCCATGGCATCAATGGCCCGGTTTTCACTGCCTATGGTTTTGATCTTAATTTTTGCTACAGGAATTGTTGTCTTTTTTTTTTCCTCCTGTCAAGCCTAATTAAGTTCAAGAATTGGTTGAAGTGTAAATCTGGTTACTGTTGTGTTTTGAGAACAAAGCAAGAATGACATTTCTTCATTTAATTCATTGCACTTTAAATCTTTCTAGTTCTGTGGTAAACTAGAGAGCTAGGTGTCTCTAAGGGCGACAGGTCATGGCATGAAGAGAAATAGCACATTTTCTTTTCAATTTACCACAACATATGCTTCTGTGGCACCATGGAGATCATTCTGACCTCCCTGTAAAATTCCATTTTTTTTTTCACACACAGTCTCTCGGCTTATAATCTATAGGTTTTTGGATAGTTGCCAGTTTTTTTTTTGTTTTTAGGAGGGTCGACTCTCTGCAAAGGGGCAGATTGCCAGTGCTTTAACATACATGTGTTGTCAACCTGCAGCACCTTGATATTCCATCTGTTATTTATGTATTACATTGTTTATACCTACCATGACATATTAGTTCTCCATATCAGCCTTCAATTCCATCATCTGTCATGATAACACATGTATATATATATATATATATATATATATATATATATATATATATATATATATATATATATATATATATATATATATATATATATAGTCATATGTATAGATACATGTACATATATAAGATATACATATATGTATGTATATGCATGTATATATATGAATATAGGTATATATGCCCTTTTTCATCTTCTCATCATATATATCTTGATATATGTGCAACTTTCCTTCTCTTTTCATATTAACCAAGTATTTTTGCAGGGGAATATGTGGAAAATGTCATTACTTGGGATTTGTATTTTTCAATTTTAAGTGTTGTAATAAGTTAGATCTTAATGAGAATTTATATTCCCTGCTCTAGATTAGAATGAATGATCATATAAATACCATTTGTTGCATCATTTTCCTTCATTTCAAAATCTCACAAATGGGAACACGAATGGCACACGCACCATTTCGTAAGAGGTAATTAATCCTAAGTTGATGATTTACATCAATGGCCATAGTCAGGATGTAAACAAAACTTAGGATTTTTATCTTTTATAAAATAACACTGGATCCACACTGGACCCTTTCCAAAAATCATCATATTTTCTTTAAATATTTTCCTCTTTTATCAGAGTTTTATTTAAAATTAATTCAATATATATACCAATGGCCATAGTCAGGGTATATTGAGAGTTAATTTCATTTTAAACTCTATAAAAGCACAAAAATGTGTTTTATTCTTCACTTGAAGTTAAATGTGATTATTATATAATACATTCAATGACCATAGTCAGGAGTGTATTATATCATTAATCATATTTACATTCATTTAAAGAATGAAGTACGATTTTCAAATCTAATTTCAAAAATCATTTAGATTCATTCATCATTTAGGATAGAATTGCATCATATTTTTAAAAATTCTTTTTCAAACACCCAAGTGATTTTGAATATCTTTTCCTCAAGCTTCTATTTCAAATTCAATTCTATCTCACTTCAAGATTCGAAATTTCAATTTCAAAGTCCAATTCGACTTTGAAATTTCAAAAATCATTTTGTGTTCAAACTTCAAACTTCCAATTCAAATTCAAAATTCAAAGTTCAATTTAACTTTGAAGTCGTCTTCTGATTCAAAATCAAGTTTTATCTTCTTATCTTCAAAATCCAAAATCAGAATTTGAGATTGATTCTGAATCTCAAAACTTAACCCTTCCTAAAATTTTAAATTCAATCTGGGTTTTAAAAACCCAGATCCATTTTCAAAAAGTCCCATTTGGACTTTCAAAAGTCCAAATCCAAAGTTAGAACCCAATCCATTCTATGATCCAGAATCCAGTTCTACCTTGGATCTCAGACTTCAGATCCAATTCTATTTTAGGATCCAGAATCCAATTCCACCTTGGATCTTAGACTTCATATCCAAAATCCATCTTAGGGTCCAGAACTCAACTTTCTCTTGGATTCCAGATCTTGAATCCAAATTCCCTTTAGGATCGAGAATTCAATTCCATCTTGGATCTCAGACTTTAGATCCAAATTCCATCATTGGATCTCATATTTCAGATCCAATTCCCATTTAGGATTCTCAATCCAGAATTCAATTTCATCTTGGATCTCAATTCTATTTAGGATTCAGATTTCAAATCAAATTCCAGATTTCAAATCAAATTCTATTCCCAATTCCAGATTCCAAAATCCAAGTTTATATTGATTCCAAAAACCAAATCCATTTTTATCCCATCTAGATCTATTAAATCCAAATCTATTTTTCAAATTCAATTTGGACCTCTCAAATCCCATCCTGATTTCAAATTTCGAAATAGGAATTCAATTCCATTTCCAGTTTCATTTTTATTCCTAAATCTATGTTCAAAATTCAAATTCAAAGTCAATTTCTGACTTTGAAAACATCCTTCCTTTTCCCTTTATCTGAAGTCATCCTTTTCAAATCAAAGATTTATTTTTTCCAACTCTGATCATTTCAAAGACTTAGAACTTCAAAAATATCCTTCCTAAATCTATCTCAAGTTCTAAACCATTTCTTCACTTCATTATCAGATTCATCTGAGAAACACTTCGAGATTTCAAAATCATTTTCGAAAGAGCATACATCCTTGCATTTGCACAAGCACGATTCTCTGTGCATTTAGACTTAGAATAAATTCCTAGATAATATTTAGGCAAAGCAAAAACGCATAAATTCGATCCTTGGTTTGATTACCCCTGGTAAAGGCGCCAGGAAGGGTCGAATCTTGTACCGACGAGCGAGCCCCGTCTCTCCATTTTTTTCCACAATATTTTCAAAATAGAGGCGAGTTATTTTCCTAAATATTTTCAAATCAAGGTCAAGTGAAACCCCGCAAAAAAAGTTTCTCTCTCTTCTCTTTTCTCTTCTTTTCTATCTTTTCATTTCCCCCTTCAAAAAGGAGAAATAGAGGTCAGAAAGGAAAAAGAGAAGGAAGAGAGAGAAAGATACAAGAGAGGAAAAATTTTGCGATGATCACACAGGGTTTTTTAGTTTAAACTTAGCTCTAGCATGAAGAAATTTCAGCGAAATATCAATTGATACTAACTTCTTGACAAGAGAAAGTATATCCAAAATTAAAAAAAAAGAAAAAAAAAGAGATGAGATGAAACTTAACTGGTGAAGGAAGGTCCTAGGCATGACATCTTGTGAACAGATTCTAGCAGTCAGATATACATGGTAATTCAGAAGTAATAAAGAGAAAGAAAAGAAAAAGAAAAAGGAAAAAGAAGAAAAGAAAAAAAATTTACACAATGCAAGGTGGACATAGCCAGGGAATGGCATAATATCCTGATTAGATATAGAGCCAGCAGGGTTAATCTAATAATAAATATAAACAGATTTTGAACATGGCCAAAGCCGGGACAGTGGCCATTGGTTATCTTGAAAAAAAAAATCTGAGCACAATGAGCAGCACATCCTACGTAAAAATGCCGCAATGAATTCAACGTCGATGGGCAGAAACGATTTTGCCAGAGACAGAATGTTTGTCCGATGAGTTCTGCTCTCAATACCTGGATCTGTCATCAGTTCTGCGCATATTCTGGATTGACCTTTGAGCAAAAAAAAAGAAGGATAAAACTGATTCATGGCCTAGAGTAAAAATATAAAAAAATGTACCCATGTATACACCTCAGATTAGCCATATCTACTTTTTTACGGGTATATGATCATCCTCAGCAGCCACAGAAATATTAGAGCAACTTCAGCTCTTCATAAGACCTTAATATGTCATTACTCACATGGCAAGAGGTTTCACTATAACTAAGGCCAAATTCTTTGAGGTTCACTTAGAGGAGACCCCCATCCTGGGCTGAGATTTTTTTCCAAGACAAATCTACTAGCATGAAAGAAAGAGAAAAGAAGTGGTAAATGAAACTCTGCCAATGGCCATATTCACAGAGACGGTAGTAGAGGGAATCATTCAGTGGAAACAACAATTGATGAAGTGTGGCAATAGTAAACAAAGTTTGAACATACTTAAACAATGTTGTATCCTAGATGGGTGGTATGAGTGATGAAATGCGCAACACCTTGATTAACATGAGAAGCAAAGAGATAAACCTGCAGAACTGAAAGACCTAAAGCGTAACACAATAAGCAAAAATGGGTAATGCAATTAAGACAAAACCTTATAAATACAGTAAGCCATGACTGTAAATAAATGACAGATGTAATAAGATGGATGATGTTGTACTGAATTTAAAGATATGAAACAAGTTAACAGGTGCTACATAAAGTCACCGATGATGCAGGGGCATGTAGATCTTGCGAAGTGCAGCAAGTGCGTGTGAAAGGTTTACAGAAAAAGTGCGCAGGTGATGGGATGAGAATGGCATGTATGATCAACAGGATCGAGCTGGTTTTGCGTTGCTCCTTAGGCTCTGAAAATGACTGGAGGCTTTTCTTTTTGCTGAAAATGTAATTTGATGACGCATGTGCTTAATTCTTTCCAGCAGATACAAATGGAGTGTTCTAAAATCAAATATCTCCTGAAGCAAGGATGGATCCATCTATCGCAGCCCAGCAAGGAGAGCATATCACTTTCCCCTCTTGACCCTTGATTCTTTTCAGCAGGCACAGCTGGAGTGAGGCCGTTTGGTGATAAAGAATGTATATGGGAAGAATATGCTGATAAATGATGTGTAGGAGGTAAAGTGCAAAACAAAAGATCAAACTTACCAAACCAGATTACAGGAAATGCTAACATATAACAGGAAGTCACAGGAATAAAGATGAGGACCACTTGACGATTTAGAGTTCTATTAGAATTTGTTTAGCAATTCAAATTTTTAACACATGATCTCCCATGGAAAGACATTTAGAAACATGTACGACAACAACAAACTTGTCTTTATAGCTAGAGGTAGTTATTGTTGATCCATCAACATCAAAGCACATGTCTCCTCAATGACTTGGCCCACATTGACTCTTTTGGCTTAACTCTCAGGTGAATGATATTCCATCTGGAGCGTGCCTTTGCCATAATACATGCCCACAAATGGCTTTCTTACCTGAATCAACAACACACCATTACACCTGGGAAAACCTTGAGAAATAATATGTCGATTCTATCATTTCCTCTCCCAGATGGGCATTCATGTCAATGGTCCATTAGCAAATCTGATGTTTTATCAAGTCTGCCATAATATACCCATACAGAAAAATTGTTTTAACATTCTTACATCACTTTGCTATGCCATACACCTCTTTCTTCAACCGATGGTCTCTCTTTCAATGGAGATACAGGGCATATGACATTTTGAGGAAAAATATAACAGGCATCGATGTAAATGAATACAGAGGTGAATCCTCGCTATTACCAAACGAGGCTAGAGGATCAAAATCAAAACACCATGTTATTGAAAAAAGGGGGGGAGGGGAATCAAATAATGCATGTTAGACAGAAGAGAAAATCACAACGCCAAAGACATATGTAACAGAAAACAGACAACGATATGAAATAGAATCAATGCATCAGAATAAAGAACAAACCATGTAACACGTTGTAGAGATTAGGGGGGGTACACATTAATACAAATAAGCAAAAACATGTCAATAGATGAACAAGTGAATTAATTAATATACTAAAATGCATGATGAAGGCTGTCATATGACGAATCTAATCACGAAATACCATGGGATGCAACAAATAAAATTAGAGATGCGGATCGAGGAGCGTCAGGGTATGAAATCAGGTAGTATAAAAAGAAAATTCGAGCATAACAGATAATTGTAGCCAAAAAGAAAAATAAAGGATAAAAAACATATCAAAAAGATGGGTCCAGAAACCCGATACCAACTAGAAAATGACAAGAGAAAGTTAAACTAACGCCAGCTACAAATTACCATGGCACATAAGCTTGAAATTATAACGGTGTTGCTAATGACGGATGTATCAACTTGGTTTGAACATAAACCAGAAAGACTCGACTACAACAGAAAAAGAGAAGATGTTGGAGTAGCCACTCCATTGATGTTGCAACGTGCAAGTTGGTGATGCCATAGGCTGACCAACACCAACACAAGTGCGTTAATGGGAGAAAAACGGAAAAATCTAAAGCAAGGAAGAAAAATAAAATAAAAAATAAAATAAAATAAAATAAAATAGAAGGGAGAGGGATTTTTTACCTCGTTATTGTAGGGGATCGGATCTTCTTTGAAGTGACTGTAGGAAAATCACCTCGGGAGACCGCTCTTCAGCTTTTTTTTGCAGAGGGGAGCTTTAGAGAGAAAATGGCACAAATGGATGGGTTTCATCGATGATCCTGCTCCCTTTCGGTTGCCTTGTTTATATAGAGAGGGAGGAAGAATCGAGAGGCAGGCGGTTGGGGAATGGAAGGTTGAGATGAGGGAAAATGATCAATGGGTCTCCCGCCCTCCGATCCCTTGCGAGGGTTTTCTGGGAAGAAGGCCGTTGGGGAGAAGTTTCTAGGGGGTTCGGTGGGCTGAAGGGAGCGATTCAGAGAGGGAGAGGGGCGCCATCCTGGGCCTCCGACCCCTTCTTGCGAAGGGTTTGTCAAAACCCTAAGAAAACTTTCAACGGACCCCCCCCCCCTTTTGATAAAAATATTTTAGAAAGAGGGGGCTCGTTTCGAGAGTTTTTCTACAAAAACATAATTCTTCACAAATAGTTTTTCAAAAAGAAAGGGTTTTTAGAAAAGGACATTTTTCAAAAAAAGGGTTTTCAAAAACTAATTTTTTTTCTATTTTTTTTTTGTTCTTTTCTTCATTTTCTATATATTTTTTTGATATTTTTGGAATAAAATCCTAAAATTTACGAGAAAAAAAGATTTAAAACTATTTTTTTGTATTTTTGAGAAATATTTAGAAAAGAGGGTTTTTCTGAGAATTTGTGGCTATTTCGGGGAAATTTCTTCAAAAAAATGGGTTTTGGACCCAAGCTTTGAGAAAATATTCGAGTTTTAAACCTCGAATCGAGGAATATAACGCGATGGATCCAAACGGATATCGGATGAACTGTCTGAGCCTTTCAAAAGGTTATTTTGGTAATTTTAAGAATTTGGTTTATAAATCGGCTGACAAAGCTCATATTTGGATTTTGACAATGGATCCGGATTCGAAATTGAGTCAGATGTATAAAAATGAATTTAATTTTAATAAAATCTGAGAAATAACTAGAATTTAGATTCAAAATTGACTCGATTGCTCAAAAATGGGGTCAGGGGCAAAAAGGGAATATTTACAACATTTTGAAAATTTTGGGGTGTTCACACGCCCCCAGTTCCAATGACCACCACCTAAAGTAGAACAAAGGCCTGCTGCAGGTCGTGTATACGCTGTAACGACTGAACAAGTCAAAAATGGTGACCTGATTGAAGGCATCGTACCTGTTAATGGACTTGGAACTTACGTCTTGTTTGATTATGGTGCTATTCATACCTTTATCTTCGATGATTTCATCGAATAACTCTACGCTTTGGTACAACCGGTTGATAAAATGATTGAGGTATATAACCCGTTGGGTTCACGCACCAAATGCATCCGGTGTGTGAAGAACTTGGATGTAGAAATAGCTGGGCAACACTTGCCTACTGATGCCATCTTGATCGATATGGTATAGTACGATGTCATTCTAGGAATGAATTGGTTAGCCCATAACAATGCCAGGATTTTATGCTGCGAGGGCAGGGTAATTCTATCTCGACCGGGATTGTCGAAGGTAGAATACCGGTTATCCAAACCTGTCCCGCACAAACGGCTCGTATCAGCTCTTAAGGCACAAAAATACCTTAGAAAGGGTTGCGCAGCCTTCCTATTGAGCCTCTCAGTGGAAAATTCAAATATCCAGTCCCTTGAGAGTTTGGAAGTGGTGCTGTGAACACCCCAAATTTTTCAAAGTTTGGTAAAAATGACCTTTTTGCCCCTGGTTCCATTTCCTGAGAAAACCAAAACTAAATTTCAAGGGTTCTTCAGATTTTCTGAATTAAATTCCATATTGGTATATTCAAAATTAATTCTGGGTCCGAATCCAATACTTTAAATCCATATTTCCTCAAAATCCGGATCCAAACCCATTTCTGAAGAAATTTTCTCAAAATAGCTTTTAAATTCTCAGAAAAATTTCCTTTTGTAAATATTTTTGCAAAAACACAAAAAAATTAGTTTTAATTTTTTTTTGTTGTTTTTTCTCGCAAATCTTAGGATTTTTACTTAAAAATACAAAAAAATGGAAAAATAACACCAAAAACCAAAAAATTGGAAAAATTTTGAGAAAAATGAATGAGTTTAAACTTTAAAAATCAATTTTTGCTAAAAACCCTGAGAGCCCCTTTTTTGTAAAAACTTGAAAATCGAAGGGGGGTCCTTTGCAAAACTCCTGTTTAGGGTTTTAAACCCTTCGTAAATAAGCCAACCCTTTTTTTTTCCGGCTTCCATTCACAAGCCATCACACGCCGCCCTCCTCGCCTCTCTCTCAGCCTCCATTACCTACCAAAACTCTCTCTTCCTCTAAGCCCTCCATCGCACAAACCTTTTCTTCCTCCACCCATCTCTAACCAACTCTTCTTCCCGAAACTTCCCCTTCTCATCTTTAAAAAGAGCCCGCAGGAAGCCCATTTTTTTTCATCGTCTTCCACCCCCGCACCTTCTCCTTCATCCTTCAGCAATCCCGTTTTTCACCCCATTCGCACCTTCCTCCCTCTCTCCTCCATCGCCTCCATCGTCTTCACCCCCGCATGTTCCCTTCTTCCTTCTCCTCAATCATCCATTTTCTTCACCTCTTCACCATATTTCTTCTCATCCACTATAACCCACCAACATAGGGTTTTTCCTCTCAGCAATGTATCCTCCTCCATTTTGGTCGTGAAGAGAGCCCTACAACAGACCGCATCTCTTCCCATCTCATTACCTCTCCAGGTCTTCTCTTTAAGCAGCTGAAGGTCGATCTTCCTACAATTTGTTCTGAAGCTTCATTTGATAGCAATAGCATTCAGCGGGAGTGCTCTCTTCCTCTCAATCAAAACAAGGCTACGACTCAATCTGCCATTGAAGGAAATACCCCTCTCAGAACCTCTACAATATGTCTAAAAAAAAAATTTAAGATAAGAATAGAAAGGAAAGCCCCTTCTGAATCGTTACTATAAGAGGCGGATCACCCCTGCAGCAGAAGAACGGTAAGCACCCCCTCTTCTCTCTGCTGTATTCCTCATTTTTCTTGTTTTAAGCCCCATTAGAGCACAACCTGTAAATCCGAGTTGCATATAGCAACATCGGTTTACGCAATGCTACATTACCAGAATGGTTGGATTCTGTAAACACCCCAAATTTTCACTCACCTCCCCGACATCTCCACCAAACATCATCATTCAACCTTTGAAATCGCCGGAGGGCAAAATGGTCATTTTCTGAGCCCAAACCTTGCAAAAGTCTAAATTTCATCTGCAACTCTCAAAATTTCTTTATTTTTATCTCAGATGTTCAAAATTTTACTCCTGACAGAAGACAGGAATCTCCAAGTCTTGGTTCAAGATTCTATTGCATAAGACATGACATTGCATATCATTGCATGAGCATTTCATATCACTGCACTGCACAGCATGTCATTTCGAGGTCCAGAACTCTTGATTTCAAAATTTTCAATCCAGATTCGAGTTTCAACTCTTTTCAAAATTGTTTTCAAAACCCTGGGTCTTCAAAATTATCAATTCTTCCCATTTTACCCCCAAGATTCTGAATTTCAAAATATTTCCTCAGGAAAATGATCTGGATAGTTTTCAATATGGATTTCAGCCACTTCAACTCAGATTTTGCCTTTTTGTTAGCTATTTTAAATATCTTCCTTTTACAAAATCGCCCTACAGGGGCTAACTCTTTCCAAAAATTCCTGTTTTACCAATTAGTCCAGATTTTATGAAAATTCCAAAAAGAAGTTGTTGTTTTATCCTTATTTCAATAAAGAAGCAATGTGGGACCCACACTGAGGTGGTGTCACACAAGCTTTTCTTTTGAAAATTTGAATTTTGAAAAACCCAAAAATATAGGAGCCTTGTCCCGTGGATTGGCGCCACTTGTCTTTTCTCTCTCCTCCCATTTCCATGCCAAGTGTCAGTGTGGGGCTACCTTAAGAAGCCGCCACATGTCATCCCATTTATCTACCATGTGTTAGTATCCACCATACCTATCATGTGCCATGTGTCATTTCAAAGAACACCAGGAGATGCCAAGTGTCATAGGTTGTCCTGTCTAGAAAAAGTGGAGGCTTGTCTCCTCTGAGGTGGCACCACTTAAAGTGTGTCTCCTGCAGAGGACACGTGTCAACCTCTCCCTCCTTCAGAAAAAGTAGCCTGACACATGTCTCTCCCTACCTTTCTCAGAAAAGTAGGAGACACGTGTCACTCCTAGCTTCCTCCAGAAAAGTAGGCTTGTCTCCTCTGAGGTGGCGCCATTTGGAGAGTGTCTCCTGCAGAGGACACATGTCATTCTCTGCTCTTCTCAGAAAAAGTAGATGCCATGTGTCATTTCCTGCTCTCTTCAGAAAAAGCTAGAATTCAAATATTCAAATCTCTCCATAGGTGGCGCAAATCCTGAACTTCACCTTTTCCATTTTGTCTGAGATGGCACCACATGGCTTGGGCCTCCTTTTCTTCCCTCTGCCACGTGTCATTCTCTGCTTCTTTCAAAAAAAGCAAGTGACACATGTCTCCTTTTACCTCCTTCAGAAAAAGTAGAGGACACATGTCACTCTTGGCTTCCATCAGAAAAGCAACCATTCAAAAATTTTAAGACAAGAGCTAGGTGGCGAAAATCCTGGAGTTCTACCTTTTTCTACTTGGCCAAGATGGCGCCACATGTTCCTTGCCTTTCCTAACTGCCACATGGCATCGTAGGAGCCATTCTGAGGAAATGCCACATGTCCATCCTTCATTCCTCCAGAGCCAACCTCCATTTGAAATTCAAGTTCACCTTCTGAGGTGGCGCCATTTGAGAAGACCTCACCAGACAGCTGACACTTGTCTGCCACATGTCCAGACCTCCCTGCATCAGAAAAAGTAGAAACCCCCCCTCTGAGGTGGTGCATTTTGCTTCCTCCATTCATGTTCTCCTGCCACATGGCATCGTAGGAGCCACTCTGAGGAAATGCCACATGTCAGCCTCTCCTTTCCTGCAGAAAAGTAGAATTTGAATTCCTCTAAGGTGGCACAGCCTGCTTCCTCCACTCCTGTCCTTCGGACACATGTCAAGAGCCTCCAGAGGTGGCGCCACATGGCATGCTCCTATTGTTTCCAGCTTTACACCTCAAATCACCTTTTGAGGTGGCACCAATCCAGAGTCCCACTTGGCTTCAAATTTTATTTTTATTTTATTTTTAATAAAAGTAGCACACCATGAGGTGGCGCCACCTGAGGGCTCCCTGCAAAAGCCAAATTCGAATTTCAAACCCCCAGATAGCACCCCCTGAGATGGCGCCACATGGAGGGCTCAGATTGAGCCTGTTTGAAATTCAAATTTTTTCAGAAAATCTATAAAAACAAGGCTCCACGCCCAGCATGAGGAGACCATCTTTGAGAATTTTTTTTTTGACTTGGAAATTCGACCTAGCCTTCTTGAGAATCCGATTTTTGCACTTTGGAATTCACGCCCCCTTTGGCTCAGTGAAGAAGGCACGGTGGGTCGATTTTGGCGAATCATCCGAAGCTCGGATCGAAGGACGAATGAAGCCCGTGATAGCCGCCTTTTTCAAGAGCTTCAACATTTCCTAACGAAGCAAGGTGCACCTCTTTTCCTCTTGATTTGATTTCATAATTCGATTCGAGAGTCGTTTGAAGAAAGAGCTCATCCGAGAGATGGATCGAGCTATTCTCATAAAATGACACATATAAAAATACATGATTATGATTCCTTGACGGTTTTTAGCATTCATGCATTTAGCTAGATTTAATTTGCATTTTATTTCGTTAATTTAGCATGTTTCATGAATTAATTAGGATTAATTTAGCATTTATTTCAATTCTGCTCATTTTCAGTAGTTCTCTGTTTTTGTCAGTCAGTCCACATGTCATTTCATGCATTTATTTTTTATTAAAAATCCCAAAAAAATCAAGGAATGCGACCTTAAGTGTCCCTAGAATTGTGATAAAAATTCGGAAGCATTTGAATTTGTTTACTGCGGTAAACATTCAAAATGACAAGTTGGGTTGTGTTACCCGGGATGCGTTTTAAAAAGTACTTTCCGACTTGTAAAATCGAGATCTCCCTCATGAGAGATCCGATTTTCAATCCCAAAGATGTTATGAACTCGGGCAAAGGTCTAGTTTTTAACCTGCTTTTATCAGATTTTTATGATTTTTATTTATGTCTGAAAAAAATCCGAGAGTTCGGGACACATGTCAGAGCCTGATTTGGGCCTCTGAGACTTTGGATCGACTTAGATCGATGGGTTCTCTTTGTGTGTTTCTCCAAATCCAAAACCGTAAAAAGTGAAAGTTATGTCTAAGGTGTCTTCTGTTTGCATCGGAAATCCTGTGATTTTTAGAACAGTTTTGATACCTGCTTCGGATTTTTCTTTTCAGTCCTTTGTTTTGTCACATTTGTCTGTTCTGTCAATTTAGGATTAAAAAGTTATATTTTTATCCATGTTTTTGTTGATAAAATGCCAAAGTCATGAACATGAAAGTTGTCCATGTAGGTGTCGTGAGTAGCTCTGATTAATATCATAAATTTCCATGGCTGTTTTCTATTTTTTTAGCATTTTACATCAGATTAGGATGATTATTACCTCTGTCAGAACTAAATCCCTGTTACTGAATTCACCATGGCTCAAATCCTGAGGCTGTAAAAACCAAAAATGTTCTATTTTGGGTCCTTTAGCAGTCTGAAAAATATCAAAAGTTTTCATGGAGTAAATCTTGCATTATCATATTAGGCATTGCATTTGGTTCGGATCCATAGGCAAAATCCACCATTTTAGGATTTCCTTTAAATTTTAGCATTTAAATCATATCATTTCATGATTTTTAGCATTCTGGGCTGTTTATCAGAGTAGGTAGATTCTTAATACCGAATTTGGTGCAATTTGGAATCCATTTGAGGTTCGGATTAGCCATAATACCAAAATAGGGTCCCGCGGGACCCGAATCCAAGTGAAAAACAAGCGAAATTCGTTATTTTGGATAAATTGCAAAATGTCAAATTCTGATTTTACAGTCCTAATGTGTTTAGCAATATGTCATCATATCTCATACTGCATTTCATCATCATTTGATTTAATTTGAATTTTAAAATCTCAATTTTACCAAGTTTTCCTTCAAAAACCCTTATTTTAAAGGTATAACTTTAATTTTAGGGGTATTTTGGTGATTTTGACCCCAATTCCGAATTTCAAACTATTTTCCACCGAATTTTCTGCATTTACATCATTTCAAATATCAAGGAAGCATGAGATTAGGGTTTATGTCCAATTAAATCCAATAATTTCAGAATATTATTCGAAAATCTTGGAAAAACCCACATATTTGAGCTAACCCCATTTCTAGGTTTGGTAGGGACATTCAAATGAAGGAGCTGAAGTCTGCAATTTCCATTTATTTCATTTATTTAGTGATGTAATAATATAAAATTTAGAATAAGAGATTTAATTTCCTGCTTAGACTAGGATGCATATCATATAGTTTGAATTTATGCAATATCCTGCTTCTATGATTCATGCATTTTATTTCAAAAGCACTATGGATGTTCACGAATGACACGTGCACCAACTCTTAGGGAGTTGATGAACTCGGTGGAATCCATATTTACGGCCCTAGTCGGAATATGGACGAGACCCAGATCCATCATCTTTCTACTAGTCACATTGAGCCTACACTCTTAGGCTATCTTAAAATGCACATCATATTTCCAATATTCTCAAAGCATTGTGCATTAAATCAATTAAACTCTGAACATATTCATGGCCACAGTCAGGATATGTGAAGGATTTATTTTGACTTAATGCACATTTGACAACAAATTTATTAGAAAACCTTTCAAAGTACATTCTTTCATTCATATCATTTGCATCATGAAATCATTGGTTTTCTTATGATTTTCTTAAGAAAATTTCATTCTCAAGAAATCAATTTCTCAAGAAACTCTGAGAATTTTTCAAAATCGGTTTTCTCAAGTCAAGTTTCCACAGTTTTCCATGGGAAAAGGTCATTTTCCCAAGATTTTCAAGAGAAGTCTCTCACCTTTCTCAAAGTCAAAATCGATTTCCAAGTATTTCAAGGTTAAGGTTCTCAGGTTTTCAACTTTCCAAGTTTCAATTTTCCTTTTCCACAAGGGCTTTCCAATGAATTTCCATCACTTTCCTAGGAAAACTCTCAAAGTCCAAGTTTTCCTAAGAAGTGTTTCCCTTTTCAAATGTTCACCCTTTTCTCAAGAATCACCTCCATTTTCCCCAGGATTTTCAACTATTCATGATTTTCCTACGTCTTTATAAACTTTCCCGTGATTTCAAAACCCTTTTCTTCTGAGTTTCCTGAGAAATTGACTTTCATCTTTTTCCTGAGAGATTCTTTTCAACTTCAAATATTTTCCAAGCATACATCATGTTTTCCCAAGTTGCATTTTCCAAAATCTCATAGCACATGCCTGAATTCTCTGTGCATATAGGATAGAACACGATTTTGATGATTTAACTAAGTCAAGCACAATTTTGGTCGTTGGTTCGATTACCCCTGTTAAAGGAGACAGGAACGGTCGAACCTCATGCCGACAGGTCGAGCCCCATCCCATGGATTTTCCCGCAATTTTCAAAACGGAGGCGAGTATTTCAAAACATTTTCCAAAATCCGGTCAAGTTTGAAGCGAGAAAGCGTTTCCCTCTCTCTCTTCCGCAAGGAAGGGAAGACAGGGAAAAATTTTGCGACGATGACAAGTTTGGCGACCGTGATGGGACCTGTCCTTGTCTGACCTAAATTATGCTTGACTTAGTTTAATCATCAAAATTATGTTCACAAAATGTCAGCTCTTTTACTTTTAATATCATGTGAGCCTAGGAGCCTAGATTCTGACCTAGTTGACATTGACTGCATATAGACTAGGCATGGTTTGGTAGGACCAGATTGAGGAGAAATTTTCATGTTCACATAGACTTAGGTCTAAATACAACTCTCCTTAATTTAGGATCTGAATGCAAACAATGTATGCTTCTTTAAAAGATTTTCAAAAGTCTATCTCTCTAGGACTTAGAGCCATCTATTTCTTGCATGTGATCATCTTTTTAAAATCCCAATTACCTATCATTACCCGGTCTTCACGTTGCTGGGCTCTCTTCCAGAACCCTAGTTCGGGACAGTGAACACCCCAAATTTTTCAAAATCTTTTAAATATTCCCTTTTTGCCCCTAATATCATTTTTTTGAAGCAATTGAGTCATTTCAAATCTAAATTCCAGTACATTTCTCTAGTTCTATTGAAATTAAATTCATTTCATATGTTTAAATTGATTTCGGATCTGGATCCATTGTCCAGATCCAAATCTGAGTCACATTGTCCAAATTTTAAATTAAAATCACAGAAAATACCAAAAATAGTTTTTAAATAGCTCGGACAGTCCCTCTGACATTTGTTTGGATCCATCATGTTGTATTTCTCGATTCAAGTATCAAAACTCGAACATTTTCTCAAAACCTGGGTCCAAACCCACTTTCTGAAGAAATTTCTCCAAAATGGTCTGAAATTCTCGGAGAAACACTCTTTGTAAATATTTCTCAGAAAAATACAAAAATTTAGTGTTTAAACTTTGTTTTGTTTAAAATTTTAGTTTTTATACTACAAAATACAAAAAAATGGGAAAGCAATACAAAAATCAAAAAAAATTGAGGAAAGCAAACGGTTTTAAAACTTGAAAAATGGAATTTTTGCCAAAAACCTCCTTTTAAACATTTTTTTTACAAAAGATTTTTTTTAAAGGGGCCTTCTTTTGGAAATTTGGAAAAGAGGCAACGACCTCTTTCCCGCACACGCTCCCTCTCACTTGCCGACCCTTCATCTCCAAACCAACTTCTTCTTCCTCAACCCCTCATCTTCAACCAACAGCCTCTCTCGAAGGCTCCTCTTCCCCTTTAAAAGGAAAGCACGCAGAGTGAAGAAGGGATCCGTCTCCTGCCTCTCCATGGTCATCCGTCTTCTACCTCCCCCCTTTCACGAATCCACCTTCTACCCCTCTTTGATCGTCTCTCGATCTTTTTCCTCCTTCCCTTTCTCCTCTTTCCTCTTTTACCTTCTTCCCTTTCATTTTGTTGTCTCATTTTGTTCAATTGGAGGAAGTTGGTTGTCTCTCAACAGGATCGCAGGGGTCTCCACACTAAGCGAAAGGAGAATTCATTCCTTCCTGCTCCTGCAATACCAGACCATCAAGTAAGTCGCCATCTATCTTCCCTCTGGCTATTATTTTTTTTATTATTTTTTTTTTTGGCAGTTCTGTTTAACATTATTGCTTATTTACATGGTCTTTCCTTTATATTCCTTTTTCTCTTTTCCTCCACCGTTTCCGATCTCTTTTACATTTTTCTCATTCTTACCTCCATTAGAGCATTCACGCAGCATCAATCTTGCATATAGCAAGTATTGATCTATGTAAAATGCAATATTAAAAGGAACTAATGGGTTCCAACATTTCTCTGCGTTTCCAATTTATTAAATTCGTGTTCTATTTATGCTATCGGATCCAATATTGTTATGTGATCCATTTGAATTTCAATTGTTTTCTCCTACTGATTCACGGCTTTGTGTATCGATTTATCTTTTTGAATCTGAATTTTTTTTTTCTCTGCATTGTCATGTTTCGTTCCAGTTATAATCCCATTATCCTTCGTCAGTCTGCTTTCTCTTTATCTAGCATCAGTATATTTGGTAATTCCTGTAAATATTGAATCAATCTGGAATCGGTCTACCAGGAAGTCGGTTGAAGCTATCTTGATCTTCAGCTTTATAGTGAGATTTTGATATCATCTTGAGATTTGGTGAATCAGAGGATCGATATTCCAAGTGAATTGACGACTCAGCCATAATATCGTGATATGTTCTGCTAAAAAGTGGTTTATGAGAATCGATTCATTGATGCAATTTTTTTTTTAAGGGGGGCATTTACGCTGGGTTATTAAAACCTACTGATCAAATACCTGGAAATTGTACACTCAGGGGTCGTCCAATGAGAAATTCCTTATGACCATTACGTTCTGCGTTCTGCCATGTATCTCAATCCTTTGATTGAACCTTAATTCTCTGGAGACCTCTGTGTGCCTTGTATACCTGACAAACCTGCGAGGGTTGCAGGATTAGTCAGTAGCCTGCTGTGGAGAAGACGAAAGAGCCGATCCTTATAAAACCTCTTATGCATTGGTTAATTGATAGTCACTAAACTTTACCATAGCTGATGCTGCTTCCCTGTGGTTTCTTCTGCAAACAAGAAGATTTTTTTTTTTTTTTTTTGACATGACTAATCAAACCTATGCTCTTTTCAACCATACAGAGGTTACATTGCTCGAGTGGACAGATGAGTTGGAGACATTTATATAGAAGGGTTATGGTAAATCGACTTAGAATATTCTTGCAGATTTCATCCCTTGTGTGATTGTCGGTTAGAAAATAAGTGTGCATCCAAGGGAAAACTATGTGTTACTGAAAGTATTGCAGGAGGATTTTGTTATTAATGCTATCTTGAATATACGATCTGCTTGATTTGTAGTAGTGATAATAGGCATATAATTTGCAGGTATAGTAACCCCGATTCCATCCATGGCATACCATTTATTCACACTCATTATATAGCATTCACCACTGCTATACATACCAATAGCAGTTACCATTTTAACCTGTTTTTTTTTTATTTCAGAACTTCTCTGTTGAGCACACACCTGCATTTTCCTCTCCCTCTCTTTTCAAGCAGGCACCATGTGTATACATACAAGTGATCAGGTGGTAATGATTAGCAAATTAGGACAAGTGGTTTGTGTACCTTCTTTTCCTCCAGATTTGGTACATCTTGTTTCAGCACTCCTACAGGGCACTGTGGCTTCATATGTATTCATTGAAAGTCAGATCATTAGTTGGCTGCTATCAAGAGAAACTCTCTGATTTGATAGGTAAGCACTTTTGAGATGTTATCATACTAGTCATAACAGTGGCTGTTTGCAGGGATTAGTTGGCAACCAACTGATTTACTGTGTGCAATCGATTCGTTACAAATCAACGGGCCACTATCGAAGATAATTCCTCCATCCATGATATAAAATCACTCTTTTGCACCCTCTGCTCTTCACATGTATTTTTTTTTATTTGTCCCAAGCACCTACCTCATCCACTATTTTCTATACCCTCATTACTATACACACTTGCACATTAGCATCTTCACCTACCTGTTATTGCAGCATTTACTACTGCACCTACTACAATATCCATACACCGCCGCGCACTTCCTCCACATTGCAGCCATATCCTCACCCCACTGACACTCATACATATACACATATTACAGTCACCAATTACCCTTCATTTCATTATCATCCAACAACCTACAGCCGATTCATCCTTCTCACTGTTGCATCCACCTTGCAGTTTCAAATTTGCCTTCCAATATATACAGACTCTCGGTATTTAATGCATGAGGCGACTACACATCTTGTAGAAGCCTACCTCTTTGGAAAGCTCGATCCCAATAGATGCATATAAGCATGGTTTTCAGAGATATGTGGCTGTCCCCTCAGGATGCCTCTGTAGATGAATAGGTTAAATCTGAAGTTCAGGCTGTGATTAAGAACACAACTATATCTTTCATTGTCTCAAGTCCCTATTGCATCTATTTCTGAAATGGTGTTCCATCAGCCCCTGCCATCCTTCATAATTTTTGTAGCCATCCATCACTTTACTGCTATTTTCACCCTTTTTCTGCAATAATCACTTTCTCCTAAATACTTAGCCACCTGTCACCATTGTGCATCACCATTGTCACGTTCTATTTCATCATGGCAATTCCTCTTTTCTCATTGTTAAATTCAGCTCCAGCAACTTCCCACCTTACCTGCTGTATTTCTCCCTACCTTCAGCCTGTTACATACCCACGTTCACTCTCATTGTCCAGCCTACCCTTTTAGCATCTTCTGTACCTGCTGTCAACACATTTCAGCTCCCCAACTCCTGTTTTCACTAACCTCCACTATCATTCCAGCATCACTTACGCACACTGCTGCATCAACATCGTGTGCAAACACTTCTTTCCACACTCATCAATACCCCTACCCGGCTGCATTCTCACATAGGAACAACATCTGGCATGTCCTTTGTCACCACTTTCACAGCACATACACAGCTCCCAGCAGCTGTGTGCTACCACTAATATCTACCAGCTACCCCACCCTTTCCATCACCTCTCACACTCTATATCCTCCAACACTCATGTATCTCAGCATTCATTGCCTTAGCCATATGAAGCATTTTGCCCTCATGTAGAGGTCTTTTCATTAGTTTAGGCATATTTATACATATACATATATATATATATATACATGTATATATAAATAATATATATATAGGTAGAATCTCTAAATATGATATTTTCATATTCTTCCATTCTTGCCTCATACTGACTTTGTTTTGCAGGAAAGTTTAGAGAATGTCAATCTCCTCCCTAAAGATAGGAATTTTATCATTTCAAATTCAAACCCAAGTTGTAAATAGTTAGATATCAATGAGAATTTACATTTCCTGCTTTAGATAGAATGAATGAGCATTGTAAATATCATGAATTACTTGTTCTTCATGCATTTTTCCCTTTATTTCTCAAAATCTCACAATGGTGAAACACGAATGACACGTGCACCATTTCGTAAAAGGTAAATTAATCCTAATTTGATGATCCACATCAATGGCCATAGTCAGGGTGTGGACAAAGCTTAGTATTTTTATCTTTTACGAAATAACACTGGATCCACACTGGATCCGTTTTCAAAATTCATCATATTTTCCTTAAATATTTTCTTCTTTTATCAGAATTTAGCTTAAAATTAACTCAAAATATATACCAATGGCCATGGTCAGGGTATATTGAGAGTTAATTTCATTTTAAATTCTATAAAAGCACCAAATCTATTTCATTCTTCACCTGAATTTAAATATAGATTATTATATAATACATCCAATGACCATAGTCAAGGATGTATTATATCTTCAATCTTATTTTAAATTCATTTAAAGAATGGAATAGCTTTTCAAAATCCAATTTCAAAAATTTAAATTCATTCATCATTTAGGATAGAACTGCATCATGTCTTCAAAAATTTCTTTTTCAAAACTCCAAGTAATGTAAATATCTTCTTCAATCTATCTTCAATTCTTATAAAAAACCAATTCATCCTCTTTTTTTTCAAATTCAATTTTGTTTTCAATCTCAAAAAGTTCAAATTTAACTTTGAGATTTCAAAATCCTTTTTATTCAAATTCAAATCAGATTTCAAAGTTCAAATTAACTCTGAAATTCCAAATCCATTTTCTATTCAAGACTCCAATCAAAATCAAAGTTCAATTTAACTTTGAGATTCTTGATTCATCTTCTGAATTTAACTCCAATTCCATCTTAGGATCCAGAACTCAAAATCTACTTTGGATTTCAGACTTCAGATCCAATTCCTCTTTAGGATCCAGAGTCCAATTCCACTTTTGGATCTCAGACTTCAGATCCAATTCTCCTTTAGGATCTAGACTCCAATTTCACTTTGGATCCCAGAACACAGATCCAAATCCATGTTAGGATCCATAATCCAACTCTATATTGGATCTCAGAAAACAGATCCAAATCCATGTTAGGATCCAGAATCCAACTCTATATTGGATCTCAGACTTCAGATCCAAATCCATCTTAGGATCCAGAACCCAATTCTACATTTGGATCTCAGACTTTAGATCCAAATCCATCTTAGGATCCGGAACCCAATTTTATCTCGGATCTCAGATCTCAGATCTTAAATCCATCTTTAGATCCAATTCCATTCCCAATCCTAGATTTCAAATCCAATTCCATTTTCAGATCTCATCTGAACTCCCTAAATCCATTTCTATTCTTAAATACCATTTGATTATCTCAGATCCATTCCGAATTTCAAACTTCAAAACCCAAATTCAACTCCATCTCAAGTATTCATTTCCTTTTCTAAATTCAAGTTCAAATTCAAAGCCCATTTTGACTTTGAAACTTCATTTCCTTTCATTTCAAAGCTTCAAGTCATTCTTTCTCATTTATTTTTCCAATCCTGATTTACTTCAAAAACTTAGAACTCCTCTGATCTATCTCAAGTTCTAAGTTAGATTAAATCATTTCTTCACTCCTTTACCAAGTTCATCTCAGAATACTTGGAAATTTCTAAATCAATTTTCAAAAGAGCATACATCCTTGCATTGCACAAGTATGATTCTTTGTGCATTTAGAGTTAGAATAAATTCTTAGATTATATTTAGGCAAAGCAAAAGGCACAGATTCGATCCTTGGTTCGATTACCCCTGATAAAGGCGCCAGGAACGATCGAACCTCGTACCGACGAGCGAATCCCGTCTCTCAATTTTCCCGCAAATATTTTCAAAACGGAGGCGAGTGATTTTCTAAATATTTTCAAATCAAGGTCAAGTGAGACCGCGCAAAAGATTTCCTCTTCTCTCTTTCTTTCTTTCTTTTCTCTTCTCTCTCTCTTTTTCTTTCTTTTATTTTTCTCCCTTCAAAAATGAGGAAAATAGAGGTTGGAAAAGGGAAAGAGAAGGAAGAGAGAGAAACCAACAAGAGAACAGGAAAAATTTTGCGATGATCACAGTTTTGGCGACCGTGATGGGACTCGTCCCCGTCTGGTCGAATTATGCCTTTGCTTTGCTTTTATATAATCTAAGTCTTTATTCTAACATATGTCAGCTACATTTTCCATGCAAACCTTAGGAGCCTAGACTCTGTCCTAAGCTGACATCATTGCATATAGGATCTAAGTATAGTTTGGTAGGACTATATTGAGGAGATTATTCCATGCTCACATTAGACTTAGGTCTTAAATACAACTCTCCTCAAATTTAGGGATTGAATGCAAAACAATGTATGCAAGTGTATGCTTCTTCTTATTTAAATCTATCTCTTTAGGACTTGCATTAGAGCCTTCTGATTTTATTGCATGTTGATCATATTTTGAAAACATCCCTACCTATATTGTCCCGGTCTTCACATTGCTGGGCTGTCTCACTGAACCATAGTTCGGGAGAGAGCCTCACAACTGGACCACTTATTTGGGTTCGCGCCCCCCTACCATGTACCTAAGGGCCATAGTCCGAGGTATATCGGTAGGTGCTCAAGGATGTTGGGAAGCCTTTACCTTAGAACCGGGGAGATATCTTATATGCCACGTACTTCGAGCTTCGGCTTGAGTATATTGGCGTACCTTGATTGGAATCAGATGATATAAATCTTAGAGTTAGGATTAAGGTCCTATCAACCATTTCAAATATTGCATATAGAGTCAGCTTTAGGGAGTGTTGTTTGTATATCCTTGCTTGTATATCTATGATTGTGTGATATTTTATATCCCTTATATTTTCCAAAACCCTGGGTATATGTTATTCAAATTTTCCTTTTAAAACCCAGGTGTATTTTTCTTTTCCTTTTCTATCTAAAAATCCTTCAAAATTCTTCTGATCCTGCCTGCAAGTTCTTCAAATTTTAAATCCTTACCATTTATTCTCAAAATTCCATTTTTTTCTTTTATTTTCTTCTTCTGTTTTTATATTCTTGTTTATATTTTCATAAAAATCTCTTTCCGTCAAAGAGATATCCTTTTCGAAATGGTATTTTCTTTCATATTTTAGTTGGTTACTCTCCCTCGTAGAGTAAACAACGCAATTGTCACAATACTCAATCCCTAGTAAAGGGATACATTTTTTTAGATTTCAACCTAAATCCTTTCTTTTGTCAAAATTTCTCCAAGTAGTTTCTTTGGTCTAAAAACCTCCTCTTTTCTCCGCAGAGGGAGCTCTGATATTTTAAAAATGGTTACGACAAGAGGGGGAAAGAAACAGTTCCTCAACTCAGCGATAGTGAAGCGGAAGAGATAAGCTCTCCTAAATCAGTCAGGGGACAGAGTCAAAACAAGAAGGATGACATCGACCCCGCTATGTATGACATGTTCCAAAAGATGATGGCAAGGATGATGTCAGAGCAAGCCGAGGCCAAGCTGAAAGAGGCAGTTCCTAAAAGCAAGCTGAAGAAGAAGCCTGTGAAAAAGCAAGTCAGAATCATCAGGAAAAAGGTACAGCCAGACACTACTTCCGAGGAATCGGAGTCAGTTGAGGAAGAGCAGATTGTTTACAAACAGAATCCTCCAAGGCAGTCCATAAAAATAGCTGCAGAAGAGCCTGAATCCGTCAACAAACCCAAGTCTGGGTCTCTAGCAGAGGACCTGATGAGCAAGCAAATGAAAGAGATGAATCGAGCTATTAAGGATATTCAAGCCAAGGGTAAGGGCAAGCAGACCTACACCGGCGAAGATTTCTATGATGGTCTAGATGGGGACGATAACTTGGAGAATCTTCCCCGTAAGTTTCTCAAATTTGACGGGACTGGCAACCATAAAGCCCACTTGGCCACATTTTATGCAGAGTGCAGCCATTTTAGGAAAGATAACAGGGCTCTGTTCATCTATTTTCCCCGCAGTCTGGAGGGTGTAGCAGCCAGATGGTATGCTGACCATGTAAATCCTATCGAACTACGAGAGTTCGATAAAGTAGTAAATTTGTTCATCGAGCGCTTCTTATTCAACACTGAAGCCTCACCTACATTAAATCATCTTTACAACCTGAAGCAAGGAGAGACTGAAAGAGCAGGTGATTTCATTCACAGGTGGAGAAGCACCTGTAATAAGATGAAGGTACCTATTCCTGAGGAACACGCATTGCAGGTGATCCTCAACAATTTCTCTCAGCCCATAAGGAGCCTCATCGCCACTTCCCCGGCGAAATCCTTCATCAAGTTAATTGAGCGAGCTAAATGGCTCGAAGCAGGAATAGAAAGCGGACTGTACGAGGGCACGCCTCTGGTCAAGAATGTCCAAGACCAAAAGAAGAAGGCGCAGTTTTCTCATTCAGTTGATGCCTCCTGCAATAATCTTGGCAGTAGCAGCAAAGGAAATAAGAATAACAATGACAGCGGTCCGAGAGTAGATCAGGGCAAGGGGCAGAAGGAG
The DNA here is from genome assembly GCF_984573655.1 of Nuphar pumila. Taxonomy (NCBI): domain Eukaryota; kingdom Viridiplantae; phylum Streptophyta; class Magnoliopsida; order Nymphaeales; family Nymphaeaceae; genus Nuphar; species Nuphar pumila. The sequence continues at coordinate 32,881,796 of NC_143257.1, forward strand.
AGATCCTTTAAAAACAATGATAAACTACTTCCAATTGGCCTTCAGCAAAAGGGCGATCTTCAAGAGAAGCCCAAATACATCAAGTGGGAGAAAGATAGAGTCTTCACTCCGTTATCTGAGAGTTTAGAAGTGATTATGAATTACCTTTTGAAGCACGGGATGATCAAACTCCCTAAGATCGCAGATCCTCCCGTAATGTTGAGAAAATTCAAGGACCAATTCTGCAAGTACCACAGAGCAACGGGGCATTGACAGAAGTGAGCTGATAGAGGACAAGGAAGAAAGGCAGCCAGCAGTCCTGACAGAACCATTCCCGGACCATTCAAAGAATTGATAAATCCAAAGTTTTTTGTTTTGCTTTCATCTCTTTTTGTCAGTTGTCTTGTAGGGGCTAGTCAGCCCAGTTTTCTATGAGCCTTTTCCTTTTTAAGTTCTTGTAAATATTCAGTTGTTATCAAACCTTTGCTTATCAAATGAAATGTCAATTTCCTTTATATCTTTTATATCCAATGCTTCTTTTCTCTTTGCCATACTGAGGCATTTTAATTCCCGTTCTTTTTCAGAATGCGGGGCAATCCTGAAATCATTCATGAGAGAAATGATATTACATATGAGGGCTTTTTCAAAAATCATGAAATTTTAAAAATCTTCGTTATGACCAAGGAGTTCAAATATTCCTTGGTCTAACCTTTGACAAAAAATCAACCCTCGTGTTGATCATGTCTTCAAAAATAAGTTTTTCAAACCATTATATTGAAAGATCAACCCTTGTGTTGGTCTTATCTTCCAAAATGAATTTTAAACTTTTATATTCAAAGATCAATCCTTGTGTTGATCTTATCTTTCAAAATGGATTTTAAATCTTTATATTCAAAGATCAACCTTTGTGTTGGTCTTATCTTTCAAAATGGATTTCAAATCTTTATAGATCAACCCTTATCTTTCAAAGTGGATTTCAAAGCCTTTATATTCAAAGATCAATCCTTGTATTGATCTTATCTTCCAAAATGAATTTCAAATCTTTTTATTCAAAAGATCAACCCTTGCGTTGGTCTTATCCTCCAAAATTGATCTCAAAACTTTTCAAAGATCAACCCTGGCGTTGTTCTTATCTTTTAAAATGGGTTATAAATCATCATATTCAAAGATCAATCATTGCATTGGTCTTATCTTCCAAAAATGGGTTTTAAATCATTATATTCAAAGATCGACCCTGTGTTGGTCTTATCTTCCAAGATTGGTTTTTAAGCATTACCTTCAACGATCAACCCTTGTGTTGATCTTATTATCGATTTCGAACTGTTATTTTTAGAAATCAGATCTATTGTTGATCTTCTTCTTCAAAATTAGGTATTCAAAACCATTGCCTTCGAAAACTAACCCTCATGATGATCTCCCATGTTTGATTTAAAGGATCAGATCTCGCGCTGATCATTCTTCTTGTGGTGGATTTTCTTCCCCCAAAATGATTTCTCATTTATCTTTTAAATAAACATTTTCCTTCCAAGATCCCATATGCAGGCAGGATCGGAAAAACTCTTTTTTCTCAAATCTTATAAATTTTCAATTAATTTTTGGTATTTTTTATCTGTTTCATTTATTTTATTCATATTTTATCAAGTTTACATCAATTTTATCAAGTTTTTTTTTCCATTAAATTTTATCAAATCTTAGCCCCTTTCAGGTTAAGGGATAAACCTGACCCTCGTTGTTCGAGGTGTACCCTTTCAGGTTAAGGGATAAACCTGATGCCTCTTTTCAATGAGGTATTCTTTTATATCTGCCCTATCAGGTTAAGGGATAAACCTGACCCTCGTTGTCCGAGGTGTTACCCTTTCAGGTTAAGGGATAAACCTGACCCTCGTTGTCCAAGATGTTCCCCCCTCAGGTTAAGGGATAAACCTGACCCTCGTTGTCCGAGGTGTTCCCATTCAGGATAAGGGATAATCCTGAGACCCCTTGTAGGAGCAATGACGCTACCTATGAGGATTTTTTTGTAAATACAAGTTTTATCAATCTTTATTGAGTTTCTAGATTTATATTGATTTCCCTTCATTAAATTTTCTTAAATTCTATTCTTTTTCCCATTCAGGATAAGGGATAATCCTGAGACCCCTCATAGGAGCAATAACGCTACCGATGAGGATTCTTTTGTAAATGCAAGTTTTGTCAATCTTGGTTAATTTTCTAGATTTATATCAAATTTTCATCATTAAATTTTCTTAAATTCTATTCTTTTTTCCATTTCAGGATAAGGGAAAATCCTGAAACCCCTCGTAGGAGCAATAACGCTACCTATGAGGATTCTTTTGTAAATACAAGTTTTGCCGATCTTTGTTGATTTTTAGATTCATATAAATTTCCCTTCATTAAATTTTTCTTAAATCCTATTCTTTTCCCATTCAGAATAAAGGATAATCCTGAAACCCCTTGTAGGAGCAACAACGCTACCTATGAGGATTCTTTTGTAAATACAAGTTTTGTTAACCTTTGTTGATTTTCTAGATTTATATCAATTTCCCTTCATTAAATCTCTTTAAATTCTATTCTTTTTCCCATTCAGGATAAGGGAAAATCCTGAAACCCCTCGTGGGAGCAATAATGCCACCTACGAGGATTCTTTTGTAAATACAAGTTTTGTCAACCTTTATTGATTTTCTAAATTTATATTAATTTCTCTTCACCTTCTTAAATTCTATCCTTTTTCCCATTCAGGATAAGGGATAATCTTGAGACCCCTCAAGGGAGCAATAACGCAACCTATGGGGTTTCTTTTGTAAATACAAGTTTTCGTCAACCTTCATTGATTTTCTAAATTTATATCAATCTCTCTTTATTATAATTCCTTAAATTCTTTTCCCATTCAGGATAAGGGATAATCCTGAAGATCACTCATAGGGGCAACCATGCTACCTGTGAGAATTCTTTTTACAAAAATAAATCAATTTCCTCAAATGTTCTACATTTTTTTCAAAGTTCTATATCCTTTTGTCTTCTCCAAGTTTATTCTTTTTATATTCCCCATCACATACCCGGTCCATCTAAATCATAGATCATAAATTCTAAATCTTGTCATATCCCTTCTAAATTCAAGTCTCAGGTTATCTCTTCATAAAATCTTCTATTTCCCCTTTCAGGTTAAGGGATAAACCTGAATCATTCTTTTTCTAAATTCTCTTCAAAACATCTATTTTGTTTTCCCCTTCAGAAAAAGGGATAATCCTGAAACCCCGGCCATTCTTCTTGCTTCAATTTCTAAATATATTAAATAGGCCGATCTTCTTCCCGACTCTCAATTGGAAAACCTAGTGTTCGCATTAGTTATTTTGCTAAGTTTCTAAATCTAAAAATCAAGTTCATCAGTCCTCGTGCTGTTTGTCTCTCAAAAAGTCTCAATCTTAAATCAAGCCATTAAATGAAATGTCCCAGCTACTTCGCTGGTCGTTAAATGATTAAATAAAATGTCCCAGCTACTTCGCTGGTCGTTAAATGATTAAATAAAATGTCTCAGCTACTTCGCTGGTCGTTAAATGATTAAATAAAATGTCCCAGCTACTTCGCTGGTCGTTAAATGATTAAATAAAATGTCCCAGCTACTTCGCTGGTCGTTAAATGATTAAATAAAATGTCCCAGCTACTTCGCTGGTCGTTAAATGATTAAATAAAATGTCCCAGCTACTTCGCTGGTCGTTAAATGATTAAATAAAATGTCCCAGCTACTTCCCTGGTCGTTAAATGATTAAATAAAATGTCCCAGCTACTTCGCTGGTCGTTAAATGATTAAATAAAATGTCGCAGCTACTTCGCTGGTCATTAAATGATTAAATAAAATGTCCCAGCTACTTCGCTGGTCGTTAAATGATTAAATAAAATGTCCCAGCTACTTCGCTGGTTGTTAAATGATTAAATAAAATGTCGCAGCTACTTCGCTGGTCGTTAAATGATTAAATAAAACGTCCTAGCTACTTCGCTGGTCGTTAAATGATTAAATGAAATGTCCCAGCTACTTCGTTGGTCGTTAAATGATTAAATGAAATGTCCCAACTACTTCGCTGGTCGTTAAATGATCAAATGAAATGTCCCAGCTACTTCGCTGGTCGTTAAATGATTAAATGAAATGTTCCAACTCCTTCGTTGGTCGTTAAATGAAATGTCCCAGCTACTTCGCTGGTCGTTAAATGAAAGGTCCCAGTTTTTACTGGTCGTTAAATGAAAGGTTCCAGCTACCTCGCTGGTCGTTAAATGAAAGGTCCCAGTTTTACTGGTCGTTAAATAAAAGGTTCCAGTTTTTACTGGTCGTTAAATGAAATGTTCCAACTTCTTCGTTGGTCGTTAAATGAAATGTCCCAGCTACTTCGCTGGTCGTTAAATGAAAGGTCCCAGTTTTTACTGGTCGTTAAATGAAAGGTTCCAACTACCTCGCTGGTCGTTAAATGAAAGGTCCCAGTTTTACTGGTCGTTAAATAAAAGGTTCCAGCTCCTTCGCTGGTCGTTAAATGAAAGATCCGAGTTCACTAGTCAGAATATCCAAAATCATAAATTGCAACTAAGGGTCGCATCAAAATCTATATTGAGTAAATATTTCACATAGAAGTCATGAAAACCTTGCCAATCTGCTAAAAATATTTGTTGATTCCAAATAAATCTTACTGCACAAAAGAATTACCTCGGATTACCTCTAGTATTTTCTTCATAAAGGCGAAAGTCTTTGCGGAAAAGAGATAAAATTCAAATCTTTTCCCTGTTGATCAACCAAAAGGATGAGAGAAATATCCTCGGTATGATTAGCGAAAGAAATATTCAATGACGCTGAAAAGCCAGAAGCGAATCGATATTGATCATGGCTATGACGCATGTTTAAAGATGAGTTTCTGGCAATCAAACAGTGAAAATATCCTGAGCTACAAAAAAAGAATCCACTTAATCCTTATCTTCTCATTCTAAAGTTGCAATCAAATATCTGCAAAAGGGATCTCTCAATTGTCGTCAAGATGAAGGCAAATTAAGCGAGTAGACCCCCGGGGCCAAAGAAGATTTGGATCATCTACCGAGATGAAGGAGTTTGTGAAGGATCCTTCCAGGGAAAGTTCGAATCACCGTCGAGATGAAGGCGGATGTGATGGACCTACCGACAAACCCTAAATGATATTTGATTTCTACTATCATCAAAAGACCTTTGAACCAATACCATCATATATAATCCCTGAGAAAATGAAGGATCGGAACATCTCCAAGATGAAGAAGTTTGTGACGTACCCTTCCCTGAAAAAGAGAGAAAAGTCAGGACATCTCCAAAATGAAGGATGATGTAAAAAGACCGAAAAAGCCCAATGACTCAAAAAGAGTGCAAGAAGATCATCATGAGAAAACACTCAAATATCAAACTGCCTAAATTGCCAGAAATCGTCTTTTCTTATGTGAAATTCTTTTATCAATATCTCTTCACTACTTGCTTTTATGAAATTGAGAATATTTCTTCTCTTCTCATATCCAGGAAATAGATAACTTCCTTGAAGAAAATCATCAGCGCTAAAATTTTGAATTTGACTCTTAAAACCGAGAAGTTAACCTCGTTGGAGGAAATACTCTAGGTAAAAAAAGGGGAATATCTTTGCACACATGTACACATTTTCAAGCGTGGAAGTCAACTATAAATTTATCTTATTGGCAAAATTTTCTAGATATTCTAAGAATGAAATAAGTAGTCAATATCCATTTTGATGCAACCTAGCGTTGTTCATATCTTTCAGAAGAGTTACCCCATTCAGTTGAAGTATCTCTCCTGTCCCATCACGGTTTCAAGAAATCCGTATGGTTGTTCCCACTCAGGTTAAGGGTCAAAACATGTACTCCCTGCGAGAGGTCATTAAATTCAAAAGTTGATTTAGTCTCAACAATGAGACGTCCAAGTTCATCCCTTTTTCAAAGCTTTAGGGAACCCCATTTCCTTCCTCCTTTCGCAAACCCCTTTTCAGATTTGTTCGTCCAAACTCCGAAAGTCCCATCATGGTTTCTTCACTCAAGGATTCCGTATGGTCGTCCCCTTCAGGTTAAGGGTAAAGCCTGAACCTCGCCCCTCAAGGTATCTTCCTTTTCAGGTTTCGGTTAAACCTGAATCTCGTTCCAACGAGCTTTCCCTCGTTTTGACGAGGCATTTTCTTTCAGTCCCATCATGGCTCTTTCCCATCAAGGAATCCATGCTTTGTATATCCATCCGGAATAAAATCATACTTGAATTTCATCTCGCGAGGCCTTCTCTCATAAATGCCTCATCATGGTCCTCGCATATTCCTTTCCCCATTCAGGGTATCTTGATAAATCTTCGTCCCATCCAGGTTAAGGGCTAAACCTGAGTCATTCCAAAAGTTGATCTCGCCTCATTTGAAATCCTTTCATCATTTCGGGATCTTCACCCAAAGTCCCATCACGATTTCCTCATTCTTTACTCAATCATATCATTTTCGAGGATTTCGTTTTCCCAAAGCCATTCAGGATAAAGTATTAAGCCTGAAAAGCCATAATTCTTCTACACCCAGTTCAGATTTGCTGACTGGGGCATTTTCAAAATTTGGAGTATTATCCTTGCCGCTAAGCTCGGCTTTCAACCGGCTTAGTAGCAAAGAGGGGCATCTGTGAACACCCCAAATTTTTCAAAATCTTTTAAATATTCCCTTTTTGCCCCTAATATCATTTTTTTGTAGCAATTGAGTCATTTCAAATCTAAATTCCAGTTCATTTCTCTAGTTCTATTGAAATTAAATTCATTTCATATGTTTAAATTGATTTCGGATCTGGATCCATTGTCCAGATCCAAATCTGAGTCACATTGTCCAAATTTTAAATTAAAATCACAGAAAATACCAAAAATAATTTTTAAATAGCTCGGACAGTCCCTCCGACATTTGTTTGGATCCATCATGTTGTATTTCTCGATTCAAGTATCAAAACTTGAACATTTTCTCAAAACCTGGGTCCAAACCCACTTTCTGAAGAAATTTCTCCAAAATGGTCTGAAATTCTCGGAGAAACACTCTTTGTAAATATTTCTCAGAAAAATACAAAAATTTAGTGTTTAAACTTTGTTTTGTTTAAAATTTTAGTTTTTCTACTACAAAATACAAAAAAATGGGAAAGCAATAAAAAAAAAAAAAAAATTGAGGAAAGCAAACAGTTTTAAAACTTGAAAAATGGAATTTTTGCCAAAAACCTCCTTTTAAACATTTTTTTTACAAAAGATTTTTTTTAAAGGGGCCTTCTTTTGGAAATTTGGAAAAGAGGCAACAACCTCTTTCCCGCACATCCTCCCTCTCACTTGCCGACCCTTCATCTCCAAACCAACTTCTTCTCCCTCAACCCCTCATCTTCAACCAACAGCCTCTCTCGAAGGCTCCTCTTCCCCTTTAAAAGGAAAGCACACAGAGTGAAGAAGGGATCCGTCTCCTGCCTCTCCATGGTCATCCGTCTTCTACCTCCCCCCTTTCACGAATCCACCTTCTACCCCTCTTTGATCGTCTCTCGATCTTTTTCCTCCTTCCCTTTCTCCTCTTTCCTCTTTTACCTTCTTCCCTTTCATTTTGTTGTCTCATTTTGTTCAATTGGAGGAAGTTGGCTGTCTCTCAACAGGATCGCAGGGGATCTCCGCACTAAGCGAAAGGAGAATTCATTCCTTCCTGCTCCTGCAATACCAGACCATCAAGTAAGTCGCCATCTATCTTCCCTCTGGCTATTATTTTTTTTATTAATTTTTTTTTGGCAGTTCTGTTTAACATTATTGCTTATTTACATGGTCTTTCCTTTATATTCCTTTTTCTCTTTTCCTTCACCGTTTCCGATCTCTTTTACATTTTTCTCATTCTTACCTCCATTAGAGCATTCACGCAGCATCAATCTTGCATATAGCAAGTATTGATCTATGTAAAATGCAATATTAAAAGGAACTAATGGGTTTCAACATTTCTCTGCGTTTCCAATTTATTAAATTCGTGTTCTATTTATGCTATCGGATCCAATATTGTTATGTGATCCATTTGAATTTCAATTGTTTTCTCCTACTGATTCACGACTTTGTGTATCGATTTATCTTTTTGAATCTGATTTTTTTTTTCTGCATTGTCATGTTTCGTTCCAGTTATAATCCCATTATCCTTCGTCAGTCTGCTTTCTCTTTATCTAGCATCAGTATATTTGGTAATTCCTCTAAATATTGAATCAATCTGGAATCGGTCTACCAGGAAGTCGGTTGAAGCTATCTTGATCTTCAGCTTTATCGTGAGATTTTGATATCATCGTGAGATTTGGTGAATCAGAGGATCGATATTCCATGTGAATTGACGACTCAGCCATAATATCGTGATATGTTCTGCTAAAAAGTGGTTTATGAGAATCGATTCATTGATGCAAATTTTTTTTTTAAGGGGGGCATTTACGATGGGTTATTAAAACCTACTGATCAAATACTTGGAAATTGTACACTCAGGGGTCGTCCAATGAGAAATTCCTTATCACCTTTACGTTCTGCGTTCTGCCATGTATCTCAATCCTTTGATTGAACCTTAATTCTCTGGAGACCTTTGTGTGCCCTGTATACCTGACAAACCTGCGAGGGTTGTAGGATTAGTCAGTAGCCTGCTGTGGAGAAGACGAAAGAGTCGATCCTTATAAAACCTCTTCTGCATTGGTTAATTGATAGTCACTAAACCTTACCATAGCTGATGCTGCTTCCCTGTGGTTTCTTCTGCAAACAAGAAGATTTTTTTTTTTTTTTGACATGACTAATCAAGCCTATGCTCTTTTCAACCATACAGAGGTTACATTGCTCGAGTGGACAGATGAGTTGGAGACATTTATATTGAAGGGTTATGGTAAATCGACTGAGAATATTCTTGCAGATTTCATCCCTTGTGTGAATTGTCGGTTAGAAAATAAGTGTGCATCCAAGGGAAAACTATGCGTTACTGAAAGTAATGCAGGAGGATTTTGTTATTAATGCTATCTTGAATATACGATCTGCTTGATTTGTAGTAGTGATAATAGGCATATAATTTGCAGGTATAGTAACCCCGATTCCATCCATGGCATACCATTTATTCACACTCATTATATTGCATTCACCACTGCTATACATACCAACAATAGTTACCATTTTAACCTGTTTTTTTTTTATTTCAGAACTTCTCTGTTGAGCACACACCTGCATTTTCCTCTCCCTCTCTTTTCAAGCAGGCACCATGTGTATACATCCAAGTGATCAGGTGGTAATGATTAGCAAATTAGGACAAGCTGTTTGTGTACCTTCTTTACCTCCAGATTTGGTACATCTTGTTTCAGCACTCCTACAGGGCACTGTGGCTTCATATGTATTCATTGAAAGTCAGATCATTAGTTGGCTGCTATCAAGAGAAACACTCTGATTTGATAGGTAAGCACTTTTGAGGTGTTATCATACTAGTCATAACAGTGGCTGTTTGCAGGGATTAGTTGGCAACCAACTGATTTACTGTGTGCAATCGATTCGTTACAAATCAACGGGCTACTATCAAAGATAATTCCTCCATCCATGATATAAAATCACTCTTTTGCATCCTCTGCTCTTCACATGTATTTTTTTTTATTTGTCCCAAGCACCTACCTCATCCACTATTTTCTATACCCTCATTACTATACACACTTGCACATTAGCATCTTCACCTACCTGTTATTGCAACATTTACTACTGCACCTGCTGCAATATCCATACACTGCCGCGCACTTCCTCCACATTGCAGCCATATCCTCACCCCACTGACACTCATACATATACACATATTACAGTCACAAATTACCCTTCATTTCATTATCATCCAACAACCTACAGCTGATTCATCCTTCTCACTGTTGCATCCACCTTGCAGCTTCAAATTTGCCTTCCAATATATGCAGACTCTCGATATTTAATGCATGAGGCGACTACACATCTTGTAGAAGCCTACCTCTTTGGAAAGCTCGATCCCAATAGATGCATATAAGCATGGTTTTCAGAGATATGTGGCTGTCCCCTCAGGATGCCTCTGTAGATGAATAGGTTAAATCTGAAGTTCAGGCTGTGATTAAGAACACAACTATATCTTTCATTGTCTCAAGTCCCTATTGCATCTATTTTTGAAATGGTGTTCCATCAGCCCCTGCCATCCTTCATAATTTTTGTAGCCATCCATCACTTTACTGCTATTTTCACCCTTTTTCTGCAATAATCACTTTCTCCTAAATACTTAGCCACCTGTCACCATTGTGCATCACCATTGTCACCTTCTATTTCATCATGGCAATTCCTCTTTTCTCATTGTTAAATTCAGCTCCAGCAACTTCCCACCTTACCTGCTGTATTTCTCCCTACCTTCAGCCTGTTATATACCCACGTTCACTCTCATTGTCCAGCCTACCCTTTTAGCATCTTCTGTACCTGCTGTCAACACATTTCAGCTCCCCAACTCCTGTTTTCACTAACCTCCACTATCATTCCAGCATCACTTACGCACACTGTTGCATCAACATCGTGTGCAAACACTTCTTTCCACACTCATCAATACCCCTACCCGGCTGCATTCTCACATAGGAACAACATCTGGCATGTCCCCTGTCACCACTTTCACAGCACATACACAGCTCCCAGCAGCTGTGTGCTACCACTAATATCTACCAGCTACCCCACCCTTTCCATCACCTCTCACACTCTATATCCTCCAACACTCATGTATCTCAGCATTCATTGCCTTAGCCATATGAAGCATTTTGCCCTCATGTAGAGGTCTTTTCATTAGTTTAGGCATATTTATACATATATATATATATATATATATATATATATATATATATATATATATATATATATATATATATATATATATATATATATATATATATATATATATATATATATATATATATATATATATATATATATATAAATAATATATATATAGGTAGAATCTCTAAATATGATATTTTCATATTCTTCCATTCTTGCCTCATACTGACTTTGTTTTGCAGGAAAGTTTAGAGAATGTCAATCTCCTCCCTAAAGATAGGAATTTTATCATTTCAAATTCAAACCCAAGTTGTAAATAGTTAGATATCAATGAGAATTTACATTTCCTGCTTTAGATAGAATGAATAAGCATTGTAAATATCATGAATTACTTGTTCTTCATGCATTTTTCCCTTTATTTCTCAAAATCTCACAATGGTGAAACACGAATGACACGTGCACCATTTCGTAAAAGGTAAATTAATCCTAAGTTGATGATCCCCATCAATGGCCATAGTCAGGGTGTGGACAAAGCTTAGTATTTTTATCTTTTATGAAATAACACTGGATCCACACTGGATCCGTTTTCAAAATTCATCATATTTTCCTTAAATATTTTCTTCTTTTATCAGAATTTAGCTTAAAATTAACTCAAAATATATACCAATGGCCATGGTCAGGGTATATTGAGAGTTAATTTCATTTTAAATTCTATAAAAGCACCAAATCTATTTCATTCTTCACCTGAATTTAAATATAGATTATTATATAATACATCCAATGACCATAGTCAAGGATGTATTATATCTTCAATCTTATTTTAAATTCATTTAAAGAATGGAATAGCTTTTCAAAATCCAATTTCAAAAATTTAAATTCATTCATCATTTAGGATAGAACTGCATCATGTCTTCAAAAATTTCTTTTTCAAAACTCCAAGTAATGTAAATATCTTCTTCAATCTATCTTCAATTCTTATAAAAAACCAATTCATCCTCTTTTTTTTCAAATTCAATTTCGTTTTCAATCTCAAAAAGTTCAAATTTAACTTTGAGATTTCAAAATCCTTTTTATTCAAATTCAAATCAGATTTCAAAGTTCAAATTAACTCTGAAATTCCAAATCCATTTTCTATTCAAGACTCCAATCAAAATCAAAGTTCAATTTAACTTTGAGATTCTTGATTCATCTTCTGAATTCAACTCCAATTCCATCTTAGGATCCAGAACTCAAAATCTACTTTGGATTTCAGACTTCAGATCCAATTCCTCTTTAGGATCCAGAGTCCAATTCCACTTTTGGATCTCAGACTTCAGATCCAATTCTCCTTTAGGATCTAGACTCCAATTTCACTTTGGATCCCAGAACACAGATCCAAATCCATGTTAGGATCCATAATCCAACTCTATATTGGATCTCAGAAAACAGATCCAAATCCATGTTAGGATCCAGAATCCAACTCTATATTGGATCTCAGACTTTAGATCCAAATCCATCTTAGGATCCAGAACCCAATTCTACATTTGGATCTCAGACTTTAGATCCAAATCCATCTTAGGATCCGGAACCCAATTTTATCTCGGATCTCAGATCTCATCTGAACTCCCTAAATCCATTTCTATTCTTAAATACCATTTGATTATCTCAGATCCATTCCGAATTTTAAACTTCAAAACCCAAATTCAATTCCATCTCAAGTATTCATTTCCTTTTCTAAATTCAAGTTCAAATTCAAAGTCTATCTCTAACTTTGAAACTTCATTTCCTTTCATTTTCAAAGCTTCAAGTCATTCTTTTTCATTTATTCTCCCAGCTCTGTTATACTTCAAAAACTTAGAACTTTCTCTGATCCACCTCAAGCTCTAAGTTAGATTCAATCATTTCTTCATTCCTTTACCAAGTTCATCTCAGAATACTTGGAAATTTTCAAAACATTCTTTTCAAAAGGAGCATACATTCTTGCATTGCATAAGCATGATTCTCTGTGCATTTAGATCTTTAGGATAAATTCTTAGATTATATTTAGGCAAAGCAAAAGGCATAGATTCGATCCTTGGTTCAATTACCCCTGGTAAAGGCGCCAGGAACGGTCGAACCTCGTACCGACGAGCGAATCCCGTCTCTCCATTTTTCCCGCAATATTTTCAAAACGGAGGCGAGTTAAATTTTTAAATATTTTCAAATCAAGGTCAAGTGAGACCGCGCAAAAGAGTTCCTCTTCTCTCTCTCTTTCTTTCTTTTCTCTTTTCTCTTTCTTTTCTTTCTTTTATTTTTCTCCCTTCAAAAAGGAGGAAAATAGAGGTTAGAAAAGGGAAAGAGAAGGAAGAGAGAGAAACCACAAGAGAGGAAAAATTTTGCGATGATCACAGGGAGAGAGCCTCACAACTAGGCCAACTATTTGGGTTAACACCCCCTACCACGTACCGCGGGCCACAGTCCGAAGTATATCGGTAGGCGCTCAAGGATGTTGGAAAACCTTACCTTAGAACCGGAGTTGAAATTCTATGCCACATACCTCGGATTTCGGTTCGAGTATATCGGCATAACTGGATTGGACAAAGATGATCTGAACCTAGAGTTAGGATTAAGGTCCTACAGCTGTTTTCAAATTGATGCATCTAGAGTTAGCCTTTTAGGGAGTGCTGAATGTGCATAAATGTTTGTGTAGGATGTGATTGTATGTATGATTTTCTCAATTCTTTATATTTCCCAATGTTTTTTTCAACTCATTAGGTCTTTTTCTCAAACCCTGGATGATTTTTTCAAATATCCAATTTCTTTCAAAACTCCAGGCGATTTTTCATTCTACCATTCTACTGGATCTCAAATTTCCAGCTGCATTTTTATCCTGCCTGCAATTTTTTTTCAAAATTTCTCACATTTTCCTAAGTCTCATTCTGAGTCTTTCTCTGTTTTCAGTTCGATGGCATCCAATCAAGTCGATCCTATCTTTCCTGAAGGTCACATCTCCTACGAGGTGCGACAAGGTCGTCCTGAACATCGAGCCCTTAGCACCGGAACTTTCATTCCCCGGTGGTACTATTCCTGGCTAAAAAGCTTTTTCCGAATGTTCCCGGACCATTTGAGCGAGTGCGGATTAGAACTGGCGTCAGTAGTCGGAAAGCAGACCATCAATGGCAACCTGATCCATGCAATGGCAGAGCGATGGAATCCACGGACGTGCACCTTCTGGTTCCCATGGGGAGAGATGACCGTTTTAATGGATGAATTTTTAGAAATCATGGGGTTACCAGAACCAGCCGGTTAATCAGAAGACCCATTAGAGCATCAATTCCTTATCAATGTCAAGGGTTTGGACCCCCGAGACTCCTTAACTCGTATAACAGGCCGTCGATCTTGGCCTCTGATCCAGTTGGAAGGAAATGAATATGTTGACCTACTTGAGTTGTACCGCCAGTACGGGACCTTCGTCGAAGTCAGCTTGCTATCAAGAACAGCCAAAGAAAGGATTCAGAATGCAATGGTTCGATGCACTGTAGGATTATCCCTCTTCCCAAATGGACAAAACTACATGGACATCAGAATAATTCAGCTTATGAGAAAATGGGGAAGTCAGCAAACCAATCGCCTCTCCATAGCCATGGCAGCGCTCGCCTTCCTATATCGAGGACTGACTCGATTCTCACTTGGAGAATCCATTTTAGTTGAAGGTTGCATCTACGCACTTCAGTCCTGGTTTTTCCAACATGTTCCAGCCCGAGCAAGCTCTTTCAGATACAATGGTCAAGAACTCCTTCCAGTAGCGCAGTACCGAACCATCATCAACAACATTCAAGAAGATGACATTGTTTGGGACTATTTTGATCGGCAAATATCTCCTCCCAGATATACCTACGCTTATGGCAAGCAGTTCAAGTTGCTGGGACCTTTCTTCTGCACTTACTACCAACCAGAGAGATGTGTTCGGCAGTTCTCCCAGAGGCAGCAGTATGTCGAAGCCCGACTATTATCAGGAGCTATGGCAGAGTTCGACCTCACTTCCGCACAATGGTCCGGGGCATATCATTCTGCCTGCTACAGCTGGGATTCCTTTGTCTCTCTTAAAATCTTTCTAGGTCCTAGAGTGTCTGCCGACTATCATGAATGGTGGCAAATTGTTTGTCCCCCACCTCTTTGTCAAGATCAATAAAGTCATGTTTCCTCATTTCTATAAAATTGCCTCTCTTTCCATTGTGGTTTGATGACCTCGCCTAGGTAACAAGGCATATTTTCGTTGTTTATTTCTTTTGCAGAAGGAATGACAACACAATTGTCTTGATTCCCACGATGACTCAGTCCCTAGTAATGGGTATTTTTTTAAAATTGTCTACCATATTTTCAGCAAATATTTCTTCCAAAAAATCAATTCCTACAAAATCTAATAAGGTCTTTGCCCTGCAGAGAGCATCCACAACATTTGATGGTGCAAACAAGATCAGGCAAAAGGACAGCAACACCGCAGTACTCGTCAGCCTCGGAAGAAGAAATGGGTTCCCCCCAATCCGAGAAGAGTCAAGAGCAGCAACAAGAAGATGATGGCATAGACCCTCAAATGTATGCCATGTTTCGCAAGATGATGAACAAAATGATGAATGAGCAGCCCGGGACCAGCTCAGAAAGGAACCCATTCAGAGAAAAGTTCCATGGTCACAGGGGTAAGAAGGCTTCCAAGAAGCAAATCCAGCCAGAAGAGATTTTAGATGAATCAAACTTAACTGAAAATACTGATGAAGAATATGAGGTGTCTCCGGCATTTCAGAAACGTGGCCAAAGTAAAAGCCGCAGATCAAAGAGCAGAGAGGCAGAAGAGCCTTTGCAAGCGCAGTTCAAAGAAATGACCAGAGTTGTCAAGGATCTGCAAGCCCGCGACAAGGGCAAGAAAGTCTTCACCAGTGAGGACTTCTATGACGGCTTAGAAAGGGATGATGATCTGGAGAATCTCCCCCGTAAATTCATCAAGTTCGATGGTTCTAGCGACCCAAAAGCTCATCTCGCCACATTCTTCGCAGAATGCTCTCGGTTCAAAAGGGACAACAAAGCACTATTTCTATGCTTCCCCCGCAGCTTGGAAGGAGTTGCAGCCAAGTGGTATGCTGAGCATATCAACCCAATCGAGCTTAAGGAGTTCGACAAAGTTCTGAATCTGTTTATCGAACGCTTCTTGTTCAACACAGAAGCGCTGCCTACATTAAGCCATCTCTGCAATTTGAGGCAGAACGAGAATGAAAAGGCGCGGGACTTCATTCACAGATGGAGATCGGCCTGCAACAAAATGAGAGATCCTATCTCGGAAAGGCACGCCCTGTCCTTAATCCTCAACAACTTTTCGCAGCCGTTAAGAGGATTGATCTCCACAGCACCATCCAAGACCTTCATTGAGCTCACTGAACGAGCCGAATGGCTCGAACTAAGTGTGGAAAATGGAGTCTATGAAGGCTTCACCTTTTCCAAGAACAACTCCCATGGTGAGCAGAAGAAGAAAGCTCACTTCACTTATTCTGCCAACAACAACAACAAAGGCCGAAATCAGCACAAAGGGTAGAAGAAAGATTACTGCTACAACTCAGGCAGTTCGAACCACAAAGATCAGAAAGCAAAGCCTCCTCAGCAGGATCAAGGGCCGAAACTGCGTGAGAAGACTAGACATGAAGGATGGAGTTACGATAGAAAATTTATTCCTCTTGACCAATCACTCGAGGATGTGCTCGAGTACATGCTATCAAAGGAAATGGTTAAGTTGCCCAGATTGGCCGATCCCCCTGTGCCCATGGGGAAATGGAAAGATCAGTTCTGCAAGTTCCATAGGACAGTGGGACACAACACTGAGAACTGCTTTGTTCTCAAAAATATCGTGCAAGATCTCATTGAAAAGAATCTATTGGTAGAAGGAGAAGAAGAAGAGAAAATGGACATTCTCAATCACCCCTTCCCTTCGCACACCACAGCTGTAGTATCGGCACAGCCATTTCTGCCGCATGAGCACATCAAGCCGTGTTCTGCACAAGATCTACAAGTTCAGCATCAGGTGTCAGTGCTACGATAAGCAGCTCCTGGTTCTAAGAAGATGGACTTAATCTCAGCATTCGACAAAATGAAAGTTTCGGAAGCATCTATGAAGTCAGCCCCCAAGTCAAAGGGAACTCTTGACTTCTTCAAGCAAATTATCAAACCCAGGCTGGAGAATTCAAGTCAGAAGCCTCTGACCGCTTTATCCAATGTCTCCATCCTTGACTTGGCCAAGAATTCTAGCAAGCACCAGCAAGTACTGGATGATTTACTCAGGAAAATCAAGGTTAAGCCCAGTACAACTCCTGAAGACATGGCACAGATTGTGAACTCCGCCATGACCAATGCACCAATTACCTTCTCGGATGAGGACCTTCCAAAGCCTCATTCCTTTCACAATAATGCTCTTTACATCGTCGTTCGGGTAAGGGGAATGACAGTACCCCATGTGCTAGTAGATGGAGGCAACAGCCTCAATATATGTCCCGAGATGACTGCAAAAGCATTAGGGATCAAGGATGAAGAATATATTCCAGATCCCATCACAATCTATGGATTCGACAACCATGGTCAAACGGCAAAAGGGAAGATATTTCTGGAGGTATTCATCAACTATTCGGTGCACTCCGTCCTTTTCCATGTGGTTAACGTGCCACCCACCTACAACTTGCTGCTCGGAAGGACGTGGATTCACAATGCAAATGCAGTGCCTTCCACCCTCCATCAATGCGTGAAATGGTCAAAAGGTGGAATGATTACAACTATACTGGGAGAAGACCCAAAAGAAAGGCTCCCGCAGCCCATGATTCCTCGGCCATCATTCAACGCAGATATTCCCAGCATCAGGGAAAGTGAAGAGATCAATCTCGGAGAGAATCGAGAAATACTTCAGGCATCCTCAGAACTATCTCCGCACACGATAGCCATGACCCGATGGAGAGGTCCTTAATTCTTCAAGGTTGGAGGCCGAATCGACTACAGCACCATTAAGGATCACCCATTGTTTCCACAATTCATGAAGTCAAGAAAGGGATTTGAGTTACTCCTGAAGCATGGTTATCAACCCTTCAAGGGACTCAGCAAGAACGAGGACGGCCGCATCGAGCCAGTGATCCAAAAACATCGTCCCCACATAGCAGGACTAGGGTTCTCCGAAGGAAGCTCGTCAAAGAAGACTGTTTTTGTCAAAGGGGCACAATAAAGACCATTTGTTATTTCTTTCCATTCTTTCCAAAATAAATGTCTCATTTTATCAAATGTCATTGATCAATTCAATCAATAAAATTCCAAGTTTCTTTATCTATCCGGATGCCATCTACTCCCTTTCTGTCTATCTCTTCATTTTATAATTCAATGCCATTTTATGCATGGTTCTCTTCAAATGATTGCTTGTCTTACTATAGGCCGATTTATCTGAACCAGATTTCTTCTCCAAAATTTCAGAATGACTTCTCGGACAATCAAGAAGCTCGTTCTCAATCTCAAGGCTTTTCAGAAATCGACAGCAATTCACAGAATCAAAGCAAGCACCAGAAATGATAAGATTGCAAAGCAGTCAAATGATTGTGCAGAATACGATCAGTCTCTTCAGGAATTACCAGAGTTCGCCGCTGTTCAGAAGCAAGATGAACCATCTCCTCTAGTATAATATCCAACCGAAGATGTTAATATCGGTTCAGAGGAAGATCCCAAAATTCTCCAGATCGGAACCAGTTTGAGTCCAGAAGAAAAGAAAAGGCTTACAGATTTTCTCAAGCGGCATGAAGAAGTGTTCGCATGGACATATGAAGACATGCCGGGCTTAGACCCCAAATTGGTCGAACACCGTCTTGTCTTGAAACCAGATGCTAAGCCAGTTAAGCAAAAGTTGAGAAAAATGGATCCCAGAATAGAACAACAAGTCAAAGAAGGACTTGAAGATTTGCTCAAAGCAGGATTTATCCGAGCTATTGACTACCCGGATTGGTTGGCCAATATCGTCGTTGTCCCAAAGAAAAGCGGCAAAGTAAGGATCTGCATAGACTTCAGAGACCTCAATAAGGCAACTCCGAAGGATGACTATCCACTTCCAAGCATCGATCTTCTAGTCGATAGCACGACATGACATGCTATGTTCTCTTTTATGGATGGATATTCCGGCTACAATCAGATTAAGTTGGCCGCCCGCGACCAATCAAAAACTTCCTTCACTACGCCTTGGGGCACTTTCTGCTATACAGTTATGCCTTTTGGGCTCAAGAATGCTGGAGAAACATATCAACGAGCAATGGCCATTATCTTTCACGATCAGATGCGCAAAATCATGGATGCGTATGTTGACGATATCCTCGTGAAATCTAAAGAGGGAGAAGATCACCTCGAAGCGCTTGATCAAGTCTTTAAGCGACTCATCCTTTATAAGTTAAGGCTTAACCCACAAAAATGTGTCTTTGGAGTCGAATCAGGCAAATTGTTGGGTTTTCTGGTAAGCAAAAAGGGAATTGAAGTCGACCCTGCCAAAGCAAAGGCTATCATTGATATGCCACCCCCGAAGAATCTCAAAGAACTGCGTAGCCTTCAAGGACGTATGCAGTCAATCCGGCGATTTATTTCCAACTTGGCGATGAGATGTGAGCCCTTCAACCACTTACTCAGAAAAGGAGTGAAGTTCGAATGGGGGCCAGAATGTCAGCAATCGTTCGATCGAATCAAGAAGTATCTTCTCAATCCTTCCATCCTGAAGCCGCCAGAATTGGGAAAACCTCTTTTGCTATACATCTCAGTCAATCAAGTCGCATGCGGCGGATTCTTGGCGCAATACAAAGAAGGCAGCTTGATAGAGCACGCCATCTATTATGTGAGTAAGACTTTCATAGATTATGAAAAGAAATACTCTCACATAGAGAAGACCTGCCTAGCTCTGGTATGGATGTGTCAGAA
The DNA here is from genome assembly GCF_984573655.1 of Nuphar pumila. Lineage (NCBI taxonomy): Eukaryota > Viridiplantae > Streptophyta > Magnoliopsida > Nymphaeales > Nymphaeaceae > Nuphar > Nuphar pumila. The sequence goes on from NC_143257.1 coordinate 32,901,504, forward strand.
GCTAAGACACTACCTGCTAGCATCTGAAGTCAAAATCTTGTCTAAACTCAATCCTCTCAGGTACATCTTGGAGCAACCTTTCCTAAGTGGACGGGTCACAAAAATGGCAAGTCTTACTGATGCAGTACGACTTAGAATATGTCTCGCAGCAATCAATCAAAGGCCAAGCAATTGCAGATCAATTGGCAAATTTTCCTCTGGCAGAAGAAGTGAAAGCCGAAGATGACTTCCCTGATGAGCAAATTTGCAATATCCAGCAATTTCCAGTCTGGAATTTATTTTTCGATGGTTCTAAGAACATGGTCGGAATAGGCATCAGAATCCTATTAATCACTCCCGAGAAGGAGATGATTCCATTTTCTCTCAAGTTAGATTTTCAATGTACCCACAATATGGCTGAATATGAAGCCCTGATTCAAGGTCTAAAGATTCTACTAGACTTCAATGTTAACAGAGTGCATGCCTACGGCGACTCATTACTTGTTGTCAATCAAGTTCGAGGCGAATGGCAAGTCAAAGATCAGAAGCTATTTCCCTATCAGAAAATTGTTTCAGCTCTTGTCAACAAGTTTGAAGAATTTCAGCTCTTCCATATCAAGAGAGATTTCAATCAAGTGGCCGATAGCCTAGCCAGTTTAGGCTCCATTATGGCATTCAAGAATGGAGAATCTTGTCGCTCTTTTGAAATTGGCAGACTTGACCAACCTGCTTTCCTTCCAACAGAACAAGTAAACCAAGCTGAGCAAAGGAAGAAACCTTGGTATTACAATATCAAAACTTTCATAGAAACTGGCGAATTTCCTCCAGAACTCTCAAAGAAAGAGCAGCAAGCAATCCAGCGTATGTCTACTCGATACTTCATTTTGGCCAATGTCCTCTATCGTCGAGGATTCAGTTCAGAGTATTCCAGATGTTTAGACGAAAACGAAGCCAAAGAACTCATGCGAGAAGCACACGAAGGCATTTGTGGTGGCCACGTCGGCTACCAAACCCTTGTCAAACAGATCGTCAGAGCAGGTTACTACTGGAAGACTATGCAACAAGAGTGTTATCATTATGTGAAGAAGTGTGTGGAATGCCAGATACACGCACCTTCTATTCATGCTCTGGCAACTTATTTGCAATCTGTTGTTTCTCCATGGTCGTTCTCCATGTGGGCCTTCGATGTCGTAGGTCCCATGATGTCTTCTTTTAAATCGTTGTAATTTTTGAAAAGATTTTTATATGAAAAACATGTGAAAACCAGACATCAAATAATAAAAACCGGTTCTCACTAGTGGATGAGACCGGGTCGAACTCAGGGAACTGGAATATGTTGTATTCAAACACACAAGTCTAAACTAATCTTTATTGCCGAATTATTGAAATGTAAAATGTTCAGAAAATTAAAAAAACAACTAACTATTACAACAAATGAATACCCTTCGCAGAGGGCGTAAAGTGCAATATTTACAAACCCAATTAAAATTCCTAATTCTAAACTAAAAAGTAAAAGTTCTTTTATTCTTGCACTTCATGTCACGTAATCGCTTCCGCTCCACTCCTGTGCTATCCTGCACAAATTCAATGAACACGAGCAGTACACGAAAGAAAAACAAAAATTAACTAACTAAATGTTAATACTGAAATGACAATTCATTAAGAAATTTTAAGACTAATAAAAAACTAACAATATTTTCTTAACTAAGTACTATTAACTGCTAATTAACTAAGTAATCTAATTACAACTAACAGCTAGCCTAATCATTATTATCAACACACTTCGTAAAAATCAGGGAGACACTTAGTAAAAACACACATAAATCTCAGTGAATCTTAATAACTGCAACACTCTATAGAAATCCAACTAACAATTAAAGATCAATATAATTCCAACAGTGAAGGTTAAAAGAGAACTGCCATGAATTTCAGCAAAGAAACAATTCAGTGAAAATCATTGATCATTTTTACTGAAATTTAACACATTATTGCAGTGAAGTTCAACAGAAAATTGTGTCAGGTCAATTCCATTTCAGTAAACACAAACATTAAATTTCAGCAAATCCACACATTCATTGGCAATAGTGAAGCTTGACTGAAAAACATTTACAGCCTGATAACTCTGGTGATTATCTCAGAGTAGTTAACCGAATCAATTATCAAGTAGAAATCAATAACCGAATCAATTAACTAACTCAGATTTGAATGTAAATCAGATCTTGGTTCTGCATTTCACTCACAAGATTTACATATAACTGTATAACAACACGATCAACAGTTTCTGTGGTGACCTTCCAGAATTTGCAAAAATTCTAATGAATTCAAACTCAACTTCAGTTATCACAACCTTCAGATTTTATAATAGTGATTCACAGCAGTATCCATTAGTTCTCACTTTCTTCCGATAACAATGACAGAGCACCCTTATTTGAAATCCAGTATTTAGATCATTCACCAGCACAACAGAAAATTTTATCAGAAATCGGAAGTCCTTTTTATCGATCCAGATGATCGACCAACACTCAGCCGTAATGTAACTGAAATAAAAAATCTGATTATCTCAAACATTGGATTAAACCAAAGAATAAGATGAATTCAATCAAAAACAGACTGATCTCAGTAATAATTGGAGATTAAGTGACTGATTTATGGAACTTAATCGATCGGTACATGTAATCTAACTTGAATCTAAAACAAGAAAATCAAAAAGAAAAAGATAAAAAACATGCGATCTGTATTTTTTTTCCTTTTCGTTTCACATAGAAATCAAAAACAGAATTCAATTAAAAAGGAAAAAAGAAACAAGAAAAATGAAGAATCAGAAGAAAAATAAGAGAAAAAAGTATAAGAAGAAGATGATGCAGATTAGGAGAAGAAGTAAAAGAAGAAGAGAAGAAGAAGTAGGAATCGGATGAAGAAGAAATAAAGAAGAAGAAGAAGAAGAAGAAGAAGAAGAAGAAGAATCGGAGGAAGAAGAAGAGAATCTGAAGATGAAAGAACACGAAGAAGCTGCAGAATAAGAAGAAGATGCAGAGGATGAATAAGAAGAACTAAAAAAAATCGGAAGAAGAATAATGGCGACAGAAATTGGAAGAAGATGAAATAAAAAAAAGAAAAAATATCGGCTGAAGAAAAAGAAGAAGAAGAAGGATAATACTCAGCACTCACCGTGAACCTGAGGGGTAGGGAAGAAGCTGGCCTCCACCGTCAACGCCGTCGCCGTTGAAGAAGCACCTCCACCGGAAACAGGGAAGAAGAAGAAATCAAGGGAGAAGGAGAAGAAGAAGGTAAGAAAACAAAGTGGAGGGAAAAGAGGGGTTAGAGGAGAGGGCTCTGGCGCAAAAGATGAAGACGCCTTATTTTTTCGTTGCTTTGGGTTTAAAAAACATTACAAACTGGTTCACCGGTTTGTAACAGTTTTTGTTTTGAAATGCAAACCGGTTGGAACCGGTTTGTGATATATTTTTTTTATTTTTTTCAAGAATTCAAACCGTGTAAAACGGTTTGTTATTTTATAATTTCTTTTTTTTCAGTTTTTTAAAATTCCAAAAATTACAAACCATGCAATGGTTTGTTTTTATTATTATATATATTTTTTTTCATTTTTATTTTCAAAAATCAAGAAAACCATATAAATCGGTTACTTATGAAAATTTTCAAAAACAAAACTATTTATAAAAGAAACTTTAAAAACTAATCTACTATGTTTTTTTTCTTTTCTAAAAAACACAAACACTTAAAATGAATATAAAACTATTTTTCTCCAATTTTTTTATTTTTTCTTTTAATAAAAACTAAAACCAACTACAAAAACTAAAATAGGCATAAGAATGTAAAATAAAACTATTTTTCATGTATTTTCTATTTTTAAATCATTTTAGCACATTTACTCGAGAACTAACATAAAATTGAGTTTTTGAAACATTTTCTCATGAAATCATGCATATTTTTATATGAAATATTCCTAAAATATATGCATGATCAAATACCCCCATGCTTATGTTTTGCTAGTCCTCGAGCAAACCAGAAAAATGCAAGAAATCAAACTATCACCTAACTCACTTTCGTAGGAATCACGGTTGCATTTAGCTCATGCAACAAGCCCTTTCAACCCCTGGGTTACCCCAGTGGACGAGTAAGGTCTCGTGAGGGTTTGCAGTGATGCTACCCACAAACATCTCTGTCATGTATGCATAATATTACACATCCTCACAATCAGTAGGTAATCAAAAGACTTTGTTTTCACAAATATTTCCTGTTATTTCAAAATCATAATATAATTAGAATCTTTTATGTACCACCACAGAAAAAGAATTTCTTTCACTTTTCTAAAAATCACAATTATTTATGTTTTATTCTTAGAAAATCCAATAAAAACATATTATTATTTACTTATCCTCACTCATATGTTTTCTGCACAGGTTTTCTCAATCACACTTCTAAGCATTGAACTTTTCTTTCTTTTTAAGCTCTTTTCTCTCTTTTTTGCTTTTCACGCTTTTTCTTTTTGCGCACTTATTTTTCTCTTATAGCTTGCGTGTGGTCTGCTTTTATGCCTTGTGCAATGTCAATATCTTCTATACTTTTTCAATATATATCAAAAGATATCAACTAAGACATAAAAGTGACTTCCTTCATTTACCCTTATAACATGAGAGTCAAACATTTCAACTTGTATCTGTTCTCAGTTACTTAGGATCACAAAGTTTTCCACTCTCCTTTTCGAAATGGAATTAAAAGTTTCAACTTACATCTAAGTTCCATCTACTAAGGATTGTGGAATTATCCAAACAACCTAACGCATGCTATTTTTTCTTTTGAGCTCATTTTTATGCTTTTGTTCATTTGCTTAGTTTTTCAAAAATAGAACTGTGCATATTCATATTTATGACTCAAAATAAACTCTAACATGTATCTATCATCATTTCCTCGAAATCCGCATAAACAACCATAATTTTTAGATTTATGTCAGAAAAATGTTTCGTGGGGCTTAAAAAATCCTCTAAAAACATCAGATTTGAAATAACATTTATATAAGTTCAAACTATTTCTTTAAAAATCTGCTTTTCATGAGAGATGTGTAAACATGTGCAAGAACGTAAACAGAAATATCAAGGTGTGCATTCTATACCCTCCCCCATGCTTGAATGACACTGTCCCAGTAGCACTCCCCCATGCTTATATGAAACTAAGTGAATGCACATGAGAGAAATAAATGAGGGAAAAGAGTAGAATGACCTATCATGAATTCAAAAAAATGCACGTTCTATGAATGTAATGAATGTAATGTATACATGACAAAACATGAAACTCATAGAAAAGATAGAAAATGAAAAATAAAACCAAATGAAATCTACAAATCCTAACAAATGTAAAACTGTACAGAATATGGGTTGCCTCCCATAAAGCGCTAAGTTTCACGTCCCCAGCCAGACGGATCCCTGGAAAAATCCTTCATCGTCCATGAGATCAATGGACATGAAGTCAGACTCAATCGGGCTCTCTATGAAAAATAATGTCATCAGTGACATTTCGCACTATGTTCCCGTCCTGTTTACCTCTAAATGGCTCAAAGTGCCCGATCCAACTTAACTCACCTATCTGATTTTCACGTAATTCTAGATGATCCTCATCTAATGATTCTTTATTCTCATTAGGTGAATTACTCAATAACCAAGCATATTCTGCTTCTACGAGGTCTTGAATGACATCAACCTCGAAAGAAGCTTCCTCAACAGCAGGCCCCATAGCAGCACGAAAAATGTTTAGCCGTATCTTCCTATTTTCGAATGACACATCCATCGCACCAGTGCGGCAATTGATGCACGCATTGGCGGTAGCTAGGAAGGGGCGACCGAGAATAATAGGAGTCTGCTGCGGGCTATCAACTCCCTCCATATCTAATATTACGAAGTCAACAGGGAAATAACAATCCTCCACCTTGACTAAAACATCTTCAAGTATCCCTCTTGGGACCTTGATAGATCTATCTGCGAGCTGAAGAGTCATAGGTGTAGGTTTCATCTCTTTCAATCCAAATTGGTCATAAAAGAAACCCGGCAAGATGTTAACACTTGCCCCAAGGTCGAGCAATGCATGCCCAACAGTGATGTTTCCTATGACACATGAGATGATAGGAGTCCCTGGGTCCTTGAGCTTAGGTGGGGTTTGATGTTGCAATACTGCGCTCACCTGCCCGGTTAAATAAATCTTTTTCTGCACATGGGACATCGACTTCCTTTTCTGCGTACAAAGTTCTTTGAGGAACTTTGCATATGCAGGGACCTGTTGAATAGCATCTAGTAAGGGGAGGTTTATCTGAACGTGCTTGAATATCTCAAGCATCTCTTGCATGTTCACTCCGGACTTACCTAATGCTCTTGGCCCTTCTAATGCCTCAGGAAAGGGGGCTTTGGGAATGTAGGATGGTGAAGGCTCAGATGGAAGAACCTTCTCGCTTTCCTGAGGTAAAATATTAGGGACAGACTGCTTCTCGCTTATTTTCTCTCTTTCTTCTGCAGCCTCCCTCGCTTGGTACTGCTTCCCACTCCTAAGGGTTACTACTTGAGCTTGCTCTTTATGTGCAACAGTTATATGCAAGCTACGCATGGGTTCCTTTCCCTTAGGGTTGACAATAGGCTGGCTAGGCAATGTTCCCTCACTTCGCCTGCTAAGTGCTTCAGCAAGCTGCCCCATTTGAGTCTCTAATTTTGCAATAGACTGGGTATGTGAGCTCAAAGCTTGCAAAATCTTATCCTCAAAAGATTGACTATGTAAAGGCTCATGAGACTGGGGTTGAGTATAAACAGGTTGGACTGGGGGATAACTGGATCTTTGAAATCCAGGTGCATAACCGCCTTGACTTGGTTGACTCTGGGAAGGGTTGGGTGGGTGGATCTGTGAGTTGCGCCATGAGAAATTGGGATGATTTCGCCAGCTCGGGTTATAAGTGTTGGAAAATGGATTAGGTACGGGCCTAGCGAAGTTTTGAGCCATCTGAGCTTGCTCTTGGACAAACTCAGGATATTGTGGCGCAACTGGGCACTCGAAGACATGGTGTGCAGGACTAGCACACAACGCGCACACCTGCATGGCAGGGGAGGGACCCAACAAAAACTGATCTAATTTCTGGGACAGTTGGTCTACCTTGTTGCTCAACTCAAGGTTCATCCCTAACTCGAAAATACATGCCTTCTTAATGCTATCTTGTGCAGGTGCAGCCCTATCGAACCGTGAGGCTGTCGCATGGTGCATCGAATTCTCACTCAATGTCTCAAAAAGCGACCATGCTTCATCCTCACTTTTGAGCATAAATGTGCCCCCACACGCGGCATCCACCATTTGACGGTTCTTTTCAGTAAGACCGTCATAGAAATATTGCACTAGTTGCCAGCGAGGCACCTGGTGGTGGGGACACTTGCGGAGTAGATCTTTCAATCTCTCCCATGACTCATGAAACTGTTCTCCTTCAATTTGGGAAAAACTGGTTATCGCTTTACGAAACTGGTTCGTTTTACCAATTGGGAAATATTTCTTTAAAAATTCTCTTTGCATATGTTCCCAAGTGGTAATTCGAATAGTATCTAATGATTTTAACCAACTCTTCGCTTTGTCCTTCAGAGAGAAGGGGAACAGGGTCAACCTCATCGCGTCATCTCCAAAGTTGTTGATTCGCACTGTCGAGAAAATCTCTAAAAATTCATCGAGGTGACGATATGGGTCTTCATTGCTAAGGCCATAAAACGAGGGTAACATTTGGATCACACTGGCCTTTATCTCGAAATGGTTTGCTCCTACATCAGGTCTTGTGATGCAGGAGGCGGGAGTGTAAGTGTTGGGCATGAAATACTCTCTCAGAGGACGAGTAATCTGCTGATTCTCAGCCATGGTTGCAGATCTCTGGGCTCTCCTAATAAGGGACTCGGGGTCCTCAATTGGCTCTACCAGCTCAGGGTCAAGTGAGCGTCGCCCTTGCATACACCTTGGAGTAGACCGGTGTAGCTCACGTCCTGACTTTGGGTTTTCTACCTAACTAACGCACTAAGCGGCCAAACCACGCAAACCACAAAGCGGGTAAACTAAAAACAACAAAAACTAAACAAACACCACGCAGTTACACATAACAGAGATTATGCAAAGAAATATAAAATCTATGTGTACGGTACCAATCGTACACAGTCACCTCTAAGGGAATCCTAATAGGTGGGCTGTGCAGAAAAGTAAGCTCTTCTCTAAGATATGCACATACGTGGTTCTAAACCTAAATGCAACACAAAAACTAGGCAATAAAGCGAATACTAAAATTACGCCGTTCCCCGGCAACGGCGCCAAAAATTTGATCTCTTCTTTTAAATCGTTGTAATTTTTGAAAAGATTTTTATATGAAAAACATGTGAAAACCAGACATCAAATAATAAAAACCGGTTCTCACTAGTGGATGAGACCGGGTCGAACTCAGGGAACGGGAATATGTTGTATTCAAACACACAAGTCAAAACTAATCTTTATTGCCGAATTATTGAAATGTAAAATGTTTAGAAAATTAAAAAAACAACTAACTATTACAACAAATGAATACCCTTCGCAGAGGGCGTAAAGTGCAATATTTACAAACCCAATTAAAATTCCTAATTCTAAACTAAAAAGTAAAAGTTCTTTTATTCTTGCACTTCATGTCACGTAATCGCTTCCGCTCCACTCCTGTGCTATCCTGCACAAATTCAATGAACACGAGCAGTACACGAAAGAAAAACAAAAATTAACTAACTAAATGTTAATACTGAAATGACAATTCATTAAGAAATTTTAAGACTAATAAAAAACTAACAATATTTTCTTAACTAAGTACTATTAACTGCTAATTAACTAAGTAATCTAATTACAACTAACAGCTAGCCTAATCATTATTATCAACAGACTTCATAAAAATCAGGGAGACACTTAGTAAAAACACACATAAATCTCAGTGAATCTTAATAACTGCAACACTCTATAGAAATCCAACTAACAATTAAAGATCAATATAATTCCAACAGTGAAGGTTAAAAGAGAACTGTCATGAATTTCAGCAAAGAAACAATTCAGTGAAAATCATTGATCATTTTTACTAAAATTTAACACATTATTGCAGTGAAGTTCAACAGAAAATTGTGTCAGGTCAATTCCATTTCAGTAAACACAAACATTAAATTTCAGCAAATCCACACATTCATTGGCAATAGTGAAGCTTGACTGAAAAACATTTACAGCCTGATAACTCTGGTGATTATCTCAGAGTAGTTAACCGAATCAATTATCAAGTAGAAATCAATAACCGAATCAATTAACTAACTCAGATTTGAATGTAAATCAGATCTTGGTTCTGCATTTCACTCACAAGATTTACATATAACTGTATAACAACACGATCAACAGTTTCTGTGGTGACCTTCCAGAATTTGCAAAAATTCTAATGAATTCAAACTCAACTTCAGTTATCATAACCTTCAGATTTTATAATAGTGATTCACAGCAGTATCCATTAGTTCTCACTTTCTTCCGATAACAATGACAGAGCACCCTTATTTGAAATCCAGTATTTAGATCATTCACCAGCACAACAGAAAATTTTATCAGAAATCGGAAGTCCTTTTTATCGATCCAGATGATCGACCAACACTCAGCTGTAATGTAACTGAAATAAAAAATATGATTATCTCAAACATTGGATTAAACCAAAGAATAAGATGAATTCAATCAAAAACAGACTGATCTCAGTAATAATTGGAGATTAAGTGACTGATTTATGGAACTTAATCGATCGGTACATGTAATCTAACTTGAATCTAAAACAAGAAAATCAAAAAGAAAAAGATAAAAAACATGCGATCTGTATTTTTTTTCCTTTTCGTTTCACATAGAAATCAAAAACAGAATTCAATTAAAAAGGAAAAAAAAAAAACAAGAAAAATGAAGAATCGGAAGAAAAATAAGAGAAAAAAGTATAAGAAGAAGATGATGCAGATTAGGAGAAGTAAAAGAAGAAGAGAAGAAGAAGTAGGAATCGGATGAAGAAGAAATAAAGAAGAAGAAGAAGAAGATGAAGAATTGGAGGAAGAAGAAGAGAATCTGAAGATGAAAGAACACGAAGAAGCTGCAGAATAAGAAGAAGATGCAGAGGATGAATAAGAAGAACTAAAAAAAATCGGAAGAAGAATAATGGCGACAGAAATTGAAAGAAGATGAAATAAAAAAAAGAAAAAATATCGGCTGAAGAAAAAGAAGAAGAAGAAGAGAAGAAGAAGAAGAAGAAGGATAATACTCAGCACTCACCGTGAACCTGAGGGGTAGGGAAGAAGCTGGCCTCCACTGTCAACGCCGTCGCCGTTGAAGAAGCACCTCCACCAGAAACAGGGAAGAAGAAGAAATCAAGGGAGAAGGAGAAGAAGAAGGTAAGAAAACAAAGTGGAGGGAAAAGAGGGGTTAGAGGAGAGGGCTCTGGCGCAAAAGATGAAGACGCCTTATTTTTTCGTTGCTTTGGGTTTTTAAAACATTACAAACCGGTTCACCGGTTTGTAACAGTTTTTATTTTGAAATGCAAACCGGTTGGAACCGGTTTGTGATATATTTTTTTTAATTTTTTTCAAGAATTCAAACCGTGTAAAACAATTTGTTATTTTATAATTTCTTTTTTTTCAGTTTTTTAAAATTCCAAAAATTACAAACCATGCAATGGTTTGTTTTTATTATTATATTTTTTTTTTCATTTTTATTTTCAAAAATCAAGAAAACCGTATAAATCGGTTACTTATGAAAATTTTCAAAAACAAAACTATTTATAAAAGAAAGTTCAAAAACTAATCTACTATGTTTTTTTTCTTTTCTAAAAAACACAAACACTTAAAATGAATATAAAACTATTTTTCTCCAATTTTTTTATTTTTTCTTTTAATAAAAACTAAAACCAACTACAAAAACTAAAATAGGCATAAGAATGTAAAATAAAACTATTTTTCATGTATTTTCTATTTTTAAATCATTTTAGCACATTTACTCGAGAACTAACATAAAATTGAGTTTTTGAAACATTTTCTCATGAAATCATGCATATTTTTATATGAAATATCCCTAAAATATATGCATGATCATCCCATCACTCCTTCAGCTTCAAATGGCCACAAATACTTCCTTGTCGCAACAAAATATTTCACCAAGTGGGTAGAAGCTATCACTCTTTGCACCGTAGAAGGACGACATGTGGTCTCTTTCATTCACAAGAACATCCTTTGTCGTTTCGGCATCCCACATGACATTGTGTCAGACAATGGCAGTCATTTCAAGAATGAAAAGATGAAGACATTCTGCTCAAAATTCAAGATCTATCACCATTTTTCCGCTCCATATTATCCTCAAGGGAATGGTCAGGCAGAGGCCACCAATAAGATTTTAATTCGTATCTTAGAGCGAACTGTGGAAACAGGTCGTGATTGGCATGAGAAGATCCACGATGCACTATGGGCCTACCGGACCACCATTCGCACTCCAACGAACGCTACTCCATCAGAGTTGGTCCATGGAATAGAAGTAGTATTGCCGCTACATGTTCAGAAGCCCGCTTTGAAATTTGCTTCACTTCTGCAATTACCTCTTGATCAATACCAGCAACAGCGACTAGTGCAGCTAGACTTACTCGACGAGAGAAGGCTAAAAGCAGCAGAGCATGCTCAATCCTATCGCCAGAGAGTAGCCAGGCAATATGCGAAGTCTATCATCGAAAGAAGATTCAAAGTCAATGATTTAGTATTTTGATCCACAGCTTATCTCAAACATCGTCCCGGCGGCAAATGGTCACCAAATTGGGAAGGTCCCTATGTTGTCAAAGAAGCATTACCCCGCAACTCATATCGGCTCATCAATGCCGACGGGGTAGAATTGCCAGATCGTATTAATGCTCGACACTTGAAAAAGTTTTATACTTGAAACATTTATTCTCCTCTTGTAATCCTTCCTATTTTCCTTCAAATAATGATCAAACTTTCTTTCCCAGTTACACTAGGGCATTTTTAAAATTTCATCCTGTATGCAGGCAGGATAAACAAATGTCTCATTTCACGCACTTGTGCATTCATATGCATCAATTTATATTCATTTGCATTCAACTGCATTAACAACAATCCGGTCAGTATTGGGATTTCAACAAACAGTCCCATCACAATTCCTAATGATTCAAAATTGAAAGGTCATCACCAATACTGAACCAAAACCCAACGCTCGAACTTGTATTATTTCAAAATCCAGTATTCAAACGGGCATATTTTCAAAATCCCAATTTTTCAGAAAACCGAGTTTCGACTCGGGCTTTTTATTCAAATCATTTTCTTTTGTTGATCCGGGTTCCGACTCGAGATCTCTTTATTCATTCGAGCTCAGATTCGAGCTCTTCATTTTCCTTTATTGATCCGGGTTCCGAGATCTCTTCATTCATTCGAGCTCTGATTCGAGCTCTTCATTTTCTTTTGTTGATCCGGGTTTCGACTCGAGATCTCTTCATTCATTCGAGCTCTGATTCGAGCTATTCATTTTCTTTTGTTGATCCGGGTTTCGACTCGAGATCTCTTTATCCTTTCGAGCTCAGATTCGAGCTCTTCATTATCTTTTGTTGATCCGGGTTCCGACTCGAGATCTCTCTATTCATTCGAGCCCAGATTCGAGCTCTTCATTTTTCTCTGTTGATTCGGGTTCCGACTCGTGATCTCGTTACATCATTCGAGCTCTGATTAGAGCTCTTCATTTTCTTTTGTTGATCCGGGTTCCGACTCGTGATCTCTATATTTTATTCGAGCTCTGACTCGAACTCATCATTCTCCTTTGTTGATCCAAGTCATTTTGAACCTCAGGGTCTGTCAATTGCTCAAATTTGATATTTTGCCCTCCAAATTCCAATTTAAATCTTCAAATCAGGCAATTCTCCAATTTCGACCTTCGGGTCACCCAATTCTCAATTTGAATTACCAATTTCCAATTTTTGACCTTCGGGTCAATCAATTGCCAAATTTTCGACCTTCGGGTCAATCAATTTCCAATTTTCGACCCTCGGGTCAATCAATCTCCAAATTTTCGACCTTCGGGTCACCCAATTTCCAAATTTCGACCTTCGGGTCACTCAATTCACAATTTCGACCTTTTGGTCAACCAATTCTCAAATTCGACCGTCAGGTCATCCAATTTCGACCTTCGGGTCATTCAATTTCCAGCAACCACTTTTCCAATTTTCAATTTCGACCTTTGGGTCAATCAATATCAATATCCAATTTCAATCATTTTCTCTTGCGAGAGACCCTTTTAGGGAGAGTTCGAGGGAGCTCGTTCTTTTCGCATGCTATCCAATTCGTTCACTTAGCCCCTTTTTAGGGAGAGTTTGAAGGGACTCTCGTCTTTGTGAACCGTTTGCAAAATAATTTCCAATTTCACACGAGGAACCCTTTTTAAGGGAGAGGCTCGACGGAGACTCGCTTTTCTTGTGACCCCCCAATTTCATACTAGGCCATTTTTCGTCATGAAAGACCCTCCTTGCAGGGAGAGTATGATGGACTCATTCTTTTCATGACCCGATTTTCAGACCTCACTATTATCGGCCCCTTTCCATAAGAGAAGCCTAATATTAGGGAGCTTTGACGAAAGCTTAACTTTTCTTCGAAAGTTAGTTTTGCAAACACCTCCTCTTCAGGGAAGAGAGGAGTATTTCCCATTTCCCATTCAGGTAAGGGCTAAGCCTGAGTCTCTCTTTTTGGGGAAAAAGAGAGGAGAATTTTCGTCATGGATGTGTTGGGCCAGATTTCAAATACTCTCTTTCACCCAGGATTTCAAGAAAATTTTGTCAATTTGTCAATCAAATTATTTGTTGATTTCGGAATCTTTATTGCACTAATCTCTATCTCAATTTACCTTCAGCATCGCTTCCAAAAGAGTGAAGCTTTTGCGAAAAGAGATTCAAAAATCAAATTCTTTCTATTGGCCAACCAAAAGGATGAAGGATAAATCCTCGATATGGCCAGAAAAGAAGATTCAATGTTAGTGAAAAGCCATGGATGATTGATATTGATCACAGTCAATGGCACATCTTTAAAGATTATTCTTGTAAAATGAGGCAGTGGAAATATCCTGAGCGCTAGAAAAATAGAGCATTCATCAAAACCTTGCCTCCTCAGAATCACCTAAGCTGCAATTAAATATCTGCAAAAGGGATCTCTCACCTGTCGTCAAGATGAAGGCAAATTAGGCGAATAGACCCCCAGGGCCAAAGAAGATTCGAAACATCTCCAAGATGACGGAGTTTGTGACGGATCCTTCCAGGGAAAGTCCAAAGCACTGTCGAGATGAAGGCAGATGCGATGAACCTCTCGACAATCCCTAAAAGATATTTGAATTCAGCTATCATCTAAAAATCCCCAAACCCATCTCCCAAGAAGGATCGAAACATCTCCAAGATGAAGGAGCTTGTGACGTACCCTCCCAAAAGAGAGCAAGAGAGGAAAAAGAAAGAGAAAAAAAGTCAGAACATCTCCAAAATGAAGGAGAATGTAGCCAAAACACTAGAGGGTCAAAAGAGTGCAGAAAGATTATCATGAGAGAAGCTCCCAGGATATCAAACTGCCAAATCTATCAAGAATCCTCTTTAAATTTGTGAAATTCTATTATCAATACTCTTTCATCAACGACTTTTATAATATCAAATTCTTTTTCCTGTTCATATCAAGGAAATTGATAGCTTCCTTGAAGAAGGTCAATTGCGAGCAATTTGGATTTCAAGTCTCGATTCTACGAAGTGAACCTTATTTGGAGGTAATACTTTGGGTAGAAGAGAAAGAATATCTTTGCAACAATATGCAAGATTTTCAAAAATTTTGAATCAACAGCAAAATTTCTAACATTTTGACAATATTTTCTAGCTATCCTGACGTGAAGTGAGAGCTTGATGTCCGTCTTTGATACATCCAGACACCAAGTTTAAATCCCTCTTAAGGACTTGATTCCTTCCCTTCTTTGAGAGCATGAACTCTCAGATTTGCACACTTCACTGTGTCCCCACTGTCCAACCATAGACAGTCCCATTTCGGTTCGAGGTCGAACCACCAATCATTTTCTCGCAAGAGGCAATTTCAAAAGCTGATTTTAGTCTCAGCAATGAGGCGCCCAAAATCAATCCCTTTTCAAGCTTTAGGGACCCCATTTTCCTTCCTTTTACAAAAACCCTATCGGATTTATTATGCAAAATCCGAAGGTTCCATCATGGTCTCTTCCTTCGAGGATTCCATCCATTTTCCGCCCGATCAGGATAAGGGTATAAACCTGAGCCTCATTCAAAGAGGTATTCCATTTTCCGCCCGATCAGGATAAGGGTACAAACCTGAGCCTCATTCAAAGAGGTATTTCATTTTCCGCCCGATCAGGATAAGGGTATAAACCTGAGCCTCAATCAAAGAGGTATTCCATTTTCCGCCCGATCAGGATAAGGGTATAAACCTGAGCCTCATCCAAAGAGGTATTTCATTTTCCGCACGATCAGAATAAGGGTATAAACCTGAGTCTCATTTCGATGAGATATTTCATTCCTCAATCAGGTTAAGGGTCAAACCTGAGCTTCGTTTCATACGAGGTATTTTGTCCCATCCAGGTCAAGGGCATAAACCTGAATTTCACTCTCACAGAGTGAGTCTTTTCTCTTCATTCTTCGCTTCATATCTACCATCTTCCTCGGGCTAATTTCTTCGCACCCAGTCAGATCCTTCTAACTGGGGCATTTTTTATGTATAGCCCAAATTTGGTGTGTTTTTCTTTGCCACTAAGCTCGGTCATGAGCCGGCTTAGCAGCAAAGAGGGGCATCTGTAAACACCCCAAATTTTCACTCACCTCTCCGACATCTCCACCAAACATCATCATTCAACCTTTGAAATCGCCGGAGGGCAAAATGGTCATTTTCTGAGCCCGAACCTTGCAAAAGTCTAAATTTCATCTGCAACTCTCAAAATTTCTTTATTTTTATCTCAGATGTTCAAAATTTTACTCCTGACAGGAGACAGGAATCTCCAAGTCTTGGTTCAAGATTCTATTGCATAAGACATGACATTGCATATCATTGCATGAGCATTTCATATCACTGCACTGCACAGCATGTCATTTCGAGGTCCAAAACTCTTGATTTCAAAATTTTGAATCCAGATTCGAGTTTCAACTCTTTTCAAAATTGTTTTCAAAACCCTGGGTCTTTAAAATTATCAATTCTTCCCATTTTACCCCCAGGATTCTGAATTTTAAAATATTTCCTCAGGAAAACGATCTGGATAGTTTTGAATATGGATTTCAGCCACTTCAACTCAGATTTTGCCTTTTTGTTAGCTATTTCAAATATCTTCCTTTTACAAAATTGCCCTACAGGGGCTAACTCTTTCCAAAAATTCCTGTTTTACCAATTAGTCCAGATTTTATGAAAATTCCAAAAAGAAGTTGTTGTTTTATCCTTATTTCAATAAAGAAGCAATGTGGGACCCACACTGAGGTGGTGTCACACAAGCTTTTCTTTTGAAAATTTGAATTTTGAAAAACCCAAAAATATAGGAGCCTTGTCCCCTGGATTGGCGCCACTTGTCTTTTCTCTCTCCTCCCATTTCCATGCCAAGTGTCAGTGTGGGGCTACCTTAAGAAGCCGCCACATGTCATCCCATTTATCTGCCATGTGTTAGTATCCACCATACCTATCATGCGCCATGTGTCATTTTAAAGAACACCAGGAGATGCCAAGTGTCATAGGTTGTCCTGTCTAGAAAAAGTGGAGGCTTGTCTCCTCTGAGGTGGCGCCACTTAAAGTGTGTCTCCTGCAGAGGACACATGTCAACCTCTCCCTCCTTCAGAAAAAGTAGCCTGACACATGTCTCTCCCTACCTTTCTCAGAAAAGTAGGAGACACGTGTCACTCCTAGCTTCCTCCAGAAAAGTAGGCTTGTCTCCTCTGAGGTGGCTCCATTTGGAGAGTGTCTCCTGCAGAGGACACATGTCATTCTCTGCTCTTCTCAGAAAAAGTAGATGCCATGTGTCATTTCCTGCTCTCTTCAGAAAAGCTAGAATTCAAATATTCAAATCTCTCCATAGGTGGCGCAAATCCTGAACTTCACCTTTTCCATTTTGTCTGAGATGGCGCCACATGGCTTGGGCCTCCTTTTCTTCCCTCTGCCACGTGTCATTCTCTGCTTCTTTAAGAAAAAGCAGGTGACACATGTCTCCTTCTACCTCCTTCAGAAAAAGTAGAGGACACATGTCACTCTTGGCTTCCATCAGAAAAGCAACCATTCAAAAATTTTAAGACAAGAGCTAGGTGGCGAAAATCCTGGAGTTCTACCTTTTTCTACTTGGCCAAGATGGCGCCACATGTTCCTTGCCTTTCCTAACTGCCACATGGCATCCTAGGAGCCATTCTGAGGAAATGCCACATGTCCATCCTTCATTCCTCCAGAGCCAACCTCCATTTGAAATTCAAGTTTACCTTCTGAGGTGGCGCCATTTGAGAAGACCTCACCAGACAGCAGACACTTGTCTGCCACATGTCCAGACCTCCCTGCATCAGAAAAAGTAGAAAAACCCCCCTTTGAGGTGGCGCATTTTGCTTCCTCCATTCATGTTCTTCTGCCACATGGCATCGTAGGAGCCACTCTGAGGAAATGCCACATGTCAGCCTCTCCTTTCCTGCAGAAAAGTAGAATTTGAATTCCTCTGAGGTGGCACAGCCTGCTTCCTCCACTCCTGTCCTTCGGACACATGTCAAGAGCCTCCAGAGGTGGCGCCACATGGCATGCTCCTATTGTTTCCAGCTTTACACCTCAAATCACCTTTTGAGGTGGCGCAAATCCAGAGTCCCACTTGGCTTCAAATTTTATTTTTATTTTATTTTTAATAAAAGTAGCACACCATGAGGTGGCGCCACCTGAGGGCTCCCTGCAAAAGCCAAATTCGAATTTCAAACCCTCAGATAGCACCCCCTGAGATGGCGCCACATGGAGGGCTCAGATTGAGCCTGTTTGAAATTCGAATTTTTTCAGAAAATCTATAAAAACAAGGCTCCACGCCCAGCATGAGGAGACCATCTTTGAGAAATTTTTTTTGGACTTGGAAATTCGACCTAGCCTTCTTGAGAATCTGATTTTTGCACTTTGGAATTCACGCCCCCTTTGGCTCAGTGAAGAAGGCACGGTGGGTCGATTTTGGTGAATCATCCGAAGCTCGGATCGAAGGAAGAACGAAGCCCGTGATAGCCGCCTTTTTCAAGAGCTTCAACGTTGCCTAACGAAGCAAGGTGCACCTCTTTTCCTCTTGATTTGATTTCATAATTCGATTCGAGAGTCGTTTGAAGAAAGAGCTCATCCGAGAGATGGATCGAGCTATTCTCATAAAACGACACATATAAAAATACATGATTATGATTCCTTGACAATTTTTAGCATTCATTCACTTAGCTAGATTTAATTTGCATTTTATTTCGTTAATTTAGCATGTTTCATGAATTAATTAGGGTTAATTTAGCATTTATTTCAATTCTGCTCATTTTCAGTAGTTCTCTGTTTTTATCAGTCAGTCCACACGTCATTTCATGCATTTATTTTTTATTAAAAACCCCAAAAAAATCACGGAATGTGACATTAAGTGTCCCTAGAATTGTTCCAAAAATTCGGAAGCATTTGAATTTGTTTACTGCGGTAAACATTCAAAATGACAAGTCGGGTTTTGTTACCCGAGATGCGTTTTAAAAAGTATATTCCGACTTGTAAAATCGAGATCTCCCTCATGCGAGATTCGATTGTCAATCCGAAAGATGTTATGAACTAGGGAGAATGTCTAGTTTTTAACCTGATTTTATAAGATTTTTATGATTTTTTTTATATCTGACAAAAATCCGAGAGTTCGGGACATGTGTCAGAGCCTGATTTGGGCCTCTGAGACTTTGGATCGACTTAGCTCAATGGGTTCTCTTTGTGTGTTGCTCCAAATCCAAAACTGTAAAAAGTGAAAGTTATGTCCGAGGTGCACTCTGTTTGCATCTGAAAGCCTGTGATTTTTAGAATAGTGTTGATACCTGCTTCGGATTTTTCTTCTCAGTCCTTTGTTTTGTCACATTTGTCTATTCTGTCAATTTAGGATTAAAAAGTTATATTTTTATCCATGTTTTTTTTATAAATGCCAAAGTCATGAACATGAAAGTTGTCCATGTAGGTGTAGTGAGTAGCTCTGATTAATATCATAAATTTCCATGGCTTTTTTCTATTTTTTAGGAATTTTACATCAGATTAGGATGATTATTACCTCTGTCAGAACTAAATCCCTGTTACTGAATTCACCATGGCTCAAATCCCGAGGCTGTAAAAACCAAAAATGTTCTATTTCGGGTCCTTTAGCAGTCTGCAAAATATCATAAGTTTTCATGGAGTAAATCTTGCATTATCATATTAGGCATTGCATTTGGTTCGGATCCATAGGCAAAATCCACCATTTTAGGATTTCCTTTAAATTTTAGCATTTAAATTATATCATTTCCTGTTTTTTAGCATTCTAGGCTGTTTATCAGAGTAGGTAGATGCTTTATATCGAATTTGGTGCAATTTGGAATCCATTGGAGGTTCGGATTAGCCATAATACCAAAATAGGGTCCCGCGGGACCCGAATCCAAGTGAAAAACAAGCGAAATTCGTTATTTTGGATAAATTGCAAAATGTCAAATTCTGATTTTACAGTCCTAATGTGTTTAGCAGCATGTCATCATATCTCATACTGCATTTCATCATCATTTGATTCAATTTGAATTTCAAAATCTCAATTTTACCAAGTTTTCCTTCAAAAACCTTGATTTTAAAGGTATAACTTTAATTTTAGGGGTATTTTGGTGATTTTGACCCCAATTCCGAATTTCAAACTATTTTCCACCAAATTTCCTGCATTTACATCATTTCAAATATCAAGGAAGCATGAGATTAGGGTTTATGTTCAATTAAATCCAATAATTTCAGAATATTATTGGAAAATCTTGGAAAAACCCACATATTTGAGCTAACCCCATTTCAAGGTTTGGCAGGGACATTCAAATGAAGGAGCTGAAGTCTGCAATTTTCATTTATTTCATTTATTTAGTGATGTAATAACGTAAATTTTGGAATAAGAGATTTAATTTCCTGCTTAGACTAGGATGCATATCATATAGTTTGAATTTATGCAATATCCTGCTTTTATGATTCATGCATTTTATTTCAAAAGCACTATGGATGTTCACGAATGACACGTGCACCAACTCTTAGGGAGTTGATAAACTCGGTGGAATCCATATTTACGGCCCTAGTCGGAATATGGACGAGACCCAGATCCATCATCTTTCTACTAGTCACATTGAGCCTACACTCTTAGGCTATCTTAAAATGCACATCATATTTCCAATATTCTCAAAGCATTGTGCATTAAATCAATTAAACTCTGAACATATTCATGGCCATAGTCAGGATATGTGAAGGATTTATTTTGACTTAATGCATATTCTCCAATAAATTTCTTAGAAAACCTTTCAAAGTACATTCTTTCATTCATATCATTTGCATCATGAAATCATTGGTTTTCTTATGATTTTCTTAAGAAAATTTCATTCTCAAGAAATCGATTTCTCAAGAAACTCTGAGAATTTTTCAAAATCGGTTTTCTCAAGTCAAGTTTCCACAGTTTTCCATGGGAAAAGGTCATTTTTCCAAGATTTTCAAGAGAAGTCTCTCACCTTTCTCAAAGTCAAAATCGATTTCCAAGTATTTCAAGGTTAAGGTTCTCAGGTTTTCAACTCCCCAAGTTTCATTTTTCCTTTTCCACAAGGGCTTTCCAATGAATTTCCATCACTTTCCTAAGAAAACTCTCAAAGTCCAAGTTTTCCTAAGAAGTGTTTCCCTTTTCAAATGTTCACCCTTTTCTCAAGAATCACCTCCATTTTCCCCAGGATTTTCAACTATTCATGATTTTCCTACGTCTTTATGAACTTTTCCGTGATTTCAAAACCCTTTTCTTCTGAGTTTCTTGAGAAATTGACTTTCATCTTTTTCTTGAGAGATTCTTTTCAACTTCAAATATTTTTCAAGCATACATCATGTTTTCCCAAGTTGCATTTTCCAAAATCTCATAGCACACGCCTGAATTCTCTGTGCATATAGGATAGAACACGATTTTGATGATTTAACTAAGTCAAGCACAATTTTGGTCCTTGGTTCGATTACCTCTGTTAAAGGCGGCAGGAACGGTCGAACCTCGTACCGACAGGTCGAGCCCCATCCCATGAATTTTCCCGCAATTTTCAAAACGGAGGCGAGTATTTCAAAACATTTTCCAAAATCCGGTCAAGTTTGAAGCGCGAAAGCGTTTCCCTCTCTCTCTTCCGCAAGGAAGTGAAGACGGGGAAAAATTTCGCGACGATGACAGGTTTGGCGACCGTGATGGGACCTGTCCTTGTCTGACCTAAATTATGCTTGACTTAGTTTAATCATCAAAATTATGTTCACAAAATGTCAGCTCTTTTACTTTCAATATCATGTGAGCCTAGGAGCCTAGATTCTGACCTAGCTGACATTGACTGCATATAGACTAGGCATGGTTTGGTAGGACCAGATTGAGGAAAAATTTTCATGTTCACATAGACTTTGGTCTAAATACAACTCTCCTTAATTTAGGATCTGAATGCAATCAATGTATGCTTCTTCAAAAGATTTTCAAAAGTCTATCTCTCTAGGACTTAGAGCCATCTATTTCTTGCATGTGATCATTTTTTTAAAATCCCAATTACCTATCATTACCCGGTCTTCACGTTGCTGGGCTCTCTTCCAGAACCCTAGTTTGGGACAGAGCCTCACAACTGGGCCAACTATTTGGGTTAACACCCCCCTACCACATACCGCGGGCCACAGTCCGAAGTATATCGGTAGGCGCTCAAGGATGTTGGAAAACCTTACCTTAGAACCGGAGTTGAAATTCTATGCCACGTACCTCGGATTTCGGTTCGAGTATATCAGCATAACTGGATTGGACAAAGATGATCTGAACCTAGAGTTAGGATTAAGGTCCTACAACTGTTTTCAAATTGATGCATCTAGAGTCAGCCTTTTAGGGAGTGCTGAATGTGCATAAATGTTTGTGCAGGATGTGATTGTATGTATGATTTTCTCAATTCTTTATATTTCCCAATGTTTTTTTCAACTCATTAGGTCTTTTTCTCAAACCCAGGATGATTTTCTCAAATATCCAATTTCTTTCAAAACTCCAGGCGATTTTTCATTCTACCATTCTACTGGATCTCAAATTTCCAGCTGCATTTTTATCCTGCCTGCAAAATTTTTTCAAAATTTCTCACATTTTTCTAAGTCTCATTTCGAGTCTTTCTCTGTTTTCAGTTCGATGGCATCCAATCAAGTCGATCCTATCTTTTCGGAAGGTCACATCTCCTACGAGATGCGACAAGGTCGTCCTGAACATCGAGCCCTTAGCACCGGAACTTTCATTCCCCGGTGGTACTATTCCTGGCTAAAAAGCTTTTCCCGAATGTTCCCAGACCATTTGAGCGAGTGCGGATTAGAACTGGCGTCAGCAGTCAGAAAGCAGACCATCAATGGCAACCTGATCCATGCAATGGCGGAGCGATGGAATCCACGGACGTGCACCTTCTGGTTCCCATGGGAAGAGATGACCGTTTTAATGGATGAATTTTCAGAAATCATGGGGTTACCAGAACCAGCCGGTCAACCAGGAGACCCATTAGAGCATCAATTCCTTATCAATGTCAAGGGTTTGGACCCCCGAGACTCCTTAGCTCGTATGACAGGCCGTCGATCTTGGCCTCTGATCCAGTTGGAAGGAAATGAATATATTGACCTACTTGAGTTGTACCGCCAGTACGGGACCTTCGTCGAAGTCAGCTCGCTATCAAGAACAGTCAAAGAAAGGATTCAGAATGCAATGGTTCTATGCACTGTAGGATTATCCCTCTTCCCAGATGGACAAAACTACATGGACATCAGAATAATTCAGCTTATGAGAAGATGGGGAAGTTGGCAAACCAATCACCTCTCCATAGCCATGGCAGCGCTCGCCTTCCTATATCGATGACTGACTCGATTCTCACTTGTAGAATCCATTTTAGTTGAAGGTTGCATCTACGCACTTCAGTTCTGGTTTTTCCAACATGTTCCATCCCGAGCAAGCTCTTTCAGATACAATGGTCAAGAACTCCTTCCAGTAGCGCAGTACCGAACCATGATGAACAGCATTCAAGAAGATGACGTTGTTTGGGAGTATTTTGATCGGCAAATATCTCCTCCCAGATATACCTACGCTTATGGCAAGCGGTTCAAGTTGCTGGGACCTTTCTTCTGCACTTACTACCAACCAGAGAGATGTGTTCGGCAGTTCTCCCAGAGGCAGCAGTATGTCGAAGCCCGACTATTATCAGGAGCTATGGTAGAGTTCGACCTTACTTCCGCACAATGGTCCGGGGCATATCATTCTGCCCGCTACAGCTGGGATTCCTTTGTCTCTCTTAAAATCTTTCCAGGTCCTAGAGTGTCTGCCGACTATCATGAATGGTGGCAAATTGTTTGTCCCCCACCTCTTTGTCAAGATCAATAAAGTCATGTTTCCTCATTTCTATAAAATTGTCTCTCTTTCCATTGTGGTTTGACGACCTCGCCTAGGTAACAAGGCATATTTTCGTTGTTTATTTCTTTTGCAGAAGGAATGACAACACAGTTGTCGTGATTCCCGCGACGACTCAGTCCCTAGTAATGGGATATCTTTTTTAAATTGTCTATCATATTTTCAGCAAATATTTCTTCCAAAAAATCAATTCCTACAAAATCTAATCAGGTCTTTGCCCTGCAGAGAGCATCCACAGCATTTGATGGTGCAAACAAGATCAGGCAAAAGGACAGCAACACCACAGTACTCGTCAGCCTCGGAAGAAGAAATGGGTTCCCCCCGATCCGAGAAGAGTCAAGAGCAGCAACAAGAAGATGATGGCATAGACCCTCAAATGTATGCCATGTTTCGCAAGATGATGAACAAAATGATGAATGAGCAACCAGGGACCAGCTCGGAAAGGAACCCATTCAGAGAAAAGTTCCATGGTCACAGGGGTAAGAAGGCTTCCAAGAAGCAAATCCAGCCAGAAGACATTTCAGATGAATCAGACTCAACTGAAAATACTGATGAAGAATATGAGGTGCCAACGACATTTCAGAAACGTGGCCAAAGTAAAAGCCGCAGATCAAAGAGCAGAGAGGCAGAAGAGCCTTTGCAAGCGCAGTTTAAGGAAATGGCCCGAGTTGTCAAGGATCTGCAAGCCCGCGACAAGGGCAAGAAAGTCTTCACCAGTGAGGACTTCTATGACGGCTTAGAAGGGGATGATGATCTGGAGAATCTCCCCCGTAAATTCATCAAGTTCGATGGTTCTGGTGACCCAAAAGCTTATCTCGCCACATTCTTCGCAGAATGCTCTCGGTTCAAAAGGGACAACATAACACTATTTCTATGCTTCCCCCGCAGCTTGGAAGGAGTTGCAGCCAAGTGGTATGCTGAGCATATCAACCCAATCGAGCTTAAGGAGTTCGACAAAGTTGTGAATCTGTTTATCGAACGCTTCTTGTCCAACACAGAAGCGCTGCCTACATTAAGCCATCTCTGCAATTTGAGGCAGAACGAGAATGAAAAGGTGCGGGACTTCATTCACAGATGGAGATCGGCCTGCAACAAAATGAGAGATCCTATCTCGGAAAGGCACGCCCTGTCCTTAATCCTCAACAACTTTTCGCAGCCGTTAAGAGGATTGATCTCCATAGCACCATCCAGGACCTTCATTGAGCTCACTGAACGAGCCGAATGGCTCGAACTAAGTGTGGAAAATGGAGTCTATAAAGGCTTCACCTTTTCCAAGAACAACTCCCATGGTGAGCAGAAGAAGAAAGCTCACTTCACTTATTCTGCCAACAACAACAACAAAAGCCGAAATCGGCACAAAGGGCAGAAGAAAGATTACTGCTACAGCTCAGGCAGTTCGAACCACAAAGATCAGAAAGCAAAGCCTGCCCCTCAATACAGCAAGCCTCCTCAGCAAGATCAAGGGCCGAAACTGCGTGAGAAGACTAGACATGAAGGATGGAGTTACGATAGAAAATTTACTCCTCTTGACCAATCACTCGAGGATGTGCTCGAGTACATGCTATCAAAGGAAATGGTTAAGTTGCTCAGATTGGCCGATCCCCCTGTGCCCATGGGGAAATGGAAAGATCAGTTCTGCAAGTTCTACAGGACAGTGGGACACAACACTGAGAACTGCTTTGTTCTCAAAAACATCGTGTAAGATCTCATTGAAAAGAATCTATTGGTAGAAGGAGAAGAAGAAGAGAAAATGGACATTCTCAATCACCCCTTCCCTTCGCACACCACAGCTGTAGTATAGGCACAACCATTTTTGCCGCATGAGCACATCAAGCCGTGTTGTGCACAAGATCTACAAGTTCAGCATCAGGTGTCAGTGCTACGACAAGCAGCTCCTGGTTCTAAGAAGATGGACTTAATCTCAGCATTCGACAAAATGAAAGTTTCGGAAGCATCTATGAAGTTAGCCACCAAGTCAAAGGGAACTCCTGACTTCTTCAAGCAAATTATCAAACCCAGGCTGGAGAATTCAAGTCAGAAGCCTCTGACCGCTTTATCCAATGTCTCCATCCTTGACTTGGCCAAGAATTCTAGCAAGCACCAGCAAGTACTGGATGATTTACTCAGGAAAATCAAGGTTAAGCCCAGTACCACTCCTGAAGACATGGCACAGATTGTGAACTCCGCCATGACCAATGCACCAATTACCTTCTCGGATGAGGACCTTCCAAAGCCTCATTCCTTTCACAATAATGCTCTTTACATCGTCGTTCGGGTAAGGGGAATGACAGTACCCCATGTGCTAGTAGATGGAGGCAGCAACCTCAATATATGTCCCGAGATGACCGCAAAAGCATTAGGGATCAAGGTTGAAGAATATATTCCAGATCCCATCACAATCTATGGATTCGACAACCATGGTCAAACGGCAAAAGGGAAGATATTTCTGGAGGTATTCATCAACTATTCGGTGCACTCCATCCTTTTCCATGTGGTTAACGTGCCACCCACCTACAACTTGCTGCTCAGAAGGACGTGGATTCACAATGTAAATGCAGTGCCTTCCACCCTCCATCAATGCGTGAAATGGTCAAAAGGTGAAATGATTACCACTATACTGGGAGAAGACCCAGAAGAAAGGCTCCCGCAGCCCATGATTCCTCGGCCATCATTCAACGCGGATATTCCCAGCATCAGGGAAAGTGAAGAGATCAATCTCGGAGAGAATCGAGAAATACTTCAGGCATCCTCAGAACTATCTCCGCACACGGTAGCCATGACCCGATGAAGAGGTCCTCAATTCTTCAAGGTTGGAGGCCGAATCGACTACAGCACCATTAAGAATCACCCATTGTTTCCACAATTCATGAAGTCAAGAAAGGTATTTGAGTTACTCCTGAAGCATGGTTATCAACCCTTCAAGGGACTCGGCAAAAACGAGGATGGCCGCATCGAGCCAGTGATCCAAAAAATCGTCCCCACATAGCAGGACTAGGGTTCTCCGGAGGAAGCTCGTCAAAGAAGACTGTTTTTGTCAAAGGAGCACAATAAAGACCATTTGTTATTTCTTTCCATTATTTCCAAAATAAATGTCTCATTTTATCAAATGTCATTGATCAATTCAATCAATAAAATTCCAAGTTTCTTTGTCTATCAGGATGCCATCTAATCCCTTTCTGTCTATCTCTTCATTTTATAATTCAATGTCATTTTATGCATGGTTCTCTTGAAATGATTGCTTGTCTTACTATAAGCCGATTTATCTGAACCAGATTTCTTCTCCAAAATTTTAGAATGACTTCTCGGACAATCAAGAAGCTCGTTCTCAATCCCAAGGCTTTTCAGAAATCGACAGCAATTCACAGAATCAAAGCAAGCACCAGAAATGATAAGATTGCAAAGCAGTCAGATGATTGTGCAGAATACGATCAGTCTCTTCAGGAATTACCAGAGTTCGCCGCTGTTCAGAAGCAAGATGAACCATCTCCTCTAGTACAAGATCCAACCAAAGATGTTAATATCGGTTCAGAGGAAGATCCCAAAATTCTCCAGATCGGAACCAGTCTGAGTCCAGAAGAAAAGAAAAGGCTTATAAATTTTCTCAATCGGCATGAAGAAGTGTTCGCATGGACATATGAAGACATGCCGGGCTTAGACCCCAAATTGGTCGAACACCGTCTTGTCTTGAAACCAGATGCTAAGCCAGTTAAGCAAAGGCTGAGAAAAATGGATCCCAGAATAGAACAACAAGTCAAAGAAGGACTTGAAGATTTGCTCAAAGCAGGATTTATCCGAGCTATTGACTACCCTGATTGGTTGGCCAATATCGTCATTGTCCCAAAGAAAAATGGCAAAGTAAGGATCTGCATAGACTTCAGAGACCTCAATAAGGCAACTCCGAAGGATGACTATCCACTTCCAAGCATCGATCTTCTAGTCGATAGCACGGCAGGACATGCTATGTTCTCTTTTATGAATGGATATTCCGGCTACAATCAGATTAAGTTGGCCGCCCGCGACCAATCAAAAACTTCCTTCACTACGCCTTGGGGCACTTTCTGCTATACAGTTATGCCTTTTGGGCTCAAGAATGCTGGAGCAACATATCAACGAGCAATGGCCGTTATCTTTCACGATCAGATGCGCAAAATCATGGATGCGTATGTTGACGATATCCTTGTGAAATCTAAAGAGTGAGAAGATCACCTCGAAGCGCTTGATCAAGTCTTTAAGCGACTCATCCTTTATAAGTTAAGGCTTAACCCACAAAAATGTGTCTTTGGAGTCGAATCAGGCAAATTGTTGGGTTTTCTGGTCAGCAAAAAGAGAATTGAAGTCGACCCAGCCAAAGCAAAGGCTATCATTGATATGCCACCCCCGAAGAATCTCAAAGAACCGCGTAGCCTTTAAGGACGTATGCAGTCAATCCGACGATTTATTTCCAACTTGGCGATGAGATGTGAGCCCTTCAACCACTTACTCAGAAAAGGAGTGAAGTTCGAATGGGGGCCAGAATGCCAGCAATCGTTCGATCGAATCAAGAAGTATCTTCTCAATCCTCCCATCCTGAAGCCGCCAGAATTGGGAAAACCTCTTTTGCTATACATCTCAGTCAATCAAGTCGCATGCGGCGAATTCTTGGCGCAATACAAAGAAGGCAGCTGGATAGAGTACGCCATCTATTATGTGAGTAAGACTTTCATAGATTATGAAAAGAAATACTCTCACATAGAGAAGACCTGCCTAGCTCTGGTATGGATGTGTCAGAAGCTAAGACACTACCTGCTAGCATGTGAAGTCAAAATCTTGTCTAAACTCAATCCTCTCAGGTACATCTTAGAGCAACCTTTCCTAAGCGGACGGGTCACAAAATGGTAAGTCTTACTGATGCAGTACGACTTAGAATATGTCTCGCAGCAATCAATCAAAGGCCAAGCAATTGCAGATCAATTGGCGGATTTTCCTCTGGCAGAAGAAGTGAAAGCCGAAGATGACTTCCCTGATGAGTAAATTTGCAATATCCAGCAATTTCCAGTCTGGAATTTATTTTTCGATGGTTCTAAGAACATGGCCGGAATAGGCATCGGAATCCTATTAATCACTCCCGAGAAGGAGATGATTCCATTTTCTCTCAAGTTAGATTTTCAATGTACCCACAATATGGTTGAATATGAAGCCCTGATTCAAGGTCTAAAGATTCTACTAGACTTCAATGTTAAGAGAGTGCTTGCCTACGGTGACTCATTACTTGTTGTCAATCAAGTTCGAGCCGAATGGCAAGTCAAAGATCAGAAGCTATTTCCCTATCAGAAAATTGTTTCAGCTCTTGTCAACAAGTTTGAAGAATTTCAGCTCTTCCATATCAAGAGAGATTTCAATCAAGTGGCCGATAGCCTAGCCAGTTTAGGCTCCATTATGGCATTCAAGAATGGAGAATCTTGTCGCTCTTTTGAAATTGGCAGACTTGACCAACCTGCTTTCCTTCCAACAGAACAAGTAAACCAAGCTGAGCAAAGGAAGAAACCTTGGTATTACAATATCAAAACTTTCATAGAAACTGGCGAATTTCCTCCAGAACTCTCAAAGAAAGAGCAGCGAGCAATCCAGCGTATGTCTACTTGATACTTCATTTTGGACAATGTTCTCTATCGTCGAGGATTCAGTTCAGAGTATTTCAGATGTTTAGACGAAGACAAAGCCAAAGAAGTCGTGCGAGAAGCACACGAAGGCATTTGTGGTGGCCACGTCGGCTACCAAACCCTTGTCAAACAGATCGTCAGAGAAGGTTACTACTGGAAAACTATGCAACAAGACTGTTATCATTATGTGAAGAAGTGTGTGCAATGCCAGATACACGCACCTTCTATTCATGCTCCAGCAACTTATTTGCAATCTGTTGTTTCTCCATGTCCGTTCTCCATGTGGGCCTTCGATGTCGTAGGTCCCATCACTCCTTCAGCTTCAAATGGCCACAAATACTTCCTTGCCGCAACATAATATTTCACCAAGTGGGTAGAAGCTATCACTCTTCGCATCGTAGAAGGACGACATGTGGTCTCTTTCATTCACAAGAACATCCTTTGCCATTTCGGCATCCCACATGACATTGTGTCAGACAATGGCAGTCATTTCAAGAATGAAAAGATGAAGACATTCTGCTCAAAATTCAAGATCTATCACCATTTTTCCGCTCCATATTATCCTCAAGGGAATGGTCAGGCAGAGGCCACCAATAAGATTTTAATTCGTATCTTAGAGTGAACTGTGGAAACAGGTTGTGATTGGCATGAGAAGATCCACGATGCACTATGTGATCATCGCAAAATTTTTTCTCTCTTGTGGTTTCTCTCTCTTCCTTCTCTTTTCCTTTTCTAACCTCTATTTTCCTCCTTTTTGAAGGGAGAAGAATAAAAGAAAGAAAAGAAAAAGAGAAGAGAAAAGAAAGAAAGAAAGAGAGAAGAGGAACTATTTTGCGCGATCTCACTTGACCTTAATTTGAAAACATTTAGAAATTTAACTCGCCTCCGTTTTGAAAATTTGCGGGAAAATGGAGAGACGGGATTCATTCGTCGGTACGAGGTTCGACCATTCCTGACGCCTTTACCAGGGGTAATCGAACCAAGGATCGAATCTATGCCTTTTGCTTTGCCTAAATATCATCTAAGGATTTATTCTAAATCTAAATGCACAAAGAATCATGCTTGTGCAATGCAAAAATGTATGCTCTTTTGAAAAACATGTTTTTAAGATTTCCAAGTATTCTGAGATGAATTTGATAAGGGAGTGAAGAAATGGTTGAATCTAACTTAGAACTTGAGATAGATCAGAGAAGTTCTAAGTCTTTTGAAGTAAATCAGAGTTGGAAGAATAAATCTTGATTTTGGAGAAAGAATGATTTAAAGCTTCAAAAATAAAGTTTCAAAGTCAAAATCCCCCTTGAATTTGATTTTGAATTTAGGAAAGGAAATGAATACTTGAGATGAAATTGAATTTGGATTTTTAAGTTTGGAATGGATCTGAGATAATCAAATGGTATTTAAGAATAGAAATGGATTTAGGGAATTCAGATGAGATTTGAAAATGGATTTGAACTTGAAATTTAGATTTGGAAATGGTATTGGATTTTAAAATGGATTTGAGGTCAGAGATCTAATATAGAATTGGGTTCTGGATCCTAAAATTGAATTGGATCGGAAATCTGAGATCCGATGTGGGATTGAATTCTGGATCCTAAGATGGGATTGGATCTGAAGTCTGAGATCCAAAGTGAAGTTGGACTCTGGACCCTAAGATGGATTTTGGATCTGAAGTCTGAGATCCAAAGTAAACTTGGGTTCTGGATCCTAAGATGGAATTGGATCTGAAGTTTTGAGATCCAAAGTGGAAGTGGATTCTGGATCCTAAAATGGATTTGGATCTGAAGTCTGAGATCCAAAAGTGGAATTGGGTTCTGGACCCTAAGATGGATTTTGGATCTGAAATCTGAGATGTGGAATTGGACTCTGGATCCTAAAGAGAAATTGGATCTGAAGTCTGAGATCCAATATGAGTGTTGAATCCTGGATCCTAAAACGGATTTGGAGTTAAAAAAAAAAAAAAGATGAATCAAGAACTTCGAAGTTTAAATTGAACTTGGAAAACGAATTTTAGAAATTGAATCATTGAATATACAAATGAATTTCAAAGTCAAATTAGACCTTGAATTTGAAGTTTAGAAGACGAATCAAGAATCTCAAAGTTAAATTGAACTTGGAGATTTAGAGTTTTGAATGAATTTGGAATTTCAGAGTCAAATTGAACTTTGAAATCTGATTTGGATTCGAATATAAAAATGACTTTGAAATCTCAAAGTTAAATTGAACTTTGAGACTGAAAATGAAGTTGAATTTGAAAAGGATGAATTGGATTTTATAAGAATTGAAGATAGATTGAGGAATATATTTACATCACTTGGAGTTTTGAAAAAGGAATTTTAAAAATATGATGCAATTCTATTCTAAATGATGAATGAATTAAAAGAATTTTGAGATTGGATTTTGAAAAGTTATTCTATTCTTTAAATGAATTAAAACAAGATTGAAGATATAATACATCCTTGACTATGGTCATTGAATGTATTATATGATAATCTATATTTAAATTCAGGTGAAGAATGAAACACATTTGGTGCTTTTATAGGATTTAAAATGAAATTAACTCTCAATATACCCTGACTATGGCCATTGGTATATATTTTGAATTAATTTTAAGTTAAATTCTGATAAAAGAAGAAAATATTTAAGGAAAATATGATGAATTTTGAAAATGGATCTAGTGTTATTTCGTAAAAGATAAAAATCCCAAGTTTTGTCCGCACCCTGACTATGGCCATTGATGTGGATCATCGACTTAGGATCAATTACCTCTTACGAAATGGTGCACGTGCCATTCGTGTTTCACCATTTGTGAGATTTTGAGAAATAAAGAAAAAAATGCATGAAGAACAAGTAATTCATGATATTTACAATGCTCATTCATTCTATCTAAAGCAAGAAATGTAAATTTTATTAAGATCTAGCTATTACATCTCTGAAAATAAATAAAAAAATCCAACTCCTAAGTTAAGAAGGAAATGATTTTTTTTTGTATATTTCCTGCAAAAGAGCAAAGTTAGCAAAGTATAAAATGAGATTTAAGAATGTACATAATGATGAGAAGGTATATCCTTGAATACATATGAGATATCCTAAATAAATGAGAACATTTGAGATGCATATACATGTATTCCTAGATATGATGCTTACATTTGAGGAAGGAACAGATATGTAACCTTGGGAAACTATGTTTAGATCAATGCTAATTATATGAAGGATATATCCTTTTGCAGAATATGGATGGTGCCTAAATGCAGGGTAGTGGAATACCAATGGCTGGGGCATTGCTTCCAGCGGTGCATAGGTGAGGTAAAAGAAAGATGAATATTTGTTGTGAAGAAAGGAAACAGAGGTGCTGGCATCATGAACTGGGAATGGCTTTGACGCATATGTATGCTGGGCGGATGTTGATGTTGTGCTGAAGATATAGCCAGTTGCGGCGATATTTAACACTATCGCAGGTGACCGAATGAAATCACAACAGTATTCATGCACTGTTGTGGGTACCAAAGATGCAATCATTGTAATGCCCAGACTTTGCTATAGGTGACAGCATGAATATACGTTGTTGTAGCAGGGGATGTGGATGAAGGGTAGACACTGGTGTATGCTAAAGGTGACTAGCACCTTGGTGGGTGCCTGAAGCAGAATCACAAGAGTGTTTGTGCACTATTATGGGGAAAGAAAAAAAAGTGAGACACAGTAGTGCATGGGCACTGCTGTGAGCACGTGAGCACTGCTGTAGGTGTGATGATAGCTATATAATAGACAGCAAGGGTAGGGATATATACTGCAGCAAAACACCACTGTGTATACATATATGATGCACATGCTGTGGCATGTAAATCGGTGATGTGCATAGTGAGGAAAGGCAATGTAGTAAGCATGTGTGAGTGTGAAAGTGTGGCTACAGGTGATGCTAATGAAGTGGTTATGGCAGTGAAAAAAAGAAAAAATGAAGCTGAGCAACGTGAAGACAAGAGGAAGATAAATAACAAAGGAAAAGAAAAGAAATAGACACGTGAATGCTGGAAATTTGATGCTATGCAAGGGTGAATAAAAATAGCTGCCATGTAAATAGGTTTGCAAATGAAATTAAGTAATACAAGCATATGAGGTCAATCAATAATGTAACTAATAGGCATAAATATGGTTTTACATGAAAGTTTGATCTGGAATATGCAGAGTGCAGGTGACGTGCAATGTTATGGAAATATGTCTTTTGAAATACAGAGAACAACAAATAGGCCATAACAATGGGTAAAGGTAACCAATAAAGTGGGTATAAGGTACATCGACAGTACAGAGATGTGTTATATCTGATTACAGAGCGAAAACTGGACAGTGAAGGTGATTTATATGTATATCTATATTGAGAGTTCTGGCTCTGTCTAGAACCTGAATTAGACTTACCTTGCCAAAGGAAGGCTGACGAATTACTCATCTGTAGCCTATTTGCTTATCACCAGGGCTTTGTGAGTGTAACTGGTTTGGTAAATAGTATATTCCTGCTGCAAAACATTGCTATTGACTTACCTGAAAGTTTCAGATCTCTACCTCTGTTGGTCATAGACGAAGATTCTTGCCCTGTATGGAAGTCTGGACATGTGGCCTCATCTGCCCTTCCTCTGGACCTCCCACATCAGCGTGCCTTGGGGGTAGATCAATTTTGATTTGTGAAGAGGTATAAGATGGGTATAGACACAATAGGACTGAAGAAGTTATGGGCAATGAGTGGTAGTGACTGTAAAATAATTTGATGGTGCAGAGGTATATACAAAGAATGAAACATTGTTGTGCAGACAGAAACATGTGATTAAGTGGAGTGCAATGGGGCGATAACAGAGGATTATGATATGATGTCTGGAGTGGGGAAGCATAGTGATGACAACAAGTAATATGAATATCCACAAAATGAAGCAATCATACAACAGCATACACAGATACAGAATTTGAGATTCCAGCTCTTTTTTTTTTTTAAATAATAATAAATTTATTTAAATCCTACAGGTTTTTCAAACCTGCATCTGTGATACATCTGAAGCCTAGATATTTTCATCACAACTAACGTCAGATGGTTGGCATTTTGTTTTTGGACATCTTGATAGATTTTGAAATTATTCCCCAATGTGTTTCAGTTATTGGACACCCTCTTTTTCTTCTTCTTTTTTTTAGAAGCTAAAAATAAAAAAAATAAAAATAAAGAAAATATGGAGATTACAAATGCTACATGGAGAGCATGAAGGCAGTATGAATCGGACAGGTGAATTACAGATGCAGATAGTGTTGTTGCTTATGAACTTGCAAGATGAGGGATACGCGTGGATATTGTGAACTCATCATTTTTTTTTTATGCAATGAGATGAAAACCAAACATCACTCTCGATTGTAAGCACAGATAAATGTATTCCATATGTACAGGAATGCACCGACTGATTCATATGTGAGGTACGATCCAGATGTAGCTTCAAGAATGCAGGGATTGCAAGAGAAAATTATAAAAGAAGGCTAAAAAAAAAATCGAAGATAACAGATGTGCTTTCCTGGCACGCTACAGGAATATAGTCCAATTTAGTTATGCCACCTAAATACAGGGGACACCGGTATAGCATCGTGTTGAATGAAGCTTTGTGCTACACTAAATCAACTGATATCCAGGTGAGAGAAGATGACATACAGATGCCATGTGCGATGCCTCAAGTCATAAATAAAAACAAAGGAATTCAGATCCGCGGATGATCAAAGACAAGCATGGCGTTAAAAAAAAATCACAAACACAAACTAATTATCAAAATGGAAACTAAAGATCGAATGTAACGTAGACACTGCAATAAGGCAAAGGGAATCAAAATCGGATATAATCTAGAATTACCATACCTAGAACTATTGAAACTCAATATGGAGAAGAAGGGAAAACAACGACAAAAAAAAATGATATAAAGAGAAAAAAAAAAAAAGATAAAAAAAAGAAAATGTCGGAGTCGAACCGCTCCATTGATATAGCCAAAGGGTAGGTCGGTTCTATTATATACAGATCGACCATGCCCTTTATGCATTATGACAAAAAATGAAGCAGGAAAAAGTTTTTTTGCAGGAAATCAAGAAAGGGGAAAAGATGATCACTTACTTGTGGCTTGAAGTTCTTATGGCAGAATGGACTTTCTTTGGCCGATGAGGAAAGAGGAACAGAGAAAAAAAAATGGGGAAGAAGAAGAGTAGAAGCGTGGAGGGATAGAAGATGGATGCGTGGAGGAGAAGAAGGTGGAGGGGTGAAAGGCGATGGCCTGAAGACTCCTACGTGATCTCCTTTTAAAGACGAAGAGGAGAATTCCAGAAATGAGTTGTTGGAGATGGAGGGTCATCCAACGGGAGAGAGGCGATGGAGGGTGCGAACGGGAGTGGCCGTTGTAAATTTTCTAAAATTCCCTACAGGGGTCTCCTTTTCAGTTTTTTCTAAAAAAAAATGGTTCAAGGTGAGTTTTTTAAAAAAAATCTTCAAAAACCAAGTAGTTTTTCCTAATTTCTTTGGGGTTTTTTTTGCATGATTTTCCATTTTTTTTATTTTTGTAGTAAAAAACTAAGATTTTAAAGAAAACAAAGTTTTAAAACACTAAATTTTTGTATTTTTCTGAGAAATATTTACAAAAGTATTTTCCTGAGAGTTTCAGACAATTTCGGAAAAAATTCTTCAGAAAGTGGGTTTAGACCCAAGTTTTGAGAAAATGTTTGAGTTTTAAAACTCGAATCGAGGAATACAACGTAATGGATCCAAACAGATGTCGGATGGACTGTACGAGCTATTTAAAACTATTTTTGGTATTTTCTATAATTTTAATTTAAAATTTGGACAATGAGACTCAGATTTGGATCTGGACAATGGATCCAGATCCAAAATCAATTTAAACATATGAAATGAATTTAATTTCAATAAAACTAGAGAAATGAACTAGAATTTAGATTTCAAATGACCGTTTGCTCAGAAAATGATATTAGGGGCAAAAGGAGAATATTAAAAAGATTTTGAAAAATTTGGGGTGTTCACAGATGCCCCTCTTTGCTACTAAGCCGGTTGAAAGCCGAGCTTAGTGGCAAAGAAAACACTCAAAATTTTGAAAAATGCCCCAGTCAGCAGATCCGAACTGGGTGTGGAAGAATTTATTTGAAAGACATGGCTTTTCAGGTTTGAAATTTTATCCTCGAATGGCTTTGGGAGAACGAAATCCTCTAAAATGATATGATTGAATGATAGAGATGAGGAAATCGTGGTGGGACTTTGGGCGAAGATCCCGAAATGATGAAAGATAAGAAGTTTGATCAAGTCCCATGAATGAGGCGAGATCAGCCTTTGAATGACTCAGGTTTAGCCCTTAACCTGGATGGGACGAAGATATATCAAAATAACCTGAATGGGGAAAGAAATATATGAGGGCCTTGATGGGACATTTTAGAAAACGCCTTGTGAGATGAAGCTCAAGTAGGATCAAAGCATGGATTCCTTGATGTGAAGAACCATGATGGGACTTGGAGGAAAACACCTCGTCGAAACGAGACTCAGGTTTAAACCCAAAAAGGGAAAATTCCTCGAGGCACGAGGTTCAGGCTTAACCCTTAACCTGAAAGGAAACAACCATACGGACTTCTCGAAACCGTGATGGGACAGGAGAGATACTTCAGCTGAATGAGGCAACTCTTCCGGAAAATGTGAGAAATGGAAAGTAAGGAGATGTGAGACAAAATGAAGGATGAACAGGAGGTGAATCTTTCGATGGGGTGAAGGATGAATAAGGCGAACCTTTTATCAAGGAGACGAATCTCTTGACAAGGCAAAAAGATGGAAGAGGGCAAATCCTTTGGACAGGAAAAGGTAAAAGCGAGATATGAAGACGGAAATGAAGATGGCAACCCTTTTAGCAAGGAGAAGGCAAAATATGAAGATATGAAGATGGCAATCCCTTTGGTAAGGAGAAGGAAAAATGTGAAATATGAAGAAGGCAATCCTTTTAACAGGGAGAAGGTAAAATGTAAGACATGAAGAAGGCAATCCTTTTGGTAAGGAGAAGGAAAAATGTGAAAATATGAAGATGATGATAAAGATGACAATCCTTTTAGCAAGGAGAAGGCAAAATGTAAAATATGAAGAAAGCAATCCTTTTAACAAGGAGAATGTAAGATGTGAAATATGAAGAAGGCAATCCTTATAACAAGGAGAATGTAAGATGTGAAATATGAAGAAGGCAATCCTTGTAACAAGGAGAAGGCAAAATGTAAGATATGAAGAAGGCAATCATTTTGGTAAGGAGAAGGAAAAATGTAGGATATGAAGAAGGCAATCTTTTTAACAAGGAGAAGGCAAGTCTCTCGTCAAAGCGAAAGACGAAGAAGGCAATCATTTAATCAAGGAGAAAGGCAAATCTTTTGACAACGCAAAAGACGGGAAAAGGCAATCCTTTTATCAAGGAGAAGGCGAGTCTCTCGACAAAGCGAAAAACGGAGAAGGCAATCCTTTTATCAAGGAGAAGGCGAGTCTTTCGACAAAGCGAAAGACGGAGAAGGCAATCTTTTTATCAAGGAGAAGCCGAGTCTCTCAACAGAGCCAAAGACGGAGAAGGCAATCATTTAATCAAGGAGAAGGCAAGTCCCTCGACAAAGCGAAAGATGGGGAAGGCGATCCTTTTATCAAGGAGAAGGCGAGTCTTTCGACAAAGCAAAAGACGGGGAAGGCAACTCTTATGAAAGAGGGGAAGGCAATTCTTTCGACTACGCGAAAAGAAGGAAAAGGCAACACCAAGGTATATCAATAACAGATGTCAAGTTCTTATTTCTCATCAGGAGAGCTGGAAAAATATTGCCAATGTGATAAAATTGTAGTTGTTTCAAGGTAATTGAAGGTAAGTACTTTCGAAAGATGTTCCCTTTTCCACCTAGAGTATTACCCCCAACTAGGTTAACTCTATAGAATCCAGGATCAAAGTCAAATTTAGTTGTTGGTCTTCTTCAAGGATGCTATCAATTTCCTTGATATGAAAAGAGAGGAAATATTCTTAGCTTCATAAAAGTAATTGAATGAAAAGATATTGATAGAAGAATTTCACATAGGTAAAGGAGATTCTTTGTAGTTTGGGCAGTTTGATATCCTGGGTATTTTCCCATGATGATCTTTTTGCACTCTTTTGAGTCATGGGGCTTTCTTGGGCTTTTACATCATCCTTCATTTTGGAGATGTCCTGACTTTTCTCTCTTTTTCAGGGAAGGGTACGTCACAAACTTCTTCATCTTGGAGATGTTCCGATCCTTCTTTTATCTCAGGGATTATATATGATGGTATTGACTCAAAGGTATTTAGATGATAGCTGGAATCAAATATCTTTTAGGGTTTGTCGGTAGGTCCATCACATCCGCCTTCATCTCGACGGTGATCCGAACTTTCCCTGGAAGGATCCGTCACAAACTCCGTCATCTTGGAGATGTTTCGAATCTTCTTTGGCCCGGGGGGTCTACTCGCTTAATTCGCCTTCATCTTGACGACAATTGAGAGATCCCCTTTGCGGATATTTGATTTGCAGCTTAGCTGACTTGAGGAGACATGAATTGGGTAGGTTCTTTTCAGACTGCCCAGGATATTTCCACTGTCTTACTGCCAAAAAATAATCTTTAAGAATGTGCCATAGCTATGATCAATATCAGCTCATTTTATGACTCTTCTGCATCATTGAATATTTCCTTTACCGGTCATGTCGAAGATTTTTCTTCATCCTCTTGGTTGACCAACAGAAAATTTGGCGTTTGAGCCTTTCTTCACAGAAGTTTCACCCTTTTGGAAGGAATACTAAGGAGATTTGAGGAGATTCTTTATGTAATAAAAGTTTGAGATCAACAACTATTTTATGGCAAGTTGGCAATATATTCTTGAAATCCTTGATGATGAAGCCTTTGCTTAACATCGAATTTTGACATATCAGTGGGATTCTAGGGGAAGAATCCAACATGAGGCTGAATTCTGAAGGTAAATGTGAATTTAAAGTTCTGAAGGTAAGCTTGACATAAAACTGGATTTTGAAGGTAAGCTTTTGAAAGAGTATCCGAATCAGGAATTTGATTCTACAAGGAAAGCAGAGAAATTCGAGTAAAAACTCGAATTTTCAAAGGAAAACTGGGAGGTTCGAGTCGGGGCTCGAATCTCAAGGGAAAACTTGAAAATTCATTTATTGAAGGCAAGAAAACTCGAGATAAAACTCAAATTTTCGAAGGACAGCAGGAAGTTCGAGTCAGGGCTCGAATCTCAAAGAAGACTTGAAAAGTTCATTTAGTGAAGGCAAGAAAACTTGAGACAAAACTCAAATTTTTGAAGGAAAACAAGAAAGTTTGAGTCAGAGCTCGAATCTTGAAGGAAAACTTGAAAATTCATTTATTGAAGGCAAGAAAACTTGAGACAAAACTTAAATTTTCGAAGGAAAGCAGGAAAGTTCGAGTCAGAGCTCGAATCTTGAAGGAAAATTGATGAGAAGGGATAGAAATAGATGGAAGATTGACAGACTTTGAGGAAAATTGAGGAAAGATTGTGACCTGAGGACTAACTGATCGGTCAGCCAGACACTAGCACGAGTGCTAAGTTTATCTGTATGAGTATTGAATTTTTCAAAAAAAATGCCCCAGTGTAAAT
This sequence comes from Nuphar pumila, assembly GCF_984573655.1. Lineage (NCBI taxonomy): Eukaryota > Viridiplantae > Streptophyta > Magnoliopsida > Nymphaeales > Nymphaeaceae > Nuphar > Nuphar pumila. Next base: position 32,941,464 of record NC_143257.1, read on the forward strand.
ACTGGGTTTTCTAATGGAGATTTTGAAGAAGAAAAAAAAGGGACACCGACATTCTTTAAGATACTTGAGATTTGAGCAAGAATGATTGTCGGCGTTTTCAGGATTTTCCCTTATCCTGAAAGAGAAATGGAATAGACATTTTGATAAGAATTTAGAAAGGAATGATTCAGGTTTATCCCTTAACCTGAAAGGGAAGAAGAATAAAATTTATAAAAATGGAGAAGAAGAAAGGAAAGAAATTTTGAAAATTTATTTTGGAAAAGAATTCTCACAGGTAGCATTGTTACTCCTATGAGGGGTTTCAGGATTATCCTTTTATCCTGAATTTAAGAAAATTAAATGAAGGAAAATTGATATAAATCTAGAGAATCAATAAAGATTGGCAAAACTTGTATTTACGAAAGAATCCTCAGAGGTAGCATTGTGGCTCCTACGAGGGGTTTCAGGATTGTCCCTTATCCTGAATGGGAACACCTCGGACAACGAGGGTCAGGTTTATCCCTTAACTTGAGCGGGAAAATAAGAATAAAGGAAATACCTCATGGGAAAGAGGCATCAGGTTTATCCCTTAACCTGAAAGGGTAGAAGAATTGATAAAATTTTAATGGAATTCGAGGAAAGATTTGATAAACTTGATAAAACTTGATAAAATTGATATAAACTTGACAAAAATATGAATAAAATGAATGAAGCTGATAAAAATATAAAATTTAACTGAAATTTTATAAGATTTAAGAGGAAAAGGAGTTTTTCTAATCCTGCCTGCATATGGGATCTTGAAAGGAAAATATTCATTTAAAGGTAAGTGAAAAATCATTTTGGGAAGAAAATCTACCATAAGAAGAATGATTAGTGCGAGAACTGATCCTTCAAATCAAACACGAGAGATCATCATGAGGGTCAAATTTTGAAGGCAATGGTTTTGAAAATCTAATTTTTGAAAAAGAAAATCAATAACAAAATTGATTTCTAAAAATAACAGTTTGAAACTGATAACAAGATCAATACAACGGTTGATCTTTGAAGATAATGTTTAAAAATCAACCTTGGAAGATAAGATCAATCACAGGGATGAAATTCCACTAGAGGGGGGGGTGAATAGTGAAATATGATAATGATCGATAAAATAAAATAATTAAGCAATAAGGCACAACACATAAAACACAGAAGTTATACTGGTTCGGTCAATATCCAGACCTACATCCAGTCCCCAAGCAAACCACTTGAGATTCCACTATAACATCCGAGTTACCGGATAAATAGTACAACACCCTCTTCCCAAGAGGTCTTCTTCTCTCAACAGAGAAGGGGCACACCCTCTTCCCAAGAGGTCTTCTTCTCTCAACAGAGAAGGGCAACACCCTCTTTCACAGAGGTCTACTTCTTTAAACAAAGAAGGAATACAGTGAATAACAGAGTTACAATACTTCCTATAGAACCTTCAGAATGATATGAATGCACGAATGAAGGATTCTAAGAATGTTCTGTTTGTCACTCAGAGGATACTCTTTGTCAAAGAGCTGGACTTGACTTTTTCTCTTTTCTTCCTTTTTCTTTTTCTCTTTCTTTTTCAAGGCTCTCTTTTCAAATCACGAATAGAACTTTTTCTCTTTGTAAGCTCACACGTCTATTCCATTCCTCTTGTTTAATAGTTTATTTGAGTGTGTTTATATGGCCTTTAAAAAGTAGTCGTTATATTTTAGAATTGTAACTTTTTGAAATGTGAAATGTTATGTCATTTCAAAAATATCTTTTAGAGAAGATCGAGAATGCCTTTTTCCATAAAGGTGAAATAGAGGGTACACTAGTCGTTGTATTGTTTTAGGTAATACATATTTTATGTAAAAAGTCTATTTCTTACAATAGTACATTTGAACGTTGGGTTGTAGTTTTGTCTTTATTCTAATTAATGATTTGAGGTATATTAGTACTTCTTTACTTTAAATGAGTGTAAGTACTATGAGTGCTTTGAGATATTTATTTGTACATAGTCATGTCAAGTGTATTCTTTATGTAGTGTATTTCAAAGTCTCCAGAGAGAATGAGGACCAAAAAGAAGGTCGACATTCTTTGGGAAGGATATTTAGAAAGGATTTGTTACAGAAGGCATTTAATGCTTTGTAGAGAGAATGATGACTTCAAGTAAGTCGACATTCTATGGTTATGAAAAAAGGTAACTAGAGAGAATGATGACTTCAAGTAAGTCGACATTCTATGGTTATGAAAAAAGGTAACTAGAGAGAATGATGACTTCAAGTAAGTCGACATTCTAAAGAAAAAGGTAACTAGAGTCCTTTTAAAACCATATTTTATTTGTTTTTCTTATGTGTAGCCGATTTATGTTTTTGTCTTTTTCTTGTATTAAGAAAACATTTCATTAGAGAAGATAACTAAGGTCTTTTCAAAAACATATTTTATTTGTTTTTCTTATGTAGTCGATTTTATGTTTTTGTCTTTTTCCTACATTCCTTTTTTCATGTTGTCTTGTATATAGTATAAGGTACAATGATTATATGACAAAAAGTCTTTTTCATAAAAGGTTGTAAGAAAGTATAATTATTATATGACAAAATATCTTTTTCATAAAAGGTTGTAAGAAGGTACACTTATTGGTTTTCAAAAAAGAAGCTTTTTGAAACTATCGTATACTTTTATGATATAGTATGTATGAATGAGTATGTAATATGCAATATGCAAGTTCCTGAAGGTTCTGTTACATATGACTCTAAAGAAGAAAAAAATCTTCATCTTGAGGTAGCCGATTTCTTCATTTGAACTTTAGGAAAGCATGGCTCATCAAGCTTTTTCTTCAAGGAGTATGATTGCACCATAGTTGTACTTGAACAGGAAGTCTCCATCCTTATTGGGTGAGATATCCTTGCATCAAATACTCGTTAGATTTAAGGCAAAACATATTCAGTCATAATATAACATTATTTCAAGAGAACATATTATCATATCATACAAAATCAAATAAGACAATGTATCATATTATGTGACATCAAAACCGAGTTTCTCAACATTCTCCCCCTTTTTGATGATGACAAAATATGCTCCCCTTGTCAAAAAGACATTATGCATAGAAATAATAATATGATAAAAAAGGTGAAATAATGTTTAAAGAGACAGGTTTTCTCCCCCTTTGTCATGGACAAAAAGGAGGGATCAGAGTAAGAAAAAAATTATTACAGACCGAAAGTATTTAAAAGTTATTACAGACTAAATATAAAAAATGAGTCTATCTCGAAGGTGGAGAAGGTGAAGGTGTCTGGTTGGCACGATTTCGCTTGCGAGTCTGCTGCAACAGGGCCTGATTACGAAGGATTCGATCTTGAGTTTGCACGATATCCATCATAGCAGAAAAGTAATTGAAGGAGGATAGTGGATCTGCTTCATCAGAGCCGGGTATGTGCAGGGACCTTAGATTGAAGGTGGTAGTATCGAGGACGTTAGAGGGACGGAGGATGACTTCGTTGTGAAGTGGTACTTGGAAGTAGTTGAGAATGGGAGTTATAAAACACCCAAAAAGAAGAGGCTCAAATTTTTGATAACAAATAAAGAGGTCGAAAATAATGGATGACCAATTTATCGGAAGAGAAGAAAGGATTGCGTAGATAAGAAGAGAAATTTTTCGAGGAACTAATCCCTGGCGGGGATGCTTGGGATAGAGGTTGTGGAGAAGAATCTGGGCAAGTAGCTGAGCATGAGGTTGGAGATTCCTCATGTGCCACGGAAGTTGGTAACAATTGGTGCAGAGAAGTATTTTTCGAAGTACCGATCGGTCGATTGGTACTATGGTGTTAAGGTTGGTACCGGTGGAAGGTAGGTTTAGAATTCTACCTAGGGCGGAAGCATCGAAAATCATCAGTTGTCCTCGGACTTTGCTGGTGATTGAGGTTTGTTCATGATCAGTAGAGAAGTTGGTATAGAACAGTCGGACTAGTTCGGGATAATATGCAGCTGGAGATGAAGATCCTATGAGAGGTTTGAGTTCAGGGAGATAGGTGTCTAAGTCGAAGAACAAGAAGTCGGCAAAGTTGATCAATTTTCCTTCATGAATGGGGCGAGAGCAGAGTTTGTTGTAGTTGTGAAACAAATCAGGATACCTTAGATTGGCGGAGGTGATCACATTGGTGGAGGAGGAAGCCATTATCGAATTTCTTGATTATAAAGCACTAGGAAAGAAAGGAGCTTGAACCGAGAGAAAGTTTGTATAAGGATATAAACGATCGAATGGAATGGTAAGAGATGAACCAATAGATTAAATAGAAAGAGAAAAATAATTGTTGATATGAAATGAATGACATTGGAAGAGAGTGATTTTTAGATTTTAGCAAAATAAGGAAATCCGTGAGTAGTAAGTTAAGAAGCTTGTGAGGGACAAATCAAATCAATGATGGAGAATAGTGTATTATATTAGATTGAGGAGGACATAGTATTGAAATATATAGATTTTACTATGGATGAGTTTATCGACTAGTGAGAGAACCCATTAATAGAGTATGGGGTGTCATGTTGAATAACAAAATGATTGATCTTTGAGAATAATGGCCTAACAAGACAAACAACTTGTTATTCTATGTGAAGGGATTCTAAATTCGTGAATGGAGAGTTAAAGACATAAAAAAGATGATGTGGATATCTAGAAAGGAGAGAAAGAAAATAAAGGACAACATTTACTTGATTTAGATATGACATAAAGTAAAGATAGAATAAATAAAGGTTCTCGATTTTAGAGAGATATACAATAAGAGAGAGACAAGGTCACGGATGGAAAGAAAGGTCATAGGGTGATCATGTGATGTTGTACTTTGAAAGATATGACATTTAAAAAAAAAATGTTTTATGATTAATATTTGTAATTTTTTAAGAGTATACGTGGATATGAGGACATATTTGGACTTAGACTAGTGGTGAGAGAGATGATGAGACAAAAAGGAGAAAGAGTTAAAAAATATATAAGAATTGAAATAAGAATAGACATGTAGGAGTCGGATTCAAAAATGTATAATAAAAAAACGTATTCGAGAGATGAAATGAGGAGACAAAGAAATATTTATGAATGAAGAGTAATAAATGTGAGTTGTCATAGAGAGAGGTGAGATGACATATATGGATTTTTGTGAAGGATAAAGAAGTAATAAAAAAAAGGTTGATGAAAGACATGAGGTTATGATTGATATGAATTATTATTTATATTCTTAAAGAAACTCGACAAGGTTAGGTTAAGACAAGAGTTGACAAGAATGGAGGCTTAATATGTATATGAAAGAGATGATAATAGATAGTTTGTAGGGCTATGATATAACATATGATATAGTAAAAAATAATTTACGTGAGAATATAGCAACTAGATCTTTTAAAGGAACTAAATAGTCATTCGATTTTAACTAATGAAGAGTAATAAGTTCTCATAAACTAAGTAGGACCATTTATCGTAAGAAAAGTTTTTATAAAAGGACAAAAATAACAAAGGAGTAGAGTGATGTGAACATTGTTATGATGGCTTTTAATATAATTAGTTCTTATGGATATGAGAGAAAGGAGATAGGACAAGGAGTTATAATGGATGTGTACTTGAAAGATGACAAGTTTGAATGACATAAAGAATGTGTCTTATAAGAATACGTGAATATGGAAACTTAGTTTGACTAACTAAAAACGATAATAAGGAAAGCAATTTAAAATACGATTTAAACAAGACTTATAAGAAGTATTATATTAAGTGTAATTAATTTATAAGTCACTTAGTTTGCATATTCCTAGTTCCCTTCTAATTCGTGTGAAGTCTTCATGTTTTAATGGTTTAGTGAATATGTCTGCTAACTGTAGATTAGTGGGTATGAATTCTAGTTTAATTATGTTGTTTAAGACTTGTTCTCTTAAGAAGTGGTGTCTTATTTGAATGTGCTTAGTTCGTGAGTGTAAAATAGGATTCTTAGATAGGTTTATAGCACTTGTATTATCACAAAAAATAGTTGTATTTTCAAAATTTAAACCAAAATCTTTTAATGTTTGTTTCATCCAGATAACTTGAGTACAAGCTAGGCTAGCAGCAATGTATTCGACTTCAGTAGTTGATAATGATACACAATTCTGTTTCTTACTGAACCATGATACCAGTGAGTGCCCTAGCATGTGACATGTTCCACTTGTGCTTTTTCTGTCAGATTTACTTCCAGCAAAGTCAGCATCACTGTATGAGATTAGATCAAATGTAGAGGATTTTGAATAGAATAATCAAAAATCAACTGTGTCTTTTAAATATCTCATTATTCTTTTTACAGCTTTAAAATGTGATTCTTTTGGATTTGACTGGAATCTAGCACACAAGCAAACACTAAACATTATATCTGGACGGCTAGCTGTTAAATAAAGAAGTGATCCTATCATACCTCGGTATACCTTTGTATCAACAGTCTTACCATCTTCATCTTTGTCCAACACAGTAGTAGTGCTCATAGGAGTGGATTTTGAAGCAGTTGAGTTCATGTTGAACCTCTTCAGAAGTTCATGAGCATACTTAGATTGGTTGATGAAAACTCCATCCTTGGTTTGCTTAATATGCAGTCCAAGAAAGTAGGTGAGTTCTCCCATCATACTCATTTCGAATTCCTTCTGCATGGACTTAGAAAAATCTTCACAGAGAGTGCTGTTAGAGGATCCAAAGATAATGTCGTCGACATAGATTTGAACAATTAGGGTATGATTATTCACTACTTTGACAAATAGTGTAGAATCTGCTTTGCCAACAGAAAAACCAATTTTTAATAAAAAGGTTTTAAGTCTTTCGTACCAAGCACGAGGTGCTTGTTTTAAACCATACAAAACACGTTTGAGTTTAAAAACATGATCTGGGTATTGTTCATTTTCAAATCCTGGAGGTTGTTTTACATAGACTTCTTCATTTATAAAACCATTTAAGAAAGCACTTTTAACATCCATTTGAAATAATTTGAAATCCATATAGCTTGCATATGCTAAGAGCATTCTAATAGATTCAAGTCTAGCAACAGGAGCAAATGTTTCATCAAAGTCAATACCTTCCTCCTGGTTGTATCCTTGAGCTACTAGTCTGGCCTTGTTTCTTATAACATTACCTGTTTCGTCTAGCTTGTTTCTGAAGATCCATCTTGTCCCAATGATTGGATGATCCTTTGGTCTCGGCACAAGATCCTAAACATCATTTCTTTGGAATTGATTCAGTTCTTCAGTCATGGCTAGCATCCAGAACTCATCAATGATGGCTTCATCAATCTTCTTTGGTTCAAGTTGAGAAATGAATGCCATGTTTGCAATCCGTTCTAGCTGAGCTCTAGTTTGAACCCCCTTTGTTAGTTCTCCCAAAATCTGCTTTTGAGGATGATCTTTGATATCGACAAAGGTTCTTTGGTGATCATCTTCATTAGACTTAGCTGTGTTATCTAAAAATAAATCTGTACTTTCAACATCATCATCATTAGTTTGTATATGAACAGATTGATCAATAGATTCACAAAAACTAACATGCATAGATTCTTCAATAGTATTATGACACTTATTGAAAACTCTGTATGCTTTACTATGACTTGAATATCCTAAGAATATGCCTTCAACAGATTTAGCATCAAACTTATCTAGGCTATCTTTTGTGTTTAGGATAAAGCATTTACATCCAAAGACTTTGAAGTAGTCTATTCTTGGAGTTCTGTCATAGAATAGTTCATAGGGAGTTTTATTTAATAAGGGTCTAATGAGAACTCTATTTGTTATGTAGCATGCAGTATTAACAGCTTCTGCCCAAAAAGATTTTGCAAGATTATTGTGTTGGAGCATAGTCCTGGCAGATTCCTGAAGGGTTCTATTCTTTCTTTCTACTACACCATTTTGAGGTGCAGCTCTAGGAAAGGCAAAGTTATGAGAAATACCATGCAAGTTACAAAAATTTTCAAAGAGTTCATTTTCAAATTCTCCTCCATGGTCACTACGGATTTTAACAATAGAACACGATTTTTCGTTTTGTAATTTTTTACATAAGATTTCAAACTGACAAAACGTGTCACTTTTGTTTTTCAAAAATATTACCCAAGTAAATCTTGAGTAATCATCTACAATGACAAAAGCATATCTATTTTGATTAAGGCTAGCTACCCTAGAAGGACCAAAGAGGTCCAGGTGGAGAAGCTCTAAAGGTCTTTTACTTGAAATGACATTTTTTGATTTGAAAGACGATTTTGACAATTTTCCTAATTGACATGCATCACAAAAATAATCCTTTTTAAAAGATATGTTGGGTAACCCACGTACTAACTTATCTTTAGCTAGTTTAGACATGTATTTAGAGTTGACATGGCCCATTCTCATGTGCCATAGATGTTGAGTGTCATTATTAGCTATCAGGCAATGTTCTGTGATGTTTTCTAGGTATAGTTCATATATATTATTCTTTCTTATACCTTTTAGGATGATGTTTTCATTTGTGTCAGCTATGAGGCATGCATCATGATTAAAGCTAACATTATAACCTGTGTCACACATTTGACTGATACTTAGTAGGTTATGTTTTAAGCCTTTAACAAGGAGAACGTCTTTGATAAGAGGTTTGTCTATGTTACCAATATTTCCAATACCAATTATCAAACCTTTATTGTTATCTCCAAAGGTGACGGTTCCTCCTTCTTTATGATGAAGAACAACAAAAAGGTCTGGATGTCCTGTCATGTGCTTTGAACATCCACTATCTAGTATCCATCTGTTCTTCTTCTTTGGAGCCTGCAAAACATTAAGTAAATCTTCTTTTTGGTACCCAATCGGGTCCTTTTTTGTTAGACTTTGGAACCCATATCCATTTGGATTTGGGTTTGTCTATCTCTTTAGAGGAGTTAAAAAGATTATCAATATAATACTCCTTATTTGGTTCAGATGAACTTTTCACAAACGTGGTCTTTTGATTTATACAAGAAGGTTTTTTGAAATGAGAATAGCCAATCACATTCTTGTAAAAGGAGACCTTCTGAGAGGATAAGAGTTTATCCAAGTTCTCTTTATCTTTAGTAAACTTGAAAACCGTTTTCATGAGGTTCTCAGTTTTACTTTTTAGCTCTGAAATTTCTACTTGCATATTTTTAGTTTTGGAGCTAGTAGAAGAAATTTCAGATATAAGTAAACGATTTTTCTTTTTTAACTCAGAATTTTCACTGCTGAGTTTTTCATTCTTTTGAGAAAGATTTAAATTTTCAGATTTTAAAACTTTATTTTTGAAACTCAATTTTCTAGATTCTTCAAATAGATCTTGAAAAGCATCTAGAAGTTCTTCAAAGGAAAAATCAGAGATTTCACTTACCGAACTTTCGTTTACCATGAAGCACATATTTGCAGTTTCGGCTTCATCATCACTTGACTCTTCACTAGTGGATGGTTCTGAATCATCCCATTGAGCATGCAGAGCCTTTTTCTTGAAGAACCTCTTCTTTGGTTACTCAGTCTTGGACTTTCTTTTCAGAAGTGGACAGTCACGTTTTAAGTGGCCTGGCTTATTACACTGAAAGCACATGGGATCTTCTTTAAGATCTTTTCTTTCCTTGTGCCTGTTTGGAAGCCGGTTCCTTCTCATGAAGCGCTGGAATTTTCTGGTAAGTAGCGCAATTTCTGATTCTTTATCTGAATCTTCATTCTCAGATAGAGCTGGGAAAGCTAGAGTTTTCTTTACTGGTTGCTCTTCTTCCCTTCTTTCTTTCATGTGGACTTCATAGGCCATAAGATTGCCTATTAAGTCGTCCAATGTAAGTTTAGATAAATCTTGAGCTTCTTTAATAGCAGTAGTCTTTTTCTCCCAATCAGTTGTGAGAGATCTCAAGATTTTCTTCACCTTTTCAGTCTGGGAGTATGTTACACCCAGAGATTTCAGATCATTAGTGATGTTGGTGAATCTGGTAAACATCTCTGTAATGGGTTCATCTTTGTTCATTTTGAACAACTCATATTTTCTAACAAGAGATGATATTTTGGCTTCTTTTACTTTGTTGGTTCCTTCATGAATAACCTCCAAAGAATGCCAAATGTCATATGCAGATTCACATATAGATATTCTGTTGAATTCATTCTGATCAATGGCACAATATAAGGCATTCATAGCCTTTGCATTTAGGTTTGCCATTTTCTTTTCTTCATCAGACCATAAGTTATAGTCTGCGGATGGAGATGTGTATGGATGCTCAACAATTTTCCATACAGCAAAGTCTATGGATTTGAGAAAGATAGCCATTCTGCACTTCCAATATCCATAGTTGGAGCCATTGAAGAAGGGAGGACGAGATGCGTGTTGACCTTCAATATCACAAGCATAAGAGGTAGATGCCATTTGTGCTGGAAGACTTGTTACGTCGAAACCAGCAAACCTGCTCAGATACCAAATGAAATTCCACTAGAGGGGGGGGTGAATAGTGAAATATGATAATGATCGATAAAATAAAATAATTAAGCAATAAGGCACAACACATAAAACACAGAAGTTATACTGGTTCGGTCAATATCCAGACCTACATCCAGTCCCCAAGCAAACCACTTGAGATTCCACTATAACATCCGAGTTACCGGATAAATAGTACAACACCCTCTTCCCAAGAGGTCTTCTTCTCTCAACAGAGAATGGGCACACCCTCTTCCCAAGAGGTCTTCTTCTCTCAACAGAGAAGGGCAACACCCTCTTTCACAGAGGTCTACTTCTTTAAACAAAGAAGGAATACAGTGAATAACAGAGTTACAATACTTCCTATAGAACCTTCAGAATGATATGAATGCACGAATGAAGGATTCTAAGAATGTTCTGTTTGTCACTCAGAGGATACTCTTTGTCAAAGAGCTGGACTTGACTTTTTCTCTTTTCTTCCTTTTTCTTTTTCTCTTTCTTTTTCAAGGCTCTCTTTTCAAATCACGAATAGAACTTTTTCTCTTTGTAAGCTCACACGTCTATTCCATTCCTCTTGTTTAATAGTTTATTTGAGTGTGTTTATATGGCCTTTAAAAAGTAGTCGTTATATTTTGGAATTGTAACTTTTTGAAATGTGAAATGTTATGTCATTTCAAAAATATCTTTTAGAGAAGATCGAGAATGCCTTTTTCCATAAAGGTGAAATAGAGGGTACACTAGTCGTTGTATTGTTTTAGGTAATACATATTTTATGTAAAAAGTCTATTTCTTACAATAGTACATTTGAACGTTGGGTTGTAGTTTTGTCTTTATTCTAATTAATGATTTGAGGTACATTAGTACTTCTTTACTTTAAATGAGTGTAAGTACTATTAGTGCTTTGAGATATTTATTTGTACATAGTCATGTCAAGTGTATTCTTTATGTAGTGTATTTCAAAGTCTCCAGAGAGAATGAGGACCAAAAAGAAGGTTGACATTCTTTGGAAAGGATATTTAGAAAGGATTTGTTACAAAAGGCATTTAATGCTTTGTAGAGAGAATGATGACTTCAAGTAAGTCGACATTCTATGGTTATGAAAAAAGGTAACTAGAGAGAATGATGACTTCAAGTAAGTCGACATTCTATGGTTATGAAAAAAGGTAACTAGAGAGAATGATGACTTCAAGTAAGTCGACATTCTATGGTTATGAAAAAAGGTAACTAGAGAGAATGATGACTTCAAGTAAGTCGACATTCTAAAGAAAAAGGTAACTAGAGTCCTTTTAAAACCATATTTTATTTGTTTTTCTTATGTGTAGCCGATTTATGTTTTTGTCTTTTTCTTGTATTAAGAAAACATTTCATTAGAGAAGATAACTAAGGTCTTTTCAAAAACATATTTTATTTCTTTTTCTTATGTAGTCGATTTTATGTTTTTGTCTTTTTCCTACATTCCTTTTTTCATGTTGTCTTGTATATAGTATAAGGTACAATGATTATATGACAAAAATTCTTTTTCATAAAAGGTTGTAAGAAAGTATAATTATTATATGACAAAATATCTTTTTCATAAAAGGTTGTAAGAAGGTACACTTATTGGTTTTCAAAAAAGAAGCTTTTTGAAACTATCGTATACTTTTATGATATAGTATGTATGAATGAGTATGTAATATGCAATATGCAAGTTCCTGAAGGTTCTGTTACATATGACTCTAAAGAAGAAAAAAATCTTCATCTTGAGGTAGCCGATTTCTTCATTTGAACTTTAGGAAAGCATGGCTCATCAAGCTTTTTCTTCAAGGAGTATGATTGCACCATAGTTGTACTTGAACAGGAAGTCTCCATCCTTATTGGGTGAGATATCCTTGCATCAAATACTCGTTAGATTTAAGGCAAAACATATTCAGTCATAATATAACATTATTTCAAGAGAACATATTATCATATCATACAAAATCAAATAAGACAGTGTATCATATTATGTGACATCAAAACCGAGTTTCTCAACAAGGGATTGATCTTTGAATATAATGATTTAAAACCCGTTTTTGGAAGATAAGATCAATGCAAGGATTGATCTTTGAATATGACGGTTCGAAAAACCAAACTTGGAAGACAAGACCAACACAGGGGTTGATCTTTGACTATAATGATTTAAAATCAATTTTTTTGGAAGATGAGACCAATACCAGGATTGATCTCTGAATATAACGTTTTGAAAAACCACTTTTGGAAAATATGATCGACATAAGATTTGAGACCTATTTTGGAAGATAAGACCAACACAAGGGTTGATCCTTCAATGCAATGGTTCAAAAACCTATTTCGGAAAGCATGATCAACACGACGGTTGATTTTTCAATGCGATGGTTCGAAAAACCTATTTTTGAAAACATGATCAACACGAGGGTTGATTTTTTGACAAAGCTTGGACCGAAGAATGTTTGAACTCTTTGGTCATAACGAAGAATTTTTTGAATTTTCATGATTTTTGTAAAAGGCCCTCATAGGTAATATCATTTCTCTCATGAATGATGTCAGGATTAGTTTCGCATTCTGAAAAGAACAGGAATTTAAATGTGGTTTTAATAGAAGCCGATGAAGAGATTTTTGAAATATAGATTTTCAAAAGCAAATGCCCCTATGTGGCAGAGGAAGAAAGTATTGTGATATTAGAGATATAAAGAAAAATTGATATTTCATTTGACGAGCAAAACTGATAACAAAGAACTGAAATATTTACAATTATTTTGACCAAAAGGTCACAAAAGGACTGGGCTGACTGGCCCCCTACAAGGTGACTGGCAAAAAAAGGGGAGAAAAGTAGGAGAATTCTGGCATCTTCAGTCTTCTGAGTAGCCGGGGAGAGATTTGGTCATGACAGCTAGGTCATCTTCCTCTTCGTCTTCAACAAAGAGACTCTTGTCAACGCAATCCTGAACAATATTTTTGAAGACGAAGCAGTGATCGGTGTCATGCCCCACTGCTCGATGGAACTTGCAAAACTGATTTGTGAACCTTCCCATGACCGTGGGAGGATCCGCGACTTTCGGGAGTTTAACCAATCCTTTGGCCAGCATGAATTCAAGGGATTCTTCGAGCGTTTGCTTCAGAGGAGTGAACTCACGATCATTACTCCAACCTTCGCGCTTTATCTTTTCCTTTTGTGGAAGGTTAGACTGAGACGGCTTGTCATTTTGTTTGGAAGACTTTTCCCTTTGAGTTGCGCCATGGTTCTGACCATTTTTGTTGTCATTTCTGTTTCTTCTGCTGTTATCATGATTATTACCAGAGGTATCAGCTGCATGAGTGAACTGCGCTTTCTTTTTCTGATCTTGGATATTTTTGGCAAGAGGCATGCCCTCGTAAAGCCCACTTTCTATTCCTGCCTCGAGCCATTCGGCTCGTTCAATCAACTTGATAAAGGATTTTGCCAGAGAAGTGGCAATGAGGCTTCTCAGGGGCTGAGAGAAATTGCTGAGGATTATTTGCAATGCATGCTCCTCTGGAATGGGAACTTTCATCTTGTTGCAGGTGCTTTTCCACCTGTGAATGAAATCACCTGCTCTTTCATTCTCTCCTTGCTTCAGGTTGTAAAGATGATTTAATGTAGGTGAGGCTTCAGTGTTGAAAAAGAAGCGCTCAATGAACAGATTTACTACCTTATCGAACTCTTGTAGTTTGATAGGATTCACATGGTCAGCATACCATCTGGCTGCTACACCCTTCAGACTGCGGGGAAAACAGATGAACAAAGCCCTGTTATCTTTCCTGAAACGGCTGCACTCTGCATAAAATGTGGCCAAGTGGGCTTTAGGGTTGCCAGTTCCATCAAATTTGAGAAACTTGCGAGGAAGATTCTCCAGGTTATCATCCCCATTTAGACCATCGTAAAAATCTTTGCCAGTGTAGGTCTGCTTGCCCTTACCCTTGGCTTGAATGTCTTTAATTGCTCGATTCATCTCTTTCATTTGTTGGCTCATCAGGTCCTCTGCTAGAGCCCCAGACTTGGGTTTGTTGACGGATTCAGGCTCTTCTGCATTTATTTTTACGAACTGCCTCGGAGGATTCCGTTTGTAGATAATCTGCTCTTCTTCTTCTGACTCTTCCTCGACTGACTCTGATTCCTCAGAAGTAGTGTCTGGCTGCACCTTCTTTCTGATGATTCTGACTTGCTTCTTTACAGGCTTCTTCCTCAGCTTGCCTTTAGGAACTGCCTCTTTCAGCTTGGTCTCGGCTTGCTCCGACATCATCCTTGCCATCATCTTTTGGAACATGTCATACATAGCGGGGTCGATGTCATCTTTCTTGTTCTGACCTTGTCCCCTGACTAATTTAGGAGAGCTTATCTCCTCCGCCTCACTGTCGCTGAGTTGAGGAACTGTTTCTTTTCCCCCTCTTGTCGTGACCATTTTTGAAATACCAGAATTCTCTGCGGAGGAAAAGTGGAGGTTTTTAGACCAAAGAAACTTCTTGGAGAAGTTTTGACAAGAGGAAGGATTTAGGTTGAAATCTAAAAAAAATGTATCCCTTTACTAGGGATTGAGTTTTGTGACAATTGCGTTGTTTACTCTACGAGGGAGAGTAACCAACTAAAATATGAAAGAAAATACCATTTCAAAAAGGATATCTCTTTGACGGAAAGAGATTTTTATGAAAATATAAACAAGAATATAAAAACAGAAGAAGAAAATAAAAGAAAAAAATGGAATTTGAGAATAAATGGTAAGGATTTAAAATTTGAAGAACTTGCAGACAGGATCAGAAGAATTTTTGAAGAAATGTAGAAGAAGAAGAAAAATACACCTGGGTTTTAGAAATAAAAGAGAAAATTTTGAAGTATATACATAGGGTTTTGGAAAATATAAGGAAGATATATATATAAAATATCATACAATCACAGATATATAAGCAAGGATGCACAAAATAGCATTTCCTAAAGCTGACTCTATATGCAATATTTGAAATGGCTGATAGGACCTTAATCCTAACTCTAAGATTTATATCATCTGATTTCAATCAAGGTATGCCGATATACTCAAGCCGAAGCTCGAAGTACGTGGCATAAAATATCTCTCCGGTTCTAAAGTAAAGGCTTCCCAACATCCTTGAGCACCAACCAATATACCTCGGACTATGGCCCTTAGGTACGTGGTAGGAGGGCGCGAACCCAAATAAGTGGTCCAGTTGTGAGGCTCTCTCCCGAACTATGGTTCAGTGAGACAGCCCAGCAACATGAAGACCGGGACAATATAGGTAGGGATGTTTTCAAAATATGACCAACATGCAATAAAATCAGAAGGCTCTAATGCAAGTCTTAAAGAGATAGATTTAAATAAAGAGAAGCATACATTTGCATACATTGTTTTGCATTCAATCCCTAAAATTGAGGAGAGTTGTATTTAAAACCTAAGTCTAATGTGAACATGGATGTAATCTCCTCAATATGGTCCTACCAAACCATACTTAGATCCTATATGCAATGATGTCAGCTTTAGGACAGAGTCTAGGCTCCTAAGGTTTGCATGGAAATGTAGCTGACATTGAAGAATAAAGACTTAGAGAATATTAGAGCAAAGCAAAAGGCATAGATTCAACCAGACGAAGACGAGTCCCATCACGGTCGCCAAAACTGTGATCATCGCAAAATTTTTCCTCTCTTGTGGTTTCTCTCTCTTCCTTCTCTTTTCCTTTTCTAACCTCTATTTTCCTCCTTTTTGAAAGGAGAAGAATAAAAGAAAGAAAAGAGAAAGAGAAGAGAAAAGAAAGAAAGAAAGAGAGAAGAGGAACTATTTTGCGCGGTCTCACTTGACCTTAATTTGAAAACATTTAGAAATTTAACTCGCCTCCGTTTTGAAAATTTGCGGGAAAATGGAGAGACGGGATTCGCTCGTCGGTACGAGGTTCGACCGTTCCTGGCGCCTTTACCAGGGGTAATTGAACCAAGGATCAAATCTATGGCTTTTGCTTTGCCTAAATATCATCTAAGGATTTATTCTAAATCTAAATGCACAAAGAATCATGCTTGTGCAATGCAAAAATGTATGCTCTTTTGAAAAACATGTTTTTAAGATTTCCAAGTATTCTGAGATGAATTTGATAAGGGAGTGAAGAAATGGTTGAATCTAACTTAGAACTTGAGATAGATCAGAGAAGTTCTAAGTCTTTTGAAGTAAATCAGAGTTAGAAGAATAAATCTTGATTTTGGAGAAAGAATGATTTAAAGCTTCGAAAATAAAGTTTCAAAGTCAAAATCGACCTTGAATTTGATTTTGAATTTGGGAAAGGAAATGAATACTTGAGATGAAATTGAATTTGGATTTTTAAGTTTGGAATGGATCTGAGATAATCAAATGGTATTTAAGAATAGAAATGGATTTAGGTAATTCAGATGAGATCTGAAAATGGATTTGAACTTGAAATTTAGATTTGGAAATGGTATTGGATTTTAAAATGGATTTGAGATCAGAGATCTAATATAGAATTGGGTTCTGGATCCTAAAATTGAATTGGATTGGAAATCTGAGATCCGATGTGGGATTGAATTCTGGATCCTAAGATGGGATTGGATCTGAAGTCTGAGATCCAAAGTGAAGTTGGACTCTGGACCCTAAGATGGATTTTGGATCTGAAGTCTGAGATCCAAAGTAAACTTGGGTTCTGGATCCTAAGATGGAATTGGATCTGAAGTTTTGAGATCCAAAGTGGAAGTGGATTCTGGATCCTAAAATGGATTTGGATTTGAAGTCTGAGATCCAAAAGTGGAATTGGGTTCTGGACCCTAAGATGGATTTTGGATCCTAAATGGATTGTGGATCTGAAATCTGAGATGTGGAATTGGACTCTGGATCCTAAAGAGAAATTGGATCTGAAGTCTGAGATCCAATATGAGTGTTGAATCCTGGATCCTAAAACGGATTTGGAGTTAAAAAAAAAAAAAAAGATGAATCAAGAACTTCCAAGTTTAAATTGAACTTGGAAAACGAATTTTAGAAATTGAATCTTTGAATATACAAATGAATTTCAAAGTCAAATTAGACCTTGAATTTGAAGTTTAGAAGACGAATCAAGAATCTCAAAGTTAAATTGAACTTGGAGATTTAGAGTTTTGAATGAATTTGGAATTTCAGAGTCAAATTGAACTTTGAAATCTGATTTGGATTCGAATATAAAAATGACTTTGAAATCTCAAAGTTAAATTGAACTTTGAGACTGAAAATGAAGTTGAATTTGAAAAGGATGAATTGGATTTTATAAGAATTGAAGATAGATTGAGGAATATATTTACATCACTTGGAGTTTTGAAAAAGGAACTTTAAAAATATGATGCAATTCTATCCTAAATGATGAATGAAATAAAAGAATTTTGAGATTGGATTTTGAAAAGTTATTCCATTCTTTAAATGAATTAAAACAAGATTGAAGATATAATACATCCTTGATTATGGTCATTGAATGTATTATATGATAATCTATATTTAAATTCAGGTGAAGAATGAAACACATTTGGTGCTTTTATAGGATTTAAAATGAAATTAACTCTCAATATACCCTAACTATGGCCATTGGTATATATTTTGAATTAATTTTAAGTTAAATTCTGATAAAAGAAGAAAATATTTAAGGAAAATATGATGAATTTTGAAAATGGATCCAGTGTGGATCCAGTGTTATTTCGTAAAAGATAAAAATCCTAAGTTTTGTCCGCACCCTGACAATGGCCATTGATGTGGATCATCGACTTAGGATCAATTACCTCTTACGAAATGGTGCACGTGCCATTCGTGTTTCACCATTTGTGAGATTTTGAGAAATAAAGAAAAAAATGCATGAAGAACAAGTAATTCATGATATTTACAATGCTCATTCATTCTATCTAAAGCAAGAAATGTAAATTTTATTAAGATCTAGCTATTACATCTCTGAAAAAAAAAAAAAAAATTCCAACTCCTAAGTTAAGAAGGAAATGATTTTTTTTTTTGTATATTTTCTGCAAAAGAGCAAAGTTAGCAAAGTATAAAATGAGATTTAAGAATGTACATAATGATGAGAAGGTATATCCTTGAATACATATGAGATATCCTAAATAAATGAGAACATTTGAGATGCATATACATGTATTCCTAGATATGATGCTTAGATTTGAGGAAGGAACAAATATGTAACCTTGGGAAACTATGTTTAGATCAATGCTAATTATATGAAGGATATATCCTTTTGCAGAATATGGATGGTGCCTAAATGCAGGGTAGTGGAATACCAATGGCTGGGGCATTGCTTCCAGCGGTGCATAGGTGAGGTAAAAGAAAGATGAATATTTGTTGTGAAGAAAGGAAACAGAGGTGTTGGCATCATGAGCTGGGAATGGCTTTGACGCATATGTATGCTGGGCGGATGTTGATGTTGTGCTGAAGATATAGCCAGTTGCGGCGATATTCAACACTATCGCAGGTGACCGAATGAAATCACAGCAGTATTCATGCACTGTTGTGGGTACCAAAGATGCAATCACTGTAATGCCCAGACTTTGCTATAGGTGACAGCATGAATATACGTTGTTGTAGCAGGGGATGTGGATGAAGGGTAGACAGTGGTGTATGCTAAAGTTGACTAGCACCTTGGTGGGTTCCTGAAGCAGAATCACAAGAGTGTTTGTGCACTATTATGGGGAAAGAAAAAAAAGTGAGACACAGTAGTGCATGGGCACTGCTGTGAGCACGTGAGAGGCTACAGCAGTGCCGAGCACTGCTGTAGGTGTGAGGATAACTATATAATGGACAGCAAGGGTAGGGATATATACTGCAGCAAAACACCACTGTGTATACATATATGATGCACATGCTGTGGTAAGTAAATCGGTGATGTGCACAGTGAGGAAAGGCAATGTAGTAAGCATGTGTGAGTGTGAAAGTGTGGCTACAGGTGATGCTAATGAAGTGGTTATGGCAGTGAAAAATAGAAAAAATGAAGCTGAGCAACGTGAAGACAAGAGGAAGATAAATAACAAAGGAAAAGAAAAGAAATAGACATGTGAATGCTGGAAATTTGATGCTATGCAAGGGTGAATAAAAATAGCTGCCATGTAAATAGGTTTGCAAATGAAATTAAGTAATACAAGCATATGAGGTCAATCAATAATGTAACTAATAGGCATAAATATGGTTTTACATGAAAGTTTGATCTGGAATATGCAGAGTGCAGGTGACGTGCAATGTTATGGAAATATGTCTTTTGAAATACAGAGAACAACAAATAGGCCATAACAATGGGTAAAGGTAACCAATAAAGTGGGTATAAGGTACATCGACAGTACAGAGATGTGTTATATCTGATTACAGAGCGAAAACTGGACAGTGAAGGTGATTTATATGTATATCTATATTGAGAGTTCTGACTCTGTCTAGAACCTGAATTAGACTTACCATGCCAAAGGAAGGCTGACGAATTACTCATCTGTAGCCTATTTGCTTATCACCAGGGCTTTGTGAGTGTAACTAGTTTGGTAAATAGTATATTCCTGCTGCAAAACATTGCTATTGACTTACCTGAAAGTTTCAGATCTCTACCTCTGTTGGTCATAGACGAAGATTCTTGCCCTGTATGGAAGTCTGGACATGTGGCCTCATCTGCCCTTCCTCTGGACCTCCCACATCAGCGTGCCTTGGGGGTAGATCAATTTTGATTTGTGAAGAGGTATAAGATGGGTATAGACACAATAGGACTGAAGAATTGTGGGCAATGAGTGGTAGTGACTGTAAAATAATTTGATGGTGCAGTGGTATATACAAAGAATGAAACATTGTTGTGCAGACAGAAACATGTGATTAAGTGGAGTGCAATGGGGCGATAACAGAGGATTATGATATGATGTCTGGAGTGGGGAAGCACAGTGATGACAACAAGTAATATGAATATCCACAAAACGAAGCAATCATACAGCAGCATACACAGATACAGGATTTGAGATTCGAGCTCTCTTTTTTTTTTTAAATAATAATAAATTTATTTAAATCCTACAGGTTTTTCAAACCTGCATTCGTGATACATCTGAAGCCTAGATATTTTCATCACAACTAATGTGAGATGGTTGGCATTTTGTTTTTGGACATCTTGATAGATTTTGAAATTATTCCCCAATGTGTTTCAGTTATTGGACACCCTCTTTTTCTTCTTTTTTTTTTTAGAAGCTAAAAATAAAAAAAATAAAAATAAAGAAAATATGGAGATTACAAATGCTACATGGAGAGCATGAAGGCAGTATGAATCGGACAGGTGAATTACAGATGCAGATAGTGTTGTTGCTTATGAACTTGCAAGATGAGGGATACGCGTGGATATTGTGAACTCATCATTTTTTTTTATGCAATGAGATGAAAACCAAACATCACTCTCGATTGTAAGCACAGATAAATGTATTCCATATGTATAAGAATGCACCGACTGATTCATATGTGAGGTACAATCCAGATGTAGCTTCAAGAATGAAGGGATTGCAAGAGAAAATTGTAAAAGAAGGCTAAAAAAAAATCGAAGATAACATATGTGCTTTCCTGGCACGCTACAGGAATATAGTCCAATTTAGTTATGCCACCTAAATACAGGGGACACCGGTATAGCATCGTGTTGAATGAAGCTTTGTGCTACACTAAATCAACTGATATCCAGGTGAGAGAAGATGACATACAGATGCCATGTGCGATGCCTCAAGTCATAAATAAAAAGAAAGGAATTCAGATCCGCGGATGATCAAAGACAAGCATGGCGTTAAAAAAAAATCAGTGGATAATCCAAACACAAACTAATTATCAAAATGGAAACTAAAGATCGAATGTAACGTAGACACTGCAATAAGGCAAAGGGAATCAAAATCGGATATAATCTAGAATTACCATACCTAGAACTATTGAAACTCAATATGGAGAAGAAGGGAAAACAACGACAGAACAAAATGATATAAAGAGAAAAAAAAATAAAATAAAATAAGATAAAAAAAAGAAAATGTCGGAGTCGAACCGCTCCATTGATATAGCCAAAGGGTAGGTCGGTTCTGTTATATACAGATCGACCATGCTCTTGTTGCATTATGACAAAAAATGAAGGAGGAAAAAGTTTTTTTGCAGGAAATCAAGAAAGGGGAAAAGATGATCACTTAATTGTGGCTTGAAGTTCTTATTGCAGAATGGACTTTCTTTGGCCGATGAGGAAAGAGGAACAGAGAAAAAAAATGGGGAAGCAGAAGAGTAGAAGCGTGGAGGGATAGAAGATGGATGCGTGAAGGAGAAGAAGGTGGAGGGGTGAAAGGCGATGGCCTGAAGACTCCTGCGTGATCTCCTTTTAAAGACGAAGAGGAGAATTCCATAAATGAGCTGTTGGAGATGGAGGGTCATCCAACGGGAGAGAGGCGATGGA
Organism: Nuphar pumila; assembly: GCF_984573655.1. NCBI lineage: Eukaryota > Viridiplantae > Streptophyta > Magnoliopsida > Nymphaeales > Nymphaeaceae > Nuphar > Nuphar pumila. The sequence continues at coordinate 32,963,263 of NC_143257.1, forward strand.
GGGTGCGAATGGGAGTGGCCGTTGTAAATTTTCTAAAATTCCCTACAGGGGTCTCCTTTTCAGGTTTTTCTAAAAAAAAATGGTTCAAGTTGAGTTTTTTAAAAAAAATCTTCAAAAACCACGTAGTTTTTCCTAATTTCTTTGGGTTTTTTTTTTGCATGATTTTTCCATTTTTTGTATTTTTGTAGTAAAAAACCAAGATTTTAAAGAAAACAAAGTTTTGAAACACTAAATTTTTGTATTTTTCTGAGAAATATTTACAAAAGTATTTTCCTGAGAGTTTCAGACCATTTCGGAAAATTTTCTTCAGAAAGTGGGTTTGGACCCAAGTTTTGAGAAAATGTTCGAGTTTTAAAACTCGAATCGAGGAATACAATGCAATGGATCCAAACGGATGTCGGATGGACTGTCCGAGCTATTTAAAACTATTTTTGGTATTTTCTATAATTTTAATTTAAAATTTGGACAATGAGACTTAGATTTGGATCTGGACAATGGATCCAGATCCAAAATCAATTTAAACATATGAAATGAATTTAATTTCAATAAAACTAGAGAAATGAACTAGAATTTAGATTTGAAAGGACCGTTTGCTCAGAAAATGATATTAGGGGCAAAAGGAGAATATTAAAAAGATTTTGAAAAATTTGGGGTGTTCACACACTATGGGCCTACCGGACCACCATTCGCACTCCAACGAACGCTACTACATCAGAATTGGTCCATGGAACAGAAGTAGTATTGCCGCTACATGTTCAGAAGCCCGCTTTGAAATTTGCTTCACTTATGTAATTACCTCTTGATCAATACCAGCAGCAGCGACTAGTGCAGCTAGACTTACTCGACGAGAGAAGGCTAAAAGCAGCAGAGCATGCTCAATCCTATCGCCAGAGAGTAGCCAGGCAATATGCGAAGTCTATCATCGAAAGAAGATTCAAAGTCAATGATTTACTACTTCGATCCACAGCTTATCTCAAACATCGTCCCAGCGGCAAATGGTCGCCAAATTGGGAAGGTCCCTATGTTGTCAAAGAAGCATTACCCCGCAACTCATATCGGCTCATCAATGCCGATGGGGTAGAATTGCCAGATCCCATTAATGCTCGACACTTGAAAAAGTTTTATACTTGAAACATTTATTCTCGTCTTGTAATCCTTCCTATTTTCCTTCAAATAATGATCAAACTTTCTTTCCCAGTTACACTGGGGCATTTTTAAAATTTCATCCTGTATGCAGGAAGGATAAACAAATGTCTCATTTCACGCACTTGTGCATTCATATGCATCAATTCATATTCATTTGCATCATTTCATATTCATTTGCATTCAACTGCATTAACAACAATCCGGTCAGTATTGGGATTTCAACAAACAGTCCCATCACAATTCCTAATGATTCAAAATTGAAAGGTCATCACCAATACTGAACCAAAACCCAGCGCTCGAACTTGTATTATTTCAAAATCCAGTATTCAAACGGGCACATTTTCAAAATCCCAATTTTTCAGAAAACTGAGTTCCGACTCGGGCTTTTTATTCAAATCATTTTCTTTTGTTGATCCGGGTTCCGACTCGAGATCTCTTTATTCATTCGAGCTCAGATTCGAGCTCTTCATTTTCCTTTATTGATCCGGGTTCCGAGATCTCTTCATTCATTCGAGCTCTGATTCGAGCTCTGATTCGAGCTCTTCATTTTCTTTTGTTGATCCGGGTTCCGACTCGAGCTCTCTTCATTCATTCGAGCTCTGATTCGAGCTCTTCATTTTCTTTTGTTGATCCGGGTTCCGACTCGAGATCTCTTTATCCTTTCGAGCTCAGATTCGAGCTCTTCATTATCTTTTGTTGATCCGGGTTCCGACTCGAGATCTCTCTATTCATTCGAGCTCAGATTCGAGCTCTTCATTTTTCTCTGTTGATTCGGGTTCCGACTCGTGATCTCGTTACATCATCCGAGCTCTGATTAGAGCTCTTCATTTTCTTTTGTTGATCCGGGTTCCGACTCGTGATCTCTATATTTTATTCGAGCTCTGACTCGAACTCATCATTCTCCTTTGTTGATCCAAGTCATTTTGAACCTCAGGGTCTGTCAATTGCTCAAATTTGATATTTTGCCCTCCAAATTCCAATTTAAATCTTCAAATCAGGCAATTCTCCAATTTCGACCTTCGGGTCACCCAATTCTCAATTTCAATTACCAATTTCCAATTTTTGACCTTCGGGTCAATCAATTGCCAAATTTTTGACCTTCGGGTCAATCAATTTCCAATTTTCGACCCTCGGGTCAATCAATCTCCAAATTTTCGACCTTCGGGTCACCCAATTTTCAAATTTCGACCTTCGGGTCACTCAATTCACAATTTCGACCTTTTGGTCAACCAATTCTCAAATTCGACCGTCAGGTCATCCAATTTCGACCTTCGGGTCATTCAATTTCCAGCAACCACTTTTCCAATTTTCAATTTCGACCTTTGGGTCAATCAATATCAATATCCAATTTCAATCATTTTCTCTTGCGAGAGACCCTTTTAGGGAGTGTTCGAGGGAGCTCGTTCTTTTCGCATGCTATCCAATTCGTTCACTTAGCCCCTTTTTAGGGAGAGTTTGAAGGGACTCTCGTCTTTGTGAACCGTTTGCAAAACAATTTCCAATTTCACACGAGGAACCCTTTTTAAGGGAGAGGCTCGACGGAGACTCGCTTTTCTTGTGACCCCCCAATTTCATACTAGGCCATTTTTCGTCATGAAAGACCCTCCTTGCAGGGAGAGTATGATGGACTCGTTCTTTTCATGACCCGATTTTCAGACCTCACTATTATCGGCCCCTTTCCATAAGAGAAGCCTAATATTAGGGAGCTTTGACGAAAGCTTAACTTTTCTTCGAAAGTTAGTTTTGCAAACACCTCATCTTCAGGGAAGAGAGGAGTATTTCCCATTTCCCATTCAGGTAAGGGCTAAGCCTGAGTCTCTCTTTTTGGGGAAAAAGAGAGGAGAATTTTCGTCATGGATGTGTTGGGCCAGATTTCAAATACTCTCTTTCACCCAGGATTTCAAGAAAATTTTGTCAATTTGTCAATCAAATTATTTGTTGATTTTGGAATCTTTATTGCACTAATCTCTATCTCAATTTACCTTCAGCATCGCTTCCAAAAGAGTGAAGCTTTTGCGAAAAGAGATTCAAAAATCAAATTCTTTCTATTGGCCAACCAAAAGGATGAAGGATAAATCCTCGATATGGCCAGAAAAGAAGATTCAATGTTAGTGAAAAGCCATGGATGATTGATATTGATCACAGTCAATGGCACATCTTTAAAGATTATTCTTGTAAAATGAGGCAGTGGAAATATCCTGAGCGCTAGAAAAAGAGAGCATTCATCAAAACCTTGCCTCCTCAGAATCACCTAAGCTGCAATTAAATATCTGCAAAAGGGATCTCTCACATGTCGTCAAGATGAAGGCGAATTAGGCGAATAGACCCCCGGGGCCAAAGAAGATTCGAAACATCTCCAAGATGACGGAGTTTGTGACGGATCCTTCCAGGGAAAGTCCAAAGCACTGTCGAGATGAAGGCAGATGCGATGAACCTCTCGACAATCCCTAAAAGATATTTGATTTCAGCTATCATCCAAAAATCCCCAAACCCATCGCCCAAGAAGGATCGAAACATCTCCAAGATGGAGGAGCTTGTGACGTACCCTCCCAAAAGAGAGCAAGAGAGGAAAAAGAAAGAGAGAAAAAGTCAGAACATCTCCAAAATGAAGGAGAATGTAGCCAAAACACTAGAGGGTCAAAAGAGTGCAGAAAGATTATCATGAGAGAAGCTCCCAGGATATCAAACTGTCAAATCTATCAAGAATCCTCTTTAAATTTGTGAAATTCTATTATCAATACTCTTTCATCAACGGCTTTCATAATATCAAATTCTTTTTCCTGTTCATATCAAGGAAATTGATAGCTTCCTTGAAGAAGGTCAATTGCGAGCAATTTGGATTTCAAGTCTCGATTCTACGAAGTGAACCTTATTTGGAGGTAATACTTTGGGTAGAAGAGAAAAAATATCTTTGCAACAATATGCAACATTTTCAAAAATTTTGAATCAACAGCAAAATTTCTAACATTTTGACAATATTTTCTAGCTATCCTGACGTGAAGTGAGAGCTTGATGTCCGTCTTTGATACATTCAGACACCAAGTTTAAATCCCTCTTAAGGACTTGATTCCTTCCCTTCTTTGAGAGCATGAACTCTCATATTTGCACACTTCCCTGTGTCCCCACTGTCCAACCATAGACAGTCCCATTTCGGTTCGAGGTCGAACCACCAATCATTTTCTCGCAAAAGGCAATTTCAAAAGCTGATTTTAGTCTCAGCAATGAGACGCCCAAAATCAATCCCTTTTCAAGCTTTAGGGACCCCATTTTCCTTCCTTTTGCAAAAACCCTATCGGATTTATTGTGCAAAATCCATAGGTTCCATCATGGTCTCTTCCTTCGAGGATTCCATCCATTTTCCGCCTGATCAGGATAAGGGTATAAACCTGAGCCTCATTCAAAGAGGTATTCCATTTTCCGCCCGATCAGGATAAGGGTACAAACCTGAGCCTCATTCAAAGAGGTATTTCATTTTCCGCCCGATCAGGATAAGGGTATAAACCTGAGCCTCATTCAAAGAGGTATTCCATTTTCCGCCCGATCAGGATAAGGGTATAAACCTGAGCCTCATCCAAAGAGGTATTTTATTTTCCGCCCGATTAGAATAAGGGTATAAACCTGAGTCTCATTTCGATGAGATATTCCATTCCCCAATCAGGTTAAGGGTCAAACCTGAGCTTCATTCCATACGAGGTATTTTGTCCCATCTAGGTCAAGGGCATAAACCTGAATTTCACTCTCACAGAGTGAGTCTTTTCTCTTCATTCTTCGCTTCATATCTACCATCTTCCTCGAGCTAATTTCTTCGCACCCAATCAGATCCTTCTAACTGGGGCATTTTTTATGTATAGCCCAAATTTGGTGTGTTTTTCTTTGCCACTAAGCTCGGTCATGAGCCGGCTTAGCAGCAAAGAGGGGCATCTGTAAACACCCCAAATTTTCACTCACCTCCCCGACATCTCCACCAAACATCATCATTCAACCTTTGAAATCGCCGGAGGGCAAAATGGTCATTTTCTGAGCCCGAACCTTGCAAAAGTCTAAATTTCATCTGCAACTCTCAAAATTTCTTTATTTTTATCTCAGATGTTCAAAATTTTACTCCTGACAGGAGACAGGAATCTCCAAGTCTTGGTTCAAGATTCTATTGCATAAGACATGACATTGCATATCATTGCATGAGCATTTCATATTACTGCACTGCACAGCATGTCATTTCGAGGTCCAGAACTCTTGATTTCAAAATTTTCAATCCAGATTCGAGTTTCAACTCTTTTCAAAATTGTTTTCAAAACCCTGGGTCTTCAAAATTATCAGTTCTTCCCATTTTACCCCCAGGATTCTGAATTTCAAAATATTTTCTCAGGAAAACGATCTGGATAGTTTTCAATATGGATTTCAGTCACTTCAACTCAGATTTTGCCTTTTTGTTAGCTATTTCAAATATCTTCCTTTTACAAAATCGCCCTACAGGGGCTAACTCTTTCCGAAAATTCCTGTTTTACCAATTAGTCCATATTTTATGAAAATTCCAAAAAGAAGTTGTTGTTTTATCCTTATTTTAATAAAGAAGCAATGTGGGACCCACACTGAGGTGGTGTCACACAAGCTTTTCTTTTGAAAATTTGAATTTTGAAAAACCCAAAAATATAGAAGCCTTGTCACCTGGATTGGCGCCACTTGTCTTTTCTCTCTCCTCCCATTTCCATGCCAAGTGTTAGTGTGGGGCTACCTTAAGAAGCCGCCACATGTCATCCCATTTATCTGCCATGTGTTAGTATCCACCATACCTATCTTGCGCCATGTGTCATTTCAAAGAACACCAGGAGATGCCAAGTGTCATAGGTTGTCCTGTCTAGAAAAAGTGGAGGCTTGTCTCCTTTGAGGTGGCGCCACTTAAAGTGTGTCTCCTGCAGAGGACACATGTCAACCTCTCCCTTTTTCAGAAAAAGTAGCCTGACACATGACTCTCCCTACCTTTCTCAGAAAAGTAGGAGACAGGTGTCACTCCTAGCTTCCTCCAGAAAAGTAGGCTTGTCTCCTCTGAGGTGGCGCCATTTGGAGAGTGTCTCCTGCAGAGGACACATGTCATTCTCTGCTCTTCTCAGAAAAAATAGATGCCATGTGTCATTTCCTGCTCTCTTCAGAAAAAGCTAGAATTCAAATATTCAAATCTCTCCATAGGTGGCGCAAATCCTGAACTTCACCTTTTCCATTTTGTCTGAGATGGCGCCACATGGCTTGGGCCTCCTTTTCTTCCCTCTGCCACGTGTCATTCTCTGCTTCTTTCAGAAAAAGCAGGTGACACATGTCTCCTTCTACCTCCTTCAGAAAAAGTAGAGGACACATGTCACTGTTGGCTTCCATCAGAAAAGCAACCATTCAAAAATTTTAAGACAAGAGCTAGGTGGCGAAAATCCTGGAGTTCTACCTTTTTCTACTTGGCCAAGATGGCGCCACATGTTCCTTGCCTTTCCTAACTGCCACATGGCATCCTAGGAGCCATTCTGAGGAAATGCCACATGTCCATCCTTCATTCCTCCAGAGCCAACCTCCATTTGAAATTCAAGTTCACCTTCTGAGGTGGCGCCATTTGAGAAGACCTCACCAGACAGCTGACACTTGTCTGCCACATGTCCAGACCTCCCTGCATCAGAAAAAGTAGAAAAACCCCCCTCTGAGGTGGCACATTTTGCTTCCTCTATTCATGTTCTCCTGCCACATGGCATCGTAGGAGCCACTCTGAGGAAATGCCACATGTCAGCCTCTCCTTTCCTGCAGAAAAGTAGAATTTGAATTCCTCTGAGGTGGCACAGCCTGCTTCCTCCACTCCTGTCCTTCGGACACATGTCAAGAGCCTCCAGAGGTGGCGCCACATGGCATGCTCCTATTGTTTCCAGCTTTACACCTCAAATCACCTTTTGAGGTGGCGCCAATCCAGAGTCCCACTTGGCTTCAAATTTTATTTTTATTTTATTTTTAATAAAAGTAGCACACCATGAGGTGGCGCCACCTGAGGGCTCCCTGCAAAAGCCAAATTCGAATTTCAAACCCCCAGATAGCACCCCCTGAGATGACGCCACATGGAGGGCTCAGATTGAGCCTGTTTGAAATTCAAATTTTTTCAGAAAATCTATAAAAACAAGGCTCCATGCCCAGCATGAGGAGACCATCTTTGAGAAATTTTTTTTGGACTTGGAAATTCGACCTAGCCTTCTTGAGAATCCGATTTTTGCACTTTGGAATTCACGCCCCCTTTGGCTCAGTGAAGAAGGCACGGTGGGTCGATTTTGGTGAATCATCCGAAGCTCGGATCGAATGACGAACGAAGCCCGTGATAGCCGCCTTTTTCAAGAGCTTCAACGTTGCCTAACAAAGCAAGGTGCACCTCTTTTCCTCTTGATTTGATTTCATAATTCGATTCGAGAGTCGTTTGAAGAAAGAGCTCATCCGAGAGATGGATCGAGCTATTCTCATAAAATGACACATATAAAAATACATGATTATGATTCCTTGATAGTTTTTAGCAATCATTCACTTAGCTAGATTTAATTTGTATTTTATTTCATTAATTTAGCATGTTTCATGAATTAATTAGGATTAATTTAGCATTTATTTCAATTCTGCTCATTTTCAGTAGTTCTCTGTTTTTGTCAGTCAGTCCACATGTCATTTCATGCATTTATTTTTTATTAAAAATCCCAAACAAATCACTGAATGTGGCATTAGGTGTCCCCAGAATTGTGCTAAAAATTCGGAAGCATTTGAATTTGTTTACTGCGGTAAACATTCAAAATGACAAGTCGGGTTTTGTTACCCGAGATGCGTTTTAAAAAGTATATTCCGAATTGTAAAATCGAGATCTCCCTCATGGGAGATCCGATTGTCAATACGAAAGATGTTATGAACTAAGGAGAATGTCTAGTTTTTAACTTGATTTTATAAGATTTTTATAATGTTTTTTTATATCTGACAAAAATCCGAGAGTTCGGGACACGTGTCAGAGCCTGATTTGGGCCTCTGAGACTTTGGATCGACTTATGTCGATGGGTTCTCTTTGTGTGTTGCTCCAAATCCAAAACTGTAAAAAGTGAAAGTTATGTCCGAGGTGTTCTCTGTTTTCATCTGAAAGTCTGTGATTTTTAGAATAGTGTTGATACCTGCTTCATATTTTTCTTGTCAGTCCTCTGTTTTGTCACATTTGTCTGTTCTGTCAATTTAGGATTAAAAAGTTATATTTTTATCCATGTTTCTGTTGATCAATTTCCAAAGTCATGAACATGAAATTTGTCCATGTAGTTGTCATGAGTAGCTCTGATTAATATCATAAATTTTTATGGCTTTTTTCTATTTTTTTAGCATTTTACATCAGATTATGGTGATTTTTACCTCTGTCAGAACTAAATTCCTGTTACTGAATTCACCATGACTCAAATCCCGAGACTGTAAAAACCAAAAATGTTCCATTTCGGGTCCTTTAGCAGTCTGCAAAATATCAGAAGTTTTCATAGAGTAAATCTTGCATTATCATATTAGGCATTGCATTTGGTTCGGATCCAGAGGCAAAATCCACCATTTTAGGATTTCCTTTAAATTTTAGCATTTAAATCATATCATTTCGTAATTTTTAGCATTCTAGGCTGTTTATGAGAGTAGGTAGATGTTTCATACCGAATTTGGTGCAATTTAGAATCCATTTGATGTTCGGATTAGCCATAATACCAAAACAGGGTCCCGCGGGACCCGAATCCAAGTGAAAAACAAGCGAAATTCGTTATTTTGGATAAATTGTAAAATGTCAAATTCTGATTTTACAGTCCTAATGTGTTTAGCAGCATGTCATCATATCTCATACTGCATTCCATCATCATTTGATTCAATTTGAATTTCAAAATCTCAATTTTACCAAGTTTTCCTTCAAAAACCCTGATTTTAAAGGTATAACTTTAATTTTAGGGGTATTTTGGTGATTTTGACCCCAATTCCGAATTTCAAACTATTTTCCACCGAATTTCCTGCATTTACATCATTTCAAATATCAAGGAAGCATGAGATTAGGGTTTATATCCAATTAAATCCAATAATTTCAGAATATTATTGGAAAATCTTGGAAAAACCCACATATTTGAGCTAACCCCATTTCAAGGTTTGGCAGGGAAATTCAAATGAAGGAGCTGAAGTCTGCAATTTTCATTTATTTCATTTATTTAGTGATTTAATAATGTAAAATTTGGAATAAGAGATTTAATTTTCTGCTTAGACTAGGATGCATATCATATAGTTTGAATTTATGCAATATCCTGCTTCTATGATTCATGCATTTTATTTCAAAAGCACTATGGATGTTCACGAATGACACATGCACCAACTCTTAGGGAGTTGATGAACTCGGTGGAATCCATATTTACGGCCCTAGTCGGAATATGGACGAGACCCAGATCCATCATCTTTCTACTAGTCACATTGAGCCTACACTCTTAGGCTATCTTAAAATGCACATCATATTTCCAATATTCTCAAAGCATTGTGCATTAAATCAATTAAACTCTGAACATATTCATTGCCACAGTACGGATATGTGAAGGATTTATTTTGACTTAATGCACATTCTCCAACAAATTTCTTAGAAAACCTTTCAAAGTACATTCTTTCATTCATATCATTTGCATCATGAAATCATTGGTTTTCTTATGATTTTCTTAAGAAAATTTCATTCTCAAGAAATCAATTTCTCAAGAAACTCTGAGAATTTTTCAAAATCGGTTTTTTCAAGTCAAGTTTCCATAGTTTTCCATGGGAAAAGGTCATTTTCTCAAGATTTTCAAGAGAAGTCTCTCACCTTTCTCAAAGTCAAAATCGATTTCCAAGTATTTCAAGGTTAAGGTTCTCAGGTTTTCAACTTCCCATGTTTCAATTTTCCTTTTCCACAAGGGCTTTCCAATGAATTTCCATCACTTTCCTAAGAAAACTCTCAAAGTCCAAGTTTTCCTAAAAAGTGTTTTCCTTTTCAAATGTTCACCCTTTTCTCAAGAATCACCTCCATTTTCCCTAGGATTTTCAACTACTCATGATTTTCCTACGTCTTTATGAACTTTCCCATGATTTCAAAACCCTTTTCTTTTGAGTTTCCTGAGAAATTGACTTTCATCTTTTTCCTGACAGATTATTTTCAACTTCAAATATTTTCCAAGCATACATCATGTTTTCCCAAGTTGCATTTTCCAAAATCTCATAGCACACGCCTGAATTCTCTGTGCATATAGGATAGAACACGATTTTGATGATTTAACTAAGTCAAGCACAATTTTGGTCCTTGGTTCGATTACCCCTGTTAAAGGCGGCAGGAAGGGTCGAACCTCGTACCGACAGGTCGAGCCCCATCCCATGGATTTTCCCATAATTTTCAAAACGGAGGCGAGTATTTTAAAACATTTTCTAAAATCCGGTCAAGTTTGAAGCGCGAAAGCGTTTCCCTCTCTCTCTTCTGCAAGGAAGGGAAGACGGGGAAAAATTTCACGACGATGACAGATTCCTACATTTTTCTTTTTTTTTATTATTATTATTATGATTTGCTAGTATGCTCTGTTCCATACTAATGATCGGACAATAATTCCCTTTTGATCCTGTGAATCGTTGTTCCTCCTTTTGTTTGTCATCTGTTTAATCTCAAATTTCTGTCTCCATCAGGATATGCAGTTAATCTGGATAGTCACAACTTCTTTTTTTTTTCTCATATTAGATTTGGTTTCCTTCTCCTATCTCGGCTTTTGATTTTTTGTTTTAACTTCAAATACTAGTCGACACCTGATGCCTTGCTTTGATAACAATCAATGGTGTTTTATTTTTCTTTTTGATATCTTGCTTTTATACTTCACCACACGCGATTGTTCTGAGTATTACCTATCGTGATCATTCCATCTTCCTTTCATTTGAGTATATTTTTTTTTTGTGCTTTTTTTTTTATTGTGTGCTTCGTTCTACCATTATCTCGTAACCTCTTGCATCTTAAATAGTTAAGATTAATCTACCGAGATGCATTGTATTCCACTCAATCCCAGAATGGATCATATCCATCTCGAGCGTTGAAGCTGTATACCTTTCATGACATGCCTGCTACATTGAGTTAAAAGGGATTCATATGTAGTTTGTTGTAAATACCCTAAATCATCTCTCAGAACTTCGGATTTCAAAGCAACATTGAAGTCAAGAACCATGGAACTCTTTCAGTTCACATCTTGGCAACTCGATTAACATCGGCTAAACAGGCTAAGTCCCATTTTGCACCTTGGGAGCACTCCCCAGTTTGCTAGTTATTGAATGTTTGATAGTTTATACATTAATGATATACTGGCATTGGCCAAAATCATTCAATATCTGTTTTAAGATTAAAGTGATATTTTTTTTTTTACCTTTCACTGATACTTTTGATCAAAGTGGTGCTATATATACAGGGTAACTGTGAGATCATGAGAATTATCATTGCTCAAAACCAATATTATCTCTTGTTGGATCACTGTGCTTTCCATGCTATGTGCTAGAAGGAAGGTTATAATCTATATTCATGATTGTAACCTGTCAACACTGTAAAGAGTAGAAGAGATGGTGAAATCCTCAATAATATTTCTACTGATAACCAGTTCCACCCTTCCTTGTTGTTTTTAATTAAGGATTTCTTTATGCATTTGTATATTTTCTGTGTTATTTGGGGTTTTTCCTTGTCATTTTTATCTTTTGGACTCCTTATTGGTGGTGGAGTATTTGAAGGCCATTCAAGCATCACTTTCAGCCCATTTGCAGCAGTTGCAGGTTTGAGGGGCCTTACATAATTCCAGAATCACTGAAGAAAATTGTTGTTTTAAACAATGTTTTAAAAGACCTCTGTTGGAACCAATACTTTTTTAGCAAGAATTTCACAAGTCTTGTTGACGTGTCGAAGTTGATAGAAAAGAGTTTAAATAGAAGGAAACAGATCGGATGGCAGTTGGAGATTGGGAATGCCTTGGTAGATTTTGTTATCTGCCTCACCCTAAAGAAAAAAAAATGCATCTCTTATCTACTGCAGGTTTGCTTACTCAAGTGCAGGTTAGTAGAAACAATTGATTCCATGTAAATTTTGGTGGTTTATTTGAGAAATAATTCATTCCCCAGGTGCTTACCATGATTTGTCAGCTTACTCTTATTTTGAATCGTGAGACAGAAGGTCTGCCTTCCATGCCACCATATTCCATTTCATTCTTTTGTATCTCAGTATCCTTAGGATCAGTATCATATCCCAAACAGAGATTTGCCATCTCACTGGGCTGGGAAAACTATATCTAAATCCAAAGTTTCCTGCAAATTGACAAACATTTGTTTACAGGATCTCAGAAATAAGGATCACCACAAAAGTTCTACCCTTCTTCAATCTCGCTGCAATCGCTAAAGTCTGCTGAGAAGGAAAAATGATGTATCCAGCAGAAATTAGTGCTGTAGATCCCTTTTCAGCTTTACCATTCAGACTCGTGTCGATTTGACTATTCCAAAGCTTTTGTTGTTTAAAGATATATGTTTTGCTCAGAACTTATGGATGCCTGAGATTCTGACAGATGAAGAAAGTTGTTTACTCTTCAATATGGAAACAGTATCCTGAAGAGTTTCTTAGGGCTCCCTGCAAAAGACAAATTCGAATTTCAAACCCCTCAAATGGCACCCCCTGAGATGGTGCCACATGGAGGGCTCAGATTGAACCTGTTTGAATTTCAAAAATTTTCAGAAAATTTATAAAAACAAGGGTTCACGGCCAGCCTGGAGAGATCATTTTTTTTTAGCTCTTGTGAACTTGGAAAATCCGACCTAGCCTTCCTAAAATCGGATTTTGAACTGTGGAAATCATGCCCCCTTTGGCGCATTGAAGGAGGTGGAGTAAAGTTCGTGCAGTGGCCGATTTGATTCAAGCATAGGTCGATTTTGGTGAACCATCCGAAGCCCGGAGCAAAGGACGAAGGAAGCTCGTGATAGCCGCCCCTTTCAAGAGCTCCTTCGCTGCGTAACGAAACAAGGTGCACTTTTTTTCCCATTGATTGGATTCCATAATTCGAATCGGGAGTCGTTTGAAGAAAGAGCTCATCCGAGGGATGGATTGAGCTATTCTCATAAAATGACATATATAAAAATGTTTCATTATGCTTCCTTGATGATTTTTAACATGCATGTAGTTAGCTAGATTTAATTTGATTTTTTATTTCATTCATTTAGCACATTTCATGAATTAATTAGGATTAATTTAGCATTTATTTCAATTCTGCTTATTTTCAGTAGGTCTCTGTTTTTGTCAGTCAGTCCACATGTCATTTCATGCATTTATTTTTTATTAAAAATCCCCCAAAAATCACGGAATGCGCCCTTAGGTGTCCCTAAAATTTTGCCAAAAATTCGGAGGCATTTGAATTTGTTTACTATGGTAAACATTCAAAATGGAAAGTCGGGTTTTTTTTACCCGGGATGCATTTTGAAAATCATTTGCCGATTTGTAAAATCGATATATCCCTTATGAAAGATCCTATTTTCAATCCGAAAAATGTTAGCAACTCGGAAGTATGTCTAGTATTTCATATGATTTTTTCAGATTTTTACGATTTTTTTTTATATCTGACAAAAATCCGAGAGTTCGGGACACATGTCAGAGCCTAATTTGGGTCTCTGAGATCTTGGATCGACTTAGGGCTATGGTTTCTCTTTGTGTGTTGCTCCAAATCCGAAGATGTAAAAAGTGAAAGTTGTGTCCGAGATGTCCTCTGTTTGCATCTGAAATCCTGTGATTTGTAGAACAGTGTTGTCCCCTGCTTTGGATTTTTCTTGTCAGTCCTTTGTTTTGCTGCATTTGTCTGTTCTGTTAGTTTAGGCAGGAATAGTTATATTTGTATCTGTGTTTCCGTTGATCAAATGCCAAAGTCATAAACATGAGCGTTGTTCATGTAGGTGTCGTGCATAACTCTGATTAATTGCATAAATTTCAATGGCTGTTTGATATTGTTTTAGCGTTTTACATCAGATTAGTGTGATTTTTACCTCTGTCATAACTAAACCCCTGTTATTGAACTCATCATGGCTCAAATCCCGAGGCTGTAAAAACCAAAAATGTTCCACTTCGGGTCTTTTATCAGTCTGCAAAATATCATAAGTTTCCATGGTGTAAATCTTGCATTATCATATTAGGCATTGCATTTGGTTTGGATCCATAGGCAAAATCCACCATTTTCGGACTTTCTTTAAATTTTAGCATTTAAATCATATCATTTTGTGATTTTTAACATTCTAGACTGTTTATCAGAGTAAGTAGATGCTTTATACCGAATTTGGTGCAATTTGGAATCCATTTGAGGTTCGGATTAGCCATAATACCAAAACAGGGTCCCGCAGGACCCGGATCCAAGTGAAAAACAAGCGAAATTTGCTATTTTGTCTAAATTTCAAAATGTCAAATTCTGATTTTATAGTCATAATGTGTTTAGCAGCATGTCATCATGCCTCATACTGCATTTTATCATCATTGGATTCAATTTGAATTTCAAAATCTCAATTTTACCAAGTTTTCTTTCAAAAAACCCTTATTTTAAAGGTATAACTTTATAATTAGGGGTATTTTGGTCATTTTGACCACCATTCCGAATTTCAAATTATTTTTTACTGAATTTCCTGCATTTACATCATTTCAAATATCAAGGAAGCATGAGAATAGGGTTTATATCCAATTAAATCCAATGATTTCATGATATTATTGGAAAATCTTGGAAAAACCCACATATTTGAGCTAACCTTATTTCAAGTTTGGCAGGGACATTCAAAAGAAGGAGCTGAAGTCTGCAAATTTCTTTTATTTCCTTTATTTAATGATGTAACAATGTAAATTTTGGAATAAGAGAGTTAATTTATGCTTAGACTAGGATGCATATCATATAGTTTGAATTATGCAATACCCTGCTTATATGATTCATGCATTTTATTTCAAAAGCACTATGGATGTTCACGAATGGAACGTGCACCAACTCTTAGGGAGTTGATGGACTCGGTGGGATCCATATTTACGGCCCTAGTCGGAATATGGACGAGACCCAGATCCGTCATCTTTCTACTAGTCACATTGAGCCTACACTCTTAGGCTATCTTAAAATGCACATCATATTTTCAAAGTTTTCAAAATCATGTGCATCAAATCAACTAGGTTCTGAACATATTCATGGCCACAGTCAGAATATGTGAAGGATTTATTTGGACTTAATGCACATTTTTCAACCAATTCCTCAGAAAGTCTTTTCAAAGGGCATTCATTTACTCATATCATTTGCATCATGAAATCATCGATTTTCCCAAGATTTTCTCAATATTTTCTTAAGAAAACTTCATTCTCAAGAAATCGATTTCTCAAAAAACTCTAAGGATTTTTCAAAATTGGTTTTCCAAAGACAAGTTTTCCACAGTTTTCTCTGGAAAATGATATTTTCTTAAGAGATTCAAAATAGTTTTCCAATCTTTCTCCAAGATCCAAAATCGATTTCCAAGTATTTCAAAAGGTAAAATTCCCAGGATTTCGATTCCCCAAGTTTTGAATTTCCTTCTCCAATGAGTTTTCTTATAAATCTTCCATCATTTTCCTAAGAAACTCTCAAAGTCCAAGTTTTCCTAAGAAGTGTTTCCCTTTTCAAAAGGTTCATCTTTTCTCAAGAATCACTCCCATTTTCCCAGGATTTTCAACTATTCCTGATTTTCTCACATCTTTATAAACTTTCTCAAGATTTCAAATCTTTTCATCTGAGTTTCTTGAGAAATTGACTTTCATCATTTTCCTGAGAAATGCTTTTCCAACTCCAAATATTTTCCAAGTATACATCATGTTTTCCCAAGCTCCATTTTCCAAAATCTCATAGCACATGCCTGAATTCTCTGTGCATTTAGGATAGGACATAACTTTGATGATTTAACTAAGTCAAGCATAGTTTTGGTCCTTGGTTCGATTACCCCTGTTAAAGGCGGCAGGAACGGTCGAACCTCGTACCGACAGGTCGAGCCCCATCCCATGGATTTTCCCACAATTTTCAAAACGGAGGCGAGTATTTCAAAACAATTTCCAAAATCCGGTCAAGTTTGAAGCGCGAAAGCATTTTCCCTCTTTCTCTTCCGCAAGGAAGGGAAGATGGGGAAAAATTTCGCGACGATAACAGGTTTGGCGACCGTGATGGGACCTGTCCTTGTCTGACCTAAATTATGCTTGACTTAGTTCAATTATCGAAATTATGTTCACAAAATGTCAGCTTTTACTTTCAATATCATGTGAGCCTAGGAGCCTAGATTCTGACCTAGCTGACATTGATTGCATATAGCTTAGGCATGGTTTGGTAGGACTATATTGAGGAGAAATTTTCATGCTCACGTAGACTTAGGTCTAAATACAACTCTCCTCAATTTAGGATCTGAATGCAAACAATGGTATGCTTCTTCAAAGATTTTCAAAAGTCTATCTCTCTAGGATTTAGAGCCATCTATTTCTTGCATGTGATCATTTTTTAAAATCTCCCTTACCTATCATTACCCGGTCTTCACGTTGCTGGGCTCTCTTCCAGAACCATAGTTCGGGACAGAGCCCCACAACTGGGCCAACTATTTGGGTTAACACCCCCCTACCACGTACCGCGGGCCACAGTCCGAAGTATATCGATAGGCGCTCAAGGATGTTGGAAAACCTTACCTTAGAACCGGAGTTGAAATTCTATGCCACGTACCTCGGATTTTGATTCGGGTATATCGGCATAACTGGATTGGACAAAGATGATCTGAACCTAGAGTTAGGATTAAGGTCCTACAGCTGTTTTCAATTGATGCATCTAGAGTCAGCCTTTTAGGGAGTGCTGAATGTGCATAAATGTTTGTGCAGGATGTGATTGTATGTATGATTTTCTCAATTCTTTATATTTTCCAATGTTTTTTTAACTTATTAGGCCTTTTCCAAATATCCTTATTTTCCACAAGATCTTCTTCTCAAACCCTGGATGATTTTTTCCAAATATCCCATTTCTTCCAAAACTCCAGGCGATTTTACATTATACCTTTCTACTGGATCTCGAATTTCCAGCTGCATTTTTATCCTGCCTGCAAAAATTTTCAAAATTTCTCACATTTTCCTAAGTCTCATTCTGAGTCTTTCTCTGTTTTCAGTTCGATGGCATCCAGTTAAGTCGATCCTATCTTTCCTGAAGGTCACATCTCCTTCGAGGTGCGACAAGGTCGTCCTGAACATCGAGCCCTTAGCACCGAAACTTTCATTCCCCGGTGGTATTATTCCTGGCTAAAGAGCTTTTCCCGAATGTTCCCGGACCATTTGAGCGAGTGCGGATTAGAGCTGGCATCAGCAGTCGGAAAGCAGACCATCAATGGCAACCTGATCCATGCAATGGCGGAGCGATAGAATCCTCAAACGTGTACCTTCTGGTTCCCATGGGGAGCAATGACCATTTTAATGGATGAATTTTCAGAAATCATGGGATTACCAGAACCAGCCGGTCAACCAGGAGACCCATTAGAGCATCAATTCCTTATTAATGTCAAGGGTTTGGACCCCCGAGACTCCTTAGCTCGTATGACAGGCCGCCGATCCTGGCCCCTGATCCAGTTAGAAGGAAATGAATATGTTGACCTACTTGAGTTGTACCGCCAGTACGAAACCTTCATGGAAGTCAGTTCGCTATCAAGGACAGCCAAAGAAAGGATTCAGAATGCGATGGTTCTGTGCACTGTAGGATTATCCCTCTTCCCAGATGGACAAAACTACATGGACATCAGAATAATTCAGCTCATGAGAAGATGGGGGAGTCGACAGACTAATCGCCTCTCTATAGCCATGGCAGCGCTCGCCTTCTTATATCGTGGTTTGACCCGATTCTCGCTTGGAGAGTCCATTTTAGTTGAAGGATGCATCTACGCACTTCAGTCCTGGTTTTTCCAACACGTTCCAGCCCGAGCAAGCTCTTTCAGATACAATGGTCAAGAACTCCTTCCAGTGGCACAGTACCGGTCTATGATCAACAACATTCAAGAGGATGACGTTGTTTGGGACTATTTTGATCGACAAATATCTCCTCCCAGATATACCTACGCTTATGGCAAGCGGTTCAAGTTGCTAGGACCATTCTTCTGCACTTACTACCAACCAGAGAGATGTGTTCGACAGTTCTCCCAGAGGCAGCAGTACGTCGAAGCTCGCTTGTTATCAGGAGTTATGGCAGAGTTTGATCTCACTTCCGCACAATGGTCCGGGGCATATCATTCTGCCCGCTACAGTTGGGATTCCTTTGTCTCTCTTAAAATCTTTCCTGGTCCTAGAGTGTCTGCCGACTATCGTGAATGGTGGCAAATCGTCTGTCCTCCACCTCTTTGTCAAGATCAATAAAATCTTATTCTTCTCAAATTCTCTTTCCTTCTATTGTGGTTTGACGACCTCGCCTAGGTAACAAGGCATATTTTCGTTGTTTATCTCTTTTGCAGAAAGAATGACAACACAATTGTCGTGATTCCCACGACGACTCAGTCCCTAGTAATGGGACATCTTTTCCAAATTGTCTACCATATTTTTCAGTAAATATTTCTTCCAAAAGCTAATTCCTTCATAATCTAATCAGGTCTTTGCCCTGCAGAGAGCATCTGTACCATTTGATGGTTGAGACAAGATCAGGAAAAAGAACCACGGCATCCCAGTACTCGTCAGCCTCGGAAGAAGAGATGAGTTCCTCTCGATCTGAGAAGAGTCGAGAGCAGCAGCAAGAAGACGATGGCATAGACCCTCAAATGTATGCCATGTTCAGAAAAATGATGAACAAAATGATGAATGAGCAGCCCAGGACCAGCTCAGAAAGGAATCCATTCAGAGAAAAGTTTCATGGTCGTAGGAGTAAGAAGGCTCCCAAGAAGCAGATCCAGCCAGAAGAGATTTCAGATGAATCAGATTCCACTGAAAATACTGATGAAGAATATGAGGTGCCTCCGGCATTTCAGAAGCGGGGCCAAAGCAAAAGCCGTAGATCAAAGAGCAGAGATAAAGAAGAGCCTTTGCAAGCGCAGTTTAAAGAAATGGCCCGAGTTGTCAAGGATCTGCAAGCCCGCGACAAGGGCAAGAAAGTCTTCACCAGTGAGGACTTTTATGACGGCTTAGAAGGGGATGATGATCTGGAAAATCTCTCCCGAAAATTCATCAAATTCGATGGTTCTGGCGACCCAAAAGCTCATCTCGCCACCTTCTTTGCTGAATGCTCTCGGTTTAAGAGGGATAACCGAGCATTGTTTCTATGCTTCCCCCGCAGCTTGGAAGGAGTTGCAGCCAAATGGTATGCTGAGCTTATCAACCCCATCGAGCTCAAGGAGTTCGACAAAGTTGTGAATCTGTTTATTGAACGCTTCTTGTTCAACACAGAAGCGCTGCCTACACTGAGTCATCTCTGCAATTTAATGCAGAATGAGAATGAAAAAGCACGGGACTTCATTCACAGGTGGAGATCAGCCTGTAATAAGATGAGAGATCCTATCTCGGAAAGGCATGCATTGTCCCTGATCCTCAATAATTTTTCGCAGCCGTTAAGAGGATTAATCTCCACAGCGCCGTCCAGGACCTTCATTGAGTTGACTGAACGAGCCGAATGGCTCGAGCTAAGTGTGGAAAATGGAGTCTATGAAGGCTTCACCTTTTCCAAGAACAACTCCCAAGGTGAGCAGAAGAAGAAAGCTCACTTCACTTATTCTGCCAGCAACAGCAACAAAGGCCAAAATCGATACAAAGGGCAGAAGAAAGATTCCTGCTACGGC
The DNA here is from genome assembly GCF_984573655.1 of Nuphar pumila. NCBI lineage: Eukaryota > Viridiplantae > Streptophyta > Magnoliopsida > Nymphaeales > Nymphaeaceae > Nuphar > Nuphar pumila. The sequence continues at coordinate 32,983,234 of NC_143257.1, forward strand.
ACAGGCAGTTCGAACAACAAGGATCAGAAAGCAAAGCCGGCTTCTCAGTACAGCAAGCCTCCGCAGCAGGATCAAGGACCGAAGCTGCGCGAGAAAGCAAAACATGAAGGATGGAGCTACGACAGAAAATTTACTCCTCTTGACCAATCACTCGTGGACGTGCTCGAATACATGCTATCAAAAGAAATGGTTAAATTGCCCAGATTGGCCGATCCCCCTGTGCCCATGGGGAAATGGAAAGATCAGTTCTGCAAGTTCCACAGGACAGTGGGACACAACATTGAAAACTGCTTTGTTCTCAAAAACATCATACAAGACCTCATTGAAAAAAATCTTCTAGTGGAAGGAGAAGAAGAAGAGAAAATGGACATTCTCAATCACCCCTTCCCTTCACACACCACAGCAGTAGTATCTGCACAACCATTTCTACCGCATGAACATATCAAGCCATGTTCTGCGCAAGATCTCCAAGTTCAACATCAGGTGACGGTGCTACGACAAGCAGCTCCAGATTCCAAGAAGATGGACTTAATTTCAGCATTCGATAAAATGAAAGTTGCGGAAGCACCTGTGAAGTCAGTTCCCAAATCAAAAGGAACTCCTGACTTCTTCAAGCAAATCGTTAGACCCAGGCTGGAGAATTCAAGTCAGAAGCCTCTGACCGCTTTATCCAATGTCTCCATCCTTGACTTAGCCAAGAATTCTAGCAAGCACCAGCAAGTACTGGATGATCTGCTCAGAAAAATCAAAGTTAAGCCCAGTACCACTCCAGAAGACATGACACAGATTGTGAACTCTGCCATGACCAATGCGTCATTCACCTTCTCAGATGAGGACCTTCCAAAGCCTCATTCCTTTCATAATAATGCCTTGTACATTGTCGTTCGAGTCAGAGGAATGACGGTTCCCCATGTGCTGGTCGATGGAGGTAGTAGCCTCAACATATGTCCCGAAATGACCGCAAAGGCATTAGGGATCAAGGATGAAGAATATATTCCAGACCCTATCACCATCTATGGGTTTGACAACCATGGTCAAACGGCACAAGGGCAAGATATTTCTGGAAGTGTTTATCAACTATTCGGTGCACTCCGTCCTTTTCTATGTGGTTAATGTACCACCAACCTACAACTTGCTGCTCGGAAGGACGTGGATTCATAATGCTAATGCAGTGCCTTCCACTCTCCATCAATGTGTGAAGTGGTCAAAAGGTGGGATGATTACCACAATATTGGGAGAAGACCCAGAAGAAAGGCTCCCGCAGCCCATGATTCCCCGGTCATCGTTCAATGCGGACATTCCTAGCATCAGGGAAAGTGAAGAGATCAGTCACGGAGAAAATCGAGAAATACTTCGGGCGTCATCAGAGACATCTCTGCACACAGTAGCCACGACACGATGGAAAGGTCCTCAATTCTTCAAGGTTGGAGGTCGAATCGACTACAGCACCATTAAGGATCATCCCTTGTTTCCTCAATTCATGAAGTCAAGAAAGGGATTCGATTTACTCCTGAAGCATGGCTATCAACCCTTCAAGGGACTCGGCAAGAACGAAGATGGCCGCATCGAGCCAATGATCCAGAAACATCGTCCCCACAGAGCAGGACTAGGGTTCTCTTGAGGAAGCTCATCAAGGAAGACTGTTTTTGTCAAAGGGGCACAATGAAGACCATTTGTTATTGTCCTTCTATTCTATTCCAAATAAATGTCTCATTTTACCAATGTCACTGATCAATTCAATCAATAAAGTTCCAAGTTTCTTTATCTGTCCGGATGCCATCTACTCCCTTTCTGTCTGTCTCATCATTTTATAATTCAATGCCATTTTATGCATGGTTCTCTTCAAATGATTGCTTGTCTTACTATAGGCCGATTTGTCTGAACCAGATTTCTTCTCCAAAATTTCAGAATGACTTCTCGGACAATCAAGAAGCTCGTTCTCAATCCCAAGGCCTTTCAGAAGTCGACAGCAATTCACAGAATCAAAGCAAGCACCGGAAACGATAAAGTTGCAAAGCAGCCTGATGATTGTGTAAAATATGATCAGTCTCTTCAGGAATTACCGGAGTTCGCCGCAGTTCAGAAGCAGGACGAACCATCTCCTCTAGTACAAGATCCAACTGAAGGTGTCAATATCGGTTCAGAGGAAGATCCCAAAATTCTCCAGATCGGAACCAGTCTGAGTCCGGAAGAAAAGAAAAGGCTTACAGATTTTCTCAAGCGGCATGAAGAAGTGTTCACATGGACATATGAAGACATGCCAGGCTTAGACCCCAAATTAGTCGAACACCGTCTTGTGTTAAAGCCGGATGCTAAGGCAGTCAAGCAGAAGCTGAGAAAAATAGATCCCAGAATAGAACAACAAGTCAAAGAAGGACTTGAAGATTTGCTCAGAGCAGGATTTATTCGAGCTATTGACTACCCAGATTGGTTAGCCAATATCGTCGTCGTCGTCCCAAAGAAAAGTGGCAAAGTAAGGATCTGCATAGACTTCAGAGACCTCAACAAGGCAACTCCGAAGGATGACTATCCACTTCCAAGCATCGATCTTCTAGTCGATAGCACGGCAGGACATGCCATGTTCTCTTTCATGGACGGATATTCCGGCTACAATCAGATTAAGTTGGCCGCCCGCGACCAATCAAAAACTTCCTTTACTACGCCTTGGGGCACTTTCTGCTACACAGTTATTCCTTTTGGGCTCAAGAATGCTGGAGCAACATATCAAAGTGCGATGGCTGTTATCTTTCACAATCAAATGCGCAAAATCATGGATGCATATGTTGATGATATTCTCGTGAAATCTAAAGAGGGAGAAGATCACCTCGAAGCGCTTGATCAAGTCTTTAAGCGACTCATCCTTTATAAGTTACGGCTTAACCCGCAAAAATGTGTCTTTGGAGTCGAATCAGGCAAACTGTTGGGTTTTCTGGTAAGCAAAAAGGGAATTGAAGTTGACCCGACCAAAGCCAAAGCTATCATTGATATGCCACCCCTGAAGAATCTCAAAGAACTACGTAGCCTTCAAGGACGTATGAAGTCAATCCGGCGATTCATTTCCAATTTGGCGATGAGATGTGAACCCTTCAACCACTTACTCAGAAAAGGAGTGAAGTTCGAATGGGGACCAGAATGCCAGCAATCGTTCGATCGAATCAAGAAGTATCTTCTCAATCCTCCTATCTTGAAGCCGCCATAATTGGGAAAACCTCTTTTATTATACATCTCAGTTAATCAAGTCGCATGCGGCGGATTCTTGGCGCAATACAAAGAAGGCAGCTTGATAGAGCACGCCATCTATTATGTGAGTAAGACTTTCATAGATTATGAAAAGAGATACTCTCAAATAGAGAAGACCTGCCTAGCTCTGGTATGGATGTGTCAGAAGCTAAGACACTACCTGCTAGCAACAGAAGTCAAAATTTTGTCTAAACTCAATCCTCTCAAGTATATCTTAGAGCAACCTTTCCTCAGCGGACGAGTCGCAAAATGGCAAGTCTTACTGATGCAGTATGACTTAGAATATGTCTCGCAGCAATCAATCAAAGGCCAAGCAATTGTAGATCAATTGGCGGATTTTTCCCTGGCCGAAGAAGTGAAAGCCGAAGATGACTTCCCTGATGAGCAAATTTGCAATATCCAGCAATTTCCAGTCTGGAATTTATTTTTCGATGGTTCTAAGCACATGGCCGGAATAGGCATTGGAATCTTATTAATCACTCCTGAGAAGGAGATGATTCCATTTTCTCTCAAGTTAGATTTTCAATGTACTCACAATATGGCTGAATATGAAGCCCTGATTCAAGGTCTAAAGATTCTATTAGACTTCAATGTCAAGAGAGTACATGCCTACGGTGACTCATTACTTGTTGTCAATCAAGTTCGAGCCGAATGGCAAGTCAAAGATCCGAAGTTATTTCCCTATCAGAAAATTGTTTCAGCTCTCGTCAGCAAGTTCGAAGAATTTCAGTTATTCCACATCAAGAGAGATTTTAATCAAGTGGCCGATAGCCTAGCCAGTTTAGGCTCCATTATGGCATTCAAAAATGGAGAATCTTGTCGCTCTTTTGAAATCGGTAGACTTGACCAACCTGCTTTCATTCCAACGGAACAAGTAAACCAAGCTGAGCAAAGGAAGAAGCCTTGGTATTACAACATCAAAACTTTCATAGAAACTTGTGAGTTTCCTCCAGAACTCTCAAAGATAGAGCAGCGAGCAATCCAGCGTATGTCTACTCGATACTTCATTTTGGCCAATGTCCTCTATCATCGTGGATTCAGTTCAGAGTATTCCAGATGTTTAGATGAAGACGAAGTCAAAGAAATCGTGCGAGAAGCACACGAAGGTATCTGTGGTGGCCACGTCGGCTACCAAACCCTTGTCAAGCAAATCATAAGAGCAGGGTACTACTAGAAGACTATGCAACAAGACTGTTATCATTATGTGAAGAAGTGCGTACAATGTCAGATACACACACCTTCTATCCATGCTCCGGCAACTTATTTACAGTCTGTTGTTTCTCCATGGCCGTTCTCCATGTGGGCCTTCGATGTCGTAGGTCCCATCACTCCTTCAGCTTCAAATGGCCATAAATATTTCCTTGCCGCAACAGAATATTTCACCAAGTGGGTAGAAGCCATCAGTCTCCGCACAGTAGAAGGCCGACACGTGGTCTCTTTTATTCACAAGAACATCCTTTGCCGTTTCGGCATCCCGCATGACATTGTGTCAGACAACGGCAGTCATTTCAAGAATGAAAAGATGAAGACATTCTGTTCAAAATTCAAGATCTATCACCATTTTTCAGCTCCATATTATCCTCAAGGGAATGGTCAGGCAGAGGCCACCAACAAGATTTTAATTCGTATCTTGGAGCGAACTGTGAAAACAGGCCGTGACTGGCATGAGAAGATCGACGATGCACTGTGGGCCTATAGGACCACCATTCGTACACCAACGAATGCTACCCCATCAAAACTGGTCTATGGAACAGAAGTAGTATTGCCGCTACATGTTCAGAAGCCCGCTTTGAAATTTGCTTCACTTCTGCAATTACCTCTTGATCAATACCAGCAGCAGCAACTAGTGCAACTAGACTTACTCGACGAGAGAAGGCTAAAAGCAGCAGAGCATGCTCAATCCTATCGTCAGAGAGTAGCCAGGCAATATGCGAAATCTATCATCGAAAGAAGATTCAAAGTCAATGATTTAGTACTTCGATCCACAGCTTATCTCAAGCATCTTCCCGGCGGCAAATGGTCGCCAAATTGGGAAGGTCCCTATGTTGTCAAAGAAGCATTACCCCGCAACTCATATCGGCTCATCAATGTTGATGGGGTAGAATTGCCAGATCCTATTAATGCTCGACACTTGAAAAAGTTTTATACTTGAAACATTTATTCTCCTCTTGTAATCCTTCCTGTTTTCCTTCAAATAATGATCCAACTTTCTTTCCCAGTTACACTGGGGCATTTTAAAATTTTGTTCTATATGCAGGCAGGATAAACAAATCCCTCATTTCATGCACGTGTGCATTCATATGCATCAATTCATATTCATTTGCATTCAACTGCATTAACAACAATCTGGTCAGTATTGGGATTTCAACAAACAGTCCCATCACAATTCCTAATGATTCAAAATCAAAAGGTCATCACCAATACTGAACCAAAACCCAGCGCTCGAACTGGTATTATTCCAAAATCCAGTACTCAAACTGGCACATTTTCAAAATCCCAATTTTTCAGAAAATCGAGTTCCGACTCGGGTTTTATTCAAATCATTTTCATCTGTTGATCCGAGTTCCGACTCGAGATCTCTCTATACATTCGAGCTCAGATTCGAGCTCCTCATTTTCATTTGTTGATCGAGTTCCGACTCGTAATCTCATTATCTTATTCGAGCTCAGATGCGAGCTCTTCATTTTCTCTTGTTGATCCGGGTTTCGACTCGAGATCTCTTTAGTTACTCGAGCCTTGACTCGAGCTCTTTATTTTCTTCTGTTGATCCGGGTTCCGACTCGTGATCTCTGTATTTATTCGAGCTCTGACTCGAACTCATCATTCTCCTTTGATTGATTCAAGTCATTTCAATCATCAGGGTATGTCAATTGCTCAAAATTTGATATTTTGCACTCCAAATTTCAATTTAAATCCTCAAATCAGGCAATTCTCCAATTTCGACCTCTGGGTCACCCGATTTTCAATTCTCAATTTCAATTACCAATCTCAATTTCGACCTTCGGGTCAATCAATTTCCAATTCTCGACCTTCGGGTCTATCAATTTCCAATCCTCAACCTTCGGGTCAATCAATTTCCAAATATCGACCTTCGGGTCAATCGATTTCCGATTTTCGACCTTCGGGTCAATCAATTTCCAATTTTCGACCCTCGGGTCAATCAATCTCCAAATTTTCGACCTTCGGGTCACCCAATTTCCAAATTTCGACCTTCGGGTCACTCAATTCACAATTTCGACCCTTTGGTCAAATCAATTCTCAATTTCGACCGCCAGGTCATCCAATTTCGACCTTCGGGTCATTCAATTTCCAACAACCAATTTTCCGATTTCCAATTTCGACCTTTGGGTCAATCAATATCAATATCCAATTTCAATCATTTTCTCTTGCGAGAGACCCTTTTTAGGGAGAGTTCGAGGGAGCTCGTTCTTTTCGCATGCTATCCAATTCGTTCACTTAGCCCCTTTTCAGGGAGTGTTTGAAGGGACTCGCGTCTTTGTGAACCGTTTGCAAAACAATTTCCAATTTCACACGAGAAACCCTTCTTAAGGGAGAGGCTCGACGGAGACTCGTTTTTCTTGTGACCCCCCAATTTCATACTAGGCCATCTTCGTCATGAAGGACCCCCCTCTGCAGGGAGAGTGTGATGGACTCGTTCCTTTCATGACCCAATTTTCAGACCTCACTATTATCGGCCCCCTTTCCATAAGAGAAGCCTAACACTAGGGAGCTTTGACGAAAGCTTAATTTCTCTTCGAAAGTTCATTTTGCAAACACCTCCTTTTTAGGGAAGAGAGGAGTATTTCCCATTTCCCATTCAGGTAAGGGCTAAACCTGAGTCTCTCTTTTGGGGAAAAAGAGAGGAGAATTTTCGTCACGGATGTGTTGAGCCGAACTTCAAATACTCATTTTCACCAAGGATTTTAAGAAAATTTTGTCAATTTGTCAATCAATTGTTGATTTTAGAATCTTTATTGTATAAATCTTTATTTCAGTTTACCGTCAGCATTACTCCCAAAAGAGTAAAGCTTTTGCGAAAAGAGATTCAAACTTCAAATTCTTTCTATTGGCCAACCAAAAGGATGAAGGATAAGTCCTCGATATGGCCAGAAAAGAAGATTCAATGTTATTGAAAAGTCGTAGGTGATCGATATTGATCGCAGTCAATGGCACATCTTTAAAGGCTATTCTTGTAAGGACGAGGCAGTGAAAATATCCTGAGCGCTAGAAAAAGAGAGAATCATCCAAGCCCTGTCTCCTCGGAATTACCTAAGCTGCAATTAAGTATCCGCAAAAGGGATCTCTCACCTGTCGTCAAGATGAAGGCGAATTAGGCGAGTAGACCCCCGGGGCCAAAGAAGATTCGAAACATCTCCAAGATGACGGAGTTTGTGACGGATCCTTCCAGAGAAAGTCCAAAGCACTGTCGAGATGAAGGCAGATGCGATGAACCTCTCGACAATCCCTAAAAGATATTTAATTTCAGCTATCAGCCAAAGATCTCCAAACCCATCGTCCAAGAAGGATCGAAACATCTCCAAGTTGAAGGAGTTTGTGACGTACCCTTCCCAAAAGAGAGAAAGAGAGGAAAAATAAAGAGAGAAAAAGTCAGAATATCTCCAAAATAAAGGAGAATGCAGCCAAAACCCAGAGAGCCAAAAGAGTGCAGAAAGATTATCAAGAGAGAAGCTCTCAGGATATCAAGCTGCCAGATCTATCAAGAATCTTCTTTAAATTTGTGAAATTCTATTATCAATACTCTTTCATCAATTGCTTTCATAATATCAAATTCTTTTTCCTGCTCATATCAAGGAAATTGATAGCTTCCTTGAAGAAGGTCAATTGCGAGCAATTTGGATTTCAAGTCTCGATTCTACGAAGTGAACCTTGTTTGAAGGTAATGCTTTGGGTAGAAAAGAAAGAATATCTCTGCAACAATGTGCAACATTTTAAAAAATTTTGAATCAACAGCAAAATTTCTAACATTTTGACAATATTTTCTAGCTATCCTGACGTGAAGTGAGAGCTTGGTGTCCACTTTCGATGCATCCTGACACCAATTTTAAATCCCTCCTAAGAACTTGATTCCTTCCCTTCTTTGAGAGCATGAACTCTCAGATTGCACACTTCCCTGTGTCCCCACTGTCCCACCATAGACAGTTCCATTTCGGTTCGAGGTTGAACCACCGATCATTTCTCGCAAAAGGCAATTTCAAAAGCCGATTTTAGTCTCAGCAATGAGACGCCCAAAATCAATCCCTTTTCAAGCTTTAGGGACCCCATTTTCCTTCCTTTTGCAAAACCCCTGTCGGATTTACTGTGCAAAATCCGAAGGTTCCATCATGGTCTCTTCCTTCGAGGATTCCATTTCATTTTTCGCCCGATCAGGATAAGGGTACAAACCTGAGCCTCCATCGACGAGGTATTTCATTTTCCGCCCGATCAGGATAAGGGTACAAACCTGAGCCTCCATCGACGAGGTATTTCATTTTCCGCCCGATCAGGATAAGGGTACAAACCTGAGCCTCAATCAAAGAGGTATTTCACTTTTCACCCGATCAGGTTAAGGGTACAAACCTGAGCCTCATTCAAAGAGGTATTTCATTTTTCCGCCCAATCAGGTTAAGGGTACAAACCTGAGTCTCATGTTATGAGATATTCCATCCCCAATCAGGTTAAGGGTCAAACCTGAACTTCGTTTCATGTGAGGTATTTCAGTCCCATCCAGGTCAAGGGCATAAACCTGAACTTTGCTCTCACAGAGCAAATCTTTCCTCTTCATTCTCCGTTTCATATCTACCATCCTCCTCGGGCTAATTTCTTCACACTCAGTCAGATCCTTCTAACTGGGGTATTTTTTATGTATGGCCCAAATTTGGTGTGTTTTTCTTTGCCACTAAGCTCGGCCAAGAGCCGGCTTAGTAGCAAAGAGGGGCATCTGTAAACACCCCAAATTTTCACTCACCTCCCCGACATTTTCACCAAACATCATCATCCAGCCTCTGAAATCGCTGGAGGGCAAAATGGTCATTTTCTGAACCCGAACCTTGCAAAAGTCCAAATCTCATCTCAAACTCTCAAAATTTTCCTATTTTAGCTCAGATGGTCAAAATTTTATTCCTGACAGGAGACAGACATCTCCAAAGTCTTGGTTCAAGATTGCATTTCATAAGACATGACATTGCATATCATTGCATGAGCATTTCAAATCATTGCACTGCACAACATGTCATTTCGAGGTCCAGAACTCTTGATTTCAAAATTTTCAATCCAGATTAGAATTTCAACTCTTTTCAAAATTGATTTCAAAACCCTGGGTCTTCAAAATTATCAAATCTTCCCATTTTACCCCCAGGACTCTGAATTTCAAAATATTTCCTCAGGAAAACAATCTGGATAGTTTTCAATATGGATTTCAGCCACTTCATCTCAGATTTTGCCATTTTGTCAACAATTTCAAATATCTCCTTTTTACAAAATCGCCCCACAAGGGCCAACTCTTTCCAAAAATTTTTATTTTACCAATTATTCCAGATTTTATGAAAATTCCAAAAAGAAGTTATTGTTTTATCCTCATTTCAATAAAGAAGCAATGTGGGACCCACACTGAGGTGGTGTCACACAAGCTTTCCTTTTGAAAATTTGAATTTTGAAAAACCCAAAAATATAGGAGCCTTGTCCCCTGGATTGGCGCCACTTGTCTTTTCTCTCTCCTCCCATTTCCATGCCAAGTGTCAGTGTGGGGCTACCTTAAGAAGCCGCCACATGTCATCCCATTTATCTGTCATGTGTCACCCTATCCATCCTGTGCCATGTGTCATTCCAAGACTGCCAGGAGATGCCAAGTGTCATAGGTTGTCCTGTCTAGAAAAAGTGGAGCTTGTCTCCTCTGAGGTGGCGCCACTTAGAGTGTGTCTCCTGCAGGGGACACGTGTCAACCTCTCCCTCCTTCTAAAAAAGTAGCCTGACACATGTCTCTTCCTACTTTTCTGAGAAAAGTAGGAGACATGTGTCACTCCTAAATTCCTACAGAAAAGGTAGGCTTGTCTCCTCTGAGGTGGCGCCATCTGGAGTGTGTCTCCTGCAGAGGACACGTGGCAAGCTCTCATTTCCTCAGAAAAAGTAGACGCCATGTGTCGTTTCCTGCTTTCTTCAGAAAAACTAGAATTCAAAAGTTCAAAACTCCTCATAGGTGGCACAAATCCTGAACTTCTACCTTTTCCAGGTTGTCTGAGATGGTGCCACATGGCCTGACCCACCTTCTCTCCCCTCTGCCACGTGTCATTCTCTGCTTCTTTCAGAAAAAGTAGATGACACATGTCTTCTCCCTACTTCTTTCAGAAAAGTAGGAGACACATGTCACTCCTGGCCTTCTTCAGAAAAAGCAAACCATTCAAAATTCAAACAAGGCACTAGGTGGCGAAAATCTTGAGCTCTGATTTCCCAGATGGCCTATGAGAGCGCCACATGTCCTTTCCCTCCTTTTCTTCCCTCTTGCCACATGGCATTGTAGGAGCCACCCTGAGGTGGCGCCACATGTCAACCCTCCATTCCTCCAGGGCCAACCTCCATTCGAATTTCAAACTTCCCCCTGAGGTGGCGCCATTTGAGAAAGCCTCTCCAGACAGCTGACACTTGTCCGCCACATGTCCAGACCTCCTTTCACCAGAAAAAGCAAAACTCAAATTCCCTTGAGGTGGCGCCTTTTGAGCCCACTGCTCTGACCTGCTGACATGTGTCAAACACCTTTTGAGGTGGCACCATTCCAGGACTCCACTTGGCTCCATTTTTATTTTTTATTTTATTTTTAATAAAGGTAGCCCACCATGAGGTGGCGCCACCTGAGGACTCCCTACAAAAGGTGAGTTTGAATTTCAAATTCCAAGAGAGCACCCTCTGAGGTGGCGCCATCTGGGAGTTCCCTGCAGAGAGAATCAAGCAAACTTTTGAAAAATTCCAAATTCCCCCTGCTGAGGTGTCTCACCCACAAAATTTCCATTTTTTTTATTTTTCTCAAAAATCAAAATAGCCTCATGAGGTGGCGCCACCTGAGGGCTCCCTGCAAAAGACAAATTCGAATTTCAAACCCCTCAAATGGCACCCCCTGAGATGGTGCCACATGGAGGGCTCAGATTGAACCTGTTTGAATTTCAAAAAATTTCAGAAAATTTATAAAAACAAGGGTTCACGCCCAGCCTGGAGAGATCATTTTTTTTTAGCTCTTGTGAACTTGGAAAATCCGACCTAGCCTTCCTAAAATCGGATTTTGAACTGTGGAAATCGTGCCCCCTTTGGCGCATTGAAGGAGGTGGAGTAAAGTTCGTGCAGTGGCCGATTCGATTCAAGCATAGGTCGATTTTGGTGAACCATCCGAAGCCCGAAGCAAAGGACGAAGAAAGCTCGTGATAGCCGCCCCTTTCAAGAGCTCCTACGCTGCGTAACGAAACAAGGTGCACTTCTTTTCCCATTGATTGGATTCCATAATTCGAATCTGGAGTCGTTTGAAGAAAGAGCTCATCCGAGGGATGGATTGAGCTATTCTCATAAAATGACATATATAAAAATGTTTCATTATGCTTCCTTGATGATTTTTAACATGCATGTAGTTAGCTAGATTTAATTTGCATTTTATTTCATTCATTTAGCACATTTCATGAATTAATTAGGATTAATTTAGCATTTATTTCAATTCTGCTTATTTTCAGTAGGTCTCTGTTTTTGTCAGTCAGTCCACATGTCATTTCATGCATTTATTTTTTATTAAAAATCCCCAAAACATCACGGAATGCGCCCTTAGGTGTCCCTGAAATTTTGCCAAAAATTCGGAGGCATTTGAATTTGTTTACTGCGGTAAACATTCAAAATGGCAAGTCGGGTTTTTTTTACCCGGGATGCGTTTTGAAAATAATTTGCCGATTTGTAAAATCTAGATATCCCTCTTGGGAGATCCGATTTTCAATCCGAAAAATGTTCTGAACTCAAAAGAATGTCTAGTTTTTCATATGATTTTTTCAGATTTTTCTGATTTTTTTATATCTGACAAAAATCCGAGAGTTCGAGACATGTGTCAGAGCCTAATTTGGGTCTCTGAGATCTTGGATCGACTTAGGGCTATGGTTTCTCTTTGTGTGTTGCTCCAAATCCGAAACTATAAAAAGTGAAAGTTGTGTCCAAGATGTCATCTATTTTCATCTGAAAGTCTGTGATTTTTAGAACAGTGTTGACCCCTGCTTTGGATTTTTCTTGTCAGTCCCCTGTTTTGCTGCATTTGTCTGTTCTGTTAGTTTAGGCAGGAATAGTTATATTTGTATCTGTGTTTCCGTTGATCAAATGCCAAAGTCATAAACATGAACGTTGTTCATGTAGGTGTCGTGCATAACTCTGATTAATTGCATAAATTTCCATGGTTGTTTGATATTGTTTTAGCGTTTTACATCAGATTAGTGTGATTTTTACCTCTGTCATAACTAAACCCCTGTTATTGAACTCATCATGGCTCAAATCCCGAGACTGTAAAAACCAAAAATATTCCATTTCGGGTCTTTTAGCAGTATGCAAAATATCATAAGTTTCCATGGTGTAAATCTTGCATTATCATATTAGGCATTGCATTTGGTTTGGATCCATAGGCAAAATCCACCATTTTAGGACTTTCTTTAAATTTTAGCATTTAAATCATATCATTTTGTGATTTTTAACATTCTAGACTGTTTATCAGAGTAAGTAGATGCTTTATACCGAATTTGGTGCAATTTGGAATCCATTTGAGGTTCGGATTAGCCATAATACCAAAACAGGGTCCCGCAGGACCCGGATCCAAGTGAAAAACAAGCGAAATTCGCTATTTTGTCTAAATTTCAAAATGTCAAATTCTGATTTTATAGTCATAATGTGTTTAGCAGCATGTCATCATGCCTCATACTGCATTTTATCATCATTGGATTCAATTTGAATTTCAAAATCTCAATTTTACCAAGTTTTCCTTCAAAAAACCCTGATTTTAAAGGTATAACTTTATAATTAGGGGTATTTTGGTCATTTTGACCACCATTCCGAATTTCAAATTATTTTTTACTGAATTTCCTGCATTTACATCATTTCAAATATCAAGGAAGCATGAGAATAGGGTTTATATCCAATTAAATCCAATGATTTCATGATATTATTGGAAAATCTTGGAAAAACCCACATATTTGAGATAACCTTATTTCAAGTTTGGCAGGGACATTCAAAAGAAGGAGCTGAAGTCTGCAAATTTCTTTTATTTCCTTTATTTAATGATGTAACAATGTAAATTTTGGAATAAGAGAGTTAATTTATGCTTAGACTAGGATGCATATCATATAGTTTGAATTATGCAATACCCTGCTTATATGATTCATGCATTTTATTTCAAAAGCACTATGAATGTTCATGAATGGCACGTGCACCAACTCTTAGGGAGTTGATGGACTCGGTGGGATCCATATTTACGGCCCTAGTCGGAATATGGACGAGACCCAGATCCGTCATCTTTCTACTAGTCACATTGAGCCTACACTCTTAGGCTATCTTAAAATGCACATCATATTTCCAAAGTTTTCAAAATCATGTGCATCAAATCAACTAAGTTCTGAACATATTCATGGCCACAGTCAGAATATGTGAAGGATTTATTTGGACTTAATGCACATTTTCCAACCAATTCCTCAGAAAGTCTTTTCAAAGGGCATTCATTTACTCATGTCATTTGCATCATGAAATCATCGATTTTCCCAAGATTTTCTCAATATTTTCTTAAGAAAACTTCATTCTCAAGAAATTGATTTCTCAAGAAACTCTAAGGATTTTTCAAAATCGGTTTTCCAAAGACAAGTTTTCCACAGTTTTCCCTGGAAAATGATATTTTCTTAAGAGATTCAAAAAAGTTTTCCAATCTTTCTCCAAGATCCAAAATCGATTTCCAAGTATTTCAAAAGGTAAAATTCCCAGGATTTCGATTCCCCAAGTTTTGAATTTCCTTCTCCAATGAGTTTTCCTATAAATCTTCCATCATTTTCCTAAGAAACTCTCAAAGTCCAAGTTTTCCTAAGAAGTGTTTCACTTTTCAAAAGGTTTATCTTTTCTCAAGAATCACTCCCATTTTCCCAGGATTTTCAACTATTCCTGATTTTCTCACATCTTTATAAACTTTCTCAAGATTTCAAATCTTTTCATCTGAGTTTCCTGAGAAATTGACTTTCATCATTTTTCTGAGAAATGCTTTTCCAACTCCAAATATTTTTCAAGTATACATCATATTTTCCCAAGCTCCATTTTCCAAAATCTCATAGCACATGCCTGAATTCTCTGTGCATTTAGGATAGGACATAACTTTGATGATTTAACTAAGTCAAGCATAGTTTTGGTCCTTGGTTCGATTACCCCTGTTAAAGGCAGCAGGAACGGTCGAACCTCGTACCGACAGGTCGAGCCCCATCCCATGGATTTTCCCGCAATTTTCAAAACGGAGGCGAGTATTTCAAAACAATTTCCAAAATCCGGTCAAGTTTGAAGCGCGAAAGCATTTTCCCTCTTTCTCATCCGCAAGGAAGGGAAGACGGGGAAAAATTTTGCGACGATAACAATGGGTCAGAGATTAGCAGAGGTGGGAGCACTGTTGAAGTTGCTGCCTCAAGTAATCAACCATCTCCTTTACAGCATCAGCATCGGTTGCCTCTTTGCCGACCCAACCTCATTCACTCAACACCCACATCAGAAATTTTGCTAGACTCAAAGCTTAAGGGACCTATTGAGGTTGATGTGCTAAAATAGCAAAGATGATGGTTTCATTCATCATCAAAAACCCTGTAATGATGCCTGGCTACATGTGCCCTGCTCATAAATATTTCAAAGCTATAGAGGAAAAACAAACCAGAAATCGAGTACCATGCGTTGCAAGGCATAAGGCAGAGGTCGATCACAGCTTGCTTGAGCTGTAGGCAAAAAGGTATGCAGTTTTGATTTCGAGCTATGTTCTTATTTGAATATATCAAAACCCATTCATGATTTCAAGACCACATCCTGTATGTACATTCAATGATATATAGTAAGTCCATATCTTAAAATTCGTTGGAGAATATTTTATAATTTGAGAGGTATGGCTCTGCATAGTTGAGTGTAAAAATAACATATGCATTCATGCATTTCCTGTTTTATGACCACTTGATTTCAATTTTTTGAATGCATGTCCAGTTGTAATTCGACCATTTACATAGCTCAAAAGAATTTATGATCCTATTAGAGGTTGCTCATTTGGCTTCATAACATCTCCATATTACACCTTGTATTTCTTAATTCATTTCATTCTTACATTTTTCATTCTTGTATTTCTTATCTTATTATATTTTCCATCTTTCATTTCATCACATTCTTGCATCCCCTATATCCATTAGTAATATGACGCATTATATATATATATATATATTGCTCATTGGATTAGACTTTATTATATGTATATAGGGTTTCTAACTCTGTTTTGCAGGGAATATGTGGAAAACGTCATTATTTGGGATTTGTATTTTAAATGTTGTAATAGTTAAATCTTAAATGAGAATTTACATTTCCTGTCTTAGATAGAATGAATGAGCATTATAAATGTCATAAATTGCTTATTTTTCATGCATTTTGCCTTTATTTCTCAAATTCTCACAAATGGCTACACGAATGGTACGTGCACCATTTTGTAAGAGGTAAATTAATCCTAAGTTGATGATTTACATCAACGGCCATAGTCGGGATGTAAACAAAACTTAGGTTTTTTATCTTTTACGAAATAACACTGGATCCACACTGGATCCGTTTTCAAAATTCATCATATTCTCCTTAAATGTTTTCTCCTTTTATCAGAATTTAACTTAAAATTAACTCAATATATATATCAATGGCCATAGTCAGGGTATATTGAGGGTTTATTTCATTTTAAATTTTATAAAAGCACCAAATGTATTTCATTATTCTCTTGGATTTAAATATAGATTATTATATAATACATTCAATGACCATAGTCAAGGATGTATTATATCTTCAATCTTATTTTAATTCATTTAAAGAATGAAATAGTTTTTTCAAAAATCCAATTTCAAATTCTTCAAATTCATTCATCATTTAGGATAGAACTACATCATATTTTCAAAATTCCCTTTTCAAAATTCCAAGTGATGTGAATATCTTCTTCAATCAATCTTCAATTCTTGTATAATCCAATTCATCTTTTCATTTTCAATTCTATTCCAAATCTCAATGTTCAATTTAAACTTTGAGATTTCAAAATTTATATTCAAAATTTCCAAATTCAAATCAGATTTCAAAGTTCAATTTGACTTTGAAATTCCAAATTCATTTTATATTCAAAACTCCATTCAAATTCAAAGTTCAATCTAACTTTGAGATTCTTGATTCATTTTCTAAATTCCAAATTCAAAGCTCCAAAATCAAAGTCCAATTTGACTTTGAAACTCATTTATTCTCAAATCAAGTCTGGAATTCCAAAGTTAGATCCAAATTACATCTCGGATTCCGGATTTTGGATCCAATTTCCATTTAGGATTCTAGAATCCAGAACCCAATTCTACATTGGATCTCAGACTTTAGATCCAAATCCATTTCATGGTCCAGAATCCAATTTCACTTTGGATCTCAGACCTTAGATCCAAAATCCATTCTAAAATCCAGAACCCACTTCTACTTTGGATCTCAGACTTCAGATCCAATTCCACTTTAGGATCCAGAATACAAATTCTACTTTGGATCTCAGACTTCAGATCCAAATCCATTTTTTAGGGTCCAGAATTCAATCACACTTTGGATCTCAGACTTCAGATCCAAATCCATCTTAGGATCCGAAACCCAATTTTACATCGGATCTCAGATTTCAGATCTTGAACCCATTTTAAAGATCCAAAATCCATTCCCAAGTCTGGATTTCAAATCTAATTCCACTTTAAGATTTCACCTGAACTTTCTAGATGTGTTTCCATTTTTAAATACCATTTGATTTTCTCAGATCCACCCTGATTTCAAACTTCGAAAATTGAAATTCAATTCCATTTCAAGCATTCATTTTCTTTCCTAAATCTGGTTTTAAAACTCAAATTCAACTTCAAAGTCCATTTCTGACTTTGAAGCCTCCTTTCTTTATCTCTTATCTTCAAATCTTTCTTTCTCAAAATCAAGATTTATTCTTCTAACTCTGATTTACTTCAAAGACTTATAACTTCTCTGATCTATCTCAAGTTCTAAGTTAGATCACTTCTTCACTCTACTATCAAGTCTATCTCAGAAATACTTGGAAATTTTCAAAACATCTTTCAAAAGAGAATACATCCTTGCATTGCACAAGTATGATTCTTTGTGCACTTAGAGTTAGGATAAATTCTTAGATAATATTTAGGCAAAGCAAAAGGCATAGATTCAACCCTTGGTTCGATTACCCCTGGTAAAGGCGCCAGAAACGGTCGAACCTCGTACCGATGAGTGGATCCCGTCTCTCCATTTTCCCGCAATATATTTCAAAACGGAGGCGAGTTAAATTTCTAAATATTTTTTAAATCAAGGTCAAGTGAGACTGCGCAAAAAAGTTCCTCTTCTCTCTTTCTTTCTTTTCTCTTCTCTCTCTCTTTTCTTTCTTTTATTTTTCTCCCTTTAAAAAGGAGGAAAATAGAGGTTAGAAAAGGAAAAGAGAAGGAAGAGAGAGAAAGCACAAGAAAGGAAAATTTTTGCGATGATCACAGGTGCCCGAGTTTCCCGATGTATTTCCTGAGGAATTGCCAAGACTTCTGCCACTTCGTGAGGTTGAATTTGGAATTCAATCCTTACCTGGAACAACACCAATATCAAAGGCCTCCTATCAAATGGCACCAGTTGAACTCAGTGAGTTGAAATGTCAGTTGAAAGAACTGATGGAACAAGGGTTCATCCGTTCGAGTGCATCACCGTGGAGAGCCCTGATGCTATTTGTAAAAAAGAAGGATGGAACCCTTCGGTTATGCATCGATTATCAAATGCTTAACCAGACAACCGTTAAAAACAAGTACCCGTTGCCTCAGATTGAGAATTTATTCGATCAACGCAAAACAGTGAGAGTGTTCTCCAAGATCGACCTCAAGTCTGGGTATCATCAACTCAGAGTTAAGGAAGAGGATATACCTAAGACTGCTTTCAGAATGAGATATGACCATTATGAATTTGTAGTAATGCCTTTCGGACTCACTAATGTGCCTGCTGCCTTCATGGATCTGATGAACCAGATATTCAGACTATAGTTGGAAAACTTTGTCATCATCTTCATCTATGATATTCTCGTATATTCAGAGAACAAGGAATAGCACAATGAACACTTGAGAATCATCTTAAAGACCCTTCAGGATAATCAACTCTATGCCAAGTTTTCAAAATATGAATTCTGGCTAGACAAAGTGATGTTCCTTGGCCATGTAATCTCTAAAGATGGAACCATAGTGGATCCTGCGAAGGTGGAAGCTATGATAGACTGGAAACAACAAGAGAATATCACTGAGGTTCGTAGCTTCCTTGGACTTGCCGGATACTATCGAAAGTTCATACAGGACTTCTCCTAAATCGCTGTACCCATGACGACACTGATGAAAAAGGGAGTCAAGTTTGAATGGAATGACCAGTGTAAGGAGTGCTTTGAGATTCTCAAATAGAGGCTTACTACTGCCTCTATCCTTACTCTACCTTCTGCTCAAGGAGGATTAGTAGCTTACATGAATGCCTTAGGAATGAGACTGGGTTACGTGTTAATGCAGCATGGCAAAGTGATCGCCTATGCATCATGATAGTTAAAAATACATAAGAAAAACTATCCAACCCACGACCTGGAGCTTGCCACGATAGTGTTCGCACTTAAAATTTTGTGACACTACCTGTATGGAGAGAAATTTGAGGTCATATTGGACCATAAAAGCTTAAAATACCTCTTCTCTAAAAAAAAGCTCAATATGCGGTAACGACGATGACTGAAATTCCTCAAAGACTATGAATTCACGCTTTTCTATCACCCTTGAAAGGCAAATATCATAGTAGATGCCTTTAGTCGTAAGACTATTGGCACTCTCGCCAACCTCGCAGGACAATGGAAGTTGATGGAGAATTTCATCAACTGGAAGCCATTTTGGGCTGATTCAGGCAGAATCTGATTGTCATGCTTGACAATCCACATCGAGATCCTTGATCAAATTGTAGCCGAACAATTCAAGGACCCCCAATACTTGGAATTAAAAGCTTGTGCTGAAAAAGATGACACTTTCTTCCATTTGAAAGAAGATGAAGGGATATGGATGGAAGAAAGAATATGGGTTCCAAATAACTCTGAGCTAAGAGAGGAAGTACTCTGGGAAGCTCATAGTAGCAAGTACACTATCTACCCTAGAGGTACAAAATTGTTCTGAGACTTACAAAGAAAGTACTGGTGGAGGGGTATGAAAAGAGATGTGTCTACGTTTGTCTCAAAGTGTTTAATCTGCCAGCAAGTCAAGATCGAACATCAACGACCTGGTGGAAAGATACAATGGATTGAGATTCCAGAATGGAAATGGGAGGGCATTACGATGGATTTTATCATTAGATTACCTCGATCTAAGAGACAACATGATTCAATATGGGTGATTGTGGACAGACTCACCAAGTCTGCCCACTTCCTGCCAATCAACACTAGGTACTCAACAGAAAGATTGGCAGAAATCTACGTTTGAGAAATCGTCAGACTCCATGGAGTGCTGACATCGATCATATCTAATCGTGACCCAAAGTTTACCTCCCACTTCTGGTAGCAGCTTCAGAAAGCCTTGGGGATGAAACTCAAGTTAGTACATCATTTCATCCCCAAACAGATGGGCAATCAGAACAAACCATACAGACTTTGGAAGATATGTTGAGAGCCTGTATGTTGGAATGAAAATGTGAGTGAGATTCCCATCTAGCGTTGGCTGAATTTGCTTATAATAATAGCCATCACGCTAGCATTGGGATGGCATCGTATGAAGCCTTGTACGGACGACCCTGTCGATCACCAATCCATTGGGGCGAAGTGGGTGAGCGAATGTTAGACACGCCCATTGTCTTGCAACATTATACTGAGCAGGTCCATATGATCAGAAAGAAACTACTGACTGCTCAGAGCCGATAGAAGAGCTACGCAGATTAACGACGTAGGGAGCTCACTTTTGTGGTTGGAGATAAATTTTTTATCAAGGTCTCCCCAACCAAGAGTATATTCCGCTTTGGAAAGAAGGAGAAGCTCAGCCCCAGATTTATTGGTCCTTTCAAAGTTTTGAGCCAGATCGAAGAGACCGCCTACCGAGTAGCATTATCACCACAATACGCGTAAATACATGATGTATTTCACGTATCAATGCTTAAAAAATATGTTCATGATCCTTCTCATATCATCCAACATGAATATATTGATATTTGAGAAGATATGACGGTGGAGGAAAGGTCAGTAGAAATCATGGACCCGTGGGAGCAAGTGCTAAGAACGAAGGTCATTCCGCTGGTTAAAGTGAGATGGCAACATCATGGAATCAATTATTGCACTTGGGAGCTCGAATCTGATATGCAGGATAAGTATCCTCAGCTATTCACTTTGTACTCTTAACTCAATTTTGCAGACGAAATTCCTTTAAAGGGGTAATGATATAAGACTCGTAATTTTTCACTATAATTTTTGAATAAAATTCACGAGGCATTTACCGGTGAAAATACCATTTATACTCAAAATGCGAAACAAATCAATTTTTACGAACCAGATATACTTAGGATATTCGTCGCTTCACGAATATATGCTCAAACACTTTGGAAGTCTTAACTTTCTACCTGAACGAAATCAAGAGATTTTTACGAGCAAACTTTCTTAGTTACGTCAATACGAAGAGGATGGCGTACTCAGAATTAAAAAAAAAATCACTGAAAACTCCAAAATTTTGCAGAATCTATGGAAATGTTGGTGGGACCAACAAAAATATTCCTCAGAAAATATCTGGTAGGACGCACAAAATATCCCATGAAAATATCTAGTGGGACCCACATGATATTCCATGGGATATTTCATTTGGATAAGATTAAATATGTCATCTGGATAAGCTCAACAAGAAATTTCCAGAAAAGGCAAGGGCAAATGGGTAAAAAAGAAACTTGGGCCTCAAGTTTCCTTGGTCATAAATAGAGGAGCCCCCTTACTTGAAAAATCGCCAACCCCTCTCTCCTCTTCTCTCTCCTGAACCTCTCCTACCTAGCCTAGCCCACCTGAGCCTGCCTCACTTGGCTTGAGCCTGCCTGATCTAGTCCTAGCTTACTTGACCTGGTCTGAACCCACTTGACCTGGTCCAAATTCAATTGACTTGACTTAAACCTGGTTTGGTTTGAAGTCAAAGTCAAGGTCCTTTTTGGTCCCAAATTCTGGTTTGATTTTCTGAACCCAGACATAGCCTACTTGGGCTAAGACCGAACCTGCTGAACCTAGTTGACTTGGATTGAACCCAGTTTGGTTCAAACCACTTGGATTAAGTAGCTTGACCTGCTCTACCTCTTTCTCAACTAGGTCGACCTCATTTAACCTAGTTTGATCGTTCAAAAGGAGGATCGAAGTCTTTGAAGCAGTTGGAGCCTTCCAAAGTCGTTTCTTCCACAATTTGAAGTAAGTTCGCTTTGTTGATCCATCTGTCTCAAGTATTTGTTTGTTTATATATAGCATATACTTTTTGAAGTAGTATCTGACCCTAGTTCTTGGTTGAGCCCTTTGGGACACTTCGTTGTTCAACCGCTCACCTCGCAACTATCGCCAGACATATATGTTTGAATATGCAGTATATGTATTTTTAAAAATGGCATCTTACTATAGTTTCTGGTTGAGCCTTTTAGGACACTTTGGTGTTCACTCGCTCACCTTATAACTATCATTGGATACCGAACTTGGTGTATATCATCTGGATATGGTTGCCGCATTTTATATCGCCAAAGCTCATGTACTTTACCATTCGTCATCGCGTCGTATGATGCCAAGGCTCCCTGCTTTCTACATTTCTGATTCTGCACTTTCGATTATGCATTTTTTATTATGTACTTTCGATTATGCATTTACTTACATCATCGCATTGAATGACGCCAAGGCTCCTGCTTTATGTAAATATATATGCAGAATATTTCCTTTATGCTACCGTCATATAAAGCACATGCTTCTGCTTATATTACATATATGACGCATAAATGAGTGTTCAAATGGAGATCAACTCCAAATTGCCGATGTGATTCCCTTATTGCTCCTCGTTTAAGATTCTATTTGACGAAAGAAGCTCCTATTGGAAAGGCTTCGCTTTTTACACAAAACTGTTTTTTCGTAAAGACTAAGTCACTTGCGTACGACATGGCTATGACTCAAGGTTTCAATCAACCTTGATGGATGCGAGGTAAGCACGATGATGTGCATCCATCCATGAGTTAAGCGTAGCGATTTCCCCACCAAAGAGGGAAAATGCTGCTGAAATGGTTAAAAGAAACACATGCTTTCTCCACCAAAGAGAGGAAGTGCTGCTGGAATTTCTGAAGAAGCTAAAAATAGTTCAGAAAGAACATAGCAGGTTACTCCGTCATGCAGAGGAGTTGCTACCCAGTTTGTTGAACACTTTCTACAACATAGAAAGAATTGTCGCACCCCTATCGTTGGAGCAGGGGAGGTGTTGATGAATTGGTTGGCAGAAGAGCTGCCAAAACTGGTCAAATGGCACAATGACGCCCATTGTTAGAACGATGCCAGAATGGCTCATCTTCCTGATACATGTAAGGGCACCTTGCTCGTAAGGGTCGATGCGCTCGAGTAGTGGTTGCGCCTTGACTAGGTTAAGGGCTCGTTGCATAAAAATATGCCGAGCAACCAATCCATTGAGATCATGTCATATGCATGCCTATTGAGAGACTGATATACAACTATACTCGTAAGGGCCGTAGAGCCAGAGTACATTGTCCACCCAGAAGAGGTGAGATGCTCATGATGGCCGCAGTGCCGAGAGCAGAGTCAAGCATGCATATGAATAAAATAAAAAGACCTCGCGGTTGATGACTGTGTTAGGAGCACACTGAATGGGGTCGGGTACATACTCCTCAACGATTGCCCTATAGGCATGCATTACGTAGCTTGTCAGACCGGCAGACCCCTTCAAAATTTCTCATCGAGAAAGACGGCGATGGTGCATCCTTGAGTGACATATATTACCTTCGAACCTAATAGAGTTCATAATGGCCTCCGTCACTCAGAGGTATGGAGGTCGTGGTTATCCTTAAAACATCTAAGAATTGAACCCAACTACTGCAGTGGCAGGATGCATCTGAATACCGAGTAGAGCCTTCTTCCAGTATGATGTACCATCCTACTAGGGGGATGGGGTCAACAGGCCTCTCGGGTATCTAAAAATATATAGAATAATCAACCCCCAAATTATCGCGTTGATGCTCAGATATACCTCCCTTAAGCCAAGGGGGAGGGGTTAATTATCGAAACAAAGCATTAGCTTAGGTTCAATGATGCTTGAATGTATGAGTGAATGGACATTGTTGAGTCAGTCATGCATAACCTTTGTGAAGGTGTCATGATTGGTATACGACTGGACCGACTGGGCAAAGACCCATGTTGTATCCGCACAACTAAGCGAAGCTCGAGGAGTTATCCTTAGATGTGTGGGATACAGATGTACCAAGTATGAAGACTTGAGCTTGGCATCCCTTTGAGACCCAGAAGAGGTCAGTGCTAAGTCATGGAGACTTGAGCGGAGATTCAAATCACAACCTTGAAGAGGCTTGCGCTAAGCCATGAAGACTTGAGCGGATGTTCAACTCATAGCCCTCAGGAGGCTCTTGCGATATACGCTAAGTCATGGAGACTTGAGCGTCGTTATTGCGAACTGCAACCCTGAGTGGTCAACGTATTTACTTGAGTTGAATGAATGTATGATTGCTTGCTTACCATACCATCAGTGGTTTTGACCCCGTCTTATGGAGATTTCTGGTGTCGAACCTGCGTTGCGATATGCGGAGCAAGGAGTCATCGAGTTCTAGGGTTTCTCTAGACAGAGTTGTACTGCTTGCTTTTATTGAACCTATACTGCTTTTCAAAGCAGTGATATTGTAATAAACATGTGGTTTTTGATAAAATGAAACACCTTGGTAGTCAATGAGTTGCTTGGCCACATACCTGTAATATGCTGGGAGTTTTCTAAAACTGACGACTCATTATCATTTGATTCCGCTGTTAAAAGCTTTCTAAAGTTTAGTTGCAAAGAAAAAAAAAAGAAATTCATGAAAATTTTAACTTAGCTTTATTTTGGAAATTCAAGGTGTTACATACTAAGGGTCATAGTCTGAAGTATATCGGCAGGCGCTCAAGGATGTTGGGAATCCATTGTCTTCGAATCAGAGAAATTTTTATACCACGCACTTCGAGCTTCGGCTTGAGTATATAAGCATATCTTGATTGAATTCAGATGATCTAAACCCAAGAGTTAGGATTAAAGTCCTACAAGCCTTTTCAAATATTACATTTAGAGTCAACTCTTAGGGAATGTTGTTCTGTGCATCATTGCTTGTATAGTTTTGCTTCTTTTGTGGATATTATCTCGTGAATCCTCATTTACTTTACATTTTTAAAACCCTGGATATTTATTTGAAAATTTTCTCTATCTCTCAAAATCCAGGTATGTATTTCTCTTTCAATATTTCTCGAGAATAATTTTTAAAACCTTGGATATTGTTCAAGACTTTCCTATATTTCTTAAGATCCAGGTGTATATTTCTCCTTTTTTTCTTTAAAATAAATTTTCTTAAACCCTGGATATTTTTTAAAATTTTCCCTATATCTCTCAAAATCCAGGTTGTATATTCCTCTTTCTTTATTTCTTCATAATTTTCCTAAACTCTAGATATTTTTTTTAAGATTTCCCTATATTTCTCAAAATCTAGGTATATATTCCTTTTTTATTTCTTCAGAATTGTTTTCTAAAAACCCTAGATATTTGTTTTGAAGTTTTCTTCTATTTTTTTTAAAAGTCCATGTGTGTTTTTCTTTTCTTCTTTTGATTTATTCAATTCCTCTGATCCTGCCTACAATTTTTCAAATTTCAAATCTTGCCATCTATTTTCAAACTTTTTTCTTCCTATCTTTCATTGTATCTTCTGATTTTATTCCAAAAACTCTTTGCCTTTTTGCAATAAAATCTCTTTTGTCAAAAGATGTCCTTTTTAAAATAGCATTTGTTCATATTGTTTATCCCCTCTCACGGAGAAACAATGCAATTGTCACAAATTTTGTGATGACCCAACCCTTAGTAATGGGATATCATTTTCAAAATATCAACCTGATTCCTTCCTTTTGTCAAAATTTCTTCTAAAATTCTTTTTTCTAAATATCCCATTTTCAAGTTCTTTTGTTTTTCTCAAATAGCCTCCTTCAAATATTATTCTTCCTTCCCAGTTATGCTGGGGAATTTTTTATTATTTTTATGAAAATTCATTTTTCAGAAAACCTGTATGTAGGCAGGATCAAATAAAACCTTTCGTCAACAATTTCTCATCATTTCTTCATCAATTTCCAATAATTCTCAATCAATCCTCTTTCCCACTCAGGTTAAGGGATAAAACCTGAACAATTTACATGATTTCCTCAAAATTATCCTCAATCTATATTCATTTCCCTTTCAAGTTAAGGGATAAACCTAAATGTAAACACCCCAAATTTTCCACATCCATTCTCAAACAATCCTCCTCAGGCAATGCCAACCCTGTCAGGTTAGTGTAGGAGTCAAACCCCGAGTCAGTTTCAGAAAATCACCATTTTACCCATTTTCATTAAAAATTTACTATTTTATCCCTAGGTCATCCCGGACCCCAGTCAGTCGGAGTCAACCAAGCTCATTGGTCAGTTCAAGACAGTTAGAATATCAGTCATCTCAAGCTCATCTGAGCTCATAATGAATAAACCATTTTCATTTCTGACCATTCCTGCCAAAATGGGATCATTTCTTCATAAATGAGCTCATTTCTCACTCAAATCCAAGCCAATTGTCTCTGAGTCAGTCATTCATAGTCAGTCATATTTCTCAGAGTCAAACTTGAGCTCACTAGGAGTTCAAGCGCTCCAGTTTCAGTTCAAAACCATTTCTAAGTGTCCAAGAGCCCATTTTAGTCCATTTCAGCTCTTTTAGCTGAAATTGAGCCAAGTTTAGTCAGTTGAGCTAGTGTTTGAGCCTCGATTTTAGTTCACCTCAGTATTACTGACCTTTGTTTCAGCTCAAACCCAGTTCAGGTTCGTAATTCACTTCATTCCAATGATCATTCCATACCATTTCTCTAAAAATGGCAGCTTTTCTTGAAAATTCAGTTGGAAAGGTCAGTTGAGTCAGTGTCTGGTGAGTTCATTTGAGTTCTGAAACTCTAAAACCCAGCTCAATCTAGCTTATATCAGTTCAATCCAGCTCGAACCCCAATTTTCAGTGTCACTCTGACCTAGTAGAGTCCCGAAAACCATTTCTTGAGCTATTTTGCAAATTTTATCAATTTTAATGCTTTTTAAACTGATACAAGTGTCAATCGGGGTCTGACATCCAAAATTCTTTATTCAAGGTTAGCATTTCGCATAGCATTTCATGTCATTTCTCATCATTTCATATCATTTCTCAGCATTTCATCACATTTCATTTCATTTTCGAAGTCAAGAACTCCAGTTTTATAAATTTCAATCCAGATCAAGTTTTAAAAGCTTTCAGAAATCAATTTCAAACCCCGGGTTTTTCAAAATTGACATTTCTACCCCCGGGAGTCTAAATTTGGAAATATTTTCTCGAGAAAAACAATCTGGATTTCTTTCAAAATTAAATTTTCAAATTTTACACTGGATTTGCTTCGCAATGAGCTATTGAACTTCAAAATCCGAGCTCGTTTAAAAAACTGCCAAAAATAGCTTGTTTCGTTTTGAAAATATTTTCTCGAGAAAAGCAATCTGGATTTCTTTCAAAATTAAAATTTCAAATTCTACACTGGATTTTCTTCGCAACGAGGTATTGAACTTCAAAATCCGAGCTCATTTTAAAAACTGCCAAAAATAGCTCGTTTCGTCTGGAAATTTTCTGAAAAGACTATTTTACCCCTCTAATCGTCAAAATGAATTTCAAAACTGGAATTTGGACCCGCTCTGAGATGGCCCATCCATTTGCATTCTCTTGTTTTAATTTATAAGAAAAGAAAAAAATTTATCTTTTTCTTTATTTTTTGTTGTTTGTTTTATTTTATTTTATTTATTTATTTTTATTATTTTATTCTTCCTAAGGTGGGACCCACAAGATGGTCACCCAAACCTCCCGCCCCCTCTCCTTTCCTTCCTTTCCTTTTTCTTTTTCCCTTTCTCTTTCCCTTTCTTCTTCCTTTCTTTCCTTTTCTTTTTTTTTCTTTCTTCCCTTTCTTTTCTTCTTCCCTTTCTTCCCTTTTTCCTTCTTTTTCCCCAGCCATTCACGTAAGGCTGCCCACCAAGGTCATTGATTATTATGAGAAACTTAGGTTTTTAATTTTATTAAAGCCTAAGTTATCAAAAGGAAAGAAAGGAACCTACGGCTGCCCAAGAGATTCAACGCCTCCCTCTCTCTCAACAACTCTCTCTCTCTCTCTCTCTCTCTCTCTCTCTCTCTCTTGGCTGCAACTCCCAGCCTTCTAGCAGCCCACCTTGCTGCACCTTCAGCTGCACCAAGGCAGCCACCACCTTGAACCACCATCTTCAACCTCCACCACCATCAAGTGCGGTCAGCCATGACACTACCTTTAATCCTTCACGCCCAACGGCTCCGACACCATCGCCTTCCATAGACGCCAAGGCCAGCAGCTGCACTTCTTTATGGCAGCAACCTTATTCACCTGCAACCCCCTCACTGCTGCTGCCATCTTTTTCAAGGCAACTCCAACAACCTATCCAACACTCTCCATGGTTCCAGCTTTCACATTAGCCGGTGCATCATCATCTCCTTCTCCTCCAAGCCAATAAAACTCCAAGCAGTCGGAACCTCCCTTCTTCAACCTTGCATCACATCCAACCGATCCAAGGCAAGGCTTCTTGTTTTACTTGATATTCTTTTTGTTGTTTGAAAAAAAAAATAGAGTAAAACAAGAAGATGCATGTTTATTACATGCGTGGGCTAAGAGAACGATAGATCCATCCATTCGATGGATTGGATCTATCATTGTGAGAGCCAATATCAAGATGATTCATACTCCCCTGTATTTTCTTTTTATTTATTTACTTCAAGCATTCTTCTTATGTTTAATTAGTTTTTTTTTTAGTTTGTAGACTGATTTACTAGCTTCTTTAGTTTTTGCTTGAAAGTCTACCAGTTTTGATTTGCATAGGAAGTCTATTTATTATTTTATGTAAATTTGCTTTTTAATAAATCCTGATAAATTCATGCTAAATTTTATTATGTGTTATTAATGTTCTGCCCAAAATTTGAGTTCATTCGGGTTTCTGAACCCCAACAAATAAACTGAATCTCAGACTGGGATTTCCCATTTTCAGAACTTCTAGTTTCAGCTTTAGAAGACTTTAACCTCCGGCACCACCCTTGTGGGGGATTTGGCTTGTTCTCAAAAAATCACAATGGATTCATGATTGAATCTACCAATTATCTGGAAATTTTTAGGTTTTTCCAAGCAGTTTTGACTTCTGTAAAAAATCGGATTTTTCAGACCTTTGGAAAAATATTGATTTTCTTTTGTCAGGGTATAGATAGACCCTAATGCACCAATTCCGCCCAATCTGTAGCCCGTATGAGAAAACTTTCAACAAAAAAGTTTTTCCTAACATTATTTACTGTCATTTTCCAAAATTTGGAAATTTTTGGATCTATTTTAGTATTTTTTCCGGATTTTCTCTTTATGTCTAACAGATTCCAATGTCCAGATATTCCAGAGATTTAGGTCTCTGATAACAGTGTGGCCTTTTCCAAACCGTAACTCGAATCTCAATTGTGTCAAAAGATAAAACTTTTTCCTGTTTGTCAGAGATAGTTTCCCACAATTTCAACCTTTTTCCTATCTGTTTACTATTTTTCCCACATTTTCTACCGAAAACTGTCTCTTTCCCCTAAATCCTAGAGTCGTCGGATTCCGATCTGACTTGCCGGAGTGGCACAGCCCCGACCATAGGTCAAAACCAGAAATTGTAAAATGCACAAATTCTTGCCTTACTGTCCTCTGTCACCCCATAAAATTTGGAAAATTTTTATGGAAGTTTGATATCCAAAATCCCATTTAGAATCAACATTTTAGGCAAAAATGATAAAATTTAGGATTTTTATTTGAATTTCTATGTTTAAAAATACAAAAAAAATAGATTTTTGAGCTCCATTCTGTTTTTAGGGTTATTTTAGGTGTCCATGTCAAATTTGGTTTAATTCCAAGTTCATTTGCTCCATGTGTTAGTTTATCTTTAAATTCAGAAGCGAAAATCAGGTTAAATTTGATATTTTATGATATTTTCGCCATTTTAGGGTTTTTATCATGTACATAAGCATGTAGAATCATATTAGGGTTAATTTCAATCTTCTTTTCATTTCATAATTTTCAATTTTGCAAAATTTATTTTAGAAAACCCTGGTTTCAAGGCCATAGTCTTGTTATCGGGGGTATTTTGGTCATTTTGACCTAAATTTCAAATTTTCAATTTCTAATTCTCCAAAATTCATGCATATCATCATATTTTATCATATTATGTTTGATTTATTTTATTTGATTTTCAAAATTCCAAAATTTACAAAAATTCTTTCAGAAAACCCTGATTTCAAGGTCATCAGGGGTATTTTGGTCATTTTGACCCCAATTTCGAATTTTCAAGTTTATTTTCGAAATTTATTCATTATTTATCATGTTTATATCAAAGGGGGTATGATTTTGGGTTTATATCTGAATAATATCCCATAATTTCCTATATTTTCGGATAAATTCAGAAAAACCTACATTTTTGTGCTAACCTTGTTTTCTAGTTTTGCAGGAACATTCAAGAAGAAGATTTAGCTTTTATTTCTTTTATTTCAGTTCAATGTAAAAATCAATGTAATATTTGGAATAAGAGTAACTTTTCTGCTTAGAATAGGGTTGCATTGCATATAGTGTAATTTCTACAAAAATTTCAATATGTGATGTATCATTCATGCACATTATTTCAAATTCACTATGGTTGACACGAATGGCACGTGCACAAGCTATTATGAAGTTTATAAACTCGGTGGGATTCGTATTTATGGCCATAGTCAGAATACGAAGAAAACCAAGATTTATGATCTTTATATTAGCCACATTCAGCCTACACTCTTAGGCTAACTTCAAAATGCACTGCATTTCTTAAAGTTTTAAAAGGATTTCCCAATTCCTCAATGAAATTCCCTTTTCAAATTCATATTCATTCATTCATATCATTCAAATTGCATCATTTTCCAAATCATTTTCCAATTTCAATTTCAAAAAATTCAGTTTTCTCAAGAATTTCCAAGTCTTTCTCAGGATCTGATTTTCTCAAAATCCAAGTTTTTCAAATGACATTTCAAAGCATTTCCCAAGTTCAAATCAAGATTTTCCTATGCTTTAAAATTCTAAAATTTCAAAATCCCAAGTTTTCAGAAATCTATCTTCTCAGAATTCCTGTTTTCCTGAGAATTCATTTTCCTTTTTAGAAATCCTTTTCCAATGAATTTCCTGATTTTCCCAGCATTTCTCAAATCCATTTTCTCATAAAATCAATTCCAAGTTTCTAATCTCAAAACCAATTTTCTCAGATTTTTAAGCTTTCCTAAGAAATCACTTTCCAATGCAAATTTCTGATTTCCAATGAAATTCAATGATTTTCCCAGAAACTCCAATTTCAAGCACTTTTCCAATCATTTTTCAAGCATATTTCAATTTTCCAAAGCAAACATCATATTTTCTCAAACTTGCATCTTTTCAAAATTTCATAGCACAAGCCTGATTCTTTGTGCATTCTAGGAAAAATAGAGCATAATTAAGATATTTGAGTGAAGTTAAAGCACATATTTGATCCTTGGTTCAATTACCCCTGGTAAAGGCGCCAGGAACGGTTGAATCTCGTACCGACAGGCGGATCCCATTCCATGGAATTTTTCCGCAAATTTTCAAAATGGAGGCGAGTAATTTTCAAAACCAATTTTAAAACTTTGGTCGAGTTTGACTCGCGAAGTTCGTTTCTCTCTCACAAGGGAGGGGAAAAATTTTTGCGATGAAAACAGGTTTGGCGACCGTGATGGGACCTGTCTTCGCCTGATCAATTATGTGCTTTAACTTAGCTCAATTATCAAAATTATGTTCTATGGAATGTCAGCTTTAATTTCTGATATCATGTGAACCTAGGAGCCTAGGCTTGAACCCATCTGACATGGATTGCATGTAGACTAGGCATGGTTTGGTAGGACCATATTGAGGAGAATTATTCATGCTCACATAGACTTAGGTCTGAAATACAACACTCCTCAATCTAAGACTGGTATGAAAACAATGTTTGCTTCTTCAAAAGTTTTCAAAATTCTATCTCTTTAGGACTTAGAGCCCTCTGTTTGCCTGCATGTGATGATATTTCAAAAACCACCCCACCTATGTCTACCCGGTCTTCACGTTGCTGGGCTCTCTTCCAGAACCATAGTTCGGGACAGAGCCTCACAACTGGGCCACTTATTTGGGCTAACGCCCCCCTGCCACGTACCAAGGGCCATAGTCCAACGTATATCGGCAGGTTCTCAAGGATGTTGGGAAAACACAAGCCTAGACCCAGAGATGAGTTTTATGCCACGTACATCGAGCCTCGGCTCGAGTATATTGGCATAGCATTATTGGACACAGTTGATCTGAGCCTACAGTCAGGATTAGGGTCCTAAATCTCTTTCAAAATTGATGCATTTAGAGTCAGCTTCTTAGGGATTGTTGTATGTGCATAATTGTTTGTAATTGAATGTATGATATTCATTTTCGCCCTATTTTCTCATATTTTTCCCAATTTTTCCAAAATACCAAACAATTTTCCAAAATACCTCATTTTTCATCTTTTATGAAATATCTCCTTTTTCTCAAAAACCCTGGACAATTTTTTCAAATTATCCACCTTTTCTTCAAAACTCCAAGTTATTTTCCATTCTTTCGTTCCTCTGGACTTCGAATTTTCAGCATTTCACTTTATCCTGCCTGCAATTTTCAAAATTCTTGTATTTTTTTCAAAGTCTAATTTCAATCTTCCTATCTTTCAGTCTAATGGCATTCAGTCAGTTCGACTCTATCTTTCCTGAGGGTCACATCTCCTATGAGGTGCGACAAAGTCTTCTCGAGCATCAAGCTCTCAGCACCGGACCCTTCTTCCCCCGGTGGTACTATATTTGGTTCAAAAACTTCTTCTGTATGTTTCCGGACCATTTCAGCGACTGTGGGTTGGAACTGACATTTGCAGTGGGGAAGTTGACAGTTAATGGTAATCTGATCCATGCACTGGCAGAGCGGTGGAATCCGCGCACTTGCACATTCTGGTTCCCGTGGGGTGAGATGACACTACTGATGGATGAGTTTTCAGAGATTATGGGACTGCTTGAGCCAGCCGGTCAACCTGAAGATCCGTTAGAACAACAGTTTCCAATTAATGTCAAGGGTCTAGACCCTAAAGATGTTGTGGCTCGCATGACAGGGCGTAAGTCTTGGCCACTGATTGAAGAAAATGAGAATCAGTACGTGAGCCTGATCGAGATCTATCAACAGTATGGGGCATTTGCAGAAGTCAGCTCATTATCTAGAACAGCTCGAGAAAGAAATCAGCATGCGATGGTTCTGTGCACTGAAGGGCTCACCTTCTTCCCAAATATACATGTGTATGGCAAGCAGTTCAAGCTACTTGGCCCATTTTCCTGTACCTACTACTATCTAGAGTGATGCGTCAGGCAATTTTCTCAAAGACAGAAGTGCGTAGAAGCTCGACTACTATCAGGGGTTATGCTAGAGTTCAACCTTGTATCAGCGCAGTGGTCCGGAACATACCATTCTGCCAGATATGGCTGGGACTCTTTTGTTACTCTTCCACTTTTTCCCGATCCTCGTCTCTCTGCCAGTTATAAGGAGTGGTGGCAAATTGTCTGTCCGCCCCCTTTTTCCCAAGTCCACTATTAATGCAATCATATTTTTCCTTCAATAAAAAAAAAAATCCTTCAATTTTCATTCTATCATGGTTTGATGACCTTGTCTAGGTGACAAGGCATATTTGCAGTTGTTCGTTCTCCTCGCAAAGAATGGCAACACAATTGTCGTGACTCCAGCGGCGACCCAATCCCTAGTAATGGGATGTTCTTTCAATTATCTACCAAATTCTCATCAAATATTTTTCCTATATTCATTTCTATCCTGAATCCTCATCATCAAAATTTAATCATCCATCTTATTCTGTAGAGAGCATCAGTATTCCCAAGTGTTTCAGATCAGATCAAGCAAGAAGACACCACTATATCAAGTGCACCAGTGATTTTTAAAGCATCAAGTAAAAAAAGATGAATTCTCCAAGAACTATTAGAAAACAAAGTTTGAATGATAGAGATGACATTAATCCTGCTGCATATCAGATGTTCAAGAAAATGATGATTAGGATGATGTCTGAGCAAGCTGAAGATAGTCTCAGAAGGGCTCCCATCAAGGAGAAGACATCTGTCTCCTTCTCTCAGAATACCACTAGAAAGAGCAGCGAGCAATTCAGCGCATGTCTGCTCGATATTTTATTCTCGCCGATGTCCTCTATCATCGTGGATTCAATTCTTAATATTCCAGATGCTAAGATGAAGATGAAGCCAAAGAAGTCGTGTGGGAGGTACACGAAGGCATTTGCGGTGGTCACGTCAGCTACCAAACTCTTATCAAGCAAATCATTCGGGCATGATATTATTGGAAGGCTATGCAGCAAGATTGCTACCATTTTGTAAAGAAGTGTGCTCTATGCCAGATACATGCACCTTCTGTTCATGCGCCAACAACATATTTGCAATCTGTTATCTCTCCATGACCATTTTCTA
This sequence comes from Nuphar pumila, assembly GCF_984573655.1. Lineage (NCBI taxonomy): Eukaryota > Viridiplantae > Streptophyta > Magnoliopsida > Nymphaeales > Nymphaeaceae > Nuphar > Nuphar pumila. The sequence goes on from NC_143257.1 coordinate 33,017,580, forward strand.
TGTGGGCCTTTGATGTTGTAGGCCCCATCACTCCTTCTGCTTCAAATGGTCACAAGTATTTTCTTTCCGCAACAGAATATTTCACTAAATGGGTCGAAGCTGTCACTCTACGCACAGTAGAAGGCCGGCATATGGTCTCATTCATCTACAAGAATATTTTGTGCTGCTTCAGCATACCACATGACATTGTGTCAGATAATGGCAGTCATTTCAAGAATGAGAGAGTGAGGACTTTTTGTTCAAAGTTCAAAATCCATCAGCGTTTCTTCGCTCCTTATTATCCTCAAGGGAATGGTCAAGCAGAGTCCACCAGTAAGATTCTTATTAGAATCTTGGAGCGAACTTTGAAAATAGTTCATGACTGGCATGAGAAGATCCATGATGCATTGTGAGCATACGAAATCATCATTCAAACTCCAACTAATGCTACTCCGTCAGAACTTGTCTACGGAACTGAAGTAGTACTGCCTCTACAAGTTCAGAAACCTGCTCTAAAATTTGCATCACATCTAGAATTACCTCTTGATCAGTATCAGCAACAGCGGCTAGTACAACTTGATTTGCTGGATGAAAGAAGACTCAGAGCAGCAGAGCACGCTCAATCATATCGTCAGAGAATAGCCAGGCAATATGCAAAATTTTTTATTGAAAGGAAATTCTGAGTCAATGACCTAGTGATCAGATCAACGACCTATCTCAAGCACCGCCCGGGTGGCAAATGGTCGCCAAACTGGGAAGGGCCCTATGTTGTCGAGGAAGCATTACCCCGCAATTCATATCTGCTCATCAATGCCGATGGTGTGGAATTATCAGACCCCATCAATGCTCAACATTTGAAAATTTTCTATACTTAAATCCTCTATTCCATCCTTTGTAACTCCTCAATATACTTTCTTCAACAATGGTCAAATTCTTCTTTCCGAGTTACACTGGGGCATTATTTTGAAAATTATTTTCAAAACATCTTGTATGCAGGCAGGATCAAACAAATCTCTCATTTTGCATGCATGTGCATCCATTTACATCATTTTGCATTCATTTGCATACATTTGCATTCATTTGCATTTGCATGCATTCATTTGCATACATATGCATCATATTCATTTCCCCTTCAGGTTAAGGGATAAACCTGAACTTCCCCTTTAGGTTAAGGGATAAACCTGAACTACCCATTCAGGATAAGGGATAAATCCTGAGACCCCGACAGTTGTCTAAGTCATCGTGAGGATGAAGATTGAAAATCTCTCATCAGAATCAGTTGGGTAAATTTTCAAAAATCCAGTGTTCGTGCTGGTAAGATTTTCAAAAACCAGTGTTCGTGCTGGTAAAATTTTCTAAATCTAGTGTTCATGCAGGTAAATTTTCAAAATCCAGTGTTCGTGCTGGTAAGATTTTCAAAAACCAGTGTTTGTGCTGGTAAAATTTTCTAAATCCAGTGTTTGTGCTGGTAAATCTTCAAAATCCAGTGTTCGTGCTGGTAATTCTTCCAAAAACAGTATTCGTACTGATCCATTTTCAAAATCCAGTACTTATACTGATTCGTTTCCAAAATCCGGTATTCACACTGGTACATCTTTCAAAATCCAATTGTTATTAGTCGAACTTTCAAAATCCAATTTTTATTGGTCAAACTTTTTAAATTTGGTTTACTGGTTAATGTTTTCAAACCTAATCCATGCTAGTCTAGTTTTCCTTCGGGATTCGAGTTCCGACTCAAATTTTCTTTCCTTATAACCGGTCTAGTTTTCTTTTGGGATTCGAGTTTCGACTCGATTTTATTTCCTTCTAATTAGTCTAGTTTTCCTTCGGGATTCGAGTTCTGACTAGAATTTTCTTTCCTTATAACCGGTCTAGTTTTCTTTCGAGATTCGAGTTCTGACTCGATTTTCTTTCCTTCTAATTAGTCTAGTTTTCCTTCGAGATTCGAGTTTCGACTCAAATTTTCTTTCCTTCTAACCGGTCTAGTTTTCCTTCAGGATTCGAGTTCCGACTCGAATTTTCTTTCCTTCTAATTAGTCTAGTTTTCTTTCGGGATTCGAGTTCCGAATCGATTTTCTTTCCTTCTAATTAGTCTATTTTCCTTCGAGATTCGAGTTCCGACTCGAATTTTCCTTCCTTCTAACCGGTCTAGTTTTCCTTCGGGATTCGAGTTCCGACTCGAATTTTTTTTCCTTCTAATTAGTCTAGTTTTCCTTCGGGATTCGAGTTCTGACTCGAATTTTCTTTCCTTCTAACCAGTCTAGTTTCCCTTCGAGATTCAAGTTCCGACTCGAATTTTCTTTCCTTCTAATTGATCTACTTTTCCTTCAGGATTCGAGTTCTGACCCGAGTTTTTTTTCCTTCTGAATTGGTCTAGAAAATTAGAGTTACGACTCGAATTTTCTTTCAAATCCAATTCAAATGTCTAGAATTGGTCTAGAAAATTAGAGTTCCGACTTGAATTTTCTTTCAAAACCCAATTCATTTAGTTTTTCCTTGAAGATTTGAATTCTAATTCGAATCTTCCCTTAAAATCCAGTTTAGCACCTGGTCCATTCAAAGCTCACAAGTTGAATCCTTACTTCTTAGACTATGATCCCTAGGTTAAATTCCTATGGAATTGATAGTTCTTAGGCTGAATCCCTATTGAACCCATGTCGTTCCTAGTCAACCAATGTCGTTCTCAACAGAACCAATGTCGTTCTTAGGTTGAATTCCTATTGAACCCATATTTTTCCCAGTAAGCCAATTCTCAATTTCGACTTCCAGGTCATCCAATTTCCAATTACCAATTTCCAATTTCAATTTCGGCCCTTGGGCCACCCAATTACCAATTTGAGACCTCCGGGTCAACCAATTTCCAAATTTCTAATTTCGACCTTCGGGTCAATCAATTTCCAAATTTCCAATTTCAGACCTCCGGGTCAACCAATTTCCAAATTTCTAATTTTGACCTTTGGGTCAATCAATTTCCAAATTTCCAATTTCGACCTCTAGGTCAACCAATTGTCAAATTTTCAAATTCGACCTTTGGGTCAATAGATTCCAATTTCGACCTTCGGGTCAATCAATTTCCAATTTCCAATTTCCAATTTCCAATTTCCAATTTCCAATTTCCAAATTTCCAATTTCCAATTTCCAATTTCCAATTTCCAATTTCCAATTTCCAATTTCCAATTTCCAATTTCCAATTTCCAATTTTCAATTTCCAATTTCCAATTTCCAATTTCAAATATCAAATTTCCAAATTTAAATTTCCAATTTCGACCTTTTTGGTCACCCAATACCAATTTTAGTCATTTCCTCTTGCGAGAGACCCTTTTTACAGGGAGAGTTCAAGGGAGCTCGTTCTTTTCACATGCTATCCTTTGTTCACCTAGCCCATTTTCAGGGAGAGTTTGAAGGAACTCGTGTCTATGTGAACCGTTTGCAAAACAAAATTCCAATTTCATACAAGGAACCCTTAGTTCAGGGAGAGCTTCGACGACAGTTCGTTTTCCTTGTGACCATAATTTTGTACTAGGCCATTTCATCGTGAAGGACCCTCTTTTCAGGGAGAGTGTGATGGACTCGCTCCTTCATGACCAATTCACCGACCTCACCATTACCGGCCCCCTTTCCATAAGAGAAGCCTAATGTTAGGAAGTTTTGACGAAAACTTAATTTCTCTTCGAAAGTTCGTTTTGCAAACACCTCCTCTTAAAGGAAGAGAGGAGTAATTTTTATTTCCCATTTCTGAATCTACTCCTTTGGGGAAAGGAAAAGAAAATTTTTTGTCATGGATGCGTTGCGTTGTGCTTCAGATGCTTGCTCTCACCAAGGATTTCAAGAAAATTTTGCCAATTTGTCATTAAATATTTGTTGATTTCAAAATCTTTATTGCACAAAAACATTACTTTAGAATACCTTCAGTACTACTTTCGAAAGGACAAAGCTTTCGAAAAAAATGATTTAAAATTCAGAATCTTTCTATTGGCCGACCAAAAGGATGAAGAATAAATCATCGATATGGCCAGCAAAGGAAATTCAATGTTGTTGCAAAGCCATAAGTGATCGGTATTGATCGCAGTCAATGGCACATTTTTAAAGATCATTCTTGGAAAATAAAGCAGTCGAAATATCCTGGGTGATACAGAAAAATCCATTCAATCCCTATATCTCCTCAATCACCTAAAGCTGTAATTAAATATCTGCAAAAGGGATCTCTCAACTGTCGTCAAGATGAAGGCGAATTAGGCGAGTAGACCCCCGGGGCCAAAGAAGATTTGAATCATCTCCAAGATGACGGAGTTTGTGACGGATCCTTCCAGGGAAAGTTCAGAGCACCTGTTATCGTCGCAAAATTTTTCCCGTCTTCCCTTCCTTGCGGAAGAGAGAGGGAAATGCTTTCGCGATTCAAACTTGACCGGATTTTGGAAATTGTTTTGAAATACTCGCCTCCGTTTTGAAAATTACGGGAAAATCCATGTGATGGGGCTCGACCTGTCGGTACGAGGTTCGACCGTTCCTGCCGCCTTTAACAGGGGTAATCGAACCAAGGACCAAAATTATGCTTGACTTAGCGAAATTATCGAAATTGTATTCTATCCTAAATGCACAGAGAATTCAGGCATGTGCTATGAGATTTTGGAAAATGTAAATTGGAAAATATGATGTATGCTTAGAAAACATTTAGAGTTGAAAAGCATTTCTCGGGAAAAGATGGAAATCAGTCTCTCAAGAAAACTCAGACAAAGAAGGTTTGAAATCTCGAGAAAGTTTATAAAGAGTTGGAAAATCTTGAAGAAGTGAGAGTCTTGAGAAAAATCTTGAGAAAGTTTATAAAGACTTGGAAAATTATGAAGAAGTGAGAGTCTTGAGAAAAATATTGAGAAAGTTTATAAAGACTTGGAAAATTATGAAGAAGTGAGACTCTCAAAAAAAATCTTGAGAAAGTTTATCAGATTTGAAAATCATGAAGAAATGGGAATCTCAGAAAAATTTTGAGAAAATTTATAAAGACTTGGAAAAATGAGAATCTCAAAAAAATTTTGAGAAAATTTATAAGGACTTGGAAAACTATGAAGAAATAATAATCTCGGGAAAATGGAAGGAATTCTTGAGAAAAGATGAACTTTTTGAAACGGAAAATACTTATCGGGAAAACTCAGACTTTGAGAATTTTCTTAGGAAAATGAGGGAAAATTTATAGGAAAGATTCATTGGAGAAGGAAATTCAAAACTTAGGAAATTGAAATCCTGAGAATCTGGTTTTTTGAAATATCTGAAAATCAATTTGGATTTTTGAGAAAATGAGAAATTCCTTTGAAAAGAATCTTAAGGAAATAACTTTTTAAGGAAAATCACAGGAAAACATTTGATTTGGGAAATCCAACTCCGAATATCATCATAGTTGCTTGAGAAAATTGATTCCATGAAGTGAAAATCTTTTGAGAAAATCATGAGAAAAACAAATGGTGCAGATGATGTGAATGAATGAATGCCCTTTTGAAAAGATTTCTGAAAATTTTATTGGAAAAATATGGATTAAACCAAAGTAAATCCTTCATATATTCTGACTGTGGCCATGAATATATTCAGGGTTTATTTGAGTTAATTCACAATATTTTGAAAAAAAATGGAAATATGAGGTGCATTTTCAAAATAGCCTAAGAGTGTAGGCTCAATGTGACTGGTAGAGAGATGATGGATCTGGGTCTCATCCATATTTCGACTAGGGCCGTAAATATGGACTCCACCGAGTTCATCAACTCTCTAAGAGTTGGTGCACGTGCCATTCGTGTTCATCCACGGTGAATTTTGAAAATTAGAGATATATGCATCATAGAATCAGGATATTACTGAAATCAAACTATATGAGATGCAGCCTAATCTAGGGAGTAAAAGTAAATCTTATTCCAAGGTTTACATTGGATTGTTACATTGCATAACATAAAGTAAAAGAAAATTGAAATGGAGCCAAGGAATCTGCATCTTCTAGATTTTCCTGCAAAATGAGAGTTAGTACAAAATAACCAAGGAAATGGACATATATACTATATACAACAAAGATATATATGTAAATATAGAAATATTTGAATTTATGCTAAATGATATATGGTAATGAAGATATATTTGCAAAAAAAATAAAAGAAAAGGAAAAATATATGTGATATCCAATGCACATAAAGGTATACATATATATATCTACATATATACGTATACATATGGGTAGATATACATACATATCAATATATATATACTTATAATAAGAGAATATACATATAAATGAAAATTCCATATAATGGGTAAAATTAGAAAATACAGGTATAGACAGTTTCTGTAGGTGATTTCACACATTCATATTTCCCAAATTACAAAGTAAGTTTCAATGAAAATGGGGATGGAGCTTCCCTATATATCCATAATGAAGCACGCCAAAGATGGTTGGGAGATCACGATTGGATATAGAGATATTCGTTCATGAATATGGCCAAATATCAAGACTGCACACTTGCAGCAGAAAATGAATATGTGCAGGAAATGGGTTGTGGAAGCATCCTGGACTATTTCAAGGATATCATGAAAAGGATATGAAAAGCTTGGTGAAAAGGTGAAAATGTCATAGAAAATGATGAAACAATATGTATAATTGGTGCTGCAAATGGGATGATATTATAACAATATAGCAAACAAGAATTTAGCACTAGGCTAAGCAAAATCTCATAAGAGCAAGGATGATGTTCCAGCCATAACTTCATAAAACAGAGATTTTAACAGCAAGCTAGACGAAATCTCATAAATCGAATGATGGTGTTCCAACATAACTTCATAAAAACAGGAATTTGCATATCAAGCTCATAAATGAAATGATGAAGTTCCAACATATCTTCATAAAACAGAAATTAGAACATCAAGCTCATAAATCAAAAGATGATATTCCAGCCCATCTTCATAAAACAGAAATTATAGCATCAAATGATGAAGTTCCAGCCCATAGCTTCATAAAACAGAATTTTGAGCATCAAGCTCATAAATCAAATGATGATATTACAGCCCATAGCTTCATAAAACAGAAATTGTAGCATCAAATGATGAAGTTCCAGCCCATAGCTTCATAAAACAGAATTTTGAGCATCAAGCTCATAAATCAAATGATGATATTACAGCCCATAGCTTCATAAAACAGAAATTGTAGCATCAAATGATGAAGTTCCAACCCATAGCTTCATAAAATAGAATTTTGAGCATCAAGCTCATAAATCAAATGATGATATTACAGCCCATAGCTTCATAAAACAGAAATTGTAGCATCAAATGATGAAGTTCCAGCCATAACTTCATAAAACAGGGATTTGCATATTAAGCTCATAAATGAAATGATGAAGTTCCAACATATCTTCATAAAACAGAAATTTGAACATCAAGCTCATAAATCAAATGATGATGTTCCAGCCCATAGCTTCATAAAACAGAAATTGTAGCATCAAATGATGAAGTTCCAGCCCTAACTTCATAAAACAGAAATTTACCATCAAGCTAAGCAAAATTTCATAAATCAAATGATGAAGTTTCAGCCATAACTTTATAAAACAGAATTTACCCTCAAGCTAAGCAAAATTTCATAAATCAAATGATGAAGTTTCAGCCATAACTTCATAAAAACAGAATTTTAGCAGCAAGCTTAAACAAAATTTCATAAATCGAATGATGATATTCCAACATTGCTTCCTAAAACAGAAATTTAGCATTAAGCTTAAACAAAAGATGATCACCTAAATCAAATAGTGATGTAGTTGGGCTTAATAAAGTGGAGAACAAGTTGGAATCTCTGCTGGATTGAGGATCTCCTGCTGCTTGGGTTGAAGTGGAGATGGAGAAACATTGGCTGGGCTAGAGAGGATGAACACGTTGAATGGCTGGGCTTTCCTGCTGGTGAGTTGAAGCGGTTGCTGCTGGACCTATGCTGGATCTGCTGAAAGAAAGGTGGGCAGCAGGTGATGCTGGACTGAAAAAGGGGGAGACGTTGGTGAAGGTCCTGCGGCTGGTGGTGTATGGCAGCCTTTGGTGGCTGGGCTGAAGGCAAAGTGGAGGATGGGTAGCAGCCGACTGGAGGTGGAAGATGATGACTTGCAGGCTGCAGAAGAAAGGGCAGCAACCCGTGAAAACACGGGATGGAGTTCACGCTGGATGGAATTTCCTCTGTTGGGCTGAAGGCAAGGTGGCAACGTTGGCTCCTGTAGATAGGGTTTGAGAAGAAGACCCCCCCTTTGCAGCTTGTGGTGATGAACTCCTTTACCTGTAGATGATGGACTCCCTGCGGTTGGGCTTGGAGGCAGATGGGAAGCGACAGTTAGCAGCAAGGGAAGGGCGGTGCTGGTGGTGGAAGACCTCTGCGGTTGGGGCTGAAGAATGTTGATGCTACTCCCACACGCTTGAGAGCCTCCTCCTGCAAAAAAACCCAAAAAAAAAACGAGATCTCAATCCCTTCCCCCCCTTGGTGAATGCTCCCTTTAATCCAAAAACCCACGAAAACCTTTTCTTTCCTCCTTTCAATCGACTAATGGCTACTCTTTAAAACTTTCAGCCCCTCCAAAAGAAACGCAGGTCCGTTACCATTTTTTTGAAAATTTTTCAAATTGGACTTCAATGCTACCGTTTTAAAAAGGGCGCATCTTTTTTTTTTTTTCAAATGTTTCATTTCATTTACCTAAGTTCTAGGTAAAAATGAAATTTATTATGTTATTTTTTTTGTTTTGAAAGTTCGGTTGTGCCATTTAAGGCTGCCTTCTTCTAAAAAAAGACTTTATTTAACAAATAAAAAGAGATAAAATAAAAAAATGAGAAGCTTTTATGGAATGTCACCTCAACCCACTTTTAAAATCCTTTTGAAAATAAAGTTTTGTTTTGTTTTTGAAAGTCTTTTATTTTCAATTGGGGTGCCACATGTGTGTGGGCCCACTATTTTAGGACATAAAATAAAATAAAAAGAAGAGGAATTTACAAAATTGGTGCCATCTCCGGGTGGGTCCCGCTTGAAAGTAAGAAACTTACCTGGGATTCTGAGTATGATGCTAGTTCAAAGGTGGGTTCTGCTCCATTTATTTGAAAATACGAGATAAAACATTATTTGTTTTTCAAAAATTTGGAAAAATTGGTTTTTCAAGGCAAAATATGGATAAAAGTAAAAAATTTTGTAAAGAGATTTAAAATCTTTTGCAAAAAGTTTTGAGATAAACTCTTTAAAATCAATATCCAAATATCCAGATTGTTTTTCTTGAGAAAAATTTTTGTAATTCAAAGTCCTGGGGGTAAAATGGAAAAGATTGGCAATTTTGAAATCCCAGGGTTTTAAAAATCAATTTTGAAAAGTTTAAAAATAAAATCTGGATTGACAATTTGGAAAATCAGGAGTTCTGGATCTCAAAATGACATGCTGTGCAGTGAAATGATGCAATACTATGCAAAGACATATTATATGAAATATCACTCTGAGCTCGGACTTGGAAATTTTAGCTTTTTGTCCAGAGAAAGGATTTTGAAATTTTGCCATTTGAAGATGTCTCTGAACCTAAATATAGAGATTTTGAGGCTCAAGAATGAAATTTAGGACTTTCTGCAAGGTTTAAACTCAGAAAATGACCATTTTGCCCTTTATTGCTTTCGGAGAACTGAAATGTGCTGATTGAGGGCGATGTCAAGAATTGAGTGAAAATTTGGGGTGTTTACAGATGCCCCTCTTTGCTACTAAACCGGCTTATGGTCGAGCTTAGTGGCAAAGAAAACACACCAAATTTGGGCTATATAAAAATGCCCCAGTTAGAAGGATCTGACTGGGTATGATGAAGTTAGCCCGAGGAAGATGGTAGATATGAAATGGAGAAATGAAGAGGAGAAACTCACTATGTGAGAGCGAAGTTCAGGTTTATGCCCTTAACCTGGATGGGACAGGAAATACCTCGTATGGAACGAAGCTCAGGTTTTAACCCTTGACCTGATTGGGGAATCGAATATCTCATCGAAGTGAGACTTAGGTTTGTACCCTTATCCTGATCGGGTGGAAAAATGAAATACCTCTTTGAAGGAGGCTCAGGTTTGTACCCTTATCCTGATCGGGCGAAAAATGGAATACCTCTTTGGATGAGGCTCAGGTTTGTACCCTTATCCTGATCGGGCGGAAGATGAAATACCTCTTTGAATGAGGCTCAGGTTTGTACCCTTATCCTGATCGGGCGGAAGATGGAATTTTGGAAGGTGAATAAGACAACTTTTCTTGAAGGTGAACAAGGCGATGAGAATGGAATTGTAAGAGGCAATTTTGGAACATGATCAAGACGATCCGGTGAATTTTTCATCATCTTGAAATACGAATAAGGTAAGGAGTAAGATGACTCTTTCGACAATGTGAAAGATGGATATGGCAATCTTTTGACGAGAATGAGGTTAACTCTTTTGACAACGCGAAAGACAGACAAGGCAAACTCTTTTAGAGAAGAGTAAGGCAACTCTTTTGACAACGCAAAAGATAAATAAGGCAATTTTCCCAACGAAGAATAAGGCAACTCTTTCGGCAACGCGAAAGACAGACAAGGCAAACTCTTTCAGAGAAGAGTAAGGCAACTCTTTTGACAATGCAAAAGATGAATAAGATAATTCAAAGGAACAAGGCGATTCTTTCGACAACGCGAAAGATGACAAAGGTAATCCAAAGGAATAAGGCAATTCTTTCGAGAACGCGAAACATAACAAAAGGGTAATTCGAAGGAAAAAGGCGAGTCTTTCGACAACGCAAAGGATGACAAAGGTAATCCAAAGGAATAAGGCGAGTCTTTCGACAACGCGAAAGATGAAAAAAGGCAATCCAAAGGAACAAGGCAATTCTTTCGACAATGCGAAAGATGACAAAAGGCAATCCAAAGGAATAAGGTGATTCTTTCGACAACGCAAAAGATGATAAAGGCTATCCTTTTGGAGATAAGGTTAATCTTTCAACAACGTGAAAGGTGATAAAGGAAACTCTCTCGAAGGGGTCAAGATGCATCAATATGGACATCAAGCTCTCACTTAACGTCAGGATAGCTAGAAAATATTGTCAAAATGTTGAAAATTTTGTTGATTCAAAGTAATTGAATATGATGCACATTGTTGCAAAGATATTCCTTGTTTTCTACCTGAAGCATTACCTCCAAACGAGATTCACTTCGTAGAATCAAGATTTAGCATCCAAATTGCTTGCGATTGACCTTCTTCAAGGAGGTTATCAATCTCCTTGATATGAACAAGAAAGAGAATTTGATATTATGAAAGCAACTGATGAAAGAATATTGATAATAGAATTGCACAAATTTAAAGAAATTCTTGGCAAATTTTGGCAGTTTGATATCCTGGGAGCTTCTCTCATGATAATCTTTCTGCAGTCTTTAGGCTCTTTTGAGTTTTTTTGCTGCATTCTTCTTCATTTTGGAGATGTTCTGACTTTTTCACTCTTTCTTTTTCCTCTCTCTCTCTCTTTTTTTTTGGGAAGGGTACGTCGCAAACTCCTTCAACTTGGAGATGTTTCGATCCTTCTTTGACGATATTGGCTCAGGGTTTTAGATGATAGCTGAAATTAAATATCTTTTAGGGATTGTCGGGAGGTTTATCGCATCTGCCTTCATCTTGACAGTACTTTGGACTTTCCCTGAAAAGATCCGTCACAAACTCCGTCATCTTGGAGATGTTTCGAATCTTCTTTGGCCCCGGGGTGTACTCGCCTAATTCGCCTTCATCTTGACGACAGGTGAGAGATCCCTTTTGTGGATATTTAATTGCAGCTTGAGGAGACAGGGCTTGGGTAAATGCTCTCTTTTTCTAGCGCTCAGGATATTTTCACTGCCTCATTTTAGAAGAATAATCTTTAAAGATGTGCCATTTGACTGCGATCAATATCAATCATCTATGGCTTTTTAATAACATTGAATCTTCTTTTCTGGCCATATCGAGGATTTATCCTTCATCCTTTTGGTTGGCCCATAGAAAGAATTTGAAGTTTGAATCTATTTTCGCAAAAGCTTCACTCTCTTGGAAGTAATGCTGAAGGTAAACTGAGGTAAAATTTGAGCAATAACATTTTGAAATCAACAACTAATTGCCTGACAAATTGACAACATGTTCTTGAAATCCTTGGTGAAAGAGAGTATTTGAAGTCCAGCTCAACACATCCGTGACAAAAATTCTCATCTCCTTTCCAAAGTAGACGACTATCAGTTCACTAGGAACAATATCAGTTCAATTAAGAACGACCATCGGTGGGAATAATATCAGTTCAATTAAGAACGACCATCGGTTCGCTGGAACACTATCAGTTTGGTTGGAACACTATCAGTTCAATGAAGAACAACTATCGGTTCACTTGGAACACTATCAGTTCGATGAAGAACGACTATCAGTTCACTGGAAACAATATCAGTTCGATTAAGAACGACTATCAGTTCGCTTGGAACACTATCAGTTCGATGAAGAACAACTATCATTTCACTTAGGAACACTATCAGTTCGATGAAGAATGACTATCAGTTCGCTTGGAACACTATCAGTTCACTTGGGAACACTATCAGTTTGATGAAAAACGACTATCAGTTCACTTGGGAACACTATCCGTTTGGATGGAACACTATCAGTTCAATGAAGAACAACTATCAGTTCACTTGGAACACTATCAGTTCGATGAAGAACGACTATCAGTTCACTGGGAACAATATCAGTTCGATTAAGAACGACTATCAGTTCGCTTGGAACACTATCAGTTCGATGAAGAACGAGGACCAATATAGAGAGTTGGATTGCTTCTATGAACGGTTTCAGGATTATCCCCTTATCCTGAACGGGGATGAAAATTGGATGATTTGGTAATTTGAAAATTGGAAATCGGATGACCCGGAGGTCGAAATTGAAGAATTATGGAAAATGATTTAGGTTTATCCCTTAACCTGAAGGGGAATGTTGATGTAAATTTAATGCAAATGAATATGATTAAATGCAAATTGATGCAAATGAATGCAGAATTAATGCAAATGAGTGCATATATATGCAAAATGAGAGATTGGTTTATCCTGCCTGCATACAGGATGTTTTGAGGTAAAGATAAATTTTCAAAAAAATTTCCCAGTGTGACTGGGGAGGAAAATTTTGAATAAAAAAAAAGATAATTGACAAGCTTCTTGACTAATATACGCCCTCAAGATCATTCCTCACAAGAGAGACATTTTGAAAAGGAAGAAGAAGCAAATAAGATGGCGCCAAGCTATTGAAAAAATTCGATGACTTTATTGATGCTTTAAAATCAAGGAAGGAGAATGGGATTACATTATTCTTTTTGAAAAAGCAAGATAAAAAATGGGAAATTGTTGGCATTGTCATCTTCTGGAATGATTGTGGAAAAAGCTTAGTCAGGATGACTAGTCCTCTTTTCCATCTTCAACGAGGAGCTTCTTGTCAATGCAGTCTTGAACAATGTTCTTAAGGATGAAGCAGTTTTCTGTATCATGCCCTACTGCTCGATGAAATTTGCAAAATTGTTCTTTGAATCTGCCCATAATTGCTGGAGGATCACTGGCTTTAGGCAACCAAACAAGGTCTTTCTCAAGCATATACTCGAGTATACTCTCGAGTGTCTGATCCAGAGGGGTGAATTCTCGATCAGTTCTCCAGTCCTTGCGCTTTGATTTTTCCTGATCTTTCTTTTGATGCTGAGGGCTGGATTGGAGAGGTTTATCACTGTTGATGTCCTTCCCTTTTTGCCTCTTGATTCTCTCCAAACTGTTGCCATGATCATTCTTGTTGCCTTTGCTATTATTGAAAGATTTGGCCGCAAAAGTGAAGTGAGCCTTCTTTTTGGTATCTTGACTGTTTCTTGCAATAGTAAGGCCTTCATAGACTCCATTCTCTACTCCCATTTCGAGCCATTCAGCTCGTTCAATGATTTCAACGAAAGACTTGGAGGGTGAGGTAGAGGTTAATCCTCTCAGAGGTTGCGAAAAATTATTGAGATTCAAGGATAAAGCATGCCTTTCTGATATAGGATCCCTCATTTTTTTGCAGGTCTCTCTCCATCTGCGAATGAAGTCCCTTGCCTTTTCATTTTCATTCTGCCTTAGATTGCAGAGATGGCTCAATGTTGGGAGCGCTTCAGTATTGAACAGAAATCGCTTAATGAATAGGTTGACCACCTTATCGAATTCTCGCAGCTCAATTGGATTGATATGCTCGGAGTACCACTTGGCGGCAGTGCCTTCTAAGCTACGAGGAAAACAGAGAAATAGGGCCCTATTGTCTCTCTTGAATTTGGAGCATTCAACAAAGAACATTGCGAGATGGGCTTTGGGATCACCAGAACCATCGAACTTGATGAACTTGCGGGGCAGGTTTTCCAGTTCTTCGTCTCCTTCTAATCCATCATAAAAATCTTCTCTAGTGAAGACTTTCTTGCCCTTGTCGCGAGCTTGCAGGTCTTTAACAATTTTGGCCATTTCTTTGAATTGTGTCTGCAAGAGCTCTTCTGCAACTTGATCTTTTGATTTGCGATTCTTCCTTTGTTCTTGGCCCCGTTTCTGAAATGTCGGAGGTACCTCATACTCTTCATCGGTGTTTTCAGTTGAGTCTGATTCATCTGAAATTTCCTCTGGCTGAATTTGCTTCTTGAAGTTCTTCTTATCCTTGTGTCCATGGAACTTCTCTCTGAATGGGTTCTTCTCTGCACTTGTCCCAGCCTGTTCACTCATCACTTTTGTCATCATTTTCTGGAACATGGCATACATCTGTGGGTCTATGCCATCCTCCCCTTGCTGCTGCTCTTGACTCTTCTCGGATCGCGGGGAGCCCATCTCTTCTTCTGAGGCTGACAAGTACTGAGATGTCGTTGTTCTTTTTCTTGATCTTATTCGAACCATTAAATGTTGTGGATGCCCTCTGCAGGATGAAGTCTTGATTAGACTCTGAGGAAATCTTGGATTGGGAAAAAAAATGATATGGTTGACAATTGGAAGAATATCCCATTACTAGGGATGGAGTCGCCGCTGAAATCATGACAATTGTGTTGTCATTTTTTGTAAGAGAAATAACAACGAAAAATGTGCCTTGTTACCTAGGCGAGGTCGTCAACCACGAGGAAAACACCCTTTTGATGGAAAAAGATATCTCTTTGAAAAACAATCCGCGAACGAATTTAGAATAAGGAGAAGGCAAGTGGGTAAACAATTTTCACCGCAATAGTCAAGGTATACATGAGGAAAATAAGATGGAGAATTTGGCAAATAGACAAAATGATTGAAATCGAAGGAAAGAAAACATATGATTTTGAAAAATTGCAGGCAGGATAAAAAAATGCAGCTGGAAATTCGAGATCCAATAGAACGGAAGAAGGAAAAATCACCTGGAGTTTTGAAAAAAATTGGATATTTGGGAAAATCTTCCAGGGTTTGAGGAAATAAAAGGAAAAGATGAGAATATGGTATTTGAGAATATTTTTTGGAACATGTAAGGAAATACAAACAATCACATCCTGCACAAACATTCATGCACATACAACATTCCCTAAAGGCTGACTCTAGATGCATTATTTTGAAAACAGCTGTAGGACCCTAATCCTAACTCTAAGTTCAGATCATCTTTGTCCAATCCAGTTATGCCGATATACCCGAATCGAAATCCGAGGTACGTGGCATATAATCTCAACTCCGGTTCTAAGGTAAGGTTTTCCAACATCCTTGAGCGCCTACCGATATACTTCGGACTGTGGCCCGCGGTACGTGGTAGGGGGGTGTTAACCCAAATAATTGGCCCAGTTGTGAGGCTCTGTCCCGAACTAGGGTTCTGGAAGAGAGCCCAGCAACGTGAAGACCGGGTAATGATAGGTAATTGGGTTTTTTTTAAAAAATGATCACATGCAAGAAATATATGGCTCTAAATCCTAGAGAGATAGACTTTTGAAAATCTTTGAAGAAGCATACATTGTTTGCATTCAGATCCTAAATTGAGGAGAGTTGTATTTAGACCTAAGTCTATATGAGTATGAAAATATCTCCTCAATATAGTCCTACCAAACCATGCCTAAGCTATATGCAGTAAATGTCAACTAGGTCAGAATCTAGGCTCCTAGGCTCACATGATATTGAAAGTAAAGAGCTGACATGTTGTGAAAATAATTTCGATAATTGAACTAAGTCAAGCATAATTTAGGTTAGACAAGGACAGGTCCCATCACGGTCGCCAAACCTGTTATCGTCGCAAAATTTTTCCCGTCTTCCCTTCCTTGCGGAAGAGAGAGGGAAACGCTTTCGCGATTCAAACTTGACCGGATTTTGGAAATTGTTTTGAAATACTCGCCTCCGTTTTGAAAATTGCGGGAAAATCCATGGGATGGGGCTCGACCTGTCGGTACGAGGTTCGACCGTTCCTGCCGCCTTTAACAGGGGTAATCGAACCAAGGACCAAAATTATGCTTGACTTAGCGAAATTATCGAAATTGTATTCTATCCTAAATGCATAGAGAATTCAGGCATGTGCTATGAGATTTTGGAAAATGTAAATTGGAAAATATGATGTATGCTTAGAAAACATTTAGAGTTGAAAAACATTTCTCGGAAAAAGATGAAAATCAGTCTCTCAAGAAAACTCAGACGAAGAAGGTTTGAAATCTCGAGAAAGTTTATAAAGAGTTGGAAAATCTTGAAGAAGTGAGAGTCTTGAGAAAAATCTTGAGAAAGTTTATAAAGACTTGGAAAATTATGAAGAAGTGAGAGTCTTAAGAAAAATATTGAGAAAGTTTATAAAGACTTGGAAAATTATGAAGAAGTGAGACTCTCAAAAAAAATCTTGAGAAAGTTTATCAGATTTGAAAATCATGAAGAAATGGGAATCTCAGGAAAATTTTGAGAAAATTTATAAAGACTTGGAAAAATGAGAATCTCAGAAAATTTTTAAGAAAATTTATAAGGACTTGGAAAACTATGAAGAAATAATAATCTCGGGAAAATGGAAGGAATTCTTGAGAAAAGATGAACTTTTTGAAACGGAAAATACTTATCGGGAAAACTCAGACTTTGAGAATTTTCTTAGGAAAATGAGGGAAAATTTATAGGAAAGATTCATTGGAGAAGGAAATTCAAAACTTAGGAAATTGAAATCCTGAGAATCTGGTTTTTTGAAATATCTGAAAATCAATTTGGATTTTTGAGAAAATGAGAAATTCCTTTGAAAAGAATCTTAAGGAAATAACTTTTTAAGGAAAATCACAGGAAAACATTTGATTTGGGAAATCCAACTCCGAATATCATCATAGTTGCTTGAGAAAATTGATTCCATGAAGTGAAAATCTTTTGAGAAAATCATGAGAAAAACAAATGGTGCAGATGATGTGAATGAATGAATGCCCTTTTGAAAAGATTTCTGAAAATTTTATTGGAAAAATATGGATTAAACCAAAGTAAATCCTTCATATATTCTGACTGTGGCCATGAATATATTCAGGGTTTATTTGAGTTAATTCACAATATTTTGAAAAAAATGGAAATATGAGGTGCATTTTCAAGATAGCCTAAGAGTGTAGGCTCAATGTGACTGGTAGAGAGATGATGGATCTGGGTCTCATCCATATTCCGACTAGGGCCGTAAATATGGACTCCACCGAGTTCATCAACTCTCTAAGAGATGGTGCACGTGCCATTCGTGTTCATCCACGGTGAATTTTGAAAATTAGAGATATATGCATCATAGAATCAGGATATTACTGAAATCAAACTATATGAGATGCAGCCTAATCTAAACAGTAAAATTAAATCTTATTCCAAGGTTTACATTGGATTGTTACATTGCATAACATAAAGTAAAAGAAGATTGAAATGGAGCCAAAGAATCTGCATCTTCTAGATTTTCCTGCAAAATGAGAGTTAGTACAAAATAACCAAGGAAATGGACATATATACTATATACAACAAAGATATATATGTAGATATAGAAATATTTGAATTTATGCTAAATGATATATGGTAATGAAGATATATTTGCAAAAAAATAAAAGAAAAGGAAAAATATATGTGATATCCAATGCACATAAAGTTATACATATATATATATAAGTATATATATATATGTACATATATATACATATATACATATATACATATATACATATATACATATATATATCTACATATATACGTATACATATGGGTAGATATACATACATATCAATATACATATACTTATAATAAGAGAATATACATATAAATGAAAATTCCATATAATGGGTAAAATTAGAAAATACAGGTATAGACAGTTTCTGTAGGTGATTTCGCACATTCATATTTCCCAAATTACAAAGTAAGTTTCAATGAAAATGGGAATGGAGCTTCCCTATATATCCATAATGAAGCACGCCAAAGATGGTTGGGAGATCACGATTGGATATAGAGATATCCGTTCATGAATATGGCCAAATATCAAGACTGCACACTTGCAGCAGAAAATGAATATGTGCAGGAAATGGGTTGTGGAAGCATCCTGGACTATTTCAAGGATATCATGAAAAGGATATGAAAAGCTTGGTGAAAAGGTGAAAATGTCATGGAAAATGATGAAACAATATGTATAATTGGTGCTGCAAATGGGATGATATTGTAACAATATAGCAAACAAGAATTTAGCACTAGGCTAAGCAAAATCTCATAAGACCAAGGATGATGTTTCAGCCATAACTTCATAAAACAGGGATTTTAACAGCAAGCTAGACGAAATCTCATAAATCGAATGATGGTGTTCCAACATAACTTCATAAAAACAGGAATTTGCATATCAAGCTCATAAATCAAATGATGAAGTTCCAACATATCTTCATAAAACAGAAATTGGAACATCAAGCTCATAAATCAAATGATGATATTCCAGCCCATCTTCATAAAATAGAAATTATAGCATCAAATGATGAAGTTCCAGCCCATAGCTTCATAAAACAGAATTTTGAGTATCAAGCTCATAAATCAAATGATGATATTACAGCCCATAGCTTCATAAAACAGAAATTGTAGCATCAAATGATGAAGTTCCAGCCCATAGCTTCATAAAACAGAATTTTGAGCATCAAGCTCATAAATCAAATGATGATATTACAGCCCATAGCTTCATAAAACAAAAATTGTAGCATCAAATGATGAAGTTCCAACCCATAGCTTCATAAAACAGAATTTTGAGCATCAAGCTCATAAATCAAATCAGGATATTACAGCCCATAGCTTCATAAAACAGAAATTGTAGCATCAAATGATGAAGTTCCAGCCATAACTTCATAAAACAGGGATTTGCATATTAAGCTCATAAATCAAATGATGAAGTTCCAACATATCTTCATAAAACAGAAATTTGAACATGAAGTTCATAAATCAAATGATGATGTTCCAGCCCATAGCTTCATAAAACAGAAATTGTAGCATCAAATGATGAAGTTCCAGCCCTAACTTCATAAAACAGAAATTTACCATCAAGCTAAGCAAAATTTCATAAATCAAATGATGAAGTTTCAGCCATAACTTCATAAAACAGAATTTACCCTCAAGCTAAGCAAATATTCATGAATCAAATGATGAAGTTTCAGCCATAACTTCATAAAAACAGAATTTTAGCAGCAAGCTTAAACAAAATTTCATAAATCGAATGATGATATTCCAACATAGCTTCCTAAAACAGAAATTTAGCATTAAGCTTAAACAAAAGATGATCACCTAAATCAAATAGTGATGTAGTTGGGCTTAATAAAGTGGAGAACAAGTTGGAATCTCTGCTGGATTGAGGATCTCCTGCTGCTTGGGTTGAAGTGGAGATGGAGAAACATTGGCTGGGCTAGAGAGGATGAACACGTTGAATGGCTGGGCTTTCCTGCTGGTGAGTTGAAGCGGTTGCTGCTGGACCTATGCTGGATCTGCTGAAAGAAAGGTGGGCAGCAGGTGATGCTGGACTGAAAAAGGGGGAGACGTTGGTGAAGGTCCTGCGGCTGGTGGTGTATGGCAGCCTTTGGTGGCTGGGCTGAAGGCAAAGTGGAGGATGGGTAGCAGCCGACTGGAGGTGGAAGATGATGACTTGCAGGCTGCAGAAGAAAGGGCAGCAACCCGTGAAAACACGGGATGGAGTTCACGCTGGATGGAATTTCCTCTGTTGGGCTGAAGGCAAGGTGGCAACGTTGGCTCCTGTAGATAGGGTTTGAGAAGAAGACCCCCCCTTTGCAGCTTGTGGTGATGAACTCCTTTACCTATAGATGATGGACTCCCTGCGGTTGGGCTTGAAGGCAGATGGGATGCGGCAGTTAGCAGCAAGGGAAGGGCGGTGCTGGTGGTGGAAGACCTCTGCGGTTGGGGCTGAAGAATGTTGATGCGGCTCCCTCACGCTTGAGAGCCTCCTCCTACAAAAAAACCCAAAAAAAAAACGAGATCTCAATCCCTTCCCCCCCTTGGTGAATGCTCCCTTTAATCCAAAAACCCACGAAAACCTTTTATTTCCTCCTTTCAATCGGCTAATGGCTACTCTTTAAAACTTTCAGCCCCTCCAAAAGAAACGCAGGTCCGTTACCATTTTTTTGAAAATTTTTCAAATTGGACTTCAATGCTACCGTTTTAAAAAGGGCGCATCTTTTTTTTTTCGAATGTTTCATTTCATTTACATAAGTTCTAGGTAAAAATGAAATTTATTATGTTATTTTTTTGTTTTGGAAGTTCGGCTGTGCCATTTAAGGCTGCCTCCTTTTTAAAAAAAACTTTATTTAACAAATAAAAAGAGATAAAATAAAAAAATAAGAAGCTTTTATGGAAATGCCACCTCAACCCACTTTTAAAATCCTTTTGAAAATAAAGTTTTGTTTTGTTTTTGAAAGTCTTTTATTTTCAATTGGGGTGCCACATGTGTGTGGGCCCACTATTTTAGGACATAAAATAAAATAAAAAGAAGAGGAATTTACAAAATTGGTGCCATCTCCGGGTGGGTCCCGTTTGAAAGTAAGAAACTTACCTGGGATTCTGAGTATGCTGCTAGTTCAAAGGCGGGTCCTGCTCCATTTATTTGAAAATACGAGATAAAACATTATTTGTTTTTCAAAAATTTGGAAAAATTGGTTTTTCAAGGCAAAATATGGATAAAAGTAAAAAAAAATTGTAAAGAGATTTAAAATCTTTTGCAAAAAGTTTTGAGATAAACTCTTTAAAATCAATATCCAGATTGTTTTTCTTGAGAAAAATTTTTGTAATTCAAAGTCCTGGGGGTAAAATGGAAAAGATTGGCAATTTTGAAATCCCAGGGTTTTAAAAATCAATTTTGAAAAGTTTATAAATAAAATCTGGATTGACAATTTGGAAAATCAGGAGTTCTGGATCTCAAAATGACATCATGTGAAGGGAAATGATGCAATACTATGCAAAGACATGTTCTATGAAATATCACTCTGAGCTCAGACTTGGAAATTTTAACTTTTTGTCCAGGGAAAGGATTTTGAAATTTTACCATTTGAAGATGTCTCTGAACCTAAATATAGAGATTTTGAGGCTCAAGAATGAAATTTAGGACTTTCTGCAAGGTTTAAAATCAGAAAATGACTATTTTGCCCTTTATTGCTTCCGGAGAACTGAAATGTGCCAATTGAGGGCGATGTCAAGAATTGAGTGAAAATTTGGGGTGTTTACAGATGCCCCTCTTTGCTACTAAGCCGGCTTATGGTCGAGCTTAGTGGCAAAGAAAATACACCAAATTTGGGCTATATAAAAATGCCCCAGTTAGAAGGATCTGACTGGGTATGAAGAAGTTAGCCCGAGGAAGATGGTAGATATGAAATAGAGAAATAAAGAGGAAAAACTCACTCTGTGAGAGCAAAGTTCAGGTTTATGCCCTTAACCTGGATGGGACAGGAAATACCTCGTATGGAACGAAGCTCAGGTTTTAACCCTTGACCTGATTGGGGAATGGAATATCTCATCGAAGTGAGACTTAGGTTTGTACCCTTATCCTGATCGGGTGGAAAAATGAAATACCTCTTTGAAGGAGGCTCAGGTTTGTACCCTTATCCTGATCGGGCGAAAAATGGAATACCTCTTTGGATGAGGCTCAGGTTTGTACCCTTATCCTGATCGGGCGGAAGATGGAATACCTCTTTGAATGAGGCTCAGGTTTGTACCCTTATCCTGATCGGGCGGAAGATGGAATTTTGGAAGGTGAATAAGACAACTTTTCTTGAAGGTGAACGAGGCGATGAGAATGGAATTGTAAGAGGCAATTTTGGAACATGATCAAGACGATCCGGTGAATTTTTCATCATCGTGAAATATGAATAAGGTAAGGAGTAAGACGACTCTTTCGACAATGTGAAAGATGGATATGGCAATCTTTTGACGAGAATAAGGTAACTCTTTCGACAACGCGAAAGACAGACAAGGCAAACTCTTTTAGAGAAGAGTAAGGCAACTCTTTTGACAACGCAAAAGATAAATAAGGCAATTTTCCCAACGAAGAATAAGGCAACTCTTTCGGCAACGCGAAAGACAGACAAGGCAAACTATTTCAGAGAAGAGTAAGAAAACTCTTTTGACAATGCAAAAGATGAATAAGATAATTCAAAGGAACAAGGCGATTCTTTCGACAACGCGAAAGATGACAAAGGTAATCCAAAGGAATAAGGCAATTCTTTCGAGAACGCGAAACATAACAAAAGGGTAATTCGAAGGAAAAAGGCGAGTCTTTCGACAACGCAAAGGATGACAAAGGTAATCCAAAGGAATAAGGCGAGTCTTTCGACAACGCGAAAGATGAAAAAAGGCAATCCAAAGGAACAAGGCAATTCTTTCGACAATGCGAAAGATGACAAAAGGCAATCCAAAGGAATAAGGTGATTCTTTCGACAACGCAAAAGATGATAAAGGCTATCCTTTTGGAGATAAGGTTAATCTTTCAACAACGTGAAAGGTGATAAAGGAAACTCTCTCGAAGGGGTCAAGATGCATCAATATGGACATCAAGCTCTCACTTAACGTCAGGATAGCTAGAAAATATTGTCAAAATGTTGAAAATTTTGTTGATTCAAAGTAATTGAATATGATGCACATTGTTGCAAAGATATTCCTTGTTTTCTACCTGAAGCATTACCTCCAAACGAGATTTACTTCGTAGAATCAAGATTTAGCATCCAAATTGCTTGCGATTGACCTTCTTCAAGGAGGTTATCAATCTCCTTGATATGAACAAGAAAGAGAATTTGATATTATGAAAGCAACTGATGAAAGAATATTGATAATAGAATTGCACAAATTTAAAGAAATTCTTGGCAAATTTTGGCAGTTTGATATCCTGGGAGCTTCTCTCATGATAATCTTTCTGCACTCTTTAGGCTCTTTTGAGTTTTTTTGCTGCATTCTTTTTCATTTTGGAGATGTTCTGACTTTTCCTCTCTTTCTTTTTCCTCTCTCTCTCTTTTTTTTTTGGGAAGGGTACGTCGCAAACTCCTTCAACTTGGAGATGTTTCGATCCTTCTTTGACGATATTGGCTCAGGGTTTTAGATGATAGCTGAAATTAAATATCTTTTAGGGATTGTCGGGAGGTTTATCGCATCTGCCTTCATCTTGACAGTACTTTGGACTTTCCCTGAAAGGATCCGTCACAAACTTCGTCATCTTGGAGATGTTTCGAATCTTCTTTGGCCCTGGGGTGTACTCGCCTAATTTGCCTTCATCTTGACGACAGGTGAGAGATCCCTTTTGTGGATATTTAATTGCAGCTTGAGGAGACAGGGCTTGGGTAAATGCTCTCTTTTTCTAGCGCTCAGGATATTTTCACTGCCTCGTTTTAGAAGAATAATCTTTAAAGATGTGCCATTTGACTGCGATCAATATCAATCATCTATGGCTTTTTAATAACATTGAATCTTCTTTTCTGGCCATATCAAGGATTTATCCTTCATCCTTTTGGTTGGCCCATAGAAAGAATTTGAAGTTTGAATCTATTTTCGCAAAAGCTTCACTCTCTTGGAAGTAATGCTGAAGGTAAACTGAGGTAAAATTTGCGCAATAACATTTTGAAATCAACAACTAATTGCCTGACAAATTGACAACATGTTCTTGAAATCCTTGGTGAAAGAGAGTATTTGAAGTCCGGCTCAACACATCCGTGACGAAAATTCTCATCTCCTTTCCAAAGTAGACGACTATCAGTTCACTAGGAACAATATCAGTTCAATTAAGAACGACCATCAGTTCGCTGGAACACTATCAGTTTGGTTGGAACACTATCAGTTCAATGAAGAACAACTATCGGTTCACTTGGAACACTATCAGTTTGATGAAGAACGACTATCAGTTCACTGGGAACAATATCAGTTCGATTAAGAACGACTATCAGTTCGTTTGGAACACTATCAGTTCGATGAAGAATGACTATCATTTCACTTGGGAACACTATCAGTTCGATGAAGAACGACTATCAGTTCGCTTGGAACACTATCAGTTCGATGAAGAACGACTATCAGTTCACTTGGGAACACTATGAGTTCGATTAAGAACGACTATCAGTTCACTTGGGAACACTATCGGTTTGGATGGAACACTATCAGTTCAATGAAGAACATCTATCAGTTCACTTGGAACACTATCAGTTCGATAAAGAACGACTATCAGTTCACTGGGAACACTATCAGTTCAATGAAGAACAACTATCGGTTCACTTGAAACACTATCAGTTCGATGAAGAACGACTATCAGTTCACTGGGAACAATATCAGTTCGATTAAGAACAACTATCAGTTCGCTTGGAACACTATGAGTTCGATGAAGAACGACTATCATTTCACTTAGGAACACTATCAGTTCGATGAAGAATGACTATCAGTTCGCTTGGAACACTATCAGTTTGATGAAGAACGACTATCAGTTCACTTGGGAACACTATCAGTTTGATGAAAAACGACTATCAGTTCACTTGGG
This sequence comes from Nuphar pumila, assembly GCF_984573655.1. Classification (NCBI taxonomy): domain Eukaryota; kingdom Viridiplantae; phylum Streptophyta; class Magnoliopsida; order Nymphaeales; family Nymphaeaceae; genus Nuphar; species Nuphar pumila. The sequence goes on from NC_143257.1 coordinate 33,042,516, forward strand.
AACACTATCGGTTTGGATGGAACACTATCAGTTCAATGAAGAACAACTATCAGTTCACTTGGAACACTATCAGTTCGATGAAGAACGACTATCAGTTCACTGGGAACAATATCAGTTCGATTAAGAACGACTATCAGTTCGCTTGGAACACTATCAGTTCGATGAAGAACGATGACCAATATAGAGAGTTGGATTGCTTCTATGAACGGTTTCAGGATTATCCCCTTATCCTGAACGGGGATGGAAATTGGATGATTTGGTAATTTGAAAATTGGAAATCGGATGACCCGGAGGTCGAAATTGAAGAATTATGGAAAATGATTTAGGTTTATCCCTTAACCTGAAGGGGAATGTTGATGTAAATTTAATGCAAATGAATATGATTAAATGCAAATTGATGCAGAATTAATGCAAATGAGTGCATATATATGCAAAATGAGAGATTGGTTTATCCTGCCTGCATACAGGATGTTTTGAGGTAAAGATAAATTTTTAAAAAAAATCCCCAGTGTTACTGGGGAGGAAAATTTTGAATAAAAAAAAGGATAATTGACAAGCTTCTTGACTAATATACGTCCTCAAGATCATTCCTCACAAGAGAGACATTTTGAAAAGGAAGAAGAAGCAAATAAGATGGCGCCAAGCTATTGAAAAAATTCGATGACTTTATTGATGCTTTAAAATCAAGGAAGGAGAATGGGATTACATTATTCTTTTTGAAAAAGCAAGATAAAAAATGGGAAATTGTTGGCATTGTCATCTTCTGGAATGATTGTGGAAAAAGCTTAGTCAGGATGACTAGTCCTCTTTTCCATCTTCAACGAGGAGCTTCTTGTCAATGCAGTCTTGAACAATGTTCTTAAGGATGAAGCAGTTTTCTGTATCATGCCCTACTGCTCGATGAAATTTGCAAAACTGTTCTTTGAATCTGCCCATAATTGCTGGAGGATCACTGGCTCTAGGCAACCGAACAAGGTCTTTCTCAAGCATATACTCGAGTATACTCTCGAGTGTCTGATCCAGAGGGGTGAATTCTCGATCAGTTCTCCAGTCCTTGCGCTTTGATTTTTCCTGATCTTTCTTTTGATGCTGAGGGCTGGATTGGAGAGGTTTATCACTGTTGATGTCCTTCCCTTTTTGCCTTTTGATTCTCTCCAAACTGTTGCTATTATTGAAAGATTTGGCCGCAAAAGTGAAGTGAGCCTTCTTTTTGGCATCTTGACTGTTTCTTGCAATGGTAAGGCCTTCATAGACTCCATTCTCTACTCCCATTTCGAGCCATTCAGCTCGTTCAATGAGTTCAACGAAAGACTTGGAGGGTGAGGTAGAGATTAATCATCTCAGAGGTTGCGAAAAATTGTTGAGGATCAAGGATAAAGCATGCCTTTCTGATATAGGATCCCTCATTTTTTTGCAGGTCTCTCTCCATTTGCGAATGAAGTCCCTTGCCTTTTCATTTTCATTCTGCCTTAGATTGCAGAGATGGCTCAATGTTGGGAGCGCTTCAGTATTGAACAGAAATCGCTTAATGAATAGGTTGACCACCTTATCGAATTCTCGCAGCTCAATTGGATTGATATGCTCGGAGTACCACTTGGCGGCAGTGCCTTCTAAGCTACGAGGAAAACAGAGAAATAGAGCCCTATTGTCTCTCTTGAATTTGGAGCATTCGACGAAGAACATTGCGAGATGGGCTTTGGGATCACCAGAACCATCGAACTTGATGAATTTGCGGGGCAGGTTTTCCAGTTCTTCGTCTCCTTCTAATCCATCATAAAAATCTTCTCTAGTGAAGACTTTTTTGCCCTTGTCGCGAGCTTGCAGGTCTTTAACAATTTTGGCCATTTCTTTGAACTGTGTCTGCAAGAGCTCTTCTGCAACTTGATCTTTTGATTTGCGACTCTTCCTTTGTTCTTGGCCCCGTTTCTGAAATGTCGGAGGCACCTCATACTCTTCATCGATGTTTTCATTTGAGTCTGATTCATCTGAAATTTCCTCTGACTGAATTTGCTTCTTGGAGTTCTTCTTATCCTTGTGTCCATGGAACTTCTCTCTGAATGGGTTCTTCTCTGCACTTGTCCCAGCCTGTTCACTCATCATTTTGGTCATCATTTCCTGGAACATGGCATACATCTGTGGGTCTATGCCATCTTCCCCTTGCTGCTGCTCTTGACTCTTCTCGGATCGCGGGGAGCCCATCTCTTCTTCTGAGGCTGACAAGTACTGAGATGCCGTTGTTCTTTTTCTTGATCTTATTCGAACCATTAAATGTTGTGGATGCCCTCTGCAGGATGAAGTCTTGATTAGACTCTGAGGAAATTTTGGATTGGGAAAAAAATGATATGGTAGACAATTGGAAGAATATCCCATTACTAGGGATGGAGTCGCCGCTGAAATCACAACAATTGAGTTGTCATTCTTTGTAAGAGAAATAACAACGAAAAATGTGCCTTGTTACCTAGGCGAGGTCGTCAACCACGAGGAAAACACGCTTTTGAAGGAAAAAGATATCTCTTGGAAAAACAATCCGCGAACGGATTTAGAATAAGGAGAAGGCAAGTGGGTAAACAATTTTCACCGCAATAGTCAAGGTATACACGAGGAAAATAAGATGGAGAATTTGGCAAATAGACAAAATGATTGAAATCCAAGGAAAGAAAACATATGATTTTGAAAAATTGCAGGCAGGATAAAAAAATGCAGCTGGAAATTCGAGATCCAGTAGAACGGAAGAAGGAAAAATCACCTGGAGTTTTGAAAGAAATTGGATATTTGGGAAAATCTTCCAGGGTTTGAGGAAATAAAAGGAAAAGATGAGAATATGGTATTTGAGAATATTTTTGGGAACATGTAAGGAAATACAAACAATCACATCCTGCACAAACATTCATGCACATACAGCATTCCCTAAAGGCTGACTCTAGATGCATTATTTTGAAAACAGCTGTAGGACCCTAATCCTAACTCTAAGTTCAGATCATCTTTGTCCAATCCAGTTATGCCGATATACCCGAATCGAAATCCGAGGTACGTGGCATATAATCTCAACTCCGGTTCTAAGGTAAGGTTTTCCAACATCCTTGAGCGCCTACCGATATACTTCGGACTGTGGCCCGCGGTACGTGGTAGGGGGGTGTTAACCCAAATAATTGGCCCAGTTGTGAGGCTCTGTCCCGAACTAGGGTTCTGGAAGAGAGCCCAGCAACGTGAAGACCGAGTAATGATAGGTAATTGGGTTTTTTTTAAAAAATGATCACATGCAAGAAATATATGGCTCTAAATCCTAGAGAGATAGACTTTTGAAAATCTTTGAAGAAGCATACATTGTTTGCATTCAGATCCTAAATTGAGGAGAGTTGTATTTAGACCTAAGTCTATGTGAGTATGAAAATATCTCCTCAATATAGTCCTACCAAACCATGCCTAAGCTATATGCAGTAAATGTCAGCTAGGTCAGAATCTAGGCTCCTAGGCTCACATGATATTGAAAGTAAAGAGCTGACATGTTGTGAACATAATTTCGATAATTGAACTAAGTCAAGCATAATTTAGGTTAGACAAGGACAGGTCCCATCACGGTCGCCAAACCTGTTATCGTCGCAAAATTTTTCCCGTCTTCCCTTCCTTGCGGAAGAGAGAGGGAAACGCTTTCGCGATTCAAACTTGACCGGATTTTGGAAATTATTTTGAAATACTTGCCTCCGTTTTGAAAATTGCGGGAAAATCCATGGGATGGGGCTCGACCTGTCGGTACGAGGTTCGACCGTTCCTGCCGCCTTTAACAGGGGTAATCGAACCAAGGACCAAAATTATGCTTGACTTAGCGAAATTATCGAAATTGTATTCTATCCTAAATGCATAGAGAATTCAGGCATGTGCTATGAGATTTTGGAAAATGTAAATTGGAAAATATGATGTATGCTTAGAAAACATTTAGAGTTGAAAAATATTTCTCGGAAAAAGATGGAAATCAGTCTCTCAAGAAAATTCAGACGAAGAAGGTTTGAAATCTCGAGAAAGTTTATAAAGAGTTGGAAAATCTTGAAGAAGTGAGAGTCTTGAGAAAAATCTTGAGAAAGTTTATAAAGACTTGGAAAATTATGAAGAAGTGAGAGTCTTGAGAAAAATCTTGAGAAAGTTTATAAAGACTTGGAAAATTATGAAGAAGTGAGACTCTCAAAAAAAATCTTGAGAAAGTTTATCAGATTTGAAAATCATGAAGAAATGGGAATCTCAGGAAAATTTTGAGAAAATTTATAAAGACTTGGAAAAATGAGAATCTCAGAAAAATTTTAAGAAAATTTATAAGGACTTGGAAAACTATGAAGAAATAATAATCTCGGGAAAATGGAAGGAATTCTTGAGAAAAGATGAACTTTTTGAAACGGAAAATACTTATCGGGAAAACTCAGACTTTGAGAATTTTCTTAGGAAAATGAGGGAAAATTTATAGGAAAGATTCATTGGAGAAGGAAATTCAAAACTTAGGAAATTGAAATCCTGAGAATCTGGTTTTTTGAAATATCTGAAAATCAATTTGGATTTTTGAGAAAATGAGAAATTCCTTTGAAAAGAATCTTAAGGAAATAACTTTTTTAAGGAAAATCACAGGAAAACATTTGATTTGGGAAATCCAACTCTGAATATCAACATAGTTGCTTGAGAAAATTGATTCCATGAAGTGAAAATCTTTTGAGAAAATCATGAGAAAAACAAATGGTGCAGATGATGTGAATGAATGAATGCCCTTTTGAAAAGATTTCTGAAAATTTTATTGGAAAAATATGGATTAAACCAAAGTAAATCCTTCATATATTCTGATTGTGGCCATGAATATATTCAGGGTTTATTTGAGTTAATTCACAATATTTTGAAAAAAATTGGAAATATGAGGTGCATTTTCAAGATAGCCTAAGAGTGTAGGCTCAATGTGACTGGTAGAGAGATGATGGATCTGGGTCTCATTCATATTCCGACTAGGGCCGTAAATATGGACTCCACCGAGTTCATCAACTCTCTAAGAGTTGGTGCACGTGCCATTCGTGTTCATCCACGGTGAATTTTGAAAATTAGAGATATTTGCATCATAGAATCAGGATATTATTGAAATCAAACTATATGAGATGCAACCTAATCTAAGCAGTAAAAGTAAATCTTATTCCAAGGTTTACATTGGATTGTTACATTGCATAACATAAAGTAAAAGAAAATTGAAATGAAGCCAAGGAATCTGCATCTTCTAGATTTTCCTGCAAAATGAGAGTTAGTACAAAATAACCAAGGAAATGGACATATATACTATATACAACAAAGATATATATGTAGATATAGAAATATTTGAATTTATGCTAAATGATATATTTGCAAAAAAAATAAAAGAAAAGGAAAAATATATGTGATATCCAATGCACATAAAGGTATACATATATATATAAATATATATATATGTACATATATATACATATATACATATATATATCTACATATATACGTATACATATGGGTAGATATACATACATATCAATATATATATACTTATAATAAGAGAATATACATATAAATGAAAATTCCATATAATGGGTAAAATTAGAAAATACAGGTATAGACAGTTTCTGTAGGTGATTTCGCACATTCATATTTCCCAAATTACAAAGTAAGTTTCAATGAAAATGGGAATGGAGCTTCCCTATATATCCATAATGAAGCACGCCAAAGATGGTTGGGAGATCACGATTGGATATAGAGATATCCGTTCATGAATATGGCTAAATATCAAGACTGCACACTTGCAGCAGAAAATGAATATGTGCAGGAAATGGGTTGTGGAAGCATCCTGGACTATTTCAAGGATATCATGAAAAGGATATGAAAGCTTGGTGAAAAGGTGAAAATGTCATGGAAAATGATGAAACAATATGTATAATTGGTGCTGCAAATGGGATGATATTATAACAATATAGCAAACAAGAATTTAGCACTAGGCTAAGCAAAATCTCATAAGACCAAGGATGATGTTCAAGCCATAACTTCATAAAACAGGGATTTTAACAGCAAGCTAGACGAAATCTCATAAATCGAATGCTGGTGTTCCAACATAATTTCATAAAAACAGGAATTTGCATATCAAGCTCATAAATCAAATGATGAAGTTCCAACATATCTTCATAAAACAGAAATTGGAACATCAAGCTCATAAATCAAATGATGATATTCCAGCCCATCTTCATAAAACAGAAATTATAGCATCAAATGATGAAGTTCCAGCCCATAGCTTCATAAAACAGAATTTTGAGCATCAAGCTCATAAATCAAATGATGATATTACAGCCCATAGCTTCATAAAACAGAAATTGTAGCATCAAATGATGAAGTTCCAGCCCATAGCTTCATAAAACAAAATTTTGAGCATCAAGCTCATAAATCAAATGATGATATTACAGCCCATAGCTTCATAAAACAAAAATTGTAGCATCAAATGATGAAGTTCCAACCCATAGCTTCATAAAACAGAATTTTGAGCATCAAGCTCATAAATCAAATGATGATATTACAGCCCATAGCTTCATAAAACAGAAATTGTAGCATTAAATGATGAAGTTCCAGCCATAACTTCATAAAACAGGGATTTGCATATTAAGCTCATAAATCTAAATGATGAAGTTCCAACATATCTTCATAAAACAGAAATTTGAACATCAAGCTCATAAATCAAATGATGATGTTCCAGCCCATAGCTTCATAAAACAGAAATTGTAGCATCAAATGATGAAGTTCCAGCCCTAACTTCATAAAACAGAAATTTACCATCAAGCTAAGCAAAATTTCATAAATCAAGTGATGAAGTTTCAGCCATAACTTCATAAAACAGAATTTACCCTCAAGCTAAGCAAAATTTCATAAATCAAATGATGAAGTTTCAGCCATAACTTCAATAAACAGAATTTTAGCAGCAAGCTTAAACAAAATTTCATAAATCGAATGATGATATTCCAACATAGCTTCCTAAAACAAAAATTTAGCATTAAGCTTAAACAAAAGATGATCACCTAAATCAAATAGTGATGTAGTTGGGCTGAATAAAGTGGAGAACAAGTTGGAATCTCTGCTGGATTGGGGATCTCCTGCTGCTTGGGCTGAAGTGGAGATGGGGAAACATTGGCTGGGCTGGAGAGGATGAACACGTTGAATGGTTGGGCTTTCCTGCTGGTGAGCTGAAGCGGTTGCTGCTGGACCTATGCTGGATCTGCTGAAAGAAAGGTGGGCAGCAGGTGATGTTGGACTGAAAAAGGGGGAGACGTTGGTGAAGGTCCTGCGGCTGGTGGTGTATGGCAGCCTTTGGTGGCTGGGCTAAAGGCAAAGTGGAGGATGGGTAGCAGCCGGTTGGAGGTGGAAGATGATGACTTGTAGGCTGCAAAAGAAAGAGCAGCAACCTGGGAAAACACTGGATGGAGTTCACGCTGGATGGAATTTCCTATGTTGGGCTGAAGGCAAGGTGGCAACGTTGGCTGGGCTCCTGTAGATAGGGTTTGAGAAGAAGACCCCCCCTTTGCAGCTTGTGGTGATGAACTCCTTTACCTGTAGATGATGGACTCCCTGCGGTTGGGCTTGGAGGCAGATGGGAAGCGGCAGTTAGCAGCAAGGGAAGGGCGGTGCTGGTGGTGGAAGACCTCTGCGGTTGGGGCTGAAGAATGTTGATGCTGCTCCCTCACGCTTGAGAGCCTCCTCCTGCAAAAAAACCCAAAAAAAAAATGAGATCTCAATCCCTTCCCCCCCTTGGTGAATGCTCCCTTTAATCCAAAAACCCACGAAAACCTTTTCTTTCCTCCTTTCAATCGGCTAATGGCTACTCTTTAAAACTTTCAGCCCCTCCAAAAGAAACGCAGGTCCGTTACCATTTTTTTGAAAATTTTTCAAATTGGACTTCAATGCTACTGTTTTAAAAAGGGCGCATCTTTTTTTTTTCGAATGTTTCATTTCATTTACCTAAGTTCTAGGTAAAAATGAAATTTATTATGTTATTTTTTTGTTTTGGAAGTTCGGCTGTGCCATTTAAGGCTGCCTCCTTCTAAAAAAAAACTTTATTTAACAAATAAAAAGAGATAAAATAAAAAAATGAAAAGCTTTTATGGAAATGCCACCTCAACCCACTTTTAAAATCCTTTTGAAAATAAAGTTTTGTTTTGTTTTTGAAAGTCTTTTATTTTCAATTCGGGTGCCACATGTGTGTGGGCCCACTATTTTATGACATAAAATAAAATAAAAAGAAGAGGAATTTACAAAATTGGTGCCATCTCCGGGTGGGTCCCGCTTGAAAGTAAGAAACTTACCTGGGATTCTGAGTATGATGCTAGTTCAAAGGCGGGTCCTGCTCCATTTATTTGAAAATACGAGATAAAACATTATTTGTTTTTCAAAAATTTGGAAAAATTGGTTTTTCAAGGCAAAATATGGATAAAAGTAAAAAATTTTGTAAAGAGATTTAAAATCTTTTGCAAAAAGTTTTGAGATAAACTCTTTAAAATCAATATCCAAATATCCAGATTGTTTTTCTTGAGAAAAATTTTTGTAATTCAAAGTCCTGGGGGTAAAATGGAAAAGATTGGCAATTTTGAAATCCCAGGGTTTTAAAAATCAATTTTGAAAAGTTTAAAAATAAAATCTGGATTGACAATTTGGAAAATCAGGAGTTCTGGATCTCAAAATGACATGATGTGCAGGGAAATGATGCAATACTATGCAAAGACATGTTCTATGAAATATCACTCTGAGCTCGGACTTGGAAATTTTAGCTTTTTGTCCAGAGAAAGGATTTTGAAATTTTGTCATTTGAAGATGTCTCTGAACCTAAATATAGAGATTTTGAGGCTCAAGAATGAAATTTAGGACTTTCTGCAAGGTTTAAACTCAGAAAATGACCATTTTGCCCTTTATTGCTTCCGGAGAACTGAAATGTGCCGATTGAGGGCGATGTCAAGAATTGAGTGAAAATTTGGGGTGTTTACAAATGCTCCTCTTTGCTACTAAGCCGGCTTATGGTCGAGCTTAGTGGCAAAGAAAACACACCAAATTTGGGCTATATAAAAATGCCCCAGTTAGAAGGATCTGACTAGGTATGAAGAAGTTAGCCCGAGGAAGATGGTAGATATGAAATGGAGAAATGAAGAGGAGAAACTCACTCTGTGAGAGCGAAGTTCAGGTTTATGCCCTTAACCTGGATGGGACAGGAAATACCTCGTATGGAACGAAGCTCAGGTTTTAACCCTTGACCTGATTGGGGAATCGAATATCTCATCGAAGTGAGACTTAGGTTTGTACCCTTATCCTGATCGGGTGGAAAAATGAAATACCTCTTTGAAGGAGGCTCAGGTTTGTACCCTTATCCTGATCGGGCGAAAAATGGAATACCTCTTTGGATGAGGCTCAGGTTTGTACCCTTATCCTGATCGGGCGGAAGATGGAATACCTCTTTGAATGAGGCTCAGGTTTGTACCCTTATCCTGATCGGGCGGAAGATGGAATTTTGGAAGGTGAATAAGACAACTTTTCTTGAAGGTGAACAAGGCGATGAGAATGGAATTGTAAGAGGCAATTTTGGAACATGATCAAGACGATCCGGTGAATTTTTCATCATCGTGAAATACGAATAAGGTAAGGAGTAAGATGACTCTTTCGACAATGTGAAAGATGGATATGGCAATCTTTTGACGAGAATGAGGTTAACTCTTTTGACAACGCGAAAGACAGACAAGGCAAACTCTTTTAGAGAAGAGTAAGGCAACTCTTTTGACAACGCAAAAGATAAATAAGGCAATTTTCCCAACGAAGAATAAGGCAACTCTTTCGGCAACGCGAAAGACAGACAAGGCAAACTCTTTCAGAGAAGAGTAAGGCAACTCTTTTGACAATGCAAAAGATGAATAAGATAATTCAAAGGAACAAGGCGATTCTTTCGACAACGCGAAAGTTGACAAAGGTAATCCAAAGGAATAAGGCAATTCTTTCGAGAACGCGAAACATAACAAAAGGGTAATTCGAAGGAAAAAGGCGAGTCTTTCGACAACGCAAAGGATGACAAAGGTAATCCAAAGGAATAAGGCGAGTCTTTCGACAACGCGAAAGATGAAAAAAGGCAATCCAAAGGAACAAGGCAATTCTTTCGACAATGCGAAAGATGACAAAAGGCAATCCAAAGGAATAAGGTGATTCTTTCGACAACGCAAAAGATGATAAAGGCTATCCTTTTGGAGATAAGGTTAATCTTTCAACAACGTGAAAGGTGATAAAGGAAACTCTCTCGAAGGGGTCAAGATGCATCAATATGGACATCAAGCTCTCACTTAACGTCAGGATAGCTAGAAAATATTGTCAAAATGTTGAAAATTTTGTTGATTCAAAGTAATTGAATATGATGCACATTGTTGCAAAGATATTCCTTGTTTTCTACCTGAAGCATTACCTCCAAACGAGATTCACTTCGTAGAATCAAGATTTAGCATCCAAATTGCTTGCGATTGACCTTCTTCAAGGAGGTTATCAATCTCCTTGATATGAACAAGAAAGAGAATTTGATATTATGAAAGCAACTGATGAAAGAATATTGATAATAGAATTGCACAAATTTAAAGAAATTCTTGGCAAATTTTGGCAGTTTGATATCCTGGGAGCTTCTCTCATGATAATCTTTCTGCACTCTTTAGGCTCTTTTGAGTTTTTTTGCTGCATTCTTCTTCATTTTGGAGATGTTCTGACTTTTCCTCTCTTTCTTTTTCCTCTCTCTCTCTTTTTTTTTTGGGAAGGGTACGTCGCAAACTCCTTCAACTTGGAGATGTTTCGATCCTTCTTTGACGATATTGGCTCAGGGTTTTAGATGATAGCTGAAATTAAATATCTTTTAGGGATTGTCGGGAGGTTTATCGCATCTGCCTTCATCTTGACAGTACTTTGGACTTTCCCTGAAAGGATCCGTCACAAACTCCGTCATCTTGGAGATGTTTCGAATCTTCTTTGGCCCTGGGGTGTACTCGCCTAATTTGCCTTCATCTTGACGACAGGTGAGAGATCCCTTTTGTGGATATTTAATTGCAGCTTGAGGAGACAGGGCTTGGGTAAATGCTCTCTTTTTCTAGCGCTCAGGATATTTTCACTGCCTCGTTTTAGAAGAATAATCTTTAAAGATGTGCCATTTGACTGCGATCAATATCAATCATCTATGGCTTTTTAATAACATTGAATCTTCTTTTCTGGCCATATCAAGGATTTATCCTTCATCCTTTTGGTTGGCCCATAGAAAGAATTTGAAGTTTGAATCTATTTTCGCAAAAGCTTCACTCTCTTGGAAGTAATGCTGAAGGTAAACTGAGGTAAAATTTGCGCAATAACATTTTGAAATCAACAACTAATTGCCTGACAAATTGACAACATGTTCTTGAAATCCTTGGTGAAAGAGAGTATTTGAAGTCCGGCTCAACACATCCGTGACGAAAATTCTCATCTCCTTTCCAAAGTAGACGACTATCAGTTCACTAGGAACAATATCAGTTCAATTAAGAACAACCATCGGTGGGAATAATATCAGTTCAATTAAGAACGACCATCGGTTCGCTAGAACACTATCAGTTTGGTTGGAACACTATCAGTTTAATGAAGAACAACTATCGGTTCACTTGGAACACTATCAGTTCGATGAAGAACGACTATCAGTTCACTGGGAACAATATCAGTTCGATTAAGAACGACTATCAGTTCGCTTGGAACACTATCAGTTCGATGAAGAACGACTATCATTTCACTTAGGAACACTATCAGTTCGATGAAGAATGACTATCAGTTCGCTTGGAACACTATCAGTTCGATGAAGAACGACTATCAGTTCACTTGGGAACACTATCAGTTTGATGAAAAACGACTATCAGTTCACTTGGGAACACTATCCGTTTGGATGGAACACTATCAGTTCAATGAAGAACAACTATCAGTTCACTTGGAACACTATCAGTTCGATGAAGAACGACTATCAGTTCACTGGGAACAATATCAGTTCGATTAAGAACGACTATCAGTTCGCTTGGAACACTATCAGTTCGATGAAGAACGAGGACCAATATAGAGAGTTGGATTGCTTCTATGAACGGTTTCAGGATTATCCCCTTATCCTGAACGGGGATGGAAATTGGATGATTTGGTAATTTGAAAATTGGAAATCGGATGACCCGGAGGTCGAAATTGAAGAATTATGGAAAATGATTTAGGTTTATCCCTTAACCTGAAGGGGAATGTTGATGTAAATTTAATGCAAATGAATATGATTAAATGCAAATTGATGCAGAGTTAATGCAAATGAGTGCATATATATGCAAAATGAGAGATTGGTTTATCCTGCCTGCATACAGGATGTTTTGAGGTAAAGATAAATTTTCAAAAAAATTTCCCAGTGTGACTGGGGAGGAAAATTTTGAATAAAAAAAAGGATAACTGACAAGCTTCTTGACTAATATACGTCCTCAAGATCATTCCTCACAAGAGAGACATTTTGAAAAGGAAGAAGAAGCAAATAAGATGGCGCCAAGCTATTGAAAAAATTCGATGACTTTATTGATGCTTTAAAATCAAGGAAGGAGAATGGGATTACATTATTCTTTTTGAAAAAGCAAGATAAAAAATGGGAAATTGTTGGCATTGTCATCTTCTGGAATGATTGTGGAAAAAGCTTAGTCAGGATGACTAGTCCTCTTTTCCATCTTCAACGAGGAGCTTCTTGTCAATGCAGTCTTGAACAATGTTCTTAAGGATGAAGCAGTTTTCTGTATCATGCCCTACTGCTCAATGAAATTTGCAAAACTGTTCTTTGAATCTGCCCATAATTGCTGGAGGATCACTGGCTTTAGGCAACCGAACAAGGTCTTTCTCAAGCATATACTCGAGTATACTCTCGAGTGTCTGATCCAGAGGGGTGAATTCTCGATCAGTTCTCCAGTCCTTGTGCTTTGATTTTTCCTGATCTTTCTTTTGATGCTGAGGGCTGGATTGGAGAGGTTTATCACTGTTGATGTCCTTCCCTTTTTGCCTTTTGATTCTCTCTAAACTGTTGCCATGATCATTCTTGTTGCCTTTGCTATTATTGAAAGATTTGGCCGCAAAAGTGAAGTGAGCCTTCTTTTTGGCATCTTGACTGTTTCTTGCAATGGTAAGGCCTTCATAGACTCCATTCTCTACTCCCATTTCGAGCCATTCAGCTCGTTCAATGAGTTCAACGAAAGACTTGGAGGGTGAGGTAGAGATTAATCCTCTCAGAGGTTGCGAAAAATTGTTGAGGATCCAGGATAAAGCATGCCTTTCTGATATAGGATCCCTCATTTTTTTGCAGGTCTCTCTCCATTTGCGAATGAAGTCCCTTGCCTTTTCATTTTCATTCTGCCTTAGATTGCAGAGATGGCTCAATGTTGGGAGCGCTTCAGTATTGAACAGAAATCGCTTAATGAATAGGTTGACCACCTTATCGAATTCTCGCAGCTCAATTGGATTGATATGCTCGGAGTACCACTTGGCGGTAGTGCCTTCTAAGCTACGAGGAAAACAGAGAAATAGGGCCCTATTGTCTCTCTTGAATTTGGAGCATTCGACGAAGAACATTGCGAGATGGGCTTTGGGATCACCAGAACCATCGAACTTGATGAACTTGAGGGGCAAGTTTTCCAGTTCTTCGTCTCCTTCTAATCCATCATAAAAATCTTCTCTAGTGAAGACTTTTTTGCCCTTGTCGCGAGCTTGCAGGTCTTTAACAATTTTGGCCATTTCTTTGAACTGTGTCTGCAAGAGCTCTTCTGCAACTTGATCTTTTGATTTGCGACTCTTCCTTTGTTCTTGGCCCCGTTTCTGAAATGTCGGAGGCACCTCATACTCTTCATCGGTGTTTTCAGTTGAGTCTGATTCATCTAAAATTTCCTCTGGCTGAATTTGCTTCTTGGAGTTCTTCTTATCCTTGTGTCCATGGAACTTCTCTCTGAATGGGTTCTTCTCTGCACTTGTCCCAGCCTGTTCACTCATCATTTTGGTCATCATTTTCTGGAACATGGCATACATCTGTGGGTCTATGCCATCTTCCCCTTGCTGCTGCTCTTGACTCTTCTCGGATCGCGGGGAGCCCATCTCTTCTTCTGAGGCTGACAAGTACTGAGATGCCGTTGTTCTTTTTCTTGATCTTATTCGAACCATTAAATGTTGTGGATGCCCTCTGCAGGATGAAGTCTTGATTAGACTCTGAGGAAATTTTGGATTGGGAAAAAAATGATATGGTAGACAATTGGAAGAATATCCCATTACTAGGGATGGAGTCGCCGCTGAAATCACAACAATTGAGTTGTCATTCTTTGTAAGAGAAATAACAACGAAAAATGTGCCTGGTTACCTAGGCGAGGTCGTCAACCACGAGGAAAACACCCTTTTGAAGGAAAAAGATATCTCTTGGAAAAACAATCCGCGAACGGATTTAGAATAAGGAGAAGGCAAGTGGGTAAACAATTTTCACCGCAATAGTCAAGGTATACACGAGGAAAATAAGATGGAGAATTTGGCAAATAGACAAAATGATTGAAATCCAAGGAAAGAAAACATATGATTTTGAAAAATTGCAGGCAGGATAAAAAAATGCAGCTGGAAATTCGAGATCCAGTAGAACGGAAGAAGGAAAAATCACCTGGAGTTTTGAAAGAAATTGGATATTTGGGAAAATCTTCCAGGGTTTGAGGAAATAAAAGGAAAAGATGAGAATATGGTATTTGAGAATATTTTTGGGAACATGTAAGGAAATACAAACAATCACATCCTGCACAAACATTCATGCACATACAGCATTCCCTAAAGGCTGACTCTAGATGCATTATTTTGAAAACAGTTGTAGGACCCTAATCCTAACTCTAAGTTCAGATCATCTTTGTCCAATCCAGTTATGCCGATATACCCGAATCGAAATCCGAGGTACGTGGCATATAATCTCAACTCCGGTTCTAAGGTAAGGTTTTCCAACATCCTTGAGCGCCTACCGATATACTTCGGACTGTGGCCCGCGGTACGTGGTAGGGGGGTGTTAACCCAAATAATTGGCCCAGTTGTGAGGCTCTGTCCCGAACTAGGGTTCTGGAAGAGAGCCCAGCAACATGAAGACCGGGTAATGATAGGTAATTGGGTTTTTTTTAAAAAATGATCACATGCAAGAAATATATGGCTCTAAATCCTAGAGAGATAGACTTTTGAAAATCTTTGAAGAAGCATACATTGTTTGCATTCAGATCCTAAATTGAGGAGAGTTGTATTTAGACCTAAGTCTATGTGAGTATGAAAATATCTCCTCAATATAGTCCTACCAAACCATGCCTAAGCTATATGCAGTAAATGTCAGCTAGGTCAGAATCTAGGCTCCTAGGCTCACATGATATTGAAAGTAAAGAGCTGACATGTTGTGAACATAATTTCGATAATTGAACTAAGTCAAGCATAATTTAGGTTAGACAAGGACAGGTCCCATCACGGTCGCCAAACCTGTTATCGTCGCAAAATTTTTCCCGTCTTCCCTTCCTTGCGAAAGAGAGAGGGAAACGCTTTCGCGATTCAAACTTGACCGGATTTTGGAAATTGTTTTGAAATACTCGCCTCCGTTTTGAAAATTGCGGGAAAATCCATGGGATGGGGCTCGACCTGTCGGTACGAGGTTCGACCGTTCCTGCCGCCTTTAATAGGGGTAATCGAACCAAGGACCAAAATTATGCTTGACTTAGCGAAATTATCGAAATTGTATTCTATCCTAAATGCATAGAGAATTCAGGCATGTGCTATGAGATTTTGGAAAATGTAAATTGGAAAATATGATGTATGCTTAGAAAACATTTAGAGTTGAAAAATATTTCTCGGAAAAAGATGGAAATCAGTCTCTCAAGAAAATTCAGACGAAGAAGGTTTGAAATCTCGAGAAAGTTTATAAAGAGTTGGAAAATCTTGAAGAAGTGAGAGTCTTGAGAAAAATCTTGAGAAAGTTTATAAAGACTTGGAAAATTATGAAGAAGTGAGAGTCTTGAGAAAAATCTTGAGAAAGTTTATAAAGACTTGGAAAATTATGAAGAAGTGAGACTCTCAAAAAAAATCTTGAGAAAGTTTATCAGATTTGAAAATCATGAAGAAATGGGAATCTCAGGAAAATTTTGAGAAAATTTATAAAGACTTGGAAAAATGAGAATCTCAGAAAAATTTTAAGAAAATTTATAAGGACTTGGAAAACTATGAAGAAATAATAATCTCGGGAAAATGGAAGGAATTCTTGAGAAAAGATGAACTTTTTGAAACGGAAAATACTTATCGGGAAAACTCAGACTTTGAGAATTTTCTTAGGAAAATGAGGGAAAATTTATAGGAAAGATTCATTGGAGAAGGAAATTCAAAACTTAGGAAATTGAAATCCTGAGAATCTGGTTTTTTGAAATATCTGAAAATCAATTTGGATTTTTGAGAAAATGAGAAATTTCTTTGAAAAGAATCTTAAGGAAATAACTTTTTTAAGGAAAATCACAGGAAAACATTTGATTTGGGAAATCCAACTCTGAATATCATCATAGTTGCTTGAGAAAATTGATTCCTTGAAGTGAAAATCTTTTGAGAAAATCATGAGAAAAACAAATGGTGCAGATGATGTGAATGAATGAATGCCCTTTTGAAAAGATTTCTGAAAATTTTATTGGAAAAATATGGATTAAACCAAAGTAAATCCTTCATATATTCTGATTGTGGCCATGAATATAGTCAGGGTTTATTTGAGTTAATTCACAATATTTTGAAAAAAATTGGAAATATGAGGTGCATTTTCAAGATAGCCTAAGAGTGTAGGCTCAATGTGACTGGTAGAGAGATGATGGATCTGGGTCTCATCCATATTCCGACTAGGGCCGTAAATATGGACTCCACCGAGTTCATCAACTCTCTAAGAGTTGGTGCACGTGCCATTCGTGTTCATCCACGGTGAATTTTGAAAATTAGAGATATATGCATCATAGAATTAGGATATTACTGAAATCAAACTATATGAGATGCAACCTAATCTAAGCAGTAAAAGTAAATCTTATTCCAAGGTTTACATTGGATTGTTACATTGCATAACATAAAGTAAAAGAAAATTGAAATGGAGCCAAGGAATCTGCATCTTCTAGATTTTCCTGCAAAATGAGAGTTAGTACAAAATAACCAAGGAAATGGACATATATACTATATACAACAAAGATATATATGTAGATATAGAAATATTTGAATTTATGCTAAATGATATATTTGCAAAAAAAATAAAAGAAAAGGAAAAATATATGTGATATCCAATGCACATAAAGGTATACATATATATAAGTATATATATATGTACATATATATACATATATACATATATATATCTACATATATACGTATACATATGGGTAGATATACATACATATCAATATATATATACTTATAATAAGAGAATATACATATAAATGAAAATTCCATATAATGGGTAAAATTAGAAAATACAGGTATAGACAGTTTCTGTAGGTGATTTCGCACATTCATATTTCCCAAATTACAAAGTAAGTTTCAATGAAAATGGGAATGGAGCTTGCCTATATATCCATAATGAAGCACGCCAAAGATGGTTGGGAGATCACGATTGGATATAGAGATATCCGTTCATGAATATGGCTAAATATCAAGACTGCACACTTGCAGCAGAAAATGAATATGTGCAGGAAATGGGTTGTGGAAGCATCCTGGACTATTTCAAGGATATCATGAAAAGGATATGAAAAGCTTGGTGAAAAGGTGAAAATGTCATGGAAAATGATGAAACAATATGTATAATTGGTGCTGCAAATGGGATGATATTATAACAATATAGCAAACAAGAATTTAACACTAGGCTAAGCAAAATCTCATAAGACCAAGGATGATGTTCCAGCCATAACTTCATAAAACAGGGATTTTAACAGCAAGCTAGACGAAATCTCATAAATCGAATGATGGTGTTCCAACATAACTTCATAAAAACAGGAATTTGCATATCAAGCTCATAAATCAAATGATGAAGTTCCAACATATCTTCATAAAACAGAAATTGGAACATCAAGCTCATAAATCAAATGATGATATTCCAGCCCATCTTCATAAAACAGAAGATATAGCATCAAATGATAAAGTTCCAGCCCATAGCTTCATAAAACATAATTTTGAGCATCAAGCTCATAAATCAAATAATGATATTACAGCCCATAGCTTCATAAAACAGAAATTGTAGCATCAAATGATGAAGTTCCAGCCCATAGCTTCATACAACAAAATTTTGAGCATCAAGCTCATAAATCAAATGATGATATTATAGCCCATAGCTTCATAAAACAGAAATTGTAGCATCAAATGATGAAGTTCCAACCCATAGCTTCATAAAACAGAATTTTGAGCATCAAGCTCATAAATCAAATGATGATATTACAGCCCATAGCTTCATAAAACAGAAATTGTAGCATCAAATGATGAAGTTCCAGCCATAACTTCATAAAACAGGGATTTGCATATTAAGCTCATAAATCAAATGATGAAGTTCCAACATATCTTCATAAAACAGAATTTTGAGCATCAAGCTCATAAATCAGATGATGATATTACAGCCCATAGCTTCATAAAACAGAAATTGTAGCATCAAATGATGAAGTTCCAGCCATAACTTCATAAAACAGGGATTTGCATATTAAGCTCATAAATCTAAATGATGAAGTTCCAACATATCTTCATAAAACAGAAATTTGAACATCAAGCTCATAAATCAAATGATGATGTTCCAGCCCATAGCTTCATAAAACAGAAATTGTAGCATCAAATGATGAAGTTCCAGCCCTAACTTCATAAAACAGAAATTTACCATCAAGCTAAGCAAAATTTCATAAATCAAATGATGAAGTTTCAGCCATAACTTCATAAAACAGAATTTACCCTCAAGCTAAGCAAAATTTCATAAATCAAATGATGAAGTTTCAGCCATAACTTCATAAAAACAGAATTTTAGCAGCAAGCTTAAACAAAATTTCATAAATCGAATGATGATATTCCAACATAGCTTCCTAAAACAAAAATTTAGCATTAAGCTTAAACAAAAGATGATCACCTGAATCAAATAGTGATGTAGTTGGGCTGAATAAAGTGGAGAACAAGTTGGAATCTCTGCTGGATTGGGGATCTCCTGCTGCTTGGGCTCAAGTGGAGATGGGGAAACATTGGCTGGGCTGGAGAGGATGAACACGTTGAATGGCTGGGCTTTCCTGCTGGTGAGCTGAAGCGGTTGCTGCTGGACCTATGCTGGATCTGCTGAAAGAAAGGTGGGCAGCAGGTGATGTTGGACTGAAAAAGGGGGAGACGTTGGTGAAGGTCCTGCGGCTGGTGGTGTATGGCAGCCTTTGGTGGCTGGGCTAAAGGCAAAGTGGAGGATGGGTAGCAGCCGGTTGGAGGTGGAAGATGATGACTTGTAGGCTGCAAAAGAAAGAGCAGCAACCTGGGAAAACACTGGATGGAGTTCACGCTGGATGGAATTTCCTATGTTGGGCTGAAGGCAAGGTGGCAACGTTGGCTGGGCTCCTGTAGATAGGGTTTGAGAAGAAGACCCCCCCTTTGCAGCTTGTGGTGATGAACTCCTTTACCTGTAGATGATGGACTCCCTGCGGTTGGGCTTGGAGGCAGATGGGAAGCGGCAGTTAGCAGCAAGGGAAGGGCGGTGCTGGTGGTGGAAGACCTCTGCGGTTGGGGCTGAAGAATGTTGATGCTGCTCCCTCACGCTTGAGAGCCTCCTCCTGCAAAAAAACCCAAAAAAAAAACGAGATCTCAATCCCTTCCCCCCCTTGGTGAATGCTCCCTTTAATCCAAAAACCCACGAAAACCTTTTCTTTCCTCCTTTCAATCGGCTAATGGCTACTATTTAAAACTTTCAGCCCCTCCAAAAGAAACGCAAGTCCGTTACCATTTTTTTGAAAATTTTTCAAATTGGACTTCAATGCTACCGTTTGAAAAAGGGTGCATCTTTTTTTTTTCGAATGTTTCATTTGATTTACCTAAGTTCTAGGTAAAAATGAAATTTATTATGTTATTTTTTTGTTTTGGAAGTTCGGCTGTGCCATTTAAGGCTGCCTCCTTCTAAAAAAAAACTTTATTTAACAAATAAAAAGAGATAAAATAAAAAAATGAAAAGCTTTTATGGAAATGCCACCTCAACCCACTTTTAAAATCCTTTTGAAAATAAAGTTTTGTTTTGTTTTTGAAAGTCTTTTATTTTCAATTCGGGTGCCACATGTGTGTGGGCCCACTATTTTATGACATAAAATAAAATAAAAAGAAGAGGAATTTACAAAATTGGTGCCATCTCCGGGTGGGTCCCGCTTGAAAGTAAGAAACTTACCTGGGATTCTGAGTATGATGCTAGTTCAAAGGCGGGTCCTGCTCCATTTATTTGAAAATATGAGATAAAACATTATTTGTTTTTCAAAAATTTGGAAAAATTGGTTTTTCAAGGCAAAATATGGATAAAAGTAAAAAATTTTGTAAAGAGATTTAAAATCTTTTGCAAAAAGTTTTGAGATAAACGCTTTAAAATCAATATCCAAATATCCAGATTGTTTTTCTTGAGAAAAAAATTTGTAATTCAAAGTCATGGGGGTAAAATGGAAAAGATTGGCAATTTTGAAATCTCAGGGTTTTAAAAATCAATTTTGAAAAGTTTAAAAATAAAATCTGGATTGACAATTTGGAAAATCAGGAGTTCTGGATCTCAAAATGGCATGTTGTGCAGTGAAATGATGCAATACTATGCAAAGACATGTTCTATGAAATATCACTCTGAGCTCAGACTTGGAAATTTTAGCTTTTTGTCCAGGGAAAGGATTTTGAAATTTTACCATTTGAAGATGTCTCTGAACCTAAATATAGAGATTTTGAGGCTCAAGAATGAAATTTAGGACTTTCTGCAAGGTTTAAACTCGAAAAATGATCATTTTGCCCTTTATTGCTTCTGGAGAACTGAAATATGCCGATTGAGGGCGATGTCAAGAATTGAGTGAAAATTTGGGGTGTTTACAGCACCGTCAAGATGAAGGCGACTGCGATGAGCCTCCCGACAAACCCTAAAGGATATTTAATTTTTGCTATCATCAAGGGATTTCCAACCAATGAGCCAATAACCGTCGATATAATCCCTGAGAGAAAAAGAAGGATCGGAACATCTCCAAGATGAAGGAGTTTGTGACGTACCCTTCCAAAAAAAAAAAGAGAGAAAAGTCAGGACATCTCCAAAATGAAGGATGATGTAATAAAATCCCCAAAAGCCTAAGAGAGCTCTAATTCTGCCAAAAAAAGAAAAAAAAAGTGGGCAGAAAGATCATCATGAGAAAAGAATCCCAGGATATCAGACTGCTGAATCTGTCAAGAATCTTCTTTAAAATTTGTGAAATTCTATTATCAATATTCCTTCACTAATTGCTTTCACAATATCAAGAATACTCTCTTTTCTATTCATATCAAGGAAATTGATAGCCTCCTTGAAAGAAAGTCAATTGCAAGAAATTTGAATTCGAATCTTGATTCTACGAAGTTAAGCCCAGTCGGAGGTAATACTTCAGGTAGAAAAGAGGAAATATTTTCAAAACAATGTGCATCATTTTAAATTATTTTAAATCAACAATAATTTTCAACATTTTGACAATATTTTCTAGCTATCTTGGCATGAAGCAAGAGCTTGAGGTTCATCTTTGGCGCATCTTGACATCAGTTGTTATCCCTTTTAAGTACTTGATAACGAGAGTTTTCAAGATTCCTTCCCTTCTGTTGGTATAATCTGAGTGCATGGGCTCTCAAATTCGCACACTTCCCTGTGTCCCCACTGTCCCACCATAGACAGTCCAATTTCGGCTTGAGGTTAAGCCACCAATCATTTTCTTGCAAAAGGTCACCAATTTCAAAAGTTATTTAGTCTCAGCAATGAGGCACCCAAAATCAAACCCCTTTTCAAGCTTTAGGGACCCCAATTTCATCCTTTTGCAAAACACCTATCGGATTCATTGTGCGGAAATCCGAAGGTTCCATCATGGTTTCTTCCTTCGAGGATTCCATTCATTTTCCGCCCAATCAGGATAAGGGTACAAACCTGAGCCTCCTTTGATAAGGTATTTCATTTTCCGCCCAATCAGGATAAGGGTACAAACCTGAGCCTCCTTTGATGAGGTATTTCATTTTCTGCCCAATCAGGATAAGGGTATAAACCTGAGCCTCCTCTGAGGAGGTATTTCATTTCCCGATCAGGTTAAGGGTTAAACCTGAGCCTCATTTTGATGAGGTATTTCATTTTCCGGTCAGGTTAAGGGTCAAACCTGAGCTTCGTTTCTACACGAGGTATTTCCTGTCCCATCCAAGTTAAGGGCAAAACCTGAATCTTACTTCTTTTGAGGCAAAATTTTTTTCTTCTTTATTCTCCATTTCATATCTACCATTTTCATCAGGGCTAATATTTTCATATCCAGTCAGATCCTTCTAACTGGGGCATTTTTATAGCCCAAATTTGGTGTGTTTTTCTTTGCCACTAAGCTCGTCTTCAAGCCGGCTTAGTAGCAAAGAGGGGCATCTGTAAACACCCCAAATTTTCTACATCCATTCTCAAACAATCCTCCTCAGGCAGTGCCAACCCTGTCAGGTCAGTGTAGGAGTCAAACCCCGAGTCAATTTCAGAAAATCACCATTTTACCCATTTTCATTAAAAAAAATTACTATTTTACCCCTAGGTCATCCCGGACCCCAGTCAGTCGGAGTCAACCAAGCTCATTGGTCAGTTCAAGACAGTTAGAATATCAGTCATCTCAAGCTCATCTGAGCTCATAATGAATAAACCATTTTCATTTCTGACCATTCCTTCCAAAATGGGATAATTTCTTCAGAAATGAGCTCATTTCTCACTCAAATCCAAGCCAATTGTCTCTGAGTCAGTCATTCATAGTCAGTCATATTCCTCAGAGTCTAACTTGAGCTCACTAGGAGTTCAAGCGCTCCAGTTTCAGTTCAAAACCATTTCTAAGTGTCCAAGAGCCCATTTTAGTCCATTTCAGCTCTTTTAGCTGAAATTGAGCCGAGTTTAGTCAGTTGAGCTAGTGTTTGAGCCTCGATTTTAGTTCACCTCAGTATTACTGACCTTTGTTTCAGCTCAAACCCAGTTCAGGTTCGTAATTCACTTCATTCCAATGATCATTTCATACCATTTCTCTAAAAATGGCAGCTTTTCTTGAAAATTCAGTTGGAAAGGTCAGTTGAGTCAGTGTCTGGTGAGTTCATTTGAGTTCTGAAACTCTAAAACCCAGCTCAATCTAGCTTATATCAGTTCAATCCAGCTCGAACCCCAATTTTCAGTGTCACTCTGACCTAGTAGAGTCCCGAAAACCATTTCTTGAGCTATTTTGCAAATTTTATCAATTTTAATGCTTTTTAAACTGATACAAGTTTCAATCGGGGTCTGACATCCAAAATTCTTTATTCAAGGTTAGCATTTCGCATAGCATTTCATGTCATTTCTCATCATTTCATATCATTTCTCAGCATTTCATAACATTTCATCACATTTCATTTCATTTTCGAAGTCAAGAACTCCAGTTTTATAAATTTCAATCCAGATCAAGTTTTAAAAGCTTTCAGAAATCAATTTCAAACCCTGGGTTTTTCAAAATTGACATTTCTACCCCCAAGAGACTAAATTTGGAAATATTTTCTCGAGAAAAACAATCTGGATTTCTTTCAAAATTAAATTTTCAAATTTTACACTAGATTTGCTTCGCAATGAGCTATTGAACTTCAAAATCCGAGCTCGTTTAAAAAACTGCCAAAAATAACTTGTTTTGTTTTGAAAATATTTTCTCGAGAAAAACAATCTGGATTTCTTTCAAAATTAAAATTTCAAATTCTACACTGGATTTGCTTCGCAACGAGGTATTGAACTTCAAAATCCGAGCTCGTTTCAAAAACTACCAAAAATAGCTCGTTTCGTCTGGAAATTTTCTGAAAAGACTATTTTACCCCTCTAATCGTCAAAATGAATTTCAAAACTGGAATTTGGACCCGCTCTGAGATGGCCCATCCATTTACATTCTCTTGTTTTAATTTATAAGAAAAGAAAAAAAATTATCTTTTTCTTTATTTTTTGTTGTTTGTTTTATTTTATTTAATTTATTTATTTTTATTATTTTATTCTTCCTAAGGTGGGACCCACAAGGTGGTCACCCAAACCTCCAGCCCCCTCTCCTTTCCTTCCTTTTCTTTTTCTTTTTCCCTTTCTCTTTCCCTTTCTTCTTCCTTTCTTTCCTTTTCTTTTTCTTCTTTCTTCCCTTTCTTCCCTTCTTCCTTCTTTTTCCCCAGCCATTCACGTAAGGCTGCCCACCAAGGTCATTGATTATTATGAGAAACTTAGGTTTTTAATGTTATTAAAGCCTAAGTTATCAAAAGGAAGGCTGCCCAAGAGATTCAATGCCTCCCTCTCTCTCTCTCTCTCTCTCTCTCTCTCTCTCTCTCTCTCTCTCTCTTTTGGCTGCAGCTATCCTTGGCTGCAACTCCCAGCCTTCTAGCAGCCCACCTTGCTGAGCATCTTCAGTTGCACCAAGGCAGCCACCACCTTGAACCACCATCTTCAACCTCCACCACCATCAAGTGCGGTCAGCCATGACACTACCTTTAATCCTTCACGCCCAACGGCTCCGACACCATCGCCTTCCATTGACGCCAAGGCCAGCAGCTGCACTTCTTTGTGGCACCAACCTTCTTCACCTGCAACCCCCTCACTGCTGCTGCCATCTTTTTCAAGGCAACTCCAACAACGTATCCAACACTCTCCATGGTTCCAGCTTTCACATTAGCCGGTGCATCATCAACTCCTTCTCCTCCAAGCCAATAAAACTCCAAGCAATCGGAACCTCCCTTCTTCAACCTTGCATCACATCCAACCGATCCAAGGCAAGGCTTCTTGTTTTACTTGATATTCTTTTTGTTGTTTGAAAAAAAAATAGAGTAAAACAAGAAGATGCATGTTTATTACATGCGTGGGCTAAGAGAACGATAGATCCATCCATTCGATGGATTGGATCTATCATTGTGAGAGCCAATATCAAGATGATTCATACTCCCCTGTATTTTCTTTTTATTTATTTACTTCAAGCATTCTTCTTATGTTTAATTAGTTTTTTTTTTAGTTTGTAGACTGATTTACTAGCTTCTTTAGTTTTTGCTTGAAAGTCTACCAATTTTGATTTGCATAGGAAGTCTATTTATTATTTTATGTAAATTTGCTTTTTAATAAATCCTGATAAATTCATGCTAAATTTTATTATATGTTATTAATGTTCTGCCCAAAATTTGAGTTCATTCGGGTTTCTGAACCCCAGCAAATAAACCGAATCTCGGACTGGAATTTCCCATTTTCAGAACTTCTAGTTTCAGCTTTAGCAGACTTTAACCTCCGACACAACCCTTGTGGAGGATCCAGACTGTCTTAAAAAAATCACAGTGGATTCATGATTAAATTTACCAATGATCTGGAAATTTTTAGGTTTTTCCAAGCAGTTTTGACCTCTGTAAAAAATCGGATTTCTCAGACCTTTGGGAAAATATTGATTTTCTTTTGTCAGGGTATAGATAGACCCTAATGCACCAATTCCGCCCAATCTGTAGCCCTTCTGCAAAAACTTTCAACACAAAAGTTCTTTATAACATTATTTCCTGTCATTTCCCAAACTTTAGAAATTTTTGGATCTGTTTCAGTATTTTTCCCAGATTTTCTATTTCTGTCTAACAGATTTCAATGTCCAGAAATTCCAGAGATTTAGGTCTCTAATAACAGTGTGTCCTTTTCCAAACCGTAACTCAAATCTCAATTGTGTCAAAAGATAAAACTTTTCCCTGTTTGTCAGAGATAGTTTCCCACAATTTCAACCTTTTTCCCATCTGTTTACTATTTTTCCCACATTTTCTACCGAAAACTGTCTCTTTCCCCTAAATCCTAGAGTCGCCGGATTCCGATCTGACTTGCCGGAGTGGCACAGCTCCGACCATAGGTCAAAACCAGAAAGTGTAAATGGAACAAATTCTTGCCTTACTGTACTCTGTCACCCCATAAAATTTGGGAAATTTTTATGGAAGTTTGATATCCAAAATCCCATTTAGAATCAACATTTTAGGCAAAAATGATAAAATTTAGGATTTTTATTTGAATTTCTATGTTTAAAAATACAAAAAAAATAGATTTTCGAGCTCCATTCTGTTTTTAGGGTTATTTTAGGTGTCCATGTCAAATTTGGTTTAATTCCAAGTTCATTTGCTCCATGTGTTAGTTTATCTTTAAATTCAGAAGCGAAAATCAGGCGAAAATCAGGTTAAATTTGATATTTCATGATATTTTCGCCATTTTAGGGTTTTTATCATGTACATAAGCATGTAGAATCATATTAGGGTTAATTTCAATCTTCTTTGCATTTCATATTTTTCAATTTTGCAAAATTTATTTCAGAAAACCCTGGTTTCAAGGCCATAATCTTGTTATCGGGGGTATTTTGGTCATTTTGACCTAAATTTCGAAATTTCAATTTCTAATTCTCCAAAATTTCATGCATATCATCATATTTTATCATATTATGTTTGATTTATTTCATTTGATTTTCAAAATTCCAAAATTTATAAAAAATCTTTCAGAAAACCCTGATTTGAAGGTCATCAGGGGTATTTTGGTCATTTTGACCCCAATTTCGAATTTTCAAGTTTATTTTCGAAATTTATTCATTATTTATCATGTTTATATCAAAGGGGGTATGATTTTGGGTTTATATCTGAATAATATCCGATAATTTCCTATATTTTCGGATAAATTCAGAAAAACCTACATTTTTGTGCTAACCTGGTTTTCTAGTTTTGCAGGAACATTCAAGAAGAAGATTTAACTTTTATTTCTTTTATTTCAGTTCAATGTAAAAATCAATGTAATATTGGGAATAAGAGTTACTTTTCTGCTTAGAATAAGGCTGCATTGCATATAGTGTAATTTCTGCAAAATTTCAATATGTGATGTATCATTCATGCACATTATTTCAAATTCACTATGGTTGACACGAATTGCACGTGCACAAGCTATTATGAAGTTTATAAACTCGGTGGGATTCGTATTTGTGGCCATAGTCAGAATACGAAGAAAACCAAGATTTATGATCTTTATATTAGCCACATTCAGCCTACACTCTTAGGCTAACTTCAAAATGCACTGCATTTCTTAAAGTTTTAAAAGGATTTCCCAATTCCTCAATGAAATTCCCTTTTCAAATTCATATTCATTCATTCATATCATCCAAATTGCATCATTTTCCAAATTCAATTTCAAAAAATTCAGTTTTCTCAAGAATTTCCAAGTCTTTCTCAGGATCTGATTTTCTCAAAATCCTAAGTTTTTCAAATGACATTTCAAAGCGTTTCCCAAGTTCAAATCAAGATTTTCCTATGCTTTAAAATTCTAAAATTTCAAAATCCCAAGTTTTCAGAAATCTATCTTCTCAGAATTCCCGTTTTCCTGAGAAATCATTTTCCTTTTTAGAAATCCTTTTCCAATGAATTTCCTGATTTTCCCAGCATTTCTCAAATCCATTTTCTCATAAAATCAATTCCAAGTTTCTAATCTCAAAACCAATTTTCTTAGATTTTTAAGCTTTCCTAAGAAATCACTTTCCAATGAAATTCAATGATTTTCCTAGAAACTTCAATTTCAAGCACTTTTCCAATCATTTTTCAAGCATATTTCAATTTTCCAAAGCAAAGATCATATTTTCTCAAACTTGCATCTTTTCAAAATTTCATAGCACAAGCCTGATTCTTTGTGCATTCTAGGAAAAATAGAGCATAATTAAGATATTTGAGTGAAGTTAAAGCACGTAATTGATCCTTGGTTCAATTACCCCTGGTAAAGGCGCCAGGAACGGTTGAATCTCGTACTGACAGGCGGATCCCATTCCATGGAATTTTCCCGCAAATTTTCAAAATGGAGGCGAGTAATTTTCAAAACCAATTTCAAAACTTTGGTCGAGTTTGACTCACGAAATTCGTTTCTCTCACAAGGGAGGGGAAAATTTTTTGCGATGATAACACTAAACCTCAGCCTTCGAGGTATGTACTTCTTCCCTTTCAGGTTAAGGGATAAACTTGAGGTTTCCTTTCAGGTCAAGAGATAAACCTGAACCTCGACCTTTGAGGTATCTCCTTCTTCCCTTTCAGGTTAAGGGATAAACCTAAGCTTCCTTTTCAGGTTAAGGGACAAACCTAAACCTCCTGCTGACGAGGTATTTTTTTCATCCTCCCCATTCAGGATAAGGGGTAAATCCTGAAAATCAGACCACATACAACTAACTATGATGGTCCATTCAAATCCTAAATTAAGAATCCTTCATCAAGCATTTCCATTTTCCAAAATCAAACCTCAGGTTTACTCTCTTCAAAATTCCTTCTTTCCCTTCAGGTTAAGGGATAAACCTGAGCTTCCCATTCAAGATAAGGGATAAATCCTGAGGCCATTCATAGAAGCAACACAACCCTCTATAATGGTCCTTCCAAACCCAGTTTAGCACCAGTCCTGCCAAAACCTAGTTTAGCACTGGTCCTTTACCAAAATCCATTGAGTTGGTCCTGCCAAAACCCAGTTTAACATTGGTCCTTTACCAAAATCCATTGAGTTGGTCCTGCCAAAACCCAGTTTAACACTGGTCCTTTACCAAAATCCATTGAGTTGGTTGTTATCATTGCAAAATTTTACTTTTGCAAGTCAAACTGACCTTTGAAAAAGATTTTGAAAATAACTTACCTTCGTTTTAAAATGCGAGAAAATTTCGTAGAATGGGACTCGCCTGTCGGTACGAGGTTCAACCGTTCCTGGCACCTTTACCAGGGGTAATTGAACCAAGGATCAAAAGTGTGCTTAGCTTTGCTCAACTTGTCTAAACCGATGTTCTATTTTCTAAATGCACAATGAATCAGGCATGTGCTATGAATTTTCTAAAAATGCATATTGAAAACATGATGTTTGCTTTGAATATTTGAAATGCTTGGAAAATTCTTGGAAAAGATAACACTTTAAAAATCGTGAGCCTTGTTAAGAGAACATTTCTGAAGAAATGCAAGTGCTTTGTGAAAATCTATTTCTGAGGAATTTCAAATGATTTTGGAAAAACTTGATTTCTCTGAATTCAAACTTTGAAATTGAAGATATTATAACTTGGAAAATCGTGATTTGAACTTGAAGAATATTTGAAATACCACTTGAAAGCTCAGAGTTTTAAGAAAATCAATTTCTGAGTAAGACTTAAAATTTTTTGAGAAAATCGATTTCTCTGAATTGGAATTGAAATTTGCAAATTGAATGAATAAATATGGATTTGAAAGATATTGTTTTGAAAAATTGAGAAAATCCTTTTGCATTTTTGAGAAATGTTGTGCATTTTTTAAGTTAGCCTAAGAGTGTAGGCTTAATGTGGCTAATACAAAGATCACAAATCTAGGTCTCATTCATATTCTCACTATGTCCATGGATACGAATTCCACCGAGTTTGTCAACTCCCTAAGAGCTTGTGCACATGCCATTCATGTAGACCATGATGGATTTGCAGAGAAATGCATGAATTGGCATATATCAAATATTGAAATTTGCAGAATTAAACTATATGCAATGCTC
The DNA here is from genome assembly GCF_984573655.1 of Nuphar pumila. NCBI lineage: Eukaryota > Viridiplantae > Streptophyta > Magnoliopsida > Nymphaeales > Nymphaeaceae > Nuphar > Nuphar pumila. The sequence goes on from NC_143257.1 coordinate 33,072,286, forward strand.
CTTATTCTAAGTAGAAAATGTAAATCTTATTCCAAATATTACATTTGATATTTACATTGAATTGAATAAAGGAAAAATGAATAAAAGAGCTAAGTCCTCCACTTGAATAATCCTGCAAAACTAGAAAACATGTTAGCACAAAAATGTAGGTTTATCTGAATTTATCAAAAAATATTGGAAATTATCGGATGTCATCCAAATGTAAACTCAGTTCATACTTCTCTCATATAAACATAAATGATGAAATTGAATTTTAATTATAAAAATGAGATTTGAAAATTCGAAATTGAGGTCAAAATGACCACAATGCCCCTAATAGCAAGACTATGGCCTTAAAATCAGGGTTTTCAAAAAGATATTTTGTAAAATACAAAATTTGAAATTCAAATGAGAATAAATCAAATATAAGATGATATGATATGATTTAAAATATGCAAATCAAAGTTTAGAATTTTGAAATTGAGGTCAAATAACCAAATTACCCCTGATAGCAAGACTATGGCCTTGAAATCAGGGTTTTCAGAAAATATTTTGGTAAAAACTTGGGATTTAGGGTGTAAATAAAATCAAATAAGAGCTAAATCGACCATGAGGTGTCCTAGCATGATTCTAAACATGAACGAACCCTAAAAACATGAACGTTTACATAAAAAACTAAACATATCACAAAAATCATTATTTTGGCAGTGTTTCAGGATCCTACGGGCACCCTGTTTTGCAATTTAACTCATCCAAGCATCAAATGATATCCAAAATTCATAAAAATTGGTACTTGCACTTATTATCACCCTAAAATTAGATTGTAATCAGGAAAAGATATTTTTGACATTATTCCAATTTAAAAATTATATTAAAACCCTAAAATATGCTATTTTTACCGACGAGCACATGCTTGTCATGGTGTTAGACCCAAATCAGGAGTCAATTCACTCTGGAAATCTATAAAATTTTACAGAGCCATAATAGAAAAAAAAATGAGATTTTCCTATTTACAGATCATAAAAATCATCTTTGGTTAGGGAGATATCATTCCGACAATCTGGACTTAAATTTAACGAATATAAAATTGATTCAAACAGACACTTTTGGTTTCAAATACAGAGAAAAACAGCAAAACACATCAAAACTTTCTGAGATTTCGGCAGTGAATAACAAACATGTAAATAATGAACTTCCCTTTTTACATATCATTAATCAAATCTCATGTTAGGGAGATACGATCAACACAAGTTGGATTAGGGTTTTAATAAATCATAACGAGTTCTAAAACATGGATCTGACTTTCTGATAGCGGAAAAATGATGAAAAAGATATAAAAATACAGGAAAATCACAGTAAATAATACACATTAACACAAATCCATTGTACTTTACGGATTGCAAATCGGACTTCGAATGACAGAAATAACACACTTGCAAGTTACCTATGAATTTCAATAGCGATTTTAACACCTGGAAATCACGATTTGATCTTTTATTTTTTTGACAGGGTTTTCGAATCCCAAAACCTCTGATTTTTACACAGAGACTCAATAATATATATGTGGATTACATATAAAATTTTTAGCAATTTTTAACAAAGATTTAAACACAGAATAACATGATTTCTATAGTTCTAGAATCAAAACACATGGAAATCTAAGAAACACTAAAAAAAACATGGTTTAATAATGGAAAACAATAAAAAAATACCTAAACAGCAACACAAAATCTATTTTAATGTTGAAACATATGCAATGAACATTAATATGATAAAAAACTAAAAAAGAAAATAGAGAATTCATGGCTGAAATTGTTTTTACCTTTGAAAACATGGATTTAATTCATTTAACGGATAAATCTCATGTTTCATTGGTTAAGAACATAAAAAATGATAATGTAAACAATTCTAATGGATTAGAATCTTAAAATATAGTACTAAAAAAGGTTAGATTATCTTCTTGGACCGGACTTGAGGTTCTTGGATGAGAATCCATGGTTAAAACCATGAAAGAGAGGGCGCCAATGGTTAAATGTTAAAACATGAAAAAATATTAAATAAATCATACAAAAATTTATGAAAACCTTACCTTGAGGTTGCAGCTGCAATGGAGGAAGGAGAGGTGAGGTATAAAGGAGAGAGAAGCTCCAAGATTCACCAAGGGGAAGAATGGGGGTCGACCCCCTTGGGCTCTCTTTAAATAGATTTTTTTTGGTTTTTTTTCTAAAAGAGTTCTAAAAGAAAATGGACTTCAAAAAGGAGGGGGGGGGGGTGATTTTGAGGAAAGATTACCTAACTACCTCTAACCTAATTATCCTAATCAACACCTAATCTAGACTCCAAATTACCTTAAAAGACTCCCAAATGTGGCGCCACTTGGGTTTTTCAAAAAAACTGATTTTTAAAACTTTAAAATCAAAGTTAAAAACTAAAGTGAAAATAGGGATTTTAAAATTTAAATTTTGACTCACCTGGACATCTAATCTAGGTAGGACACTGATTAATCCTAGTCTAACCCTGATTTTTATAAATGTGGCACCACCTCGAGTGGGCCCCACTTGAATTTTCAAAAATGATTTTAAAACTCGAAAAACAAAGGTTTTCAAAATAAAGTTAAAAGTGAAGTTGGAATTGAATGTTAAACCAAATAGAATTCTGACTGAGTCAGAACTCTTCCAGATGTGGTGCCAACTGAGTGGGCCCCACATCGAAGTTTTAAAAAACTTGAAACAAAAACTAAAAATGGTTTTGAAAAGGGGTTAAAATCAACAGGTGAAATTCAAAGGTTTTGAAAACAGAGTTCTAAACGAACTGAAATTCTGGATCAGAGTCCTAAACCAATTAGGACTCTGAGATTTTAGATTTTAAAAGCTAAATGAAGGAATTTTTGAAAGATTTTATCATAACTGGTAAAAACAAGTTGAAAAATGCAGTCAGGGTTAGAGTCCTAACTCAACCGAAACTCTGAAATAGAGTTCTGAATCAATTGGGACTCTACAAAATGACCTAATTTTTGAAAAACAAATGGAAATGATGAAAATGAAAGTAAAAACAAGATTCAGAATAGACTCCTAACTGGATTAGGACTCTGGGACAAAGTCCTGATCGGACTGAAACTCTAGATCTTTTTGGTATTTTTTGAAAAATAGATGAAAGAACTTGTGAAAATAGTAAAAATAATGACAAACAGTGAAATCAAAGTAGAGTTCTGATCCAACTGGGACTCTTGGGATAGAGTCCTAATTGAACTAGAACTCTCAGAATTTTGGATTTTCTGAGAAAACAAATGAGAGGATTTTGAAAAACAAGTGAAAACAAGATAGAATTGAAGTCTGGTTCAGAGTCCTGATCTGATTAGGACTCTGAAGAGGAGTCCTAATTTGACTAGAACTCTGAAATTTTTTGGTTTTCTAAGAAGTAAATGGTGAGATTTGAACAAAGCTTTTTAAAACTAGTGAAAATGAAGTGAGAAAACAAACTTTGGATAGAGTCTTGATTCGATCAGGACTCTGGGATAAAATCCCAGCATTTTAAAACTCCATGATAAAGGTACAACAATTTTGATTCTTGAAGAGATAAATAGAAGGATTTTCAAAAGATTCTATCAAAATTAAAATCAGGGTCAGAATCCTGATCCAACTAGGACTCTCTTAATAGAGTTCTGGTTCAATTAAAACTCTGAGTTTTTGACTCATTTTTGATAAATTTTGAAGGATTTGATTAAAGATAGGTAGATTACAAATGAAAGATAGAGTTCTGATTAGATTAGTACTCTGAGAAAGAGTCTTAATCCGGTTAGGAGTCTAGAATTTTGGCTAAAACGAAAGATTTTGAAAGTTAGATAAGAAGGTTTTAAAAACAAGTGAAGAACTGGAGTAACAAACGAAATTAAGATAGAGTCTTGATTTAATTAGGACTCTGAAAAAGTGTCCTAATTCGACTGAAACTCTAGAATTTTGGCAAAAAACAAAGGATTTTGATAAATTTTTTCAAAAACAGATAAAAGAGGTAGTAAAAGGTAGAGTTCTGGTCCTACTAGGACTCTGGAAAAAGAGTCCTAATCCAACTAGGATTCTGGAAAGAGTCATGATTGGACCAGGATTCTGAAATTTTGGCCAAAATGACAAGAATGGGCAAGGGATATGACTATATCTGGTTTAAAATCAGAATAGAGTTTTGAAAAGATTCAAAAAGATGAAAATACAGAGTCCTGATCCAACTAGGACTCTGAAATTTTAGAGATTTTTGATAAATAAAGGAATCCAGAAGCGACCCTAACTGGGTCTCATCTAAGAATTGAAATCGATTGAAATTGAGTTTAACATGAATCCAGATTGTTTTCTGAGAAAAACACTTTAAAATATAAGATCCTGGAGGCTGACAAGTGGTAGAATGTCGATTGAAAACCCAAGTTTTGAAATTGACTTTGAAAGAAAAGTTTTAAAAGCTCAAATCTAGATTTAATATTTTGAAAATAGGAGTTCTGGATCTCGATAATGAGATGAAATGACATGCAATGCTATGCAATGTAATGAAATGATATGTCGAATGCATGCAATGACATGAAATGTAAGCAGTGGATGAGGGTGAAAATTTGGGGTGTTTACATTGGTCCTGCCAAAACCCAGTTTAGCACTAGTTTTTTATCAAAATCCATTGAGTTGGTCCTGCCAAAACCCAGTTTAGCACTGGTCCTTTCCAAATCCAATTTTTTAAATTGGTTCTTTCAAACCCAGTTCAGCACTGGTCTCTAAAAATTCAGTTTAACACTGGTCCTTTACCAAAATCCTTTTACCAAAATCCATTGAGTTGGTCCTGCCAAAACCCAGTTTAGCAATGGTCCTTCCCAAATCCAATTTTTCAAATTGGTCCTTCCAAACCCAGTTTAGCACTGGTTCTTCTAAACCCAGTTTAGCACTGGTCCTTCCCAAATCCAATTTTTTGAATTAGTCCTTTCAAACCCAGTTCAGCACTGGTCCCTAAAAATCCAGTTTAACACTAGTCCTTTACCAAAATCCACTGAGTTGGTCCTGCCAAATCCAGTTTAACACTGGTCCTTTACTAAAATCCATTGAGTTGGTCCTGCCAAATCCAGTTCAACACTAGTCCTTTACCAAACCCAATTTTCAATTGGTCCTGCCAAATCCATTTTTACTGGTCGGGATTTCTAAAATCAAAATTTCAACCCAAGGTCCCATCAAGATTGATATTGAGTGATTATTTCATGAAGGATTCTCGAAAACTTTGCCAATTTTTTTAAAAACATTTATTGATTTTAATATTTTACTACACAAACGAATCACCTCATATTACCTCTAGCATTCTTTCCAAAAGGTGAAGCTTTTTGTGAAAAAGAGAAAAAATTTAAACTTTTTCCTGTTGATCAACCAAAAGGATGAAAGAAATATCCTTGGTATGATTAGCGAAGAAATTCCGATGATGTTGAAAAGCCAAAAGCGAATTGATATTGATCATAGCTATGGTGCTTTTTAAAATATGATTCTTCTGGCAAGAAAGCAATAGAAATATTGTGAGCAATAGAGAATTCATTCAATTTGTAAGATCCATGATATTTCTATATATGGCGTATTTTAGTGGATGGAATTTCTCGTATGATTATGAGGGATTTTCATAAAATCGTGTATATATATATGCACTTGTAATTATACAAGGTCCTAAATCGCATAATTGAGATGTACGAAGCGATTAAGGGCAAACCACAAAAAATTAAATTTCGATATTCCTAAATTAGATTTATAATATGTCTAATTAGTTACTCCCCAAATTTGGAACCTAAATGAGGAAAAAACCTCATCATTTCATGTGAATTAGCGGTAATCGAGTATCGACAAGATATGAGTCATAACAAGAACGAATTTCGTCTGTTTTAAAAATCTAAGTAAATTATTTTGAAACTTAGATTTTAATTTATGAAAGGCAAGTTTGAAATGAAATATTTAAATGTTTGAAACCTAGCTTTTAAATGGAAAAACAATCAAGGTTTTTGAAATACTTAAATTGGAATTTTGTAAAATTGATGTAAGGTTTTTCAAAAATTTCAAAAGGGAGTTGTTTGGAATTTTGATAAAGTGGTTATCATGGGGCCCATGTGAGCATGAGCTCAGCCCATGCTACCTTGGAAAAAAAATAAAAAAATCAAATAAAAAAAATGCAATTAATAGGAAATTTTGAAAAGAGTGAAAAAAGGCAAAAATTGAGGTTTGTTTTTGGGATTTCAAAAAGTGGTTGACATGAAGCCACGTGAGCATGGACTCAGCCCATGCTACTTCCTTTAAAAAAAAAGAAAAAGGCTTTTGAAAAAGTAGTTTGACCAAAGGTCAAAAAGGAGGGACAAGCTTCCCTTAAAATAAGGGGAGTTGATATAGACTAGGGTAGAGGGTTGGTGGACCCTTGAAGTAGGTCCTTCAAGGGTCAAACCTTGAGGACCTATGGTGCATTAGGGAGCCTAGACAAAGAGGGGGGGGGGGGGGGAGCGTGAGGATGGAGGATCCTCCATCCTCCTCATGCAATCTCAGCCCTCCATTCAAATGTGAGGCTATAAAGAGGCTTGAGAGGGGGAGGAGAGAGAAAAAGGCGCTTTTCTCCACTCCTCTCCTTCTTCTCCCATTTCCTTCTTCCTTTCCCTTTTTCCTCTCCAATCCCACGAATTTCTAAGTGTTAGGAGTGAGCTTGTTAGTGTGTAGTGAGTGAGCTTGGTGAGTTCAAGCACCTCCAACCGACCCTCCCACCATTGTCGTTCCGGAAGACCCCAAGGTGAAGAATCTCAACCTTGTGTTTCAATTTTTCTTTGGAAAATACATATAGCACGTAGGGTAAAGTTTTGATGTAGCTTTTACTTTGATTCATATGGTTCATGTTGATTCTAGAATGAAGGGGGCAACACTTAAGCATGTGCACACACACACACACACCGGGTGTTTTGGCACAAAATGAGTTCATATTTGCATTTCTGGAATTCTAGAATGTCGGAGATTCCTCTGATAAAATAGCCATATCTCACTAAATACCAGTCGGATCGAGGTGTTCTCAGACATTCCGAAGAGTTGAGACGAATCTCTCCGACTTTGATGTTGATGACTTTTTCTGGTTCGGTTTGAAAACTCTTCAAAAAATCCTTTTTTAGCAGACTATCATTTCTTCATCAGCAGTCCAAAAAGCCTCAGACAATGTCCGGTAATCCAGTGACACATGCCAGGCCGCTGGCCAGAATTTTGTGTTCTTGGTCTCTGTGCAAAGCTAATGAGCATCTCTACGATATTCATGTTCAACACTTTTGCTAAATCAGTGCGTAAAACCCCCCCGAATCCGTCCATCTTTCGGTCGCTGCATGAAGCATTTCATATATGTATAGATTCACGTAAGGCAAAGAGAAAAAAAAACTCGTTGACTTCACCCAAAGCACTGCAATTTTCGCATTTAGCACGGTGGTCTGACCCACCTAGGGGTCCAGACCCATCCAAGTTTGTCTTACCCAACCATTGGGGTAGGGCACCACGTAGGTGGCCCCACGCCCCTAAGGAAACCGGCTGCACGCTGCACCCGGGGTCATTCCCATTTTGGTGCGCCCTCCAGCCGGTGTCCTAGTAGGCTGCAGCCTGCTGGACCTAGAGGTACACATGCCACACTGACCCAGCAGGGTCTGGTCCGGTATGGACCAGACCAGCTGGTGGTCAAGCCCAGCTCGCCCCTTGGCGACGCCCCAGCCGCACCTGCCTTTGGTGCGGGCTGCGGGTGGTTCTGCTGGCCAAGACGCCCCGCTGTGGGTTGCTGCCCCTTTAGCAGCCTGGTCTGACACGTGGGTCAGACCAGGGTGGTACCAGCTGGGGTCTGGTCCAGCGAACCAAACCCCACCTTTGCATTGCCTTTACTTGTAACGCATAGCCGGCGCCGGGTGCTAAAATGCACCCGAGCGACGTAGATGGCCACCATGTGGCCTGTGGTGCGGGCTGCTGCCCCTTTGGCAGCCCCGGTCTGACACACGAGTCAGACTTGAGCAGTGCCAAGTCTGGTCCAGCAGACCAGACCTCCCAACGTGATTGGTGTTGAGCGCCATAACCAGCGTCGGGTACTAAGTGCATCCGAGCGACATCGCTAGCCACTAGGTGTCATTGGAGTGTGCTGCACCCAAACTGCAGCGAGCCTTGTGGGCTCATTTTCAAGGACGTGTCAGACCTATGGGTTCGGTACGAGGACCCCAAAACACCAGCCCGTGTATCTTTAGTTTTGTCGCCAACCAAACTGCGCGAAAATGAGTGTATAAAAATAAAGAGAAGTAAGGGCGAAAAGTGTATATTTCTCGGGTCATGTGTGCTGTCTAGCAGCCTCGAGTAATACCCTTGGCACCGATGGTGTAAGGTACGGGACTGTATTTATGGCCGTACGGGCCACGGTTAGAGTTTTGGACTCGTTGGCACGTCGTTTGCCATTGTTGATTTGCCTAGCGTGTCGTCGGTCCGGAATGGCCACCACGACCTTCGCTGCCTCCATCTTGGCAGCATTAAGATGTATAGTGTGGCGAGTGGTACGCTGCCCACGTGTCGATACATAACTCTTACGTATTGGGTTTTTCGACATTTTATCAAAAACCATCATTTTGGCATTTTCAAGTTTCGCGAGCATGGTGACACATCGTGAATTAGGTAATATAATTCTCATATGCATGGGATTATGATAAGATTCATTCTCAACACTCGTGGGTGTTGACATCACGAATTCCCTAAGAGAATGGTCTCGCTATGCAAAATGAGTCGACCTATGACGTTTGGAATACGCAAACTTGGGAAATTCAGATTCAAAGCTTTGGACACTCGTTGCACGTGCAATCGTGATTGAATATGCATTTTGAGCCTCGTATCATTTATGTGCCTTTTCATAAATACATATTCATATTATTGCTTTCGTTTTGGTATTTATGTGAAAGACAAGAAAATGTGTGGCTTATGTATGTTGGCACATCCTGACACATTGTATTGTTTAGTGCATACCTCATAGGGTATATTATTGTCTCATGCTCGAGACATTAGAAAATGCACTAAAGGCATGCTATACACTTGATGCGACATATGAATGAAACTGAACACCATATGGGTATTGGCAAAGAACCCCTGTTGAGGGTTGCAACTCGGCTGAAGTCTTTGGGCGATGGCCCCATGTTCGTGAGAGAGCTCACATACTATCATACCCTAGAGATGGAAATGGAAATGGTGTTAGATCGTCTTTACCGACAACGTGCTCTTTCTTGGGTCATGTGAGGCCGAGCACGTGAATAAAATGGCTAAGACCTCATTGTGTACCCGTGGGGACCATGAGGCGTTTGTATCTAAACATCTATGCGAAGTTTTAATTCGTGCAGAGGGGCACGGGTTTGATACGCTTGCATTGTCATAATTGCAAATATCATAATACGATCACTTGTTTACTGTTATGGTTGAATGCCACTTGGCACCTACACGTATCTACACATGAATAGAAATGAGATATGTAAATATTAATATTTACGTTTGATGGTTGAGTAATTACACTTCGCACTTACACATATTGACACGAACGTCCTATGGATCGTATGCGGCATATATATATGCGGTAATTCACCTCTTGGCATTACATTAATGCAGGTCGAGCATTTTGTATCTGACATGTCCCGACAAAGGTTTGGGATCAAACACTACGTTAGGATATTGGCATATTTTCCAATCGATATTGTTGAATTCTATACGAGTTAAGCATGGGCGATGGACCCATCTCATGAGTGAAGCTCACTTGTTTAAGTATGTCGCATCCCTGATTGTTAATGCATTGTATTGCTTTCGATGGCAAGGTACTTCTCTGTGCTTGTTGTGCTAGAGCACGTAGATGTTGAGTGTGACCTCAACATTTTTGCTCGTGTTGCCCTACGGGGAACACAAGACCAGATGAGCCTAAGTACCTCGGAAGAAGGAATTGTGACTAGATACACATAAATAAGCCTAACTGTGGATTGATGAATACAATGATTTTCATCATCGTAATGGCTCCATTATTAAATTGCTTTACTGCTTAAATGTCTAAATATCTTCGTGTATGTTTTCATTGGGCACACGGATTATCCTTGACACTAGATATGTCCTATATGTACAAAAGGGGACTTGAAGCACATTGTAAAAATATATGCTTGTCTTGGAGACTGGATTGGATGCTAGAAACTCCGTGGCGAGTATGTGTGGGCTATAAACCCATTTCGTGAGTTGAGCTCACTTGTGCTGAAAACGTGTGGTTACACGTATCTTCTTCCGTAGTATATTCTGTGTGCTTCGGATATATAATTGATGAAACATTCATCGTTTCCCTTGAATGCAAATGCTAATTCCATAATCCTGCTAATCGTGTGATCACGATAATACTGCTTATCTTGGACCATGATGCTAGAATTGTATCTTCCTTGCTTACTTGCTCAGATGTTTGATGTTACTGTCTAAGTGTGTTATTGCTTGACATTGTCGCTTATCACTTAGCATTATCTTTACTTCACTACTGGTGTTAGTACTGTTCCTGTGCTTGTCTTGCTCGTGGCTCCTTAGTTACTTGTTGTTCAGCAGTTGTTTGACTCAGATCCTTGTTTTGCTTAGTTCCCTCATTTTGTTGTTCAGTAGTTGCTTGGCTCATTTTCCTTGTTTAGTTCATAATAGTTCGTTGTTCTTGCTACTTTCATTGTTGCTTAGACTTGTAGCACGTGCACTTACCTGACACATGCACATATATTTGTCACTTTACCTGTACATGCTATATGCTTTTTCCCTGATAAATGAATATACAATGTTGTTGTTCTTCACCAACTCGTAAGAGTACTGACCCCATTTTATAGGGATACAGGTGACTGACTTGACGTGGTGCGATGGGGCTCGAAGTGCGGTAGAGGACTGAACCCACACTCTAGAACGTGAGATCTTGGCAGTTGTATTTTGAGAAGAGAAAATTATGTATATTCTTCATGTATCAAATGGGTAATAAATAAAATGTTTCTTCTTGTTGTTTCTTCCTGTGACCCGCCAGAATTTCTAACTATTTTTCTCTTGCAAGTTTTTTCGTGTTGCACAATGCTTTTAAAAAAAATTACTCTAAAAATTTTAAGGATTTTCCAAGTTGGGATTTTGGGGCGTCACAAATCTTGGTATCAGAGTAGTGTTTTAGAAGTGTGGTTCAAGTCTCTGCACGCATCGACCATCGCACTGTAAGTATGTCACATTTAGTATAAGTGTGATTCTGTTGCTTAATGGCTTTTGTTGTATGCTATGAGGTAGTATTTTCGTAAAGGATTTGTGTTGCGCTTGTGGATGTGGATTCCTAAGCTAGTTAGTGCTTCCTTATGTTTCTCAACTATGTTGGATATGCTCGTAATCCTATCCTTACTGAAGGGTATATTTTTTGAAGCAATCTTTCGGACAGAAGGCTAGAGCTCTGTCTGTGCCGATTGAATCTTTATGTTTCTCGTTGGAGGATGTTGTTGATCCCCAGTTGTTCTTAGTAATGAGAACATATGCGCTTAGCAAGTGGCTTTTGCATTGCCGATGATGACAATCGACTTCTGAGAGGGTCGTTGTTGGGGACAACATAACACCAGACTTTAGGGTACTGTTGCTCTTGAGAGAGCATTGTGGGAGTTCTTGTTTCTCAGCCACAGTTTGAGGGACTTGTGGTACCATGAGTTGGCTCAGGTGGTGATTCCTGGTAGTGCCAACATTGTCGTTGGAGTGATGATTCTCCAACGATGTCGTTAGAGTGATGACTCTCTGGCGATGCCATTAGGGTGGTGATTCCCTAGTGTGAACACCCCAAATTTTTCAAAATCTTTTAAATATTCCCTTTTCGATCTTCTGAGTAATTGAGTCACTTTTTCTAAATTCCAGTTCATTTCTCAAGTTTTACTGAAATTAAATTCATTTTATATATCTGACTTGATTTTGGATCCAGATCCATTGTCAAGATCCAAATCTGAGTCTCGTGGCCCAACTTTTAAATTAAAATTACAAAAAATACCAAAAATAGTTTTTAAATAGCTTGGACAGTCCATCCGACACCCGTTTGGATCCATCATGTTGTATTTCTCGATTCGAGTTCTAAAACTTGAACATTTTCTCAAAACTTGGGTCCAAACCCATTCTTCTGAAGAAATTTCTCCAAAATAACCTTGATTTTTTATAAAAACCCTTCTTTTGTAAATATCTTTAAATTTTGCTTTTAGAGTTTTGTTTTCAAAAAATACAAAAAAATAAATAAAATTCAAGAAAAGAGCAAAAAAAATAAGAAAATCGAAAAAAGAAAACAATAGAAAAATTCCAAAAATTCAGAAAAATATACAATTAAAACTCTTTTTGAAAACTGATTTGTTAAAACCCTCTCTTAAACCTCTTTTTTTTTAAAATAAAAAACCACTATTTTAGAAAAGCTCTTGAAGGAATCCCCTCTTTGGAATTTAGAAAACTTTACAACGACCATCCTCCTGAGCACCATCCATCGCCTCTCTCCCGATCGATGACCTTCCATCCCCAACTGCTTCACCTTCTGGAGCATTCGAGCCTCTCTTTAAGAAGAGACCTCCAAGCCTCTACGAAGCCATCCATTTTCCATCCATGAACGCCATCCATTTCTCACCCTTCCCCTTCTTTCTTTCCTTCAGGAACATCCATTCTTGACCTCTCCACTTGATCGGTTTTCTTATGAAGGGACCACTTCAATCCATTTTCCATCTTGCATCTCCCTCATCCAGGACAATCGATCGGCGTGATCCTTCCTCTTTCCTCTCATTCCCCTGGTTCTCTTCTTCATCAGAAAGAATTTCAACGAAAGAAGAGGGAAACTTGCTCCGACCCCTCCTTGCAAAGCGAAGTGATCCGGTAAATCATCATTCTCCCTTCCTCTGATTTCCTCCTCTTTAATTTCCTTTAGAAAATTTTCCTATTATTGCTCCATTAACGCATTGCTGGTGGTTTTGAGTTGCCTATGCAACATCAACCCACCAAATGCTACAGCAACAGGAATCAAGTGATTCCAACATATTTTTCATTTTTTTTTATTTTGATTCCCAATTTTCTGTTTAAAGGTCTGTTTATATTTGGTCTCTCATTTTGATAATAGCCGATGTTTGTCTTCTTTCCTTTTTGCCTTGGATTAGTTGTTATGTTCTTATTATCTTTGAAAATCCTGTAGTCATCGTGGCTATTTCAGATTAACACATGATTATCAGTGTAAGTTCAGTATGACTCCCTCATCTTCTTTCCATTTATGTGTTTTTCATCAGCAATTCTCATATCTGTTTTGGGATATTCATTCGGCATCATGTTTTACTGTTTTTCAGTATTAAGTTAACTTATATCCAAGATATTTGATTTCCTATATTTTCCCCATGTATTGTCTTGTGTTCATTCTGTCCAGTCTACCTTATCACCACAATAATCTTCCACTGAACCCACACAATTTCTATAGTTATGTTTGATTAATTTTGCTGCTTTGGTATTGATGGGTTTTTGCAATTTCATGGCTTCTTGCATCTACGGTTCGATATCCTGATGATTCCTCTAAAGTCTCGGTCAATCATGTTGAGGATTCATCCTATGTTGCTGACGCTAAAAAAAAGTTGCAGGGAAAAACCTCAAGGCTTCAGCTGAAGGGAGAAGGCTGTTTTACGTTGAAAATGAGAGTATTGGCCAATAGATAGAGTATAAACGATAACTATATGAATACCATAGAATTTGGTGTTCTTGGATTCAAGCTACCCGATTCCCTGTAGCCTGATTTAAAGTTCTTCTGTTGCCATTAGGGACATATTCCTGTGGCTTCCAGCCGCCAGCCCCTTTCCATTCAGCTCAACATCCCATCTATACACCCACCTCTACCTGCAAAGTGTACTATTCATCACCACCCAAGGATACCAGTAGCCCCAGTTCTGGGTCCATAACAGAAAGCATCTGACGGACCCTTATTATCATAGCAATTCCCACATTGCCTATGATACTTGGATTTACCTGACTTTTAGGTTCAACAAATATATATATATATATATATATATATATATATATATATATATATATATATATATATATATATATATATATATATATATATATACACACCCATTACCTGAGCCTACTGTGAAACCATCTCATACGCACCCCTCATTGTTGTATTCCTGCTGTAGTTCATAGCCACATGTCTTAAAAATTCATATTCTCACCCCAACATCTCCCTCAAAAAAAAAATATGAAGATGATCAAGCCTGTTTCTTTTCATTCCAGGGGCAACCATATTCGGGGCTAAGAACATGGCAGCCCTTTTAGACGCCGAGAGAAGTTTGTAGAAAAAGAAGAGATTAGGGATGATGCTAATTAGCTTGGACAACATCTCTTCTCAACTACTCAGGCCCATTGATGATGAGGAACTAGGTTCTTTGGAGTCCAGGAGGGTCTCATGTGAAGGAGTTTTATGATGAGAGTAAACCATTTTTTTTTATTTGTCCTCCATCTAGAAGCATTTCTGATCTAAATAGAGAATGGTCACTATGTTTTAATGCCTTTGTTGTTGACCGAGGGATCTGGGAGTAGGCAGATTATCTGTTCTGATTAATAGAGGACGTGTCCACGTAGTTGGCAAAATAAGTCCTTGGAAGTTATACAGTCTCCAAACATAACAACAGTGATGAGGTAGGAGACAAACATGGTCCATGGTGGAAGTTTTGGCATAGGCAGCCCCCCAGTCGCCAAGGTGTCTGATCATGAAGAACATAATACCCAACAAGTGAAAGTTGTTGCAGTAGTCGGTAGGAGTGAAAAGCCAAACATATTCGTGCCAGTTAATGACCCCAGCACATGACAGTAGTTTTACATTGACGTTCCTGGAATAGTGCATGCTCTTAGGCCTCCAGAAGGTGTAATTTTCAATGAAAATGGCAGTACAACTAAACCATATCCAACACTTGTGCACCTGCTGCTACAGTCCCATTCGCAGCAGCAGGTGCAGAGTTTTGTACCGCCATGCTTCTACCAACCCATTCTAAATCTTTATACACATCATCTCTTCCTATCCCGCTGTTGTCAACCATCACATATGTCACCAGCACCTATTGTGCACCCAATCCACAACATAGCCTCCTGTCATTACACTGTGGACAGCAGTCCCTTTCCACTTGTTATCCACCATCACATAATCTCTTACAGTAATATCACTTACCCCTTTCAGTTGAGTCTCTCACTTCACGTTACTGTCATGACCCCCTGCACAACTTATCTCCACCGGACATTTTCCTAACAACCATTCCATTACCCAGTTCTTGTCACCGTCTTCAGGATATGACAACCACCTCATTATATATAGTTACTACCTCCATTTCTATTGGTATATACATCACTGCTTTGCATAGTTGCAGTTCACCTTAGCACCCTATCATTCATTCCACACCAGCATCACCTTATAACATCACCTACTGCCTTTCACAAGCATCCCAAAACAGGACAACTTTTGCTTTATTCACTCAGCAGCAACCTGCCATGTGTCCACAGTTTCCTGTAACACTCCCTACATCCATTTTTTTTCTCACCTCAGTGCCACTTGTTGCCTAGCGCATATCAACACTTGCCATCTTCATCATAGGTGCATTAGTGCACTATGGGAATATGCTACTCTACCTGTTGCTACAACTTCTCATTGTAGTAATACTCCACCTTCCTTTGTATCTCTCCTTTCAGCAGGTTACATTTCCACTTCACTAGTTGGTCCCAATGTGTTGTAGCTTCTTCTTCTTTACACTAACCCAATGGAAGGCTGAAATTTCTTTCATCTCATAAACACGTCTAGGCAAGCACACATATACACCTTCCTACAAGATTTCACATGACCCATAGGGATCACATGCATATTTTCCCATTGGTCTAGGCCTAACATTTAGATATTATGTACGTATTCTTCATTTAGAGCAAGCACAAACATTTGCATTGAAAATACAACATCTTCCATTACCTTTACTTTATGCTAACTCTGTTTTGCAGGAAAGATTGTGAAAATATCAAGTTCTTTCCTAGATTAGGATTTTATCATTTCAATTCAAAAGGGTAATAATTAGATATAAATGAGAATTTACATTTCCTGTATTAGATTAGAAAGCATGAGCATGTAAATATCATAAATTATTTGTTCTCATATCATTTTTCTTCTTTTTCCAAAATCTCACAAATGGAAACACGAATGGCACGTGCACCATTCTAATAGGAGGTGATTAATCCTAAGTTGATGATTTGCATCAATGACCATAGTCAGAATGTGAACAAAACTTAGGATTTTCATCTTTTATGGAATAACACTGGATTCACACTGGATCCTTTTAAAAATTCATCATATTTTCTTTAAATATTTTTCTCTTTTATCAGAGTTTAATTTAAAATTAATTCAATATATATACCAATGACCATAGTCAGGATATATTGAGAGTTAATTTCACTTTAAACTCTATAAAAGCACAAAAAATATATTTTATTCTTCACTTGAATTTAAATATAGATTATTATATAATACATTCAATGACCATAGATAAGGATGTATTATATTTTCAATCTTGTTTTAATTCATTTAAAGAATGGAATAACTTTTCAAAAACCCAATTTCAAGATTCTTTAAATTCATTTCATAATTTAGGATAGAATTACATCATATTTTCAAAATTCTTTTTCATAAATCCAAGTGATTTCCTTCATATATCTTCTTCACTTCTCAAATCAATTTTTCTCTTGTAAATTCAAATATCATTTTCAGATTCTAACTTTAAATTCAAAGTCCAATTTGACTTTGAATATCCAAAATTCAAATTATAATTCAAATCAAATTTCAAGGTTTAATTTCACTTTGAAATTTCTGATTCATCTTCTGATTCCCAATTCAAAATTCAAAGTCCAATTTGACTTTAAAATTCATTTGTATGCTCAAAATTCAATTTTCAAATCAAATTCCGAATTCATTATCAAGATTCAAATTCAATTCAATATCTCAAAATTCCATTTTCAAAGAAAACCTATGATTCATCTTATGATTTCAAATTCAAAATCAAGTTTATTTTCTTATCTTCAAAATCCGAGCTTTGAGATTGATTCCAAGTTCAAGTCTTTTTCTAAGTTTTAAATTTAATCTAGGATTTCAAAATTCAGATCCATCTTCAAAAGTCCTATTTGGACTTTCAGAATCCAAATCCAAAGTTAGATTTTAAATCCCAACTTGGATCAAGATTTCCAAGTATAAATCTTCACCTTTTTGGATCTCAGACTTCAGATCCAAATTCTATTTTAGGATCCATAACCCAGTTTCACTTTGGATCTCAGACTTCAGATCCAAAATCCATCTTAGGGTCCAGAGTCCAACTCTATCTTGGATCTCAGATTTCAGATCCTAAATCCATTTTAAAATCCAAAATCCATTTTAGGATCTAGAATCCAATCTCATTCCTAATTCTAGATTTCAAATCCAATTCTATTTTTGGATCTCATCTGAACTTCCTAAATCCACTTCTATTTCTAAATATCATTTGGATTTCTCAAAACCATCATGATTTCAAATTTTAGATTCAAATTTCATTACAAGTTTTATCTCTTCTCCTAAATCTAAGTTCAAAGTCTATTTTCTGACTTTGGAGTTTCTTTCCTTTTCCCTTTTTATTTCATCTTCAAACCATTCTTTCCCAATTCAAAAGATCTATTTTCCCAACTCTGATCATTTCAAAGACTTAGAACTTCTCTAATCTATCTCAAGTTCTAAGTTAGATTCTACCATTTAAAAACCATTTCTTCACTCCATTATCAAGCACTTGGAGATTTTTTTTTCAAATCATTTTTCCAAAAAGAGCATACATCCCTGCACTGCACAAGCATGATTCTTTGTGCATTTAGACTTAGAATAAATTCTTAGATAATATTTAGGCAAAGCAAAAGGCATAGATTCGATCCTTGGTTTGATTACCCCTGGTAAAGGCGCTAGGAACGGTCGAACCTCGTACCGACGAGCGAATCCCGTCTCTCCATTTTTTTCGCAAATATTTCAAAATGGAGGCGAGTTAAATTTCTAAATATTTTTCAAATTAAGGTCAAGTGAAACCCCGCAAAAGAATTCATCTCTCTTCTCTTTCTTTTCTTTTCTCTTCTCTCTTCTTTTTCTGTCTTTTATTTTTCTCCCTTCAAAAAGGAGGAAAATAGGGGTTAGAAAAGGAAAAGAGAAGGAAGAGAGAGAAACCACAAGAGAGGAAATTTTTTTGCGATGATCACAGTTTTGGCGACCGAGATGGGACTCATCTTTGTCTGGTCGAAATATGCTTTTGCTTTGCCTTAATATTTTTTAAGTCTTTATTCTTCTATGTCAGCTTCATTTCCATGCAAATCTTAGGAGCCTAGATTCTGTTCTAAGCTGACATCATTGCATATAGGATCTAAGTATGGTTTGGTAGGACCATATTGAGGAGATTATTCCATGTTCACATTAGATTTAGGTCTTAAATACAACTCTCCTCAATTTTAGGGATTGAATGTAAACAATGTATGCAAGTGTATGCTTCTTTTCATTTAAATCTATCTTCTTTAGGACTTGCATTAGAGCTTTCTGGTTTTGTCTGCATGTTGATCATGTTTTGAAAATATCCCTACCTATATTGTCCTGGTCTTCACGTTGCTGGGCTGTCTCACTAAATCATAGTTCGGGAGAGAGCCTCACAACTGGGCCACTTATTTGGGTTCGCGTCCCCCTACCACGTACCTAAGGGTCATAGTCTGAGGTATATCGGTAGGCGCTCAAGGATGTTGAGAAGCCATTACCTTAGAACCGAAGAGATATCTTTATGCCACGTACTTCAAGCTTCGGCTTGAGTATATCGGCATACCTTGATTGGAATCAGATGATCTAAATCTTAGAGTTAGGATTAAGGTCCTATCAACCATTTTAAAATATTGCATATAGAGTCAGCTTTAGGGAGTGTTGTTTGTGTATCCTTGCTTGTATATCTGTGATAGTGTGATATTTCATATCTTCCTTATATTTTCCAAAACCCTTGATATATATTTCAAAAAATTTCTTCTTTGTTTTTAAAACCCAGGTGTATTTTTCTTTCTCTTTTTCTCCTTCTAAAATTTCTTTAAAAAATTTTCTGATCCTGCCTGCAAGTTCTTCAAAATTTAAATCTTTACCATTTATCCTCAAATTTCATTTATTCTCTTATTTTCTTCTGATTTTATATTTGTGAACACCCCAAATTTTTCAAAATCATTTAAATATCCCCCTTTTACCCCTGATTTCATTTTCTGAGTAATTGAGTCACTTTTAAATATAAATTTCATTCTATTTCTCAAATTTTACAGAAATTAAATTCATTTTACATATTTTGACTCAATTTTGGATCCAGATCCATTTGTCAAGATCCAAATCTGAGCCTCATTGCCCAACTTTTAAATTAAAATTACAAGAAATACCAAAAATAGTTTTTAAAATAGCTTGGACAGTCCATCCAACATCCATGTGGATCCATCGCATTGTATTTCTCAATTCGAGTTTCAAAACTCGAACATTTTCTCAAAATCTGGATCCAAACCCACTTTCTGAAGAAAATTTTAAAGTTCAAACCCGGATTTTCAGAAAACCTCTCTCTTTGTAAATATTTCTCAAAAAATACAAAAAAACATGGTTTTGTCTCTCATATTACTTAGGTTTTTAGGGTTTTATTTCCAAAATAAAAAAAAAATCAGAAAATTTTCGAAAAAAATAAACAAAAAATCAGGAAAGGCCGAGAAAAGAATGAAAAATCAGAATAATGAAGAAAATGACTTTAAAGACCCGTTTTGAGAAAAAAAAAATTTAAAAGACCTTTTTTGGAAATTTTGAAAAAATTCCCTTTTAACCAAGTTAGGGTTTTTGAACTCTGGCTTTTCTTTCGCCTCTCTCTTCCTCTCTACCGAACCCTCTGGAAGCCCCTCCATGTGCAATCCCCTGCTTCCTCACCCTTCATCTTCAACAGAACCCCATCGCGTTCCTCATCCCCCCATGTGCGACCTTCTTTCCTCAACCCTTCATCACCAAACAACATCTTACTCTCCTCCATCCATCTGCAACTGAACCCTCCTCCTCTCTCTTTAAGAGAAGCACGCATGAGCCTCTTCACACCACCTATTTTCACCCCTCCACCTTCTTCTCTTCTGAATGATTCGTCTTTACCCTTCCCCATTCACGATCTCTTCCCCACTTCTCTTTCCCTCATTTTTTCCCCCATCCTCCTCATTTCTTCTCTTTTCTTGGAAAGAACTCGATCGACCACCCCCTGCAGCTACAGGTAAGTGATCGCCCCCTTTTCTCTGATTCCTTATAGCAATTTTGTTTTTCTTTCGTCAACATCACTATGTTTTAATTTCCATTCTCCTACGTTTTTCTTCTTTTATCACGAGGCAAAGTGGTGGGATCGACCTGCGTATAGCAGGACCGACCCATCTGTTGCTATATTAACTGGAATTACCATATTCCAAACATCCCTTTTTTTTTCCTTTTCTCTACTTGCTCAATCGAAAAGAGGGTGACATCCAACAAAAACAGAACGGAGGAGAAGCATTCCTCCAATCCAAACCAGCTTCATCAGCGGTGAGCAGTAAATCTCCTCTCTCTATTGGCTTTTCTGCTAATGTGTATTCTAGGTATCTTCTTTCTCTTTTAACATGAGCATTGTATGCAATGTCGGTTCATCTACATGGCACCGATTTGTATCTTGCAATAAGAATCTTGGCTGCTGCTGGGCCACATCCTCTTTCATTTTTATTTCTTTATGTTTCTTGATTTTCCATATCTCCATTGTCTTATATGCATTGTGAGCCCTTTCTATTCCATGTTTTTTTTTATTATTTCTGACTTTTACTCTGTGCGTTAACTTCTGATTCATACCTGATTTCTTTGTTTTGGGTTGCATTCGATTATCTTTCCAGTTACATTTTATGGTTTGCCTTTACCCTCCGCCTCATCACACCTTTCATGGTGTTCGATATCTTTTCGGGTTTGGTCAACTATTTCTTTTAAATTTCATTGGGATTTGACATTACTTAATTTGTTTATCTGTATCATTTTGTTTATTTTTAACATTTTATTTCATCTGGTGTTCCACTTGCTCATGTTTGCGTTATTATGTATTCTACTGTATTCCTGCAAGTATTTATGGCCCCCTTTGGTCCCTCTAAGATTGAATCAGTCGATATTTCAAGTATCTGAAGCATTTTTTTTTTGGTATAATTCTTGGTTGCATTCCAAGGGACGCCTTAATTCTTGTGGGATGTTCATAACTTGTTGTGTAATGGAAGTAATTTGAAGGTAATCGGTGCTTAGAGAGGGTTTTGCCTCGTGGGTATAAGGATTATTGGGTTTTCTGGGTTTGGTGTTTGTGTTTTTCAGTGAGGGTGGAACTGTGACGATCATCAAGAATTGACAGATTTCTACGTTTTCTTTTTCATTATCTATGGAGTGATTGGCCTTTTTAGGTTTCTTTTAGTATATGTATCATATGATTCTTCTCTCCTACGGTAATTGGGATTTGAAACTTTGGTCATTTAAGCACTGTCTCGGATGAAGAAGATCGTATCTTCGGAGTGTGTTTTAGTGCGTTGATTTAATAGCAATGAAATAGTTATCGATCTATGTATTGCAAGGAAGCTGTATTTTCTGATGAACTTGTCTGAGTTGAATTCTTTTCTTATCATTCAATAAGCATGATCTAGAGTTGCTCAATTCTGATGCCCATGTAGGGCATTTGCAATTCCATTCCTCTTTTTAAGCATTTCCCATTCTTGCCTGAGAATCAGTAGCACATACGCTAAATTCTCTATTAAAGATCATGGTTGGTGAGTGGTATTGAAATATAAATTTTCAGAATTTTAGAATAAGATACTGTTGGAGATGAACAATGTGACTGAACCCTGAAAAGGATACTTTGACCATTGGTATTCATTTATACTCCATCTCTGTTTTTTTAAGCAGCATTCCAATTGCTAATAATTTTTTTTTGATGCTTTGAGGCAGCAACAACTGGATTTACTCTCATCCATTCTTGTTTCTGATTTTCTGGTGGGTGATTGAGAATGATGGCTGAAACTGATAATCAGTACTTGTCGTTGCCAGCTGAGAGCAATGACATTGTACATCAAGAACCTATAAAATTTTCATATACAAGAGAATTTTTGCTATCATTCAGAGAGATGGACATCTGCAAACAGCTACCCAGTGGATTTGATCAAATCCATTTTGAGTAATTGTCAGGAGGTTACTCAAAGCACCCCCGAGTGGCGAAAAGCTCATGAAAGTTCATCCTTGCAGAGTTCCAAGCGTGGTGAAATTGGATTAGCTTCAGAAACTTGGGTGGACAGTTCTGTCAACTCCTCTCGTGGATCCCATGATGCGACTGCATGGCGGGCCTCTGGATTGTGTCATGGAAGGTGAGAGGCGTGTGTTGGCTTGATCAGTAGTGGCGAACATCAGCATTCTGAGAAAGGTTCAGCAACGCAAGACTTTAATAGGCATTATGGTCACCAGTCTCGACAATCTAGGCATTTTCCAAAGTGTGATAGATTTCTGGTCTACTGGTTGGATGATGCACACAGTTTACTTTAGCAAACAGAGATTCCGATGGTGGCATCGCCAGAGAAAATTCTGCTTCTCTATTGATAAATATGGAGACAGGATAAATACTGACCTTTGGAGTCACATACAGCAAATGCATTGATTCCTGCAAAATCAGATGCCTCATGATCTACAAAATCATCATCTCATGTTGGTGAAGGGTCTTCCCAAAACGACAATTTGCTACAAGAGGCACCATGTGGTGTTCCTGATAGAAAAGATTCGGATGCACAATCACTGCGGGCAGAGAAACAAAAGCAGGAATACCAGGTTCAGTGTCTCATACCTTTCCCTGCATATGTTACTTCATCTACATGATCTCATCATATCAAACACATTGTTGGAAGGCTCATTCACTGCTGTCATCCCTGTTACACAACACTTCACTTGATCACCTGTGCACATTGCTACCACTGCACTTACAGCAATGTACGTGTTGTCACCTTTGTTTATTACTCACGGCACCCATGTGTACAGTACATTGTTGCCATACCTACCCTCTACTCGCCATTTTCACAGTGTCATACATCTCCCATCTCATAGCATTATCTTCAGTCATCATATCCTTGCATCCTTTGTTGTAGCATGATGATCACATGAATTTTCTGCGATTTGTTTAGAGTGTTGGTCCCCCTGTATACTTAAGCAGCAAAAACCATTTCATTACTATGAACCTTGAGAAGCCGATAACTGAGGTCAATCTAACAATCAGTTGGTACCTTGGGCTGAAAGGATTCATGTTCATATTCGATTCATTGTGAATCCTCATTTCACTAGCTAAAAACCCTAGTTTCAGGAAGCTATCGAGTTTTAGTGTAACTTGTTAAGAACCCCTATTTGCTCCAAAAGATCTGCAAATATCATTTTTCACATACAACACCTAACTTTCACGTTGAACCAAGCCAAGGAAGCTGGTCATTTTCTTGCAAATGAAATTCGGCGGTCGATAAATGTTGATACTACGCCAGAGGTTGAATCAGAGCAGCTGAAAAGGCTGCATTCATGAATGGGGGTTTAAAAGCAGGCAACCTAGTAGCTTTTCAGATAATAAAAGACCCAGATCAGAGAACACGATGGGCTGTTCTGGATTGGGAACAATACTATAATTAGGTGTTCAAAAGGTTGGAGCGGCATTAGCTGGTATGTCAGTGAATTTCAAGTTTATTTCCTTCTTTAAAGCATAAATTTTTTAATGTTGTAGGATTATAGGTTCATATATGCACTGTTGATCATTTGTTCTATAAGTGTTTATCATGATTCGTAAGGGAAAGGGTTTATTTCATACCATGATTCATCAGATTATTTCTGTAGTTTGTCTTTGCCTTATAATCACAGCCTCGATATCTCTAGAATAAAAGCCTCTTTTTATTTTTATGAAGAATTATGAACTGCCTTTTTTTTAACAGGGATTGACTGTATCTCCTTTCAGTCATATATGTTTGTTCAAAACTAACGTGAATTATAACATGTTGGGCCAGATATTAGCTTTGGGGACTGCTAAAGATGGTAAAAAACTTTGGATTCACGTATAAGGTTGATAAGGTCGAATCACATTTTCTATAACTGCATACACCTGTGTACAATGTTCAAATTTGATAAAGAATGTACATGCTTGTAAGACTATAAACATTGTTTCGTTGGCATTTTGGTAGTTTGTGTTCTATTGAGCTACTAGAATTACATGATATGATCTAGATGATTTTTCTGAAATGAAAGATATAGCTGTTGGGCTTGAATATTAGAAATGAAAGATGGGCAACACTTACCATCTCGCCATCTGTTATCTTTACAACTCATTATTTTCATAAATGTCTTGCATGTATGTGATCATCGCAAAATTTTTCCTCTCTTGTGGTTTCTCTTTCTTCCTTCTCTTTTCCTTTTCTAACCTTTATTTTCCTCCTTTTTGAAGGGAGAAAAATAAAAGAAAGAAAAAAAAGAGAGAAGAGAAAAGAAAAGAAAGAAAAGAAAGAAAAAAAGAGAAGAGGAACTTTTTTGTGGATTTTCACTTGACCTTGATTTGAAAATATTTAGCAAATAACTCGCCTCCATTTTTGAAATATATCACGGGAAAATGGAGAGATGGGATTCGCTCGTCGGTACGAGGTTCGACCGTTCCTGGCGCCTTTACCAAGGGTAATCGAACCAAGGATCGAATCTATGCCTTTTTCTTTGCCTAAAGATTATCTAAGAATTTATCCTAAAGATCTAAATGCACAATAAATCATGCTTGTGCAATGCAAGGATGTATGCTCTTTAAAAAGATGTTTTTTTGAGAATTTCTAAGTATTCTGAGATGAACTTTGTAAGGGAGTAAAGAAATGATTGAATCTAACTTAGAACTTGAGATAGATCAGAGAAGTTCTAAGTCTTTGAAGTAAATCAGAGTTTGGAAGAATAAATCTTGATTTTTTAAAAAAATGATAACAAAGGAAATGAGACTTCAAAGTCAGAAATGGATTTTGAAGTTGAACTTGAATTTAGGAAAGGAAATGAATACTTTGGTTCGGAATTGAATTTAGATTTTGAAATTTTAAAATTAGAATGGACCTAAGAAAATCAAATGGTATTTAAAAATAGAAATGGATTTAACAGATTCAGATTAGATCCGAAAATGGAATTGGATTCAAAATCTAGATTTTGAAATGGAATTAGATTTTAAAATGGATTTAAGATCTGGGATCTGAGATCCGATTTAAAATTGGGTTCTGGATCCTAAGATGGATTTGGATCTGAAGTCTGAGATCCAAAGTGTGATTGAATTCTGAACCCTAAAATGGATTTGGATCTGAAGTCTGAGATCCAAAAAACGGAATTGGATCTGAAGTCTAAGATCCAAAGTAAAATTGGATTTTGGATCCTAAGATGGATTGTGGATATGAAGTCTGAGATCCAATGTAGAATTGGACTCTGGATCCTATGATGGAATTGGATCTGAAGTCTGAGATCCGATGTGAATGTTAAATCCTGGATCCTAAAATGGATTTAGAGTTGTTAAATTCAGAAGACGAATTAAGAACTTCCAAGTTTGAATTGAACTTGGAAAATGAAATTTAGAATTTGAATCTTGAATATACAAATGAATTTTAAAGTCAAATTGGACTTGAATTTAGAGCTTGAATTCGAATTTTAGAAAATGAATCAAGAATCTCAAAGTTTAAATTGAACTTTGAGTTGGATTGGAGTTTTGAATGAATTTGAAATTTCAAAGTCAAATTTGAATTTTGAAATCTGTTTTGAATTTGAATATAAAATGAATTTGAAATCTCAAAGTTAATTTGAACTTTGAGATTTGAAAAATAAAATAGAATTTTGAAAAATGAAAGGATGAATTGGATTTGATAAGGATTGAAGATAGATTGAGGAAGATGTTTACATTACTTGGAATTTTTGAGAAATGAATTTTTGAAAATATGATGTAATTCTATCCTAAATGATGAATGAATTTGAAGAATTTGAAATTGGATTTTGAAAAGCTATTTCATTCTTTAGATGAATTAAAATAAGATTAAAGATATAATAGATCCTTGACTATGGTCATTGAATGTATTATATAATAATCTATGTTTAAATTCAGGTGAAGAATAAAACATATTTTGGTGCTTTTATAGAGTTTAAAATGAAATTAACTCTCAATATACCCTGACTATGGCCATTGGTATATATATTTTGAGCCAATTTTAAGTTAAACTCTAATAACCGAAGGAAATATTTGAAAATATGATGATTTTTGAAGAGGATCCAGTGTGGATCCAATGCTATTTTATAAAAGATAAAAATCCTAAGTTTTGTTTACATCCTGACTATGGCCATTGATGTAAATCATCAACTTAGGATTAATTTACCTCTTACGAAATGGTGCACGTGCCATTCGTGGTCCCATTTGTGAGATTTTGGAAAATAAAGGCAGAATTGCATGAAAACAAGCAATTCATGATATTTGCAATGCTCATTCATTCTATCTAAGACATGAATGGTAAATTCTCTTTTAAGATCTAACTTTTACAACACATAAAGTTGAATTCACAACTCCAAGTAATGATATTTTCCACTCATTCTCTGCAAAACACTTTAGTTAGTGTGAAAAATAGAAGAGAAATGTCACATATCACATGGATTTCAGAGATGCCGGTGACGAGATACTCATATACCTATCCTATGCTTAATAACATAGATAATCTAAGATATAGAAAGATAACCAAATGTATTTATATATATATATATATATATATATATATATATATATATGCATATATATATATATGTAAATCTATATACATATGTGTACATGAATATATATATATATATATATATATATATATATATATATATATATATATATATATATATATATATATATATATATATATATATATATATATATATATATATATATTCATATATATAGGTGGAATGGTGTGCTGGTGGACATGTGGGTGAAATGATGATATTAGGAGTATGACATGAATGCAGGTGATATAGGGACTGGTGCAACAAGGTGTTGCTGGAATCTGGAGTGCACTGGCCTCCCTTCTTGGCTGTGAAGATTGGTGAGTTTCAGCAATGCTGGTAAGTTAAGCACCCATGTCTCTTCTAAATTGTTGTTGGTGCTGAGGCAATTCTTAATTCATTAACAAATGAACCATTCTCACAGGGTTTTCAATACACAGACCGTGAATCTCACTGTGATTCCATTCAGAACAGAGATTGTGAGTCTAACAATGATTTCAATTCAATTCTTAAGCCAATTTTACTGCAAACTGAAAACACGCAGTGGCAACAGATTTCAAATGTAATATAAAAGACAATGATGCTAATTTGCAGAATTAAACTAACTTGCAGAAATTCAAGACATCAACAAAATGGATAATTCAAGAAATGCAGCATGTAAACACATAGTAAATTCATGTAAAACAAACAATCATATAAAACTACTATATGACGAAACAAGAAATCAAAATAAGAAAGCTACTAACTGAAGAAACAGAGAAGTTAGTGAATAACGAAAACAGGAAATAAAAATGAGATAAGATATATGCTAGAATGGAAACTGGAAATGAAGAAATGAAATGTTGTTGGTGCTATGGCAAATGTTGCTGTGAAGAGGGTGGTATAAGGTGTTTAACTGTGGAATGAAGTGTTGTGGTAGTTGAAAACAGGTGATGATGCTGTGCAAGCTAAACAATGCTGGGACAGGGGAAGGGACTGTATGCATGCTGATAAAGGGATGGCAATTACAGCAGAAAAAGTGACAATATTGATGATCTTGTTTGTCAGCAGTGAAGGCAAACAATGTACAGGTGCTGGGTATAAAAATACCATATATATGATATAAAATGTATTGTATTGAACAGCAGGGAAGACATAAATATCAACTTGATGTAGCCATGTTACAGAAAAATATGAAGCTAGAGGTAGTTTCAGATAAAATTACCTAAAATTTCATTATTTTATACCTGATTTGGAAGAGGCTTTCTGAAGCATTCTCGGAATAGTCATTCAATATGTCATGAGGGAAACCATTATTAGAGCATAACTCTGACATATCAAGTGTTCATGGCTCATCATCCCCTTGGAAAATTGAAGCATTTCCAGGCCTTTGAACTGTGGATGCATGCTCAAATTCGACAAAGATTTTTCATATATGGTGATTCCGGTTTGATCATAAGTACAAATTGCTAGAAAATAGCCACCTGGTGACCATGCCATAACTTTTCACCCAAGACACTTTCGTGTGCCTCATGTTTGAACAAACTCCTTCCATCAAAAGAATAAATAATCATTTTACACTTGAGAGGATAAACCCCTTTTCCAGTTACATTATCATCAGATGACCCTTCAATATTTAGCTGGGTATAGTGTATCAACGGAGAAAAACTTTCATTATTCCATCTTTGATAAAATAATATCCTCCTTTGGATTGTCTCTTGGCCATTGCAAATACATAGCAACAGTTCCCTTACCTAGAGGGACAAATACACAGTAACACGCTATTGTATTCATATTGCTATAAAACTTTATTTGTGAAAGCTTGCCCCCTCTATCATGGAAGTATATACCAATCGATGGATTGTTCTTCTCATAATAAGAAATTAATGTAAGATTCTGTATATGAGATTTTAAACATATCAGCGTATATCAAAGGGGCAAATTGGTTCATCATTTCTTGAAATAATGAGAGGCATGGATGAGGCCTGCTATGCAAATGAGGTTGCAGAGTATAGACGCTGTAATGTTAAACTAATGAACTATATGTACAAAACACAAATATAATAGCAAAATGACGATTGAAATGGTGACTGTGTTGGACAGACACGAGATGACCAATAATGTTGAAAAAGAAGTATAGATGCAGACCCAACATAACGAAATGTAATAAGGATAAGTCAAGAATAAAATCATGAAATGTAGATACAACCAGATTGTATAGAAGCATAACAAACATCAAAGCAGGATGTGATGTATCTGAGCTTACGTGATAAACACAGTGGATGTGGATCGATGCAAGAGATGTCATATATATAAATGTGATCAAACAGAGCTAACATTGAACTTGATTCTGCTTGGCCACGATTTGCAATGATCCATGAGTGTGACTAAATGCTGACAGAGGTCCCTCTATTCCAAATTAAGACAAAACTTTTTTTTAAAAAAAAAATAACTTTCTTAACTATCTTACCTTGTCCTTCTTCTTCAGATTCCCATTCTGTAGTTCAATTCTCACGTGATGCTGACTTACCACAATGTTATTGATTCACTAATTTCGGAAGGATAGATAATCTAACACCAAAACTTGCTTACAGAGTTATGGATCAAATCCTCGGCATCCCGAACCAGAGCCACTGGTTTACCCCCTTTTCTTTTTGGAATTAAGAGAGATGGTGGGACCCTATGTATATATATATATAACCCAATGGCAAATGAACGATGGCCATCAATTGTTTTGCCCAACCATATCCCTTGTGCACACGACAATTCAATTTGCAATGACACAGTTTGATGCGCTGAGAAACAGGTAAGACACGGTGCATATGGAAGAGATAACATGACAGGTCATACTGAACATTGGTGATGAAGCAAAAGTAAGAAAAAAAAAAAAGAAAAATAAATAAAATGCTAATACATCGGAGGTATGAAATGTGATTAACACGGAAGTGAATCAACTACAGCGATATACACATGAAAGAGTATATAAAATGAGAGATCATAGAACCATTCAAGTAACAGAGCATCAACATAAATACGGGTATGGGTAAGACATTGCAGAAATATAGCTATAAACGAGATGCAAAAACTGAATGATATCGTTGGAATGCAAATAACAACGAAGAAGAAAAAGAAGAAGAAGAAGGTAATAACAGATATTTTGTCTACAAAAAAACAGGCTAAAACAGAAAATTATAATGAATAACTCATCGCAAAGAGGGATGAATGAAATGCCCTCATCAAAACCAAAAGTTAAACGTAAGCTTGAAATTAGAGTAAACAGGAAATCCGAATCAAAATGAGGTAAAGAGATGACAAATATCAACAGAAAAATTAAAATCACAAGATAATAACCAGAAGAAAAAGAAAAAAAAGAAATCCTGCTGTAAAAGGAAAAAGTTATCAAATGCAAAATATAAAAAAAAAAATTGTGTTGGAATTGAATATTCCGATTATTGTCGCCCGCGGTGGATCGAGATTACCATGGGCAATTCGACCTCCCCAATGGCATGTTAATGGGATTTAAAGTAAAGGAAAAAAGGAAAAAAAAGAAGAAAAATCATAAAACCAAACGAGAAAGAATATTTACCTTAATTAGCTTGAAGATGATCGACTTCCTTTTGTTAAGTGGAGAAAACCAGAGAGATCGGAAGAAAAGAAGAAGAAGTAAGTAATGGATAATACTTGAGCCAGAAGAGGTGAAGATGGATCAAAGGATGGGGTAAATGGGGAG
This sequence comes from Nuphar pumila, assembly GCF_984573655.1. Classification (NCBI taxonomy): domain Eukaryota; kingdom Viridiplantae; phylum Streptophyta; class Magnoliopsida; order Nymphaeales; family Nymphaeaceae; genus Nuphar; species Nuphar pumila. The sequence goes on from NC_143257.1 coordinate 33,102,863, forward strand.
GTAGGAGACGGATACGCAGTGGTTAATGGATCAAAGGGGTTAATAGATGGAAAAATGGGATCCCTCTTCCCTCCTGCGTGCTCCCCTTTTAAAGAACAAAGGAGAGTTCGAGAGAGGGAGGCTGTTGGAGATGGAGGGCCACCCAGCAGGGAAGAAGGCGATGGAGGGTGCGCGGGAGGATGGCCGTTGCCATCTTTCAAAAATTCCCAAGGGGGGCTCCCTTTTAAGAATTTCCCAAAAAAAGCTTTCAACAGAGTGTTTTTTAACAAAACAGTTTTTAAAAAAGAGTTTTAATTGCATATTTTTATGAATTTTTTGGAATTTTTCTATTGTTTTCTTTTTCGATTTTCTTATTTTTTTGTTCTTTTCTTGAATTTCAATATTTTTTGTATTTTTTTTAAGACAAAATTCTAAAAACTAAGGAATTTGACCATTTTTTACAAAATTTCAAAATATTTACAAAAGAAGAGTTTTTCTGAAAAGTCAGGGTTATTTTGGGAAAATTTCTTCAAAAGAATGGGTTTGGATCCAGGTTTTGAAAAAATGTTCGAGTTTTGAAACTCGAATCGAGAAATACGACTTGATGAAACCAAACGGATGCCGGATGGACTGTCTGAGCTATTTAAAAACTATTTTTGGTATTTTCTGTAATTTTAATTTAAAAGTTGGACAACGAGGCTCAGATTTGGATCTGGATCCGAACTCGAGTCAAACATATAACACGAATTTAATTTCAGTAAAACTCGAGAAATGAACTGAAAAAAAAGTGGTTCAATTGCTCAGAAAATGTAATCAGGGGCAAAAAGGGGATATTTAAAAGATTTTTAAAAATCTGGGGTGTTCACAGATGCCCCTCTTTGCTACTAAGCCTGTTGAAAGCCGAGCTTAGTGGCAAAGAAACACTCCAAATTTTGAAAAAATGCCCCAGTCTCAGATCTGAACTGGGTGTGGAAGAATTTATTTGAAAGACGTGGTTTTTCAGGTTTAAAACTTTATCCTTGAATGACTTTGGGAAGACGAAATCCTCGAAAATGATATGATTGAGTAAAAAATGAGGAAATCGTGATGGGACTTTGGGTGATGATCCCGAAATGATGAAAGATAGGAGTTTTGATCAAGTCTCATGGGTGAGACGAGATCAATCTTTGTGGAATGACTCAGGTTTAGCCCTTAACCTGGATGGGACGAAGATATATCAAGATAACTTGGATGGGGAAAGGAATATATGAGGACCTTGAAGGGACATTTTTGAGAAAATGCTTCATGAGATGAAGCTTGAGTAGGATCCTATCCTAGATGGATATACAAAGCATGGATTCCTCGATGGGAAGAACCATGATGGGACTGGAAGAAAACACCTCGTCGAAACGAGGGAAACTCATTGGAACGAGATTCAGGTTTAACCCAAACCTGAAAAGGAAGATACCTCGAGGGGCGAGGTTCAGGCTTAACCCTTAACCTGAAGGGGACGACCATACAAAATCCTTGAGTGAAGAGGCCATGATGGGACCTTCGGAGTTGGACGAACAAATCCGAAAGGGGTTTGCGAAAGGAGGAAGATGGAATTCCCTGAAGCTTTGAAAAGGAATGGTCTTGGGCGTCTCATTGCTGAGACTGAAATAACTTTTTGAATTTTAATGATCTCTTGCAGAAAATACAGGTTTTGACCCTTAACCTGAGTGGGAACAACCATACGGATTTCTCGAAACCGTGATGGGATAGGAAGAGATACTTCAATTGAATGAAGCAATTCTTCCAGGGAATGTAAGAGATGAAAATGAGGATATATGAGACAATTCGATGAATAATGTGACAGGAGATGAATCTTTCGATGGGGTGAAAGATGAATAAGGCGAATCTTTTATCAAGGAGACGAATCTCTTGACAAGGCAAAAGATGGAAGAGGGCAATTCCTTTGGACAGGAGAAGGTAAAAGAGAAATATGAAGAAGGCGATGAAGATGGCAATCTTTTAGCAAGGAGAAGGTAAAATATGAAGATATGAAGATGACAATTCTTTTAGTAAGAGGAAGGCAAAAAATGTGAAATATGAAGATGGCAATCCTGTTGGCAGGGAGAAGGCAAATCTTTTGATTAAGGCAAAAGATGAATAAGGCAATCCTTTTATCAAGGAGAAGGCGAGTCTCTTGACAAAGCGAAAGATGGGGAAGGCAATCCTTTCATCAAGGAGAAGGCGAGTCTCTCGACAAAGCGAAAGACGGGGAAGGCAATCCTTTTATCAAGGAGAAAGGTAAATCTTTTGACAACGCAAAAGACGGAGAAGGCGATCCTTTAATCAAGGAGAAGGCGAGTCTCTTGACAAAGCGAAAGACGAAGAAGGCAATCCTTTTATCAAGGAGAAGGCGAGTCTCTCGACAAAGCGAAAGATGAAGAAGGCAATCCTTTTATCAAGGAGAAGGCGAGTCTTTCGACAAAGCGAAAGATGGAGAAGACAATTCTTTTATCAAGGAGAAGGCGAGTCTCTCGACAAAGCAAAAGACGAGGAAGGCAATCCTTTTATCAAGGAGAAGGCGAGTCTCTCGACAAAGCGAAAGACAGAGAAGGCAATCCTTTTATCAAGGAGAAGGCGAGTCTCTCGACAAAGCGAAAGACGAAGAAGGCAATCCTTTTATCAAGGAGAAGGCGAGTCTCTCGACAAAGTGAAAGACGGAGAAGGCAATCCTTTTATCAAGGAGAAGGCGAGTCTCTCGACAAAGCGAAAGACGAAGAAGGCAATCTTTTTATCAAGGAGAAGGCGAGTCTCTCGACAAAGCGAAAGACAAAGAAGACAATCCTTTCATAAAGGAGAAGGCGAGTCTCTCGACAAAGCGAAAGACGGGAAAGGCGACACCAAGATGTATCAAAACAAATGTCAAGTTCTTATTTCTTTATCAGGAAAGCTGGAAAATTTTGCCAAAATGATAAAATTTATAGTTGTTTCAAGGTAATTGAAGGTAAGCACTTTCGAAAGATGTTCCCTCTTCCACCTAGAGTATTACCCCCAACTAGGTTAACTCTATAGAATCCAGGATCAAAGTCAAATTTTGTTATTGGTTTTCTTTAAGGATGCTATCAATTTCCTTGATATGAAAGGAAAGGAAATATTCTTAACTTCATAAAAGTAATTAAATGAGAAAATATTGATAGAAGAATTTTACATAGATAAAGAAGATTCTTTGCAGTTTGGGCCGTTTGATATACTGGGCATTTTCCCATGATGATCTTTTTGGCACTCTTTTGAGTCATAGGGATTTTACATCATCCTTCATTTTGGAGATGTCCTAACTTTTCTCTCTTTTCAAGGAAGGGTACGTCACAAACTCCTTCATCTTGGAGATGCTCTGATCCTTCATTTTCTCAGGGATTATACGTGATATTGGCTCAAAAGGTCTTTAGGTGATAGCAGAAATCAAATATCTTTTAGGGTTTGTCGGTAGGTTCATCACATCCGCCTTCATCTCGACAGTGATCCGAACTTTTCCTGGAAGGATCCGTCACAAACTCTGTCATCTTGGAGATGTTTCAAATCTTCTTTGGCCCCCGAGGTCTACTCGCTTAATTCATCTTCATCTTGACGATAATTGAGAGATCCCTTTTGCGGATATTTGATTTGCAGCTTAGCTGACTTGAGGAGACATGAACTGGGTAGGTTCTTTTCTGACTGCCCAGGATATTTTCAATGTCTTACTGCCAAAGAATAATCTTTAAGAATGTGCCATAGCTATGATCAATATCAGCTCATTTATGGCTCTTCAGCATCATTGAATATTTCATTTACCGGTCATGTCAAAGATTTTTTTCTTCATCCTCTTGGTTGACCAACAGAAAATTTGGAGTTTGAGCCTTTCTTCACAGAAGCTTCATTCTTTTGGAAGGAATACTTAAGGAGGTTTGAGGAAATTCTTTATATAATTTTGAGATTAACAACTACTTTATGGCAAGTTAGCAATATATTCCTGAAATCCTTGATGACAAAACCTTTGCTTAACATCGAATTTTGACATATCAGTGGGATTTTGGGGAAGAATCCAACATGAGGCTGAATTCTGAAGGTAAATGTAAATTTAAAGTTCTGAAGGTAAATGTGAATTTAAAGTTCTGAAGGTAAGCTTCGGTATATAAAACTGGATTTTGAGGGTAAGCCCAACTAAAAAGTTGGTTTTGAAGGAACATCCGAATCAGGACTCGGATTCTACAAGGAAAACAAGAAAAAATCGAGTCGAAACTCGAGTTTTTAAAGGAGAATTTTTTGTTATTTGAAGGAAAGAAAACTCGAGTCAACACTCAAATTTTCAAAGGAAGGCTGAAAAGTTCGAGTCAGGGATCGAATCTCAAAAGGAAACTTGGAAGTTCATTTATTGAAGGCAAGAAAACTTGAGACAAAACTCAAATTTTCGAAGGAAAGCAGGAAGGTTCGAGTCAGAGCTCGAATCTCAAAGGAAAAACTTGAAAGTTTATTTATTGAAGGCAAGAAAACTCGAGATAAAACTCAAATTTTCGAAGGAGAGCAGGAAAATACGAGTCAGGGCTCGAATCTGAAAGGAAAACTTGAAAGTTTTATTTATTGAAGGAAAGAAAACTCAAGATAAAATTCAATTTTTTTCAAAGGAAAGCTGGAAAGTTCGAGTCAGGGCTCGAATCTAAAAAGAAACTCGAAAGTTTAGATCTCGAAGGAAAAGAAGACTCGAGTTAAAACCCAAATCTTTAAAGGAGAGTTGAAGAGTTCAAGTCAAGGCTCGAACCTTGAGAAAAAGGTTGGAAGTTCGGATCGAAACTCGAATCTCAAAGAAGAATTGATGAGAAGGGATAGAGATTGATAGAATTTGAGGAAAATTGAGGAAAGATTGTGACCTGAAAGCTTGAAATTGAGATTTGAATAACCCGAAGATCAAAATTGGATTTAGAGCTTTGATTTTTTTGGTGAAGGGTCAGTGCGAAGACTGATCCTGAGAGGCTAACTGATCGGTCAGTCAGACACTAGCACGAGCGCTAGGCTTACCTGTATGAGTACTAGATTTTTCAAAAATGCCCCAGTATGAGTACTGAGTTTTCTGACGAGGATTTGAAGAAAAAAGGGACACCGACATTCTAAGATACTTGAGAATTGAGCGAGAATGGTTGTCGGTGTTTTCAGGATTTTCCCTTATCCTGAAGGGGAAATGGAATAGACATTTGATGAGAATTTAGAAAGGAATGATTCAGGTTTACCCCTTAACCTGAAAGGGGAAAAAGAATAAAATTTATAAAAATGGAGAAGAAGAAAAGAAATTTATTTGAGAATTTATTTTGGAAAAGAATTCTCATAGGTAGCACTGTTGCTCCTATGAGGGGTTTCAGGATTATCTCTTATCCTGAATGGGAAATGGAATAGACATTTGATGAGAATTTAGAAAGGAATGATTCAGGTTTACCCCTTAACCTGAAAGGGGAAAAAGAATAAAATTTATAAAAATGGAGAAGAAGAAAAGAAATTTATTGAAAATTTATTTTGGAAAAGAATTCTCATAGGTAGCGTAGTGTTCCTATGAGGGGTTTCAGGATTTTTCCTTATCCTGAATGGGAAAAAGAATAGAATTTAAGGATAGTAAATGGAGAGAAATTGATATAAATTTAGAAAATCAATAAAGGTTGATGAAACTTGTATTTATAAAAGAATCCTCATAGGTAGCGTTATTGCTTCTTACGAGGGGTTTCAGGATTATCCCTTATCCTGAATGAGAACACCTCGGACAACGACGGTCAGGTTTATCCCTTAACCTGAGAGGGAACAAGAATAAAGGAAATACCTCATGGGAAAGAGGCATCAGGTTTATCCCTTAACCTGAAAGGGTACACCTCGGACAACGAGGGTCAGGTTTATCCCTTAACCTGAGAGGAAAAAGATTTGATAAAATTTAATAGAATTGAGGAAAAATTTGATAAAACTCGAAAAAACTTGATAAAATTGACGTAAACTTGATAAAAAAATGAATAAAATGAATGAAATTGATAAAGATATCAAAATTAACTGAAGATTTATAAGATTTGAGAAAAAGGAGTTTTTCTGATCCTGCTTGCATATGGGATCTTGAAAGGAAAAATGTTTATTTAAAAGATAAGTGAAAAATCATTTTTGGGAAGAAAATCTACCGTAAGAAGAATGATCAGTGCGCGGACTGATCCTTCAAATCAAACATGAAAGATCATCATGAGGGTCAATTTTTGAAGGCAATGGTTTGAAAATCTAATTTTTGAAAAAAAAGATTAACAAGAGATTTGATTTCTAAAAAAAATAACAGTTTGAAGCTGATAATAAGATCAATATAAGGGTTGATCTTTGAAGATAATGTTTAAAAACCAATCTTGAAAGTTAAGACCAACACAGGGGTTGATCTTTAAATATAATGATTTAAAACCCATTTTTGGAAGATAAGACCAATGCAAGGATTAATCTTTGAATGTGGCGGTTTGAAAAAACCACTTTTGGAAAATATGATCAACACAAGATTTGAGACCTATTTTTGGAAGATAAGACCAACGCAAGGATTGATCTTTGAATGTGACGGTTTGAAAAACCACTTTTGGAAAATATGATCAACACGAGGGTGGATTTTTGACAAAGGTTGGACCAAAGAATATTTGAACTCTTTCGTCATAACAAAGACTTTTTAAAATTTCATGATTTTTGAAAAGCCCTCATAGGTAATATCATTTCTCTCATGATGAAGGAAAACAAATTTTGAAAAATAGCAGGCAAGATCAAAAAGAATTTGAAGAAAGCAGAAAAAAAAAGACAATACACCTGGGTTTTTTTTTAAAAGAGGAAATTTTGAATAATACATACCCAGGGTTTTAGAAAATATAAGGAAGATATATATATATATATATATAATATCATTCAATCACAGACATACAAGCAAGGATGCACAAATAGCACTCCCTAAAGCTGACTCTATATGCAATATTTGAAATGGCAAATAGGATCTTAATCCTAACTCTAAGATTTAGATCATTTGATTCTAATCAAGGTACGCCGATATACTCAAGCTGAAGCTCGAAGTACGTGGCATATAAGATATTTCTCCGGTTCTAAGGTAAAAAGGCTTCCCAACATCCTTGAGCACCTATCGATATACCTCGGACTATGGCCCTTAGGTACGTGGTAGAGGGCGCAAACCCAAATAAGTGGTCCAGTTGTGAGGCTCTCTCCCAAACTATGGTTCAGTGAGACAGCCCAGCAACGTGAAGACCAGGACAATATAGGTAGGGATGTTTTCAAAATATGATCAACATGCAATAAAATCAGAAGGCTCTAATGCAAGTCCTAAAGAGATAGATTTAAATAAAGAGAAGCATACACTTGCATACATTGTTTTGCATTCAATCCCTAAAATTGAGGAGTGTTGCATTTCAGTCCTAAATCTAATATGAACATGGATATAATCTCCTCAATATGGTCCTACCAAACCATACCTAGATTCTATATGCAAATAATGTCAGCTTAGGACAGAGTCTAGGCTCCTAAGGTTTGCATGGAAAATGTAGCTGACATATGTTAGAATAAAGACTTAGATTATATAAAAGCAAAGCAAAGGCATAAATTCAACCGGACGAAGACGGGTCCCATCACGGTCGCCAAAACTGTGATCATCGCAAAATTTTTCTTCTCTTGTGGTTTCTCTTTCTTCCTTCTCTTTTCCTTTTCTAACCTCTATTTTCCTCCTTTTTGAAGGGAGAAAAATAAAAGAAAGAAAAGAAAGAGAGAAGAGAAAAGAAAAGAAAAAAAAAAGAGAAGAGAAACTCTTTTGCGGATTTTCACTTGACCTTGATTTGAAAATATTTAGCAAATAACTCGCCTCCGTTTTTTAAATATATCGCGGGAAAATGGAGAGACAGGATTCGCTCGTCGGTACGAGGTTCGACCGTTCCTGGCGCCTTTACCAAGGGTAATCGAACCAAGGATCGAATCTATGCCTTTTGCTTTGCCTAAAGATTATCTAAGAATTTATCCTAAAGATCTAAATGCACAAAGAATCATGCTTGTGCAATGCAAGGATGTATGCTCTTTAAAAAGATGTTTTTTTGAGAATTTCCAAGTATTCTGAGATGAACTTGGTAAGGGAGTAAAGAAATGATTGAATCTAACTTAGAACTTGAGATAGATCAGAGAAGTTCTAAGTCTTTGAAGTAAATCAAAGTTTGGAAGAATAAATCTTGATTTTTTAAAAAGATGATAACAAAGGAAATGAGACTTCAAAGTCAGAAATGGATTTTGAAGTTGAACTTGAATTTAGGAAAGGAAATGAATACTTTGGTTCGGAATTGAATTTAGATTTTGAAATTTTAAAATTAGAATGGACCTGAGAAAATCAAATGGTATTTAAAAATAGAAATGGATTTAAGAGATTCAGATTAGATCCGAAAATGGAATTGGATTCAAAATCTAGATTTTGAAATGGAATTAGATTTTAAAATGGATTTAAGATCTGGGATCTGAGATCCAATTTAAAATTGGGTTCTGGATCCTAAGATGGATTTGGATATGAAGTCTGAGATCCAAAGTGTGATTGAATTCTGGACCCTAAAATGGATTTGGATCTGAAGTCTGAGATCCAAAGTAAAATTGGATTCTGGATCCTAAGATGGATTGTGGATATGAAGTCTGAGATCCAATGTAGAGTTGGACTCTGGATCCTAAGATGGAATTGGATCTGAAGTCTGAGATCCGATGTGAATGTTGAATCCTGGATCCTAAAATGGATTTGGAGTTGTTAAATTCAGAAGATGAATTAAGAACTTCCAAGTTTGAATTGAACTTGGAAAATGAAATTTAGAATTTGAATCTTGAATATACAAATGAATTTTAAAGTCAAATTGGACTTGAATTTAGAGCTTGAATTCGATTTTTAGAAAATGAATCAAGAATCTCAAAGTTTAAATTGAACTTTGAGTTAGATTGGAGTTTTGAATGAATTTGGAATTTCAAAGTCAAATTTGAATTTTGAAATCTGTTTTGAATTTGAATATAAAATGAATTTGAAATCTCAAAGTTAATTTGAACTTTGAGATTTGAAAAATAAAATAGAATTTTGAAAAATGAAAGGATGTATTGGATTTGATAAGGATTGAAGATAGATTGAGGAAGATGTTTACATTACTTGGAGTTTTTGAGAAATGAATTTTTGAAAATATGATGTAATTCTATCCTAAATGATGAATGAATTTGAAGAATTTGAAATTGGATTTTGAAAAGCTATTTCATTCTTTAGATGAATTAAAATAAGATTAAAGATATAATAGATCCTTGACTATGGTCATTGAATGTATTATATAATAATCTATGTTTAAATTCAGGTGAAGAATAAAACATATTTTGGTGCTTTTATAGAGTTTAAAATGAAATTAACTCTCAATATACCCTGACTATGGCCATTGGTATATATATTTTGAGCCAATTTTAAGTTAAACTCTAATAACCGAAGGAAATATTTGAAAATATGATGATTTTTGAAGAGGATCCAGTGTGGATCCAATGCTATTTTATAAAAGATAAAAATCCTAAGTTTTGTTTACATCCTGACTATGGCCATTGATGTAAATCATCAACTTAGGATTAATTTACCTCTTACAAAATGGTGCACGTGCCATTCGTGGTCCCATTTGTGAGATTTTGGAAAATGAAGGCAAAATTGCATGAAAACAAGCAATTCATGATATTTGCAATGCTCATTCATTTTATCTAAGACATGAATGGTAAATTCTCTTTTAAGATCTAACTTTTACAACACATAAAGTTGAATTCACAACTCCAAGTAATGATATTTTCCACTCATTCCCTGCAAAACACTTTAGTTAGTGTGAAAAATAGAAGAGAAATGTCACATATCACATGGATTTCAGAGATGTCGGTGATGAGATACTCATATACCTATCCTATGCTTAATAACATAGATAATCTAAGATATAGAAAGATAACCAAATGTATTTATATATATATATATATATGTATATATGCATATATATATATATGTAAATCTATATACATATGTGTACATGAATATATATATATATATATATATATATATATATATATATATATATATATATATATATATATATATATATTCATATATATAGGTGGAATGGTGTGCTGGTGGACATGTGGGTGAAATGATGATATTAGGAGTATGACATGAATGCAGGTGATATAGGGACTGGTGCAACAAGGTGTTGCTGGAATCTGGAGTGCACTGGCCTCCCTTCTTGGCTGTGAAGATTGGTGAGTTTCAGCAATGCTGGTAAGTTAAGCACCCATGTCTCTTCTAAATTGTTGTTGGTGCTGAGGCAATTCTTAATTCATTCACAAATGAACCATTCTCACAGGGTTTTCAATACACAGACCGTGAATCTCACTGTGATTCCATTCAGAACAGAGATTGTGAGTCTAACAATGATTTCAATTCAATTCTTAAGCCAATTTTACTGCAAACTGAAAACACACAGTGGCAATAGATTTCAAATGTAATATAAAAGACAATGATGCTAATTTGCAGAATTAAACTAACTTGCAGAAATTCAAGACATCAACAAAATGGATAATACAAGAAATGTAGCATGTAAACACATAGTAAATTCATGTAAAACAGAGAATCATATAAAACTACTATATGACGAAACAAGAAATCCAAACAAGAAAGCTACTAACTGAAGAAAGAGAGAAGTTAGTGAATAACGAAAACAGGAAATAAAAATGAGATCAGATTTATGCTAGAATGGAAACAGGAAATGAAGAAATGAAATGATGTTGGTGCTATGGCAAATGTTGCTGTGAAGAGGGTGATATAAGGTGTTTAACTGTGGAATGAAGTGTTGTGGTAGTTGAAAACAGGTGATGATGTTGTGCAAGCTAAACAATGTTGGGACAGGGGAAGGGTCTGTATGCATGCTGATAATGGGATGGCAATTACAGCAGAAAAAGTGACGACATTGATGATCTTGTTTGTCAGCAGTGAAGGCAAACAATGTACAGGTGCTGGGTATAAAAATACCATATAAATGATATAAAATGTATTGTATTGAACAACAGGGAAGACATAAATATCAACTTGATGTAGCCATGTTACAGAAAAATATGAAGCTGGAGGTAGTTTCAGATAAAATTACCTAAAATTTCATTATTTTATACCTGATTTGGAAGAGGCTTTCTGAAGCATTCTCGAAATAGTCATTCAATATGTCATGAGGGAAACCATTATTAGAGCATAACTCTGACATATCAAGTGTTCATGGCTCATCATCCCCTGGAAAAATGGAAGCATTTCCAGGCCTTTGAACTGTGGATGCATGCTCAAATTCGACAAAGATTTTTCATATATGGTGATTTCGGTTTGATCATAAGTACCAATTGCTAGAAAATAGCCACCTGGTGACCATGCCATAACTTTTCACCCAAGACACTTTCGTGTGCCTCATGTTTGAACAAACTCCTTCCATCAAAAGAATAAATAATCATTTTACACTTGAGAGGATAAACCCCTTTTCCAGTTACATTATCATCAGATGACCCTTCAATATTTAGCTGGGTATAGTGTATCAACGGAGAAAAACTTTCATTATTCCATCTTTGATGAAATAAAATCCTCCTTTAGATTGTCTCTTGGCCATTGCAAATACATAGCAACAGTTCCCTTACCTAGAGGGACAAATACACAGTAACACGCTATTGTATTCATATTGCTATAAAACTTTATTTGTGAAAGCTTGCCCCCTCTATCATGGAAGTATATACCAATCGATGGATTGTTCTTCTCATAATAAGAAATTAATGTAAGATTCTGTATATGAGATTTTAAACATATCAGCGTATATCAAAGGGGCAAATTGGTTCATCATTTCTTGAAATAATGAGAGGCGTGGATGAGGCCTGCTATGCAAATGAGGTTGCAGAGTATAGACGTTGTAATGTTAAACTAATGAACTATATGTACAAAACGCAAATATAATAGCAAAATGACGATTGAAATGGTGACTGTGTTGGACAGACATGAGATGACCAATAATGTTGAACAAGAAGTAGAGATGCAGACCCAACATTACGAAATGTAATAAGGATAAGTCAAGAATAAAATCATGAAATGTAGATACAACCAGATTGTATAGAAGCATAACAAACATCAAAGCAGGATGTGATGTATCTGAGCTTACGTGATCAACACAGAGGATGTGGATCGATGCAAGAGATGCCATATATATAAATGTGATTAAACAGAGCTAACATTGAACTTGATTCTGCTTGGCCACGATTTGCAATGATCCATGAGTGTGACTAAATGCTGACAGAGGTCCCTGTATTTCAAATTAAGACAGAACTTTTTTTTTTTTAAAAATAACTTTCTTAACTATCTTACCTTGTCCTTCTTCTTCAGATTCCCATTCTGTAGTTCAATTCTCACGTGATGCTGACTTACCACAATGTTATTGATTCACTAATTTCGGAAGGATAGATAATCTAACACCAAAACTTGCTTACAGAGTTATGGATCAAATCCTCGGCATCCCGAACCAGGGCCACTGGTTTACCCCTTTTTCTTTTTGGAATTTAGAGAGATGGTGGGACCCTATGTATATATATATATATATATATATATATATATATATATATATATATATATATATATATATATATATATATATTTTATAAAACCCAATGGCAAATGAACGATGGCCATCAATTGTTTTGCCCAACCATATCCCTTGTGCACATGACAATTCAATTTGCAATGACTCTGTTTGATGCGCTGAGAAACAGGTAAGACACGGTGCATATGGAAGAGATAACATGACAGGTCATACTGAACATTGGCGATGAAGCAAAAGTAAGAAAAAAAAAAGAAAAATAAAAATAAAATGCTAATACATCGGAGGTATGAAATGTGATTAACACGAAAGTGAATCAACTACAGAGATATACACATGAAAGAGTATATAAAATGATAGATCATAGAACCATTCAAGTAACAGAGCATCAACACAAATACGGGTATGGGTAAGACATTGCAGAAATATAGCTATAAACGAGATGCAAAAAGTGAATGATATCGTTGGAATGCAAATAACAACGAAGAAGAAAAAAAGAAGAAGAAGGTAATAACAGATATTTTGTCTGCAAAAAAACAGGCTAAAACAGGAAATTATAATGAATAACTCATCGCAAAGAGGGATGAATGAAATGCCCTCATCAAAACCAAAAGTTAAACGCAAGCATGAAATTAGAGTAAACAGGAAATCCGAATCAAAACGAGGTAAAGAGATGACAAATATCAACAGAAAATTTAAAATCACAAGATAACAACCAGAAGAAAAAGAAAAAAAAGAAATCCCGTTGTAAAAGGAAAAAGTAACCAAATGCAGAATAAAAAAAAAAATTGTGTTGGAATTGAATATTCCGATTGTTGTCGCCCGCGGTGGATCGAGATTACCATGGGCAATTCGACCTCTCCAATGGCATGTTAATGGGATTTAAAGTAAATAAACAAAGGAAAAAAGAAAAAAGAAAAAAGAAAAAAGAAAAAAGAAAAAAGAAAAAAGAAAAAAGAAAAAAGAAAAAAGAAAAAAGAAAAAAGAAAAAAGAAAAAAGAAAAAAGAAAAAAGAAAAAAGAAAAAAGAAAAAAGAAAAAAGAAAAAGAAAAAGAAAAATCATAAAACCAAACGAGAAAGAATATTTACCTTAATTAGCTTGAAGATGATCGACTTCCTTTCGTTAAGTGGAGAAAACCAGAGAGATCGGAAGAAAAGAAGAAGAAGAAGAAGTAGGGAATGGATGATACTTGAGCCAGGAGAGGTAAAGATGGATCAGAGGATGGGGTAAATGGGGAGGTAGGAGACGGATACGCAGTGGTTAATGGATCGAAGGGGTTAAGAGATGGAAAAATGGGATCCCTCCTCCCTCCTGCGTGTTCCCCTTTTAAAGAACAAAGGAGAGTTCGAGAGAGGGAGGCTGTTGGAGATGGAGGGCCACCCAGCAGGGAAGAAGGCGATGGAGGGTGCGCGGGAGGATGGTCGTTGCCATCTTCCAAAAATTCCCAAGGGCGGCTCCCTTTTAAGAATTTCCCAAAAAAAGGTTTCAACAGAGTGTTTTTTAACAAAACAGTTTTCAAAAAAGAGTTTTAATTGCATGTTTTCTGATTTTTTTGGAATTTTTCTATTGTTTTCTTTTTCGATTTTCTTATTTTTTTGTTCTTTTCTTGAATTTCAATATTTTTTTGTATTTTTTTTAAGACAAATTTCTAAAAACTAAGGAATTTGACTATTTTTTTACAAAATTTCAAAATATTTACAAAAGAAGAGTTTTTCTGAAAAGTCAGGGTTATTTTGGGGAAATTTCTTCAGAAGAATGGGTTTGGATCCAGGTTTTGAGAAAATGTTCGAGTTTTGAAACTCGAATCAAGAAATACAACTCGATGGAACCAAACGGATGCTGGATGGACTGTCCGAGCTATTTAAAAACTATTTTTGGTATTTTTTGTAATTTTAATTTAAAAGTTGGACAACGAGGCTCAAATTTGGATCTGGACAATGGATCTGGATCCGAACTCGAGTCAAACATATAACACAAATTTAATTTTAGTAAAACTCGAGAAATGAACTGAAAAAAAAGTGGTTCAATTGCTCAGAAAATGTAATCAGGGCAAAAAGGGGATATTTAAAAGATTTTAAAAAATTTGGGGTGTTCACAATGTAGCATTCCCTTTTCAACATTCATCTAGAAGTAGGTGGGTTAACAATGTCATATATCCTCCATATATATATATGCCTATAGATTCTTGATTCTACATTTACTCATGTCATACCTTCTACTAACTGGAATTTTGCAGGGAACATATGGAAAATGTCATTTCTTGGGAATTGTATTTTCAATTTTTAAATGTTGTAATAAGTTAGGCCTTAATGAGAATTTATATTTTCCCAGCTTTTAGATAGAATGAATGAGCATGTATTTTCTTAAATTACTTGTTCTTCATATCATTTTCCTTCATTTCAAAAACTCACAATGGTAAAACACGAATGGCACATGCACCATTTCGTAAGAGGTAATTAATCCTAAGTTGATGATTTATATCAATGGCCATAGTCAGGATGTAAACAAGACTTAGGATTTTTATCTTTTATAAAATAACATTGGATCTGTTTTCAAAATTCATCATATTTTCCTTAAATATTTTTTTTCTTTTATCAGAATTTAACTTAAAATTAACTCAAAATATATACCAATGGACATAGTCAGGGTATATCGAGAGTTAATTTCATTTTAAATTTTATAAAAGCACCAAATGTATTTTATTCTTTTCTTGAATTTAAATATAGATTATTATATAATACATTCAATGACCATAGTCAAGGATGTATTATATCTTCAATCTTATTTTAATTCATTTAAAGAATGAAATAAGATTTTCAAAATTCAATTTCAAATTCCTTTTTTATCCATCATTTAGGACAGAATTGCATCATATTTCCAAAATTCCCTTTTTAAAAACCCAAGTGCTGTTAATATTTTCTTTAATCAATCTTCAATTCTTGTAAAATCCAATTCATCTTTTCATTTTCAATTCTATTTCATTTTCTCAAAGTTCAATTTAACTTGAGATTTCAAATTCATTTTATATTCAAAAATTCTAATTCAAATCAGATTTCAAAGTTTAATTTAACTTTGAAATTCCAAATTCATTTTATATTCAAAACTTCAATCAAATTCAAAGTTCAATTTAACTTTGAGATTCTTTTCATCTTCTAAATTCCAAATTCAAGTCCAATTTGACTTTGAAATTCATTTGTATATTCAAGATTCAAATTCTAAATTTCATTTTCCAAGGTCAATTCAAACTTGGAAGTTCTTGATTCATCTTCTGAATTTAGCAACTCCAAATCCGCTTAGGATCCAGGATTCAACATTCATATCGGATCTCAGACTTCATATTCAATTCCACTATAGGATCCAGCATCCAATTTCACTTTAGATCTCAGGCTTCAGATCCACCATTCATTTAGGATCCAGAACCCAATTCTACTTTGGATCTCAGACTTCAGATCCAAATTCCATTTTAGGATCCAGAATCTGATTTTACTTTGGATCTCACACTTCATATCCAAATTCCATTTTAGGATCCAGAATCCGATCTCACTTTGGATGTCAGACTTCAGATCCAATTCCATTTTAGGATCTAGAATCCAATTCTACTTTGGATCTCAAATTTCAGATCCAAATCCATTTTAAGATCCAGACTTCGGATTTAAATTCCAACTTTCAAATCCAATTCTATTTTTTTCAAATTCCAACTTTCAAATCCAAATCCACTTCATTTTCAGATTTCAAATCTAAATCCATTTTTCAGATCTCATCCGAACTTCCTAAATCCATTTCTATTTTTAATACCATTTGGATTTCTCAAGTCCATTCTGATTTCAAAATTGAAATTCAAAATCCCATTTTCAAATATTCATTTCCTTTCCTAAATCTAAAGTTTAAAATCCAAATTCAAAGTTCATTTTTGGCTTTGAAACTTCATTTCCTTTCATTTCAAATTTCAAATCATTTTTTCTCAAAATCAAGATTTATTCTTCCAACTCTAAATTATTTCGAAGACTTAGAATTTCTCTGATCTATCTCAAGTTCTAAGTTAAACTCAATCATTCAGAAATGATTTCTTCACTCCTTTATCAAGTTCATCTCAGAAAACTTGGAGATTCCCAAATCATTTTTTTTAAAAGAAGCATACATCTCTGCATTGCACAAGCATGATTCTTTGTGCATCTTTTAGACTTAGAATAAATTCTTAGATAACATTTAGGCAAAGCAAAAGGCATAGATTCGATCCTTGGTTCGATTACCCCTGGTAAAGGCGCCAGGAACGGTCGAACCTCGTACCGACAAGCGAATCCCGTCTCTTCATTTTTCCGCAAATATTTTCAAAACGGAGGCGAGTTATTTGCTAAATATTTTCAAATTAAGGTCAAGTGAAACCCCACAAAAGAGTTCCTCTTCTCTCTTTCTTTCTTTCTTTTCTCTTCTCTCTTTCTTTTCTTTCCTTTGCTTTTCTCCCTTCAAAAAGGAGGAAAATAGAGGTCAGAAAAGAAAAAAAGAAGGAAGAGAGAGAAACCACAAGAGGAAAACTTTTGTGATGATCACAGTTTTGGCGACCGAGATGGGACTCGTCCCCGTCTGGTCGAATTATGCCTTTGCTTTGCTTTAATATTTTCTAAGTCTTTATTCTTTCTATGTCAGCTATATTTTCCATGCAAACCTTAGGAGCCTAGACTCTGTCCTAAGCTGACATCATTGCATATAGGATCTAAGTATGGTTTGGTAGGACCATGTTGAGGAGATTATTCCATGTTCACATTAGACTTAGGTTTTAAATACAACTCTCCTTAATTTTAAGGATTGAATGTAAACAATGTATGCAAGTGTATGCTTCTTTTCATTTAAATCTATCTCTTTAGGACTTGCATTAGAGCCTTCTAGATTTATTGCATGTTGAACATGTTTTTGAAAACATCCCTACCTATATTGTCCCGGTCTTCACGTTGCTGGGTTGTCTCACTGAACCATAGTTCGGGAGAGAGCCTCACAACTGGACCGCTTATTTGGGTTCACGCCCCTCTACCACGTACCTAAGGGCCATAGTCCGAGGTATATCGGTAGGTGCTCAAGGATGTTGGGAAGCCATTACTTTAGAACCAGAGAGATATCTTATATGCCACGTACTTCGAGCTTCGGCTTGAGTATATCGGTCAATCAAATCCTACTTTCGAGATGGTCGGGCAAACAAATCCTGCTTTCGAGTTGGTCGGTCAATCAAATCCTGCTTTTGAGCTGGTCGATCAATCAAAATCCTGCTTTCGAGCTGGTCGGGCAAACAAATCCTGCTTTCGAGCTGGTTGATCAATCAAAATCCTGCTTTCGAGTTGGTCGATCAATAAAATCCTGCTTTCGAGCTGGTCGGGCAAACAAATCCTGCTTTCGAGCTGGTCGGTCAATCAAATCCTGCTTTCGAGCTGGTCGGGCAAACAAATCCTACTTTCGAGCTGGTAGGTCAATCAAATCCTGCTTTCGAGCTGGTCGGGCAAACAAATCCTGCTTTTGAGCTGGTCGATCAATCAAAATCCTGCTTTCGAGCTGGTCGGTCAATCAAATCCTGCTTTCGAGTTGGTCGAGCAAACAAATCCTGCTTTCGAGCTGGTCGGGCAATCAAATCCTGCTTTCAAGCTGGTCGGGCAATCAAATCCTGCTTTCGAGTTGGTCGGGCAAATAAATCCTGCTTTCGAGCTGGTCGATCAATCAAATCCTGCTTTCGAGCTGGTCGGGCAAACAAATCCTGCTTTCAAGCTGGTCGATTAATCAAATCCTGCTTTCGAGATGGTCGGGCAAACAATTCATGCTTTCGAGCTGGTCGGTCAATCAAATCCTGCTTTCGAGCTGGTTGATCAATCAAAATCCTGCTTTCAAGCTGGTCGGGCAAACAAATACTGCTTTCGAGCTGGTCGATCAATCAAAATCCTGCTTTCAAGCTTGTCAGTCAATCAAATCCTGTTTTCGAGCTGGTCGGGCAAACAAATCCTACTTTCGAGCTGGTTGGTCAATCAAATCCTGCTTTCGAGCTGGTCGGCCAAACAAATCCTGCTTTCGAGCTAGTCGGTCAATCAAATCCTGCTTTCGAGCTGGTCGGCCAAACAAATCCTGCTTTCGAGCTGGTCGGTCAATCAAATCCTGCTTTCGAGCTGGTCGGGCAAACAAATCTTGCTTTCGAGCTGGTCGGGCAAATAAATCCTGCTTTCGAGCTGGTCGATCAATCAAAATCTTGCTTTCGAGCTAGTCGCGCAATCAAAATCCTGCTTTCGAGCTGGTCGGGCAAACAAATCCTGCTTTCGAGCTGGTCGGTCAATCGAAATCCTGCTTTCGAGCTGGTCGGTCAATCAAAATTTTGCTTTCGAGCTGGTCGGTCAATCAAATCCTGCTTTCGAGCTGGTCGGTCAACCAAAATCCTGCTTCCGAGCTGGTACTTCCAAAAATCCTGCTTTCGAGCTGGTCGGTCAACAAAAATCCTGCTTCCGAGCTGGTACTTCCAAAAATCCTGCTTTCGAGCTGGTCGAACAATCAAATTCCTGCTTTCGAGCTGGTACTTCCAAAAATCCTGCTTTCGAGCTAGTCGGTCAAAACAAAAATCTAAATATTCCTTCATAAAAGTGTCAGCTCAAGGTCGCATCAAAATCTATATTGAGTGATTATTTCACGAAGAATTCTCGAAAACTTTGCCGATTTGCTAAAAATATTTGTTGATTCTAATCTTCTTACTGCACAAAAAGAATCACCTCAAATTACCTTTAGTTTTCTTTCCAAAAAAGGTGAAACTTTTTGCAAAAAAGAGGTAAAATTCAAATCTTTTTCCTGTTGATTAACCAAAAGGATGAAAGAATTATCCTCGGTATGATTAGCGAAAGAAATATACGATGACGTTGAAAAGCCAGAAACGAATTGATATTGATCATGGCTATGACACATGTTTAAAGATGATTTTCTGGCAATTAGGCAATGGAAATATCCTGAGCGATAAAAAGAATCCACTCAATCCATATCTCCTTATCCATTTTAAAGCTGCAATCAAATATCTGCAAAAGGGATCTCTCAATTGTCGTCAAGATGAAGACGAATATGCGAGCAGACCCCCGGGGCTAAAGAAGATTTGGATCATCTCCGAGATGAGGGAGTTTGTGAAGGATCCTTCCAGGGAAAGTTCAGATCACTGTCGAGATGAAGGCGAATATGATGGACCTACTGACAAACCCTAAAAGATATTTGATTTCTGTTATCCTCTAAAGACCTTTTTTGAGCCAATATCCTCAATAAAATCCCTGATATAAAAGAAGGATCAAAACATCTCCAAGATGAAGGAGTTTGTGACGTACCCTTCCCTGAAAAAGAGAGAAAAGTCAGAACATCTCCAAAAATGAAGGATGATGTAAAAAGCCCGAAAAATCCTAATGACTCAAAAAGAGTGCAAAAAGATCATCGTGGGAAAACACTCAGATATCAAACTGCCAAAATTGCCAGAAATCATCTTTTCTTATGCGAAATTCTTTTATCAATATCTTCTCACTACTTGTTTTTATGAAATTGAGAATATTTCTTCTTATATCATATAAGGGAAATGGATAACTTCCTTGAAGAAAGTCATCAGTGCTAAAATTTTGAATTTGACTCTTAAAACTAAGGAGTTAGCCTCGTTGGAGGAAATACTCTAGGTAAAAGCGGGAATATCTTTTGCACATACGTGCACATTTTCAAGCATTGAAGTCAACTATAAATTTATCTTATTGGCAAAATTTTCTAGATATTCTAAATAATGAAATAAATATTCAATATCCATT
Source organism: Nuphar pumila (assembly GCF_984573655.1). Taxonomy (NCBI): domain Eukaryota; kingdom Viridiplantae; phylum Streptophyta; class Magnoliopsida; order Nymphaeales; family Nymphaeaceae; genus Nuphar; species Nuphar pumila. Next base: position 33,123,265 of record NC_143257.1, read on the forward strand.
TTGATGCAACCTAGCGTTGTTTATATTTTTCAGAAGAGCTACCCCATTCAGTTGAAGTATCTCTCCTGTCCCATCACGGTTTCGAGAAATCCGTATGGTTGTTCCCACTCAGGTTAAGGGTCAAAACCTGTACCTTCTGCGAGAGGTCATTAAATTCAAAAGCTAATTTAATCTCATCTTCCCCCTTTCGCAAACTCCTTTCGGATTTGTTCATCCAAATTCTGAATGTCCCATCATGGTTTCTTCACTCGAGGATCCCATTTGGTCGCCCTTTCAGGTTAAGGGTTAAGCCTGAACCTCATGCCTTGAGGTATCTTCCTTTTTCAAGTTTCGGTTAAACCTGAATCTCGTTCCAACGAGTTTCCCTCGTTTCGATGAGGTATTTTCCTCCAGTCCCATCGTGGTTCTTCCCATCGAGGAATCCGTGCTTTGTATATTCATCCAGGATAGGATCCTACTTGATCTTTATCTCACGAGGCATTTTCCAAAATGTCCCATCAAGGTCCCCACATATTCCTTTCCCTATTCAGGTTATCTTGAGATATCTTCGTCGCATCCAGGTTAAGGGCTAAACCTGAGTCATTCCATAAGGCTGATCTTGTCTCACCCATAAGACTCGATCAAACTTCTTATCTTTCATCATTTCAGGATCTTCACCCGAAGTCCCACCACGATTTCCTCATTTCTATTATCTAGTCCTATCATTTTCAAGGATTTCACCTTCCCAAAAGCCATTCAGGATAAGGTTTTAAGTCTGAAAACTATGTCTTTTAAATCAATTCTTCCACACCCAGTTCAGATTTGCTGACTGGGGCATTTTCAAAATTTGGAGTGTTATCTTTGCCACTAAGCTCGGCTTTCAACCGGCTTAGTAGCAAAGAGGGGCATCTGTGAACACCCCAAATTTTTTAAAATCTTTTAAATATCCCCCTTTTGCCCCTGATTTCATTTTCCGAGTAATTGAGTCACTTTTAAATCTAAATTTCATTCTATTTCTTAAATTTTACTGAAATTAAATTCATTTTACATATTTTGACTCAATTTCGAATCCAGATCCATTTGCCAAGATCCAAATCTGAGCCTCATTGCCCAACTTTTAAATTAGAATTGCAAGAAATACCAAAAATAGTTTTTAAAATAGCTCGGACAGTCCATCCGACATCCATGTGGATCCATCGCATTGTATTTCTCAATTCGAGTTTCAAAACTCGAACATTTTCTCAAAATCTGGATCCAAACCCACTTTCTGAAGAAAATTTTAAAGTTCAAACCCGGATTTTCAGAAAACCTCTCTCTTTGTAAATATTTCTCAAAAAATACAAAAAAATATAGTTTTGTCGCTCATATTACTTAGGTTTTTAGGGTTTTATTTCCAAAATAAAAAAAAATCAGAAATTTTTTGAAAAAAAATAAACAAAAAATCAGGAAAGGCCGAGAAAAGAATGAAAAATCAGAATAATGAAAAAAATGACTTTAAAGACCCGTTTTGAGAAAAATTTGTTTTAAAAGATCTTTTTTTGGAAATTTTGAGAAAATTCCCTTTTAACCAAGTTAGGGTTTTCCAACTCTGGCTTTTCTTTCGCCTTTCTCTTCCTCTCTACCGAACCCTCTGGAAGCCCCTCCATGTGCAATCCCCTGCTTCCTCACCCTTCATCTTCAACAGAACCCCATCGCGTTCCTCATCCCCCCATGTGCGACCTTCCTTCCTCAACCCTTCATCACCAAACAACATCTTACTCTCCTCCATCCATCTGCAACTGAACCCTCCTCCTCTCCCTTTAAGAGAAGCACGCATGGGCCTCTTCACACCACCCGTTTTCACCCCTCCACCTTCTTCTTCTCATAACGATCCGTCTTTACCCTTCTCCATTCACGATCTCTTCCCCGCTTCTCTTTCCCTCATTTTTTTCCCCATCCTCCTCGTTTCTTCTCTTTTCTTGGAAAGGACTCGATCGACCACCCCCTGCAGCTACAGGTAAGTGATCGCCCCCTTTTCTCTGGTTCCTTATAGCAATTTCATTTTTCTTTCATCAACATCACTCTGTTTTAATTTCCATTCTCCTACGTTTTTCTTCTTTTATCACGAGGCAAAGTGGTGGGATCGACCTGCGTATAGCAAGACCCACCCATCTGTTGCTATATTAACTGGAATTACCATATTCCAAACATCCCTTTTTTTTCCTTTTCTCTACTTGCTCAATCGAAAAGAGGGTGACATCCAACAAAAACAGAACGGAGAAGAAGCGTTCCTCCAATCCAAACCAGCTTCATCAGCAGTGAGCAATAAATCTCCTCTCTCTATTGGCTTTTCTGCTAATGTGTATTCTAGGTATCTTCTTTCTCTTTTAACATGAGCATCGTATGCAATGTCGGTTCATCTACATGGCACCGATTTGTATCATGCAATAAGATTCTTGGCCGCTGCTGGGCCACATCCTCTTTCATTTTTATTTCTTTATGTTTCTTGATTTTTCGTATCTCCATTGTCTTATATGCATCGTGAGCCATTTCTATTCCATGTTTTTTTTTTTATTATTTTTGACTTTTACTCTGTGTGTTAACTTATGATTCATACCTAATTTCTTTGTTTTGGGTTGCATTCGATTATCTTTCCATTTACATTTTATGGTTTGCCTTTACCCTCCGCCTCATCACATCTTTCATGGTGTCCGATATCTTTTCGGGTTTGGTCGACTGTTTCTTTTAAATTTCATTGGGATTTGACGTTACTTAATTTGTTTATCTGTATCATTTTGTTTATTTTTAACATTTCATTTCATCTGGTGTTCCACTTGCTCATGTTTGCGTTATTATGTATTCTTCTGTATTCCTGCAAGTATTTATGGCAACTTTGGTCCCTCTAAGATTGAATCAGTCGATATTTCAAGTATCTGAAGCATTTTTTTTGGTATAATTCTTGTTTGCATTCCAAGGGACGCCTTAATTCTTGTGGGATGTTCGTAACTTGTTGTGCAATGGAAGTAATTTGAAGGTAATAGGTGCTTAGAGAGGGTTTTGCCTCGTGGGTATAAGGATTATTAGGTTTTCTGGGTTTGGTGTTTGTGTTTTTCAGCGAGGGTGGAATTGTGACGATCATCAAGAATTGACAGATTTCTACGTTTTCTTTTTCATTATCTGTGGAGTGATTGGCCTTTTTAGGTTTCTTTTAGTATATGTATCATATGATTCTTCTCTCCTACGGTAATTGGGATTTGAAACTTTGGTCGTTTAAGCACTGTCTCGGATGAAGAAGATCGTATCTTCGGAGTGTGTTTTAGTGCGTTGATTTAATAGCAATGAAATAGTTATCGATCTATGTATTACAAGGAAGTTGTATTTTCTGATGAACTTGTCTGAGTTGAATTCTTTTTTTATCATTCAATAAGCACGATCTAGAGTTGCTCAATTCTGATGCCCATGTAGGGCATTTGCAATTCCATTCCTCTTTTTAAGCATTTCCCATTCCTGCCTGAGAATCAACAGCACATACGCTAAATTCTCTATTAAAGATCATGGTTGGTGAGTGGTATTGAAATATAAATTTTTAGAATTTTAGAATAAGATACTGTTGGAGATGAACAGTGTGACTGAACCCTGAAAAGGATACTTTGACCATTGGTATTCATTTATACTCCATCTCTGTTTTCTAAGCAGCATTCTGATTGCTAATAAATTTTTTTTTGATGCTTTGAGGCAGCAACAACTGGATTTAGTCTCATCCATTCTTGTTTCTGATTTTCTAGTGGGTGATTGAGAATGATGGCTGAAACTGATGATCAGTACTTGTCGTTGCCAGCTGAGAGCAATGACATTGTACATCAAGAACCTATAAAATTTTCATATACAAGAAAATTTTTGCTATCATTCAGAGAGCTGGACATCTGCAAACAGCTACCCAGTAGATTTGATCAAATCCATTTTGAGTAATTGTCAGGAGGTTACTCAAAGCACCCCCGAGTGGCGAAAAGTTCATGAAAGTTCATCCTTGCAGAGTTCCAAGCGTGGTGAAATTGGATTAGCTTTAGAAACTTGGGTGGACAGTTTTGTCAACTCCTCTCATGGATCCCATGATGTGACTGCATGGCGGGCCTCTGGATTGAGTCATGGAAGGTGAGAGGCTTGTGTTGGCTTGATCAGTAGTGGCGAACATCAGCATTCTGAGAAAGGTTCAGCAACACAAGACTTTAATAGGCATTATGGTCATCAGTCTCGACAATCTAGGCATTTTCCAAAGTGTGATAGATTTCTGGGCTACTAGCTGGATGATGCACACAATTTACTTTAGCAAACAGAGATTCCGATGGTGGCATCGCCAGAGAAAATTCTGCTTCTCTATTGATAAATATGGAGACAGGATAAATACTGACCTTTGGAGTCACATACTGCAAATGCATCGATTCCTGCAAAATCAGATGCCTCATGATCTACAAAATCATCATCTCATGTTGGTGAAGGGTCTTCCCAAAATGGCAATTTGCTACAAGAGGCACCATGTGGTGTTCCTGATAGAAAAGATTCGGATGCACAATCACTGCGGGCAGAGGAACAAAAGCAGGAATACCAGGTTAAGTGTCTCATACCTTTCCCTGCGTCATTTCCCAGCATATGTTACTTCATCTACATGATCTCATCATATCAAACACACTGTTGGAAGGCTCATCCACTGCTGTCATCCCTGTTACACAACACTTCACTTGATCACCTGTGCACATTGCTACCACTGCACTTACAGCAATGTACGTGCTGTCACCTTTGTTTATTACTCACGGCACCCATGTGTACAGTACATTGTTGCCATACCTACCCTCTACTCGCCATTTTTATAGTGTCATACATCTCCCATCTCATAGCATTATCTTCAGTCATCATATCCCTGCATCCCCTGTTGTAGCATGATGATCACATGAATTTTCTACGATTTGTTTAGAGTGTTGGTCCCCCTGTATACTTTAGTAGCAAAAATGACGTCTTCTTTTAAATCGTTGTAATTTTGAAAAGATTTTTATATGAAAAACATGTGAAAACCAGACATCAAATAATAAAAACCGGTTCTCACTAGTGGATGAGACCGGGTCAAACTCAAGGAACGGGAATATTTCGTATTCAAACACACAAATCTAAACTAATCTTTATTGCCGAATTATTGAAATGTAAAATGTTCAGAAAAGGTAAAAACAACTAACTATTATAACAAATGAATACCCTTCGCAGAGGGCGTAAAGTGCAATATTTACAAACCCAATCAAATTCCTAATTCTAAAAATAAAAGCAAAACATCTTCTATTCTTGCACTTCTGTATCACAAATGCGCTTTAGCTCCACTCCTTTGCGATCCTGCACAAATCACAAGCACACGAGCAGTACAAGAGATAGAAGAAAAAAACTATACTAAACACAGTTTATGCTAATTCAATGCTAAAACAAAACAGGAATTGGGATAAGTAAAATGTAGATGGACGATACTAAAATGCATAAAATAGAAACTCCAAATTACGAATAGAATGCTAAGGGAGGTACAAAATGATGAAGGTAAAATACTAGACTTGTTATATGCTATTTGGGATTGTTTCGGATCAACTGACTTGGAGTGGAGCGAAAGGCATATGCATGCCTATATGACATTGCAGCATAAACATGAATTTGTTGATTCAATGTTACCACAGCTACATAGCAGATGAAGATGAAGCAATATCAACTTTGAAGATTGGATTTGAACATATAGCAGAGCATTAAAGATGATGCTATTCACCGAGGCATATGCAAATAATATTCATGTTCTAGTTGTTGTGCTAAGCAGATGAACGTGATGCACATATGATGGACAAAAATCAGCTGCTCTACAAACAAGTCACTGAGAATTTGTAAAAACAGAGAATCTACTAAAGGATTTATTAACAGTAACTGTTGTAAAAGCAGATACTCTACTGAACAAAATTCAGATCCAATGTCATGCTTCCTTGCGTAGGTAATATGCTCAGGTACACAGTGTTGGTGCAGAGAATCATTAAATGCCTAAAGTGTAATTGATGCAGATGCTACTCAATCTGATCCAACACAGTAGATGCTTCACCGTTGAAGTATCTGTTAATGTTTATAGATGTTGTAATGAACGGATCTGAGAAGGTAAGCAATGCAATTGACACAACACAACAAACACCTTATGCATCCACTGATCAAATGAACTTCAGCCGATCACACTTTGCTAGGCATTGAATGGACCAAACCACCTCAGATCGGACTCTGCTGTTTAGATAAACAGCCGATTGCTTCAGACTCAATTCAACGAAAACAAATTACATCAGATGATCTCAATCACAATTTTATTAACTAATGATCTACATTCAGACTAGAAATTGAATCAACATGAACAATCAAAGCAAAAATTGCTTACAGTGAACTCAAAACAAAATTACAGGATTAAGAAAACAAGGATAAGAAACCGAAGATGCAGAAATCAATAGCTGAGTTACATTTTTTTTCTTTCTTAAAACAGATTCACTAATCTACAACACGATTAGACATAGAGAAGCAAAAGAGTAGAAAAAGGGATTTAAGAAAAGAAGATTAGGAAGAGAGAAGAAGATGCAGAGGAAGAAGAAGAAGAAGAATTGGAAGAAGAAGAGGAAGAAGAAGAAGAATAAGAATCAGAACTTACCAAACCAGAGGGGTTAGAGGAGAAATGGCCTCCACCGTGCACCGTTGCCCGACTGAAATGCCTCCACCGGCGAGAGGATTAGAGAAAGAGGGAGAGGGGGAAGAAGGAGGGAAAAATGGCCGGTGGTGGAGAAGGGGGAAAGAGAGGGAAAAGAGGGGGAAGAGGAAAGACTTGGCGTAAATGGTGAGAGACGCCCCTTTTTTCGTTTTTCTGGGTTTTAAAAACAAGCAAACCGGTTTTTTTAACAGAATCCAAACCGGCTGGAACCGGTTTGAAACAAACTTTTCTTGGTTTTTAAAAAAAACCAAACCGGTTAAACCGGTTTGTCACAGATTTTTTTTTTCATTTTTAAAAGTCAAGAAAACCGTATAAATCGGTTTATTATGAAAATTTTCAAAAGTTAAAAAAAACAAAACTATTTATTTATAAAGAAACTCAAATACTATTCTAACTATATATTTTTTCTTTTCTAAAAAAAACAAACACTAAAAATATAAAACTATTTTTCTCCATTTTTTTATTTTTTATTTTTAATTTTAATAAAAACTAAAACTAAACTACTATGACTATAACAAAAACTAAAATAGGCATAAAAATGTAAAATAAAACTATTTTTCATGCATTTTCTATTTTTAAATCATTTTAGCACATTTACTCGAAAACTAACATAAATTTGGGTTTTTGAAACATTATTTTATAAAATCATGCATATTTTAATGTTAATTAACCCTGAATTATATGCATGATCAAAAATCCATTTCATTACTATGAACCTTGAGAAGCCGAAAACTGAGGTCGATCTGACAATCAGTTGGTACCTTGGGCTGAAAGGATTGATGTTCATATTCGATTCATTGTGAATCCTCATTTTACTTGCTAAAAACCCTGGTTTCAGGAAGCTATCGAGTTTCAGTGTAACTTGTTAAGAACCCCTATTTGCTCCAAAAGATCTGCAAATATCATTTTTCACATACAACACCTAACTTTCACGTTGAACCAAGCCAAGGAAGCTGATCATTTTCTTGCAAATGAAATTCGTCGGTCAATAAATGTTGATACTGCGCCAGAGGTTGAATCAGAGCAGCTGAAAAGGCTGCATTCATGAATGGGGGTTTAAAAGCAGGCAACCTAGTAGCTTTTCAGATAATAAAAGACCCAGATCAGAGAACACGATGGGCTGTTCTGGATTGGGAACAATACTATGATTAGGTGTTCAAAAGGTTCGAGCAACATTAGCTGGTATGTCAGTGAATTTCAAGTTTATTTCCTTCTTTAAAGCAGAAATTTCTGAATGATGTAGGATTATAGGTTCATATATGCATTGTTGATCATTTGTTCCATAAGTGTTTATCATGATTTGTAAGGGAAAGGGTTTATTTCATACCATGATTCATCAGATTATTTTTGTAGTTTGTCTTTGCCTTATAATCACAGCCTCGATATCTCTAGAATAAAAGCCTCTTTTTATTTTTATGAAGAATTATGAACTGCCTTTTTTTTAACAGGGATTGATTGTATCTCCTTTCAGTCATATATGTTTGTTCAAAACTAACATGAATTATAACATGCTGGGCCAGATATTAGCTTTGGGGACTGCTGAAGGTGGTAAAAATCTTTGGATTCACATTTTCTATAACTGCATACACCTGTGTACAATGTTCAAATTTGATAAAGGATGTACATGCTTGTAAGACTATAAACATTGTTTTGTTGGCATTTTGGTAGTTTGTGTTCTGTTGAGCTACTAGAATTACATGATATGATCTAGATGATTTTTCTGAAACGAAAGATATAGTTGTTGGGCTTGAATATTAGAAATGAAAGATGGGCAACACTTACCATCTCGCCATCTGTTATCTTTACAGCTCATTATTTGCATAACTGTCTTGCATGTAGCATTCCCTTTTCAACATTCATCCAGAAGTAGGTGGGTTAACATTGTCATATATCCTCCATATATATATGCCTATAGATTCTTGATTCTACATTTACTCATGTCATACCTTCTACTAACTGGAATTTTGCAGGGAACATATGGAAAATGTCATTTCTTGGGAATTGTATTTTCAATTTTTAAATGTTGTAATAAGTTAGGCCTTAATGAGAATTTATATTTTCCCAGCTTTTAGATAGAATGAATGAGCATGTATTTTCATAAATTACTTGTTCTTCATATCATTTTCCTTCATTTCAAAAACTCACAATGGTAAAACACGAATGACATATGCACCATTTCGTAAGAGATAATTAATCCTAAGTTGATGATTTATATCAATGGCCATAGTCAGGATGTAAACAAGACTTAGGATTTTTATCTTTTATAAAATAACACTGGATCCACATTGGATCCGTTTTCAAAATTCATCATATTTTCCTTAAATATTTTTTCTTCTTTTATTAAAATTTAACTGAAAATTAACTCAAAATATATACCAATGGCCATAGTCAGGGTATATCGAGAGTTAATTTCATTTTAAATTTTATAAAAGCAGCAAATGTATTTTATTCTTCTCTTGAATTTAAATATAGATTATTATATAATATATTTAATGACCATAGTCAAGGTTGTATTATATCTTCAATCTTATTTTAATTCATTTAAAGAATGAAATAAGATTTTCAAAATTCAATTTCAAACTCCTTTTTCATTCATCATTTAGGACAGAATTGCATCATATTTCCAAAATTCCCTTTTCAAAAACCCAAGTGATGTTAATATCTTCTTTAATCAATCTTCAATTCTTGTAAAATCCAATTCATCTTTTCATTTTCAATTCTATTTCATTTTCTCAAAGTTCAATTTAACTTTGAGATTTCAAATTCATTTTATATTAAAAAATTTCAATTCAAATCAGATTTCAAAGTTCAATTTGACTTTGAAATTCCAAATTCATTTTATATTCAAAACTCCAATCAAATTCAAAGTTCAATTTAACTTTGAGATTCTTTTCATCTTCTAAATTCCAAATTCAACCTCCAAATTCAAGTCCAATTTGACTTTGAAATTCATTTGTGTATTCAGGATTCAAATTCTAAATTTCGTTTTCCAAGGTCAATTCAAACTTGGAAGTTCTTGATTCATCTTCTCAATTTAGCAACTCCAAATCCGCTTAGGATTCAGGATTCAACATTCATATCGGATCTCAGACTTTAGATCCAATTCCACTTTAGGATCCAACATCCAATTTCACTTTAGATCTCAGGCTTAAGATCCACCATTCATTTAGGATCCAGAACCCAATTCTACTTTGGATCTCAGACTTCAGATCCAAATTCCATTTTAGGATCCAAAATCCGATTTTACTTTGAATCTCAGACTTCATATCCAAATTCTATTTTAGGATCCAGAATCTGATCTCACTTTGGATCTCAGACTCCAGATCCAATTCCATTTTAGGATCTAGAATCCAATTCTACTTTGGATCTCAGATTTCAGATCCAAATCCATTTTAAGATCCAGACTTCGGATTTAAATTCCAACTTTCAAATCCAATTCTATTTTTTTCAAATTCCAACTTTCAAATCTAAATCCACTTCATTTCCAGATTTCAAATCTAAATCCATTTTTCAGATCTCATCCGAACTTCCTAAATCCATTTCTATTTTTAATACCATTTGGATTTCTCAAGTCCATTCTGATTTCAAAATTGAACTTCAAAATCCCATTTTCAAATATTCATTTCCTTTCCTAAATCTAAAGTGTAAAATCCAAATTCAAAGTCCATTTCTGGCTTTGAAACTTCATTTCCTTTCATTTCAAATTTCAAATCATTCTTTCTCAAAATCAAGATTTATTCTTCCAACTCTAAATTATTTCGAAGACTTAGAATTTCTTTGATCTATCTCAAGTTCTAAGTTAAACTCAATCATTCAGAAATCATTTCTTCACTCCTTTACCAAGTTCATCTCAGAAAACTTGGAGATTCCCAAATCATTTTTTTCAAAAGAAACATACATCTCTGCATTGCACAAACATGATTCTTTGTGCATCTTTTAGACTTAGAATAAATTCTTAGATAACATTTAGGCAAAGCAAAAGGCATAGATTCGATCCTTGGTTCGATTACCCCTGGTAAAGGCGCCAGAAACGGTCGAACCTCGTACCGACGAGCAAATCTCGTCTCTCCATTTTTCCGCAAATATTTTCAAAACGGAGGCGAGTTATTTGCTAAATATTTTCAAATTAAGGTCAAGTGAAACCCTGCAAAAGAGTTCCTCTTCTCTCTTTCTTTCTTTCTTTTCTCTTCTCTCTTTCTTTTCTTTCCTTTGCTTTTCTCCCTTCAAAAAGGAGGAAAATAGAGGTCAGAAAAGGAAAAAAGAAGGAAGAGAGAGAAACCACAAAAGGAAAAATTTTGTGATGATCACAATATTCTTGTTTATATTTTCATAAAAATCTCTTTCTGTCAAGAGATATCCTTTTCAAAATGATACTTTCTTTCATATTTTTAGTTAGTTACTCTCCCTCGTAGAGTAAACAACACAATTGTCACAAAAAATTGTGGTGACTCAATCCCTAGTAATGGGATACAATTTTTTTAGATTTTAACCTAAATCCTTCCTTTTGTCAAAACTTCTCGAAAAAGTTTCTTTGGTCTAAAAACCTCCACTTTCCTCCACACAGAGAGCGCTGATATTCAAAATGGTTCAGACCCGAGCTGGAAAAGAAATAGTTCCTCAACACAGCAACAGTGAGGCAGAAGGGATGAGCTCTCCTAAATCAGTCAGGGGACAGGGTTAGAACAGGGGAGATGACATTGACCCTGCTATGTATAATATGTTCCAAAAGATGATGGCGAGGATGATGTCGGAGCAAGCCGAGGCCAAGCTGAAAGAGGCAGTTCCTAAAAGCAAGCTGAAGAAGAAGCTTGTAAAGAAGCAAGTCAGAATCATCAGAAAGAAGGTACAGCCCGACACGATTTCTGAGGAATCAGAGTCAATCGAGGAAGAGTCAGAAGAGAAAGAGCAAATTGTCTACAAACAGAATCCTTCGAGGCAGTTCGTAAAAATAGTTGTAGAAGAGCCTGAATCCGTCAACAAGCCTAAATCTGGGATTCCAGCGGAGGACCTAATGAGCAAGCAGATAAAGGAGATGAATCGAGCAATCAAGGATATTCAAGCCAAGGGTAAGGGCAAGAAGACCTACACTAGAAAAGATTTTTATGATGGTCTAGATGGGGATGATAACTTGGAGAACCTTCCTCGTAAATTTCTCAAGTTTGATGGAACTAGCAACCCTAAAGCCCACTTAGCCACATTTTATGCAGAGTGTAGCCATTTCAGAAAAGACAACAGAGCGTTGTTTATTTGCTTTCCCCACAGTCTGGAGGGTGTAGCAGCCAGATGGTATGCTGACCACGTGAATCCTATCGAACTACGAGAGTTTGATAAGGTAGTAAATCTGTTCATCGAGCGCTTCTTATTCAACACTGAAGCCTCACCTACATTAAATCATCTTTACAACTTGAAGCAAGGAGAAACTGAAAGAGCAGGTGATTTCATTCACAGGTGGAGAAGCACCTGTAATAAGATGAAGGTACTCATTCCAGAGGAGCACGCATTGCAGGTGATCCTCAACAATTTCTCTCAGCCCATAAGGAGCCTCATCGCCACTTCCCCGGCGAAATCCTTCATCAAGTTGATTGAGCGAGCTGAATGGCTCGAAGCAGGGATAGAAAGCGGGTTGTACGAGGGCATGCCTCTGGTCAAGAATATCCAAGACCAGAAGAAAAAGGCGCAATTCGCTCATTCAGTTGATGCCTCCTGCAATAATCTTGGCAGCAGCAGCAAAGGAAACAAGAATAACAGTGGCAGTGGTCCGAGAGTAGATCAGAGCAAAGAGCAGAAGGAGAGATCTTATAAGAACAATGACAAGCCGCTTCCAATTGGCCCTCAGCAAAAGGGTGATCTTCAAGAGAAGCCCAAGTACATCAAGTGGGAGAAAGATCGAGTCTTCACTCCGTTATCTCAGAGTTTAGAAGTGATTATGGATTACCTTTTGAAGCAAGGGATGATCAAACTCCCTAAAATCGCAGATCCTCCTGTAATCTTGGGAAAGTTCAAGGACCAATTTTGCAAGTACCATAGGGCAATAGGGCACGACACCGAGCACTGCTTCGTCCTCAAGCACATGATACAAGACTGCATTGACAGAAGTGAGCTGATAGAGGACGAGGAAGAAGAGTGCCCAACAGTCCTGACAGAACCATTTCTGGATCACTCCAAGAATTGAGGATGCCCAAGTTCATCTGCACTGTCATTTTCTTTTGTTAGTCGTCTTGTAGGGGCAAGTCAGCCCAAGTCTTTTATGAATCTTTTTTCTTTTAAAGTTCTTGTAAATATTCAGTCTTGTTATCGAACCTTTGCTTATCAATGAAATGTCAATGTTCCTTTTATCTTTTTTTACTTCCCTCCTTTGCCATACTGGGGCATTTAAATTCCTGTTCTTTTCAGAATGCGGGACAATCCTGACATCATTCATGAGAGAAATGATATTACCTATGAGGGATTTTCAAAAAGCATGAAATTTTAAAAAGTCTTAGTTATGACCAAAGAGTTCAAATATTCTTTGGTCCAACCTTTGTCAAAAATCAACCCTCGTGTTGATCATGTTTTCAAAAATAGGTTTTTGAACCATTGCAGTGAAAAATCAACCCTCGTGTTGATCATGTTTTCCAAAATAGGTTTTTGAACCATTGCATTGAAGGATCAACCCTTGTGTTGGTCTTATCTTCCAAAAATAGGTCTTAAATCTTGTGTTGATCATATTTTCCAAAAGTAGTTTTTCAAACCGTCACATTTAAAGATCAACCCTTGCATTGATCTTATCTTCCAAAATGGGTTATAATTCATTATATTCAAAGATCAACCCTCGCGTTGATCTTATCTTCCAAAATGGGTTATAAATCATCATATTCAAAGATCAATCCTTGCATTGGTCTTATCTTCCAAAAATGGGTTTTAAATCATTATATTCAAAGATCAACCTCTGTGTTGGTCTTATCTTCCAAGATTGGTTTTTAAACATTATATTCAAAGATCAACCCTTGTATTGATCTTATTATCAATTTCGAACTGTTATTTTTAGAAATCAGATCTATTGTTGATCTTCTTCTTCAAAAATAAGTTTTTTAAAACCATTGCTTTCAAAAATTAACCCACATGATGATCTCTCATGTTTAATTTAAAGGATCAGATCTCGCGCTGATCATTCTTCTTGTGGTGGATTTTCTTCCCCCAAAATGATTTCTCATTTATCTTTTAAATAAACATTTTTCTTTCAAAATCCCATATGAAGCCAGGATCAAAAAAATTCCTTTTCTCAAATTTTATAAATCTTCAGTTAATTTTGATATCTTTATCAGTTTCATTCATTTTATTCATATTTTTATCAAGTTTACGTCAATTTTATCAAGTTTTATCAGATTTTCCTCAATTCTATTAAATTGTATCAAATCCTCTTTCCCTTTCAGGTTAAGGGATAAACCTGATGCCTCTTTCCCATGAGGTATTTTCTAAATCTTCTTTTTGCCCCTTTCAGGTTAAGGGATAAACCTGAACCCTCGTTGTCCGAGGTGTTCCCCCTCAGGTTAAGGGATAAACCTGACCCTCGTTGTCCGAGGTGTTTCCCATTCAAGATAAGGGATAATCCTAAGACCCCTCGTAGGAGCAATAAGGCTACCTATGAGGACTCTGTTGTAAATACAAGTTTCATCAACTTTTATTGATTTTCTAAATTTATATCAATTTCTCTTCATTTATTTTCCTTAAATTCTATTCTTTTTCCCATTCAGGATAAGGGATAATCCTGAAACCCCTCGTAGGAGCAATAACGCTACCTATGAGGATTCTTTTGTAAATACAAGTTTTGTCAATCTTTGTTGATTTTCTAGATTTATATCAATTTCCCTTCATTAAATCTCTTTAAATTCTATTCTTTTTCCCATTCAGGATAAGGGATAATCCTGAAACCCCTTGTAGAAACAATAACGCTACCTGTGAGGATTCTTTTGTAAATACAAGTTTCGTCAACCTTCATTGATTTTCTAAATTTATATCAATTTCTCTTTATTAAAATTCCTTAAATTCTTTTTCCCATTCAGGATAAGGGATAATCTTGAGATCTCTCGTAGGGGCAACAATGCTACCTATGAGAATTCTTTTTGCAAATACAAGTTTTATCGATCTTTATTGATTTCTAAATTTATATCAATTTCTCTTCAAATTCTATTCTTTTTCCCATTCAGGATAAGGGATAATCCTGAGATCACTCATAGGGGCAACCATGCTACCTGAGAGAATTCTTTTTACAAAAATAAATCAATTTTCTCAAATGTTCTACATTTTTTTTCAAAGTTCTATATCCTTCTGTCTTCTCAAAGTTTATTCTTTCAATATTCTCCGTCAGGATAAGGGTTTAATCCTGAAAATTGGACCGCATACCTGGTCCATCTAAATCATAGATCATAAATTCTAAATCTTGTCATATCCCTTCTAAATTCAAGTCTCAGGTTATCTCTTCATAAAATCTTCTTTTTCCCCTTCAGGATAAGGGATAATCCTGAAACTCCGGCAATCATTCCAGCTTCAATCTCTAAATATCTTAAGAATGTCGGTCTCCTTCCTGACTCTCAGTTGGAAAAACCCGGTGCTCGCACTGGTTATTTTGCTAAAGTTTTTAAATCTAAAGATCAAGTTCAGTCCTCGTACTGGTTGTCTTTCAAAAGTTTCAAACTTAAATCAGGTCATTAAATGAAAAGTCCCAGCTACTTCGCTGGTCGTTAAATGATTAAATGAAAAGTCTCAGCTACTTCGCTGGTCGTTAAATGATTAAATGAAAAGTCCCAGCTACTTTGCTGGTCGTTAAATGATTAAATGAAAAGTCCCAACTACTTCACTGGTCGTTAAATGATTAAATGAAAAGTCCCAGCTACTTCGCTGGTCGTTAAATGATTAAATGAAAAGTCCCAGCTACTTCGCTGGTCGTTAAATGATTAAATGAAATGTCCCAGCTACTTCATTGGTCGTTAAATGATTAAATGAAAAGTTTCAGCTACTTCGCTGGTCGTTAAATGATTAAATGAAATGTCCCAGCTACATCGTTGGTCGTTAAATGATTAAATGAAAAGTTTCAGCTACTTCGCTGGTCGTTAAATGATTAAATGAAATGTCCCAGCTACTTCGCTGGTCGTTAAATGATTAAATGAAAAGTCCCAGCTACTTCGTTGGTCGTTAAATGATTAAATGAAAAGTTCCAGCTACTTCGCTGGTCGTTAAATGATTAAATGAAAAGTCCCAGCTACTTCGCTGGTCGTTAAATGATTAAATGAAAAGTCCCAACTACTTTGCTGGTCATTAAATGATTAAATGAAAAGTCCCAGCTACTTCCTGGTAGTTAAATGATTAAATGAAAAGTCCCAGCTACTTCGCTGGTCGTTAAATGATTAAATGAAAAGTCCCAGCTACTTCGCTGGTAGTTAAATGATTAACTGAAAAGTCCCAGCTACTTCGTTGGTCGTTAAATGATTAAATGAAAAGTCCCAGCTACTTCGCTGATCATTAAATGATTAAATGAAAAGTCCCAGCTACTTCGTTGGTCGTTAAATGATTAAATAAAAAGTCCCAACAACTTCGTTGGTCGTTAAATGATTAAATGAAAAGTCCGAGATACTTCGTTGGTCGTTAAATAATTAAATAAAATGTCCCAGCTACTTCGTTGGTCGTTAAATGAAATGTCTCAGCTACTTCGCTGGTCGTTAAATGAAATGTCCCAGCTACTTCGTTGGTCGTTAAATGATTAAATGAAATGTCCCAGCTACTTCGTTGGTCATTAAATGAAATGTCCCAGCTACTTTGTTGGTCGTAAAATGAAATGTCCCAGCTACTTCGTTGGTCGTTAAATGATTAAGTGAAATGTCCCAGCTACTTCGATGGTCGTTAAATGAAATGTTCTAACTCCTTCGTTGGTCATTAAATGAAATGTCCTAGCTACTTTGCTGGTCGTTAAATGAAAGGTTTCAGCTACGTTGTTGGTCGTTAAATGAAAGATCCCAGTTTACTTGTCAGAATGTCCAAAATCATAAATTGCAACTAAAGGTCGCATCAAAATCTATATTGAGTAAGTATTTCACATAGAAGTCATGAAAAATTTGCCAATTGACTAAAAGTATTTGTTGATTCCAATATTCTTACTACACAGAAGAATCACCTCTGATTACCTCTAGTACCCTTTCTAAAAAGGTGAAACTTTTTGCGAAAAAGAGGTAAAATTCAAATCTTTTCCTTGTTGATCAACCAAAAGGATGAGAGAAATATCCTCGGTATGATTGGTGAAAGAAATATTCGATGACATTGAAAAGCCAGAAACGATTTGATATTGATCATAGCTTTGACGCATGTTTAAAGATGATTTTCTGGCAATCAGACAGTGGAAATATCCTGAGTTACAAAAAGAATCCACTTAATCCATATCTTCTCATTTCTGAAGCTGCAATCAAATATCTGCAAAAGGGATCTCTCAATTGTCGTCAAGATGAAGGCGAATATGTGAGCAAACCCCTGGGGCCAAAGAAGATTTGGATCATCTACCGAGATGAAGGAGTTTGTGGAGCATCCTTCCAGGGAAAGTTCAGATCACCGTCGAGATGAAGGCGAGTGTGATGAACCTACCGACAAACCCTAAATGATATTTGATTTCTGCTATCATCAATAGACCTTTTGAGCCAATATCATCAATAGAATCCCTGAGTTAAAAGAAGGATCGAAACATCTCCAAGATGAAGGAGTTTGTGACGTACCCTTCCCTGAAAAAGAGAGAAAAGTCAGGACATCTCCGAAATGAAGGATGACGTAAAAAGCCCGAAAAAGTTCAATGACTCAAAAAGAGTGCAAAAAAAGATTATCATGAGAAAACACTCAGATATCAAAACTGCCTAAATTGCCAGAAGTCAGCTTTTCTCATGCAAAATTCTTTTATCAATGTCTTTTTACAACTTGCTTTTATGAAATTGAGAATATTTTTTCTCTTCTCATATCAAGGAAATAGATAGCTTCCTTGAAGAAAATCATCAACGCTAAAATTTTGAATTTGACTCTTAAAACCGAGGAGTTAACCTTGTTGGAGGAAATACTCTAGGTAAAAGAGGGAATATCTTTGCACACATGAGCACATTTTCAAGCATTGAAGTCAACTATAAATTTATCTTATTGGCAAAATTTTCTAGATATTCTAAGAATGAAATAAATATTCAATATTCATTTTTGGTGCAATCTAGCATTGTTTATATCTTTCAGAAGAGTTACCCCATTTAGTTGAAGTATCTCTCCTGTCCCATCACGGTTTCGAGAAATCCGTATGGTTGTTCCCACTCAGGTTAAGGGTCAAAACCTGTATTTTCTGCGAGAGGTCATTAAATTCAAAAGCTATTTCAGTCTCAGCAATAAGACTCCCAAGTTCATCCCTTTTTTAAAGCTTTAGGGAACCCCATTTCCTCCTTTCGCAAACCCCTTTTCGGATTTGTTCGTCCAAAACTCTGAAGGTCCCATCATGGTCTCTTTATTCGAGGATTCCGTATGGTCGTCCCCTTCAGGTTAAGGGTTAAGCCTGAACCTCCTGCCTCGAGGTATCTTCCTTTTTCATGTTTGGGTTAAACCTGAGTCTCGTTCTGATGAGGTTCTTCATTTTGACGAGGTGCTTCCTTCCAGTCCCACCATGGTTCTTCCCATCGAGGAATCCATGCTTTGTATATCCATCCAGGACAAGATCCTACTTGAGCTTCATCTCATGAGGCATTTTCCAAAAATGTCCCATCAAAGTCCTCATATACTCCTTTCCCTGTTCAGTCTATCTTGAGATATCTTCGTCCCATCCAGGTTAAGGGCTGAACCTGACTCGTTCCAAAAGTCGATCTTGTCCCACCCACGAGACTTGATCAAAATTCTTACCTTTCATCATTTCGGGATCTTCACCCAAAGTCCCATCACGATTTCCTCATTTCTGCTATTTAGTCATATCATTTTCGAGGATTTTGTCTCCCCAAAAGTCATTCAGGATAAGGTATTAGGCCTGAAATCACGTCTTTCCAAATAAATTCTTCCACACCCAGTTCAGATTTGCTGACTGGGGCATTTTCAAAATTTGGAATGTTATCTTTGCCACTAAGCTCGGCTTTCAACCGGCTTAGTAGCAAAGAGGGGCATCTGTGAACAACCCAAATTTTTCAAAATCTTTTAAATATTCCCTTTTCGATCTTTTGAGTAATTGAGTCATTTTTTCTAAATTTCAGTTCATTTCTCAAGTTTTACTGAAATTAAATTCATTTTATATATCTGACTTGATTTCGGATCCAGATCCATTGTCAAGATCCAAATCTGAGTCTCGTGGCCCAACTTTTAAATTAAAATTACAAAAAATACCAAAAATAGTTTTTAAATAGCTCGGACAGTCCATCCGGCACCCGTTTGGATCCATCATGTTGTATTTCTCGATTCGAGTTCTAAAACTTGAACATTTTCTCAAAACTTGGGTCTAAACCCATTCTTCTGAAGAAATTTCTCCAAAATAACCCTGATTTTCCATAAAAACCCTTCTTTTGTAAATATCTTTAAATTTTGCTTTTAGAGTTTTGTTTTCAAAAAATACAAAAAAATATATAAAATTCAAGAAAAGAGCAAAAAAAATAAGAAAATCGAAAAAAGAAAACAATAGAAAAATTCCAAAAATTCAAAAAAATATGCAATTAAAACTCTTTTTGAAAACTGATTTGTTAAAACCCTCTCTTAAACCCTTTTTTTTTTTAAATCAAAAACCACTATTTTAGAAAAGCTCTTGAAGGAATCCCCTCTTTGGAATTTAGAAAACTTTACAACGACCATCCTCCTGAGCACCATCCATCGCCTCTCTACCGATCGATGACCTTCCATCCCCAACTGCTTCACCTTCTGGAGCATTCAAGCCTCTCTTTAAGAAGAGACCTCCAAGCCTCTACGAAGCCATCCATTTTCCATCCATGAACGCCATTCGTTTCCCACCCTTCCCCTTCTTTCTTTCCTTCAGGAACATCCATTCTTGACCTCTCCACTTGATCGGTTTTCTTCTGAAGGGACCACTTCAATCCATTTTCCATCCTGCATCTCCCTCATCTAGGACAATCGATCGGTGCGATCTTTCCTCTTTCCTCTCATTCCCCTGGTTCTTGTGATCATCGCAAAATTTTTCCTCTCGTAATGTTCTCTCTCTTCCTTCTCTTTTTCTTTCCAACCTCTTATTTTCCTCCTTTTTGAAGGGAGAAAGATAAAAGACGGAAAGAAAGAGAGAAGAGAAAAGAAAAGAAAGAAGAGAAGAGAAGATGAGCTCTTTTGCGGGTCTCACTTGACCTTAATTTTGAAGAATTTTGAAATAACTCGCCTCTGTTTTTGAAATAACTACAGCACCATTAAGGATCATCCCTTGTTTCCTCAATTCATGAAGTCAAGAAAGGGATTTGATTTACTCCTGAAGCATGGTTATCAACCCTTCAAGGGACTCGGCAAGAACGAAGATGGCCGCATCGAGCCAATGATCCAGAAGCATCGTCCCCACAGGGCAAGATTGGGGTTCTCCGGAGGAAGCTCATCAAGGAAGACTGTTTTTGTCAAAGGGGCACAATGAAGACCATTTGTTATTATCCTTCTATTCTTTTCCAAATAAATGTCTCATTTTACTAATGTCACTGATTAATTCAATCAATAAAGTTCCAAGTTTCTTTATCTGTCCGGATGCCATCTACTCCCTTTCTGTCTGTCTCATCATTTTATAATTCAATGCCATTTTATGCATGGTTCTCTTCAAATGATTGCTTGTCTTACTATAGGCCGATTTGTTTGAACCAGATTTCTTTTCCAAAATTTCAGAATGACTTCTCGGACAATCAAGAAGCTCGTTCTCAATCCCAAGGCCTTTCAGAAGTCGAAAGCAATTCACAGAATCAAAGCAAGCACCGGAAATTACAAGAGTGCAAAGCAGCCTGATGATTGTGTAGAATATGATCAGTCTCTTCAGGAATTACCGGAGTTCGCCGCAGTTCAGAAGCAGGATGAACCATCTCCTCTAGTACAAGATCCAACTGAAGGTGTCAATATCGGTTCAGAGGAAGATCCCAAAATTCTCTAGATCAGAACCAGTCTGAGTCCGGAAGAAAAGAAAAGGCTTACAGATTTTCTCAAGCGGCATGAAGAAGTGTTCGCATGGACATATGAAGACATGCCAGGCTTAGACCCCAAATTAGTCGAACACCGTCTTGTCTTAAAGCCGAATGCTAAGCCAGTCAAGCAGAAGCTGAGAAAAATGGATCCCAGAATAGAACAACAAGTCAAAGAAGGACTTGAAGATTTGCTCAGAGCAGGATTTATTCGAGCTATTGACTACCCAGATTGGTTAGCCAATATCGTCGTCGTCCCAAAGAAAAGTGGCAAAGTAAGGATCTGCATAGACTTCAGAGACCTCAACAAGGCAACTCCAAAGGATGACTATCCACTTCCAAGCATCGATCTTCTAGTCGATAGCACGGCAGGACATGCCATGTTGTCTTTCATGGACGGATATTCCGGCTACAATCAGATTAAGTTGGCCGCCCGCGACCAATCAAAAACTTCCTTTACTACGCCTTGGGGCACTTTCTGCTACACAGTTATGCCTTTTGGGCTCAAGAATGCTGGAGCAACATATCAAAGAGCGATGGCTGTTATCTTTCACGATCAAATGCGCAAAATCATGGATGCATATGTTGATGATATTCTCGTGAAATCTAAAGAGGGAGAAGATCACCTCGAAGCGCTTGATCAAGTCTTTAAGCGACTCATCCTTTATAAGTTACGGCTTAACCCGCAAAAATGTGTCTTTGGAGTTGAATCAGGCAAACTGTTGGGATTTCTGGTAAGCAAAAAGGGAATTGAAGTTGACCCGGCCAAAGCCAAAGCTATCATTGATATGCCACCCCTGAAGAATCTCAAAGAACTACGTAGCCTTCAAGGACGTATGCAGTCAATCCGGCGATTCATTTCCAATTTGGCGATGAGATGTGAACCCTTCAACCACTTACTCAGAAAAGGAGTGAAGTTCAAATGGGGACCAGAATGCCAACAATCGTTCGATCAAATCAAGAAGTATCTTCTCAATCCTCCTATCTTGAAGCCGCCAGAATTGGGAAAACCTCTTTTATTATACAACTCAGTTAATCAAGTCGCATGCGGCGGATTCTTGGCGCAATACAAAGAAGGCAGCTTGATAGAGCATGCCATCTATTATGTGAGTAAGACTTTCATAGATTATGAAAAGAGATACTCTCAAATAGAGAAGACCTGCCTAGCTCTGGTATGGATGTGTCAGAAGCTAAGACACTACCTGCTAGCATCAAAAGTCAAAATTTTGTCTAAACTCAATCCTCTCAAGTATATCTTAGAGCAACCTTTCCTCAGCGGACGAGTCGCAAAATGGCAAGTCTTACTGATGCAGTATGACTTAGAATATGTCTCGCAGCATTCAATCAAAGGCCAAGCAATTGCAGATCAATTGGCGGATTTTCCCCTGGCCGAAAAAGTGAAAGCCGAAGATGACTTCCCTGATGAGCAAATTTGTAATATCCAGCAATTTCCAGTCTGGAATTTATTTTTCGATGGTTCTAAGAATATGGCGGGAATAGGCATCGAAATCCTATTAATCACTCCTGAGAAGGAGATGATTCCATTTTCTCTCAAGTTAGATTTTCAATGTACTCACAATATGGCTGAATATGAAGCCCTGATTCAAGGTATAAAGATTCTATTAGACTTCAATGTCAAGAGAGTACATGCCTACGGTGACTCATTACTTGTTGTCAATCAAGTTCGAGCCGAATGGCAAGTCAAAGATCCGAAGTTATTTCCCTATCAGAAAATTGTTTCAGCTCTCGTTAGCAAGTTCGAAGAATTTCAGTTATTCCACATCAAGAGAGATTTTAATCAAGTGGCCGATAGCCTAGCCAGTTTAGGCTCCATTATGGCATTCAAGAATGGAGAATCTTGTCGCTCTTTTGAAATCGGCAGACTTGACCAACCTGCTTTCATTCCAACGGAACAAGTAAACCAAGCTGAGCAAAGGAAGAAGCCTTGGTATTACAACATCAAAACTTTCATAGAAACTGGTGAGTTTCCTCCAGAACTCTCAAAGAAAGAGCAGTGAGCAATCCAGCGTATGTCTACTCGATACTTCATTTTGGCTAATGTCCTCTATCGTCGTGGATTCAGTTCAGAGTATTCCAGATGTTTAGATGAAGACGAAGCCAAAGAAATCATGCGAGAAGCACACAAAGGTATCTGTGGTGGCTATGTCGGCTACCAAACCCTTGTCAAGCAAATCATAAGAGCAGGGTACTACTGGAAGACTATGCAACAAGACTGTTATCATTATGTGAAGAAGTGCATACAATGTCAGATACACGCACCTTCTATCCATGCTCCGGCAACTTATTTACAGTCTGTTGTTTCTCCATGACCGTTCTCCATGTGGGCCTTCGATGTCGTAGGTCCCATCACTCCTTCAGCTTCAAATGGCCATAAATATTTCCTTGCCGCAACAGAATATTTCACCAAGTGGGTAGAAGCCATCAGTCTCCGCACAGTAGAAGGCCGACACGTGGTCTCTTTTATTCACAAGAACATCCTTTGTCGTTTCGGCATCCCGCATGACATTGTGTCAGACAACGGCAGTCATTTCAAGAATGAAAAGATGAAGACATTCTGTTTAAAATTCAAGATCTATCACCATTTTTCAGCTCCATATTATCCTCAAGGGAATGGTCAGGCAGAGGCCACCAACAAGATTTTAATTCGTATCTTGGAGCGAACTGTGGAAACAGGCCGTGACTGGCATGAGAAGATCCACGATGCACTGTGGGCCTATCGGACCACCATTCGTACACCAACGAATGCTACCCCATCAGAACTGGTCTATGGAACAAAAGTAGTATTGCCGCTACATGTTCAGAAGCCCGCTTTGAAATTTGCTTCACTTCTGCAATTACCTCTTGATCAATACCAGCAGCAGCGACTAGTGTAGCTAGACTTACTTGACGAGAGAAGGCTAAAAGCAGCAGAGCATGCTCAATCCTATCGTCAGAGAGTAGCCAGGCAATATGCAAAATCTATCATCGAAAGAAGATTCAAAGTCAATGATTTAGTACTTCGATCCACAGCTTATCTCAAGCATCGTCCCGACGGCAAATGGTCGCCAAATTGGGAAGGTCCCTATGTTGTCAAAGAAGCATTACCCCACAACTCATATCGGCTCGGGTTTTATTCAAATCATTTTCATCTGTTGATCCGAGTTCCGACTCGAGATCTCTCTATACATTCGAGCTCAGATTCGAGCTCCTCATTTTCATTTATTGATCGAGTTCCGACTTGTAATCTCATTATCTTATTCGAGCTCAGATGCGAGCTCTTCATTTTCTCTTGTTGATCCGGGTTCCGACTCGAGATCTCTTTAGTTACTCGAGCCTTGACTCGAGCTCTTCATTTTCTTCTGTTGATCCGGGTTCCGACTCATGATCTCTGTATTTATTCGAGCTCTGACTCGAACTCATCATTCTCCTTTGATTGATTCAAGTCATTTCAATCATCAGGGTATGTCAATTGCTCAAAATTTGATATTTTGCCCTCCAAATTTCAATTTAAATCCTCAAATCAGGCAATTCTCCAATTTCGACCTCTGGGTCACCCGATTTTCAATTCTCAATTTCAATTACCAATCTCAATTTCGACCTTCGGGTCAATCAATTTCCAATTCTCGACCTTCGAGTCTATCAATTTCCAATCCTCGACCTTCGGGTCAATCAATTTCCAAATATCGACCTTCGGGTCAATCGATTTCCAAATATCGACCTTCGGGTCAATCGATTTCCGATTTTTGACCTTCGGGTCAATCAATTTCCAATTTTCGACCCTCGGGTCAATCAATCTCCAAATTTTCGACCTTCGGGTCACCCAATTTCCAAATTTCGACCTTCGGGTCACTCAATTCACAATTTCGACCCTTTGGTCAAATCAATTCTCAATTTCGACCGCCAGGTCATCCAATTTCGACCTTCGGGTCATTCAATTTCCAACAACCAATTTTCCGATTTCCAATTTCGACCTTTGGGTCAATCAATATCAATATCCAATTTCAATCATTTTCTCTTGCGAGAGACCCTTTTTAGGGAGAGTTCGAGGGAGCTCGTTCTTTTCGCATGCTATCCAATTCGTTCACTTAGCCCCTTTTCAGGGAGAGTTTGAAGGGACTCACGTCTTTGTGAACCGTTTGCAAAACAATTTCCAATTTCACACGAGAAACCCTTCTTAAGGGAGAGGCTCGACGGAGACTCGTTTTTCTTGTGACCCCCAAATTTCATACTAGGCCATCTTCGTCATGAAGGACCCCCCCTCTGCAGGGAGAGTGTGATGGACTCGTTCCTTTCATGACCCAATTTTCAGACCTCACTATTATCGGCCCCCTTTCCATAAGAGAAGCCTAACACTAGGGAGCTTTGACGAAAGCTTAATTTCTCTTCGAAAGTTCGTTTTGCAAACACCTCCTCTTTAGGGAAGAGAGGAGTATTTCCCATTTCCCATTCAGGTAAGGGCTAAACCTGAGTCTCTCTTTTGGGGAAAAAGAGAGGAGAATTTTCGTCACGGATGTGTTGAGCCGAACTTCAAATACTCATTTTCACCAAGGATTTCAAGAAAATTTTGTCAATTTGTCAATCAATTGTTGATTTCAGAATCTTTATTGTATAAATCTTTATTTCAGTTTACCGTCAGCATTACTCCCAAAAGAGTGAAGCTTTTGCGAAAAGAGATTCAAACTTCAAATTCTTTCTATTGGCCAACCAAAAGGATGAAGGATAAGTCCTCGATATGGCCAGAAAAGAAGATTCAATGTTATTGAAAAGTCGTAGGTGATCGATATTGATCGCAGTCAATGGCACATCTTTAAAGGCTATTCTTGTAAGGACGAGGCAGTGAAAATATCCTGAGCGCTAGAAAAAGAGAGAATCATCCAAGCCCTGTCTCCTCGGAATTACCTAAGCTGCAATTAAGTATCCGCAAAAGGGATCTCTCACCTGTCGTCAAGATGAAGGCGAATTAGGCGAATAGACCCCCGGGGCCAAAGAAGATTCGAAACATCTCCAAGATGACGGAGTTTGCGACGGATCCTTCCAGGGAAAGTCCAAAGCACTGTCAAGATGAAGGCAGATGCGATGGACCTCTCAACAATCCCTAAAAGATATTTGATTTCAGCTATCGCCCAAAGATCTCCAAACCCATCATCCAAGAAGGATCGAAACATCTCCAAGTTGAAGGAGCTTGTGACGTACCCTTCCCAAAAGAGAGCAAGAGAGGAAAAAGAGAGAGAGAAAAAGTCAGAACATCTCCAAAATGAAGGAGAATATAGCCAAAACACCAAAGAGCCAAAAGAGTGCAGAAAGATTATCAAGAGAGAAGCTCTCAGGATATCAAGCTGCCAGATCTATCAAGAATCCTCTTTAATCTTGTGAAATTCTATTATCAATACTCTTTCATCAATTACTTTCATAATATCAAATTCTCTTTCTTGCTCATATCAAGGAAATTGATAACTTCTTTGAAGAAGGTCAATTGCGAGCAATTTGGATTTCCAATTTCGATTCTACGAAGTGAACCTTGTTTGGAGGTAATGCTTTGGGTCGAAAAGAAAGAATATCTTTGCAGCCATGTGCAACATTTTCAAAAAAATTTGAATCAACAGCAAAATTTCCAACATTTTGACAATATTTTCTAGCTATCCTGACGTAAAGTGAGAGCTTGATGTCCGTTTTCAATGCATCTTGACACCAATTTTTAAATCCCTCCTAAGGACTTGATTCCTTCCCTTCTTTGAGAGCATGAACTCTCAGATTGCACACTTCCCTGTGTCCCCACTGTCCCACCATAGACAGTCCCATTTCGGTTCGAGGTCGAACCACCGATCATTTCTCGCAAAAGGCAATTTCAAAAGCCGATTTTAGTCTCAGCAATGAGACGCCCAAAATCAATCCCTTTTCAAGCTTTAGGGACCCCATTTTCCTTCCTTTTGCAAAACCCGTGTCGGATTTACTGTGCAAAATCCGAAGGTTCCATCATGGTCTCTTCCTTCGAGGATTCCATTTCATTTTTCGCCCGATCAGGATAAGGGTACAAACCTGAGCCTCCATCGACGAGGTATTTCATTTTCCGCCCGATCAGGATAAGGGTACAAACCTGAGCCTCCATCGACGAGGTATTTCATTTTCCGCCCGATCAGGATAAGGGTACAAACCTGAGCCTCCATCGACGAGGTATTTCATTTTCCGCCCGATCAGGATAAGGGTACAAACTTGAGCCTCAATCAAAGAGGTATTTCACTTTCCACCCGATCAGGTTAAGGGTACAAACCTGAGCCTCATTCAAAGAGGTATTTCATTTTTCCGCCCGATCAGGTTAAGGGTACAAACCTGAGTCTCATGTTATGAGATATTCCATCCCCAATCAGGTTAAGGGTCAAACCTGAACTTCGTTCCATGCGAGGTATTTCAGTCCCATCCAGGTCAAGGGCATAAACCTGAACTTTGCTCTCACAGAGCAAATCTTTCCTCTTCATTCTCCGTTTCATATCTACCATCCTCCTCGGGCTAATTTCTTCACACTCAGTCAGATCCTTCTAACTGGGGCATTTTTTATGTATGGCCCAAATTTGGTGTGTTTTTCTTTGCCACTAAGCTCGGCCATGAGCCGGCTTAGTAGCAAAGAGGGGCATCTGTAAACACCCCAAATTTTCACTCACCTCCCCGACATTTTCACCAAACATCATCATCCAGCCTCTGAAATCGCTGGAGGGCAAAATGGTCATTTTTTGAACCCGAACCTTGCAAAAGTCCAAATCTCATCTCAAACTCTCAAAATTTCCCTATTTTAGCTCAGATGGTCAAAATTTTATTCCTGACAGGAGACAGACATCTCCAAAGTCTTGGTTTAAGATTGCATTTCATAAGACATGACATTGCATATCATTGCATCAGCATTTCAAATCATTGCACTGCACAGCATGTCATTTCGAGGTCCAGAACTCTTGATTTCAAAATTTTCAATCCAGATTAGAATTTCAACTCTTTTCAAAATTGACTTCAAAACCCTGGGTCTTCAAAATTATCAATTCTTCCCATTTTACCCCCAGGGCTCTAAATGTCAAAATATTTTCTCAGGAAGACGATCTGGATAGTTTTTAATGTGGATTTCAGTCACTTCACCTCAGATTTTGCCCTTTTTGACAATTTCAAATATCTTTCTTTTACAAAATCGCCCTACAAGGGCCAACTCTTTCCAAAATTCCTGTTTTGCCCATTAGTCTAGATTTTATGAAAATTTCAAAAAGAAGTTGTGGTTTTATCCTTATTTCAATAAAGAAGTAATGTGGGACTCACACTGAGGTGGTGTCACACAAGCTTTTCTTTTGAAATATTTGAATTTTGAAAAACCCAAAAATATAGGAGCCTTGTCCCCTGGATTGGCACCACTTGTCTTTTCTCTCTCCTCCCATTTCCATGCCAAGTGTCAGTGTGGGGCTACCTTAAGAAGCCGCGACATGTCATCCCATTTATCTGCCATGTGTCACCCTATCCATCCTGTGCCATGTGTCATTCCAAGACTGCCAGGAGATGCCAAGTGTCATAGGTTGTCCTGTCTAGAAAAAGTGGAGCTTGTCTCCTCTGAGGTGGCGCCACTTAGAGTGTGTCTCCTGCAGGGGACACATGTCAACCTCTCCGTCCTTCTAGAAAAGTAGCCTGACACATGTCTCTTCCTACTTTTCTCAGAAAAGTAGGAGACATGTGTCACTCCTAAATTCCTATAGAAAAGGTAGGCTTGTCTCCTCTGAGGTGGCGCCATCTGGAGTGTGTCTCCTGCAGAGGACACGTGGCAAGCTCTCATTTCCTCAGAAAAAGTAGACGCCATGTGTCGTTTCTTGCTTTCTTCAGAAAAACTAGAATTCAAAAGTTCAAAACTCCTCATAGGTGGCACAAATCCTGAACTTCTACCTTTTCCAGGTTGTCTGAGATGGCGCCACATGGCCTGACCCACCTTCTCTCTCCTCTGCCACGTGTCATTCTCTGCTTCTTTCAGAAATAGTAGAGGACACATGTCTTCTCCCTACTTCTTTCAGAAAAGTAGTAGACACATGTCACTCCTGGCCTTCTTCAAGAAAAGCAAACCATTTAAAATTCAAACAAGGCACTAGGTGGCGAAAATCCTGAGCTCTGATTTCCCAGATGGCCTATGAGAGCGCCACATGTCCTTTCCCTCCTTTTCTTCCCTCTTGCCACATGGCATTGTAGGAGACACCCTGAGGTGGCGCCGCATGTCCACCCTCCATTCCTCCAGGGCCAACCTCCATTCGAATTTCAAACTTCCCCCTGAGGTGGCGCCATTTGAGAAAGCCTCTCTAGACAGCTGACACTTGTCCGCCACATGTCCAGACCTCCTTTCACCAGAAAAAGCAAAACTCAAATTCCTCTGAGGTGGCGCCTTCTGAGCCCACTGCTCTGACCTGCTGACATGTGTCAAACACCTTTTGAGGTGGCACCATTCTAGGACTTCACTTGGCCCCATTTTTATTTTTATTTTATTTTTAATATAGGTAGCCCACCATGAGGTGGCGCCACCTGAGGACTCCCTACAAAAGGTGAGTTTGAATTTCAAATTCCAAGAAAACACCCTCTGAGGTGGCGCCTTCTGGGAGTTCCCTGCAGAGAGAATCAAGCAAACTTTAGAAAAATTCCAAATTCCCCCTGCTGAGGTGCTTCACCCACAAAATTTCCATTTTTTTTATTTTTCTCAAAAATCAAAATAGCCTCATGAGGTGGCGCCACCTGAGGGCTCCCTACAAAAGACAAATTCAAATTTCAAACCCCTCAAATGGCACCCCCTGAGATGGTGCCACATGGAGGGCTCAAATTGAACCTATTTCAGAAAATTTATAAAAACAAGGGTTCACGCCCAGCCTAGGGAGATCATTTTTTTTTAGCTCTTGTGAACTTGGAAAATCTGACCTAGCCTTCCTAAAATCGGATTTTGAACTGTGGAAATCGTGCCCCCTTTGGCGCATTGAAGGAGGTGGAGTAAAGTTCGTGCAGTGGCCGATTCGATTCAAGCATAGGTCGATTTTGGTGAACCATCCGAAGCCCGGAGCAAAAGACGAAGGAAGCTCGTGATAGCCGCCCCTTTCAAGAGCTCCTACGCTGCATAACAAAACAAGGTGCACTTCTTTTCCCATTGATTGGATTCCATAATTCGAATCGGGAGTCGTTTGAAGAAAGAGCTCATCCGAGGGATGGATTGAGCTATTCTCATAAAATGACATATATAAAAATGTTTCATTATGCTTCCTTGATGATTTTTAACATACATGTAGTTAGCTAGATTTAATTTGCATTTTATTTCATTCATTTAGCACATTTCATGAATTAATTAGGATTAATTTAGCATTTATTTCAATTCTGCTTATTTTTAGTAGGTCTCTGTTTTTGTCAGTCAGTCCATACGTCATTTCATGCATTTATTTTTTATTAAAAATTCCAAAAAAATCACGGAATGCGCCCTTAGGTGTCCCTGAAATTTTTCCAAAAATTCGGAGGCATTTGAATTTGTTTACTACGGTAAACATTCAAAATGGCAAGTCGGGTTTGTTTTACCCGGGATGCGTTTTGAAAATCATTTGCCGACTTGTAAAATCGAAATATCCCTCATGGGAGATCCAATTTTCAATCCGAAAAATTTTCTGAACTCGGGAGAATGTCTAATTTTTAATATGATTTTTTCAGAGTTTTCTGATTTTGTTTTATATCTGATAAAAATCCGAGAGTTCGGGACACGTGTCAGAGCCTAATTTGGGTCTCTGAGATCTTGGATCGACGTAGGGCTATAGTTTCTCTTTGTGTGTTGCTCCAAATCCGAAACTGTAAAAAGTGAAAGTTGTGTCCGAGATGCTCTCTGTTTGCATCTGAAAGCCTGTGATTTTTAAAATAGTGTTGACCCCTGCTTCAGATTTTTCTTGTCAGTCCCCTGTTTTGCTGCATTTGTCTGTTCTGTTAGTTTCGGCAGGAATAGTTATATTTGTATCTGTGTTTCCGTTGATCAAATGCCGAAGTCATAAACATGAAAGCTGTTCATGTTGGTGTCGTGCATAACTCTGATTAATTTCATAAATTTCCATGGCTGTTTGATATTTTTTTACTGTTTTACATCAGATTAGTGTGATTTTTACCTCTGTCAGAACTAAACCCCTGTTATTGAACTCATCATGGCTCAAATCTCGAAGATGTAAAAACCAAAAATGTTTCATTTCGGGTCTTTTAGCAGTCTGCAAAATATCAGAAGTTTCCATTTTGTAAATCTTGCATTATCATATTAGGCATTGCATTTGGTTCGGATCCATAGGCAAAATCCACCATTTTAGGACTTTCTTTAAATTTTAGCATTTAAATCATATCATTTCGTGATTTTTAACATTCTAGGCTGTTTATCAGAGTAAGTAGATGCTTTATACCAAATTTGGTGTAATTTGGAATCCATTTGAGGTTCGGATTAGCCATAATACCAAAATAGGGTCCCGCAGGACCCGGATCCAAGTGAAAAACAAGCGAAATTCGCTATTTTGGCTAAATTTCAAAATTTCAAATTCTGATTTTACAGTCATAATGTGTTTAGCAGCATGTCATCATGCCTCATACTGCATTTTATCATCATTGGATTCAATTTGAATTTCAAAATCTCAATTTTACCAAGTTTTCCTTAAAAAAACCCTGATTTTAAATGTATAACTTTATAATTAGGGGTATTTTGGTCATTTTGACCACCATTCCGAATTTCAAATTATTTTTTACTGAATTTCCTGCATTTACATCATTTCAAATATCAATGAAGCATGAGAATAGGGTTTATATCCAATTAAATCCAATGATTTCATGATATTATTGGAAAATCTTGGAAAACCCCACATATTTGAGCTAACCTTATTTCAAGTTTGGCAGGGACATTCAAAAGAAAGAGCTGAAGTCTGCAAATTTCTTTTATTTCCTTTATTTAATGATGTAACAATGTAAATTTTGGAATAAGAGAGTTAATTTATGCTTAGACTAGGATGCATATCATATAGTTTAAATTATGCAATACCCTGCTTATATGATTCATGCATTTTATTTCAAAAGCACTATGGATGTTCACGAATGGCACGTGCACCAACTCTTAGGGAGTTGATGGACTCGGTGGGATCCATATTTACGGCCCTAGTCGGAATATGGACAAGACCCAGATCCGTCATCTTTCTACTAGTCACATTGAGCCTACACTCTTAGGCTATCTTAAAATGCACATCATATTTCCAAAGTTTTCAAAATCATGTGCATCAAATCAACTAAGTTCTGAACATATTCATGGCCACAGTCAGAATATGTGAAGGATTTATTTGTACTTAATGCACATTTTCCAACCAATTCCTCAGAAAGTCTTTTCAAAGGGCATTCATTTACTCATGTCATTTGCATCATGAAATCATCGATTTTCCCAAGATTTTCTCAATATTTTCTCAAGAAAACTTCATTCTCAAGAAATCGATTTCTCAAGAAACTCTAATGATTTTTCAAAATCGGTTTTCCAAAGACAAGTTTTCCACAGTTTTCCCTGGAAAATGATATTTTCTTAAGAGATTCAAAAGAGTTTTCCAATCTTTCTCCAAGATCCAAAATCGATTTCTAAGTATTTCAAAAGGTAAAATTCCCAGGATTTCGATTCCCCAAGTTTTGAATTTCCTTCTCCAATGAGTTTTCCTATAAATCTTCCATCATTTTCCTAAGAAACTCTCAAAGTCCAAGTTTTCCTAAGAAGTGTTTCCCTTTTCAAAAGGTTCATCTTTTCTCAAGAATCACTCCCATTTTCCCAGGATTTTCAACTATTCCTGATTTTCTCACATCTTTATAAACTTTCTCAAGATTTCAAATCTTTTCATCTGAGTTTCCTGAGAAATTGACTTTCATCATTTTCCTGAGAAATGCTTTTCCAACTCCAAATATTTTCCAAGTATACATCATGTTTTCCCAAGCTCCATTTTCCAAAATCTCATAGCACATGCCTGAATTCTCTGTGCATTTAGGATAGGACATAACTTTGATGATTTAACTAAGTCAAGCATAGTTTTGGTCCTTGGTTCGATTACCCCTGTTAAAGGAGGCAGGAACGGTCGAACCGCGTACCGACAGGTCAAGCCCCATCCCATGGATTTTCCCGCAATTTTCAAAACGGAGGCGAGTATTTCAAAACAATTTCCAAAATCCGGTCAAGTTTGAAGCGCGAAAGCATTTTCCCTCTTTCTCTTCCGCAAGGAAGGGAAGACGGGGAAAAATTTCGCGACGATAACAATTGGGCTCCTGCTTCAAGTTGCACGGGTGGTTTAGGGTGGGCAGAGCTTCCGTGTTGAACAGGAAGCGTTCAACAAACATGTTGACGACTTTGTCAAAATCCCTTAGTTCAATGGGATTGACGTGCTCAGCATACCATTTGGCAGTTATTCCCTCCAAACTGCGGGGAAAACAGAGAAATAGGGCACGGTTGTCTTCGCTGAACCGAGCACATTCCGCAAAGAACATGGCAAGATGGGCCTTGGGATCTCCAGATCCATCAAATTTAATGAATTTCCTGGGGAGGTTCTCCAGATTGATGTCTCCTTCCAAGCCGAGGTAGAAATCCTGCCTGGTGTATGACCTTTTTCCTTTATCCCGGACTTGCAGGTCTTTAACAATTTTGGTCAGTGCCTGGATCGAGTCCTCTGCAGGGGCCCCATACTTGGGCTTGTTCACTGACACTGGCTCTTCTACCAGCCTCTTGGATTGCCGCAGATGTTTCGGGATGTAGATCATCTGCTCTTCTTTGGAGTTCTCTTCTGCTGATTCTGAATCCTCTGAAGTACTGTCACGCTGTACTTTTTATTTGTTGATTTTGACTAGCTTCTTCATGGGTTTTTTCTTGGCTTTGCCTTTAGGAGCTGCCTTCTTGGGAGCAGCCTTAGCCTGCTCGGCCATCATTTTGGTCATCATCTTTTAAAAGATCCGGTACATGGCCGGATCAACGTCGCTCTCATCCCCTGAGGCTTGCCTTTTGGAATGTCTAGGAGAATTCATCTCTTCTGGCTCATTGTCACTGTGCTGTTGAGCAGCCCTCTTATCAGCCCTTGTCTGAACCATTTTCAGATGCCAAAGCTTTCTTGTGGAATATGGGAATGGTTAGAGTATGGAGAAGCTTTTGAAAATCATAATTTCTTTGAGAAAAAGTAAGAAATGAGGGAATTTGGTAGACAATTTCAAGAGATTATCCCATTACCCGGGATTGGGTCATCACACAATTTGTGATAATTGTGTTACCATTTGATGATAACAGAGAAATATGCCTTGTTACCTAGGCGAAGTCGTCAACCATGATAAAATATTTTGAAGAAATGCGGAGGGAATGTCCCTTTTACCCAGGATTAGGTCGTCACCCAAAATTTGTGACTTTTATTTGCGCTATAAACAAAAATACAGAAAACAACATTTTGGCCAAAAAGTAAATTTTTATTGATATTTTTAACTTTCAAAGACAAAGAGAGGGTGGGCAGACAGTTTGCCACCACTCTTGATATTCAGATGATATATTTGGCCCAGGAAATATAGACAGAGAAATAAAGGAATCTCAGGTATATTTGGCGACATGATATGCCCCAGACCATTGATCCGACTGCAGGTTGAATTCTGGCACGTTGCCTGTCGGGAAACGGGTGTTGGCACGAACCTGTCGCTGTGAAAACTGCCTCAGACATCGTTCCGGCTGATAATCAACACAAAAGAAAGGGCCCATCAACTTGTAGCGCTTGTCATGGGCATAAGTGTATCGAGGAACAGTCTCTCTTCTGTCAAAGAAATCCCAGGTAATCTCCTCCTGATGCAGCTTCTCGATCAGAGCTCGGCATTGGATGACTGTCTTTGGCTGCTTACTGTTGAATCTAAAAGAACTGGCCTTCGAGGGAACGTGTCGCAGGAACCACGACTACAGGCCGTAAGTGCATCCTTCTACCAGAATGGTCTCCCCAAGAGCAAATCGAGCCAAGCCTCTGTAAAGAAAGGCTAATGCGGCCATGGAGACTGAAAGCTGACGGGTCTGCTTGTTTTCCCATCTTCGAAAGAGCTGAGCGACTCTGATATCTATGAAATTCTGACCATCTTGGAAGAAGGCTAACCCCACTGTGCACAGGATCATGGCGTGCTGAATTCTGTCATTCGCTGCTCGAGACAAAGTGTCAACCTCTTTGTAGGCTCCATACTTTTGATATAGTTCGAATAGGTCGATGAACTGATTCCCACCAATCTCCGTGAAAGGCCAGGATCTGCTCCCCGTTGCTCTTGCTAAGGCTTCTCGAACATCCACCCCTTTGATGTTGATCAAAAATTGCTGCTCAACAGAATCATCTGGCTGACCAGCTGGTTCGGGCAATCCCATAATATCATTGAATTCGTCCATCAGAGAGTCATCTCTCCCCAAGGAAACCAGAATGTGCAGGTACGTGGATTCCAACGTTCTGCTATAGCCTGAATCAAGGCTCCATTGATGGTTCGCTTGCCTGCCGCTAATGCCATCTCCAACCCACAGTCATCTAAGTGGTCTGGAAACATACGTGAGAAGGTGGAGAACCAAGAATAATACCACCGAGGGAAGAAAGGATGAGACTGGATGACCCGCAGATCCGGGGTCCATCCTGAATCTGATAGAAGACATGATCTCGGGGAAAGACAGCATCGAGGGAATTTGACGCCATTGAGATGATACTGGGGCAAAAGAAAATAAGGGGAATTAGATAGAATGCAGGACTTATGGATAGTCTCTTTTAAAGAATCAAACCTGGAAACTTTTGAAAAAGGTTGATGAAATTTTTAAAGGAATTTTCCAGGGTTTCTGAAGAAAGATTTGATCTGAAAGGGAAAAGAAATGTAGGTAGATAGAAATATACACCTGGGTTTTTTGAAAATAAGAGTAAGTTTTTGAATAATACACCCAGGGTTTTTGAAAAGGGTTTGATACATATATATGAAGGAATAAGAGAATTATCATACAATCAAAGCTGCACAAACAAGGATGCGCATACAACACTCCCTAAAGGCTGACTCTAAATGCAATATTTGAAAATGGCTTGTAGGACCTTAATCCTAACTCTAGGGTTCAAATCATCTGATTCCAATCAAGATACGCCGATATACCCAAGCCGAAGCTCGAAGTACGTGGCATAGAAATATTTCTCCGGTTCTAAGGTAATGGCTTCCCAACATCCTTGAGCACCTACCGATATACCTCGGACTATGGCCCTTAGGTACGTGGTAGGGGGGCGCGAACCCAAATAAGTGGTCCAGTTGTGAGGCTCTCTCCCGAACTATGGTTCAGTGAGACAGCCCAGCAACGTGAAGACCGGGACAATGTAGGTAAGGGATGTTTTTGAAAACATGTTCAACATGCAAAAATCAGATGACTCTAATGCAAGTCCTAAAGAGATAGATTAAAATGAAGAGAAGCATACACTTGCATACATTGTTTGCATTCAATCCCTAAAATTGAGGAGAGTTGTATTTCAGACCTAAGTCTAATGTGAACATGGAATAATCTCCTCAATATGGTCCTACCAAACCATACTTAAATCCTATATGCAATGACGTCAGCTTAGGACAAAATCTAGGCCCCTAAGGTTTGCATGGAAATGAAGCTGACATTTGGAGAATAAAGACTTAGATAATATCAAAGCAAAAAAGGCATTAAATTCGACCGGACGAAGATGGGTCCCATCTCGGTCGCCAAAACTGTGATCATCGCAAAATTTTTCCTCTCGTAATGTTCTCTCTCTTCCTTCTCTTTTCCTTTCCAACCTCTTATTTTCCTCCTTTTTGAAGGGAGAAAGATAAAAGACGGAAAGAAAGAGAGAAGAGAAAAGAAAAGAAAGAAGAGAAGAGAAGATGAACTCTTTTGCGGGTCTCACTTGACCTTAATTTTGAAGAATTTTGAAATAACTCGCCTCTGTTTTTGAAATATTTGCGGGAAAACTGGGAGACGGGATCCGCTCGTCGGTACGAGGTTTGACCGTTCCTGGCGCCTTTACCAGAGGTAATCGAACCAAGGGTCGAATTAATGCCTTTTGTTTTGCTAAGAAATTATCTAAGAATTTATCCTAAGTCTAAATGCACAAAAAATCATGCTTGTGCAAATGCAAAGATGTATGCTCTTTTAAAAATGTTTTGAAGAATTTCCAAGTGAATCTGATAAATTGAAGAAATGATTTCTAACTTAGAACTTAAGATTAGCGTTCTAAGTCTTTAGAATAATCATGAGCTTGGGAAAATAAATTTGGATTTTGGAAAATGATTTTGAAGTTTTGAGATAAAAAGGACTGTTCGAAGTCATAAATGGACTTTGAATCAGAATAGAAATGGAATTTGAAAAAAGGGAAGATAGAATTTGGGAAATCTGAATAAAATTTTGGGAAATGGAATTGATTTGGAATTTCAAGATGAAATCCGAATCCAAGATCTGGATTCTGAATAGAGTTCAAAGTTTGAGCTTTTAATTTAGGATCTAAAATGAGAACTTGGTTTGAAATCTGGAATGAAATGGAATTGATTTTAAGAGTTGGAATTAAAATAAAATTTGGATTTGGAATCTTGAATGGAATTGGATTCAAGATTTGGAATTCAAGATGGTATTTGGATCTGAAATATTGAATGGAATTGGATCCAAGATTTAAAATCCGAGATGGAATTGGGATCTGAAGTCGGAGATCCAAGATAGGGTCGGACTCTGGATCCTAAGATAGAGTTGGATCTGAAATCTAAGATCCAATGAAGAATTGGGTTATGGATCCTAAGATGGATTTGGATCTGAATCTGAGATCCAATGAAGAATTGGGTTCTGGATCCTAAGATGGACTTGGATATGAATCTGAGATCCAATGAAGAATTGGGTTCTGGATCCTAAGATGGTTTTGGATCTGAATCTGAGATCCAATGAAGAATTGGGTTCTGGATCCTAAGATGGACTTGGATCTGAATCTGAGATCCAATGAAGAATTGGGTTCTGGATCCTAAGATGGATTTGGATCTGAATATGAGATCCAATGAAGAATTGGGTTCTGGATCCTAAGATGGATTTGGATCTGAATCTGAGATCCAAAGTATAATTGGATTCTGGATCCTAAATAAAATTTGGATCTGTAATCGGAGATCCAAAGTGGAACGAGGATATGGATCTTAAATGGAATTTGGATCTGTAATTGGAGATCCAAAGTGGAATTGAGTTTATACTTGGAAATCTGGATCCAAGTTGAGATTAAGATTTAACTTTGGATTTGGGTTTTGAAAAGTCTAAATAGGACTTTTAAAGATGGATCTGGGTTTTGAAAAACCCAGATTGAATTTAGGAAGGTTTGGATTTTGAGATTCAAAGTCAATCTCAACTTTGATTTAAAACTTGAAGAAAACTTGATTTTGAATCAGAAGATGGATCAGAAACTTCAAAGTTAAATTGAACTTTGAAATTAGATATTGAATTGAGTTGGAAATTTGAAGTTTGAATATAAAGGAGTTTCAAAGTCAAATTAGACTTTGAAATTGAAATTTTGAATCTTAAAATAAGATAGAATTGGATTTGAATAAGATCTGATGAAGAAGAAGAAACACTTGGGATTTTGAAAAGAAGTTTTGAAAATATGATGCAATTCTGCCCTATATGATGAATGAATTTGAATAAGTTTGAAATTTGGAATTTGAAAAGCTATTTCATTCTTTAAGTGAATTAAGAATGAGGTTGAAGATATAATATATCCCTGACTATGGTCATTGGATATATTATATAATAACCACATTTAAATTCAAGTGAAGAATGCAATACATTTTGGTGCTTTTATAGAATTTAAAATGAAATTAACTCTCAATATACCCTGACTATGGCCATTGGTATATATTTTGAGTTAATTTTAGATTAAATTCTAATAAAAGAAGAAAATATATAAGAAAATATGATGAATTTTGAAAATGGATCCAGTGTTATTTTGTAAAAGATAAAAATTCTAAGTCTTGTTTACACCCCGACTATGGCCGTTGATGTAAATCGTCAACTTAGAATTAACTTACCTCTTACAAAATGATGCACGTGCCATTCGTGTTTCACCATTGTGGGAATTTGGAAAAATGCATGAAAATAAACAATTCATGATATTTACAATGCTCATTCATTCTACCGAAAGCAAGAAATGTAAATTTTCATTCAAATCTAGCTATTACAACACGTGAAATTAATTTTACCACTTCAAATGATAACTTTATCCACATATTTCCTGCAAAACAATTGGGTTAGTATGAGAAAGGAAGGAAAATTTACACATATCATGTGGATATCTACAAAATGTTCATATGAATAATGACAAGACAGAGAGAATGATACATATACACATATATGTTATATACATAGATATATATATATGTATCTATATACATATGGATACATATGGCTTGAAAAAAAAAATGAGATGGGTTAATGGTTTGCAAATGGTGGAGCTGGAGCTGGATGATAGGATGACACAAAGAGTAATGAAAACATATGCCTATAGTGCTACAACAATGCTAGGCATTGCTGTAATTTGAGGCAATGATGTTGCGGCGTGTAGTTATGTGGAAGCATAATGGAGCCTACAACAATTGCAAAATGTAGATGGATGCATACTATAAGGAGATGACAGGGGAAAAAGTGAATTCACACATGTTTAGAGTTATGTACAGTTGGTATACAAACATGATTAATGATTGGAATTTATCACACACAAAATAAGTCATACAGATTTAGCTAGCTTGCCTCAAATAATTTCTTGCTAAATAGGAAGGAGAAAGAGAATCTTTGCATAGAAATGTTTAGTAGCCCCAACTCAGATTTACAACGAAGGACACCTTGTATGGCACAAGTAACTGCCAATTTCCATGGCTGAAACTCTGCCATTGAAACTGTTGCTCATAAGAGGACTTTTCTCCTTGAACCGATGATCATGAACTGCCAATTTTCATGGCGAATGAGGTATGGGGATCTTCATGGTGCATAGGTAGCCAAATTGCCAAACGCTCCTGTCAAAGTACAGGATGAGGACTGAAATGGGGATTCATTTTCGATAGAGACTGTATTAAAACATCTTTCTTTTACCAATATCGTCCTCCCATACTGAGTGTTGGGAGACAGGCCTGCAGGAAGGAGGAAACACAACTCTGACTAGAGAGCTTTAAATGCTGATGGTAGGGTTTGGTCAAACCCATAAATGGGAAAATGGTCATAGGGGACGACTAAATCCATCTTCTCCACGACATAGCTCATTAACTTAGTTGAAAGGCTTGATGTATTTGTGAAGGAGGGTACAAGAAGCTATAATGTCATTGTTAGCAAAGAAGTTATACTGGAACATGCAGGGTGGTGTAGGCTGAGGTACAAAAAAAAAAAGATGAATCCAAAAACTAATGACTCTGAAATCTCATGATGCAGTCTAGAAAAGATATTTCTAAAGGGGGATTTGCGGTAAACATGTATAACAAACAATTCTTTTCAACAAGTTTTAGCCAAGTACAGAGTCTAAACATATCTATTTACAATGCATTGACATTAGCAATTTTGAGTTAATACTATCATGTTTTTTTTTATTCTATATTCCAAGTAAAAAAAAATTTAGCAGGAAACAAAGGTTTACAGTAAGGGAAAGAGAAGCCTACAACTGACCATACATGAATGATGGTCTCTTATGACAATCATAAAGAAAACAGAAGATTATCATAGATGTATCAGATAAACCTAGCCCCTGTGAATACCCTCGTGCAAGGAATTTGGGACCTGAAGAAGACCACTCCTGCTATAGCTCTATTGCTTTGCCAATTTCAACCTTACTCAAAAGACATACATCAGTTAAAGCTTCAACGATATCAACTATACATTCTAGCTTTGAAAACCTCTTATCCTTGATCCCTCACAATGGAAGCTTTATAACAAAAGAAAAAGAAAATGTTGTTTATGAAATACTCTGATCCTATAGCCTGATTACCATCTACCTGATTCTACATCTTTGATCATGAAGTCTGACCCAGTTGCCGAAAATGTTAAACAACTAAATACTGATGAATGACACACTACAGAAATGTTAAATCATGAATAGGACAGTGGATCTGTAAATACCTCTTCAGGCCATCATCCGAATGTACATGGACTTTGTCAAATTATTTTGACAGTTCCTTCTTGACAGACTACATGCATTCAATATGATTTTCTAAATTCGCCTATCACATTAGGTCTATTTCTTGAATTTCATGAGCTTCACCAAAATGATTCCAGTTTGTTGGGTCAATTTTGGCAACTGACCCTTATGGAAGGACGCAACGCAGAACTGATCTCATGGCACATCATTATACAAAGAATATACCAGAAACATGGGTTTATGGGGACTGAACCAGACATCCCACAAAACAAAAGGAAAATAAGTAAAAGCTAAACATGATGTGGATGTAACACGCTGATCAGAATGATACAAATGTAATTATTAATTTGACTCATGCAGCAAAATAGGCACACGATTCAATCAACAAGCAAGCTGAAGCACAGTGGTTACCACTATCTAATCTCCAGGAATTGCCCCAGATGATCAAGGGATATTTTTTTTTTGTCGGAAGACGCTCTTGATGGACCAACAGGAATTATATATACTCTTTAGAAGATTGAGAATGTTAGCTAATGCCCACACCTAACTTTATTCTTTGTGCAAGCAGCTATTACAGGAATAGCTCTTGCCTTTTAACTGAAAGACGACCCCCTTCAGGGTTGGTTATCACTGAGATTCAACCTATTCTATTGATGTAAGGTGATATAAAACATAACAAGTGTACCTATTTTATCTAGAAATCAGAGATTAAAACTCCAGAAGGAATGATGGGTGTATCGTGAACTAACTAATGAAGGTTAGTGCTGCTGTTATTTCCAGTCTTGAGCAATGGTTCACACAGCTCCAGGATTATTTCCATTGAGGATGTTAACAACAACGCAGGAGGGCGCAAACACGGTGGGGTTATACTCATAAAGGAAATGCAGCAGGGAAATTTAATTAAAAAGCAGCAGGAAATGACGGAATCCATCACTCCATAGAACATGGCAACCGACAGATATGAGGTGAAGAGTGTAGCATATGGGGAAACACAACCAGCGCAGGGTGCCATACGAACAAAATTTGCATAGATTCTAACTATTTTTTTTTTAACCCTTAATCAAAATGAACATAGACCAAAGCAAAAAGAAATTAAGATGAAAAATGATGGTCGAAATAGAAGGAATAACTTAAAACAGGAATTAGAGTATATTAAACAGGGACAGGCGATGCATTGTATTAGTGAATGAGATGTTTCAAACGGTGACCATTTGCTAACAACAAAAGATAGAATTCCAAAGTGTGAAGGACATTAAAATACGAAGGAAGGATAACATACTACCGTAATCATAAGTTGCAGTACAGAAAATATTGAATATCAACAGATGATAGCATATCAACAAGGGAGATTTGATGAATATAAAAGAGGGTGTTGGGTCAAATGATCCATTACTGTTGCACAGAGGTAGTTTGACGTTGCATAGGCAACTCAAGCACCACCCATAGTGCGTTAACGAGGCAAAATAAATGGAGAGGAAAACTTTAAAGGGATTTTATGTAAAAGGAAATCAGAAGAAAAAGAAATCAATTAAGAAGAAATGAAAAGAGAGAAGAATATTGGCCTTACCAGAAGTGCGGAGGATCGACTTTTCTTACGGGCGACTACAAGGAAAAATGTCTCGCGGAGGCGTTCTTCTTCTTCTCCTTGCCGGGACCTTGATGATGGATATCAAGCAAAAAAAAACGGATGAAATTCCTGGATGCCCTCGAGAAGTGGTGGAAGCTCCTTCTTAAAAGGAAGTGGAGAATCGTGGATCCTTCAGGGGAAAACCTCGATGTCTTGTGATGAAAGGATGCCGATGAGGGGTGAAGGTAGAAAGATGGATTGTTGTATGCGATGCTAAGAGAGGGGTGGATGATCAACACCAGAGGGAAAAGGGGGAGATGCCTGAGAGTGAGTGTTGAGCGTAGGGGGTGGTTTTGTTATCTGAAAGCCGATGGTAGAGGAAAAAAAAATTCGATCCCCTCAAGGAGATGGGGTGTCTCTTCTTAAAGGGAGCTTGGATGGTTCGAGAATGGAGGCTGTTAAGGATCGAAGGTTGAGGAGAGGGGAGGCTGTTGGAAGATCAACGGTGGTGCATTAAGAGAGAGCATGCGCGGGAGCAAACCGTTGTATATTTTCTCATTTTCCAATAAGAGGACTCCCTTTAGGATTTTTTTGTAAAAATGGTTGGAAGAGGAGGTTTTTTTAGAAAAATCAACTTAAACCATTTTGTTTTCTTCGTAGTTTTTTTTTTTTTGGTTTTTGTGTTTGTTTCCCATTTTTTTGTATTGTTAGAATAAAATTTTAAAGTTTGTGAGAAAACAAAGGTTAATTTTTTTTTTTGTGTTTTTGCAAAAATATTTACGAAAAGGAATTTTTTTTCTAAGAGTTTAAAAACTATTTTGAGAAAATTTCTTCAAAAATGGGTTTTGATCCGGATTTGAAGGAAATATGGATTTAAAGTGCTGGATTCGGATCCGGAGTTGATTTTTGAATATATCAATATGAATTTTAATTCAGAGAATCTGAAGAAATGACTTGATTTTCTCAGGAAATGGGGTTAGGGGCAAAAGGGTCATTTTTACAAAACTTTGAAAAATTTGGGGTTTTCACAGATGCCCCTCTTTGCTACTAAGACGGTTGAGAGCCGAGCTTAGTGGCAAAGACAACACTCCAAATTTTGAAAATGCCCCAGTCAGCAGCTCTGAACTGGGTGTGGAAGATTTATTTTGAAAATATGGTTTTTCAGGCTTTGAAACCTTATCCTGAATGGTTTTGGGGAGACGAAATCCTCGAAGATGATATGATTGAGTAGAAAATGAGGAAATCATGATGGGACTTTAGATGAAAATTCTGAAATGGTGGGAAATGAAAATTTTGATCAGGTCTCATGGGTGAGACAAGATACTCTTTTTGGAATGATTCAGGTTTAGCTCTTAGCCTGGATGGGACGAAGATATATCAAAAATGAATTTGGAAATGAGGAAAGGAATACATGAGGGTCTTGATGGGACATTTTCGGAAAATGTCTTGTGAAATGAAGCTCAAGTAGAATCCTATCCTGGATGGATATACAAAGCATGGATTCCTTGATGGGAAGAAGCCATGATGGGACTGGAAGAAAACACCTCGTCAAAACGAGGAATCTCATTGGAATGTGACTCAGGTTTAAACCGAACCTGTAAGGAAGATACCTCGCGAATCGAAGTTCCGGGTTAACTCTTAATCTGGATAGGAAATCTACCATACGGGTTTCTCAAAATGAAGAAAGCACGATGGGACCTTCGGAATTCGGACGAACAAATCCGAGAGGGGTTTTTGCGAAAGGAGGAAATATATGGTCCCTAAAGCTTCGAAAAGGGGAAGAAACGGTGCGTCTCATTGCTGAGACTGAAATAGCTTTTGAAGTAAATGATCTTTCGCAAATGGTTCAGGTTTGACCCTTATCCTGAGTGGGGGAAATCTACCATACAGGTTTCTCAAAAATGGAGAAAGCACGATGGGACCTTCGGAATTTGGACGAACAAATCCGAGAGGGTTTTTTGCGAAAGGAGGAAATATAGAGTCCCTAAAGCTTCGAAAAGGGGAAGAAATGGTGCGTCTCATTGCTGAGACTGAAATAGCTTTTGAAATCAAATGAATCTTTCGCAAGAAATTTCAGGTTTTGACCCTTATCCTGAGTGGGTCATCCATACGGAATTCTTGAATGAGAAAAACCGTGATGGGACAGGAAGAGATACTTCC
Source organism: Nuphar pumila (assembly GCF_984573655.1). Taxonomy (NCBI): domain Eukaryota; kingdom Viridiplantae; phylum Streptophyta; class Magnoliopsida; order Nymphaeales; family Nymphaeaceae; genus Nuphar; species Nuphar pumila. Next base: position 33,167,968 of record NC_143257.1, read on the forward strand.
TTCAGAGGCAACTCTTCTTGGGAAATACAAACAACGCTGGGTTGCATCAAAATGAATATTGAATGTTTATTTAATTCTTGGAATAGCTAGAAAATTTTGCCAATGAGATAAAATCGTAGTAGATTCAAACGCTTGGAAATGTGCATGTATGTGCAAAAGATATTCCCTCTTTTACCTAGAGTATTTCTTCCAAATGAGGTTAACTCCTCAGTTCTAAGAGTCAGATTCAAAATTTTAGCACTGATGATCTTCTTCAAGGAAGCTATCCATTTCCCTGATATGAGAATAGAATAAATATTCTTAATTTCATAGAAGCAAGTAATGAAAAGATATTGATCAAAGAATTTTGCATGAGAAAAGATGACTTCTGGCAACTTTGGCAGTTTGATATCCGGGTGTTTTTCCACAATGATCTTTTTGCACTCTTTTTCTCGGTTTTTCACATCATCCTTCATTTGGATGTCCTTACTTTTCTCTCTTTTTCAGGGAAGGGTATGTCACAAACTCCTTCATCTTGGAGATGTTCCGATCCTTCTTTTATCTCAAGGATTATATATGATATTGGCTCAAAAGGTCTTTAGATGATAGCTGGAATCAAAATATCTTTTAGGGTTTGTCGGTAGGTTCATCACACTCGCCTTCATCTCGACGGCGATCTGAACTTTCCCTGGAAAAATCCGTCACAAACTCCGTCATCTTGGAGATGTTTCAAATCTTCTTTGGCCCCGGGGGTCTACTCGCTTAATTCGTCTTCATCTTGACGACAATTGAGAGATCCCTTTTGCGGATATTTGATTGCAACTTTTTAAACGAAAATGAGAAGATATGGGTTGAGTGGATTCTTTTTATAGCTTAAGATATTTCCACTGCCTGATTGCCAAAAAGTCATTTTAAAAACATGCGCCATAGCCACGATCAATATCAATTCACTTCTGGCTTTTCAACATCATCAAAGATTTCTTTCATTGATCATATCGAGGATATTTCTTACATCCTTTTGGTTGATCAACAGGAAAAGATTTGAATTTTACCTCTTTTCCGCAAAAAGTTTCACCTTTTGGAAGGAAATACAATAGGTAATCTGAGAAAATTCTTTTTGTACAGTAAGAATATTTAGAATCAACAAATGCTTTTAGCAAATTGGCAAAGTTTTCATGAATTCTTTGTGAAATAATCACTCAATATAGATTTTGATGAGAACTTGAGTTGTATCTTCGATTTTGGAAATACATGACCAACAAAAGCTGGAACCTTTGAAATACATGACCAGCGAAAGCTGGAACCTTTGAAATACGTGACCAGCGGAAGCTGGAACCTTTTCGATATACATGACCAGTGAAAGCTGAAACCTTTTGGAATACATGACAAATAGATGTTGAGATCTTTTTGAAATACCTGTATAGCGAAAGCTGGAACCTTTGAAATACATGACCAGCGAGGAGCTGGAACCTTTTGAAATACTTGACCAGTAAAACTGGAACGTTTAAGATACATGACCAGCAATAATGCTGAAACATTTTGGAAATACATGACCAACGAGTGTTGGGTCTTTTGGGAAATACACGAATGGTTATGAAAAACTGGGTTTTATTAAAAAGGGCCTGAAGGTTTTGAGGATAATCGAAATTGAGAGATTATAACCCGAGGGTTGAGAAAATGGTGAAATTTTGAAAATATTGCGCCCTGAGGTTGGAGAATTGATAGAATTGAGAGATTTAGAGATATGAAGGTTTTTGGAAATGACAGATTTTGAGAGATTGAAACCCGTAGGTTTGGTACTGAGAGAATGGAGAAATCGCAACCTGAAAGTTTGATTTATGGAATAGGTTGATTTTGGGAGCTCGAAAATTGTGAGCTGGGACTTTTTGAAATATATGACCAGCGAGAGCTGGGTCTTTTGAAAATACACGACCAAAAGCTGAGTTCTTTTTTGGGAATACATGACCAGCAAAGCTGGAACGTTTGAAATGCGTGACCAGCGAAAAGCTGGAACGTTTGAAATACCTGACCAGCGAAAAACTGGAACGTTTGAAATACATGACCAACGAGTGTTGGATCTTTTTTGGAAATACCTGACCAGCAAAAGTTGGAACGTTTGAAATACATGACCAGCGGAATGCTGGAACGTTTGAAATACATATCCAACAAGTGTTGGATCTTTTGAAATACCTGACCAGCAAAAGCTGGGCCGTTTGAAATACCTGACCAGCGAGAAGCTGGAACGTTTGAAATACATAACCAATGAGCGTTGGATCTGACCAACAAAAGCTGGAACGTTCGAAATACCTGACCAGCAAGAAGCTGGAACGTTTGAAATACATGCCCAACAAGTGTTGGATCTTTTGTAATACCTGACCAGCAGAAGCTGGGACGTTTGAAATACCTGACCAGCGAGAAGCTGGGACGTTTGAAATATATGACCAACAAATTGTTGGATCTTTTCGGAAATACCTGACCAGTAAAAACTGGGACGTTTGAAATACCTGACCAGTAAGAAGCTGGAACGTTTGAAATACATGCCCAACGAGTGTTGGATCTTTTGAAATACCTGACCAGCAAAAGCTGGGACGTTTGAAATACCTGACCAGCGAGAAGCTGGAACGTTTGAAATATATGACCAACAAATTGTTGGATCTTTTCGGAAATACCTGACCAGTAAAAACTAGAACGTTTGAAATACCTGACCAGCAAAACTGGGACATTTGAAATACCTGACCAGTAAAAACTGGGACGTTTGAAATATATCAGCTTTTGGGAGATTTTTAAATCAGAACTTGAATTTTGTAGAAGAAAGGATTTTGATCAAAAGATTGAATGTAGAAAGTTATTGGTGCGAGGATCGGATCCTCCAAATGAGCTTAATGGATGATTGGAGATTTTTGGGAAATACCCTAGTGCGAGGACTGGGTTGTAAAAGATGAGGTAAACAAAGTAAAATTTTTAGAGGATAAAGATTCTTTGGTAAAATTTAATGGACCATCATAGTTTAATTGCATGTGGTCGATTTTCAGGATTTTGTCCCCTTATTCTGAACGGGGAGAAGATAAAATAAAAAGAGAATACCTCATTGACAGGAGGCATCAGGTTTATCCCTTAACCTGAAGGGGTATATTTTAAAGATAAAGGTAGATGAGAATCTTAATAAGATTGAAAAATTTGTTAAAACTTGACATAGATGAGCAATAGCTTAAAGAAAATTTGCTAAAAAGTAAATCAAATGAAATGAAAATAAAGATCACAAGATCAAATGGGAATTAACAAAATTTAAGAAAAAGAGCTTTCGTCTAATCCTGCCTGCATATGATGAAAGAGGATGATTATAGATCAAAATAAAATGCCCCAGTATCATGGAGGAGAATGCAAGAATTGATAAAAGATCATTATTTTATTGAAATGGCTCTTTTAAAGAGTATAAAGGCTTTAGAATGAACATTTCAGGTGAAAAACTTCTTCAAATGCAGAGCATTGATGGGATCTGGCATTTCCACTCCATCTGCGTTGATTTGGCGATATGAATTGCGAGGAAGTGCTTCCTTAACCACATAAGGGCCTTCCCAATTTGGTGACCACTTGCCCTGTGGTCGATGCTTGAGATGAGCTGTCGATCTGAGTACCAAATCGTTAACCCGAAATTTTCTCTCAATGACAGACTTGGCATAATGTCCAGCTATCCTCTGTCGATAAGCTTGAGCGTGCTCTGCTGCTTTGAGCCTTTTTTCATCTAGTAAATCTAGTTGCACCAATCTCTGTTGCTGATACTGATCAAGTGGCAATTCTATAAGAGAAGCAAATTTGAGAGCGGGCTTCTGGATATGGAGAGGTAACACCACTTCAGTTCCGTAAACAAGTTCTGAAGGAGTGGCATTAGTCGGAGTCCGAATGGTGGTCCGATATACCCAAAGTGCGTCATGAATCTTTTCATGCCAATCTCGGCCTGTCTTCACAGTCCTCTCCAAAATACGGATTAAGATCTTATTGGTAGCCTCTGCTTGGCCATTCCCTTGAGGATAGTAGGGAGCTGAGAAATGATGGGAAATTCTAAATTTGGCACAAAGTGTTTTCATCCTCTCATTTTTAAAATGAGTTCCATTGTCCGAAACAATGTCATGTGGTATACCGAAGCGACAAAGAATGTTCTTGTGAATGAAAGAAACCACATGGCGGCCTTCTACTGTGCGTAGAGTAACAACTTCAACCCATTTCGTGAAATACTCTATCGCAGCCAGGAAGTATTTGTGACCGTTTGAAGCAGAAGGAGTAATCGGGCCAACGACGTCAAAAGCCCACATAGAAAATGGCCAAGGAGAAACAACTGATTGTAGATATGCGGCTGGAGCCTGAATATAAGGCGCGTGTAACTGGCACTTGACACACTTCTTCACAAATCGATGACAGTCCCGCTGCATGGTGTTCCAATAGTATCCTGCTCGGACGATCTGTTTGACGAGAGTTTGATAGCCGACATGGCCACCACAAATCCCTTCATGTGCTTCTTGGATAACTTCCATAGCTTCTTCTTTGTCTAAGCATCTGGCATATTCAGAACTGAACCCACGGCGGTAGAGGACATTGGCCAGAATGAAATAGCGGGTAGACATACGTTGAATCGCACGTTGTTCCCTTTTTGGCATCTCTGGTGGAAATTCACCAGACTCAATAAATTTTTTGATATTTTGATACCAAGGTTTCTCCTTCTGATTGACCTGGTTTACTTGCATAACTGAAGCGAAAGCAGGTTGCTCAAGTCTGCCAACTTCGAAAGAACGACATGATTCACTGCCTTTGAAGGATAAAATGGAGCCTAGACTGGCTAAACCATCAGCTATCTGATTATGCTCTCTTCTGATATGATTGAGCTGAAATTCTTCGAAGCTGTCCACAAGAGCTAAAACGATCTTCTGATATGGAACCAATTTGGAATCTTTCACTTGCCATTCAGTGTTAACTTGACTGACAACAAGTAGTGAATCGCCAAAAGCATGCACTCTCTTGACATTGAAACTTTGCAAGATTTTGAGGCCTTGTATTAAAGCTTCATACTCGGCCATATTATGAGTGCATTGGAAACCAAGCTTAAGAGAATAAGGGATCATTTCTTTTTCTGGAGTGATTAACAAGACTCCAATCCAAATGCCAGACATATTTTTAGAGCCATCGAAGAACAAGTTCCAAACTGGGAGCTGTTGGATATTACAGATGTGCTCATCAGGAAAATCATCTTTTGCTTTAATCTCTTCTGTCAAAGGGAAATCGGCCAACTGATCTGCGATCGCTTGGCCTTTTATCGACTTTTAAGAAACATACTCTAAGTCATATTGCATTAGAAGGACTTGCCACTTTGCAATCCGTCCAGTGAGAAAGGGTTGTTCCAAAATGTATCTGAGAGGATTAAGCTTTGATAAGAACTTAATTTCAGAAGCCAACAAGTAATGTCTTAACTTCTGGCACATCCAAACCAGAGCTAGACAAGTCTTCTCCATCTGAGAATACTTCTTTTCATAATCAATGAATGTTTTGCTCACGTAGTAGATGGCGTGCTCTATCAGGCTGCCTTCTTTATACTACGCGAGGAATCCTCCACAGGCATTCTGATTGACTGAAATATATAGCAAGAGAGGTTTTCCCAGCTTTGGCGGCTTCAACACTGGTGGATTGAGGAGATATTGCTTGATGCGCTCAAACGAGAGCTGACATTCCGACCCCCATTCAAATTTAACTCCTTTTCTAAGCAAATGGTTGAAAGGCTCGCATCTCATGGCCAGATTAGAGATGAATCTGCGAATAGACTGAATACGTCCTTGAAGGCTTCGCAGTTCCCTTAGATTAGTTGGAGGCGGCATATCAATAATAGCTTTTGCCTTGGCCGGATCTACCTCGATTCCTTTCTTGCTGATAATAAAACCGAGTAATTTGCCGGACTCCACTCCAAAAATACATTTTTGAGGGTTAAGTCTCAATTTATAGAGAATAAGTCTTTCAAAAACTTGACTAAGAGCATCAAGGTGGTTCTTTTCTTCTTTACACTTAACCAAAATATCATCCACATATGCATCCATATTCTTATGCATTTGATCATGAAAAATGACGGCCATTGCCCTTTGATAGGTTGCCCCGGCATTTTTGAGTCCAAATGGCATGACTGTATAGCAAAAGGTTCCCCATGGGGTAGTAAATGACGTCTTCGACTGATCACGAACGGCCAACATGATCTGATTATAACCTGAATATCCGTCCATGAAGGAAAACATGGCATGACCTGCTGTGCTATCGATTAACAGGTCAATGTTGGGAAGCGGATAATCATCTTTTGGGATGGCCTTATTGAGATCCCTGAAATCAATGCAAATCCGAACTTTTCCGTTCTTTTTAGGGATTGCTACGATATTTTCCAACCAATCTGGGTAATCAATAGCCCGGATGAAACCTGCCTTCAGTAAATCTTCAAGTCCTTCCTTGACTTGTTGCTCAATTCGAGGATCTAACTTCCTCAGTTTCTGCTTGATTGGTCTGGCTTCTGGCTTCAACTTGAGTCGATGCTCAACCAGCTTGATATCCAATCCTGGCATATCTTCGTAAGTCCAGGCAAATACTTTCTAATGCTTTTTGAGGAATTGAATGAGTCTAGCTTTTTCAATTTCGCTTAGACTCGACCCAATTTTGAGAATTTTTGGATAATCTTCCGACCCGATGTTGATATCCTCAGTTGGATCTTGAACCAAAAATGAGGGTTCATCCTGCTTCTGAATGTGGGCAAATTCTGACAATTCCTGAATGGTGGAATCAAATTCGGCTGGCTCTTCGGTCTGCTCTGATGTCCGACTGACCTCTGCTTTCATCTCAGGAAACCTTGCCAATTTTAGATACTTGGGATTGATAACAAATCTTGTCATTGATTCAGAAGTTAATGGTCCTGAAAACGCCAAAAAGAGGTTGTTTTTAAGAGAAAGTACGAGCCAAATCAAATTCTTGTATAAAACAAAGAACAATGACATAGACAAAGTATAAGAAGGAATGAGAGATACTCGAAGAGAAAATTTTGATCTTTCATTGATTGAAGTAAAGTATTTACAAGACTTTAACAAAAGATGGGACTGTATTGTCCCTACAAGATAAAAAGAGAAGAAAAGAAAGCAGGAAAACTAAGGCATCATCTTCACTTGTTTCCTCTGACAAATACTGTTTTCTTGCTGGAATCCTGGCCGGTAAATCCCAACCCTGAGCTGTCTGAATGCTGAGCAGGAACGATTGGCTCTACTATACCATCTTCATTCTTTCCCATGCCCCGGAACGGCTGGTATCCATGTTTTATCAGCAAATCAAATCCCTTTCTGGCTTTGGAGAACTGGGGGAATAAAGGGTGATCTTTGAAGGAGGCGTAATCAATGCGTCCTCCTAACTTGAAGAAACAGGGTCCCTGCCATTGGACCGTAGCTGCAACATTCTCCTCTCCCATGACATCTTTCAGTTTCAGCATCTCTAGACTGTCACTGAGATTGATCTCGTCTGCCTCCCGGATGCTGGGAATATCTGCTGTAAATGTTGGACGAGGAATCATAGGCTGTGGCAGCCTTTCTTCAGGGTCTTCGCCCAAAACAGTAGTAATCATCCCACCCTTGGACCATTTGATGCACTGGTGGAGAGTTGATGGGACAACGTTGGTATTCTAGATCCATGTTCGTCCCAACAACAGATTGTAATTTGGCGGCACGTTAACGACATGGAATAGCACCGTGTGTACTGAGTAGTTAATAAAAATTTTCAGGAAGATCTTGCCCTTGGCAGTCTGCCCGTGATTATCAAAGCCGTAGATGGTGATGGGATCAGGCACGTATTCTTCCTCTTTCAATCCCAGTGCTTTCACTGTCATTTCTGGGCAAATATTCAAACTGCTGCCCCCATCAACAAGTACATGTGGGACAGTCATGCCCCTGGTCCTGACTACGATGTACAACGCGTTGTTGTGGAATGAATGAGGCTTTGGCAGGTCCTCATCAGAGAAAGTAATAGGCGCGTTTGTCATTGCTTGATTTACAATTTGCGCCATATCTTCGGGTGTGGTGCCCAGTTTTACCTTGATCTTCCTCAATAGATCATCTAGTTTTTCCTTGTGCTGGGGAGAGTCATGAGTCAACTCAAAAATGGAGATGTTGGAGAGCGCTGTAATAGGCTTCTGAAGGTTTTTGGCCCTCTCTTCTGCTGCTTCTGAGGTTTCTGCTTCCTCTGCGCAGGTCTCCTTTCTCAGAAATCTTTTTAGAAAAACTTAGGTTTTCCCACTCTCCACTGACGTGTTTCTGATGTTCAAAAATGAGAGGATATCCCCTCTCTGAGATGCAGGCTGATCCTGACGTAGAACCATTACCTGATGCTGCAGACTCATCTCCTCTTCGGAACAAGGATGTATGTGACTCTGCGGTAGGAAGGAATGCTCGGAGATGGTTGATGTTGAATGTTTAGGGAATGGGGCGGACAAGATGTCCATTTTGCCCTCTTCTTCATCCTCGATGAGGATGCTTTTATCAATGCAGTCCTAGATCAGGTGCTTCAGGATGAAGCAATATTCAGTGTCATGGCCCATTGCCCTGTGGAACTTGCAATGCTGTTCCTTAAATCTACCCATGAGCACTGGCGGATCTGCAACCTTGGGAAGTTTCACCATCCCGTGAGACAGCAAGTATTCCAGAATTTTCTCCAGTGGCTGGTTGAGGGGAGTGAACTTTCGATCCCTGCTCCAGTTTATATGTTTGGGATTTTCTTGAAGTTCCCTTTTTGTTGAGGACCTGTCGGGAGAGGCTTGTCATTGCTCTTGAAGAATTTCCCTTTCCTTCCTCTGTTCTACTCGGGCTTTATGCCACTGCCACTGCCACTGCCCTGCTTGCTGCTACTGCCCTGATCATCTCCGGGAACCTCGGCGGAGTAGGTGAAGTGTGCTTTCTTTTTTGGGTCCTGCACATTTTTGGCTAAGGCGACACCTTCATACATCCCGTTCTCTACCCCCATCTCGAGCCATTCTGCTCGCTCCGTCAGTTCAATAAATGATTTGGAGGGATATGGGAAGAGAAGACTTTTAAGGGGTTGGGAGAAGTTATTGAGGACGACTTGGAGGGCATGTTCCTCAGAAATAGGGTTCCTCATTTTGTTGCAAAGGCTTCTCCATTTGTGAATGAAATCCCTAGCCTTTTCATTGTTGTAAACACCCCAAATTTTCCCTCACCTCCCCGACATTTTCACCAAACATCATCATTCAGCCTCTGAAATCGCTGGAGAGCAAAATGGTCATTTTCTGAACCCGAACCTTGCAAAAGTCCAAATCTCATCTCAAACTCTCAAAATTTCCCTATTTTAGCTCAGATGGTCAAAATTTTATTCTTGACAGGAGACAGACATCTCCAAAGTCTTGGTTCAAGATTGCATTTCATAAGACATGACATTGCATATCATTGCATGAGCATTTCAAATCATTGCACTGCACAGCATGTCATTTCGAGGTCCAGAACTCTTGATTTCAAAATTTTCAATCCAGATTAGAATTTCAACTCTTTTCAAAATTGACTTAAAAACCCTGGGTCTTCAAAATTATCAATTCTTCCCATTTTACCCCCAGGGCTCTGAATGTCAAAATATTTTCTCAGGAAGACGATCTGGATAGTTTTTAATGTGGATTTCAGTCACTTCACCTCAGATTTTGCCCTTTTTGACAATTTCAAATATCTTTCTTTTACAAAATCGCCCTACAAGGGCCAACTCTTTCCAAAATTCCTGTTTTGCCCATTAGTCCAGATTTTATGAAAATTTCAAAAAGAAGTGGTTTTATCCTTATTTCAATAAAGAAGCAATGTGGGACTCACACTAAGGTGGTGTCACACAAGCTTTTCTTTTGAAATATTTGAATTTTGAAAAACCCCAAAATATAGGAGCTTTGTCCCCTGGATTGGCGCCACTTGTCTTTTCTCTCTCCTCCCATTTCCATGCCAAGTGTCAGTGTGGGGCTACCTTAAGAAGCCGCCACATGTCATCCCATTTATCTGCCATGTGTCACCCTATCCATCCTATGCCATGTGTCATTCCAAGACTGCCAGGAGATGCCAAGTGTCATAGGTTGTCCTGTCTAGAAAAAGTGGAGCTTGTCTCCTCTGAGGTGGCGCAACTTAGAGTGTGTCTCCTGCAGGGGACACGTGTCAACCTCTCCCTCCTTCTAGAAAAGTAGCCTGACACATGTCTCTTCCTACTTTTCTCAGAAAAATAGGAGACATGTGTCACTCCTAAATTCCTACAGAAAAGGTAGGCTTGTCTCCTCTGAGGTGGCGCCATCTGGAGTGTGTCTCTTGCAGAGGACACGTGGCAAGCTCTCATTTCCTCAGAAAAAGTAGACGCCATGTGTCGTTTCCTGCTTTCTTCAGAAAAACTAGAATTCAAAAGTTCAAAACTCCTCATAGGTGGCGCAAATCCTGAACTTCTACCTTTTCCAGGTTGTCTGAGATGGCGCCACATGGCCTGGCCCACCTTCTCTCCCCTCTGCCACGTGTCATTCTCTGCTTCTTTCAGAAAAAGTAGAGGACACATGTCTTCTCCCTACTTCTTTCAGAAAAGTAGGAGACACATGTCACTCCTGGCCTTCTTCAGAAAAAGCAAACCATTCAAAATTCAAACAAGGCACTAGGTGGCGAAAATCCTGAGCTCTGATTTTCCAGATGGCCTATGAGAGCGCCACATGTCCTTTCCCTCCTTTTCTTCCCTCTTGCCACATGGCATTGTAGGAACCACCCTGAGGTGGCGCCGCATGTCCACCCTCCATTCCTCCAGGGCCAACCTCCATTCGAATTTCAAACTTCCCCCTGAGGTGGCGCCATTTGAGAAAGCCTCTCCAGACAGCTGACACTTGTCCGCCACATGTCCAGACCTCCTTTCACCAAAAAAAGCAAAACTCAAATTCCTCTGAGGTGGCGCCTTCTGAGCCCACTGCTCTGACCTGCTGACATGTGTCAAACACTTTTTGAGGTGGCACCATTCCAGGACTTCACTTGGCCCCATTTTTATTTTTATTTTATTTTTAATATAGGTAGCCCACCATGAGGTGGCGCCACCTGAGGACTCCCTACAAAAGGTGAGATTGAATTTCAAATTCCAAGAAAACACCCTCTGAGGTGGCGCCTTCTGGGAGTTCCCTGCAGAGAGAATCAAGCAAACTTTTGAAAAATTCCAAATTCCCCCTGCTGAGGTGTCTCACCCACAAAATTTCCATTTTTTTTATTTTTCTCAAAAATCAAAATAGCCTCATGAGGTGGCACCACCTGAGGGCTCCCTGCAAAAGACGAATTCGAATTTCAAAACCTCAAATGGCACCCCCTAAGATGGTGCCACATGGAGGGCTCAGATTGAACCTGTTTGAATTTCAAAATTTTTCAGAAAAATTATAAAAACAAGGGTTCACGCACAGCCTAGGGAGATCATTTTTTTTTAGCTCTTGTGAACTTGGAAAATCCGACCTAGCCTTCCTAAAATCGGATTTTGAACTGTGGAAATCGTGCCCCCTTTGGCGCATTGAAGGAGGTGGAGTAAAGTTCGTGTAGTGGCTGATTCGATTCAAGCATACGTCGATTTTGGTGAACCATCCGAAGCCCGGAGCAAAGGACGAAGGAAGCTCGTGATAGCCGCCCCTTTCAAGAGTTCCTACGCTGCGTAACGAAACAAGGTGCACTTCTTTTCCCATTGATTGGATTCCGTAATTCGAATCGGGAGTCGTTTGAAGAAAGAGCTCATCCGAGGGATGGATTTAGCTATTCTCATAAAATGACATATATAAAAATGTTTCATTATGCTTCCTTGATGATTTTTAACATGCATGTAGTTAGCTAGATTTAATTTGCATTTTATTTCATTCATTTAGCACATTTCATGAATTAATTAGGATTAATTTAGCATTTATTTCAATTTTGCTTATTTTCAGTAGGTCTCTGTTTTTGTCAGTCAGTCTACACGTCATTTCATGCATTTATTTTTTATTAAAAATTCCAAAAAAATCACGGAATGCGCCCTTAGGTGTCCCTGAAATTTTGCCAAAAATTTGGAGGCATTTGAATTTTTTTACTGCGGTAAACATTCAAAATGGCAAGTCGGGTTTGTTTTACCCGGGATGCGTTTTGAAAATCATTTGCCGACTTGTAAAATCGAGATATCCCTCATGGGAGATCCGATTTTCGATCCGAAAAATGTTCTGAACTCGGGAGAATGTATACTTTTTAATATGATTTTTTCAGAGTTTGCTGATTTTTTTTTATATCTGACAAAAATCCGAGAGTTCGGGACACGTGTCAGAGCCTAATTTGGGTCTCTGAGATCTTGGATCGACTTAGGGCTATGGTTTCTCTTTGTGTGTTGCTCCAAATCCAAAACTATAAAAAGTGAAAGTTGTGTCCAAGATGTCCTCTGTTTGCATCTGAAAGCCTGTGATTTTTAGAACAGTGTTGACCCCTGCTTCGGATTTTTCTTGTCAGTCCTCTGTTTTGCTGCATTTGTCTGTTCTGTTAGTTTAGGCAGGAATAGTTATATTTTTATCTGTGTTTCCGTTGATCAAATGCCAAAGTCATAAACATGAAAGTTGTTCCTGTAGGTGTCATTCCATGGCTGTTTGATATTTTTTTAGCGTTTTACATCAGATTAGTGTGATTTTTACCTCTGTCAGAACTAAACCCCTGTTATTGAACTCATCATGGCTCAAATCCCGAGGCTCTAAAAACCAAAAATGTTCCATTTCGGGTATTTTAGCAGTATGAAAAATATCAGAAGTTTCCATGGTGTAAATCTTGCATTATCATATTAGGCATTGCATTTGGTTCGGATCCATAGGCAAAATCCACCATTTTAGGACTTTCTTTAAATTTTAGCATTTAAATCATATCATTTCATGTTTTTTAACATTCTAGGCTGTTTATCAGAGTAAGTAGATGATTTATACCGAATTTGGTGCAATTTGGAATCCATTTGAGGTTCGGATTAGCCATAATACCAAAACAGGGTCCCGCAGGACCCGGATCCAAGTGAAAAACAAGCGAAATTCGCTATTTTGGCTAAATTTTAAAATGTCAAATTCAGATTTTACAGTCATAATGTGTTTAGCAGCATGTCATCATGCCTCATACTGCATTTTATCATCATTGGATTCAATTTGAATTTCAAAATCTCAATTTTACCAAGTTTTCCTTCAAAAACCCTGATTTTAAAGGTATAACTTTATAATTAGGGGTATTTTGGTCATTTTGACCACCATTCCGAATTTCAAATTATTTTTTACTGAATTTCCTGCATTTACATCATTTCAAATATCAAGGAAGCATGAGAATAGGGTTTATATCCAATTAAATCCAATGATTTCATGATATTATTGGAAAATCTTGGAAAAACCCACATATTTGAGCTAACCTTATTTCAAGTTTGGCAGGGACATTCAAAAGAAGGAGCTGAAGTCTGCAAATTTCTTTTATTTCCTTTATTTAATGATGTAACAATGTAAATTTTGGAATAAGAGAGTTAATTTATGCTTAGACTAGGATGCATATCATATAGTTTGAATTATGCAATACCCTGCTTATATGATTCATGCATTTTATTTCAAAAGCACTATGGATGTTCACGAATGGCACGTGCACCAACTCTTAGGGAGTTGATGGACTCGGTGGGATCCATATTTACGGCCCTAGTCAGAATATGGACGAGACCCAGATCCGTCATCTTTCTACTAGTCACATTGAGCCTACACTCTTAGGCTATCTTAAAATGCACATCATATTTCCAAAGTTTTCAAAATCATGTGCATCAAATCAACTAAGTTCTGAACATATTCATGGCCACAGTCAGAATATGTGAAGGATTTATTTGGACTTAATGCACATTTTCCAACCAATTCCTCAGAAAGTCTTTTCAAAGGGCATTCATTTACTCATGTCATTTGCATCATGAAATCATCGATTTTCCCAAGATTTTCTTAAGAAAACTTCATTCTCAAGAAATCGATTTCTCAAGAAACTCTAAGGATTTTTCAAAATCGGTTTTCCAAAGACAAGTTTTCCACAGTTTTCCCTGGAAAATGATATTTTCTTAAGAGATTCAAAAGAGTTTTCCAATCTTTCTCCAAGATCCAAAATCGATTTCCAAGTATTTCAAAAGGTAAAATTCCCAGGATTTCGATTCCCCAAGTTTTGAATTTCCTTCTCCAATGAGTTTTCCTATAAATCTTCCATCATTTTCCTAAGAAACTCTCAAAGTCCAAGTTTTCCTAAGAAGTGTTTCCCTTTTCAAAAGGTTCATCTTTTCTCAAGAATCACTCCCATTTTCTCAGGATTTTCAACTATTCCTGATTTTCTCACATCTTTATAAACTTTCTCAAGATTTCAAATCTTTTCATCTGAGTTTCCTGAGAAATTGACTTTCATCATTTTCCTGAGAAATGCTTTTCCAACTCCAAATATTTTCCAAGTATACATCATGTTTTCCCAAGCTCCATTTTCCAAAATCTCATAGCACATGCCTGAATTCTCTGTGCATTTAGGATAGGACATAACTTTGATGATTTAACTAAGTCAAGCATAGTTTTGGTCCTTGGTTCGATTACCCCTGTTAAAGGCGGCAGGAACGGTCGAACCTCGTACCGACAGGTCGAGCCCCATCCCATGGATTTTCCCGCAATTTTCAAAACGGAGGCGAGTATTTCAAAACAATTTCCAAAATCCGGTCAAGTTTGAAGCGCAAAAGCATTTTCCCTCTTTCTCTTCCGCAAGGAAGGGAAGACGGGGAAAAATTTCGCGACGATAACAGGTTTGGCGACCATGATGGGACCTGTCCTTGTCTGACCAAAATTATGCTTGACTTAGTTCAATTATCGAAATTATGTTCACAAAATGTCAGCTTTTACTTTCAATATCATGTGAGCCTAGGAGCCTAGATTCTGACCTAGCTGACATTGATTGCATATAGCTTAGGCATGGTTTGGTAGGACTATATTGAGGGGAAATTTTCATGCTCACATAGACTTAGGTCTAAATACAACTCTCCTCAATTTAGGATCTGAATGCAAACAATGTATGCTTCTTCAAAGATTTTCAAAAGTCTATCTCTCTAGGATTTAGAGCCATCTATTTCTTGCATGTGATCATTTTTCAAAATCTCCCTTACCTATCATTACCCGGTCTTCACGTTGCTGGGCTCTCTTCCATAACCATAGTTCGGGACAGAGCCCCACAACTGGTTCAACTATTTGGGTTAACACCCCCCTACCACGTACCGCGGGCCACAGTCCGAAGTATATCGGTAGGCGCTCAAGGATGTTGGAAAACCTTACCTTAGAACCGGAGTTGAAATTCTATGCCACGTACCTCGGATTTCGATTCGGGTATATCGACATAACTGGATTGGACAAAGATGATCTGAACCTAGAGTTAGGATTAAGGTCCTACAGCTGTTTTCAATTGATGCATCTAGAGTCAGCCTTTTAGGGAGTGCTGAATGTGCATAAATGTTTGTGCAGGATGTGATTGTATGTATGATTTTCTCAATTCTTTATATTTTCCAATGTTTTTTTAACTTATTAGGACTTTTCCAAATATCCTTATTTTCCACAAGATCTTCTTCTCAAACCCTGGATGATTTTTTCCAAATATCCCATTTCTTCCAAAACTCCAGGCGATTTTACATTTTACCTTTCTACTGGATCTCGAATTTCCAGCTGCATTTTTATCCTGCCTGCAAAAATTTTCAAAATTTCTCACATTTTCCTAAGTCTCATTCTGAGTCTTTCTCTGTTTTTAGTTTGATGGCATCCAGTCAAGTCGATCCTATCTTTCCTGAAGGTCACATCTCCTTCGAGGTGCGACAAGGTCGTCCTGAACATCGAGCCCTTAGCACCAGAACTTTCATTCCCCGGTGGTATTATTTTTGGCTAAAGAGCTTTTCCCAAATGTTCTCGGACCATTTGAGCGAGTGCGGATTAGAGCTGGCATCAGCAGTCGGAAAGCAGACCATCAATGGCAACCTGATCCATGCAATGGCGGAGCGATGGAATCCTCGAACGTGTACCTTCTGGTTCCCATGGGGAGAGATGACTGTTTTAATGGATGAATTTTCAGAAATCATGGGATTACCAGAACCAGCTGGTCAACCAGGAGACCCATTAGAGCATCAATTCCTTATCAATGTCAAGGGTTTGGACCCCCTAGACTCCTTAGCTCGTTTGACAGGCCGCCGATCTTGGCCCCTGATCCAGTTGGAAGGAAATGAGTATGTTGACCTACTTGAGTTGTACCGCTAGTACGGGACCTTCATGGAAGTCAGTTCGCTATCAAGAACAGCTAAAGAAAGGATTCAAAATGCGATGGTTCTGTGCACTGTAGGATTATCCCTCTTCCCAGATGGGCAAAACTACATGGACATCAGAATAATCCAGCTTATGAGAAGATGGGGAAGTCGGCAAACCAATCGCCTCTCCATAGTCATGGCAGCGCTCGCCTTCCTATATCGAGGTCTGACTCGATTCTCACTTGGAGAGTCCATTTTAGTTGAAGGATGCATCTATGCACTTCAGTCCTGGTTTTTCCAGCATGTTCCATCTCGAGCAAGCTCTTTCAGATACAATGGTCAAGAACTCCTTCCGGTGGCGCAGTACCGGTCTATGATCAACAACATTCAAGAGGATGACGTTGTTTGGGACTATTTTGATCGGCAAATATCTCCTCCCAGATATACCTACGCTTATGGCAAGCGGTTCAAGTTGCTAGGACCATTCTTCTACACTTACTACCAACCAGAGAGATGTGTTCGGCAGTTCTCCCAGAGGCAGCAGTATGTCGAAGCCCGACTGTTATCAGGAGTTATGGCAAAGTTTGATCTCACTTCCGCACAATGGTCCGGGGCATATCACTCTGCCCGCTACGGCTGGGATTCCTTTGTCTCTCTTAAAATCTTTCCAGGTCCTAGAGTGTCTGCCGACTATCGTGAATGGTGGCAAATTGTTTGTCCCCCACCTCTTTGTCAAGATCAATAAAATCTTATTCGTCTCATTTTAATAAAATTCTCTTTCCTTCTATTGTGGTTTGACGACCTCGCCTAGGTAACAAGGCATATTTTCGTTGTTTATCTCTTTTGCAGAAAGAATGACAACACAATTGTCGTGATTCCCACGACGACTCAGTCCCTAGTAATGGGACATCTTTTCCAAATTGTCTACCATATTTTTCAGCAAATATTTCTTCTAAAAGCTAATTTCTTCATAATCTAATCAGGTCTTTGCCCTGCAGAGAGCATCCGTACCATTTGATGGTTGAGACAAGATCAGGCAAAAGAACCACGACATCCCAGTACTCGTCAGCCTCGAAAGAAGAGATGAGTTCCCCTCAATCTGAGAAGAGTCGAGAGCAGCAGCAAGAAGACGATGGCATAGACCCTCAAATGTATGCCATGTTCAGAAAAATGATGAACAAAATGATGAATGAGCAGCCCGGGACCAGCTCAGAAAGGAATCCATTCAGAGAAAAGTTTCATGGTCGTAGGAGTAAGAAGGCTCCCAAGAAGCAGATCCAGCCAGAAGAGATTTCAGATGAATCAGATTCCACTGAAAATACTGATGAAGAATATGAGGTGCCTCCGGCATTTCAGAAGTAGGGCCAAAGCAAAAGCCGCAGATTAAAGAGCAGAGATAAAGAAGAGCCTTTGCAAGCGCAGTTTAAAGAAATGGCCCGAGTTGTCAAGGATCTGCAAGCCCGCGACAAGGGCAAGAAAGTCTTCACCAGTGAGGACTTTTATGACGGCTTAGAAGGGGATGATGATCTGGAAAATCTCCCCCCAAAATTCATCAAATTCGATGGTTCTGGCGACCCAAAAGCTCATCTCGCCACCTTCTTTGCTGAATGCTCTCGGTTTAAGAGGGATAACCGAGCATTGTTTCTATGCTTCCCCCGCAGCTTGGAAGGAGTTGCAGCCAAATGGTATGCTGAGCATATCAACCCCATCGAGCTCAAGGAGTTCGACAAAGTTGTGAATCTGTTTATTGAACGCTTCTTGTTCAACACAGAAGCGCTGCCTACACTGAGTCATCTCTGCAATTTAAGGCAGAATGAGAATGAAAAAGCATGGGACTTCATTCACAGGTGGAGATCAGCCTGTAATAAGATGAGAGATCCTATCTCGGAAAGGCATGCATTGTCCCTGATCCTCAACAATTTTTCACAGCCGTTAAGAGGATTAATCTCCACAGCGCCGTCCAGGACCTTCATTGAGTTGACTGAACGAGCCGAATGGCTCGAGCTAAGTGTGGAAAATGGAATCTATGAAGGCTTCACCTTTTCCAAGAACAACTCCCAAGGTGAGCAGAAGAAGAAAGCTCACTTCACTTATTCTGCCAGCAACAGCAACAAAGGCCAAAATCGATACAAAGGGCAGAAGAAAGATTACTGCTACGGCACAGGCAGTTCGAACAACAAGGATCAGAAAGCAAAGCCTGCTCCTCAGTACAGCAAGCCTCCACAGCAGGATCAAGGACCGAAGCTGCGCGAGAAAGCAAAACATGAAGGATGGAGCTACGACAGAAAATTTACTCCTCTTGACCAATCACTCGAGGACGTGCTCGAATACATGCTATCAAAAGAAATGGTTAAATTGCCCAGATTGGCCGATCCCCCTGTCCCCATGGGGAAATGGAAATATCAGTTCTGCAAGTTCCACAGGACAGTGGGACACAACACTGAAAACTGCTTTGTTCTCAAAAACATCATACAAGACCTCATTGAAAAAAATCTTCTAGTGGAAGGAGAAGAAGAAGAGAAAATGGACATTCTCAATCACCCCTTCCCTTCACACACCACAGCAGTAGTATCTGCACAACCATTTCTACCGTATGAACATATCAAGCCATGTTCTGCGCAAGATCTTCAAGTTCAACATCAGGTGATGGTGCTACGACAAGCAGCTCCAGATTCCAAGAAGATGGACTTAATTTCAGCATTCGATAAAATGAAAGTTGCGAAAGCACCTGTGAAGTCAGTTCCCAAATCAAAAGGAACTCCTGACTTCTTCAAGCAAATCGTTAGACCCAGGCTGGAGAATTCAAGTCAAAAGCCTCTGACCGCTTTATCCAATGTCTCCATCCTTGACTTAGCCAAGAATTCTAGCAAGCACCAGCAAGTACTGGATGATCTACTCAGAAAAATCAAAGTTAAGCCCAGTACCACTCCAGAAGACATGGCACAGATTGTGAACTCTGCCATGACCAATGCGCCAATCACCTTCTCAGATGAGGACCTTCCAAAGCCTCATTCCTTTCATAATAATGCCTTGTACATTGTCGTTCGAGTCAGAGGAATGACGGTTCCCCATGTGCTGGTCGATGGAGGTAGTAGCCTCAACATATGTCCCGAAATGACCGCAAAGGCATTAGGGATCAAGGATGAAGAATATATTTCAGACCCTATCACCATCTATGGGTTTGACAACCATGGTCAAACGGCAAAAGGGAAGATATTCCTGAAGGTGTTCATTAATTATTCAGTGCATTCAGTGATTTTTCACGTGGTTAATGTACCACCAACCTACAACTTGCTGCTCGGAAGGACATGGATTCACAATGCTAATGCAGTGCCTTCCACCCTACATCAATGTGTGAAGTGGTCAAAAGGTGGAATGATTACCATAATACTGGGAGAAGACCCAGAAGAAAGGCTCCCGCAACCCATGATTCCCTGGCCATCATTCAATGCAGATATTCCCAGCATCAGGGAAAGTGAAGAGATCAGTCACGGAGAAAATCGAGGAATACTCCAGGCATCCTCAGAGCCATCTTCGCACACAGTAGCCACGACCCGATGGAAAGGTCCTCAATTCTTCAAGGTTGGAGGTCGAATCGACTACAGCACCATTAAGGATCATCCCTTGTTTCCTCAATTCATGAAGTCAAGAAAGGGATTTGATTTACTCCTGAAGCATGGTTATCAACCCTTCAAGGGACTCGGCAAGAACGAAGATGGCCGCATCGAGCCAATGATCCAGAAGCATCATCCCCACAGGGCAAGATTGGGGTTCTCCGGAGGAAGCTCATCAAGGAAGACTGTTTTTGTCAAAGGGGCACAATGAAGACCATTTGTTATTGTCCTTCTATTCTTTTCCAAATAAATGTCTCATTTTACCAATGTCACTGATCAATTCAATCAATAAAGTTCCAAGTTTCTTTATCTGTCCGGATGCCATCTACTCCCTTTCTGTCTGTCTCATCATTTTATAATTCAATGCCAATTTATGCATGGTTCTCTTCAAATGATTGCTTGTCTTACTATAGGCCGATTTGTCTGAACCAGATTTCTTCTCCAAAATTTCAGAATGACTTCTCGGACAATCAAGAAGCTCGTTCTCAATCCCAAGGCCTTTCAGAAGTCGACAGCAATTCACAGAATCAAAGCAAGCACCGAAAATGACAAGAGTGCAAAGCAGCCTGATGATTGTGTAGAATATGATCAGTCTCTTCAGGAATTACCGGAGTTCGCCGCAGTTCAGAAGCAGGACGAACCATCTCCTCTAGTACAAGATCCAACTGAAGGTGTCAATATCGGTTCAGAGGAAGATCCCAAAATTCTCCAGATCGGAACCAGTCTGAGTCCAGAAGAAAAAAAAAGGCTTACAGATTTTCTCAAGCAGCATGAAGAAGTGTTCGCATGGACATATGAAGACATGCCAGGCTTAGACCCCAAATTAGTCGAACACCGTCTTGTCTTAAAGCCGGATGCTAAGCCAGTCAAGCAGAAGCTGAGAAAAATGGATCCCAGAATAGAACAACAAGTCAAAAGACTTGAAGATTTGCTCAGAGCAGGATTTATTCGAGCTATTGACTACCCAGATTGGTTAGCCAATATCGTCGTCGTCCCAAAGAAAAGCGGCAAAGTAAGGATCTGCATAGACTTCAGAGACCTCAACAAGGCAACTTCAAAAGATGACTATCCACTTCCAAGCATCGATCTTCTAGTCGATAGCACGGCAGGACATGCCATGTTGTCTTTCATGGACGAATATTCCGGCTACAATCAGATTAAGTTGGCCGCCCGCGACCAATCAAAAACTTCCTTTACTACGCCTTGGGGCACTTTCTGCTACACAGTTATGCCTTTTGGGCTCAAGAATGCTGGAGCAACATATCAAAGAGCGATGGCTGTTATCTTTCACGATCAAATGCGCAAAATCATGGATGCATATGTTGATGATATTCTCGTGAAATCTAAAGAGGGAGAAGATCACCTCGAAGCGCTTGATCAAGTCTTTAAGTGACTCATCCTTTATAAGTTACGGCTTAACCCACAAAAATGTGTCTTTGGAGTCGAATCAGGCAAACTGTTGGGTTTTCTGGTAAGCAAAAAGGGAATTGAAGTTGACCCGGCCAAAGCCAAAGCTATCATTGATATGCCACCCCCGAAGAATCTCAAAGAACTACGTAGCCTTCAAGGACGTATGCAGTCAATCCGGCGATTCATTTCCAATTTGGCGATGAGATGTGAACCCTTCAACCACTTACTCAGAAAAGGAGTGAAGTTCGAATGGGGACCAGAATGCCAGCAATCGTTCGATCAAATCAAGAAGTATCTTCTCAATCCTCCTATCTTGAAGCCGCCAGAATTGGGAAAACCTCTTTTATTATACAGCTCAGTTAATCATGTCGCATGCGGCGGATTCTTGGCGCAATACAAAGAAGGCAGCTTGATAGAGCACGCCATCTATTATGTGAGTAAGACTTTCATAGATTATGAAAAGAGATACTCTCAAATAGAGAAGACCTGCCTAGCTCTGGTATGGATGTGTCAGAAGCTAAGACACTACCTGCTAGCATCAGAAGTCAAAATTTTGTCTAAACTCAATCCTCTCAAGTATATCTTAGAGCAACCTTTCCTCAGCGGACGAGTCGCAAAATGGCAAGTCTTACTGATGCAGTATGACTTAGAATATGTCTTGCAGCAATCAATTAAAGGCCAAGCAATTGCAGATCAATTGGCGGATTTTCCATTGGCCGAAGAAGTGAATGCCGAAGATGACTTCCCTGATGAGCAAATTTGCAATATCCAGCAATTTCCAGTCTGGAATTTATTTTTCGATGGTTCTAAGAATATGGCGGGAATAGGCATCAGAATCCTATTAATCACTCCTGAGAAGGAGATGATTCCATTTTCTCTCAAGTTAGATTTTCAATGTACTCACAATATGGCTGAATATGAAGCCCTGATTCAAGGTCTAAAGATTCTATTAGACTTCAATGTCAAGAGAGTACATGCCTACGGTGACTCATTACTTGTTGTCAATCAAGTTCGAGCCGAATGGCAAGTCAAAGATCCGAAGTTATTTCCCTATCAGAAAATTGTTTCAGCTCTCGTCAGCAAGTTCGAAGAATTTCAGTTATTCCACATCAAGAGAGATTTTAATCAAGTGGCCGATAGCCTAGCCAGTTTAGGCTCCATTATGGCATTCAAGAATGGAGAATCTTGTCGCTCTTTTGAAATCGGCAGACTTGACCAACCTGCTTTCATTCCAACGGAACAAGTAAACCAAGCTGAGCAAAGGAAGAAGCCTTGGTATTACAACATCAAAACTTTCATAGAAACTGGTGAGTTTCCTCCAGAACTCTCAAAGAAAGAGCAGCGAGCAATCCAGCGTACGTCTACTCGATACTTCATTTTTGCTAATGTCCTCTATCGTCGTGGATTCAGTTCAGAGTATTCCAGATGTTTAGATGAAGACAAAGCCAAAGAAATCATGCGAGAAGCACACAAAGGTATCTGTGGTGGCCATGTCGGCTACCAAACCCTTGTCAAGCAAATCATAAGAGCAGGGTACTACTGGAAGACTATGCAACAAGACTGTTATCATTATGTGAAGAAGTGTGTACAATGTCAGATACACGCACCTTCTATCCATGCTCCGGCAACTTATTTACAGTCTGTTGTTTCTCCATGGTCGTTCTCCATGTGGGCCTTCGCTGTCGTAGGTCCCATCACTCCTTTAGCTTCAAATGGCCATAAATATTTCCTTGCCGCAACAGAATATTTCACCAAGTGAGTAGAAGCCATCAGTCTCCGCACAGTAGAAGGCCGACACGTGGTCTCTTTTATTCACAAGAACATCCTTTGCCGTTTCGGCATCCCGCATGACATTGTGTCAGACAACGGCAGTCATTTCAAGAATGAAAAAATGAAGACATTCTGTTCAA
Source organism: Nuphar pumila (assembly GCF_984573655.1). Taxonomy (NCBI): domain Eukaryota; kingdom Viridiplantae; phylum Streptophyta; class Magnoliopsida; order Nymphaeales; family Nymphaeaceae; genus Nuphar; species Nuphar pumila. The sequence continues at coordinate 33,191,186 of NC_143257.1, forward strand.
AATTCAAGATCTATCACCATTTTTCAGCTCCATATTATCCTCAAGGGAATGGTCAGGCAGAGGCCACCAACAAGATTTTAATTCGTATCTTGGAGCGAACTGTGAAAACAGGCTGTGACTGGCATGAGAAGATCCACGATGCACTGTGGGCCTATCGGACCACCATTCGTACACCAACGAATGCTACCCCATCAGAACTGGTCTATGGAACAGAAGTAGTATTGCCGCTACATGTTCAGAAGCCCGCTTTGAAATTTGCTTCACTTCTGCAATTACCTCTTGATCAATACCAGCAGCAGCGACTAGTGCAGCTAGACTTACTCGACGAGAGAAGGCTAAAAGCAGCAGAGCATGCTCAATCCTATCGTCAGAGAGTAGCCAGGCAATATGCGAAATCTATCATCGAAAGAAGATTCAAAGTCAATGATTTAGTACTTCGATCCACAGCTTATCTCAAGCATCGTTCCGGTGGCAAATGGTCGCCAAATTGGGAAGGTCCCTATGTTGTCAAAGAAGCATTACCCCGCAACTCATATCGGCTCATCAATGTCGATGGGGTAGAATTGCCAGATCCTATTAATGCTCAACACTTGAAAAAGTTTTATACTTGAAACATTTATTCTCCTCTTGTAATCCTTCCTGTTTTCCTTCAAATAATGATCCAACTTTCTTTCCCAGTTACACTGGGGCATTTTTAAATTTTGTTCTATATGCAGGCAGGATAAACAAATCCCTCATTTCATGCACGTGTGCATTCATATGCATCAATTCATATTCATTTGCATTCAACTGCATTAACAACAATCTGGTCAGTATTGGGATTTCAACAAACAGTCCCATCACAATTCCTAATGATTCAAAATCAAAAGGTCATCACCAATACTGAACCAAAACCCAGCGCTCGAACTTGTATTATTCCAAAATCCAGTACTCAAACTGGCACATTTTCAAAATCCCAATTTTTCAGAAAACCGAGTTCCGACTCGGGTTTTATTCAAATCATTTTCATCTGTTGATCCGAGTTCCGACTCGAGATCTCTCTATACATTCGAGCTCAGATTCGAGCTCCTCATTTTCATTTGTTGATCGAGTTCCGACTCGTAATCTCATTATCTTATTCGAGCTCAGATGCGAGCTCTTCATTTTCTCTTGTTGATCCGGGTTCCGACTCGAGATCTCTTTAGTTACTCGAGCCTTGACTCGAGCTCTTCATTTTCTTCTGTTGATCCGGGTTCCGACTCATGATCTCTGTATTTATTCGAGCTCTGACTCGAACTCATCATTCTCCTTTGATTGATTCAAGTCATTTCAATCATCAGGGTATGTCAATTGCTCAAAATTTGATATTTTACCCTCCAAATTTCAATTTAAATCCTCAAATCAGGCAATTCTCCAATTTCGACCTCTGGGTCACCCGATTTTCAATTCTCAATTTCAATTACCAATCTCAATTTCGACCTTCGGTCAATCAATTTCCAATTCTCGACCTTCGGGTCTATCAATTTCCAATCCTCGACCTTCGGGTCAATCAATTTCCAAATATCGACCTTCGGGTCAATCGATTTTCGATTTTCGACCTTCGGGTCAATCAATTTCCAATTTTCGACCCTCGGGTCAATCAATCTCCAAATTTTCAACCTTCGGGTCACCCAATTTCCAAATTTCGACCTTCGGGTCACTCAATTCACAATTTCGACCCTTTGGTCAAATCAATTCTCAATTTCGACCGCCAGGTCATCCAATTTCGACCTTCGGGTCATTCAATTTCCAACAACCAATTTTCCGATTTCCAATTTCGACCTTTGTCAATCAATATCAATATACAATTTCAATCATTTTCTCTTGCGAGAGACCCTTTTTAGGGAGAGTTCGAGGGAGCTCGTTCTTTTCGCATGCTATCCAATTCGTTCACTTAGCCCCTTTTCAGGGAGAGTTTGAAGGGACTCGCGTCTTTGTGAACCGTTTGCAAAACAATTTCCAATTTCACACGAGAAACCCTTCTTAAGGGAGAGGCTCGACGGAGACTCGTTTTTCTTGTGACCCCCAAATTTCATACTAGGCCATCTTCGTCATGAAGGACCCCCCCTCTGCAGGGAGAGTGTGATGGACTCGTTCCTTTCATGACCCAATTTTCAGACCTCACTATTATCGGCCCCCTTTCCATAAGAGAAGCCTAACACTAGGGAGCTTTGACGAAAGCTTAATTTCTCTTCGAAAGTTCGTTTTGCAAACACCTCCTCTTTAGGGAAGAGAGGAGTATTTCCCATTTCCCATTCAGGTAAGGGCTAAACCTAAGTCTCTCTTTTGGGGAAAAAGAGAGGAGAATTTTCGTCACGGATGTGTTGAGCCGAACTTCAAATACTCATTTTCACCAAGGATTTCAAGAAAATTTTGTTAATTTGTCAATCAATTGTTGATTTCAGAATCTTTATTGTATAAATCTTTATTTCAGTTTACCAGCAGCATTACTCCCAAAAGAGTGAAGCTTTTGCGAAAAGAGATTCAAACTTCAAGTTCTTTCTATTGGCCAACCAAAAGGATGAAGGATAAGTCCTCGATATGGCCAGAAAAGAAGATTCAATGTTATTGAAAAGTCATAGGTGATCGATATTGATTGCAGTCAATGGCACATCTTTAAAGGCTATTCTTGTAAGGACGAGGCAGTGAAAATATCCTGAGCGCTAGAAAAAGAGAGAATCATCCAAGCCCTGTCTCCTCGGAATTACCTAAGCTGCAATTAAGTATCCGCAAAAGGGATCTCTCACCTGTCGTCAAGATGAAGGCGAATTAGGCGAATAGACCCCCGGGGCCAAAGAAGATTCGAAACATCTCCAAGATGACGGAGTTTGCGACAGATCCTTCCAGGGAAAGTCCAAAGCACTGTCAAGATGAAGGCAGATGCGATGGACCTCTCAACAATCCCTAAAAGATATTTGATTTCAGCTATCGCCCAAAGATCTCCAAACCCATCATCCAAGAAGGATCGAAACATCTCCAAGTTGAAGGAGCTTGTGACGTACCCTTCCCAAAAGAGAGCAAGAGAGGAAAAAGAGAGAGAGAAAAAGTCAGAACATCTCCAAAATGAAGGAGAATATAGCCAAAACACCAAAGAGCCAAAAGAGTGCAGAAAGATTATCAAGAGAGAAGCTCTCAGGATATCAAGCTGCCAGATCTATCAAGAATCCTCTTTAATCTTGTGAAATTCTATTATCAATACTCTTTCATCAATTACTTTCATAATATCAAATTCTCTTTCTTGCTCATATCAAGGAAATTGATAACTTCTTTGAAGAAGGTCAATTGCGAGCAATTTGGATTTCCAATTTCGATTCTACGAAGTGAACCTTGTTTGGAGGTAATGCTTTGGGTAGAAAAGAAAGAATATCTGTGCAGCCATGTGCAACATTTTCAAAAAAATTTGAATCAACAGCAAAATTTCCAACATTTTGACAATATTTTCTAGCTATCTTGACGTAAAGTGAGAGCTTGATGTCCGTTTTCAATGCATCCTGACACCAATTTTTAAATCCCTCCTAAGGACTTGATTCCTTCCCTTCTTTGAGAGCATGAACTCTCAGATTGCACACTTCCCTGTGTCCCCACTGTCCCACCATAGACAGTCCCATTTCGGTTCGAGGTCGAACCACCGATCATTTCTCGCAAAAGGCAATTTCAAAAGCCGATTTTAGTCTCAGCAATGAGACGCCCAAAATCAATCCCTTTTCAAGCTTTAGGGACCCCATTTTCCTTCCTTTTGCAAAACCCCTGTCGGATTTACTGTGCAAAATCCGAAGGTTCCATCATGGTCTCTTCCTTCGAGGATTCCATTTCATTTTTCGCCCGATCAGGATAAGGGTACAAACCTGAGCCTCCATCGACGAGGTATTTCATTTTCCGCCCGATCAGGATAAGGGTACAAACCTGAGCCTCCATCGACGAGGTATTTCATTTTCCGCCCGATCAGGATAAGGGTACAAACCTGAGCCTCCATCGACGAGGTATTTCATTTTCCGCCCGATCAGGATAAGGGTACAAACCTGAGCCTCAATCAAAGAGGTATTTCACTTTCCACCCGATCAGGTTAAGGGTACAAACCTGAGCCTCATTCAAAGAGGTATTTCATTTTTCCGCCCGATCAGGTTAAGGGTACAAACCTGAGTCTCATGTTATGAGATATTCCATCCCCAATCAGGTTAAGGGTCAAACCTGAACTTCGTTCCATGCGAGGTATTTCAGTCCCATCCAGGTCAAGGGCATAAACCTGAACTTTGCTCTCACAGAGCAAATCTTTCCTCTTCATTCTCCGTTTCATATCTACCATCCTCCTCGGGCTAATTTCTTCACACTCAGTCAGATCCTTCTAACTGGGGCATTTTTTTTGTATGGCCCAAATTTGGTGTGTTTTTCTTTGTCACTAAGCTCGGCCATGAGCCGGCTTAGTAGCAAAGAGGGGCATCTGTAAACACCCCAAATTTTCACTCACCTCCCCGACATTTTCACCCAACATCATCATCCAGCCTCTGAAATCGCTGGAGGGCAAAATGGTCATTTTCTGAACCCGAACCTTGCAAAAGTCCAAATCTCATCTCAAACTCTCAAAATTTCCCTATTTTAGCTCAGATGGTCAAAATTTTATTCCTGACAGGAGACAGACATCTCCAAAGTCTTGGTTCAAGATTGCATTTCATAAGACATGACATTGCATATCATTGCATGAGCATTTCAAATCATTGCACTGCACAGCATGTCATTTCGAGGTCCAGAACTCTTGATTTCAAAATTTTCAATCCAGATTAGAATTTCAACTCTTTTCAAAATTGACTTCAAAACCCTGGGTCTTCAAAATTATCAATTCTTCCCATTTTACCCCCAGGGCTCTGAATGTCAAAATATTTTCTCAGGAAGACGATCTGGATAGTTTTTAATGTGGATTTCAGTTACTTCACCTCAGATTTTGCCCTTTTTGACAATTTCAAATATCTTTCTTTTACAAAATCGCCCTACAAGGGCCAACTCTTTCCAAAATTCCTGTTTTGCCCATTAGTCCAGATTTTATGAAAATTTCAAAAAGAAGTGGTTTTATCCTTATTTCAATAAAGAAGCAATGTGGGACTCACACTGAGGTGGTGTCACACAAGCTTTTCTTTTGAAATATTTGAATTTTGAAAAACCCCAAAATATAGGAGCCTTGTCCCCTGGATTGGCGCCACTTGTCTTTTCTCTCTCCTCCCATTTCCATGCCAAGTGTCAGTGTGGGGCTACCTTAAGAAGCCGCCACATGTCATCCCATTTATCTGCCATTCGTCACCCTATCCATCCTGTGCCATGTGTCATTCCAAGACTGCCAGGAGATGCCAAGTGTCATAGGTTGTCCTGTCTAGAAAAAGTGGAGCTTGTCTCCTCTGAGGTGGCGCCACTTAGAGTGTGTCTCCTGCAGGGGACACGTGTCAACCTCTCCGTCCTTCTAGAAAAGTAGCCTGACACATGTCTCTTCCTACTTTTCTTAGAAAAGTAGGAGACATGTGTCACTCCTAAATTCCTACAGAAAAGGTAGGCTTGTCTCCTCTGAGGTGGCGCCATCTGGAGTGTGTCTCCTGTAGAGGACACATGGCAAGCTCTCATTTCCTCAGAAAAAGTAGACGCCATGTGTCGTTTCCTGCTTTCTTCAGAAAAACTAGAATTCAAAAGTTCAAAACTCCTCATAGGTGGCGCAAATCCTGAACTTCTACCTTTTCCAGGTTGTCTGAGATGGCACCACATGGCCTGGCCCACCTTCTCTCCCCTCTGCCGCGTGTCATTCTCTGCTTCTTTCAGAAAAAGTGCCCCCTTTGGCGCATTGAAGGAGGTGGAGTAAAGTTCGTGCAGTGGCCGATTCGATTCAAGCATAGGTCGATTTTGGTGAACCATCCGAAGCCCGGAGCAAAAGACGAAGGAAGCTCGTGATAGCCGCCCCTTTCAAGAGATCCTACGCTGCATAACGAAACAAGGTGCACTTCTTTTCCCATTGATTGGATTCCATAATTCGAATCGAGAGTCGTTTGAAGAAAGAGCTCATCCGAGGGATGGATTGAGCTATTCTCATAAAATGACATATATAAAAATGTTTCATTATGCTTCCTTGATGATTTTTAACATGCATGTAGTTAGCTAGATTTAATTTGCATTTTATTTCATTCATTTAGCACATTTCATGAATTAATTAGGATTAATTTAGCATTTATTTCAATTCTGCTTATTTTCAGTAGGTCTCTGTTTTTGTCAGTCAGTCCACACGTCATTTCATGCATTTATTTTTTATTAAAAATTCCAAAACAATCACGGAATGCGCCCTTAGGTGTCCCTGAAATTTGGCCAAAAATTCGAAGGTATTTGAATTTTTTTACTATGGTAAACATTCAAAATGGCAAGTCGGGTTTGTTTTACCCGGGATGCATTTTGAAAATCATTTGCCGACTTGTAAAATCGAAATATCCATCATGGGAGATCCGATTTTCAATCCGAAAAATGTTCTGAACTAGGGAGAATGTCTAATTTTTATATATGATTTTTTCAGAGTTTTTAGATTTTGTTTTATATCTGACAAAAATCCGAGAGTTTGGGACACATGTCAGAGCCTAATTTGAGTCTCTGAGATCTTGGATCGACTTAGGGCTATGGTTTCTCTTTATGTGTTGCTTCAAATCCAAAACTGTAAAAAGTGAAAGTTGTGTCCAAAATGTTGTCTGTTTGCATATGAAAGCCTGTGATTTTTAGAATAGTGTTGACCCCTGCTTCGGATTTTTCTTGTCAGTCCCCTGTTTTGCTGCATTTGTCTGTTCTGTTAGTTTAGGCAGGAATAGTTGTATTTTTATCTGTGTTTCCGTTGATCAAATGCCGAAGTCATAAACATGAAAGTTGTTCATGTAGATGTCTTTCATAACTCTGATTAATTTCATAAATTTCCATGTCTGTTTGATATTTGTTTAGCGTTTTACATCAGATTAGTGTGATTTTTACCTCTGTCAGAACTAAACCCTTGTTATTGAACTCATCATGGGTCAAATCCCGAGGCTGTAAAAACCAAAAATGTTTCATTTCAGGTCTTTTAGCAGTCTGCAAAATATCAGAAGTTTCCATGGTGTAAATCTTGCATTATCATATTAGGCATTGCATTTGGTTCGGATCCATAGGCAAAATCCACCATTTTAGGACTTTCTTTAAATTTTAGCATTTAAATCATATCATTTCGTGATTTTTAACATTTTAGGCTGTTTATCAGAGTAAGTAGATGCTTTATACCGAATTTGGTGCAATTTGAAATCCATTTGAGGTTCGGATTAGCCATAATACCAAAACAGGGTCCCGCAGGACCTGGATCCAAGTGAAAAACAAGCGAAATTCGCTATTTTGGCTAAATTTCAAAATGTCAAATTCTGATTTTACAGTCATAATGTGTTTAGCAGCATGTCATCATGCCTCATACTGCATTTTATCATCATTGGATTCAATTTGAATTTCAAAATCTCAATTTTACCAAGTTTTCCTTCTAAAAACCTTGATTTTAAAGGTATGACTTTATAATTAGGGGTATTTTGGTCATTTTGACCACCATTCCGAATTTCAAATTATTTTTTACTGAATTTCCTTCGTTTACATCATTTCAAATATCAAGGAAGCATGAGAATAGGGTTTATATCCAATTAAATCCAATGATTTCATGATATTATTGGAAAATCTTGGAAAAACCCACATATTTGAGCTAACCTTATTTCAAGTTTGGCAGGGACATTCAAAAGAAGGAGCTGAAGTCTGCAAATTTCTTTTATTTCCTTTATTTAATGATGTAACAATGTAAATTTTGGAATAAGAGAGTTAATTTATGCTTAGACTAGGATGCATATCATATAGTTTGAATTATGCAATACCCTGCTTATATGATTCATGCATTTTATTTCAAAAGCACTATGGATGTTCACGAATGGCACGTGCACCAACTCTTAGGGAGTTGATGGACTCGGTGGGATCCATATTTACGGCCCTAGTCGGAATATGGACGAGACCCAGATCCGTCATCTTTCTACTAGTCACATTGAGCCTACACTCTTAGGCTATCTTAAAATGCACATCATATTTCCAAAGTTTTCAAAATCATGTGCATCAAATCAACTAAGTTCTGAACATATTCATGGCCACAGTCAGAATATGTGAAGGATTTATTTGGACTTAATGCACATTTTCCAACCAATTCCTCAGAAAGTCTTTTCAAAGGGCATTCATTTACTCATGTCATTTGCATCATGAAATCATCGATTTTCCCAAGATTTTCTCAATATTTTCTTAAGAAAACTTCATTCTCAAGAAATCGATTTCTCAAGAAACTCTAAGGATTTTTCAAAATCGGTTTTCCAAAGACAAGTTTTCCACAGTTTTCCCTGGAAAATGATATTTTCTTAAGAGATTCAAAAGAGTTTTCCAATCTTTCTCCAAGATCCAAAATCGATTTCCAAGTATTTCAAAAGGTAAAATTCCCAGGATTTCGATTCCCCAAGTTTTGAATTTCCTTCTCCAATGAGTTTTCCTATAAATCTTCCATCATTTTCCTAAGAAACTCTCAAAGTCCAAGTTTTCCTAAGAAGTGTTTCCCTTTTCAAAAGGTTCATCTTTTCTCAAGAATCACTCCCATTTTCCCAGGATTTTCAACTATTCCTGATTTTCTCACATCTTTATAAACTTTCTCAAGATTTCAAATCTTTTCATCTGAGTTTCCTGAGAAATTGACTTTCATCATTTTCCTGAGAAATGCTTTTCCAACTCCAAATATTTTCCAAGTATACATCATGTTTTCCCAAGCTCCATTTTCCAAAATCTCATAGCACATGCCTGAATTCTCTGTGCATTTAGGATAGGACATAACTTTGATGATTTAACTAAGTCAAGCATAGTTTTGGTCCTTGGTTCGATTACCCTTGTTAAAGGCGGCAGAAACGGTCGAACCTCGTACCGACAGGTCGAGCCCCATCCCATGGATTTTCCCGCAATTTTCAAAACGGAGGCGAGTATTTCAAAACAATTTCCAAAATCCGCTCAAGTTTGAAGCGCGAAAGGATTTTCCCTCTTTCTCTTCCGCAAGGAAGGGAAGACGGGGAAAAATTTCGCGACGATAACAATTGGGCTCCTGCTTCAAGTTGCACAGGTGGTTTAGGGTGGGCAGAGCTTCCGTGTTGAACAAGAAGCGTTCAACAAACATGTTGACGACTTTGTCAAAATCCCTTAGTTCAATGGGATTGACGTGCTTAGCATACCATTTGGCAGTTATTCCCTCCAAACTGCGGGGAAAATAGAGAAATAGGGCACGGTTGTCTTCGCTGAACCGAGCACATTCCGCAAAGAACATGGCAAGATGGGCCTTGGGATCTCCAGATCCATCAAATTTAATGAATTTCCTGGGGAGGTTCTCCAGATTGATGTCTCCTTCCAAGCCGAGGTAGAAATCCTGCCTGGTGTATGACCTTTTTCCTTTATCCCAGACTTGCAGGTCTTTAACAATTTTGGTCAGTGCCTGGATCGAGTCCTATGCAGGGGCCCCATACTTGGGCTTGTTCACTGACACTGGCTCTTCTACCAGCCTCTTGGATTGCCGCAGATGTTTCGGGATGTAGATCATCTGCTCTTCTTCGGAGTTCTCTTCTGCTGATTCTGAATCCTCTGAAGTACTGTCACGCTGTACTTTCTATTTGTTGATTTTGACTAGCTTCTTCATGGGTTTTTTCTTGGCTTTGCCTTTAGGAGCAGCCTTAGCCTGCTCGACCATCATTTTGGTCATCATCTTTTGAAAGATCTGGTACATGGCCGGATCAACGTCGCTCTCATCCCTTGAGGCTTGCCTTTTGGAATGTCTAGGAGAATTCATCTCTTCTGGCTCGTTGTCACTGTGCTGTTGAGCAGCCCTCTTATCAGCCCTTGTCTGAACCATTTTCAGATGCCAAAGCTTTCCTGTGGAATATGGGAATGGTTAGAGTATGGAGAAGCTTTTGAAAATCATAATTTCTTTGAGAAAAAGTAAGAAATAAGGGGATTTGGTAGACAATTTCAAGAGATTATCCCATTACCCGGGATTGGGTCATCACACGATTTGTGATAATTGTATTACCATTTGATGATAACAGAGAAATATGCCTTGTTACCTTGGCGAAGTTGTCAACCATGATAAAATATTTTGAAGAAATGCGGAGGGAATGTCCCTTTTACCCAGGATTAGGTCGTCACCCAAAATTTGTGACTTTTATTTGCGCTATAAACAAAAATACAGAAAACAACATTTTGGCCAAAAAGTAAATTTTTATTGATATTTTTAACTTTCAAAGACAAAGAGAGGGTGGGCAGACAGTTTGCCACCACTCTTGATATTCAGATGATACATTTGGCCCAGGAAATATAGACAGAGAAATAAAGGAATCTCAGGTATATTTGGCGACATGATATGCCCCAGACCACTGATCCGACTGCAGGTTGAATTCTGGCACGTTGCCTGTCGGGAAACGGGTGTTGGCACGAACCTGTCGCTGTGAAAACTGCCTCAGACATCGTTCCGGCTGATAATCAACACAAAAGAAAGGGCCCATCAACTTGTAGCGAGGAACAGTCTCTCTTCTGTCAAAGAAATCCCAGGTAATCTCCTCCTGATGCAGCTTCTCGATCAGAGCTCGGCATTGGATGACTGTCTTTGGCTGCTTACTGTTGAATCTAAAAGAACTGGCCTTCGAGGGAACGTGTCGCAGGAACCACGACTGCAGGCCGTAAGTGCATCCTTCTACCAGAATGGTCTCCCCAAGAGCAAATCGAGCCAAGCCTCTGTAAAGAAAGGCTAATGCGGCCATGGAGACTGAAAGCTGACGGGTCTGCTTGTTTCCCCATCTTCGAAAGAGCTGAGCGACTCTGATATCTATGAAATTCTGACCATCTTGGAAGAAGGCTAACCCCACTGTGCACAGGATCATGGCGCGTTGAATTCTGTCATTCGCTGCTCGAGACAAAGTGTCAACCTCTTTATAGGCTCCATACTTTTGATATAGTTCGAATAGGTCGATGAACTGATTCCCACCAATCTCCGTGAAAGGCCAGGATCTGCTCCCTGTTGCTCTTGCTAAGGCTTCTCGAACATCCACCCCTTTGATGTTGATCAAAAATTGCTGCTCAACAGAATCATCTGGCTGACCAGCTGGTTCGGGCAATCCCATAATATCATTGAATTCGTCCATCAGAGAGTCATCTCTCCCCAAGGAAACCAGAATGTGCAGGTACGTGGATTCCAACGTTCTGCCATAGCCTGAATCAGGGCTCCATTGATGGTTCGCTTGCCTGCCGCTGATGCCATCTCCAACCCACAGTCATCTAAGTGGTCTGGAAACATACGTGAGAAGGTGGCGAACCAAGAATAATACCACCGAGGGAAGAAAGGATGAGACTGGATGACCCATAGATCCGGGGTCCATCCTGAATCTGATAGAAGACATGATCTCGGGGAAAGACAGCATCGAGGGAATTTGACGCCATTGAGATGATACTGGGGCAAAAGAAAATAAGGGGAATTAGATAGAATGCAGGACTTATGGATAGACTCTTTTAAAGAATCAAACCTGGAAACTTTTGAAAAAGGTTGATGAAATTTTTAAAGGAATTTTCCAGGGTTTCTGAAGAAAGATTTGATCTGAAAGGGAAAAGAAATGTAGGTAGATAGAAATATACACCTGGGTTTTTTGAAAATAAGAGTAAGTTTTTGAATAATACACCCAGGGTTTTTGAAAAGGGTTTGATACATATATATGAAGGAATAAGAGAATTATCATACAATCAAAGCTGCACAAACAAGGATGCGCATACAACACTCCCTAAAGGCTGACTCTAAATGCAATATTTGAAAATGGCTTGTAGGACCTTAATCCTAACTCTAGGGTTCAAATCATCTGATTCCAATCAAGATACGCCGATATACCCAAGCCGAAGCTCGAAGTACGTGGCATAGAAATATTTCTCCGGTTCTAAGGTAATGGCTTCCCAACATCCTTGAGCACCTACCGATATACCTCGGACTATGGCCCTTAGGTACGTGGTAGGGGGGCGCGAACCCAAATAAGTGGTCCAGTTGTGAGGCTCTCTCCCGAACTATGGTTCAGTGAGACAGCCCAGCAACGTGAAGACCGGGACAATGTAGGTAAGGGATGTTTTTGAAAACATGTTCAACATGCAAAAATCAGATGACTCTAATGCAAGTCCTAAAGAGATAGATTAAAATGAAGAGAAGCATACACTTGCATACATTGTTTGCATTCAATCCCTAAAATTGAGGAGAGTTGTATTTCAGACCTAAGTCTAATGTGAACATGGAATAATCTCCTCAATATGGTCCTACCAAACCATACTTAAATCCTATATGCAATGACGTCAGCTTAGGACAAAATCTAGGCCCCTAAGGTTTGCATGGAAATGAAGCTGACATTTGGAGAATAAAGACTTAGATAATATCAAAGCAAAAAAGGCATTAAATTCGACCGGACGAAGACGGGTCCCATCTCGGTCGCCAAAACTGTGATCATCGCAAAATTTTTCCTCTCGTAATGTTCTCTCTCTTCCTTCTCTTTTCCTTTCCAACCTCTTATTTTCCTCCTTTTTGAAGGGAGAAAGATAAAAGACGGAAAGAAAGAGAGAAGAGAAAAGAAAAGAAGAGAAGAGAAGAGAAGAGAAGATGAGCTCTTTTGCGGGTCTCACTTGACCTTAATTTTGAAGAATTTTGAAATAACTCGCCTCTGTTTTTGAAATATTTGCGAGAAAATTGGGAGACAGGATCCGCTCGTCGGTACGAGGTTTGACCGTTCCTGGCGCCTTTACCAGGGGCAATCGAACCAAGGGTCGAATTAATGCCTTTTGTTTTGCTAAGAAATTATCTAAGAATTTATCCTAAGTCTAAATGCACAAAAAATCATGCTTGTGCAAATGCAAAGATGTATGCTCTTTTGAAAATGTTTTGAAGAATTTCTAAGTGAATCTGATAAATTGAAGAAATGATTTCTAACTTAGAACTTAAGATTAGAGTTCTAAGTCTTTAGAATAATCATGTGCTTGGGAAAATAAACTTGGATTTGGGAAAATGATTTTGAAGTTTTGAGATAAAAAGGACTGTTCGAAGTCATAAATGGACTTTGAATCAGAATAGAAATGGAATTTGAAAAAAGGGAAGATAGAATTTGGGAAATCTGAATAAAATTTTGGGAAATGGAATTGATTTGGAATTTCAAGATGAAATCCGAATCCAAGATCTGGATTCTGAATAGAGTTCGAAGTTTGAGCTTTTAATTTAGGATCTAAAATGAGAACTTGGTTTGAAATCTGGAATGAAATGGAATTGATTTTAAGAGTTGGAATTAAAATAAAATTTGGATTTGGAATCTTGAATGGAATTGGATTCAAGATTTGGAATCCAAGATGGTATTTGGATCTAAAATATTGAATGAAATTGGATCCAAGATTTGGAATCCGAGATGGAATTGGGATCTGAAGTCGGAGATCCAAGATAGGGTCGGACTCTGGATCCTAAGATGGAGTTGGATCTGAAATCTAAGATCCAATGAAGAATTGGGTTCTGGATCCTAAGATGGATTTGGATCTGAATCTGAGATCCAATGAAGAATTGGGTTCTGGATCCTAAGATGGACTTGGATATGAATCTGAGATCCAATGAAGAATTGGGTTCTGGATCCTAAGATGGTTTTGGATCTGAATCTGAGATCCAATGAAGAATTGGGTTCTGGATCCTAAGATGGACTTGGATCTGAATCTGAGATCCAATGAAGAATTAGGTTATGGATCCTAAGATGGATTTGGATCTGAATATGAGATCCAATAAAGAATTGGGTTCTGGATCCTAAGATGGATTTGGATCTGAATCTGAGATCCAAAGTATAATTGGATTCTGGATCCTAAATAAAATTTGGATCTGTAATCGGAGATCCAAAGTGGAACGAGGATATGGATCTTAAATGGAATTTGAATCTGTAATTGGAGATCCAAAGTGGAATTGAGTTTATACTTGGAAATTTGGATCCAAGTTGAGATTAGGATTTAACTTTGGATTTGGGTTTTGAAAAGTCTAAATAGGACTTTTAAAGATGGATCTGGGTTTTGAAAAACCCAGATTGAATTTAGGAAGGTTTGGATTTTGAGATTCAAAGTCAATCTCAACTTTGATTTAAAACTTGAAGAAAACTTGATTTTGAATCAGAAGATGGATCAGAAACTTCAAAGTTAAATTGAACTTTGAAATTAGATGTTGAATTGAGTTGGAAATTTGAAGTTTCAATATAAAGGAGTTTCAAAGTCAAATTGGACTTTGAAATTGAAATTTTGAATATTAAAATGAGATAGAATTGGATTTGAATAAGATCTGATGAAGAAGAAGAAACACTTGGGATTTTGAAAAGAAGTTTTGAAAATATGATGCAATTCTGCCCTATATGATGAATGAATTTGAATAAGTTTGAAATTTGGAATTTGAAAAGCTATTTCATTCTTTAAGTGAATTAAGAATGAGGTTGAAGATATAATATATCCCTGACTATGGTCATTGGATATATTATATAATAACCACATTTAAATTCAAGTGAAGAATGCAATACATTTTGGTGCTTTTATAGAATTTAAAATGAAATTAACTCTCAATATACCCTGACTATGGCCATTGGTATATATTTTGAGTTAATTTTAGATTAAATTCTAATAAAAGAAGAAAATATATAAGAAAATATGATGAATTTTGAAAATGGATCCAGTGTTATTTTGTAAAAGATAAAAATTCTAAGTCTTGTTTACACCCCGACTATGGCCGTTGATGTAAATCGTCAACTTAGAATTAACTTACCTCTTACAAAATGATGCACGTGCCATTCGTGTTTCACCATTGTGGGAATTTGGAAAAATGCATGAAAATAAACAATTCATGATATTTTCAATGCTCATTCATTCTACCGAAAGCAGGAAATGTAAATTTTCATTCAAATCTAGCTATTACAACACGTGAAATTAATTTTACCACTTCAAATGATAACTTTATCCACATATTTCCTGCAAAACAATTGGGTTAGTATGAGAAAGGAAGGAAAATTTACACATATCATGTGGATATCTACAAAATGTTCATATGAATAATGACAAGACAGAGAGAATGATACATATACACATATATGTTATATACATATATATATATATATGTATCTATATATATATGGATACATATGGCTTGAAAAAAAAAATGAGATGGGTTAATGGTTTGCAAATGGTGGAGCTGGAGCTGGATGATAGGATGACACAAAGAGTGATGAAAACATATGCCTATAGTGCTACAACAATGCTAGGCATTGCTGTAATTTGAGGCAATGATGTTGCGGCGTGTAGTTATGTGGAAGCATAATGGAGCCTACAACAATTGCAAAATGTAGATGGATGCATACTATAAGGAGATGACAGGGGAAAAAGTGAATGCACACATGTTTAGAGTTATGTACAGTTGGTATACAGACATGATTAATGATTAGAATTTATCACACACAAAATAAGTCATACAGATTTAGCTAGCTTGCCTCAAATAATTTCCTGCTAAATAGGAAGGAGAAAGAGAATCTTTACATAGAAATGTTTAGTAGCCCCAACTCAGATTTACAACGAAAGACACCTTGTATGGCACAAGTAACTGCCAATTTCCATGGCTGAAACTCTGCCATTGAAACTGTTGCTCATAAGAGGACTTTTCTCCTTGAACCGATGATCATGAACTGCCAATTTTCATGGCGAATGAGGTATGGGGATCTTCATGGTGCATAGGTAGCCAAATTGCCAAACGCTCCTGTCAAAGTACAGGATGAGGACTGAAATGGGGATTCATTTTCGATAGAGACTGTATTAAAACATCTTTCTTTTACCAATATCGTCCTCCTATACTGAGTGTTGGGAGACAGGCCTGCAGGAAGGAGGAAACACAGCTCTGACTAGAGAGCTTTAAATGTTGATGGTAGGGTTTGGTCAAACCCATAAATGGGAAAATGGTCATAGGGGACGACTAAATCCATCTTCTCCACGACATAGCTCATTAACTTAGTTGAAAGGCTTGATGTATTTGTGAAGGAGGGTACAAGAAGCTATAATGTCATTGTTAGCAAAGAAGTTATACTGGAACATGCAGGGTGGTGTAGGCTGAGGTACAAAAAAAAAAAGATGAATCCAAAAACTAATGACTCTGAAATCTCATGATGCAGTCTAGAAAAGATATTTCTAAAGGGGGATTTGCGGTAAACATGTATAACAAACAATTCTTTTCAACAAGTTTTAGCCAAGTACAGAGTCTAAACAGATCTATTTACAATGCATTGACATTAGCAATTTTGAGTTAATACTATCATGTTTTTTTTTTTATTCTATATTCCAAGTAAAAAAAAATTAGCAGGAAACAAAGGTTTACAGTAAGGGAAAGAGAAGCCTACAACTGACCATACATGAATGATGGTCTCTTATGACAATCATAAAGAAAACAGAAGATTATCATAGCTGTATCAGATAAACCTAGCCCCTGTGAATACCCTCGTGCAAGGAATTTGGGACCTGAAGAAGACCACTCCTGCTATAGCTCTATTGCTTTGCCAATTTCAACCTTACTCAAAAGACATACATCAGTTAAAGCTTCAACGATATCAACTATACATTCTAGCTTTGAAAACCTCTTATCCTTGATCCCTCACAATGGAAGCTTTATAACAAAAGAAAAAGAAAATGTTGTTTATGAAATACTCTGATCCTATAGCTTGATTACCATCTACCTGATTCTACATCTTTGATCATGAAGTCTGACCCAGTTGCCGAAAATGTTAAACAACTAAATACTGATGAATGACACACTACAGAAATGTTAAATCATGAATAGGATAGTGGATCTGTAAATACCTCTTCAGGCCATCATCCGAATGTACATGGACTTTGTCAAATTATTTTGACAGTTCCTTCTTGACAGACTACATGCATTCAATATGATTTTCTAAATTCGCCTATCACATTAGGTCTATTTCTTGAATTTCATGAGCTTCACCAAAATGATTCCAGTTTGTTGGGTCAATTTTGGCAACTGACCCTTATGGAAGGACGCAACGCAGAACTGATCTCATGGCACATCATTATACAAAGAATATACCAGAAACATGGGTTTATGGGGACTGAACCAGACATCCCACAAAACAAAAGGAAAATAAGTAAAAGCTAAACATGATGTGGATGTAACACGCTGATCAGAATGATACAAATGTAATTATTAATTTGACTCATGCAGCAAAATAGGCACACGATTCAATCAACAAGCAAGCTGAAGCACAGTGGTTACCACTATCTAATCTCCAGGAATTGCCCCAGATGATCAAGGGACATTTTTTTTTTGTCGGAAGACGCTCTTGATGGACCAACAGGAATTATATATACTCTTTAGAAGATTGAGAACGTTAGCCAATGCCCACACCTAAATTTATTCTTTGTGCAAGCAACTATTACAGGAATAGCTCTTGCCTTTTAACTGAAAGACGACCCCCTTCAGGGTTGGTTATCACTGAGATTCGACCTATTCTATTGATGTAAGGTGATATAAAACATAACAAGTGTACCTATTTTATCTAGAAATCAGAGATTAAAACTCCAGAAGGAATGATGGGTGTACCGTGAACTAACTAATGAAGGTTAGTGCTGCTGTTATTTCCAGTCTTGAGCAATGGTTCACACAGCTCCAGGATTATTTCCATTGAGGATGTTAACAACAACGCAGGAGGGCGCAAACACGGTGGGGTTATACTCAGAAAGGAAATGCAGCAGGGAAATTTAATTAAAAAGCAGCAGGAAATGACGGAATCCATCACTCCATAGAACATGGCAACCGACAGATATGAGGTGAAGAGTGTAGCATATGGGGAAACACAACCAACGCAGGGTGCCATACGAACAAAATTTGCATAGATTCTAACTATTTTTTTTTTAACCCTTAATCAAAATGAACATAGACCAAAGCAAAAAGAAATTAAGATGAAAAATGATGGTCGAAATAGAAGGAATAACTTAAAACAGGAATTAGAGTATATTAAACAGGGACAGGCGATGCATTGTATTAGTGAATGAGATGTTTCAAACGGTGACCATTTGCTAACAACAAAAGATAGAATTCCAAAGTGTGAAGGACATTAAAATACGAAGGAAGGATAACATACTACCGTAATCATAAGTTGCAGTAAAGAAAATATTGAATATCAACAGATGATAGCATATCAACAAGGGAAATTTGATGAATATAAAAGAGGGTGTTGGGTCAAATGATCCATTACTGTTGCACAAAGGTAGTTTGACGTTGCATAGGCAACTCAAGCACCACCCATAGTGCGTTAACGAGGCAAAATAAATGGAGAGGAAAACTTTAATGGGATTTTATGTAAAAGGAAATCAGAAGAAAAAGAAATCAATTAAGAAGAAATGAAGAGAGAGAAGAATATTGGCCTTACCAGAAGTGCGGAGGATCGACTTTTCTTATGGGCGACTACAAGGAAAAATGTCTCGCGGAGGCGTTCTTCTTCTTCTCCTTGCCGGGACCTTGATGATGGATATCAAGCAAAAAAAAACGGATGAAATTCCTGGATGCCCTCGAGAAGTGGTGGAAGCTCCTTCTTAAAGGGAAGTGGAGAATCGTGGATCCTTCAGGGGAAAACCTCGATGTCTTGTGATGAAAGGATGCCGATGAGGGGTGAAGGTAGAAAGATGGATTGTTATATGCGATGCTAAGAGAGGGGTGGATGATCAACACCAGAGGGAAAAGGGGGAGATGCCTGAGAGTGAGTGTTGAGCGTAGGGGGTGGTTTTGTTATCTGAAAGCCGATGGTAGAGGAAAAAAAAAATCTGATCCCCTCAAGGAGATGGGGTGTCTCTTCTTAAAGGGAGCTTGGATGGTTCGAGAATGGAGGCTGTTAAGGATCGAAGGTTGAGGAGAGGGGAGGCTGTTGGAAGATCAACGGTGGTGCATTAAGAGAGAGCATGCGCGGGAGCAAACCGTTGTATATTTTCTCATTTTCCAATAAGAGGACTCCCTTTAGGAATTTTTTGTAAAAATGGTTGGAAGAGGGGTTTTTTTTAGAAAAATCAACTTAAACCATTTTGTTTTCTTCGTAGTTTTTTTTTTTCAATTTTTTTGGTTTTTGTGTTTGTTTCCCATTTTTTTGTATTTTTAGAATAAAATCCTAAAGTTTGTGAGAAAACAAAAGTTAAATTTTTTTTTTTTGTGTTTTTGCAAAAATATTTACAAAAAGGAATTTTTTTTCTGAGAGTTTAAAAACTATTTTGAGAAAATTTCTTCAGAAATGGGTTTTGATCCGGATTTGGAGGAAATATGGATTTAAAGTGCTGGATTCGGATCCGGAGTTGATTTTTGAATATATCAATATGAATTTTAATTCAGAGAATCTGAAGAAATGACTTGATTTTCTTAGAAAACGGGGTTAGGGGCAAAAGGGTCATTTTTACAAAACTTTGAAAAATTTGGGGTGTTCACAGTTCTCTTCTTCATCAGAAAGAATTTCAACGAAAGAAGAGGGAAACTTCCTCCGACCCCTCCTTACAAAGCGAAGTGATCCGGTAAATCATCATTCTCCCTTCCTCTGATTTCCTCTTCTTTAATTTCCTTTGGAAAATTTTCCTATTATTGCTCCATTAACGCATTGCTGGTGGTTTTGAGTTGCCTATGCAACATCAACCCACCAAATGCTACAACAACAGGAATCAAGTGATTCCAACATATTTTTCATTTTTTTTATTTTGATTCCCAATTTTCTGTTTAAAGGTCTGTTTATATTTGGTCTCTCGTTTTGATAATAGCCGATGTTTGTCTTCTTTCCTTTTTGCCTTGGATTAGTTGTTATGTTCTTATTATCTTTGAAAATCATGTAGTCATCGTGGCTATTTCAAATTAACACATGATTATCAGTGTAAGTTCAGTATGACTCCCTCATCTTCTTTCCATTTATGTGTTTTTCATCAGCAATTCTCATATCTGTTTTGGGATATTCATTTGGCATCATGTTTTACTATTTTTCAGTATTAAGTTAACTTATATCCAAGATCTTTGATTTCCTGTATTTTCCCCATGTATTGTCTTGTGTTCATTCTGTCCAGTCTACCTTATCACCACAATAATCTTCCACTGAACCCACACAATTTCTATAGTTATGTTTGATTTATTTTGCTGCTTTGGTATTGATGGGTTTTTGCAATTTCGTGGCTTCTTGCATCTACGGTTCGATATCCTGATGATTCCTTCAAAGTTTCGGTCAATCATGCTGAGGATTCATCCTATGTTGCTGACGCTAAAAAAAAGTTGCAGGGAAAAACCTCAAGGCTTCAGCTGAAGGGAGAAGGTTGTTTTACGTTGAAAATGAGAGTATTGGCCAATAGATAGAGTATAAACGATAACTATAAGAATACCATAGAATTTGGTGTTCTTGGATTCAAGATACCAGATTCCCTGTAGCCTGATTTAAAGTTCTTCTGTTGCCATTAGGGACATATTCCTGTGGCTTCCAGCCGCCAACCCCTTTCCATTCAGCTCAACATCCCACCTATACACCCACCTCTACCTGCAAAGTGTACTATTCATCACCACCCAAGGATACAAGTAGCCCCAGTTCTGGGTCCATAACAGAAAGCATCTGACGGACCCTTATTATCATAGCAATTCCCACATTGCCTGTGATACTTGGATTTACCTCGCTTTTAGGTTCAATATATATATATATATATATATATATATATAAACCCATTACTTGAGCCTACTGTGAATCCATCTCATACGCACCCCTCATTGTTGTATTCCTGTTGTAGTTCATAGCCACGTCTTAAAAATTCATATTCTCACCCCAACATCTCCCTCCAAAAAAAAAAATATGAAGATGGTCAAGCCTGTTTCTTTTCATTCCAGGGGCAACCATATTCGGGGCTAAGAACATGGCAGCCCTTTTAGACGCCGAGAGAAGTTTGTAGAAAAAGAAGAGATTAGGGATGATGCTAATTAGCTTGGACAACATCTCTTCTCAACTACTCAGGCCCATTGATGATGAGGAACTAGGTTCTTTGGAGTCCAGGAGGGTCTCATGTGAAGGAGTTTTATGATGAGAGTAAACCATTTTTTTTTATTTGTCCTCCATCTAGAAGCATTTCTGATCTAAATAGAGAATGGTCACTATGTTTTAATGCCTTTGTTGTTGACCGAGGGATCTGGGAGTAGGCAGATTATCTGTTCTGATTAATAAAGGACGTGTCCACGTAGTTGGCAAAATAAGTCCTTGGAAGTTATACAGTCTCCAAACATAACAACAGTGATGAGGTAGGAGACAAACATGGTCCATGGTGGAAGTTTTGGCATAGGCAGCCCCCCAGTCGCCAAGGTGTCTGCTCATGAAGAACATAATACCCAACAAGTGAAAGTTGTTGCAGTAGTCGGTAGGAGTGAAAAGCCAAACATATTCGTGCCAGTTAATGACCCCAGCACATGACAGTAGTTTTACATTGACGTTCCTGGAATAGTGCATGCTCTTAGGCCTCCAGAAGGTGTAATTTTCAATGAAAATGGCAGTACAACTAAACCATATCCAACACTTGTGCACCTGCTGCTACAGTCCCATTCGCAGCAGCAGGTGCAGAGTTTTGTACCGCCATGCTTCTACCAACCCATTCTAAAGCTTTATACACATCATCTCTTCCTATCCCGCTGTTGTCAACCATAACATATGTCACCAGCACCTATTGTGCACCCAATCCACAACATAGCCTCTTGTCATTACATTGTGGACAACAGTCCCTTTCCACTTGTTATCCACCATCACATAATCTCTTACAGTAATATCACTTACCCCTTTCAGTTGAGTCTCTCACTTCACGTTACTGTCATGACCCCCTGCACTACTTATCTCCACCAGACATTTTCCTAACAACCATTCCATTACCCTGTTGTTGTCACCGTCTTCAGGATATGACAACCACCTCATTATATATAGTTACTACCTCCATTTCTATTGGTATATACATCACTGCTTTGCATAGTTGTGTTATCATCGCAAAATTTTACTTTTGCAAATCAAACTGACCTTTGAAAAAGATTTTGAAAATAACTCGCCTCCGTTTTTAAAATGCAGGATAATTTCGAAGAATGGGACTCGCCTGTCGGTACGAGGTTCGACCGTTCCTGTCACCTTTAACAGGGGTAATCGAACCAAGGATCAATCTTATACTCTGCTCTATTCAACTTGTCTAAACCATATTCTAATTCCTAAATGCACAAAGAATCAGGCATGTGCTATGAATTTCTGAAAATGCACATTTGAAAACATGATGTTTGCTTCAAAGATTGGAAAATATTTGGAAAATAAACCCTTTTGAAATCATGAATCATGATTGAGATACTGTATTTGAGAAAGTGAAAATCGATTTCTGAAGTATTCAAGAGATTTTTGTGAAAATCGATTTTGAGAAATATGAAATAACTTTAAAAAAAAAACTTGATTTCTTTGAATTCAAGCTTTGAAATTGAAAATATAACTTAGAAAATCGAATTTGGAACTTGGGAAATACTTGAAATATCATTGGCAAATCCATATTTTGAGAAAATCGATTTTTGATAAGACTTAGGAAAATTTGAAGAATTTGATTTCTTTGACTTGGAATTTGAATTGGAATTGGCAAATGCATGAAATGAATGAATATGGGTTTGAGGAATTGAGAAATACTTTTTGTATTTGTGAGAAATGCAGTGCATTTTGAAGTTAGCCTAAGAGTGTAGGCTGAATGTGGCTAATGTGAAGATCATAAATCTAGATATCCTTCATATTCTGACTATGGCCATAAATACGAATTCCACTAAGTTTATAAACTTCATAAAAGCTAGTGTATGTGCCATTCGTGTAGACCATAGTGAGTTTGAATATGCATGAATCATCATCCATCACACATTAACATTATTTAAAAAAATAAACTATATGCAATGTTGCCTAAGCTAAGCAGGAAATGTAAATTCTTATTCCAAAGTTTAATTTAGTTTACATCACTATTGAAATTTAAATACATGAAAAATAAAGTCTTCAATGTACCTGCAAAACTAGAAAGCTTGGTTAGTGAATATATGTTGGCTTTTTTAGATTTATCCAGTAATATCAGGAAATTGCTGGATTTTGCTAGATATAAGCCTTTTTCATGATTCTCTTAAATAAAAATTGATAAAATATGAAATAAGATTGAATAAATAAGGAAAATAAGATATGAAATTTCGAAATTGGGGTCAAAATGACCAAAATACCCCTAATAACAAGACTATGGCCTTGAAATTAGGGTTTTTAGAAAGATATTTGATAAATGCAAGTTTTGAAATACAAATAAAAATAAATCAAACTAAATATAATGTGACATGATTAAAAATATGGAAATTAGGGTTAGAGAATTCAAAATTGAGGTCAAATGACCAAATTACCCCCGATAGCAAGACTATGGCCTTGAAATCAGGGTTTTTAGAATTTTTTTTGGTAAAACTTAGGTTTTATGCACTAAATGAAATAAAATGAACATCAAATTTAACCTAAAGTATCCTAATATGATTATGAATATGATTAAAACCCTAAAAATATATTCTTATACACGAAAATCCAAGAATATCACAAATTTTGTGATTTTTGCAGTGTTTTGGAATTCTTCGGGCACCCTGTTTTGCAATTTGCTTAATTCAGCCATTAATCAGATTCCAAAATTCATCAAATTTGGTACCTACACTTTTTATAACCATAATTTTGAATTAGAATTATAAAAATATTTTTTTGACATTAAATTAACCCGAAAATTGCATCAAACCCTAAAAATATGCTATTTTTGACCTAGTTCACCAACCAGTTTCAAAGTTAGACCCGAATCAGGGGCCAATTTTTTATGAAAATCTATGAAATTTTACAGAGACCAAATAGACAGAAAAATAAAACTTTTCCTTTTTACAGATATGAAAAAACCTTTAAAACCAGGGAGATCCCCATCCGACAATCCGGACTTGAATATATTGATTTTAACTTTGGTCCTAACTGATACTTTCAATTTAAAATTCCGGGATAAATAGCAGCACTCTTTCAACATATCTGAGATTTTAATAGTGAGCCGTTGACAGAAAAATAACAATACTCATTTTTTACAGATCATGAATCCGATCTGTGGTTTGGGATTTATAAACAACACAAGTCTGATTAGGGTTTTGGTAAGCCCTAACGAGTTTTAAATTAAAAATCAGAGTCTCTGACAAAGGAAAAATATTAAACAGTAATAAAAAATTCTGAAAATTTCACAGTAGATATATCTAATCAACATGAATCCATGTCACTTTACAGATCTAAAATCGGATATAAGATGAGAAAAATATCATCACAGCAAGTTACCCTCTTGATTTTAACAACGATTTTAACGTTTTAAAAACCCAATTTGATGTCTGATTTTTCTGACAGGGTTCCCGAAGTCCAAAAACTCTGATTTTTTTACATTAGATCAATAACATATGCATGCATCACATATAAAACAATCAGAAATTAACAGCACATATTTCAATCCGAAACAGCATGCTCTTTTCTGTTCTAAACTAAAAAATACACAGAAATCTAAGAAACTTGAGAAAATATGCATTAACTAATGAAAACAAAAAAATAAACACTAAAACAGTAAAATAAAATTGATTTCTATGCTGGAAAACGTGTAATAAACATGAATAAGCAAATAAAAAAATAAAATACAGGGAATCCATGGCTGAAATTTGCTTTCACCTTTGAAATCATGGATTTAACCCATTTAACGGGTAAATCTCACGTTTCGTCAGTTAAGAATATGAAAAACGTACCTCTCATCGATTCTAATGGATTAGAATCCTTGAAATCACCCTCAAACTGAGTTAGATCATTTTCTTGGGTCGATTTTGGGGTTCTTGGATGAAATCTATGGTTAAATCTATGAACACAAGAGTTTCCATGATGAAATCTATTGAAAAATCATAAAAACTAATAAAATAATATTAAATAAACTCACCTTGGGGCTGCAGACGCAATGGAGGAAGGTGGAGGTGCTGGAGAGGAGAGATAGGCCACAAAAAGTTTGAGAGAAAAAGATCTCTTTTTTGGCCCCCTTTAGGTCCCCTATTTATAGATTTCCAAAACCCATGTAATTAGGACTAATTAATACCTAACTTTGACTTTTTCAAACTCTATCTAAAACCACCAAGGGAGGATGATTTTTTATGGTTTCCTAACCCTAAATGAACTCTAATTAAACTCTAATCAATACCTAATTAAACCTTTAAAAGTCCAAATGTGACACCACCTAGTATGGACCCACATTTGGTTTTTAAAACCTGAATTTAAAGCCTTTAAAAACCAATGGTTTAAAACATAAATAAAATGGATTTTTAAAATTGATTTTGACTCCTCTAAACCCCTAACCTAACTAGGACATTGACTAACCCTAGTCTAACCTTGACTTCTTCAAATGTGGCGCCACCCCGAGCGGGCCCTACTTGAGTTTTTTTCAAAAAGCGATTTTAAAACTTGAAATTGAAGGACTTTTCAAAAGATTTTCAAAAGTAAACTTAAAATTAGAATTTTTGAAATGGCATAGGGTTCTAACCGAGTCAGAACTCCTCTGGATATGGTGCCAACTGAGTGGGCCCACATCGAGTTTTGAAGAATTTTGAAATAAACACTGAAAATGGCTTTGAAAAGGGGTTAAAATGAGTATTTAAAATTCAAGATCTTTGAAAATAGGGTCTCAAGCGAACTGGAACTCCGAATTAGAGTTCTAAACTCTTAGGATTCTGAGATTTTAGATTTTAGAATTCAAATGGAAGAATTTTCGAAAGATTTTATCAAAAATTGACGAAATAAGTCAAAAACACAGTCAGGGTTAGACTTCTAACTCGATCAGGACTATGAAATAGAGTCCTGAATTAACTGGACTCTACGAAATGACCTAATTTTTGAAAACAAATAGAAATAAATGAAAATGGAATATAAACAGACTCCTGACTGGACTAGGACTCTGGGACAGAGTCCTGATCGGACTGAAACTCTAGATTTTTGGTATTTTTCTGAAAAACAAATGAAAGAACTTGTGAAAGCAGTGAAAACAATAATAAATATTGGAATAAAACAGAGTTCTGATTCAACTGAGACTCTGGGGACAGAGTCCTAATTGAACTAGGACTCTCAGATTTTTGGATTTTCTGAGAAAACAAATGAGAGAATTTTGAAAAACAGTTAAAAACAAGATAAAATCAAAGTTTTGGTTCAGAGTCCTGATTTGATTAGGACTCTGAGAAAGAGTCCTGATTCGATCAGGACTCTAAGAATTTTGGTTTTCTGATAAGCAAATAATGAAATTTAAGCAAAGCTTTTTTAAAACTAGTGAAAATGAAGTGAGAAAATCAATTTTGGATAGAGTCCTACTTCGATCAGGACTCTGGGGTAGATTCCTGATTTGATCAGAGTCCCAATCCAATTGAAACTCTAAAGAAGTGTCCTGATCCGATTGGACTCTTGAAGAAGAGTCCTGATCCAACTAGGACTCTAACATTTTGGCCAAAATAGAAGATTTTAAAAGGTTTTCTCCGAAAACAGGTAAAAAGGTAGTGAAAAGTAGAGTTCTGATCCGACTAGACTCTGGAAAAAGAGTCCTGATCCAACTAGGACTCTGAATTTTTTGGAGATTTTTGACAAGTAAAGGAATCCAGAAGCGACACCACCTAAATGGGTCTCATCTGAGAATTGAAATCAATTAAAATTGAGTTTGAAATGAATCCAGATTGTTTTCTGAGAAAATATTTCGAAATATGAGGTCCTGGGGTTGGAAAATGATAGAATGTTGACTAAAAACCCAGGTTTTGAAATTGATTTTGAAAGAAAGCTTTAAAACTCAAATCTGGATTGAATGTTTTGAAAACAGGAGTGCTGGATCTCGAGAATGAGATGTAATGGCATGCAATGCTATGCAATGCGATGAAATGATATGCAAAATGTATGCAGTGATATGCGATTACATATGAAATGGACAAACACTGGATGAGGGTGAAAATTTGGAGTGTTTACAGATGCCCCTCTTTGCTACTAAGCCGGTATAGGGCTGAGCTTAGTGGCAAAGAAAACATACCAAATTTGAACCATAAAAATGCCCCAGTTAGTTAAATCTGACTGGGTATGAAAGAATTAATTCAAATGATGATGGTAGATATGAAATTGAGAATAAGGAAAAAATTTTATTTCAAAAGAAGTGAGATTCAGGTTTTGCCCTTAACCTGGATGGGACAGAAAATACCTCGTGTAGAAACGAAGCTCAGGTTTGACCCTTAACCTGACCAGGAAATGAAATACCTCATCAAAGTGAAGCTCAGGTTTAACCCTTAACCTGATCGGGCAGAAAATGAAATACCTCATCAAAGGAGGCCCAGGTTTGTACCCTTATCCTGATTGGGCAATGAAATACCTCATCAAAGGAGGCTTAGGTTTATACCCTTAACCTGATCGGGCAAAAAATGAAATACCTCATCAAAGGAGGCCCAGGTTTGTACCCTTATCCTGATTGGGCAGAAAATGAAATACCTCATCAAAGGAGGCCCAGGTTTATACCCTTAACCTGACTGGGCAGAAAATGGAATACCTCATCAAAGGAGGCTCAGGTTTGTACCCTTAACCTGATCGGGCAGAAAATGGACGAAATCCTCGAAAGAAGAGACTGTGATGGAACCTTCGGATTTCCGCACAATGAATCCGATAGGGTTTTTGCAAAAGGAAGGAAATTGGGGTCCCTAAAGCTTGAAAAGGGATTGATTTTGGGCGTCTCATTGCTGAGACTGATTAACTTTTGAAATTGCCTTTTGCTGAAATTGGTGGCTTAACCTCAAGCCGAAATTGGACTGTCTATGGTGGGACAGTGGGGACAGAGGGAAGTGTGCGAATCTGAGAGCCCGTGCGCTCAGATTATACCAAAGAAGGGAAGGAATCTTGAAAACTCCCGTTATCAAGTCCTAAAAAGGGATAACAACTGATGTCAGGATGCACCAAAGATGAACGTCAAGCTCTCGTTTCATGCCAGGATAGCTAGAAAATATTGTCAAAATGTTGAAAATTGTTGTTGATTCAAAATAATTGAAAATGATGCACATTGTTTTGAAAGTATTCCCTCTTTTCTACCTGAAGTATTAACTCCGGCTGGGCTTAACTCCGTAGAATCAAGATTCGAATTCAAATTGCTTGCGATTGACTTTCTTTCAAGGAAGCTATCAATTTCCTTGATATGGACGAAAAAGAAGATATTCTTGATATTGCGAGAGCTATTGGTGAAAGAATATTGATAAAAGAATTTCACAAAATTAAAGAAGATTCTTGATAGATTTGGCAGTCTGATATCCTGGGATTCTTTTCTCATGATGATCTTTCTGCCCTCTCTTTTTAGCAGAGTGGAGCTCTCTTGAATTTTTCGGGAATTACATCATCCTTCATTTTGGAGATGTTCTGACTTTTCTCTCTTTTTTTCTTGGGAAGGGTACATCACAAACTCCTTCATCTTAGAGATGTTCCGATCCTTCTTTTCTCTCAGGGATTATCTTGATAGTTATTGGCTCATTGGTAGGAAATCTCTTGATGATAGTTGGAATTAAATATCTTTTAGGGTTTGTCGGTAGGCTCATCACACTCGCCTTCATCTCGACGGTGATCTGAACTTTCCCTGGAAGGATCCGTCACAAACTCCGTCATCTTGGAGATGATTCAAATCTTCTTTGGCCCCGGGGGTCGACTCGCTTAATTCGCCTTCATCTTGACGACAATTGAGAGATCCCTTTTGCAGATATTTAATTGCAGCTTAGGTGATTGAGGAGATATGGAAATTAAGTGGATTTTTTCTGTATCACCTAGGATATTTCGACTACTTTATTTTTCAAGAATGGTCTTTAAAATTGTGCCATTGACTGCGATCAATATTAATCACTCATGGCTTTGCAACAACATTGAATTCTCTTTGCTGGCCATATCGCGAATTTATTCTTCATCCTTTTGGTTGGCCAATAAAAAGATTTTGAACTTTGAATCCTTTTTCGTGAAAGCATTGCCCTTTCGGAAGTAATGGTGGAGGTATTCTGAAGTAATAATTTTGTGCAATAAAGATTTTTGAAATCAACAAATATTTAATGACAAATTGGCAAAATTTTCTTGAAATCCTTTTGTGAAAGCGAGCATTTGAAGCACAACGCAACACATCCATGACAGAAATTCTCTTCTCCTTTCCCCAAAGGAGAAGATTCAGAAATTAGAATTGGGAATTACTCCTCTCTTTCCTGAAGAGGAGGTGTTTGCAAAATAAACTTTCGAAGAGAAATTAAGCTTTCGTCAAAACTTTCTAACATTAGGCTTCTCTTATGGAAAGGGGGCCGGAATTGGTGAGGTTGGTAAATTGGTCATGAAGGAACAAGTTCATCACACTCTCCCTAAAAAGAGGGTCCTTCATGATGAAATGGCCTAGTCTGAAATTATGGGGCCACAAGGAAGGCAAGTCTCCGTCGAGTCTCTCCCTATAAAAAGGGTTCCTTGTGTGAAATTTGGAATTTTGTTTTGCAAACGGTTCACAAAGACATGAGTCAATTCAAACTCTCCCTGAAAAGGGGCTAAGTGAACGAATTGGTTAGCATGCGAAAAGAGCGAGCTCCCTCAAACTCTCCCTATAAAAAGGGTCTCTCGCAAGAGAAAATGATTGAAATTGGTATTGGATGACCAAAAGGATAAAATTTTGGAAATTGGAATTTTGAAATTTGATATTTGAAATTGGAAATTGGAAATTTGGAAATTTGGAAATTTGGAAATTGATAATTGAAAATTGGAAATTGATTGACCCGAAGGTCGAAATTGTGAATTGGTTTACTGAGAATGACATGGGTTCTATAGGGATTCAGCCTAAGAATGACATTGGTTTAATTGAGAACATCATTGGTTCGATTGAGAACGACATTGGTTCAATTAAGAACAACATTGGTTCACTGGGAACAACATGGGTTCAATAGGGATTCAACCTAAGAACGACATTGGTTCCGCAGAGGTTCGACCTACGAACTATCAATTCTATAGGAATTCAACCTAAGGATCATAGCTCAAGAAGGAATGATTCCAACTTGTGCGCTTTGAATGGACCAGGTGCTAAACTGGGTTTTTGAGGGAAGATTCGAATCGGAATTCAACTCTTCAAGGAAAACTAGATGAATTGGATTTTGAAAGACAATTCGAGTCGGAACTCGGATCTTCTAGACCAACTCGCAGGATAGTTTGAGTAGAAGTTCGAACTTTTAAAGGAAAACCAAGCAAATTGGATTTGAAAGAAAATTCGAGTCGGAACTCTGATTTTCTAGACCAATTCTGAGTTGGATTTGGAAGAAGATTCGAATTAGAACTCGACTCTTCTAGACCAATTCTAGAATCTGGAGGAAAGAAAATTATACGAATTGGATTTGTAAGAAAATTCAAGTCGGAACTTTGATTTTTCTAGACCAATTCTGAATTGGATTTGGAAGAAGATTCGAATCGGAACTCGACTCTTCTAGACCAATTCTAGAATCTGGAAGAAAGAAAATTATACGAATTGGATTTGTAAGAAAATTCAAGTCGGGACTTGGATTTTCTAAACCAATTCTGAATTGGATTTGGAAGAAGATTCGAATCGGAACTCGACTCTTCTAGACCAATTTTAGACATTTAAAGGAAAGAAAAGTTGATAAGTATAATGATGACATTTGGAACTAGTTCAACTAGCACAAGCATCAGATTTTGGAAGAGTACCAGTATGAGCACTCGATTTTGAAAGATTACCAGTACGAGCAGTGGATTTTAAATGGTTACCAGTACAAGCACTGGGTTTTAAATGATTACCAGTACGAGTACTGGGTTTTGAAAGTTTACCAGCACGAACACTGAATTTTGAAAGTTTACCAGCACGAACACTGGATTCTGAAGAATTACTAATTTTGATGAAAAATTTTCAATCTTCGCCCTTACGACAACTTGGGCAACTGTTGGGGCCTCAGAATTTATCCCTTATCCTGAATGGGGAGTTCAATGCAAATTGATGTAGATGAATGCAGATGAATGTGAATGAATGCATGCAAATGCAAATGAATGTAGATGGGTGCACATGTGTGCAAAATGAGAGATTTGTTTGATTCTGCCTTCATACAGAAAGTTTTGAAGCCAATTTTCAAAATAATGCCCCAGTATAACTGGGGAGTGAGAGTTTGGATGAAAGGATAAGTAGTTGATATTTGATGAGAATTCTCTGAGGATAACGAGGTAAAAACTGACAATGAGCTTCTTGGTTGATCAGAGAGACACTTTGAAAAAGGTTACCCCTTATAAGAAGACATTTAAACATTTGCAAATGAGGAATATAAAAGATGACGCCAGGCCATAAGAAAGACTGACAAATTTATTAATGCATTAAAGAAGGAAATAACAAATTGATAGAAGAACTGGGACTACATTGTCCCTTCAAAATGACAAAATGATGAAAGTGACATAGTCTCGACATTGTCAATTTTTAGAAAACTTGCTCAGGATGGTCGACTGGTATCTTCCTCATCTTCAATAAGGATATTCTTGTCGATGCAATCTTGAATGATATTCTTCAGGACGAAACAATTCTCAGTGTCATGTCCCACTGCCCGATGAAATTTGTAAAATTTTCCTTTGAATCTGCCCATGATTGTTGCGGGATCAGCTGCTTTAGGTAAACGGATCATATCTTTCGCGAGCATGTATTCCAAAACACTCTCTAGTGTCTGGTCCAAAGGGGTGAACTTTCGATCCGTACTCCAATCCTTGCGCTTTGGCTTTTCTTGATCTTTCTCTTTATGCTGAGGACTAGATTGAAGAGGCCTATCATTGTTGGAGAACTTTCCTTTTTGGCCCTTGTATCCCTCTGAATAGTGATCATGATTCTTCTTATTGCTTTTGCTATCATTGGCAGAAAGAGTGAAGTGAGCCTTCAGAGATCTTACTATATCTTTCGCGAGCATGTATTCCAAAAAACTTTCAAATATTTGATCCAAAGGGGCCATCTTGCGGTCCTGATTTCGATCATCATGTTGTACCTCTTGCCGAGTGCTTGATTTCTGCTGAGACTTGGCAAAGACAGTCGACTGGTATTCTTTCTCACCCTTAACAAAGAAATTCTTGTCGATATAATCTTGGACGATATTCTTAAAGACGAAACAATGTTCAATATCGTGCCCCGTTGTTTGGTGGAATTTGCAGAAGCGGTCTTTCCATTTTCCTAGGGCGACCAGAGGATTAACAATTCTTGGAAGCTTAACCATTCCTTTGCTCAGCATGTATTCAAGGACCTCTTCGAGGGGCTGATCTAGAGGAGTGAATTCGCGATCGTAACCCCAACCGTCATGCTTTTTCTTCTCTTTCTGTTGACTCAATTTTTCACTCTGCTTTAAAGATTTCTCTTTCTGACTTGTATGATTGCCTTTGTTATTTTTGCAATCACTGTGATTGGCATCAACGAAGAAGATGAGTTTTGTCTTCTTTTCTGAATCTTGATTATTCCTGACGGAGGTGATGTCATCATGAAAATCTTTGTTCCTGAAGACCTTTTTTCCCTTGTCATGAGCTTGCAAATCTTTAATCATCTTGGCCATTTCCTTCAGCTGTATTTGGACTGGATCATCCATTGCTTGATCTTTCGATTTATAGGTTGTCCCTTGTCTATGAGAGGATCTTTGAAGTGCTTGCCAGACTTCATACTCTTCATCAGTGCCAACTACTGATTCTGATTCATCAGATGTATCCTCGTGTTGGATATGTTTCTTGGATAGTTTTAAAACTTTCTTGGCTGACCGGCCTTTTGCCCTCTGCTTGACCTAGATCTTTTCTGTACTAGCTTCAGCTTGTTCTGTCGACATTTTGGTCATCATCTCTTTGAACATAGCATATATCTGGGGATCAACATCATCCTTTGCTTGCTGACCCTGACTTCTAGCTGATCGAGGTGAGTCCATTTCCTCTTCTGAAGCGATCGAGTATGCCACACCTTCGATTGATGAGGTTTTCTTTCCGGATTTTGTATAAACCATCGAGTATCACAAATGTTCTCCTGAACGTTGCTGATGCTCTCTGCAAGGTAGAACTGATGATTAGGCTTTTGAAGGAAATTTGGTTGGAGGAAAATATTCACTGAGAATTTTGGTAGACAATTGAAAGAGTATCCCATTACTAGGGATTGAGTCGCCGCTGGGATTACGACAATTGTGTTGTCATTCCTTTGCAAAATAAACAACTGAGAATATGCCTTGTTACCTAGGCGAGGTCGTCAAACCAAGGTGAAATGTAGAATAAAGGAATTTTATTGAGGGGAAAAACATGATTTTATCAATAATATACTTGACAGAGGGGAGGGGGACAAACAATTTTCCACCACTCTGGATAATCAGATGACACTCGAGGGCCAGGAAAAATAGTAAGATTGACAAAGGAATCCCAGCCATGTCTGGCAGAATGGTATGCTCTTGACCACTAATCTAATGCAAGGTCGAATTCTGGCAGAACCCCTGCTAGTGGACGAATCTCTACGTGCTTCTGCCTCTGAGAGAACTGCCTGACGCACCGCTCTGGATGATAGTATGCGCAGAAAAAGGGGTCAAGTAGCCTGAATCGCTTGCCATATGCATAAGTATATCTAGGAGGTGATTCCTGACGATCAAAGTAGTCCCATACGACTTCTTCCTCCTGAAGGTTGTCGATCAAGAATCGATATCGCGCAACTGGCAGAAGCTTTTTCACCACTGTATCTGAATGAATTGGCTCGGACTGGCACATGCCGGAGGAACCAAGACTGCAAGGCATAGGTGCACCCTTCGACTAGGATCGACTCTTCGAGTGTGAAACGGGTCAACCCTCGGTATAGAAAGGCGAGTGCGGCCATGGCTATCGAGAGGCGGCTGGTCTGTCGACTTCCCCACCTCCTTAAAAGCTGAACTATTCTGATATCCATATAATTTCGTCTATCGGGAAAGAAAGTCAATCCCACCGTGCACAGAACCATCGCATGCTGAATTCTTTCTCGAGCTGTCCTGGACAACGAGCTGACTTTTACGAATATCCCATACTGTCTGTAGATTTCGAGCAGGTCCACATATTCATTTCCATCTTCTTCAATCAAAGGCCAAGACTTGCGTCCCGTCATGCAAGCTAAGGCATCTTTAGGGTCCAGACCCTTGACATTAATCAAAAATTGTTTCTCCAATGGATCTCCAGGCTGACCGGCTGGCTCGGGCAATCCCATGATTTCTGAAAATTCATCCATCAGTATTGTCATCTCGCCCCATGGGAACCAGAAGGTAGAAGTGCTCGGATTCCACCGTTCTGCTAGTGCATGGATCAAGTTGTCGTTGACTGTCTGCTTTCCCACTGCGAACGCCAGTTCTAACCCACAATCGTCCAAATGGTCCGGAAACATACGATAGAAGTTTTTGAGCCATAAATAATACCACCGGGGAAAGAAGGATCCGGTGCTGAGGACTCGATGTTCGGGAAGACTTTGTCGCACCTCGTAGGAGATGTGACCCTCAGGGAAGACTGAATCAAGCTGACTGGATGCCATCAGACTGGAAAACATGGAAAATTGGAATAAGACTTGGGAAAATACAGGAAATTTGAGGAAAATGCAGGCAGGATAAAAATAAAGTAGAAAATTCGAGATCCAGAATACAGGAAAGATGGAAAATCACCTGGAGTTTTGAAGGAAATTAAGGGAAATTTGGAAAATCGTCCAGGGTTTGATGAAATATGAAGAAATAAATGGAAAATGAAGTATTTGGAAAATCGTCCAAGGTTTAAAACATGGACAGTACATGGACATAGATTGGGGGATTTTGAGAAAATCGTCCAGTATTTTAGAAAATTGGGAAAATATGGAAAATAAAAAGGAAATAACACATTCAATCACATTCTGCATAAACAAGTATGCACATACAGCATTCCCTAAAAGCTGACTCTAGATGCACAAATTTTGAAATAGCTGTAGGACCTTAATCCTAACTCTAAGGTTCAGATCATCTGTGTCCAATCATGCTATGCCTATATACTCAAGCCAAGGCTCGATGTACGTGGCATAAAATCAATTCCTCTGGTTCTAGGTTCAAGTTTTCCAACATCCTTGAGCACCTGCCGATATACGTTGGACTATGGCCCTTGGTACGTGGCAGGGGGGTTTTCACCCAAATAGGTGGCCCAGTTGTGAGGCTATGTCCCGAACTATGGTTCTGGAAGAGAGCCCAGCAACGTGAAGACCAGGACAATATAGGTGGGGGTGGTTTTTGAAAACATGAGCACATGCAATCAAATCAGAAGGCTCTAAAACCTAAAGAGATAGAATTTTGAAAAATTTGAAGAAGAAAACATTGTTTTCAATCAAACCTAGATTGAGGAGGGTTGTATTAGACCTAAGTCTATGTGAGCATGAAAATTTCCTCCTCAATATGGTCCTACCAAACCATACCTAGTCTACATGCATTTCATGTCAGCTGGGTTCAAGCCTAGGCTCCTAGGTTCACATGATAGCATAAATTAAAAGCTGACATTCCATGGAATATGATTTTGACAATTTGAACTAAGCAAAGCATTAGATTGATCAGGCGAAGACAGGTCCCATCACGGTCGCCAAACCTGTTATCATCGCAAAATTTTACTTTTGCAAATCAAACTAACCTTTGAAAAAGATTTTGAAAATAACTCGCCTCCGTTTTTAAAATGCGGGATAATTCCGAAGAATGGGACTCGCCCGTCGGTACGAGGTTCGACCGTTCCTGCCACCTTTAACAGGGGTAATCGAACCAAGGATCAATCTTATACTCTGCTCTATTCAACTTGTCTAAACCATATTCTAATTCCTAAATGCACAAAGAATCATGCATGTGCTATGAATTTCTGAAAATGCACATTTGAAAACATGATGTTTGCTTCAAAGATTGGAAAATATTTGGAAAATAAACCCTTTTGAAATCATGAATCATGATTGAGATACTGTATTTGAGAAAGTGAAAATCGATTTCTGAAGTATTCAAGAGATTTTTGTGAAAATTGATTTTGAGAAATATGAAATAACTTTAAAAAAAAACTTGATTTCTTTGAATTCAAACTTTGAAATTGAAAATATAACTTAGAAAATCGAATTTGGAACTTGGGAAATACTTGAAATATCATTGGCAAATCCATATTTTGAGAAAATCGATTTTTGATAAGACTTAGGAAAATTTGAAGAATTTGATTTCTTTGACTTGGAATTTGAATTGGAATTGGCAAATGCATGTAATGAATGAATATGGGTTTGAGGAATTGAGAAATACTTTTTGTATTTGTGAGAAATGCAGTGCATTTTGAAGTTAGCCTAAGAGTGTAGGCTGAATGTGGCTAATGTGAAGATCATAAATCTAGATATCCTTCATATTCTGACTATGGCCATAAATACGAATTCCACCAAGTTTATAAACTTCATAAAAGCTAGTGTATGTGCCATTCATGTAGACCATAGTGAGTTTGAATATGCATGAATCATCATCCATCACACATTAACATTATTTAAAAAAATAAACTATATGCAATGTTGCCTAAGCTAAGCAGGAAATGTAAATTCTAATTCTAAAGTTTAATTTAGTTTACATCACTATTGAAATTTAAATACATGAAAAATAAAGTCTTCAATGTACCTGCAAAACTAGAAAGCTTGGTTAGTGAATATATGTTGGCTTTTCTAGATTTATCCAGCAATATCAGGAAATTGCTGGATTTTGCTAGATATAAGCCTTTTTCATGATTCTCTTAAATAAAAATTGATAAAATATGAAATAAGATTGAATAAATAAGGAAGATAAGATATGAAATTTCGAAATTGGGGTCAAAATGACCAAAATACCCCTAATAACAAGACTATGGCCCTGAAATTAGAGTTTTTAGAAAGATATTTGATAAATGCAAGTTTTGAAATACAAATAAAAATAAATCAAACTAAATATGATGTGACATGATTAAAAATATGAAAATTAGGGTTAGGGAATTCGAAATTGAGGTCAAATGACCAAATTACCCCCGTTAGCAAGACTATGGCCTTGAAATCAGGGTTTTAAGAAATTTTTTTTGGTAAAACTTAGGTTTTATGCACTAAATGAAATCAAATGAACATCAAATTTAACCTAACGTATCCTAATATGATTATGAATATGATTAAACCCTAAAAATATATTCTTATACACGAAAATCCAAGAATATCACAAATTTTGTGACATTTGCAGTGTTTTGGAATTCTTCGGGTACCCTGTTTTACAATTTGCTTAATTCAGCCATCAATAAGATTCCAAAATTCATCAAATTTGGTACCTACACTTGTTATAACCATAATTTTGAATTATAATTCTAAAAATATTTTTTTGACATTAAATTAACCCGAAAATTGCATCAAATCCTAAAAATATGCTATTTTTGACCTAGTTCACCAACCAGTTTCAGAGTTAGACCCGAATCAGGGGTCAATCTTTTGTGAAAATCTATGAAATTTTACAGAGACCAAATAGACAAAAAAACAGAACTTTTCCTATTTACAGATATGAAAAAACCTTTAAAACCAGGGAGATCCCGATCCGACAATACGGGCTTGAATATATTGATTTTAACTTTGGTCCTAACTGATACTTTCAATTGAAAATTCCGGGATAAATATCAGCACTCATTCAAAATATATGATATTTTAATAATGCACATCTGACAGAAAAATAACAATACTCACTTTTTACAGATCATGAATCCGATCTGTGGTTTGGGATTTATAAACAACACAAGTCTGATTAGGGTTTTGGTAAGCCCTAACGAGTTTTAAATTAAAAATCCGAGTCTCTGACAGAGGAAAAATAATAAAAAGTAATAACAAATTCTAAAAATTTCACAATAGATATATCTAATAAACATGAATCCATGGCACTTTACAGATCTAAAATCGGATATAAGATGAGAAAAATATCATCACAGCAAGTTACCCTCTTGATTTTAACAACGATTTGAAAGTTTTAAAAACCCGATTTGATGTCTGATTTTTCTGACAAGGTTCCCGAAGTACAAAAACTCGGATTTTTTTACAGTAGATCAATAACATATGCATGCATCACATATAAAAAAATAAAAAATTAACAACACATATTTTAATCCGAAACAGCATGCTCTTTTCTGTTCTAAACTAAAAAACACACAGAAATCTAAGAAACTTGAGAAAATATGCATTAACTAATTAAAACAATAAAATAAACACTAAAACAGTAAAATAAAATTGATTTCTATGCTGGAAAACGTGTAATAAACATGAATAAGCAAATAAAAAAATAAAATACAGGGAATCCATGGCTGAAATTTGCTTTCATTTTTGAAATCATGGATTTAACCCATTTAACGGGTAAATCTCACGTTTCGTCGGTTAAGAATATGAAAAACATACCTCTCATCGATTCTAATATATTAGAATCTTTGAAATCACCCTCAAACTGAGTTAGATCATTTTCTTGGGTCGATTTTGGGGTTCTTGGATGAAATCCATGGTTAAATCCATGAACACAAGAGTTTCCATGGTGAAATCTATTGAAAAATCATAAAAACTAATAAAATAATAATAAAATAATATTAAATAAACTCACCTTGGGGCTGCAGCTGAAATGGAGGAAGGTGGAGGTGCTGGAGAGGAGAGAGAGTCCACGAAAATTTGAGAGAAAAAGAGCTCTTTTTTGGGCCCCTTTAGGTCCCCTATTTATAGATTTCCAAAACCCATGTAATTAGGACTAATTAATACCTAACTTTGACTTTTTCAAACTCTATCTAAAACCACCAAGGGAGGACGATTTTTTATGGTTTCCTAACCCTAAATGAACTCTAATTAAACTCTAATCAATACCTAATTAAACCCTAAAAAGTCCAAATGTGACACCACCTAGTATGGACCCACATTTGGTTTTTAAAACCTGAATTTAAAGCCTTTAAAAACCAATGGTTTAAAACATAAATAAAATGGATTTTTAAAATTGATTTTGACTCCTCTAAACCCCTAACCTAACTAGGACATTGACTAACCCTAGTCTAACCTTGACTTCTTCAAATGTGGCGCCACCCCGAGCGGGCCCTACTTGAGTTTTTTTCAAAAAGCGATTTTAAAACTTGAAATTGAAGGACTTTTCAAAAGATTTTCAAAAGTAAACTTAAAATTACAATTTTTGAAATGGCATAGGGTTCTAACCGAGTCAGAACTCCTCTGGATATGGTACCAACTGAGTGGGCCCACATCGAGTTTTGAAGAATTTTGAAATAAACACTGAAAATTGCTTTGAAAAGGGGTTAAAATCAGTATTTGAAATTCAAGATCTTTGAAAATAGGGTCTCAAGCGAACTGGAACTCCGAATTAGAGTTCTGAACTTTTAGGATTCTGAGATTTTAGATTTTAGAATTCAAATGGAAGAATTTTTGAAAGATTTTATCAAAAATTGACGAAATAAGTCAAAAACACAGTCAGGGTTAGACTTCTAACTCGATCAGGACTCTGAAATAGAGTCCTGAATTAACTGGACTCTACGAAATGACCTAATTTTTGAAAATAAATGGAAATAAATGAAAATAGAATATAAACAGAGTCCTGACTGGACTAGGACTCTGGGACAGAGTCCTGATCGGACTGAAACTCTAGATTTTTGGTATTTTTCTGAAAAACAAATGAAAGAACTTGTGAAAGCAGTGAAAACAATAATAAATATTGGAATAAAACAGAGTTCTGATTCAACTGAGACTCTGGGGACAGAGTCCTAATTGAACTAGGACTCTCAGATTTTTTTGATTTTCTGAGAAAACAAATGAGAGAATTTTGAAAAACAGTTAAAAACAAGATGAAATCAAAGTTTTGGTTCAGAGTCCTGATTTGATTAGGACTCTGAGAAAGAGTCCTGATTCGATCAGGACTCTAAGAATTTTGGTTTTCTGATAAGCAAATAATGAAATTTAAGCAAAGCTTTTTTAAAACTAGTGAAAATGAAGTGAGAAAATCAATTTTGGATAGAGTCCTACTTCGATCAGGACTCTGGGGTAGAGTCCTGATTTGATCAGGACTCTGAGATAAAACCTCAGAATTTTGAAATTCTTTGATAAAAGTGTAACAAATTTGATAAATGGAAAGATTTTTGAAAGATTTTCTCAAAATTGAAATCAGGATCAGAGTCTTGATCCAACTAGGACTCTCTGAACAGAGTCCTGTTTTGACTAAAACTCTGAGTTTCTGACTCTTTTTGAAAGATTTGATTGAATTAGATAAAATAGCTGTAAAAGATTAGAGTCCCAATCCAATTGAAACTCTAAAGAAGAGTCCTGATCCGATTGGACTCTTGAAGAAGAGTCCTGATCCAACTAGGACTCTAACATTTTGGCCAAAATAGAAGATTTTAAAAGGTTTTCTCCGAAAACAGGTAAAAAGGTAGTGAAAAGTAGAGTTCTGATCCGATTAGACTCTGGAAAAAGAGTCCTGATCCAACTAGGACTCTGAAATTTTTGGAGATTTTTGGCAAGTAAAGGAATCCAGAAGCGACACTACCTAAATGGGTCTCATCTGAGAATTGAAATCAATTAAAATTGAGTTTGAAATGAATCCAGATTGTTTTCTGAGAAAATATTTCGAAATATGAGGTCCTGGGGTTGGAAAATGATAGAATGTTGACTAAAAACCCAGGTTTTGAAATTGATTTTGAAAGAAAGCTTTAAAACTCAAATCTGGATTGAATGTTTTGAAAACAGGAGTGCTGGATCTCGAGAATGAGATGTAATGACATGCAATGCTATGCAATGCGATGAAATGATATGCAAAATGTATGCAGTGATATGCAATTACATATGAAATGGACAAACACTGGATGAGGGTGAAAATTTGGGGTGTTTACAAGTTGCAGTTCACCTTAGCACCCTATCATTCATTCCACACCAGCATCACCTTATAACATCACCTACTGCCTTTCACAAGCATCCCAAAACAGGACAACTTTTGCTTTATTCACTCAACAGCAACCTGCCATGTATCTACAGTTTCCTGTAACACTCCCTACAACCATTTTTTTTTCTCACCTCAGTGCCACTTGTTGCCTAGCACATATCAACACTTGCCATCTTCATCATAGGTGCATTAGTGCACTATGGGAACATGCTACTCTACCTGTTGCTACAACTTCTCATTGTAGTAATACTCCACCTTCCTTTGTATCTCTCCTTTCAGCAGGTTACATTTCCACTTCACTGGTTGGTCCCAATGTGTTGTAGCTTCTTCTTCTTTACATTAACCCAATGGAAGGCTGGAATTTCTTTCATCTCATAAACACGTCTAGGCAAGCATACATATACACCTTCCTACAAGATTTCATATGACCCACAGGGATCACATGCATATTTTCCCATTGGTCTAGGCCTAACATTTAGATATTATGTACGTATTCTTCATTTAGAGCAAGCACAAACATTTGCATTGAAAATACGACATCTTCCATTACCTTTACTTTATGCTAACTCTGTTTTGCAGGAAAGATTATGAAAATATCAAGTTCTTTCCTAGATTAGGATTTTATCATTTCAATTCAAAAGGGTAATAATTAGATATAAATGAGAATTTACATTTCCTGTATTAGATTAGAAAGCATGAGCATGTAAATATCATAAATTATTTGTTCTCATATTGTGAACACCCCAAATTTTTCAAAATCTTTTAAATATTCCCTTCTTGCCCCTAAATTCATTTTTTGAGCAAATGAGTCATTTTTAAATCTGAATTCCAGTTCATTTCTCTAGTTTTTATTGAAATTAAATTTATTTCATATGTTTAAATTGATTTTGGATCTGGATCTATTGTCCAGATCCAAATTTGAGTCTCCTTGTTCAAAATTTTAGATTAAAATTGTAGAAAATACCAAAAATAGCCTTTAAATAGCTCGGACAGTCCATTCGACATCCGTTTGGATCCATCACATTGTATTTCTCGATTCGAGTGTCAAAACTCGAACATTTTCTCAAAACTTGGGTCAAAAACCCCCTTTTCTGAAGAAATTTTCTCGGAAGGGATTAAAATTCTCAGAAAAATACTTTTGTAAATATTCCTTAGAAAAATACAAAAATTTAGCGATTAAAACTTTGTTTTAAAACCTTAGTTTTCTACTACAAAAAAAAATGGAAAAGCAATATGAAAATAAAAAAAATTAAGGAAAAGCAAATAGTTTTTTAAAACCTGAAAATAGAATTTTTGCCAAAAACCTCCTTTTAAACAATTTTTTAAGAAAAGTTCTGAAAAGGAGCCCCCCCCTGGGAATTTTAGAAAATCTCCAACAGCTTCTTCTCGCGCACTTGCCTTCTCCCACCACTGTCGTTGATCTTCAAACAAACTTCTCATTTTCTACCATACATCGACAACTGAACATTTCTCGAACCATCGTCTTCTTTAAAAAGGAAGCATACAGACAAAGCAAGGGGTCGTCTTCTACCCCTACATATTCTCCTCTCCATCGGCATCCAACATCGCTCCTCCATCCAAGTCCATCATTCTCGATCACCTCTCCTTCCTCCTTTAGAATTCTTTCAATATCAGCTGCTACCATCGACCCCTCTTCACGGTGCCTCTTCTGCAGGTAAGTAACTATCATCTTCTTCTTTTCCTTTTTCTTTTGCAAATATATCTGTTATCCTTAGTATTTCAATCTTTCAATTTCTTTCGTTTTCTTTATCTCTTTTCTTCAATTATAAAGCCAAATGGGTGGAATCGACCTGCATATAGCCGGATCGACCCACCCATGGCAAGATCAATGGACCCATCGTATTCCTACATTTTTTTTTTCTTTCCTTCTTTCTCTTTCTTTCCCCTCTTCCCTCATTCTTGCATTTCTTTAGTTTTCTGTTCTCATCTGTTTTGAAATTTCATTCCTACAAATGTGATTTTCTGTTCGTTCTCTCGAGCATTAGAAATACTTAGCAATAATATACTGATTTTCATTTTGAATCTCGCATTCCCTGTATTGTAACATTCATTTATAATTCATGTTTTCTGTTATTCGGATTATGTTTCCATGATTCAGCAGTTCCTGCATTTCATCAAGTCATCCTTTTGTTGTAATAAAACTCTTGTTCTATTTTGATCGTATATGATAACCTTTTAGATGTTTTTGATTCATTTTTTTTATTTTTTGTTCCAAACATTTTAACTGTATTTTAATGACCGATCGGTCATGGCATCCGAGGGTCCTCCCAATTCATTTCGTCTGGGCTATCATCAGGCCCTATATCACTAATGTTTTATTACCTGTACCTGTTTCCAACTGCATCGTCATTATTTTTTTTTTTTTACATAGCTCAGCGCCTGTAATTTCCTACTTCTCAGGTTTTAAATCTCTGATTTATATCTCATCTTCCACCCAATTGAGCCATTCAATTGAGCTCAAAGCTTCGAGTAATGCCATGTAGCCCTTGCATTAAAGATGCAGAGTTCACCCAATTTTTGGATAGGTTCCAGCCTGATCTGCAACTGAGTCATACCTACTACAGGGGATAACCTCCCCAGTTGCTTCACGATTTTTTATTCTCTCGGCAATCACCCGGTAGACCAACCTGTTTGTCTTCTCGTTTGACCTGGTTTTGATAGAACCATGGGCTCTGCCACTGCTAGCAGTCGTATGAATCCCACCAGTTCTTTCTATCTTGAATACACTCTTTATAATATTGCCTACATGGCAATTGGCAATCGAGTTACATAGAGTTCCATTAATACCAATTAAACAGAATACTATGGTACAGAGGAATCTGAGCAATTCATTTCCATCTGCTATTAATCTCAAATGTTACATCGTGGGCTTGTTTGCTTTTGCTTTCACTGAATCTCTATAGTATTTGAACTTGTTGAGGGTCTTTTGAGTATTGTGAACCTTGAGAATTCTGTTATATCGTGTAAATTGAGCTTTCTTTTTTTTAACCAATTTGATTGGAATATGATATCCATTATGTTTCTGTTAGAATCCTCTTCAGATGCTATCGGCTAAAAAAAAAGGGAAACAGAAAAATACAAAGGAAAAATCCTAAAATTTCTTTTATGTCTTTATTAGCATTTGTAATTCAATTGCAGGTAATTTTTTTACAGCAACAGCTGCTGATGACATTCCTTTTAAACCTTGTTTTTTCTCATTTCCTTGAATGAATTTACACTGTGCCATATACTTACATTGTTCTGCAAGTCATACTATTCGTCTCATCCACTTGCATCCACACACAGCGAAATTAATCATCTATCCAGCACATTTCCTTTTACCTCATCTGTACTAATCCCCTATCTTATTGTCATTACCACAAGCCTATCAGTTGTTGCTTTTCTTTTTTCTTTTTTCCTGGAAGCCTGAAGTTCATAGACATCGGCCTGAAAGAAGGTAAGTTTTGAGAGGGTTTTCCAAAGGACGTTGGGATTTAAGAGTCATGGAAGTCTAAGTTTAAGTTGTGTTTAGCAAACAGATATTTCAGCAGCTCAATTTGATGACCAAGTTAGAGGGGAAAATTCCAGTTCATCCCCTTTTGCCCAAACTGGTGGAGAAGTGATGCTGT
This sequence comes from Nuphar pumila, assembly GCF_984573655.1. Lineage (NCBI taxonomy): Eukaryota > Viridiplantae > Streptophyta > Magnoliopsida > Nymphaeales > Nymphaeaceae > Nuphar > Nuphar pumila. The sequence continues at coordinate 33,235,949 of NC_143257.1, forward strand.
GTTCACTCTTCTATTTTCTTTAAAATATTTATGTTAACATTTTCAAGACCAAGCATTTGCAAGATGCAACGATCAGGTACTGCTGAGAGTTGAGTACAAGAGGGTTGCCTTGGAATAAAGCATTATATTTTCACCATTGCCCGTAGATCGCATGCCCGTGTCTGATCTGGAATGCCACAAAATGATGTGGTGGCTGTTTCAACCTGTAGTCGCTGGATTGAAGATGATTGGCCCATGTGCATACCATTATCAGGATGTGTGCGATATGTCAAGTCTGGTATAGGAGAGATTGACCACAGGTAAGTATTCTGATCATTCTGTAAAGAGAAATTTTTTTTTTATAGTCTACAGTTGTAGATAACTTACCTCCCCTTTGTTGGTGCAATTTCAATGTTAACTGCAAATTTGTCCCAACCATTTGCCCCTTATGCACACCCTTATCCCTCCACGTTTCCCAACCTATAAATCAGAACACTCCCTCACATACACTGCCCTCTCCCATCTACAAGTTGCAAAACCATTACACATGTTTGCAGTTCCATCGACTGCAGCGCGTGATTTTCACCTTCCAGCCACCATATATTTCCTGTCAACACACCCTCCCTGTTGTAATATACAGCAGGCAATTGCTTCATCCTACAATCATCAATATCTTCCCTGCTACATATCACCCACCTCACTTGCTGCATTATGTTCATCTCTGCACCTGTCATCACCACCAGCAAATAATCCATATCATTATACTACAGTATTGTCACACTTTCCCATATAGGCATAGCTTCTGTATACTCCTCATTGGCTTGCTACCCATTATATTCCAACCTTCCTACCATTGCCATCCACGACATCACCTTCACTACTTGTGACAGCACCTACTTGTTGACACACAAAAGCATCTACTTGCTAAAGCACATGGTAGCAGCTGCACTTCACCTTCCAACATTCACTTTGTCACAGCACCTTATGCTGTCCTATCCCCAGCCACACTATGCAACTCCATTCACCCTTCACAGCATCAATCAACTTCCAGCTGTCCACACTAACACCATGTCACAACAATGTTCACCTTGCCACCATTACTCACAGTAACATAACTGTAAATATAGCAATATGTATGCCTATTGCCATCCATTAGTCATTGTGCCCACTGATTTCACAATAACAGTGCTTCAGCCATTGTCACATAAGCAGCTATTTACAACATCATACCACTTCACTATACATATACCCTATGCATCTTAATATCAAACTTTATATTAGGTGCCAACACAATCACCCACATTTCAGCACATTTGCTACAGCCCCTCACTACATCTCCTATCTCACTAGCTATTGTATATGCCCTATACATATATATACATATATACATGTATATATATATATATATATATATATATATATATATATGGATATACATATATATATACATGTATACATATGAATGTATATAGGTACATATGTCATTTTCCATTTTTCCATCATGTACATCTTGATATATGAACACTTTACCATTGACACCCATATGATATGTGTAACTTTCTTCTCTTTTCATACTAATCGAGTGTTTTGCAGGAAATATGTGAAATATATCATCATTAGGAGTTATAAATTCAATTTTGGTGTGTTGTAATAGTTAGATCTTAAATGAAAATTTATATTTCCTGCTTTAGGTAGAATGAATGAGCATTGTAAATATCATGAATTGTTTGTTTTCATGCATTTTTCCTTTGTTTCTCAAAATTCCCACAATGGTGAAACACGAATGGCACGTACACCATTTCGTAAGAGGTAAGTTAATTCTAAGTGGACGATTTACATCAACGGCCATAGTCGGGGTGTAAACAAGACTTAGTATTCTTATCTTTTATGAAATAACACTGGATCCACACTGGATCCTCTTTCAAAAATCATCATATTCTTCAAATATCTTACCTTTTATCAGAGTTTACTTAGAATTAATTCAATATATATACCAATGGCCATAGTCAGGGTATATTGAGAGTTAATTCCATTCTAAACTCTATAAAAACACAAAAATGTGTTTCATTCTTCACTAGAATTTTAATATAGATTACTATATAAAACATTCAATGACCATAGTCAAGGATGTATTATATTTTCAATCTTATTTTAATTCATTTAAAGAATGAAATAGCTTTTCAAATTCCAATTTCAAAATTATTCAAATTCATTCATCATATAGGATAGAATTGTATCATATTTTCAAAACTTCCTTTTTCAAAAACTCCAAGTGATGTTAATATCTTCTTCAATCTATCTTCGATCCTTATCAAATCCAATTCATCCTTTTCATTTTCAAAATTCAATTTCATTTTCAATCTCAAAGTTCAATTTAACTTTGAGATTTCAAAGTCATTTTATTCAAATTCAAATCAAATTTCAAAGTTCAAATTGACTTTGAAATTCCAAATTCATTTTATATTCACATTTTCAATCAAAATCAAAGTTCAAATTAACTTTGAAATTCTTGATTCATTTTCAGAATTTAACTACAAATCCATTTTAGGATCTAGGATTCAACACTCATGTTAGATCTTAGACTCCAGATCCAATTCCTCCTCAGGATCCAGACTCCGATTTCACTTTGGATCTTAGACTTCTGGTCCAAATTCCATCTTAGGGTCTAGAACCCAACTCTACATTGGATCTCTGATTTCAAATCCAAATCCATCTTAGGATCCAGAGCCCAACTCTGCATTGGATCTCAGACTTCAGATCCAAATTTATCTTAGGATCCAGACTCAAACTTCACTTTGGATCTCAGACTTCAGATCCAAATCCACTCTAGGATCCAGAACCCAATTCTATTATGGATCTCAGATTTCAGATCCAATTTCATCTTAGGATCCAGGATCTAATTCTACTTTGGATCTCAAATTTCAGATCTAATTCCATATTAGGATCCAGAGTCCAACTCTATTTTCATATCCAAAAACTATCTTGGATTCAAAACCTTGAATCCAATTCCATTCCAAAAATTCCAGATTCAAATCCCATCTTGAATCCCATCTTTTAAATCAACTTCTAAAAACCAATTCCATTTCATTCTAGATTTCAGATCAATTTCCCATCCTAAATTCAAAATTCAACTTTGAATTATATTCAGAATCCAAACCTTGGATTCGGATCCCAACTTTTAAATCAATTTCATTTCTCAATTCCTTTAGATTTCCCACATTTCCTTCTAAATTCAAAACTTCAAAGTTAAAATTCAATCCCATTCCAAATATTCATCCGAGTTCAAACTTCTAAATTCAAAGTCCATTTATGACTTTGAAAATTTCCTTCATTCTCTTTTTATTTCAAGACTTCAAGATCAACTTCCAAATTCCAGATTTATTTTCCCAAGCTCCTGATTATTCTAAAAACTTGGAACTTTAATCTTAAGTTCTAAGTTAGAAAATATTTCTTCACTTTATCGGATTCACTTGGGATTTCTTCAAAACACTTTTCAAAAAGAGCATACATCTTAGCATTTGCACAAGCATGATTCATTGTGCATTTTAGACTTAGGATAAATACTTAGATAAAATCTTTGCAAAGCAAAAGGCATAAAATTCGACCCTTGGTTCGATTACCCCTGGTAAAGGCGCCAGGAACGGTCGAACCTCGTACCGACGAGCGGATCCCGTCTCCCAGTTTTCCCGTAAATATTTCAAAAACGGAGGCGAGTTATTTCAAATATTTTTAAAATTAAGGTCAAGTGAGACCCGCAAAAGAGTTCCTCTTCTCTTCTCTTCTTTCTTTTCTCTTCTCTCTTTCTTTCCGTTCTTTTATCTTTTCTCCCTTCAAAAAGGAGGATAATACGAGGTTGGAAAGGAAAAGAGAAGGAAGAGAGAGAACATTACGAGAGGAAAAATTTTGCGATGATCACACATATCATTTTTCTTCTTTTTCCAAAATCTCACAAATAGGAACACGAATGGCACATGCACCATTCTAATAGGAGGTGATTAATCCTAAGTTGATGATTTGCATCAATGGCCATAGTCAGGATGTAAACAAAACTTAGGATTTTCATCTTTTATGGAATAACACTGGATCCACACTGGATCCTTTTAAAAATTTATCATATTTTCTTTAAATATTTTCCTCTTTTATCAAGGTTTAATTTAAAATTAATTCAATATATATACCAATGGCCATAGTCAGGGTATATTGAGAGTTAATTTCACTTTAAACTCTATAAAAGCACCAAAAATGTATTTTATTCTTCACTTGAATTTAAATATAAATTATTATATAATACATTCAATGACCATAGTCAAGGATGTATTATATTTTCAATCTTGTTTTAATTCATTTAAAGAATAGAATAACTTTTCAAAAACCCAATTTCAAGATTCTTTAAATTCATTTCATCATTTAGGATAGAATTACATCATATTTTCAAAATTCTTTTTCATAAATCCAAGTGATTTCCTTCATATATCTTCTTCACTTCTCAAATCAATTTTTCTCTTGTAAATTCAAATATCATTTTCAGATTCTAACTTTAAATTTGAAGTCCAATTTGACTTTGAATATCCAAAATTCAAATTATAATTCAAATCAAATTTCAAGGTTTAGTTTAACTTTGAAATTTCTGATTCATCTTCTGATTCCCAATTCAAAATTCAAAGTCCAATTTGACTTTAAAATTCATTTGTATGCTCAAAATTCAATTTTCAAATCAAATTCCGAATTCATTATCAAGATTCAAATTCAATTCAATATCTCAAAATTCCATTTTCAAAGAAAACCTCTGATTCATCTTATGATTTCAAATTCAAAATCAAGTTTATTTTCTTATCTTCAAAATCCGAGCTTTGAGATTGATTCCAAATTCAAGTCTTTTTCTAAGTTTTAAATTTAATCTAGGATTTCAAAATCCAGATCCATCTTCAAAAGTCCCATTTGGACTTTCAGAATCCAAATCCAAAGTTAGATTTTAAATCCCAACTTGGATCCAGATTTCCAAGTATAAATCTTCACCTTTTTGGATCTCAGACTTCAGATCCAAATTCCATTTTAGGATCCAGAACCCAGATTCACTTTGGATCTCAGACTTCAGATCCAAAATCCATCTTAGGGTCCAGAGTCCAACTCTATCTTGGATCTCAGATTTCAGATCCTAAATCCATTTTAAAATCCAAAATCCATTTTAGGATCCAGAATCCAATCCCATTCCTAATTTTAGATTTCAAATCCAATTCCATTTTCGGATCTCATCTGAACTTCCTAAATCCACTTCTATTTCTAAATATCATTTGGATTTCTCAAAACCATCATGATTTCAAATTTTAGATTCAAATTTCATTACAAGTTTTATCTCTTCTCCTAAATCTAAGTTCAAAGTCTATTTTCTGACTTTGGAGTTTCTTTCTTTTTCCCTTTTTATCTCATCTTCAAACCATTCTTTCCCAATTCAAAAGATCTATTTTCCCAACTCTGATCATTTCAAAGACTTATAACTTCTCTAATCTATCTCAAGTTCTAAGTTAGATTCTACCATTTAAAAACCATTTCTTCACTCCATTATCAAGCACTTGGAGATTTTTTTTTCAAATCATTTTTCCAAAAAGAGCATACATCCCTGCACTGCACAAGCATTATTCTTTATGCATTTAGACTTAGAATAAATTCTTAGATAATATTTAGGCAAAGCAAAAGGCATAGATTTGATCCTTGGTTTGATTACCCCTGGTAAAGGCGCCAGGAACGGTCGAACCTCGTACCGACGAGCGAATCCCGTCTCTCCATTTTTCCCGCAAATATTTCAAAATGGAGGCGAGTTAAATTTCTAAATATTTTTCAAATTAAGGTCAAGTGAAACCCCGCAAAAGAAATCATCTCTCTTCTCTTTCTTTTCTTTTCTCTTCTCTCTTCTTTTTCTGTCTTTTATTTTTCTCCCTTCAAAAAGGAGGAAAATAGGGGTTAGAAAAGGAAAAGAGAAGGAAGAGAGAGAAACCACAAGAGAGGAAAAATTTTGCGATGATCACACCTAGTGATGCTACTGAAGTGGTGACTCTTTAGTATTGTCGTTAGAGTGGTGACTCTCTAACGATGTTGTTAGGGTGGTGACTCTCTGGCGATGCCATTGGGGTGGAGATTCCCTAGTGATGCTACTGAAGTGGTGAATCTTCAGTATTGTCGTTAGAGTGGTGACTCTCTAATGATGTCGTCAAGGTGGTGACTCTTTCACGATGCCATTAGGGTGGTGATTCCCTAGTGATGCTACTGAAGTGGTGATTCTTCAGTATTGCCGTTAGGGTGGTGACTCTCTGACGATGTCATTAGGGTGGTGATTCCCTAGTGATGCTACTGAAGTGATGATTCTTCAATATTGTCGTCTGGGTGGTGATTCTCTGATGATGCCATTAGGGTGGTGATTCTCTAGTGATGCTACTGAAGTGGTGACTCTTCAGTATTGCCATTAGAGTGGTGACTCTCCAATGATGCCATCAGGGTAGTGATTCTCTAACAATGTCATTAGGGTGGTGATTCCCTAGTGATGCTACTGAAGTGGTGACTCTTTAATATTGTTGTTAGAGTGGTGACTCTCTAACGATGTTGTCAGGGTGGTGATTCTCTGACGATGCCATTAGGGTACTGATTTCCTAGTGATGTGTAAACACCCCAAATTTTCACTCACCTTCCTAATATATCCCTTAATCATCATATTTCAGTTCTCTGGAACCAATGAAGGGCAAAATGGTCATCTTCCAAGATTGAACCTTGCAGAAAGTCCTAAATTCCATTCTCGAGTCTCAAAACTTCTCTATTTAGACTCAGAGACATCTTCAAACTGCAAATTTTCAAAATCTCATGCTTAACCAAAATCAGAATTTTCAAATTCAAGTTCAGAGTGGCAACTTTGTAGGACATGTCTTTTGCATAGCATTGCATGAGCATTTCATATCATTTCACTGCACAACATGTCATTTTGAGATCCGGAGCTCCTGATTTTCAAAATTGACAATCCAGATTTGATTTCTAAACCTTTTAAAATTGATTTTAAAACCCTGGGTTTTCAAAATTATCAAATTTTCCCATTTTACCCCCAAGACCCCGGACTATGAAAAAGTTTTCTCAAGAAAACAATCTGGGTGATTTTAATATTTCAAAAATTTCGCCAGTTGGAAAGAGGGGACACAATTTCAAAGCGCATAAAACCTTATTTCAAACTTTTACCAAAAGGCTCCCAATTTCCTTGCTTCTTTCAAAATTTTGCCCTAAAAAACCAATTTTTCCAAGTTTCAAAATCAAACCACAATCCACTTCGTGCTTTCTAAACTGGTCTATTATTGTGAAAATTCCAAGATATCTCATTTGGCTCTTATTTCGAATAAAGCACGTGGGACCCGCCTCGAGGTAGTGTCACACTCAAATTCCCAAAATTTTCCCTTATTTCCAAAATAGTGCCCATTCGAAAGTAGCACCGATTTATAAAACCTTGCTTTTAACTCAGTAAAATAATTAGTGGGCCCACGTAGGTGGCACCCCACTAAGACTCTTTGCCAAAAGAAAGAATTTTTTTTTATTTGAGGTGGCACTACCAAAACAAAATCCATTTTTTTTTCTTACTCATTTTTTATTTTTTATTTTTTATTACTTTTCAGCCCCCAAAGGGAGCCACCGTGAAACCCTACCAAGATTTTCGTTCTTTACCTAAGTTTTTTTAAAAATGTACATCTGGAGAAAAGGAGCCGCCCTCCCCCTTTCAAATGGCGACAATTTTGAAATTTTTCAAAAGTCAGTTTTTAAAGCTTATCAAAAATCTTTCGCAAAGGAGCCCGAGCTTTGGGCTGAAAGGGCGGAATAGTTTTAGAAAGGGGGGCTTAGGCCACCCGAAAGGAGGGTTTTTAATTTTCCCTTAACTCTTCAGCGCCGCCAACTTGCGATTCCAGCTCTCCTTCTCCATTTAGCATCCACTTTCCTCTATTCCCATCAGAGAAAAGGGGACTTTGTTCTTCCTCCTGCGCCCGGTTGAACCTTCAAGAGGCCTCCGATGTGAAGATATCCCTCATCTCCTTCCTTCCAGCAGGAGCAGCACCGACAGTTCCTTCTTCCTTCTATCGGCTGGTGTCCCATTTTGAACCTGCTTTCATTATCTCCAGCAGTAGAAGGACCCACGAGCCCAGCTTTTCTTACCTCTCTTCCTTCCCAAGCATCATTCTTTAACGGATCGATCAAAGACAGTCAGGAAGAACGTAATCCTCCTTTTCCCTGTAGATCTGATCCAACATTGAAAGGGGTATTTCCAGCAGTCAACTAATGGTAAGTTATTCCTCTCCTTTCCTTCGCTGTTTTCCCTTTCTTATTTCCTTCCTTGTCTTCCCCATCTTCCCTTCTCTGGTTCTTGTCGATTTCAGTGAAAGCTCCCTCTGTAACGTCAAACTGCTGGAATAGCAGCTCCGATTTACAGAAGCTACAGCATAAGAGTGATCACACTCTAACATTTGATTGTCTGTCTGCGTTTAGCCGTGGTTTTGACATACACTTGTTTACCTGGTTTGTTATCTGGCTATGTTCTCTGATCGGAGAAACAGAGGTCGACTCATACCTCTTTCAACGGCTGATTATTACCAACGGTATCACTTTCCATTGGTAATCGGCCCAAGCTTATAATGATTTATGTAAAGGGAATATTTCGATGGGGGTGATTTACTGGTAGAATCACCTAAGTTCATTTGTTTTTTTTTTTTTGTGTGTTACACCTTCGTTAGTCATTTTTTGCCTTTTTTTTATTGCATGCCACTTCATTTTTTTTATTTTCATAGGATCATATCAACTGTCACGCTATCCCATGTAAGAACAACTTAAGTTACATCCAAAGCTTAGCTATTTTGTAATGGCGCTGCAACATTCTTGGGCAATGTTCACAGCCTTTGTTGTGGCATCCGACCCCTTTTCGCTTGGTAGAAAATTTTGTCATCAAGATATTAGCACCCAGTAAATCTCTTGAAGACATATTGTATTAACAAGTGCTTGTTATACCTGATGTTGATTAGATAAGGGCAGATATTCACTGCTGTCTCTGAATGATTCAGACATGATAGATTCTATCCCCTACAAGGTTTCAATTTTCCAATTTTTGTAATGTTTAAATTGATTGGCATGGGCCCTCTGGTCCGTTGCCTGCATGCTCATTCATATTCCCAATGGTCATTAACCCTGTCAAGGTGATGTTAGAAATGTACATGACCTGTATGATTCCTCTCTATCCTTCCTCACCCTCAAATCTGTGGTTTGATGGTACTATTCATCAGTATATCTCAATAGCCTCCCTGCCGATATTCAAAACCTGTATGCCATTAACCATGTTCTCAATAGCCATTGTATATGACACTGGTGACTGAAGTACACCAGATGGGGGTTTCCTGTTCTTTTCAGTGCTTTGGGCTATGTTGGAGAAGCCGAAAAGGTGAGTTTCAGAAGCTCAGCTCAACTCTTAATTTTTTTTCTCTTCTTGTGTTGTCTATGTTGTAGTGTTGAACTTCTCTATGCTTTATTGGAAAAGATCGTAGCTGCTATCATTCATGTTATTGGTACTTAGCAAAAGGGGGTGTTGATGGTTTTATGAGCTGTCATTTTTCCTATTATTGTCCTGAATGTCATGGGCTGTGCCTTTTGCTTGTTACTGCATTCACCACAGGGATGGAATTCGTTGTATCATGATTCATAAGTGAAGTGACTGCTGCTCTAATCCACCAGTATCACTTGAACTGATTGCATTTAGGTAGCACATATAGAAAATCATTGAAGTTTATCCTTAGTATATTCACATGATTACATTCTAGTCTATCATTAGGCAAGACATCTATATGTTATATATACAGGTGTGATCACTTCTCCCGTTCTCAATTATCAGGATATATAGGTGCATTTTCTGTGCATTGTTTCTCATGTGGATATCATTTTAGGCATTTATGTAGATGTAATTTCCATGTTTAGTTCAATGAAGATGTTTTCATATATAGACTTCATTTAGTGCAATTTTAGTTATTTAGGCCCACATATGTATAACCTCCCTTTAGTTTTAGCATGACTTCTGGATACTTCCCTTTCCACTCCTGATCATAAACTTTTCTTTAAGCTTTCCACTCTAATGTATGTCAAATCACCTGTGTCTTGTCATTTACATCGGACTTTCAATCTTCGTTCTGTATATTGCATTTCTCGTCTTAAGTCTCATTTGCAGGAAAATCTGGAGGATGCTGACTATTTTAATTTTATACTTCTTTTAGTCATTTTGCTTTGTGTCAGAGATGTAATAATTCAATTTGAAATAATATTTACTTTTAATGCTTAGCTTAGGATGCATCTCATATAGTTTGATTCCTGCAATATCCTGATTCTGTGATGCATATATTTCAATTTTCAAAATTCACCGTGGATGAACATGAATGGCACGTGCACTAACTCTTAGGGAGTTGATGAACTTGGTGGAATCCATATTTATGGCCCTAGTCGAAATATGGACGAGACCCAGATCCATCATCTTTCTACTAGGCACATTGGGCCTACACTCTTAGGCTATCTTAAAAATGCACATCATATTTCTAAATTTTCAAAATATTGTGAATTAACTCAAGTAAACTCTGAACATATTCATGGCCACAGTCAGAATATGTGAAGGATTTACTTTGACTTAATCCATATTTTTCCAACAACTTTTTCAGAAATCTTTTCAAAGTGCATTCATTCATTCAAATCATCTGCATCATCTGTTTTTCTCATGATTTTCTCAAGTAATTTTCACTTCATGGAAATCAATTTCTCAAGAAACTGTGATGATATTCGGAGTTGGATTTTCCAAATCAAAGTTTTCCTGTGACTTTCCTTGAAAATATTATTTTCTTAAGATGCTTTCAAAAGGAATTTCTCATCTTTCTCAAGGATCAAAGTTGATTTTCAGATATTTCAAAGACAAGATTCTCAGGAATTCAATTTCCTAAGTTTTGAATTTCCTTCTCCAATGAGTTTTCCTACAAAATTTCCTATCATTTTCTTAAGAAAATTCTCAAAGTTTGAGTTTTCCCGACAAATGCTTTCCTTTTCAAAATGTTCATCTTTTCTCAAGAATTCCTTCCATTTTCTCGAGATTCTCACTTCTTCAAGATTTTCCAAATCTTTATAAACTTTCCCGAGGTTCCAAATCTTCTTCGTCTGAGTTTCTTGAGAGATTGATTTCCATCTTTTCTTGAGAAATGCTTTTCCACTCTAAAATGTTTTCTAAGCATACATCATATTTTTCCAATTTGCATTTTTCAAAAATCTCATAGCACATGCCTGAATTCTCTGTGCATTTAGGATAGAACACGATTTCGGTAATTTCACTAAGTCAAGCACAATTTTGGTCCTTGGTTCGATTACCCCTATTAAAGGCGGCAGGAACGGTCGAACCTCGTACCGACAGGTCGAGCCCATCCCATGGATTTTCTCGCAATTTTCAAAACGGAGGCGAGTATTTCAAAACATTTTCCAAAATCCGGTCAAGTTTGAATCGCGGAAGCGTTTCCCTCTTTCTCTTCCGCAAGAAAGGGGAAGACGGAAAAAATTTTGCGACGATAACAGGTTTGGCGACCGTGATGGGACACTGTCCTTGTCTGACCTAAACTGTGCTTGACTTAGTTCAATTATCGAAATTATGTTCACAAAATGTCAGCTCTTTTACTTCTGATATCATGTGAACCTAGGAGCCTAGATTCTGACCTAGCTGACATTGATTGCATATAGACATGCATGGTTTGGTAGGACCAGATTGAGGAGATATTTTCATGCTCACATAGACTTAGGTCTAAATACAACTCTCCTCAATTTAGGATATGAATGCAAACAATGTATGCTTCTTCAAGGATTTTTCAAAATCTATCTCTCTAGGTCTTAGAGCCCTCTATTTCTTGCATGTGATCATTTTTCAAAACCTCAATTACCTATCATTACCCGGTCTTCACGTTGCTGGGCTCTCTTCCAGAACCCTAGTTCGGGACAGAGCCTCGCAACTGGGCCAACTATTTGGGTTAACACCCCCCTACCATGTACCGCGGGCCACAGTCCGAAGTATATCGGTAGGCGCTCAAGGATGTTGGAAAACTTTACCTTAGAACCGGAGTTGAAATTCTATGCCACGTACCTCGGATTTCGATTCGGGTATATCGGCATAACTGGATTGGACAAAGATGATCTGAACCTAGAGTTAGGATTAAGGTCCTACAGCTGTTTTTCAAAATGATGCATCTAGAGTCAGCCTTTGAGGGAGTGCTGTATGTGCATAAATGTTTGTGCAGGATGTGATTGTATGTTACTTTTACTTCCCTCATATTTTCCCAAAAATATTTTTCCAAATATCCATATTCTCATCTTGTCCTTTTATTTTCTCAAACCCTGGATGACTTTCTCAAAAATCCAATTTCTTTCAAAACTCTAGGTGATTTTCCATTCTACCTTTCTACTGGATCTCAAATTTCTAGCTGCATTTTATATCCTGCCTGCAAAATACTTTCAAAATTTCTCACATTTTCCTAAGTCTCATTCTGAGTCTTCCTCTGTTTTCAGTTCAATGGCATCCAGTCAAGTCGATCCTATCTTTCTTGAAGGTCACATCTTCTACGAGGTGCGACAAGGTCGTCCTGAACATCGAGCCCTCAGCACCGAAACTTTCGTTCCCCGGTGGTACTATTCCTGGCTAAAAAGCTTTTCCCGAATGTTCTCGGATCATTTGAGCGAGTGCGGATTAGAACTGACATCAGCAGTCGGAAAGCAGACCATCAATGGCAACCTGATCCATGCAATGGCGGAGCGATGGAATCCTCAGACATGTACATTCTGGTTCCTGTGGAGAGAAATGACCGTTTTAATGGATGAATTTTCAGAAATCATGGGGTTACCGGAACCAGCCGGTCAACCAGGCGATCCATTAGAACATGAATTCCTTATCAATGTCAAGGGCTTGGACCCCCGAGATTTATTAGCTCGTATGACAGGCCGCCGATCCTGGCCCCTGATCCAGTTGGAGGGAAATGAATATGTTGACTTACTCGAGTTGTACCACCAGTATCGGACCTTCATTGAAGTCAGTTCATTATCAAGGACAGCTAGAGAACGGATTCAGAATGCAATAGTCCTATGCACTGTAGGATTGGCCCTCTTCCCAGACGGGCAAAACTACATGGACATCAGAATAATCCATCTTATGAGAAGATAGGGAAGTCGACAAACCAACCCTCTTTCCATAGCCATGGCAGCACTCACCTTCCTATATCGTGGCCTGACTCGATTCTCACTTGGAGAATCCATCTTAGTTGAAGGATGCATTTACGCGCTTCAATCCTGGTTCTTCCAGCATGTTCCAGCCCAAGCAAGCTCTTTCAGATACAATGGTCAAGAACTCCTTCCAGTGGCGCAGTACCAAACCATGATCAACAACATTCAAGAAGATGACATAGTTTGGGACTATTTTGATCGGCAATTATCCCCTCTCAGATATACATACGCTTATGGCAAGCGGTTCAAGTTGCTGGGACCATTCTTCTGCACCTACTACCAACCAGAGAGATGTGTTCGGCAGTTCTCTCAGAGGCAGCAGTACGTCGAAGCCCGACTGTTATCAGGATCTATGGCAGAGTTCGATCTCACCTCCGCACAATGGTCCGGGGCATATCATTCTGCCCGCTACAGTTGGGATTCCTTTGTATCTCTTAAAATCTTTCCTGGTCCTAGAGTGTCTGCCGACTATCGTGAATGGTGGCAAGTTGTCTGTCCTCCACCTCTTTGTCAAGATCAAAAAAATCATATTTTTCTAATTTCAATAAAATCCTCTCTCTTTCTATTGTGGTTTGATGACCTCGCCTAGGTAACAAGGCACATTTTCGTTGTTTATTTCTCTTGCAAAAAAAGAATGGCAACACAATTGTCGTGATTACCCGCGACGACTCAGTCCCTAGTAATGGGATATCTTTTTCAAATTGTCTACCATGTTTTCAGCAAATATTTCTTCCAAAAGCCAATTCCTTCAGAATCTAATCAGGTCTTTGTCCTGCAGAGAGCATCCATAACATTTGATGGTTCAGACAAGATCAGGCAAAAAAACAACGGCATCTTAGTACTCGTCAGCCTCAGAAGAAGAGATGGGCTCCCCCCGGTCCGAGAGGAGTCAAGAGCAGCAGCAAGAAGACGATGGCATAGACCCTCAAATGTATGCCATGTTCAGAAAAATGATGAATAAAATGATCAATGAGCAGCCCGGGACCAGCTCAAAAAGGAATCCCTTCAGAGAGAAATTCCATAGTCACAGGGATAAGAAGGCTTCTAAAAAGCAAGTTCAGCCTGAAGAGATCTGAGACGGAACAGACTCATATGAAGATACAGATGAAGAATATGAAGTGCCTCCGGTATTTCAGAAGCGAGGCCGAGAACAGAGAAAAAGCCACAAATCAAAGAGCCGAGATAAAGAAGAACCTTTGCAAGCGCAGTTTAGGGAAATGGCTCGAGTTGTTAAGGATCTCCAAGCCCGCGACAAGGGCAGGAAAGTCTTCACCAGCGAAGACTTCTACGACGGCTTAGAAGGGGATGATGATCTAGAAAATCTTCCCCGTAAATTTATCAAGTTCGACGGTTCTGGCGACCCAAAAGCGCATCTCGCCACTTTCTTTGCTGAATGCTCGAGGTTCAAAAGGGATAACTGAGCATTGTTTCTATGCTTCCCCCGCAGCTTGGAAGGAGTTGCAGCTAAGTGGTATGCTGAGCATATCAACCCCATCGAGCTCAAGGAGTTCGATAAAGTTATAAATCTCTTCATTGAACGCTTCTTGTTCAACACAGAAGCGCTGCCTACATTAAGCCATCTCTGCAATTTAAGGCAGAATGAGAATGAAAAGGCGCGGGACTTTATTCATAGATGGAGGTCAACCTGTAACAAAATGAGAGATCCTATCTCGAAAAGACACGCCCTGTCCCTAATCCTCAACAATTTTTCGCAGCCGTTAAGAGGATTGATCTCCACAGCACCGTCCCGGACCTTCATTGAATTAACTGAGCGAGCAGAATGGCTCGAGCTGAGCGTAGAGAATGGAGTCTATGAAGGCTTCACCTTTTCTAAAAGTAACCCCCAGGGTGAGCAGAGGAAAAAAACTCACTTCACTTATTCTGCCAACAACAACAACAAAGGCCAAAATCGATACAAAGGGCAGAAGAAAGATTACTGCTACGGCACAGGCAGTTCAAACAACAAGGATCAGAAAGCAAAGCCTGCCCCTCAATATAGCAAGCCTCCTCAGCAGGATCAAGGGCCGAAACTGCGTGAGAAGACCAAACATGAAGGATGGAGTTACGATAGAAAGTTCACTTCTCTTGACCAATCACTCGAGGATGTGCTCGAGTATATGTTATCAAAAGAGATGGTCAAGTTGCCCAGATTGGCTGATCCCCCTGTGCCTATGGGGAAGTGGAAAGATTAGTTTTGCAAGTTCCACAGGACGGTGGGACACAACATTGAAAACTGCTTTGTTCTCAAAAACATTGTACAAGATCTCATTGAAAAAAATCTTTTAGTGGAAGGAGAAGAAGAAGAGAAAATGGATATTCTCAATCAACCCTTTCCTCCACACACCACAGCAGTAGTGTCGGCACAACCATTCTTACCGCATGAGCACATCAAGCTGTGTTCTGCACAAGATCTACAAGTTCAACATCAGGTGTCAGTGCTACGACAGACAACTCCAGCTTCTAAGAAGATGAACCTAATATCAGCATTTGGCAAGATGAAAGTCTCTGAAGCACCTATAAAGTCAGACCCCAAGTTGAAGGGAATTCCTGACTTCCTCAATCAAATCATCAAACCCAGGCCAGAAAGTTCAAGTCAGAAACCTCTGACTGCTCTCTCCAATGTTTTCATTCTTGACTTGGCCAAGAGTTCCCGCAAGCACCGACAAGTACTGGATGATCTGCTCAGAAAGATCAAAGTCAAACCCAGTACCACTCCTGAAGATATGGCACAAATTGTGAACTCTGCCATGACCAATGCACCAATCACCTTCTCGGATGAGGACCTTCCAAAACCTCATTCATTTCACAATAATGCTTTGTACATTATCGTTTGAGTCAGACTAATGACAGTACCGCATGTGCTGGTCGATGGAGGCAGTAGCCTCAATATATCTCCCGAAACGACCGCAAAGGTGCTATGCATTAAGAAAGAAGAATACATTCCAGATCCTATTACCATCTATGGGTTTGACAACCATGGTCAAACGGCAAAAGGGAAGATATTTCTGAAGGTATTCATCAACTATTTGGTGCACTCCGTCCTTTTTCATGTGGTCAATGTGCCACCCACCTATAATTTGCTGCTCGGAAGGACGTGGATTCATAATGCAAATGCAGTGCCTTCCACCTTGCATCAATGTGTAAAATGGTCCAAAGGTGGAATGATTACAACCGTGCTCGGAGAGGACTCAGAAGAAAGACTCTCGCAGCCCATGATTCCTCAGCCATCATTCAATGCAGATATTCCCAGCATCAAGGAAAGTGAAGAGATCAATCTCAGAGAGAATCGAGAAATACTTCAGGCATCATCAGAACCATCTCTACACACGGTAGCCATGACCCGATGGAGAGGTCCTCAATTTTTCAAGGTTGGAGGCCGAATCAACTACAATGCCATTAAAGATCACCCGTTGTTTCCTCAATTCATGAAGGCAAGAAAGGGATTTGATTTGCTCCTGAAACATGGTTATCAACCCTTTAAGGGACTCGGCAAAAACGAGGATGGCCGCATCCAGCCAGTGATCCAGAAGCATCGTCCCCACAGAGCAGGACTGGGGTTCTCCAGCGGAAGCTCGCCAAATAAGATGGTTTTTGTCAATGGGGCACATTGAAGACCATTTGTTATTTCTTTCTATTCTTTCCAAAATAAATGTCTCATTTTATCAAATGTCTTTGATCAATTCAAAATCAATAAAATTCCAAGTTTCTTTGTCTATCGGGATGCCATCTATCTCCTTTCCGTCTGTCTCTTTATTTTATAATTTTAATGCCATTTTATGCATAAGTTCTCTTTAAATGATTGCTTGTCCCACGGTGAGCAATTTTATCTAAACCAAATTTCTTATCCAAAATTTTAGAATGACTTCTCGGACAATCAAAAAACTCGTTCTCAATCCCAAGGCTTTTCAGAAGTCGGTGGCAATTCACAGAGTCAAGGCAAGCACCGAAGATGGCAAGAGTGCAAAGCAGTCTGATGATTATGCAGAATATGATCAATCTCTTCAGGAATTACCAGAATTCGCCTCAATTCAGAAGCAAGATGAACCATCTCCTCTAATACAAGATCCGACTGAAGATGTCAATATCGGTTCAGAGGAAGATCCCAAAATTCTCTAGATCGGAACCAGTCTGAGTCCGGAAGAAAAGAAAAGGCTCATTAAATTTCTCAAGCAACATGAGGAAGTGTTCACATGGACATATGAAGACATGTCGGGCTTAGACCCGAAACTAGTCGAACACCGTCTTGTTCTGAAGCCAGATGCTAAACCAGTTAAGCAGAAGCTGAGAAAAATGGATCCAAGAATAGAACAGCAGGTCAAAGAAGGACTCGAAGATTTGCTCAAAGCAGGGTTTATTCGAGCTATTGACTACCCAGATTGGTTAGCTAATATCGTCGTTGTCCCAAAGAAAAGTGGCAAAGTCAGGATTTGTATAGACTTTTAAGACCTCAACAAGGCAACTCTGAAGGATGACTATCCACTGCCAAGCATTAATCTTCTGATTGACAGCACGGCAGGACATGCCATGTTCTCCTTCATGGATGGATATTCCGGCTACAATCAGATTAAGTTAGCCACCCGCGATCAATCAAAAACTTCCTTCACTACGCCTTGGGGCACTTTCTGTTATACAGTCATGCCTTTTGGATTCAAGAACGCAGGAGCGTACCAAAGAGCAATGGTCGTTATCTTTCACGATCAGATGCGCAAAATCATGGATGCGTATGTTGACGATATCCTCGTGAAATCTAAAGAGGGAGAAGATCACCTCGAAGCACTTGATCAAGTCTTTAAGCGACTCATCCTTTATAAGTTAAGGCTTAACCCGCAAAATTGTGTATTTGGAGTCGAATCAGGCAAATTGTTGGGTTTTCTGGTCAGCAAAAAAGGAATTGAAATCGACCCAGCCAAAGCAAAGGCTATCATTGATATGCCACCCCCGAAGAACCTCAAAGAATTGCGTAGCCTTCAAGGATGTATGCAATCAATCCGGCGATTTATCTCCAACTTGGCGATGAGATGTGAGCCCTTCAACCACTTACTCAGAAAAGAAGTTAAGTTCGAATGGGGAGCCAGAATGTCAGCAATCGTTCGATCGAATCAAGAAGTATCTTCTCAATCCTCCAATCCTGAAGCTGCCAGAATTGGGAAAACCTCTTCTGTTATACATCTCAGTCAATCAAGTCGCATGCGGCGGGTTCTTGGCGCAATACAAAGAAGGCAGCTCGATAGAGCATGCCATTTATTATATAAGTAAGACTTTCATAGATTATGAAAAGAGATATTCCCAAATAGAGAAGACCTGCCTAGCTCTGGTGTGGATGTGTCAGAAGCTAAGACACTACCTGCTAGCATCGGAAGTCAAAATCTTGTCCAAGCTCAATCCTCTCAAATATATCTTGGAGCAACCTTTTCTCAGCGGATGAGTCGCAAAATGGCAAGTCTTACTGATGCAGTACGACTTAGAATACGTTTCGCAGCAATCAATTAAAGGACAAGCAATTGCAGATCAATTGGCAGATTTTTCTCTAGCAGAAGAGGTGAAAGCCGAAGATGACTTCCCTGATAAGCAAATTTGCAATATCCAGCAACATCCAATCTGGAATTTATTTTTCGATGGTTCTAAGAACATGGCCGGAATAGGCATTGGAATCTTGTTAATCACTCCTGAGAAAGGGATGATTCCATTTTCTCTCAAATTAGACTTTCAATGCACTCACAACATGGCTGAGTATGAAGCCCTGATTCAAGGTCTAAAGATTCTACTAGACTTCAATGTTAAGAGAGTGCATGCCTACGACGACTCATTACTTGTTGTCAATCAAGTTCGAGCCGAATGGAAAGTCAAAGATCAGAAGCTATTTCCCTATCAGAAAATTGTTTCAGCTCTTGTCAACAAGTTTGAAGAATTCCAGTTATTCCATATCAAGAGAGATTTTAATCAAGTGGCCGATAGCCTAGCCAGTTTAGGCTCCATTATGGCATTCAGAAATGGAGAATCTTGTCGCTCTTTTGAAATTGGCCGACTTGACCAACCTGCTTTCCTTCCAACAGAACAAGTAAACCAAGCTGAGCAAAGGAAGAAACCTTGGTATTACAATATCAAAACTTTCATAGAAACTGGCGAACTTCCTCCAGAACTCTCAAAGAAAGAACAACGAGCAATCCAGCGTATGTCTACTCGATACTTTATTTTGGCCAATGTCCTCTATCGTCGAGGATTCAGTTCAGAATATTCCAGATGCTTAGACGAAGATGAAGCTAAAGAGGTTGTGCGAGAAGCACACGAAGGCATTTATGGTGGCCACATCGGCTACCAAACCCTTGTCAAGCAAATCATCAGAGCAGGTTATTACTGGAAGACTATGCAACAAGACTGCTATCATTATGTGAAGAAGTGTGTGCAATGTCAAATACATGCACCTTCTATTCATGCTCCTGCAACATATCTGCAATCTGTTGTCTCTCCATGGCCGTTCTCTATGTGGGCCTTCGATGTCGTAGGTCCCATCACTCCTTCAGCTTCAAATGGCCATAAATACTTCTTTGCCGCAACAGAATATTTCACCAAGTGGGTAGAAGCTATCACTCTTCGCACAGTAAAAGGCCGACACGTGGTCTCTTTTATTCATAAGAGCATCCTTTGCCGTTTCGGCATCCCGCATGACATTGTATCTGATAATGGCAGTCATTTTAAGAATGAAAGAATGAAGACATTCTGCTCAAAGTTCAAGATTTATCATCATTTTTCCGCTCCATATTATCCCCAAGGGAATAGTCAGGCGGAGGCCACCAATAAGATTTTAATTCGTATCTTGGAGCGAACTGTGGAAACAGGCCGTGACTGGCATGAGAAGATCCACGATGCACTATGGGCCTACCGGACCACCATTCGCACCCCAACGAATGCTACTCCATCAGAATTGGTATATGGAACAAAAGTAATATTGTCGCTACATGTTCAAAAGCCCGCTTTGAAATTTGCATCACTTCTGCAATTACCTCTGGACCAATACCAGCAGCAGCGACTGGTACAGCTAGACTTACTCGATGAGAGAAGGCTAAAAGCAGCAGAACATGCTCAATCCTATCGCCAGAGAGTAGCCAGGCAATACGCAAAGTCAGTCATCGAAAGAAGATTCAAAGTCAATGAGTTAGTGCTTCGATCCACAACTTATCTCAAGCACCATCCTGGCGGTAAATGGTCGCCAAATTGGGAAGGTCCATATGTCGTCAAAGAAGCATTACCCCGCAACTCATATCGGCTCATCAATGCCGATGGGGTAGAATTGCCAGATCCCATTAATGCTCGACACTTGAAAAAGTTCTATACTTGAAGCCTCTATTCTTTTTTTGTAATCTTTCTATTTTCTTTAAATAATAATCAAACTTTCTTTCCCAATTGCACTGGGGCATTTTTAAAATTTTGTTCTGTATGCAGGCAGAATAAACGAATTCCTCATTTCACGCACTTGTGCATTCATGTGCATCAATGCACATTCATTTGCATCCAAATGCATTAACATCAATTCGGTCAGTATTGGGATTTCAACAAACAAGTCCCATCACAATTCCTAATGATTTCAAATTAAAAGGTAATCACCAGTACTGAACCAAAACCCGACGCTCGAACTGGTATTATTTCAAAATCCAGTGTTCAAACTGGTACACTTTCAAAATCCCAACTTTTTGGAAAACCGAGTTCCGACTCGAGATCTATTTATTCATTCGAGCTCAGATTCGAGCTCTTCATTTTCTTTTGTTGATCCGGGTTCCGACTCGTGATCTCTGTATTTTATTTGATCTCTGACTCAAACTCATTATTCTCCTTTGTAAATCCAAGTCATTTCAATCATCAGGGTCTGTCAATTGCTCGAATTTGATATTTTGCTTTCCAAATTCCAATTTAAATCTTTGAATCATGCAATTTCTCAAATTTCGACCTTCGTGTCACTCAATTTCCAATTTTTGACCTTTGGGTCAATCAATTTCCAATTTTCAACCTTCAGGTCAATCAATTTCCAATTTTCGACCTTCGGGTCAATCAATTTCCAATTTTCGACCTTCAGGTCACCCAAATTCCAAATTTCGACCTTTGGGTCACTCAATCTCCAAATTTTGACCTTCGAGTCACACAATTTCGACCTTTCGGTCAACCAATTCTCAATTTCGACCGTCAGGTCATCCAATTTCGACCTTCGGGTCATTCAATTTCAAACAACCAATTTTCTGAATTTCCAATTTCGACCTTTGGGTCAATCAATCTCAATATCCAATTTCAATCATTTTCTCTTGCGAGAGACCCTTTTAGGGAGAGTTTGAGGGAGCTCATTCTTTTCGCATGCTATCCAATTCGTTCACTTAGCCCCTTTTCAGGGAGAGTTTGAAGCGACTCGCGTCTTTGTGAACCGTTTGCAAAACAATTTCCAATTTCACACGAGGAACCCTTTTCAAGGGAGAGGCTCGACAGAGACTCGTTTTTCTTGTGACCCCCCAATTTCATAATAGGCCATTTTCGTCATGAAGGACCCTCTTGGCAGAGAGAGTGTGATGGACTCGTTCCTTTCATGACCCAATTTTCAGACCTCACTATTATCGGCCCCCTTTCCATAAGAGAAGCCTAATATTAGGGAGCTTTGACGAAAGCTCAATTTCTCTTCGAAAGTTCATTTTGTAAACACCACCTCTTCAGGGAAGAGAGGAGTATTTCCCATTTCCCATTCAGGTAAGGGCTAAGTCTGAGTCTCTTTTTGGGGAAAAAGAGAGGAGAATTTTCGTCACGGATGTGTTGAGCCGGACTTCAAATAGTCACTTTCACCAAGGATTTTGAGAAAATTTTGTCAATCTGTCAATCAAATTATTTGTTGATTTCAGAATCTTTATTGCACTAATCTCTATCTTAATTTACCTACAGCATTACTTCCAAAAGAGTGAAGTTTTTGCGAAAAGAGATTCAAAACTCAAATTCTTTCTATTGGCCAACCAAAAGGATGAAGGATAAATCCTCGATATGGCCAACAAAGAAGATTCAATGTTATTGCAAAGTCATAAATGATTGATATTGATCGCAGTCAATGACACATCTTTAAAGACCATTCTTGTAAAAACAAGGCAGTGGAAATATCCTGAGCGCTAGAAAAAGAGAGCATTTACCCAAGCCCTGTCTCCTCAAGCTGCAATTAAATATCCGCAAAAGGGATCTCTCACCTGTCATCAAGATGAAGGCGAATTAGGCGAGTAGACCCCTGGGGCCAAAGAAGATTTGAAACATCTCCAAGATGATGGAGTTTGTGACGGATCCTTCTAGGGAAAGTCCAAAGCACTGTCGAGATGAAGGCAGATGCGATGAACCTCCCGACAATCCCCAAAAGATATTTAATTTCAGCTATCATCCAAAGACTTACCAACCCATGAGCCAATATCGTCAAAGAAGGATCGAAACATCTCCAAGTTGAAGGAGTTTGTGACATACCTTCCCAAAAGAGAGAAAGAGAGGAAAAAGAAAGAGAGAAAAAATCAGAATATCTCCAAAATGAAGGGAAATGTAGCCAAAAATCCAAAAGAGCCCAAAAGAGTGCAAAAAGATTATCATGAGAGAAGCTCCCAGGATATCAAACTGCCAAATTTATCAAGAATCTTCTTTAAATTGGTGAAATTCTATTATCAATATTTTTCATCAACTGCTTTCATAATTTCAAATTCTCTTTCTTGTTCATATCAAGGAAATTGATAGCTTCCTTGAAAAAGGTCAATTGCAAGCAATTTGGATTTCAAATCTCAATCCTACGAAGTCAATCTCGTTCGTAGGTAATGCTTCAGGTAGAAAAAGAAAGAATATTTTGCAACAATCCATATCATTTTTCAAATGCTTTGCATCAACAACAAAATTCTTAACATTTTGACAATATTTTCTAGTTATCCTGACGTGAAGTGAGAGCTTGATGTCCGTTTTTGATCCATCCTGACACCAATTTTAAATCCCTCCTAAGGACCTGATTCCTTGCCTTCTTTGAGAGCATGAATTCTCAGATTTGCACACTTCCCGGTATCCCCACTGTCCCACCATAGACAGTCCCATTTCGGTTCGAGGTCGAACCACCAATCATTTCTCGCAAAAGGCAATTTCAAAAGCTATTTAGCCTCAGCAATGAGGCGCCCAAAATCAATCCCTTTTCAAGCTTTAGGAACCCCATTTTCCTTCCTTTTGCAAAACCCCTGTCGGATTTATTGTGCAAAATCTGAAGGTTCCATCATGGTCTCTTCCTTCGAGGATTCCATTCATTTTTCGCCCGATCAGGATAAGGGTACAAACCTGAGCCTCATTCAAAGAGATATTCCATTTTCCGCCCGATCAGGATAAGGGTACAAACCTGAGCCTCAATCAAAGAGGTATTTCATCTTCCGACCAATCAGGTTAAGGGTACAAACCTGAGTCTCATTTTATGAGATATTCCATTCCCCAATCAGGTCAAGGGTCAAACCTGAGCTTTGTTCCATACGAGGTATTTCTGTCTCATCCAGGTTAAGGGCATAAACCTGAATTTCACTCTCACAGAGTGAGTCTTTTCTCTTCATTCTCCATTTCATATCTACCATCTTCCTCGGGCTAATATCTCCACACCCAGTCAGATCCTTCTAGCTGGGGCATTTTTCTATAGCCCAAATTTGGTGTGTTTTTCTTTGCCACTAAGCTCGGCCACAAGCCGGCTTAGTAGCAAAGAGGGGCATCTGTAAACACCCCAAATTTTCACTCACCTTCCTAATATATCCCTCAATCATCATATTTCAGTTCTCCGGAACCAATGAAGGGAAAAATGGTCATCTTCCAAGATTGCACCTTGCAGAAAGTCCTAAATTCCATTCTCGAGTCTCAAAACTTCTCTATTTAGACTCAGAGACATCTTCAAACTGCAAATTTTCAAAATCTCATGCTTAACCAAAATCAGAATTTTCAAATTCAAGTTCAGAGTGACAACTTTGTAGGACATGTCTTTTGCATAGCATTGCATGAGCATTTCAAATCATTTCACTGCACAGCATGTCATTTTGAGATCCGGAGCTCCTGATTTTCAAAATTGACAATCCAGATTTGATTTTTAAACCTTTTAAAATTGATTTTAAAACCCTGGGTTTTCAAAATTATCAAATTTTCCCATTTTACCCTCAGGACCCCGGACTATGAAAAAATTTTCTCAAGAAAACAATCTGGGTGATTTTAATATTTCAAAAATTTCGCCAGTTGGAAAGAGGGGACACAATTTCAAAGCACATAAAACCTTATTTCAAACTTTTACCAAAAGGCTCCGAATTTCCTTGCTTCTTTCAAAATTTTGCCTTGAAAAACCAATTTTTCCAAGTTTCAAAATCAAACCACAATCCACTTCATGCTTTCTAAACTAGCCTATTATTGTGAAAATTCCAAGATATCTCATTTGACTCTTATTTCAAATAAAGGACGTGGGACCCGCCTCGAGGTGGTGTCACACTCAAATTCCCAAAATTTTCCCTTATTTCCAAAATAGTGCCCATTCGAAAGTAGCACCGATTTATAAAACCTTGCTTTTAACTCAGTAAAATAATTAGTGGGCCCACGTAGGTGGCACTCCACTAAGACTCTTTGCCAAAAGAAAGAATTTTTTTTTATTTGAGGTGGCACTACCAAAACAAAATCCATTTTTTTTCTTACTCATTTTTTATTTTTTATTTTTTATTACTTTTCAGCCCCCAAAGGGAGCCACCGTGAAATCCTACCAAGATTTTCGTTCTTTACCTAAGTTTTTTTTAAATGTACATCTGGAGAAAAGGAGCCGCCCTCCCCCTTTCAAATGGCGACAATTTTGAAATTTTTCAAAAGTCAGTTTTTAAAGCTTATCAAAAATCTTTCGCAAAGGAGCCCGAGCTTTGGGCTGAAAGGGCGGAATAGTTTTAAAAAGGGGGGCTTAGGCCACCCGAAAGGAGGGTTTTTAATTTTCCCTTAACTCTTCAGCGCCCCCAACCTGCGTTTCCGGCTCTCCTCCTCCATTTAGCATCCACTTTCCTCTATTCCCATCAGAGAAAAGGGGACTTTGTTCTTTCTCCTGCGCCCTGTTGAACCTTCAAGAGGCCTCCGATGTGAAGATATCCCTCATCTCCTTCCTTCCAGCAGGAGCAGCACCGACAGTTCCTTCTTCCCTCTATCGGCTGGTGTCCCATTTTGAACCTGCTTTCATTATCTCCAGCAGCAGAAGGACCCACGAGCCCAACTTTTCTTACCTCTCTTCCTTCCCAAGCATCATTCTTCAACGGATCGATCAAAGACAGTCAGGAAGAACGTGATCCTCCTTTTCCCTGTAGATCTGATCCTACATTGAAAGGGGTATTTCCAGCAGTCAACTAACGGTAAGTTATTCCTCTCCTTTCCTTCGCTGTTTTCCCTTTCTTATTTCCTTCCTTGTCTTCCCCATCTTCCCTTCTCTGGTTCTTGTCGATTTCAGTGAAAGCTCCCTCTGTAACGTCAAACTGCTGGAATAGCAGCTCCGATTTACTGAAGCTACAGCATAAGAGTGATCACACTCTAACATTTGATTGTCTGTCTGCGTTTAGCCGTGGTTTTGACATACACTTGTTTACCTGGTTTGTTATCTGGCTATGTTCTCTGATCGGAGAAACAGAGGTCGACTCATACCTCTTTCTTCGGCTGATTATTACCAACGGTATCACTTTCCATTGGTAATCGGCCCAAGCTTATAATGATTTATGTAAAGGGAATATTTGGATGGGGGTGATTTACTGGTAGAATCACCTAAGTTCATTTGTTTTTTTTTTTGTGTGTGTTACACCTTCGTTAGTCATTTTTTGCCTTTTTTTTATTGCATGCCACTTCATTTTTTTATTTTCATAGGATCATATCAACTGTCACGCTATCCCATGTAAGAACAGCTCAAGTTACATCCAAAGCTTAGCTATTTTGTAATGGTGCTGCATCATTCTTGGGCAATGTTCACAGCCTTTATTGTGGCATCCGACCCCTTTTCGCTCGGTGGAAAATTTTGTCATCAGGATATTAGCACCCAGTAAATCTCTTGAAGACATATTGTATTAACAAGTGCTTGTTATACCTGATGTTGATTAGATAAGGACAGATATTCACTGCTGTCTCTGAATGATTCAGACATGATAGATTCTATCCCCTACAAGGTTTCAATTTTCCAATTCTTGTAATGTTTAAATTGATTGGTATGGTCCCTCTGGTCCGTTGCCTGCATGCTCATTCATATTTCCAATGGTCATTAACCCTGTCAAGGTGATGTTAGAAATGTACATGACCTGTATGATTCCTCTCTGTGCTTCCTCACCCTCAAATCTGTGGTTTGATGGTACTGTTCATTAGTATATTTCAATAGCCTCCCTGCCGATATTCAAAACCTGTATGCCATTAACCATGTTCTCAATAGCCATTGTATATGACACTGGTGACTGAAGTACACCAGATGGGGGTTTCCTGTTCTTTTCAGTGCTTTGGGCTATGTTGGAGAAGCCGAAAAGGGGAGTTTCAGAAGCTCAGCTCAACTCTTAAATTTTTTTGTTCTCTTCTTGTGCTGTCTATGCTGTAGTGTTGAACTTCTCTATGCTTTATTGGAAAAGATCGTAGCTGCTATCATTCACGTTATTGGTACTTAGCAAAAGGGGGTGTTGATGGTTTTATCAGCTGTCATTTTTCCTATTATTGTCCTGAATGTCATGGGCTGTGCCTTTTGCTTGTTACTGCATTCACCGCAGGGATGGAATCTGTTGTATCATGATTCATAAGTGAAGTGACTGCTGCTCTAATCCACCAGTATCACTTAAACTGATTGCATTTAGGTAGCATATATAGAAAATCATTGAAGTTTATCCTTACTATATTCACATGATTACATTCTAGTCTATCATTAGGCAAGACATCTATATGTTATATATACAGGTGTGATCACTTCTCCTGTTCTCAATTATCAGGATATATAGGTGCATTTTCTGTGCATTGTTTCTCATGTGGATATCATTTTAGGCATTTATGTAGATGTAATTTCCATGTTTAGTTCAATGAAGATGTTTTCATATATAGACTTCATTCAGTGCAATTTTAGTTATTTAGGCCCACATATGTATAACCTCCCTTTAGTTTTAGCATGACTTCTGGATACTTCCCTTTCCACTCCTGATCATAAACTTTTCTTTAAGCTTTCCACTCTAATGTATGTCAAATCACCTGTGTCTTGTCATTTACATCGGACTTTCAATCTTCGTTCTAAGTTTGGAGGATGCTGACTATTTTAATTTTATACTTCTTTTAGTCATTTTGCTTTATGTCAGAGATGTAATAATTCAATTTGAAATAATATTTACTTTTAATGCTTAGCTTAGGATGCATCTCATATAGTTTGATTCCTGCAATATCCTGATTCTGTGATGCATATATTTCAATTTTCAAAATTCACCGTGGATGAACATGAATGGCACGTGCACTAACTCTTAGGGAGTTGATGAACTTGGTGGAATCCATATTTATGGCCCTAGTCGAAATATGGACGAGACCCAGATCCATCATCTTTCTACTAGTCACATTGGGCCTACACTCTTAGGCTATCTTAAAAATGCACATCATATTTCTAAATTTTCAAAATATTGTGAATTAACTCAAGTAAACTCTGAACATATTCATGGCCACAGTCAGAATATGTGAAGGATTTACTTTGGCTTAATCCATATTTTTCCAACAAATTTTTCAAAAATCTTTTCAAAGTGCATTCATTCATTCAAATCATCTGCATCATCTGTTTTTCTCATGATTTTCTCAAGTAATTTTCACTTCATGGAAATCGATTTCTCAAGAAACTGTGATGATATTCGGAGTTGGATTTTCCAAATCAAAGTTTTCCTGTGATTTTCCTAGAAAATATTATTTTCTTAAGATGCTTTCAAAAGGAATTTCTCATCTTTCTCAAGGATCAAAGTTGATTTTTAGATATTTCAAAGACAAAATTCTCAGGAATTCAATTTCCTAAGTTTTGAATTTCCTTCTCCAATGAGTTTTCCTACAAAATTTTCTATCATTTTCTTAAGAAAATTCTCAAAGTCTGAGTTTTCCCGACAAACGCTTTCCTTTTCAAAATGTTCATCTTTTCTCAAGAATTCCTTCCATTTTCTCGAGATTCTCACTTCTTCAAGATTTTCCAAATCTTTATAAACTTTTTCGAGGTTCCAAATCTTCTTCGTCTGAGTTTTCTGAGAGATTGATTTCCATCTTTTCCTGAGAAATGCTTTTCCACTCTAAAATGTTTTCTAAGCATACATCATATTTTTCCAATTTGCATTTTCCAAAAATCTCATAGCACATGCCTGAATTCTCTGTGCATTTAGGATAGAACACGATTTCGGTAATTTCACTAAGTCAAGCACAATTTTGGTCCTTGGTTCGATTACCCCTGGTAAAGGCGGCAGGAACGGTCGAACCTCGTACCGACAGGTCGAGCCCATCCCATGGATTTTCACGCAATTTTCAAAATGGAGGCGAGTATTTCAAAACATTTTCCAAAATCCAGTCAAGTTTGAATCGCGGAAGCGTTTCCCTCTTTCTCTTCCGCAAGAAAGGGGAAGACGGGAAAAATTTTGCGACGATAACATGATGCTACTGAAGTGGTAATTCTTCAGTAATGCCGTTAGAGTGGTGATTCTTCAGCGATGCCATTAGAGTGGTGATTCTGTAATGATGTTGCTGAGGTGGTGACTCTCTAGCAATGCCGCTAGGGTGGTGACTCCCCAGCGATGCCGCTAGGGTGGTGATTCCCTAACAATATCATTAGAGTGATAATTCTTAAATGAAGGTTGTTGAAGTGATGATTCTTCAACGATGTCATTTGAATAATGATTCTCTTGTGATGATGTCAGAGTGGTGATTCTCCGGATAGCATGTTAGAGTGGTGATTCTCTAACGTTGGTCGTCTAAAATGGTGATTTTCTGACGACAGCGGCCCTATGTGGTGTCGCTTGAGATGTTGCGTAATTAGATTTGTATTGTGGCACTGTTTGATTTATGCATCATGTACTCAAAACCTTGAAAGATTGTTGTGGCTATTGCTTAGCGAACATGATTGTGAAACCTATTAATTTATTATTACTATATCTTTTTGTCTCGATAGATGACTTGGAAGGCCAGATGCAACGATATCATGGGTACTGTGAACAACCTTGCGGAGGTTGTGCAACAGCAAGTGGTTGCAATGCAACAGATGGGCGCAAATCTTCAGCAGGTCACCCATGATAGGCAGAACGTAGGTACGATCACCTATAAATGCTTTATGGAAATGAATCCTCTTGCTTTTAAGGGTAAGACGGACCCTGAAGCTGTCGAGTCATGGATACACGATATAGAACATATTTTTTGTATTCTGGATATCCCAGAGGAGCAGAAAGTGAACTTCGACCCCTATTAATTGAAGGACCACGCTGAGAAGTGGTGGGAAACAATCTCTATGATTAAATTTCAAAATGGGAATGTTACGTGGGATGAATTTGTAGAGGTTTTTAACTCTGCATAATTTCCTAAGCATAAATGAAGCAAGATTTTTTGGACCTGCAATAGGGGATGACTACCATGTTTGTTTATATCACTAAGTTTCGTTGTCTGGAGCGATATTGCCCGAACGTATACATCTTGGAAAATGATCGAGCAATGAAGTTTGCTCGTGGGTTAAAGCCAACTCTGAAAACCAAAGTGTTTACTAGCGGACCAAAAACACTCGATGAGGCCATCGAGGTAGCAACACTGCTGGCAGAAGACCAGATCGAGAAGCAGAAGAATCAATGGAATGAAGCTGGATCAAAAACCAAGATTCTTGCGCATGCTAGTGAGAAGAATTTCGGTGAGGAGTCCTCGCTACCCACAAAGAAGCAAAAGCATTAGGAAAACTACCAGAACCGCCAGCAACAAAGTCAATTGCGACAACCAAATGTCCGACGAAAGTGTCGACGATGCAACAAAGATCATGCTTTCGGAGTTTGCCCTCTTTATGATGGCAAATGTTTTAAGTGTGAACAACCAAGGTAAATTGCCAAGTTTTGTCCGAAGAAGTCTACTGAAGATCTTGCTTATGCTGATTAGGCTCCATCGAAAGAGAAGACGTGGCAACAAATGAGAAAATCTATCAAGATCGTTGATCATCAAGATCAAAGTTTTGCGTACCAAGACCAATCTGTTGGTTAAAGTGTGTTGGCGACACCATGGCATCAAAGAATGCTCATGGGAGCCTGAAGTGTGTATAAGGGAAAACTATCCCGACTTTTGTGATTGAGATTTTGCGAACGAAATCCTTTTTAAGGAGGGTAAGATGTAAAATCCATGATATTTCTATATATGGCGTATTTTAGTGGATAGAATTTCTTGTATGATTATGAGGGATTTTCATAAAATCGTGTATATATATATGCACTTGTAATTATACGAGGTCCTAAATTGCATAATTGAAATGTACAAAGCGATTAAGAGCAAAACATGAAAAATTAAATTCTGATATTCTTAAATTAGATTTATAATATGTCTAATTAGTTACTCCCCGAATTTAGAACCAAAATGAGGAAAAAAACATGTTATTTCATATGAATTAGCGATAATCGAGTATCGACAAGATACGAGTCGTAACGAGAATGAATTTCGTCTGTATTAAAAATCTAAGTAAATTATTTCAAAACTTAGGTTTCAATTTATGAAAGGTAAGTTTGAAATGAAATATTTAAATGTTTGAAACCTAGCTTTTAAATGGAAAAACAATCAAGATTTTTGAAATACTTAAATTGGAATTTTATAAAATTGAAGTAAGGTTTTTCAAAAATTTCAAAAGGGAGTTGTTTGCAATTTTGATAAAGTGGTTAGCATGGGGCACACATGAGCATGATCTCAGCCCATGCTACCTTGTAAATAAAAAATAAAAAAATCAAATAAAAAAAAATGCAATTAATAGGAAATTTTGAAAAGAGTGAAAACGGAAAAACTTGATGTTTGTTTTTAGGATTTCAAAAAGTGGGTGGCATGAAGCCATGTGAGCATGGGCTCAGCCCATGCTACTTCCTTTAAAAAAAAAGGGAAAAAAAAAGAAAAAGGCTTTTGAAAAAGTAGTTTGACCAAAGGTCAACAAGGAGGGACAAGCTCCCCTTAAAATAAGGGGAGTTGGTATAGCCTAGGGTAGAGGGTTGGTGGACCCTTGAAGTAGGTCCTTCAAGGGTCAAACCTTGAAGACCTATGGTGCATAGGGGATCCTAGACAAGGGTAGAGGCATGAGGATGGAGGACCCTCCATCCTCCCCATGCAATCTCAGCCCTCCATTCAAATGTGAGGCTATAAAGAGGCTTGAGAGGGGGAGGAGAGAGAAAAAGGCTCTCTTCTCCACTCCTCCTCTCCTTCTTCTCCCATTTCCTTCTTCCGTTCCCTTTTCCCTCTCCAATCCCATGAATTTATAAGTATTAGGAGTGAGCTTGTGAGTGTGTAGTGAGTGAGCTTGTTGAGCTCAAGTACCTCCAACCGACCCTCCCACCATTTTCGTTCTGGAAGACCCCAAGGTGAAGAATCTCAATCTTGTGTTTCAATTTTTCTTTAGAAAATACGTATAGCACGTAGAGTAGAGTTTTGATGTAGCTTTTCCTTTGATTCATATGGTTCATGTTGATTCTAGAATGAAGGGGGCAACACTTTAGCATGTGCACACACACACCGAGTGTTTTGGCACGAAATGAGTTCATATTTGCATTTCTGGAATTCTGGAACGTCGGAGATGCCTCTGATAAAATGGCCGTATCTCACTAGATACTAGTCGGATCGAGGTGTTCTTAGACATTCCGAAGAGCTAAGATGAAGCTCTCTGACTTTGATGTTGACGACATTTTCTAGTTCAGTCTACAAACTCTTCAAAAAATACTGTTTTAGCAGACTGTCATTTCTTTTTTCAGCAGTCTAGAAAGGCCTAGACACTGTTTGGTAATCCTACGTCATCTCCCAGAACGCTGGTTGGAATTTTGTGTTCTCAGTCTTTATGCAAAGCTAACAAGCAGATCTACGATATTTGTGTTTAGTACTTTTGCTGAATCAGTGCGTAAAAAGCTCAAATCCAGCCATCTTTTGGTCGCTACCTGAAGCATTTCATATATGTATAGATTCACGTAAGGCAAAGAGAAAAAAAAACTCGTTACTTCACCCAAAGCGCTGCAATTTTCACATTTAGAAGGGTGGTCTGACCCACCTAAGGGTCCAGACACATCCAAGTTTGTCTTCCCCAACCATTGGGGTAGGGCACCATGTGGGTGGCCCCACGCCCTTAAGGAAACTGGGTGCATGTTGCACCCAGGGTCATTCCCATCTTGGTGCGCCCTCCAGCCGATGTCCTAGCAGGCTGCAGCCTGCTGGACCCAGAGGTGTTACGACAATAAAGCCGTACATGATACTTCAAGTACAAGGTTTTGATGATGAGCAAGTGAATCAACTGCATTTCAGCTAAGGCAATGAAGAAAGATGACAAGCATTGAAGAATTCGATGAAGAATCTTTGAAGACTAGTGTGCAAATGTTAAATTCATTAAAAGTCTTAGATTCTTGTAAGAGCCTTTCTTAGAATGCATATTTCAGTTGCATTTCAGCTAAAAAGTCTTTAAAAAAACTTTTCTAAAAGAACCCTTCATGAAAATCTTTTTAGAAAACTTTTTTCTTAAATTTTCGTGTTTATTAGTAGACCAATAGACTCTCCAGTCGACTAATCCTTTCGCGCTATATTTTCTAAAATGTCATTTTTGTCAAATTAGTCGACCAAAGGTTTTATTAATCGACCGGACAGAATGTCTATTTTCTGGAAATTTTAGCAGCAGTCGACTAATGACTTTATCAGTCGACTAGACAGAACATGTATTTTCTGGAAATTTAGCAGCAGTCGACTAATGCTTTTATCAGTCGACCGGACAGAACTTGTGTTTTTCAGAAAATTTTAGCAGCAGTCGACTGAAAGGTTTTTTAGTCTACTGATGATATTATCAGTCGACTAAGTTTCAAATCTTCAGATTTTCAAACGGCTCGATAAATAGATCAGTCGATCGACGATTACTGTCAGTCTACTAATAACTAATTATTAGTCGACTAACTACTGTTCCAGTCGATTAATTTTGCCGTTTTTCCTGAAACTTTGAAAAGGCGTGTCTTTTCATTTTTCAAACATTTTGATCATTCAAAATGGACTGTTTTGACACCCTTTCATACCCTCAACGTATGAAAACTTTCAACTATAAATATGAGTGCATTTTACACTCAAAAGCACTGCAATTCAATCAATTTGAATCAATTACTCTTTGCTTTTCACTCATATTCATTTTCTCACTCACGTGATATTTTTCACTTCAGTTTTTCACTCAAATTCCTTTGAGAGATAGTGAATTCGTGAGTAGAGTATTCGAACAACCTCAAAAGCCAATTGCATCTTATTTGCATTCATAAGAAGGACTCATAGGTTGTATTGTAAGTTGTTACTTGTTTCAATTTTCTGTAAAAGGAAAGACTCCTTGGTTTAAAGGAGTCGTTTGCTTTCAGTAGGTGTGTTACTGAAAGTGGGACCGGATTTGGTCTGTATGATCTTGTAGTTACACAAGGTTGATAGTGGAAATCTCAAGCAGGTTTTGCTTGAGGACTGGATGTAGGTCGGGAAAGACCGAACCAGGATAAATTATTGTGTTCTTTGTGTGTTTCAATTTTTAAAGGACTATTCACCCCCCCCCCCTCTAGTGCTCGTTGCCTTGATCCTACTGCACTTTCATTTGGTATCAGAGCACGTTTTCTATTATTTTGATGTTACGATCATCTAGCATGGCAACTACAACATCTCAACACAAAGAAGGATGCTCCTCTGTTCGTCCTCCTCTCTTTGACAGAACAAACTATGGATACTGGAAAGTGAGAATGACAATATTCTTGCAATCCATGGATCTCGAAATTTGGAGAGTTGTTTTAGAAAAGTACCAAATGCCATCAACTGATTTCAGTCAATGGACCGATGAAGAAAAGAAGACTGCTTCACTTAATGGCAAGGCGATGAATGCATTGTATTGTGCCGTTGACAAGGTAGAGTTCAATCGCATCTCTCAATGCTCTACAACAAATAAAATCTGGCATACTCTTCTCGTGACTCACGAAGGTACGTCAAAGGTAAAGGAATCTAAAATCGCTACTTTAGTTCATAAATTTGAATTGTTTAAAATGAAGCAAAACAAATCTATATCAGACATGGTAACAAGAATGACCGATATCACTAACACTCTGAAATCCCTTAGAAAAGAATATTCACAAGTGGATTTAGTCAGAAAAATCCTAAGGTGTTTAACTCCTGAATGGGAGAGAAAAACTACAACTATTGAGGAAGCAAATGATTTAAACACTCTCACTCTTGAAGATTTGGTTGGTAACTTAATGGCATATGAAGTTCAACTTCAAGACAAACAAGAAGAAGAACCCAAGAAGAAATCTCTTGCTTTTAAGGCTACTTCTGACTCTAAAAATTCAGAAGAAGATAAAGATGAAGATATTGCTCTCATCACAAGGCAATTCAAAAGATTCATCAAAAG
This sequence comes from Nuphar pumila, assembly GCF_984573655.1. Classification (NCBI taxonomy): domain Eukaryota; kingdom Viridiplantae; phylum Streptophyta; class Magnoliopsida; order Nymphaeales; family Nymphaeaceae; genus Nuphar; species Nuphar pumila. The sequence goes on from NC_143257.1 coordinate 33,270,822, forward strand.
GGGAAGATTTCAAAGAAAGGTAAAGGAAGCGGATTCTTCCAATCCAAGTGAAGTCAAGTGCTTTAACTACAAAAAGGCAGGACACATCAAGAAAGATTGTCCTCTTCTTAAAATCAAGCCCAAGGACCAATTCAAGAAGAAAAAGGCATTTCAAGCATGTTGGGATGATAGTGACTCCTCTTCCGATGAAGAATCAAATGAAGAAGTCACCAACATGTGATTTGTAGCACAAGAAGATTTGGTAAGTCAATTTGACTATGATGATTTATTAGAAGCATTCAATGATTTATATGCTAAATTTAAGAGTCTAAGTTCTAAAAACAGAGTTAAAAACTGAAAATTCAACTCTTGACTCTAAAAGAAAGTGTTAATTCAAGAGATAAAAGATCTCAAGAAGGAAAACTCTTGTCAAACATTTGAGATAAAAGAAATTAGAATTAGAACCAATCTCTTACAAAAAGAAATAACTAGTCTAAAAGAAAAATCAAATGATCTTCTTTCTATAGTGACCAAATTCACAAATGGTCAAGAGAATCTAGAAAGACTTCTTGGTTCTCAAAGATGCTCGGTTAATAAAACCGGATTGGGATATAGCTTCTTTGATACTCAAAATAGACCAAACTATGTGGTGAAGAATCAAAGACAATATTCTCAACCATTTGTTTAAAGAAATAAATTTTCTAGAAATGCATCTAATCATGGAACTTATAATGCTTATAAGCCTAGACATAATTATTCTAGAAATGCTAAATCTTTTTATAGAAAAAATATTTATTATCAAAGGAAACCAAAATCCAAATGGATATGGGTTCTTAAGACTAACTCTCATGGACCCAAAAATAGAAAGGGGTCAAATGCTTTGTCTTCTAATTTTGTTGTAGGTACACAAAATAAGGAGCAAATGGATATTGGACAGCGGTTGTTCCAAACATTTGACTGGAAGGCTGGAGTTATTTTCCACCCTCCAAAATAAGGATGGAGGAACCGTCACCTTTGGTGACAATAACAAGGAAAAAGTAATAGGTATTGGTAATATTGGTAATCCAAAATTTTCCTTGATAGAAAATGTTCTTTTTGTAGATGGTTTAATGCATAATTTATTATCCATTAGTCAATTATGTGATAAAGGTTTTCTTGTTTCTTTTGAACATGATTTATGCTTAATTTCTGATTTTCAATCTAAAAAGATCATTTTTAAAGGTAAAATAAGGAACAATGTGTATGAACTTTATCTAGATGAGTTACCCACTTTTAATGAAAAATGTCTTATTGTTTCAAATGAAATTCAATGGTTATGGCACAAGAGACTTGGACATGTTAACTTTAAAATTATTTCTAAGTTATCCAAGAATGATCTTGTTAGAGACCTACCTAGAATACCATATAAAAAGGATCACTTATGTGATGCTTGCCAAATGGGTAAACAAATCAAGAGTTCATTTAAAGCAAAAGATATAGTTTCAACAAAATGTCCTCTTGAACTTTTACATTTAGATCTATTTGGACCATCTAGAATTCAAAGTTTGAATGGTAGTAAGTATGCTTTTGTTATAGTAGATGATTATTCTCGATTTACATGGGTGATTTTTCTAAAAAGCAAAAATGATTCTTTTTCTGAATTTTCCAAACTTTGTAGAAGAATTACAAATGAAAAATCTACATCTATAATTAAAATTCGTAGTGATCATGGTGGTGAATTTGAAAATGAATATTTTCTAAAGTATTGTGATTTACATGGTATATCTCACAACTTTGCTTTTCCTAGAGCGGCTCCACAAAATGGAGTTGTTGAAAGAAAAAATTAAACTTTGCAAGAATGTGCTAGAACCATGCTTCAAGATAAAAATTTACCAAAATACTTTTGGGTTAAAGCAATAAATACAGGATGTTATGTTTTAAACCATGTTCTTATTTGACCAATTTTACATAAAACATGTTTTGAATTGTATTATGATCGTATACCAAAGATCTCATATTTCAAAATTTTTGGTAGTAAATGCTTCTTGTTAAATATCAAAGATATTCTTGATAAGTTTGATTCAAAATCAGATGAATCAATATTTCTTGGATATTCTTCTAGAAGTAAAGCTTATCATGTTTTTAATAAAAGAACATCTTGCATTGAAGAATCTTTACATATTGCTTTTGATGAGAATTGTGAGCAGGTTATACCTCTAAGCGAAGGAGAAGAAGTAATACTTCAAGAAGAACCTTTGATAGAGAGTACTTCTCAAGATAATGTTCCTCTTCAACCGGTTTGGAAACAAGTTCCCAATCATCCACATGAACAAGTTATTGGAGAAATAAAGAGTGGTGTCCAAACTAGAAGGCAATTAGAAAAATATATTGCAAATATTGCTTTCATATCTAAAATAGAACCAAAGAATATCAATGAGGCTTGTGATGATGAATTTTGGCTTTCGGCCATGTCTGAAGAACTTAACGAATTTACTAGGAATGATGTATGGGATCTAGTTGATAGACCAAAGGATCATCCAGTAATTGGAACAAGATGGGTCTTCCGAAATAAGCTGGACGAAAATGGCAAAGTCATTCGTAACAAAGCAAGGCTAGTAGCACAAGGCTATATTCAAGAAGAAGGCATAAATTTTGATGAAACCTATGCACCGGTGGCTCAACTGAAGTCAATTCGAATGATGCTTGCTTTTGCTAGTTACATGAACTTTAAGTTATATCAAATTGATGTGAAGAGTGCATTCTTAAATGGACACATCAATGAAGAAGTTTATGTAGAGCAACCTCCAGGCTTTGAAAATGAAAAATATCCAGAAAAAGTCTACAAATTAAAAAGAGTTTTGTACGGACTTAAACAAGCACCAAGAGCGTGGTATGAAAGAGTACAAAATTTTCTAGAACAATCTGTTTTTTCCATTGGTCAGGTAGACTCCACTTTATTTATTAAAAATCTTAATTCAGATATTCTTATTGTGAAAATTTATGTTGATGACATAATATTTGGTTCTACTAATGATTCTCTTTGTAAAGAATTTGCTAAAGCTATGCAGGAAGAATTTAAAATGAGCTTGATGGGTGAATTAAACTACTTCCTTGGACTTCAAAAATAAGCAAACTGAAGAAGGAATCTTCATCAATCAGGCTAAGTATACAAAAGAACTTCTCAAGAGATTTAGGATGGACTCATCAAAATCAAGAAGAAATCCTATGAGCACAACCACTTCTCTTGATAAAGATGAAAATGGTAAAAATGTAGATACTAAGCTCTATAGAGGTATGATTGGATCTCTATTATACTTAACTGCTAGTCGACCTGATATAATGTTTAGTGTTTGTATGTGTGCAAGATTTCCAGCTAATCCAACGGAATCTCATTTAACTGCAGTAAAACAAATTCTTCGTTATTTGAAAGATACTTCAGTTTTTGGTTTGTTTTACCCAAAATCATCTTTCTTTGATTTAGTTTCATATAGTGATGCAGATTTTGCAGGAAGTAAATTTGATCGCAAGAGTACTAGCGGAACTTGTCATTTCTTAGGAAATTCCTTAGTCTCTTGGTTTAGTAAAAAGCAAAATTCAGTGTCACTCTCAACAACTAAAGCAGAATATATAGCGGCTAGTTTAGCGTGTTCATAAGTACTATGGATGAAACAAACCTTAAAAGATTTTGGTTTGAATTACTCCACAACAACTATTTATTGTGATAACACTAGTGCTATAAATCTTTTGAAAAATCCTGTTCAACACTCAAGAACTAAGCATATTGAGGTTAAACATCATTTTTTAAGAGATCATGTGTTAAAAGGAGATATTTCGTTAAATTTTATTTCCACTAATGAACACCATGCCGATATCTTCACTAAACCACTTAAAAATGAAGATTTTATGAGAATTAGGAGAGAACTAGGCATTTGCCCATTTTTGGATTTATAAAATGCTGATTTTTTTAAACAAAATCTCAAAATCGCACTATATTAGTCGACCGATAAATTTCTAGTCGACTGATGCTTTAAAATTTTTACAAAAGGAATCACACCTTATTAGTCGACCGATAAAATTCTAGTCGACTGATATTTTTAAAATTTTTTAAAGGACCCGATACCCCTTGGTTTTTAACGCATCGTTTCATTTTACGCACCTTTTCATTTTTCTTAAAAACGAAACCCTTTGAAAAACGAAACCCTCTCTCTCTCTTCTCTCTCTCTTCTGAAAAAACCTCGAAGTGCCGTTCGAACCTCTCCTAGCCGGAATCTTCTGGCCGTGATAGGGAGTCTCTTGACTTTTCGCAGGAATCCTCTTGCCGTGACCGGTGCATATTCAGTCCTCACCGGAATCCCCTTGTGGCAGCCTCCTCTCACCTGCCGTCATCCACCGCGGACTCCTCCTCCCTCTTGCCTAAAATCTGTGGAGAATCAACATCCCTTTTCAGTGGGTTGTTACTGTTGGTTATTTTGGCCACTACCAACGAATTTGAAGGCACATCATTCACTCTGCATAAAGTGTTTTTGTTGCATGACGACGGATATCTTCCTCCCACCGGACGTCATTTGAAAGCCGACATCAACACCATCTTCAACTGTTCCTCTCAACAACTGTGTTGATCAATCACTCTCTGCAACTGTGAATTTTTAGGTGAACCTGTTTCAACCATGCCTCGTCAGAAGACTGCATCTGCAAAAGGTTCTCCTCCTCCTACACCTCCAGCAAGACATGGATTTTCTCTCAGATTACTCCGAAATCCTCTTTTATATGATACTTTTGGATCGATTTCTGCACTTCCTATTTTACCAGACCGAAATGTCCTCTTTCACATGTTTTCTCGTTACAAAATCAGAGAATTATTTCCAGGTATTTCACATCTTTTTTATGCCTGTGCAGACCCCTTCATTATCCTTTTTTGATCCACTTGTTTTACACAAATTTACAAATTGATCATGAAACTGGAGTTCTTTCCTCTCTTGTTCACGATGTTGAAATTGAGTTTGATTCTAAACTGCTTGGACAAATCCTAGAAATTCCACCTTCAGATACTCTTTTCAATACTATTGAACTTAATGATGAAAGAATTTTTGAACAAATTCTTCTTCCCGGTGCACCTCATTGTCCTCCTTTCAAAAATACCAATCTTCAAACTCGTGCACGCATTGCTGAACAAATCCTTGCCCACAATGTTCTACCTAAAACTGGTTCTTTTGATTATTATTCCACAGATCTTTCTACAGCTCTTTATGTCGTATTTGGAAATATTTCTGTAAATTGGGCTAACGTGTATTTTACTAATTTGTGGAAACAAAAACTTTTTCTTCCGTGTGGATGTCTTTTTACTCGTATATTCAGATATTTCAAAGTACCCTTAACCAATGAAAAATATATTGAGCAAAAGGAGTTCTTTGATCAAACTATTTTTAAACGAATAAAAATCAAATATCTGCCTCCTTTAAACTTTGATCAAACTGAACCATCTGATCCTACTGAACCATCAATTTCTGAACCCTCACCATCGTCTGTAACACCTTCATCTCAAGCAAAACGAAAGAAATTTTCTACTAGTCAAGACAATGATAAAGTTTTACAACGACTGAAATCTTTGAAGCTGCATCAACACACTTTTCGTGAAGATGTGACTAACAACTTTCTTCCATTCAGAAAGATATTACTGCAATCAAGGACATGCTCAACTCACTTTTCAGATCTTTGTTTTTTGTCTTTACTGAACTTTGATACTTTATGGATTGTAATATTTTGAACTTGAATTTACATTTTGCTTATGCTATTTCTGCCCTTACTCTTTTTTATTGTGACAAAGGGGGAGAAAAAGATAGAATTTGGTAGACACATGCATGGAAATTGCAAGAGAAAAAGATAGACCTTGCATGAGAAATGAGAAATTAAGAGAAAAAGATAGAAATTGAATATTGCATTATGACATGAAAATTACATCATGAGAAAGCATTGAAAATTGCATTTATGAAAAAGTTTTAAAAATGCATGAAGTAATGATGGAAATGCCAACCAATCAATATGTGATATATGTGCTTTGAATGTACTAACTTTTAATGTTGTGCAACATATTGATAGGGGGAGTAAAATCTCCATCTATGAATCTAAATGCTTCATCTTTGATTAAGTTTGTCATCATCAAAAAGGGGGAGATTGTTACGACAATAAAGTCGTACATGATACTTCAAGTACAAGGTTTTGATGATGAGCAAGTGAATCAACTGCATTTCAGCTAAGGCAATGAAGAAAGATGACAAGCATTGAAGAATTCGATGAAGAATCTTTGAAGACTAGTGTGCAAATGTTAAATTCATTAAAAGACTTAGATTCTTGTAAGAGCCTTTCTTAGAGTGCATATTTCGGTTGCATTTCAGCTAAAAAGTCTTTAGAAAAACTTTTCTAAAAAAACCCTTCATGAAAATCTTTTTAGAAAACTCTTTTCTTAAATTTTTGTGTTTATTAGTCGACCAATAGACTCACCAGTCGACTAATCCTTTCGTGCCATATTTTCTAAAATGTCATTTTTGTCAAATTAGTAGACCGGACAGAATGTCTGTTTTCTGGAAATTTTAGCAACAGTCGACTAATGACTTTATCAGTCGACTGGACAGAACATCATGTATTTTCTGAAAATTTAGCAGCAGTCGACTAATGCTTTTATCAGTCGACCGGACAGAACTTGTGTTTTTCAGAAAATTTTAGCAACAGTCGACTGAAAGGTTTTTTAGTCTACTGATGATATTATTAGTCGACTAATTTTTTTTCTAGTCGACTAAGTTTCAAATCTTCATATTTTTAAACGGCACGATAAATAGATCAGTCGATCGACGATTACTGTCAGTCTACTAATAACTAATTATTAGTCGACTAACTACTGTTCCAGTCGATTAATTTTGTCGTTTTTCCTGAAACTTTGAAAAGGCGTGTCTTTTCATTTTTCAAACATTTTGATCATTCAAAATGGACTGTTTTGACACCCTTTCATACCCTCAACGTATGAAAACTTTTAACTATAAATATGAGTGCATTTTACACTCAAAAGCACTGCAATTCAATCAATTTGAATCAATTACTCTTTGCTTTTCACTCATATTCATTTTCTCACTCACGTGATATTTTTCACTTCAGTTTTTCACTCAAATTCCTTTGAGAGATAGTGAATTCGTGAGTATAGTATTCCAACAACCTCAAAAGCCAATTAAATCTTATTTGCATTTATAAGAAGGGCTCATAGGTTGTATTATAAGTTGTTACTTGTTTCAATTTTTTGTAAAAAGGAAGGACTCCTTGGTTTAAAGGATTTGTTTGCTTTCAGTAGGTGTGTTACTGAAAGTGGGGCCGGATTTGGTCTGTATGATCTTGTAGTTACACAAGGTTGATAGTGGAAATCTCAAGCGGGTTTTGCTTGGGGACTGGATGTAGGTCGGGAAAGACCGAACCATGATAAATTATTGTGTTCTTTGTGTGTTTGCTTTGCGAATTGCAAAATCCGTCTAAATTCCGAAGACAATTTTTTAAAGCACTATTTACCCCCCCTCTAGTGCTTGTTGCCTCGATCCTACTACACTTTCAAGGGGTACACATGCCACCTCGACCCAGTAGGGTCTAGTCTGGCGTCGACCAGACCAGTTGGTGGTCAAGCCCAACTCGCCCCTTGGCGACGCCCCAACCGCACCTGCCTTTGCTGCGGGTTGCTGCCCCTTTAGCAGCCTGGTCTGACGCGTCGGTCAGACCAGGGAGGTACCAGCTGGGGTCTGGTCTAGTGTAAACACCCCAAATTTTCCTCATTCATTTTCAAACACACCTCTCGTGCAGTGCCAATCCTGGTAGGTCAATGTAGGAGTCAAACCCCAAGTTTGTGTCAGAAAACTATAATTTTACCCACTTTCATTAGGAAAATTACTATTTTACCCCTAGGCCATCCCGGACCCCAGTCAGTCAGAGTCAACTAAGCTCGTTGGTCAGTTTAGAACAGTTAGAATGCCAGTCATTTCTAGCTCACCCGTGCTCACAATGAACATACCATATTCATTTCTGACCATTCTTGTCAAAATGGGATCATTTTTTCAGAAATGAGCTCATTTCTCACTCAAGTTTAAGTCAATTATCTCTGAGTCAGTCATTCCTTGTCAATCCTATTCCCCTGAGTCTAGCTTGAGCTCACCAGGAGTTCAAGTGTTCCAGTTTTAGTTCAAAACCATTTTCAAGTGTCCAGGAGCCCATTTTAGCCCATTTCAGCTCTTTCAGCTGAAATTGAGTTGAGTCCAGTCAATTAAGCTAGTGTTGGAGCTTCAATTTTAGTTCATCTCAGTACTATTGATCTCTGTTCCAGCTCAAACCCAGCTCTGGTTTCTAATTCACTTCACACCAGTGACCATTTCGTACCATTTCTCTAAAAATGATAGTTTTCTTGAAAATTTATTCAAGGAGTTCAGTTGAGTGAGTGTCTTGTCGATTCACTTGAGTTCTGAAACCCTAGAACTCAGCTCAATCCAGTTCATTTTAGTTCAATCTAGCTCACACCTGAATTTTCAGTGTCACTCTGATCCGGTAGAGCCCGAAAACCATTTCTTGAACCATTTTGCAAATTTTATCAATTTTAACACTTTTTGAACTGATACAAGTGTCAATCAAAGTCCAATATCCAAAATTCTTTATTCAGGGTCTGCATTTCACATAGCATTTCATAACATTTCATTACATTTTATTTCATTTTCGAAGTCCAGAACTCCAGTTTTTATAAATTCCAATCCAGATTGAGTTTTAAAATTTTTTAGAAATCAATTTCAAACCCTAGGTTTCCAATATTGACATTTTTACCCCCAGGATTCTAAATTTGGAAATATTTTCGTGAGAAAAACAATTTGGATTTCTTTCAAACTCAAATTTTCAAATTCTAAACAGGATTTGCTTCGCAATGGGGTATAAAACTTCAAATTCTAAGCTCGTTTCAAAAACTGTCAAAAATAGCTCATTTCGTCCAGAATTTTTCTAAAAAGACCATTCTACCCCTATGATCCTCAAAATGAATTTCAAATTTGGAAAGTAAGCCCACTTTGAGATATCTCCTTCAATTATATCTACACTTTCATTTTAAAATAATATATATATATTTCTTTTCTTTGTTTTCTTTTCTTTTCATTTATTTTTTAATTTGTTTATTTTTTTATAAGAGCAGGTAAGACCCACAAGGGGGTCTACCCCGCCTTTCCCCCTTCTTTCTTTTTTCTTTCTCCCTTTCTCTTTCCTTCTTCTTCTTCCTTTCTTTCCTTTTTCTTTTTCTTCTTCTTCTTCCTTTTCTTCTTCTTCTTTCTTTCCTTTCTTCTTTTTCCCTTTTTTTCCTTCTTCCTTTCCCTCCTTGGTCCAGTCTATTGAGAAACTCGGTTTTGATGTCACATAATATGATACACTGTCTCATTTGATTTTATAAGATATGATAATATGTTCTCTTGAAATAATGTTATATTATGACTGAATATGTTTTGCTATAAATCTAACGAGTATTTGATGCAAGGATATCTCACCCAATAAGGATGGAGACTCCCTGTTCAAGTACAACTATGGTGCAATCATACTCCTTGAAGAAAAAGCTTGATGAGCCATGCTTTCCTAATGTTCAAATGAAGAGATCGGCTACCTCAAGATGAAGACTCTTTTCTTCTTTAGAGTCATTTGTAACAGAACCTTCAGGAACTTGCATATTGCATATTACATACTCATTCATAAACACTATATCATAAAAATATACGATAGTTTCAAAAAGCTCCTTTTTTAAAACTAATAATTGTACCTTCTTACAACCTTTTATGAAAAAGATATTTTGTCATATAATAATTATACCTTATAATATATACAAGACAACATGAAAAAAGGGAATGTAGGAAAAAGACAAAAACATAACATCGACCACATGGAGAAAACAAATATAATATGTTTTTGAAAAGACTTTAGTTTACCTCTTTAAAGAAATATCTTTTATAAGAAAAAGACAAAAACATAAAATCGGCTACACATAAGAAAAACAAATAAAATATGTTTTTAAAAGGACTCTAGTTACTTTTTCTCATAACCATAGAATGTCGACTTACTTGAAGTCATCATTCTCTTTACAAAGCATTAAATGCCTTCTGTAACAAATCCTTGTTAACATCCTTCTCAAAGAATGTCGACCTTCTTTTTGGCCCTTATTCTCTCTGTAGACTTTGAAAAACACAACATAAAGAAAACACTTGACATGACTATGTACAAATAAATATCTCAAAACACTCATAGTACTTACACTCATTTAAAGCAAAGAAGTACTAATGTACCTCAAATCATTAATTAGAATAAAGACAAAACTACAACCCAACGTTCAATGTACTATTGTAAGAAATAGACTTTTTACATAAAATATGTATTTCCTAAAAAAATACAACGACTAGTGTACCCTCTATTTTACTCTTATGGAAAAAGGCATTCTCGAACTTCTCTAAAAGATATTTTTGAAATGACATAACATTTCACATTTCAAAAAGTTACAATTCAAAAATGTAACGACTACTTTTTAAAGGCTATATAAACACACTTAAATAAACTATTCAAGGGAATGGAATAGACGTGTGAGCTTACAAAGAGAAAAATTTCTATTCGTGATTTGAAAAGAGAGCCTTGAAAAAGAAAGAGAAAAAGAAAAAGAGAGAAAAGAGAAAAAGTCAAGTCCAGCTCTTTGACAAAGAGTATCCTCTTAGTGACAAACAGAACATTCTTAGAATCCTTCATTCGTGCATTCATATCATTCTGAAGGTTCTATAGGAAGTATTGTAACTCTGTTATTCACTGTATTCCTTCTTTGTTTAAAGAAGTAGACCTCTGTGAAAGAGGGTGTTGCCCTTCCTTGTTGAGAGAAGAAGACCTCTTGGGAAGAGGGTGTGCCCCTTCTCTGTTGAGAGAAGAAGACCTCTTGGGAAGAGGGTGTTGTACTATTTATCCGGTGACTCGGATGTTATAGTGGAAATCTCAAGTGGTTTGCTTGGGGACTGGATGTAGGTCGGGATATTGACCGAACCAGTATAACTTCTGTGTTTTATGTGTTGTGCCTTATTGCTTAATTATTTTATTTTATCGATCATTATCATATTTTACTATTCACCCCCCTCTAGTGGAATTTCATTTGGTATCAGAGCAGGTTTGCTGGTTTCGACGTAACAAGTCTTCCAGCACAAATGGCATCTACCTTTTATGCTCGTGATATTGAAGGTCAACACGCATCTCGTCCTCCTTTCTTCAATGGCTCCAACTATGGATATTGGAAGTGCAGAATGGCTATCTTTCTCAAATCCATAGACTTTGCTGTATGAAAAATTGTTGAGCATCCATACACATCTCCATCCGCAGACTATAACTTATGGTCTGATGAAGAAAAGAAAATGGCAAACCTAAATGCAAAGGCTATGAATGCCTTATATTGTGCCATTGATCAGAATGAATTCAACAGAATATCTATATGTGAATCTGCATATGACATTTGGCATTCTTTGGAGGTTATTCATGAAGGAACCAACAAAGTAAAAGAAGCCAAAATATCATCTCTTGTTAGAAAATATGAGTTGTTCAAAATGAACAAAGATGAACCCATCACAGAGATGTTTACCAGATTCACCAACATCACCAATGATCTGAAATCTCTGGGTATAACATATTTCCAGACTGAAAAGGTAAAGAAAATCTTGAGATCTCTCACAACTGATTGAAAGAAAAAGACTACTGCTATCGAAGAAGCTCAAGATTTATCTAAACTTACATTAGACGACTTAATAGGCAATCTTATGGCCTATGAAGTCCACATGAAAGAAAGAAGGGAAGAAGAGCAACCAGTAAAGAAAACTCTAGCTTTCCCAGCCCTATCTGAGAATGAAGACTCAGATAAAGAATCAGAAATTGCGCTACTTACCAGAAAATTCCAGCGCTTCATGAGAAGGAACCGGCTTCCAAATAGGCACAAGGAAAGAAAAGATCTTAAAGAAGATCCCATGTGCTTTAAGTGTAATAAGCCAGGCCACTTAAAACGTGACTGTCCCCTTCTCAAAAGAAAGTCCAAAACTGAGGAACCAAAGAAGAGGTTCTTCAAGAAAAAGGCTCTGCATGCTCAATGGGATGATTCAGAACCATCCACTAGTGAAGAGTCAAGTGATGATGAAGCCGAAACTGCAAATATGTGCTTCATGGCAAACGAAAGTTCGGTAAGTGAAATCTCTGATTTTTCCTTTGAAGAACTTCTAGATGCTTTTCAAGAACTATTTGAAGAATCTAGAAAATTGAGTTTCAAAAATAAAGTTTTAAAATCTGAAAATTTAAAGCTTTCTCAAGAGAATGAAAAACTCAGCAGTGAAAATTCCAAGTTGAAAAAGAAAAATCTTATGCTTATATCTGAAATTTCTTCTACTAGCTCCAAAACTAAAAATATGCAAGTAGAAATTTCAGAGCTAAAAAGTAAAACTAAGAACCTCATGAAAACGGTTTTCAAGTTTACTAAAGGTAAAGAGAACTTGGATAAACTCTTATCCTCTCAGAAGGTCTCTTTTTACAAGAATGGTATTGGTTATTCTCATTTCAAAAAACCTTCTTGTATAAATCAAAAGACCACGTTTGTGAAAAGTTCATCTGAACCAAATAAGGAGTATTATAATGATAATCTTTTTAACTCCTCTAAAGAGATAGACAAACCCAAATCCAAATGGATATGGGTTCCAAAGTCTAACAAAAAAGAACCCGATTGGGTACCAAAAAGGAGATTTACTTAATGTTTTGCAGGCTCCAAAGAAGAAGAACAGATGGATACTAGATAGTGGATGTTCAAAGCACATGACAGGACATCCAGACCTTTTTGCTGTTCTTCATCATAAAGAAGGAGGAACCGTTACCTTTGGAGATAACAACAAAGGTTTGATAATTGGTATTGGAAATATTGGTAACATAGACAAACCTCTTATCAAAGACGTTCTCCTTGTTAAAGGCTTAAAACATAACCTACTAAGTATCAGTCAAATGTGTGACACAGGTTATAATGTTAGCTTTAATCATGATGCATGCCTCATAGCTGACACCAATGAAAACATCATCTTAAAAGGTATAAGAAAGAATAATATATATGAACTATACCTAGAAAACATCACAGAACATTGCCTCATAGCTAATAATGACACTCAACATCTATGGCACATGAGAATGGGCCATGTCAATTCTAAATACATGTATAAACTAGCTAAAGATAAGTTAGTACGTGGGTTACCCAACATATCTTTTAAAAAAGGATTATTTTTGTGATGCATGTCAATTAGGAAAATTGTCAAAATCTTCTTTCAAATCAAAAAATGTCATTTCAAGTAAAAGACCTTTAGAGCTTCTCCACCTGGACCTTTTTGGTCCTTCTAGGGTAGCTAGCCTTAATCATAATAGATATGCTTTTGTCATTGTAGATGATTACTCAAGATTTACTTGGGTAATATTTTTGAAAAACAAAAGTGACACGTTTTGTTAGTTTGAAATCTTATGTAAAAAATTACAAAATGAAAAATCGTGTTCTATTGTTAAAATCCGTAGTGACCATGGAGGAGAATTTGAAAATGAACTCTTTGAAAATTTTTGTAACTTGCATGGTATTTCTCATAACTTTGCCTTTCCTAGAGCTGCACCTCAAAATGGTGTAGTAGAAAGAAAGAATAGAACCCTTCAGGAATCTGCCAGGACTATGCTCCAACATAATAATCTTGCAAAATCTTTTTGGGCAGAAGCTGTTAATACTGCATGCTACATAACAAATAGAGTTCTCATTAGACCCTTATTAAATAAAACTCCCTATGAACTATTCTATGACAGAACTCCAAGAATAGACTATTTCAAAGTCTTTGGATGTAAATGCTTTATCCTAAACACAAAAGATAGCCTGGATAAGTTTGATGCTAAATCTGTTGAAGGCATATTCTTAGGATATTCAAGTCATAGTAAAGCATACAGAGTTTTCAATAAGTCATAATACTATTGAAGAATCTATGCATGTTAGTTTTTGTGAATCTATTGATCAATCTGTTCATATACAAACTAATGATGATGATGTTGAAAGCACAGATTTATTTTTAGATAACACAGCTAAGTCTAATGAAGATGATCATCAAAGAATATTTGTTGATATCAAAGATCATCCTCAAAAGCAGATTTTGGGAGAACTAACAAAGGGGGTTCAAACTAGAGCTCAGCTAGAACGGATTGCAAACATGGCATTCATTTCTCAACTTGAACCAAAGAAGATTGATGAAGCCATCATTGATGAGTTCTGGATGCTAGCCATGACTGAAGAACTGAATCAATTCCAAAGAAATGACGTTTGGGATCTTGTACCTAGACCAAAGGATCATCCAATCATTGGGACAAGATGGATCTTCAGAAACAAGCTAGACGAAACAGGTAATGTTATAAGAAACAAGGCCAGACTAGTAGCTCAAGGATACAACCAGGAGGAAGGTATTGATTTTGATGAAACATTTGCTCCTGTTGCTAGACTTGAATCTATTAGAATGCTCTTAGCATATGCAAGCTATATGGATTTCAAGTTATTTCAAATGGATGTTAAAAGTGCTTTCTTAAATGGATTTATAAATGAAGAAGTCTATGTAAAACAACCTCCAGGATTTGAAAATGAACAATACTCAGATCATGTTTTTAAACTCAAACGTGCTTTATATGGTTTAAAACAAGCACCTCGTGCTTGGTATGATAGACTTAAAACTTTTTTATTAAAAACTGGTTTTTCTGTTGGCAAAGCAGATTCTACACTTTTTGTCAAAGTAGTGAATAATCATACCCTAATTGTTCAAATTTATGTCAACGACATCATCTTTGGATCTTCTAACAACACTCTCTGTGAAGATTTTTCTAAGTCCATGCAGAAGGAATTCGAAATGAGTATGATGGGAGAACTCACCTACTTTCTTGGACTGCATATTAAGCAAACCAAGGATGGAGTTTTCATCAATCAATCTAAGTATGCTCGTGAACTTCTGAAGAGGTTCAACATGAAGTCAACTGCTTCAAAATCTACTCCTATGAGCACTACTACTGTGTTGGACAAAGATGAAGATGGTAAGTCTGTTGATACAAAGGTATACCGAGGTATGATAGGATCACTTCTTTATTTAACTGCTAGCCGTCCAGATATAATGTTTAGTGTTTGCTTGTGTGCTAGATTTCAGTCAAATCCAAAATAATCACATCTTAAAGCTGTAAAAAGAATAATGAGATATTTAAAAGACACAGTTGATTTTGGATTATTCTATTCAAAATCCTCTACATTTGATCTAATCTCATACAGCGATGCTGACTTTGCTGGAAGTAAATCTGACAGAAAAAGCACAAGTGGAACATGTCACATGCTAGGGCACTCACTAGTATCATGGTTCAGTAAGAAACAAAACTGTGTATCCTTATCTACTACTAAAGCCGAATACATTGCTGCTAGCCTAGCCTGTACACAAGTCATCTGGATGAAACAAACTTTAAAAGATTTTGGTTTAAATTTTGAAAATACAACTATTTTCTGTGATAATACTAGTGCTATAAACCTATCTAAGAATCCTATTTTACACTCACGAACTAAGCACATTCAAATCAGACACCACTTCTTAAGAGAACAAGTCTTAAACAACATAATTAAATTAGAATTCATACCCACTAATCAACAGTTAGCAGACATATTCACTAAACCATTAAAACATGAAGACTTCACACGAATTAGAAGAGAACTAGGAATATGCAAACTAAGTGACTTATAAATTAATCACACTTATTGTAATTCCTCTTATAAGTTTTGGTTTAAATTTTAAAATTGCTTTCCTTCTTATCGATTTTTGTTAGTCAAACTAAGTTTCCATATTCACGTATTCTTATAAGACACATTCTTTATGTCATTTAACTTGTCATCTTTCAAGTACACATCCATTATAACTCCTTGTCCTATCTCCTTTCTCTCATATCCATAAAAACTAATTATATTAAAAGCCATCATAACAATGTTCACATCACTCAACTCCTTTATTATTTTTGTCCTTTTATAAAAACTTTTCTTACGATAAATGGTTCTACTTAGTTTATGAGAACTCATAGTCTTCATTAGTTAAAATCGAATGACTATTTAGTTCCTTTAAAAGATCTAGTTGCTATATTCTCACGTAAATTTTTTTTTACTATATCATCTGTTATATCATAGCCCTACAAACTATCTATTATCATCTCTTTCGTATACAAATTAAGCCTCCATTCTTGTCAACTCTTGTTTAAAACTTAATCTTGTCGAGTTTCTTTAAGAATATAAATAATAATTCATATCAATCATAACTTTATGTCTTTCATCAATCTTTTTTTATTACTTTTTTATCCTTCACAAAAATCCATATATGTCATCTCACTTCTCTCTATGACAACTCACATTTATTACTCTTCATTCATAAATATTTCTTTGTCTCCTCATTTCATCTCTCGAATGCATTTTTTTTATTATACATTTTTTAATCCAACTCCTCCATGTCTATTCTTATTTCAATTCTTATATATTTTTAACTCTTTTTCCTTCTTGTCTCATCATCTCTCTTACCACTAGTCAAAGTCAAAATGTGTCCTTCTCATATCCACGTATACTCATAAAAATTACAAATATTAATCATGAAACATTTTTTAAAGGCACTCTTTTCTTTAAAATGTCATATCTTTCAAAGTACACATCACATGATCACCCTATGACCTTTCTTTCCATCTGTGACCTTGTCTCTCTCTTATTGTATATCTCTCTAAAATCGAGAATCATTATAGTCTTGTCTCCAAGCAAACCTTTATTCTAACTCTACTTTATGTCATATCTAAATCAAGTAAATATTGTCCTTTATCACCTTTCACTCTTCTCTACATATCCATATCATCTTTTTATGTATTCAACTCTCCATTCACGAATTTAGAATCCCTCCACATAGAGTAACTAGTTGTTTGTTTTATTAGGCCATTATTTTCAAGATCAATCACTTTTTTTGATTCAACATGACACCCCATACTCTATTAATGGTTTCTCTCACTAGTCGATAAACTCACCCATAGTAAAATCTATATATTTCAATTATATGTCCTCCTCAATCTAATATAATACACTATCCTCAAACATTGATTTGATTTGTCATTCACAAGTCTCTTAACTTACTACTCACGGATTTCCTTATTGGACTAAAATCTAAAAATTACTCACTTCCAATGACATTCAACAATTATTTTCTTCTCTCTATTTAATCTATTGGTTCATCTCTTACCATTCCATTCGAACTTTTCTATCCTTATACAAACCTTCTCTCGGTTCAAGCTCCCTTCTCTCCTAGTGCTTTATTTTCAAGACACTCGATAATGGCTTCCTCCTCTACCAATATGATCACCTCCGCTGATCTAAGGTATCCTGATTTGTTTCACAACTACAACTCACTCTGCTCTCACCCCATTCATGAAGGGAAATTGATCAACTTTGACGACTTCATGTTCTTCGACTTAGACACCTATCTCCCTGAACTCAAACCTCTCATAGGATCTTCATCCCCAGCTGCCTATTATCCCGAACTAGTCCGACTGTTTTATACCAACTTCTCTACTGATCATGAACAAACCTCAATCACCAGCAAAGTCCGAGGACAGCTGATGATTTTCGATGCTTCCGACCTAGGTAGAATTCTAAACCTACCTTCCACCGGTACCGACCTTAACACCATAGTACCAATCGACCGATCGGTACTTCGAAAAATACTTCTCTGCACCAACTGCTATCAACTTCCGTGGCACATGAGGAATCTCCAACCTCATGCTCAGCTACTTGCCCAGATTCTTCTCCACAACATCTATCCCAAGCGTCCCCGCCAGGGATTAGTTCCTCGAAAAATCTCTCTTCTTATCTACGCAATCCTTTCTTCTCTTTCGATAAATTGGTCATCCATTCTTTTCGACCTCTTTATTCGTTATCAGAAATTTGAGCCTCTTCTTTTTGGGTGTTTTATAACTCCCATTCTCAAATACTTCCAAGTACCACTTCACAACGAAGTCATCCTCCGTCCCTCTCAAGTCCTCGATGGTACCACCTTCAATCTAAGGTCCCTGCACATGCCCGACTCTGATGAAGCAGATCCAATGTCCTCCTTCAATTACTTTTCTGCTATGATGGATATCGAGCAAACTCAGGATCGAATCCTTCGTAATCAAGCCCTGTTGCAGCAGACTCGCAAGCGGAATCGTGCCAACCGACCACCTTCACCTTCTCCACCTTCGAGATAGACTCATTTTTTTTATCTGTAATAACTTTTAAATTACTTTTATATTTGGTCTGTAATAACTTTCTTACTCTGATCCTTCCTTTTTGTCCATGACAAAGGGGGAGAAAACTTGTCTCCATTATTGGAGAAATATTCTCTCTTTAAACATTATTTCACTTTTTTATCATATTATTATTTCTATGCATAATGTCTTTTTGACAGGGGGAGCATATTTTGTCATCATCAAAAAGGGGGAGAATGTTGAGAAACTCAGTTTTGATGTCACATAATATGATACACTGTCTCATTTGATTTTATAAGATATGATAATATGTTCTCTTGAAATAATGTTATATTATGACTGAATATGTTTTGCCATAAATCTAACGAGTATTTGATGCAAGGATATCTCACCCAATAAGGATGGAGACTCCCTATTCAAGTACAACTATGGTGCAATCATACTCCTTGAAGAAAAAGCTTGATGAGCCATGCTTTCCTAAAGTTCAAATGAAGAGATCGGCTACCTCAAGATGAAGACTTTTTTCTTCTTTAGAGTCATTTGTAACAGAACCTTCAGGAACTTGCATATTGCATATTACATACTCATTCATAAACACTATATCATAAAAATATACGATAGTTTCAAAAAACTCCTTTTTGAAAACTAATAATTGTACCTTCTTACAACCTTTCATGAAAAAGATATTTTGTCATATAATAATTGTACCTTATACTATATACAAGACAACATGAAAAAAGGGAATGTAGGAAAAAGACAAAAACATAACATCGACCACATGGAGAAAACAAATATAATATGTTTTTTGAAAAGACTTTAGTTTACCTCTTTAAAGAAATATCTTTTATAAGAAAAAGACAAAAACATAAAATCGGCTACACATAAGAAAAACAAATAAAATATGTTTTTAAAAGGACTCTAGTTACTTTTTCTCATAACCATAGAATGTCGACTTACTTGAAGTCATCATTCTCTTTACAAAGCATTAAATGCCTTCTGTAACAAATCCTTGTTAACATCCTTCTCAAAGAATGTCGACCTTCTTTTTGGCCCTTATTCTCTCTGTAGACTTTGAAAAACACAACATAAAGAAAACACTTGACATGACTATGTACAAATAAATATCTCAAAACACTCATAGTACTTACACTCATTTAAAGTAAAGAAGTACTAATGTACCTCAAATCATTAATTAGAATAAAGACAAAACTACAACCCAACGTTCAATGTACTATTGTAAGAAATAGACTTTTTACATAAAATATGTATTTCCTAAAAAAATACAACGACTAGTGTACCCTCTATTTTACTCTTATGGAAAAAGGCATTCTCGAACTTCTCTAAAAGATATTTTTGAAATGACATAACATTTCACATTTCAAAAAGTTACAATTCCAAAATGTAACGACTACTTTTTAAAGGCTATATAAACACACTTAAATAAACTATTCAAGTAAGGGAATGGAATAGACGTGTGAGCTTACAAAGAGAAAAATTTCTATTCGTGATTTGAAAAGAGAGTCTTGAAAAAGAAAGAGAAAAAGAAAAAGAAAGAAAAGAGAAAAAGTCAAGTCCAGCTCTTTGACAAAGAGTATCCTCTGAGTGACAAACAGAACATTCTTAGAATTCTTCATTCGTGCATTCATATCATTCTGAAGGTTCTATAGGAAGTATTGTAACTCTGTTATTCACTGTATTCCTTCTTTGTTTAAAGAAGTAGACCTCTGTGAAAGAGGGTGTTGCCCTTCTCTGTTGAGAGAAGAAGACCTCTTGGGAAGAGGGTGTGCCCCTTCTCTGTTGAGAGAAGAAGACCTCTTGGGAAGAGGGTGTTGTACTATTTATCCGGTGACTCGGATGTTATAGTGAAAATCTCAAGTAGTTTGCTTGGGGACTGGATGTAGGTCTGGATATTGACCGAACCAGTATAACTTCTGTGTTTTATGTGTTGTGCCTTATTGCTTAATTATTTTATTTTATCGATCATTATCATATTTCACTATTCACCCCCCCCCCCCCCCTCTAGTGGAATTTCACAGTCCATTCACGTAGATTCTTTTGGCCCCTTTTTTTTTCATTATCCCCTCTAAAAACCCTAAGTCTATGGATGGATAAAAACCTAAGTTTTAGGTTTTTAATAGGGAGAACAATCACACGGCTGCCTATTCTTTTCCCTCTTACACCTCTCTCTCTCTCTTGCATTCTATCCAGCCACCACAAGCTCCACCTTCAGCCACTCCTTGGCTCCAGCCACCTCAAGCTCCAGCCATCAAGCAACCTTACTTCAACCTCTCCCAGCTGCAACCTATGACAACCGGTCCAGCCATATCAAGGTAGCTGACTATCAATCTCCATCAATAGCTCCACCCGACGCACCACCTTGCGACCTCCTCCTTCGACCATTGTAGCACCCCCAACAGCATCTCCAAGAACATCTCAAGCCATCATCTCCTTCACGCCACATCCACAACTACAACCCCTTCCAAACCTTTACCTACAACTTCTCCATATAGTGCATGAAGCCTTCTCCATTACAGCAACAACCTTCTTCCACTTCCTACCGATCCAAACGAGGCAACTCTTCCAGCAGTTCAGTTGACGCACTCCACCTTCCTTAAACAGTCCAACCACAACCAGTGCAACCTTGTTTCAATCTTGAAGCCATCCCCTCCATTTGTATCAGACTTCTCCCCAAGGTAAGATATTCACACTATCCTACTTTGCTTTTTCGGTTTACATTGCTTTATGGTTTTGCTAGTGAGAGAAAAAGATTTGTCCAATCAATAGACCGGACCCTCCCTTATCATAGTCACCAAAAAATAAATAACATATGATTCGTACCCCTCTGCATTTATTTTCTTTTCATGATTAAATATGCATTTTAGATGTTTTATTAAGGTAGTTTCATTGCTTTATAAGCACTTTGCTTTAGTTTGTAGGTTTTGATTTTATACATAATTTCAGTTATTATTTCATGTCTAATTAATTGTCAATAAATTCCAAAAAAAATATTTGTGAGTGATTTCATTTATCCGTGATCTCCTGCCAAAAACCGAGTTTGATTCGGATTATGCAACCTCCTTTTAAAAATCGGATCTCAAACTGTGATTTTACCCTTCTGGAAATTTCAGGTTTGGTTTTAGCAGACAAAAACATCTGAGATCTCCCAGATGGAAGATCCAAATTCTCCTAAAAAAGCTACAGTGCATCCCTGTTGGAATCTATTGTTTTTTAGTATTTTTTTAGATTTTTCCAATAAGGTTTAGTTTCTGCTAAAAATTGAGTCTTCCCAAAACCTATAAAAATATCAATTTTTCCTTGTGAGGGTCTAGACCGACCCTAACCAGCTCTGATGCTTCAACCTATAGGTTGGATGTAAGACCCGTGAAACTTTCTGAGGAATTTACTGTTTGCTTTGAATTGATATGTATGTTTTCATATGGTTATGACATTGAATCGCGTAATTAAGTGTAAATTGACTAGGCTTTGTATTTCAACTTGATGCACGTGACCCAAAAATCGCGTAAGTACATTGTGTAAGTAAGAAGAGCCTAATTCCGGATGAAATAACCTTTGAAACTTTAAGGGTAAGTTTATATTGTATTTGTATGGTTTGTCCCCGAATTTGGGACCTATATGACGAAAAAACCCCGTCAGTGCATGTGAATTGCGAGATTTGCTTACGATTGTACGCGAGTCATAATAAGCTTGTTTCTCGCAAACGAAGGAGAATTTTCTTAAGAAGCAATGAACATTCCATGGCAATTAAGGTGTTAAAAATAAATAAATGATTTATTGAAGTCAATTTTACATTTAAAAGCATAAAATAAGCATTGTTTTGAATTTAGTGCATTTGACGATTTTGGATTTGGATCCGGATCAACTAGAGGTGGCCCAACTCATTTGTGCGCCCCTCTAGGAGGACGATTTTGGTCATGGTGGACCAGCTGGTCAATAGATGACCAGCTAGGTGGCATTCTTGAAAAATAATGCATGGCTTGGGAAAAGAGGGTCATGATTGGCCATCCTCTTGTTCCAAGACCTCATGATGAGGCTTAAAGCTCATCATTAGGGACGTTTTTCCAAAAATGGGAGCATGGGGCTGGCTCCCCATGGTCTTTTTGTAATAAGTTTAAAGCATTTCAAATAACATAAAACGAGTGGCTGGATAGGGCGGCTAGCCATGGGGAGCCCTGGTAATGTTTCAAAAGGTTAATGGCTTTTCAAAACTCCACTCAATGGCGATTTTGAAAGAGTTTCAAAGGTTTTCAAATAGGAGACATGCATTGGAGGCTTGGGCGGCTATGGGGGGGCATGGAGCACCCCAGACCTCCATCTCATCCACCTTAATCCTAGCCGTCGATTAAGTTAAACCTAACTATTTAAGGCATTAAGAGAGAGAAAGAGAGCATTCTCTTGGGCGATTTTCCTTGGAGACTCTCTCTCCCCTTCCCTTCTTCTCCAAAACGTGAGAGAGAGATTGTGAGTGTGAGTGAGTACCTAGTTGCAACTCCAAACGTAGCACACTCTCCATCTTCACTAAAGCCTCGAAGGTGAGACGCCTCTTCCCCTACCCCTATTGTGGATTTCGATTGAGCAAGTTCGTTGTGCTCTTGCATTTTCGTGAGTTTCCATTACACATATGCAAGAATGTAGTTTTTCGGTTAAGCATGTCTTCATGCATTTGTTTTCCTCGCTATATCATATAGTCGTGGTTGGCTTGAGAGCATTTCGGTTTTTATTTCATGTTTTTTGGTTTCATTAAGTACACTTGCATGCATTGTATTTATGGATTTTATTGAGCATGCGTGCATACATTTTTGCTGTGCAAAGTAGTGGTAGGATAGTTTCATAATGGTGGATTTTAACGAGAATGCTTGCATGCATTAAGCCCTTGTTTTCTATTGCAAGTTCAAGCACCATTCGCTATTGTTGCTTGCCTCGTTGTAGCCTATGTTTCCTGCCCAGCCATGGCACCGGATCTAGGCCACTAAGGGGTCATTTTGGTGGGCAAGAAGGCCACGTTTTGGCACAAGTCTAGCAACCCTGCTCATTCGGGTTAGCCCCTTTTTGGGTGTTGCTGGCTTTGGCCAAACAGGTCGAGCCATGATAGAATGCACATTGGTTTTTCCCATTTTCAGTTATTTCGTTTTCTGATAGACGCCATGGCCCATGTTTCTTTTATGTTCGGTCCTTATGTCCATGTTGTTCGGTTGGACCTGTCCAACCAGCTGGACGTGTCCAGCCATGCGTGCAATTGGTTGACCATAACGGGTCAGCCAGGGCCTTTCCCTGTTTTGCGCCTTTCAGCACTTCGCAACCCATGAGCCGAGCTCCATTTAGGGGCTATGAGTTTTGGATTTCCACCGCAGGCCTGACATGGTCTGGACCAAATATGGTCCAGACCTGTCAAAGGCCGTCCCATGCTTGTTAGGTTGGGCAACTGTAAACACCCCAAATTTTCACTCACCTCCCCGACATTTTCACCAAACATCATCATCCAGCCTCTGAAATCGCTGGAGGGCAAAATGGTCATTTTCTGAGCCCGAACCATGCAAAAGTCTAAATTTCATCTGCAACTCTCAAAAAATTTTTATTTTTATCTCAGATGTTCAAAATTTTATTCCTGACAGGAGACAAGCATCTCCAAGTCTTGGTTCGAGATTCTATTGCATAAGACATGGCATTGCATATCATTGCATGCACATTTCATATCACGGCACTGCACAACATGTCATTTCGAGGTCCAGAACTCTTAATTTCAAAATTTTCAATCCAGATTTGAATTTCAACTCTTTTCAAAAGTGATTTCAAAATCCTGGGTCTTCAAAATTATCAAATCTTCCCATTTTACCCCCAGGGCTCTGAATTTCAAAATATTTCCTCAGGAAAACAATCTGGATAATTTTCAATAAATTTCAACTCAGATTTTGCCTTTTGTCAGCTATTCAACTATCATTCTTTTACAAAAATCGCCCTACAGGGGCCAACTCTTTCCAAAATTTCCTGTTTTACAAATCAATCCAGATTTTATGAAAATTCCAAAAAGAAGTTGTTGTTTTATCCTTATTTTAATAAAGAAACAATGTGGGACCCACACTGAGGTGGTGTCACACAAGCTTTTCTATTGAAAAATTTGAATTTTGAAAACCCAAAAATATAGGAGCCTTGTCCCCTGGATCGGCGCCACTTGTCTTTTCTCTCTCCTACCATTTCCATGCCAAGTGTCAGTGTGGGGCTACCATAAGAAGCCGCCACATGTCATCCCATTTATCTGCCATGTGTTAGTATCCTATCATGCACCATGTGTCATTTCAAAGAACACCAAAAGATGCCAAGTGTCATAGGTTGTCCTGTCTAGAAAAAGTGGAGGCTTGTCTCCACTGAGGTGGCGCCACTTAAAGTGTGTCTCCTGCAGAGGACACATGTCAACCTCTCCCTCCTTCAGAAAAAGTAGCCTGACACATGTCTCTCCCTACCTTTCTCAGAAAAGTAGGAGACACGTGTCACTCCTAGCTTCCTCCAGAAAAGTAGGCTTGTCTCCTCTGAGGTGGCGCCATTTGGAAAGTGTCTCCTGTAGAGGACACATGTAAATCTCTCATTTCCTCAGAAAAAGCAAATACCATGTGTCATTCTCTGATCTTCTCAGAAAAAGCAGACTGACACGTGTCATTCTTTGCTCTTCTTAGAAAAAAGTAGAGGACACATGTCATTTTCTACCTCCTTCAGAGAAAGCTAGAATTCAAATATTCAAACTCCAGGCTAGGTGGCGAAAATCCTGAACTTCACCTTTTCTATTTTGTGTGAGATGGTGCCATGTGTCCCTTTCCCTCCTTTTCCTCCCTCTTGCCACATGGCATTGTAGGAGCCACCCTGAGGTGGCGCCACATGGCCACCCTCCATTCCTCCAGGGCCAGCCTCCATTTAAAATTCAAATCCCCCTCTGAGGTGGCGCCATCTGAAGAACCTCCTCGAGCAGGCTGATACTTGTCAGGTATGGAACCATCCTGGACTGCCACATGTCCAGATCTCCTTTCATCAGAAAAAGCAGAATTCAAACTCCTCTGAGGTGGCACCTTCTGAGCCCACTGCTCTGTTCTTTTGACATGTGTCAAACACCTTTTGAGGTGGCGCCATTCCAAAGCTCCCACTTGGCTTCATTTTTATTTTTTATTTTATTTTTAATAAAAGTAGCCCACCATGAGGTGGCGCCACCTGAGGACTCCCTACAAAAAGCAAGTTTGAATTTCAAATTCCAAGAGAGCACCCTCTGAGGTGGCGCCATCTGGGAGCTTCCTGCAGAGAAAATCAAGCAAACCAAATTTTGAAAAATTTCAAATCCTGCTGAGGTGTCTCACCCACAAAAATTTCATTTTTTATTTTCTCAAAAATCAAAATAGAACCCCTGAGATGGCGCCACATGGAGGGCTCTGATTGAGCCTGTTTGAAATTCAAATTTTTTCAGAAAATCTATATAAATAAGGTTCCACGCCCAGCATAGAGAGACCATATTTTTTAGCTCTTGTGAACTTGGAAATTCGACCTAGCTTTCCTGAAAATCCGATTTTTGCACTTTGGAATTCACGCCCCCTTTGGCTCAGTGAAGAAGGCATGGTGGATCGATCTTGGTGAATCATTCGAAGCCCGAAGTGAAGGACGAACGAAGCTCGTGATAGCTGTCCCTCTCAAGAGCTTCAACGCTGCCTAACGAAGCAAGGTGCACCTCTTTTCCTCTTCATTTGATCTCATAATTCGATTCGGGAGTCGTTTGAAGAAAGAGCTCATCCGAGAGATGGATTGAGCTATTCTCATAAAACGACATATATAAAAATACATGATTATGATTCCTTGATGATTTTTAGCATTCATGCATTTAGCTAGGTTTAATTTGCATTTTATTTCATTCATTTAGCACGTTTTCATGAATTAATTAGGATTAATTTAGCATTTATTTCAATTCTGCTCATTTTCAGTAGGTCTCTGTTTTTGTCAGTCAGTCCACACGTTATTTTATGCATTTATTTTTTATTAAAAATCCCCAAAAAATCACGGAATGCGCTTTAGGTGTCTCTAGAATTGTTCCAAAAATTCGGAGGCATTTGAATTTGTTTACTGTGGTAAACATTCAAAATGGCAAGTCGTGTTTTGTTACCCGGGATGCGTTTTGAAAATCATTTGACGATTTGTAAAATAAAGATCTCCCTCATGGCAGATCAAATTTTCGATCCAAAAGATGTTATGAACTCGGTAGAATGTCTAGTGTTCAACCTGATTTTCTCAGATTTTTCTGATTTTGTTTTATGTCTGACAAAAATCCGAGAGTTAGGGACACGTGTCAGAGCCTGATTTGGGCCTCTGAGATTTTGGATCGACTTAGGGCTATGGTTTCTCTTTATGTGTTGCTCTAAATCCAAAACTGTAAAAAGTGAAAGTTATGTACAAGATGTCCTATGTTTTCATGTGGAATATTGTGATTTTTAGAACTGTTTTGATACCTGTTTCGGATTTTTATTTTCAGTCTTCTGTTTTGCTACATTTGTCTATTCTGTCAATTTAGGAATAAAACGTTATATTTTTACCTGTGTCTCTGTTGATTAAATGCCAAAATCATGAACATGAAAGTTGTTCATTTAAGTGTCTTGAGTAGCTCGGATTAATTTCATAAATTTCCATGGCTGTTTTCGATTTGTTTAGCATTTTACATCAGATTAGAGTGATTTTTACCTCTGTCAGAACTAAATCCCTGTTGCCGAACTCACCATGGCTCAAATCCCGAGGCTGTAAAAACCAAAAATGGTCCATTTCAGGTCCTTTAACAGTCTGCAAACTATCAGAAGTTTTCATGGTGTAAATCTTGCATTATCATGTTAAGCAGTGCATTTGGTTCAGATCCATAGGCAAAATCCACCATTTTAGGACTTTCTTTAAATTTTAGCATTTAAATCATATCATTTCGTGATTTTTAGCATTCTAGGCTGTTTATCAAAGTAAGTAGACACTTTATACCGGATTTGGTGCAATTTGAAATCCATTTGAGGTTCGGATTAGCCATAATATCAAAACAGGGTCATACAGGACCCGAATCCAAGCGAAAAACAAGCGAAATTCGTTATTTTGGATAAATTGCAAAATGCCAAATTCTGATTTTACAGTATTAATGTGTTTAACAGCATGTCATCATGTCTCTTACTGCATTTCATCATCATTTGATTCAATTTGAATTTCAAAATTTCAATTTTACCAAGTATTCCTTCAAAACCCCTGATTTTAAAGGTATAACTTTATAATTAGGGGTATTTTGGTCATTTTGACCCCAATTCCGAATTTCAAACTATTTCCACCAAATTTCCTGCATTTACATCATTTCAAATATCAAGGAAGCATGAGATTAGGGTTTATATCCAATTAAATCCAATAATTTCATAATATTATTGGAAAATCTTGGAAAAACCCACATATTTGAGCTAACCTTATTTCAAGTTTGGCAGGGACATTCCAAAGAAGAAGCTGAAGTCTGCAATTTCCATTTATTTCATTTGATTAGTGATGTAATAATGTAAATTTTGGAATAAGAGATTTAATTTCCTGCTTAGACTAGGATGCATATTATATAGTTTGAATTTATGCAATATCCTGCTTAGATGATTCATGCATTTTATTTCAAAAGCACTATGGATGTACACGAATGGCACATGCACCAACTCTTAGGGAGTTGATGAACTCGGTGGAATCCATATTTACGGGCCTAGTCGGAATATGGACGAGTCCCAGATCCATCATCTTTCTACCAGTCACATTGAGCCTACACTCTTAGGCTATCTTAAAATGCACATCATATTTCTAATATTTTCAAAGTATTGTGCATTAAATCAATTAAACTCTGAATATATTCATGGCCACAGTCAGGATATGCGAAGGATTTATTTTGATTTAATACATATTTTCCCAACAAATTTCTTAGAAAATCTTTCAAAGTGCATTCATTCACTCATATCATTTGCATCATGAAATCATTGGTTTTCCCATGATTTTCTTAAGAAAACTTCATTCTCAAGAAATCGATTTCTCAAGAAACTCTAAGGATTTTTCAAAATCGGCTTTTCCCAAGTCAAGTTTTTCCACAGTTTCCATGGAAAAGGTTATTTTCTCAAGATTTTCAAAAGAAGTCTCTCATCTTTCTCCAAGATCAAAATCGATTTCCAAAATGTTTCAAAGGTAAAATTCCCAGGATTTCAATTTCCCAAGTTCAGTTTTTCTTCTCCAAAGAGTCTTCCTATAAAATTTTCCATCATTTTCCTAAGAAAATTCTCAGAGTCCAAGTTTTTTTGAGAAGTGTTTCTCTTTTGGAATGTTCACCCTTTTTCTCAAGAATTCCTTCTATTTTCCCAGGATTTTCATCCATGCATGATTTTCCCACACCTTTATGAACTTTCTCATGATTTCAAAACCCCTTCCATCAGAGTTTCCTGAGAAATTGACTTTCCCTGAGAAATATCTTTCAACTCCAAATATTTTCCAAGCATACATCCTGTTTTCCTACTTCCATTTTCGAAAATCTCATAAGCACATGCCTGAATTCTCTGTGCATTTATGATAGAACACAATTTTGATGATTTAACTAAGTCAAGCACAATTTTGGTCCTTGGTTCGATTACCCCTGTTAAAGGCGGCAGGAACGGTCGAACCTCGTACCGACAGGTCGAGCCCCATCCCATGGATTTTCCCGCTATTTTCAAAAATGGAGGCGAGTATTTCAAAATAAATTTCCAAAATCCGGTCAAGTTTGAATCGCGAAAGCGTTTCCCTCTCTCTTCCGCAAGGAAGGGAAGACGGGGAAAAATTTTGCGACGATAACAGGTTTGGCGACCGAGATGGGACCTGTCCTTGTCTGATTAAAATTATGCTTGACTTAGTTCAATTATCGAAATTATGTTCACAAAATGTCAGCTCTTTTACTTTCAATATCATGTGAGCCTAGGAGCCTAGATTCTGACCCAGCTGACATTGATTGCATATAGCTTAGGCATGGTTTGGTAGGACCATATTGAGGAGAAATTTTCATGCTCACATAGACTTAGGTCTAAACACAACTCTCCTCAATTTAGGATCTGAATGCAAACAATGTATGCTTCTTCAAAGTTTTCAAAAGCTATCTCTCTAGGATTTAGAGCCCTCTAATTCTTGCATGTGATCATTTTTCAAAACCTCAATTACCTATTATTACCCGGTCATCACGTTGCTGGGCTCTCTTCCAGAACCCTAGTTCGGGACAGAGCCTCACAACTGGGCCAACTATTTGGGTTAACACCCCCCTACCACGTACCGCGGGCCACAGTCCGAAGTATATCGGTAGGCGCTCAAGGATGTTGGAAAACCTTACCTTAGAACCGGAGTTGAAACTCTATGCCACGTACCTCGGATTTCGATTCAGGTATATCGGCATAACTGGATTGGACAAAGATGATCTGAACCTAGAGTTAGGATTAGGGTCCTACAACTGTTTTCAAATTGATGCATCTAGAGTCAGCCTTTTAGGGAGTGCTGAATGTGCATAAATGTTTGTGCAGGATGTGATTGTATGTATGATTTTCTCAATTCTTTGTGTTTCCCAATGTTCTTCAACTCATTAGGTCTTTTTCCAAATATCCTTATTT
Source organism: Nuphar pumila (assembly GCF_984573655.1). Taxonomy (NCBI): domain Eukaryota; kingdom Viridiplantae; phylum Streptophyta; class Magnoliopsida; order Nymphaeales; family Nymphaeaceae; genus Nuphar; species Nuphar pumila. The sequence goes on from NC_143257.1 coordinate 33,300,776, forward strand.
TCCACAAGGTCTTTTTCTCAAACCCTGGATAATTTTCTCAAACATCCCATTTCTTTCAAAACTCCAGGTGATTTTTTTTCATTCTACCATTCTACTGGATCTCGAATTTCCAGCTGCATTTTATCCTGCCTGCAAATTTTTTTTCAAAAATTTCCCACATTTTCCTAAGTCTCATTCTGAGTCTTTCTCTGTTTTCAGTTCGATGGCGTCCAATCAAGTCGATCCTATCTTTCCTGAAGGTCACATCTCCTACGAGGTGCGACAAGGTCGTCCTGAACATCGAGCCCTTAGCACCAGAACTTTCATTCCCCGGTGGTACTATTCCTGGCTAAAAAGCTTTTCCCGAATGTTCCCGGACCATTTGAGCGAGTGCGGATTAGAACTGGCGTCAGTAGTCGGAAAGCAGACCATCAATGGCAACCTGATCCATGCAATGGCGGAGCAATGGAATCCTCGAACGTGTACCTTCTGGTTCCCATGGGGAGAAATGACCGTCTTAATGGATGAATTTTCAGAAATCATGGGGTTACCAAAACCAGCCGGTCAACCAGGAGACCCATTAGAGCATCAATTCCTTATCAATGTCAAGGGTTTGGACCCCCGAGACTCCTTAGCTCGTATGACAGGCCGCCGATCTTGGCCTCTGATCCAGTTGGAAGGAAATGAATATGTTGACCTACTTGAGTTGTATCGCCAGTACGGGACCTTCGTCGAAGTCAGCTCGCTATCAAGAACAACCAAAGAAAGGATTCAGAATGCAATGGTTCTATGCACTGTAGGATTATCCCTCTTCCCAGATGGACAAAACTACATGGACATCAGGATAATCCAACTTATGAGGAAGTCGGCAAACCAATCGCCTCTCCATAGCCATGGCAGCGCTCGCCTTCCTATATCGAGGTCTGACTCGATTCTCGCTTGGGGAATCCATTTTAGTTGAAGGATGCATCTACGCACTTCAGTCCTGGTTTTTCCAACATGTTCCAGCCCGAGCAAGCTCTTTCAGATACAATGGTCAAGAACTCCTTCCATTGTCGCAGTACCGAACCATGATCAACAGCATTCAAGAAGATGACGTTGTTTGAGACTATTTTGATCGACAACTATCTCCTCCCAGATATACCTACGCTTATGGCAAGCGGTTCAAGTTGCTAGGACCATTCTTCTGCACTTACTACCAACCAGAGAGATGTGTTCAGCAGTTCTCCCAGAGGCAGCAGTATGTCGAAGCCCGACTATTATCAGGAGCTATGGCAGAGTTCGACCTCACTTCCGCACAATGGTCCGGGGCATATCATTCTGCCCGCTACAGCTGGGATTCCTTTGTCTCTCTTAAAATCTTTCCAGGTCCTAGAGTGTCTGCCGACTATCATGAATGGTGGAAAATTGTTTGTCCCCCACCTCTTTGTCAAGATCAATAAAGTCATGTTTTCTCATTTCTATAAAATTGTCTCTCTTTCCATTGTGGTTTGACGACCTCGCCTAGGTAACAAGGCATATTCCCGTTGTTTATTTCTTTTGCAGAAGGAATGACAACACAATTGTCGTGATTTTCGCGACGACTCAGTCCCTAGTAATGGGATATCTTTTTCAAATTGTCCACTATATTTCTAGCAAATATTTCTTCCAAAAAAAAATCATTCCTATAAAATCTAATCAGGTCTTTGCCCTGCAGAGAGCATCTACAGCATTTGATGGTGCAAACAAGGTCAGGCAAAAGGACAGCAACACCGCAGTACTGGTCAGCCTCGGAAGAAGAATTGGGTTCCCCCCGGTCTGAGAAGAGTCAAGAGCAGCAATAAGAAGATGTTGGCATAGACCCTCAAATGTATGCCATGTTTCGAAAAATGATGAACAAAATGATGAATAAGCAGCCTGGGACCAGCTCAGAAAGAAATCCATTCAGAGAAAGGTTCCATGGTCACAGGGGTAAGAAGGCTCCCAAGAAGCAGATCCAGCCAGAAGAGATTTCAGATGAATCAGATTCCACTGAAAACACTGACGACAAATATGAGGTGCCTCCGGCATTTCAGAAACGTGGCCAAAGTAAAAGCCGCAGATCAAAGAGCAGAGAGGCAGAAGAGCCTTTGCAAGCGCAGTTCAAGGAAATGGCCCGAGTTGTCAAGGATCTGCAAGCCCGCGACAAGGGCAAGAAAGTCTTCACCAGTGAGGACTTCTATGACGGCTTAGAAGGGGATGATGATCTGGAGAATCTTCCCCGAAAATTCATCAAGTTCGACGGCTCTAGCGACCCAAAAGCGCATCTCGCCACTTTCTTTGCAGAATGCTCTAGGTTCAAGAGAGACAATAGAGCACTGTTCTTATGCTTCCCCCGCAGCTTGGAAGGAGTTGCCGCCAAGTGGTATGCTTAGCATATCAACCCCATCGAGCTCAAAGAGTTCGACAAAGTTGTGAATCTATTCATTGAACGCTTTTTGTTCAACATAGAGGCGCTTCCTACATTAAGTCATCTCTGCAATTTAAGGCAGAATGAGAATGAAAAAGCACGGGACTTCATTCACAGATGGAGATCAGCCTGTAATAAGATGAGAGATCCTATCTCGGAAAGGCATGCATTGTCTCTAATCCTCAACAATTTTTCGCAGCCGTTAAGAGGATTGATCTCCACAGCGCCATCCAGGACCTTCATTGAGCTGACAGAACGAGCCGAATGACTCAAACTAAGTGTGGAAAATGGAGTCTATGAAGGCTTCACCTTTTCCAAGAACAACTCCCACGGTGAGCAGAAGAAGAAAGCTCACTTCACTTATTCTGCCAACAACAACAACAAAGGCCAAAATCGATACAAAGGGCAGAAGAAAGATCACTGCTACAGCTCAAGCAGTTCGAACCACAAAGATCAGAAAGCAAAGCCTGCCCCTCAATACAGCAAGCTTCCTCAGCAGGATCAAGGGCCGAAACAGCGTGAGAAGACTAGACATGAAGGATGGAGTTACGATAGAAAATTTACTCCTCTTGACCAATCACTCGAGGATGTGCTCGAGTACATGCTATCAAAAGAGATGGTTAAGTTGCCAAGATTGGCCGATCCCCCTGTGCCCATGGGGAAATGGAAATATCAGTTCTGCAAGTTTCACAGGACAGTGGGACACAACACTGAGAACTGCTTTGTTCTCAAAAACATCATACAAGACCTCATTGAAAAAAATCTTCTAGTGGAAGGAGAAGGAGAAGAGAAAATGGACATTCTCAATCACCCCTTCCCTTCGCACACCACAGTTGTAGTGTCTGCACGGCCATTTCTGCCGCATGAGCACATCAAGCCGTGTTCTGTACAAGATCTACAAGTTCAGCATCAGGTGTCAGTGCTACGACAAGCAACTCCTGGTTCTAAGAAGATGGACTTAATCTCAGCATTCGACAAAATGAAAGTTTCGGAAGCATCTATGAAGTCAGCCCCCAAGTCAAAGGGAACTCCTGACTTCTTCAAGAAAATTATCAAACCCAGGCTGGAGAATTCAAGTTAGAAGCCTCTGACCGCTTTATCCAATGTCTCCATCCTTGACTTGGCCAAGAATTCTAGCAAGCACCAGCAAGTACTGGATGATTTACTCAGGAAAATCAAGGTTAAGCCCAGTACCACTCCTGAAGACATGGCACAGATTGTGAACTCCGCCATGACCAATGCACCAATTACCTTCTCGGATGAGGACCTTCCAAAGCCTCATTCCTTTCACAATAATGCTCTTTACATCGTCGTTCGGGTAAGGGGAATGACAGTACCACATGTGCTAGTCGATGGAGGCAGTAGCCTCAATATTTGCCCTAAGATGACCGCAAAAGCATTAGGGATCAAAGATGAAGAATATATTCCAGATCCCATCACTATCTATGGATTTGACAACCATGGTCAAACGGCAAAATGGAAGATATTTCTGGAGATATTCATCAACTATTCGGTGCACTCCGTCCTTTTCCATGTGGTTAACGTACCACCCACCTACAACTTGTTGCTCGGAAGGACGTGGATTCACAATGCAAATGCAGTGCCTTCCACCCTACATCAATGTGTGAAGTGGTCAAAAGGTGGAATGATTACCACAATACTGGGAGAAGACCCAGAAGAAAGGCTCCCGCAGCCCATGATTCCCCGGCCATCATTCAATGCAGATATTCTCAGCATCAGGGAAAGTGAAGAGATCAGTCACGGAGAAAATCGAAAAATACTCCCGACATCATCAGAACTATCTCTGCACACCGTAGCCATGACCCGATGGAGAGGTCCTCATTTCTTCAAGGTTGGAGGCCGAATCGACTGCAGCACCATTAAGGATCACCCATTGTTTCCACAATTCATGAAGTCAAGAAAGGGATTTGAGTTACTCCTGAAGCATGACTATCAACCCTTCAAGGGACTCGGCAAGAACGAGGACGGCCGCATCGAGCCAGTGATCCAAAAACATCGTCCCCACAGAGCAGGACTAGGGTTCTCCGGAGGAAGCTTGTCAAAGAAGACTGTTTTTGTCAAAGGGGCACAATAAAGACCATTTGTTATTTCTTTCCAAAATAAATGTCTCATTTTATCAAATGTCATTGATCAATTCAATCAATAAAATTCCAAGTTTCTTTGTCTATCCGGATGCCATCTACTCCCTTTATGTCTATCTCATCATTTTATAATTCAATGCCATTTTATGCATGGTTCTCTTCAAATGATTGCTTGTCTTACTATGGGCCGATTTATCTGAACCAGATTTCTTCTCCAAAATTTCAGAATGACTTCTTAGACAATCAAGAAGCCTTTCAGAAGTCGACAGCAATTCACAGAATCAAAGCAAGCACCGGAAATGATAAGATTGCAAAGCAGTCAGATGATTGTGCAGAATACGATCAGTCTCTTCAGGAATTACCAGAGTTCGTCGTTGTTCAGAAGCAAGATGAACCATCTCCTCTAGTACAAGATCCAACTGAAGATGTCAATATCGGTTCACAGGAAGATCCCAAAATTCTCCAGATCGGAACCAGTATGAGTCCAGAAGAAAAGAAAAGGCTTACAGATTTTCTCAAGCGACATGAAGAAGTGTTCACATGGACATATGAAGACATGCTGGGCTTAGACCCCAAATTGGTCGAACACCGACTCGTCTTGAAGCTGGATGCAAAGCCAGTCAAGCAAAAGCTGAGAAAAATGGATCCCAGAATAGAACAACAAGTCAAAGAAGGACTTTAAGATTTGCTCAAAGCAGGATTTATCCGAGCTATTGACTACCCGGATTGGTTAGCCAATATCGTCGTTGTCCCAAAGAAAAGCGGCAAAGTAAGGATCTGCATAGACTTCAGAGACCTCAATAAGGCAACTCCGAAGGATGACTATCCACTTCCAAGCATCGATCTTCTAGTCGATAGCACGGCAGGACATGCTATGTTCTCTTTTATGGATGGATATTCCGGCTACAATCAGATTAAGTTGGCCGCCTGCGACCAATCAAAAACTTCCTTCACTACGCCTTGGGGCACTTTCTGCTATACAGTTATGTCTTTTGGGCTCAAGAATGCTGGAGCAACATATCAACGAGCAATGGCCGTTATCTTTCACGATCAGATGCGCAAAATCATGGATGCGTATGTTGACGATATCCTCGTGAAATCTAAAGAGGGAGAAGATCACCTCGAAGCGCTTGATCAAGTCTTTAAGCGATTCATTCTTTATAAGTTAAGGCTGAACCCACAAAAGTGTGTCTTTGGAGTCGAATCAGGCAAACTGTTGGGTTTTCTGGTCAGCAAAAGGGGGATTGAAATTGACCCAGCCAAAGCAAAGGCTATCATTGATATGCCACCCCCAAAGAATCTCAAAGAACTGTGTAGCCTTCAGGGACGTATGCAATCAATCCGGCGATTTATTTCCAATTTGGCAATGAGATGCGAACCTTTCAACCACTTACTCAGAAAAGGAGTGAAGTTCGAATGGGGACCAGAGTGTCAGCAATCGTTCGATCGAATCAAAAAGTATCTTATCAATCCTCCAATTCTGAAGCCACCTGAATTGGGAAAACCTCTTTTATTATATATCTCAGTCAATCAAGTCGCATGCGGCGGATTCTTGGAGCAATACAAAGAAGGTAGCTTGATAGAGCATGCCATTTATTACGTGAGTAAGACTTTCATAGATTATGAAAAGAGATACTCTCAAATAGAGAAGACCTGCCTAGCTCTGGTATGGATGTGTCAGAAGCTAAGACACTACCTGCTAGCATCTGAAGTCAAAATCTTGTCTAAACTCAATCCTCTCAAGTACATCTTGGAGCAACCTTTCCTAAGCGGACGAGTCGCAAAATGGCAAGTCTTACTGATGCAATATGACTTAGAATATGTCTCGCAGCAATCAATCAAAGGTCAGGCAATTGCAGATCAATTGGCGGATTTTCCTCTGGCCGAAGAAGTGAAAGCTGAAGATGACTTCCCTGATGAGCAAATTTGCAATATCCAGCAATTTTCAGTCTGAAATTTATTTTTTGATGGTTCTAAGAACATGGCCGGAATAGGCATCAGAATTTTATTAATCACTCCTGAGAAGGAGATGATTCCATTTTCTCTCAAGTTAGATTTTCAATGTACCCACAATATGGCTGAATATAAAGCCCTGATTCAAGGTCTAAAGATTCTACTAGACTTCAATATTAAGAAAGTGCATGCCTATGGAGACTCATTACTTGTTGTTAATCAAGTTCGAGCCGAATGGCAGGTCAAAGATCAGAAGTTATTTCCCTATCAGAAAATTGTTTAAGCGCTTGTCAACAATTTTGAAGAATTTCAACTCTTCCATATCAAGAGGGATTTTAATCAAGTGGCCGATAGTCTAGCCAGTTTAGGCTCCATTATGGCATTCAAGAATGAAGAATCTTGTCGCTCTTTTGAAATTGGCAGACTTGACCAACCTGCTTTCCTTCCGGCGGAGCAAGTAAACCAGGCTGAGCAAAAGAAGAAGCCTTGGTATTACAATATCAAAACTTTCATAGAAACTGGTGAATTTCCTCCAGAACTCTCAAAGAAAGAGCAGCGAGCAATCCAGCATATGTCTACTCGATACTTCATTTTGGCCAATGTCCTCTATCGTCGAGGATTCAGTTCAGAGTATTCCAGATGTTTAGACGAAGACGAAGCCAAAGAAGTCGTGCGAGAAGCACACGAAGGCATCTGTGGTGGCCACGTTGGCTACCAAACCCTTGTCAAGCAAATCATCAGAGCAGGTTACTACTGGAAGACTATGCAACAAGACTGTTATCATTATGTGAAGAAGTGTGTGCAATGTCAGATACACGCACCTTCCATCCATGCTCCGGCAACATATTTACAATCTGTTGTTTCTCCGTGGCCGTTCTCCATGTGGGCCTTCGATGTCGTAGGTCCCATCACTCCTTCAGCTTCAAATGGCCACAAATACTTCCTTGCCGCAACAGAATATTTCACCAAGTGGGTAGAAGCCATCAGTCTCCGCACAGTAGAAGGCCGACACGTGGTCTCGTTTATTCACAAGAACATCCTTTGCCGTTTCGGCATCCCACATGACATTGTGTCAGACAATGGCAGTCATTTCAAGAATGAAAAGATGAAGACATTCTGCTCAAAATTCAAGATCTATCACCATTTTTCCACTCCATATTATCCTCAAGGGAATGGTCAGGTAGAGGCCACCAACAAGATTCTAATTCGTATCTTGGAGCGAACTGTGGAAACAGGCCATGACTGGCATGAGAAGATCCACGATGCACTATGGGCCTACCGGACCACCATTCGCACTCCCACGAATGCTACCCCATCAGAATTGGTCTATGGAACAGAAGTAGTATTGCCGCTACATGTTCAGAAGCCCGCTTTGAAATTTGCTTCACTTCTGCAATTACCTCTTGATCAATACCAGCAGCAGCGACTAGTGCAGCTAGACTTACTCGACGAGAGAAGGCTAAAAGCAGCAGAGCATGCTCAATCCTATCGCCAGAGAGTAGCCAGGCAATATGCGAAGTCTATCATCGAAAGAAGATTCAAAGTCAATGATTTAGTACTTCGATCCATAGCTTATCTCAAGCATCGTCCCGGCGGCAAATGGTCGCCAAATTGGGAAGGCCCCTATGTCGTCAAAGAAGCATTACCCCGCAACTCATATCGGCTCATCAATGCCGATGGGGTAGAATTGCCAGATCCTATTAATGCTCGACACTTGAAAAAGTTTTATACTTGAAACATTTATTCTCCTCTTGTAATCCTTCCTGTTTCTTTCAAATAATGATCCAACTTTTTTTCCCAGTTACACTGGGGCATTTTAAAATTTTGTTCTGTATGCAGGCAGGATAAACAAATTCCTCATTTCATGCACGTGTGCATTCATATGCATCAATTCATATTCATTTGCATTCAACTGCATTAACAACAATCCAGTCAGTATTGGGATTTCAACAAACAGTCCCATCACTATTCCTAATGATTCAAAATTGAAAGGTCATCACCCATACTGAACCAAAACCCAGCGCTCGAACTTGTATTATTTCAAAATCCAGTATTCAAACGGACACATTTTCAAAATCCCAATTTTTCAGAAAACCGAGTTCCGACTCGGGCTTTTTATTCAAATCATTTTCTTTTCTTGATCCGGGTTCCGACTCGAGATCTCTTTACTTTATTCGAGCTCAGATTCGAGCTCCTCATTTTCTTTTGTTGACCCGGGTTCCGACTCGAGATCTCTTTACTTTATTCGAGCTCAGATTCGAGCTCTTCATCTGTTGATTCGAGTTCCGACTCGAGATCTCTCTATTTATTTGAGCTCAGATGCGAGCTCTTCATTCTCTTTTGTTGATCCGGGTTCCGAATCGTGATCTCTCTATTCATTTGAGCTCAGATGCGAGCTCTTCATTATCTTTTGTTGATTCGGGTTCCGACTCGAGATCTCTCTACTCCTTCGAGCTCAGATTCGAGCTCTTCATTTTTCTCTGTTGATTCGGGTTCTGACTCGTGATCTCGTTACATCATTCGAGCTCTTCATTTTCTTTTGTTGATCCGGGTTCCGACTCGTGATCTCTGTATTTTATTCGAGCTCTGACTCGAACTCATCATTCTCCTTTGATTGATTCAAGCCATTTTGATCCTCAGGGTCTGTCAATTGTTCAAATTTGATATTTTGCCTTCCAAATTCCAATTTAAATCTTCAAATCAGGCAATTCTCTAATTGCGACCTTCGGGTCACCCAATTTCCAATTCTCAATTTCAATTACCAATTTCCAATTTTCGACCTTCGGGTTAATCAATTGCCAAATTTTCGACCTTCGGGTCAATCAATTTCCAATTTTCGACCCTCGGGTCAATCAATCTCCAAATTTTCGACCTCCGGGTCACCCAATTTCCAAATTTCGACCTTCGGGTCACTCAATTCACAATTTTGACCTTTTGGTCAACCAATTCTCAAATTCGACCGTTAGGTCATCCAATTTCGACCTTCGGGTCATTCAATTTCCAACAACCAATTTTCCAATTTCCAATTTCGACCTTTGGGTCAATCAATCTCAATATCCAATTCCAATCATTTTCTCTTGCGAAAGACCCTTTTTAGGGAGAGTTCGAGGGAGCTCGCTCTTTTCGCATGCTATCCAATTTGTTCACTTAGCCCCTTTTTAGGGAGAGTTTGAAGGGACTCGCGTCTTTGTGAACCGTTTGCAAAACAATTTCCAATTTCACACGAGGAACCCTTTTTAAGGGAGAGGCTCGACGGAGACTCGTTTTCCTTGTGACCCCCCAATTTCATACTAGGCCATCTTCGTCATGAAGGACCCCCCCTTGCAGGGAGAGTGTGATGTACTCGTTCCTTTCATGACCCAATTTTCAGACCTCACTATTATCGACCCCCTTTCCATAAGAGAAGCCTAATATTAGGGAGCTTTGACGAAAGTTCAATTTCTCTTCAAAAGTTCATTTTGCAAACACCTCCTCTTCAGGGAAGAGAGGAGTATTTCCCATTTCCCATTCAGGTAAGGGCTAAGCCTGAGTCTCTCTTTTTGGGCAAAAAGAGAGGAGAATTTTCGTCACGGATGTATTGAGCCAGACTTCAGATACTCACTTTCACCAAGGATTTCAAGAAAATTTAGTCAATTTGTCAATCAATTGTTGATTTCAGAATCTTTATTGCACAAATCTCTAGTTACCTTTATCATTACTCCCAAAAGAGTGAAGCTTTTGCGAAAAGAGATTCAAACTTCAAATTCTTTCTATTGGCCAACCAAAAGGATGAAGGATAAGTCCTCGATATGGCCAGAAAAGAAGATTCAATGTTATTGAAAAGTCGTAGGTGATCGATATTGATCGCAGTCAATGGCGCATCTTTAAAGGCTATTCTTGTAAAGACGAGGCAGTGGAAATATCCTGAGCGCTAGAAAAGAGAGCATTTACCCAAGCCTTGTCACCTCAAAATCACCTAAGCTGCAATTGAGTATCCGCAAAAGGGATCTCTCACCTGTCGTCAAGATGAAGGCGAATTAGGCGAGTAGACCCCCGGGGCCAAAGAAGATTCGAAACATCTCCAAGATGATGGAGTTTGTGACGGATCCTTCCAGGGAAAGTCCAAAGCACTGTCGAGATGAAGGCAGATGCGATGAACCTCTCGACAATCCCTAAAAGATATTTAATTTCAGCTGTCATCCAAAGATCTCCAAACCCATCGTCCAAGAAGGATCGAAACATCTCCAAGTTGAAGGAGTTTGTGACGTACTATTCCCAAAAGAGAGCAAGAGAGGAAAAAGAAAGAGAGAAAAAGTCAAAACATCTCCAAAATGAAGGAGAATGTAGCAAAACACCAGAGGCCCAAAAGAGTGCAGAAAGATTATCAAGAGAGAAGCTCTCAGGATATCAAACTGCCAAATCTATCAAGAATCCTCTTTAATCTTGTGAAATTCTATTATCAATACTCTTTCATCAATTGCTTTCATAATATCAAATTCTCTTTCCTGCTCATATCAAGGAAATTGATAGCTTCCTTGAAGAAGGTCAATTGCAAACAATTTGGGTTTCCAATCTCGATTCTACGAAGTGAACCTTGCTTGGAGGTAATGCTTTGGGTAGAAGAGAAAGAACATCTTTGCAACAATATGCAACATTTTCAAAAATTTTGAATCAACAGCAAAATTTCTAACATTTTGACAATATTTTCTAGCTATCTTGACGTGAAGTGAGAGCTTGATGTCCGTCTTTGATACATCCAGACACCAATTTTAAATCCCTCCTAAGGACTTGATTCCTTCCCTTTTTTAAGAGCATGGACTCTCAGACTTGCACACTTCTCGGTGTCCCCACTGTCCCACCATAGACAGTCCCATTTTGGTTCGAGGTCGAACCACCAATCATTTCTCGCAAAAGGCAATTTCAAAAGCTGATTTTAGTCTCAGCACTGAGGTGCCCAAAATCAATCCCTTTTCAAGCTTTAGGGACCCCATTTTCCTTCCTTTTGCAAAACCCCTGTCGGATTTACTGTGCAAAATCCAAGGGTTCCATCATGGTCTCTTCCTTCGAGGATTCCATTTCATTTTCCACCCGATCAGGATAAGGGTACAAACCTGAGCCTCAATCAATGAGGTATTTCCATTTTCCGCCCAATCAGGATAAGGGTACAAACCTGAGCCTCCTTTGATGAGATCTTCCATTGTCCACCCGATCAGGATAAGGGTACAAACCTGAGCCTCCTTTGATGAGGTCTTCCATTGTCCGCTCGATCAGGATAAGGGTACAAACCTGAGCCTCGATCAAAGAGGTATTCCATTTTCCGCCCGATCAGGATAAGGGTACAAACCTGAACCTCATCCAAAGAGGTATTTCATTTTCCGCCCGATCAGGTTAAGGGTACAAACCTGAATCTCATTTCAATGAGATATTTCATTCCCCAATCAGGTCAAGGGTTCAAACCTGAGCTTCGTTCCATGCGAGGTATTTCTCTCCCATCCAGGTTAAGGGCAAAAACCTGAATTTCACTCTCATAGAGCAAATATTTCCTCTTCATTCTCCATTTCATATCTACCATCTTCCTCGGGCTAATTTCTTCACACCCAGTCAGATCCTTCTAACTGGGGCATTTTTTTATGTATAGCCCAAATTTGGTGTGTGTTTTTTTGCCACTAAGCTCGGCCATGAGCCGGCTTAGTAGCAAAGAGGGGCATCTGTAAACACCCCAAATTTTCACTCACCTCCCCGACATTTTCACCAAACATCATCATCCAGCCTCTGAAATCGCTGGAGGGCAAAATGGTCATTTTCTGAGCCTGAACCTTGCAAAAGTCTAAATTTCATCTGCAACTCTTAAAATTTCTTTATTTTTATCTAAGATGTTCAAAATTTTATTCCTGACAGGAGACAAGCATCTCCAAGTCTTGGTTCGAGATTCTATTGCATAAGACATGGCATTGCATATCATTGCATGAGCATTTCATATCACGGCACTGCACAACATGTCATTTCGAGGTCCAGAACTCTTAATTTCAAAATTTTCAATCCAGATTTGAATTTCAACTATTTTCAAAAGTGATTTCAAAATCCTGGGTCTTCAAAATTATCAATTCTTCCCATTTTACCCCTAGGGCTCTGAATTTCAAAATATTTCCTCAGGAAAACAATCTGGATAATTTTCAATAAATTTCAACTCAGATTTTGCCTTTTGTCAGCTATTCAACTATCATTCTTTTACAAAAATCGCCCTACAGGGGCCAACTCTTTCCAAAATTTCTTGTTTTTACCAATCAGTTCAGATTTTATGAAAATTCCAAAAAGAAGTTGTTGTTTTATCCTTATTTCAATAAAGAAACAATGTGGGACCCACACTAAGGTGGTGTCACACAAGCTTTTCTTTTGAAAATTTTGAATTTTGAAAACCCCAAAATATAGGAGCTTTGTCCCCTGGATCGGCGCCACTTGTCTTTTCTCTCTCCTCCCATTTCCATGCCAAGTGTCAGTGTGGGGCTACCTTAAGAAGCCGCCACATGTCATCCCATTTATCTGCCATGTGTTAGTATCCTATCATGCGCCATGTGTCATTTCAAAGAATACCAGAAGATGCCAAGTGTCATAGGTTGTCCTGTCTAGAAAAAGTGGAGGCTTGTCTCCACTGAGGTGGCGCCACTTAAAGTGTGTCTCCTGCAGAGGACATATGTCAACCTCTCCCTCCTTCAGAAAAAGTAGCCTAACACATGTCTCTCCCTACCTTTCTCAGAAAAGTAGGAGACACGTGTCACTCTTAGCTTCCTCTAGAAAAGTAGGCTTGTCTCCTCTGAGGTGGCGCCATTTGGAAAGTGTCTCCTGCAGAGGACATATGTAAATCTCTCATTTCCTCAGAAAAAGCAAATACCATGTGTCATTCTCTGATCTTCTCAGAAAAAGCAGACTGACACGTGTCATTCTTTGCTCTTCTTAGAAAAAAGTAGAGGACACATGTCATTTTCTAACTCCTTCAGAGAAAGCTAGAATTCAAATATTCAAACTCCAGGCTAGGTGGCAAAAATCCTGAACTTCACCTTTTCTATTTTGTGTGAGATGGTGCCATGTGTCCCTTTCCCTCCTTTTCCTCCCTCTTGCCACATGGCATTGTAGGAGCCACCCTAAGGTGGCACCACATGGCCACCCTCCATTCCTCCAGGGCCAGCCTCCATTTAAAATTCAAATCCCCCTCTGAGGTGGCGCCATCTGAAGAACCTCCTCCAGCAGGCTGACACTTGTCAGGTATGGAACCATCCTGGACTGCCACATGTCCAGATCTCCTTTCATCAGAAAAAGCAGAATTCAAACTCCTCTGAGGTGGCACCTTCTGAGCCCACTGCTATGTTCTTCTGACATGTGTCAAACACCTTTTGAGGTGGCGCCATTCCAGAGCTCCCACTTGGCTTCATTTTTATTTTTTATTTTATTTTTAATAAAAGTAGCCCACCATGAGGTGGCGCCACCTGAGGACTCCCTACAAAAAGCAAGTTTGAATTTCAAATTCCAAGAGAGCACCCTCTGAGGTCGTGCCATCTGGGAGCTTTCTGCAGAGAAAATTAAGCAAACCAAATTTTGAAAAATTTCAAATCCTACTGAGGTGTCTCACCCACAAAAATCTCATTTTTTATTTTCTCAAAAATCAAAATAGCACCCCTGAGATGGCGCCATATGGAGGGCTCAGATTGAGCCTGTTTGAAATTCAAATTTTTTCAAAAAATCTATATAAACAAGGCTCCACGCCCAGCATAGAGAGACCATATTTTTTAGCTCTTGTGAACTTGGAAATTCGACCTAGCCTTCCTGAAAATCCGATTTTTGTACTTTGGAATTCACGCCCCCTTTGGCTCAGTGAAGAAGGCATGGTGGATCGATCTTGGTGAATCATTCGAAGCCCGAAGTGAAGGAAGAACGGAGCTCGTGATAGTTGTCCCTCTCAAGAGCTTCAACGCTGCCAAACGAAGCAAGGTGCACCTCTTTTCCTCTTCATTTGATCTCATAATTCGATTCGGGAGTCGTTTGAAGAAAGAGCTCATCCGAGAGATGGATTGAGCTATTCTCATAAAATGACATATATAAAAATACATGATTATGATTTCTTGATGATTTTTAGCATTCATGCATTTAGCTAGGTTTAATTTGCATTTTATTTCATTCATTTAGCACATTTTCATGAATTAATTAGGATTAATTTAGCATTTATTTCAATTCTTCTCATTTTCAGTAGGTCTCTGTTTTTGTCAGTCAGTCCACACGTCATTTCATGCATTTATTTTTTATTACAAATCCCAAAAAAATCACGGAATGCGCATTTAGGTGTCTCTAGAATAGTGCCAAAAATTTAGAGGCATTTGAATTTGTTTACTGCGGTAAACATTCAAAATGGCAAGTCGGGTTTTGTTACCCGGGATGCGTTTTGAAAATCATTTGACGACGTGTAAAATCATGATCTCCCTCATGGGAGATCAGATTTTCGATCCAAAAGATGTTATGAACTTGGTAGAATGTCTAGTTTTTAACCTGATTTTCTCAGATTTTTCTGATTTTGTTTTATGTTTGACATAAATTCGAGAGTTCGGGAAACGTGTCAGAGCCTGATTTGGGCCTCTGAGATTTTGGATCGACTTAGGTCTATGATTTATCTTTATGTGTTGCTCCAAATACAAAACTGTAAAAAGTGAAAGTTATGTTCGATATGTCCTCTGTTTGCATGTGGAATATTGTGATTTGTAGAAGAGTTGTGATACCTATTTCAGATTTTTCTTTTCAGTCCTCTGTTTTGCTACATTTGTCTGTTCTTTCAATTTAGGAATGAAAAGTTATATTTTTACCTATGTCTATGTTGATCAAATGCCACAGCAATGAACATGAAAGTTGTTAATTTAGGTTTCGTGAGTAACTCTGATTAATTTCCATGGCTGTTTTCTATTTTTCTAGCATTTTACATCAGATTAGTGTGATTTTTACCTCTGTCAGAACTAAATCCCTGTTGTCGAACTCACCATGGCTCAAATCCCGAGGCTGTAAAAACCAAAAATGTTCCATTTCAGGTAATTTAACAGTCTGCAAAATATCAGAAGTTTTCATGGTGTAAATCTTGCATTATCATGTTAAGCAGTGCATCTGGTTCGGATCCATAGGCAAAATCCACCATTTTAGGACTTTCTTTAAATTTTAGCATTTAAATCATATCATTTCATGATTTTTAGCATTCTAGGTTGTTTATCAGAGTAAGTAGACGCTTCATACCGGATTTGGTGTAATTTGAAATCCATTTGAGGTTCGGATTAGCCATAATATCAAAACAGGGTCCCGCAGGACCTGAATCCAAGCGAAAAACAAGCGAAATTCGTTATTTTGGATAAATTGCAAAATGCCAAATTCTGATTTTACAGTCTTAATGTGTTTAGCAGTATATCATCATGTCTCTTACTGCATTTCATCATCATTTGATTCAATTTGAATTTCAAAATTTCAATTTTACCAAGTATTCCTTCAAAACCCCTGATTTTAAAGGTATAACTTTATAATTAGGGGTAATTTGGTCATTTTGACCCCAATTCCGAATTTCAAACTATTTTCCACCGAATTTCCTGCATTTAAATCATTTCAAATATCAAGGAAGCATGAGATTAGGGTTTATATCCAATTAAATCCAATAATTTCAGAATATTATTGGAAAATCTTGGAAAAACCCACATATTTGAGCTAACCTTATTTCAAGTTTGGCAGGGACATTCCAAAGAAGAAGCTTAAGTCTGCAATTTCCATTTATTTCATTTGATTAGTGATATAATAATGTAAATTTTGGAATAAGAGATTTAATTTCCTGCTTAGACTAGGATGCATATCATATAGTTTGAATTTATGCAATATCCTGCTTAGATGATTCATGCATTTTATTTCAAAAGCACTATGGATGTACACGAATGGCACGTGCACCAACTCTTAGGGAGTTGATGAACTCGGTGGAATCCATATTTACTGCCCTAGTCGGAATATGGACGAGACCCAGATCCATCATCTTTCTACCAGTCACATTGAGCCTACACTCTTAGGCTATCTTAAAATGCACATCATATTTCTAATATTTTCAAAGTATTGTGCATTAAATCAATTAAACTCTGAATATATTCATGGCCACAGTCAGGATATGCGAAGGATTTATTTTGATTTAATACACATTTTCCCAACAAATTTCTTAGAAAATCTTTCAAAGTGCATTCATTCACTCATATCATTTGCATCATGAAATCATTGGGTTTTCCATGATTTTCTTAAAAAAACTTCATTCTCAAGAAATCGATTTCTCAAGAAACTCTAAGGATTTTTCAAAATCGGCTTTTCCCAAGTCAAGTTTTTCCACAGTTTCCATGGAAAAGTTTATTTTCTCAAGATTTTCAAAAGAAGTCCCTCATCTTTCTCCAAGATCAAAATCGATTTCCAAATATTTCAAAGGTAAAATTCCCAGGATTTCAATTTCCCAAGTTCAGTTTTTCTTCTCCAAAGAGTCTTCCTATAAAATTTTCCATCATTTTCCTAAGAAAATTCTCAAAGTCCAAGTTTTCCTGAGAAGTGTTTCTCTTTTGGAATGTTCACCCTTTTTCTCAAGAATTCCTTCTATTTTCCTAGGATTTTCATCCATGCATGATTTTCCCACACCTTTATGAACTTTCTCGTGATTTAAAAACCCCTTTCATCAGAGTTTCTTGAGAAATTGACTTTCCCTGAGAAATATCTTTCAACTCCAAATATTTTCCAAGCATACGTCATGTTTTCCTACTTCCATTTTCCAAAATCTCATAAGCACATGCATGAATTCTCTGTGCATTTATGATAGAACACAATTTTGATGATTTAACTAAGTCAAGCACAATTTTGGTCCTTGGTTCGATTACCCCTGTTAAAGGCGGCAGGAACGGTCGAACCTCGTACCGACAGGTCGAGCCCCATCCCATGGATTTTCCCGCTATTTTCAAAAACGGAGGTGGATATTTCAAAATAAATTTCCAAAATCCGGTCAAGTTTGAATCGCGAAAGTGTTTCCCTCTCTCTTCCGCAAGGAAGGGAAGACGGGGAAAAATTTCGCGACGATAACAGCAACATCCCCTTTACATTTCTGTTTGGGTTTTTCCTTCAGCCTCACATGGTCTGGACTGAATATGGTCCAGACCTGTCAAAGTCTGTTCCTAGCTGTCCAGCAGGGGCGTTGGGCCTTCGTGCCCCCTTTTTTGGGTTCGGTTTTGCTGCAGCCATGCAAGGGTTGGGCTGGAGCTCTTCGGCGTGGGCCGCAGTTGGGTGCAGGCTGTGGGCATGTGCCCCTTCGTTTGGTGGCAGTTGAGCCACAGTTTGGGTCTGGACATTCGGCCTAGACCCTG
Organism: Nuphar pumila; assembly: GCF_984573655.1. Classification (NCBI taxonomy): domain Eukaryota; kingdom Viridiplantae; phylum Streptophyta; class Magnoliopsida; order Nymphaeales; family Nymphaeaceae; genus Nuphar; species Nuphar pumila. The sequence goes on from NC_143257.1 coordinate 33,318,610, forward strand.
CTCATGTTGAGCAGCCCATTTGTGGGTCTGGACCAGTTGGTCAAGACCTGGATCATTCCCTTTGTAGTTGCAACCGGTTGTGTGTGTGTGGGTGTGCGGGCTCTGTCCCCGAACCCAACACACTTAGTCCTGGTGTTTCGGCCCTTGCCGTAGGGTCACATTGGCGCCGTGTGACAGCATAGCCTGCTGTCCTCTTTTCGGTTCTACAGCACTGCCCAAATTGGGCCTGTTGCGCGCGCGTGGTGCCCCATGGCACCGTTTGGCAGGTTTTGGTGTGGGTCCATTTTTGGCAACTCCAGTCCAGCAAGATGGAATTTTCCCTTCTTTGCGCCGCACTTTAAGCGTTGTTAGCGGACCTTCGAGCTGCAGCCTATAGGGTTGTAAGTGTGTTTGATGCGGGATCCAATATCCCAATGAACCCATAAAGTGTTTTGACTAGTTACGAATCATGCTGCGAGTGCGCATTGTCCAATGCAAATTTTTATAAAAATGGTTATGTATGTGCACTAAATAACAAACCCATCAATACGAGTAATGTGATGCTTTACCGAATGCCCTTTATTAAATAAGGTTTTACATATTAAAGAGGCTCGTCTAGCTGAATGATTCAATTATGGCACTTCACTTATTGTACCCGGACACACACATTAACACGTAGCTACGGCACAAATTACGTGTTTATTTAAGCAAATCATCACGAGCTATGTGTTGCAAGATATTATAGCAAAGCACGTAATAAAATGTTAAACCCGTCAATGTGGGTAATATGTATGCATATACTTATGCATGTGTTCGCTTTTGCGTAGAACGCAAAGTACTTGCGATTGATGTCTATCGAATGCTTTTAAGTAAAATAAGGGTTTTTGCATAATTAAGGAACTAATGGCGCATGTCAAATGAAATAATGCAATTGTGGCGTTTCTCTTGTCACACGTTACTGGTACCTTGGCACTTCACAAATTATTTAAACATATCATAATGTGTTACATAGCGTAGTGTCATGAAGAAGTTGTGCACTGCCACACACTTTAGCATGAAGCTAGCACGCATAATGAATGCAGTTACATGTTCATTTTTTGTCATATTTGAATGTATGAATCAGCTTGTCAATTAAATGTTTATCCCTAAGTACAAAGAGAGCTTGAGGCATACACATGGAAATTATTGTCTTGTGAGACTTACGGGTTGCTGGAACTCCTTGGCGAGTTCTGGTGTGGGTGATGGCCCCACCTCGCGAGACGAGCTCGCTTATGTTAGAAATATATGTTTTATTTGCTTTTGCTTGCCTCTTGATTCGTTTCTAGAAATGCCTTACGGTGGCAAAATGTTTCTAACTGTCTCATCGTAATGCACGATGTTTGGTATCACATCATTGATGGTTCACATACTTGAGGCATGATGCACATGTATATCCACTTATATTTATGCACAGTTTACGATAACTTACCTGCTCTGCATGACATATTGTTATATTAGTTGATTATCTTCCTTGATGCATACTATGCTAATTGCTATGAATTGTGAAATGAATAGTCGTAGTTATTTTCTCATGATTTGCCTAATTACGTTTCTAAAAGCATGTTAATGATAGTAGTATCACTTATTACTCCATGTGTAGTTTTATCACTGCTTTATACTTGCTCATGTTGTAACTGCTCAATTATTGTAAATAAGCATGCTATGTGTTTCATGATAAATTGTGCTCTTGCTTTCCACATATTGGTATGTCGTGATTGGTTTGTCTCACCAGCTCGAAAGAGTACTGACCCCGTTTTATAGGGATACATGTATTTGCTTAGGCGTGCGATGGAGCTTGATGTGCGGCAGAGGACATGAACTCACACTTCTAATACTTCGAGGATCTTGGCAGTTGTTGTTTTGTAAAAAGGGAATGATTTTTACTATTTGTAAAATGATAATAAAAGTTGTTTCACTTCACTGTTGTTTCACTCTGTGACCCGCCCAGAGTTTTCCCTTTGTATTTTCCCTTTTTGGTACTTCCGCACTTGCGCAATGGTTTTCAAAAAAAAAAGGTTTACTCTAAATCCAAAGGATTTTTAAGGATTTTACAAGTCGGGAATTCTGGGGGCGTCGCAATTGGTATCAGAGCAGTGTTTTAAAAAAATATTACAGAAGTGTGGTTCAAGTTTCTGCACGCATCGACCGTCGCACTGTAAGTATGCCTAATTCAATAGAATTGTAATTCTGTTGTTTGACTGCTTATCCTGTGTGTTTAGATAAATTTATGTGTTTTTCGGGTCTCGTCCGATGCGAGACATGGTTTCGTGTTTAAGCCTTGTGTATCTGACTTAAGATACTGATTGTCGGAACCTAAGGGTTCGTTCATGCTTGTGGATATAGTTTCCCAAGCTGATTCGAGTCAACTCCTGTGAGAGTTGGAGTTCTTGACTGAGATCTAGGGAACTACTTGCGTAGTTTGCCCTTCTCGTTCCACATCGTGTTGGTGGAGACGATCAAAGTATTGTAGCGATGATTGAACTTTATTCTAATCATGAGATGGCTTCATTGAGAATCGTCGTGTGAGGCTCTGAGTGAATGTTTTCCCTTTTTTCCAACTTTGTTGGGATTGTTCGTAACCTTGTCTTTGACGAAGGGTATCTTGCTTGATGTGACCTTTTTGGACAGAAGGCTGAAGCCTTATCTGTGCCAGTTGAGCCTCTGTGTATCCCGTTGGAGGATGATGTAGATTCCCCAGTCGTTCTTGGTGATGAGAACATATATGTTGTTACACGCTTAGCATGTTGCAATTTTATTGCCGGTGATGGCATTTGACTCCTGAGAGGGTTGTGTTCTGGGGATAGTTTAACACCGATCATTAGGGTGTTGTTGCTCGTGAGAGAGCATTGCGGGAATTTTTGTTTCCCCCACCACTGTTTAGAGGATTGTGGTGTGTTGGCTCACGACGTGATTCCTGGTAGTGTCAACTATGTTGTTGAAGTAGTGACTCTTCAATAGCGCCGTTAGGGTGGTGATTCTCTAACGATGCCATCAGAGTGGTGATTCTCTAATGATGCCATTGGGGTGGTGATTCCCAAAACGATGCTATTGGAGTGGTGATTCTTCAGTAATACCGCTAGGGTGGTGATTCTCTAACAATGCCATTAGAGTGGTGATTCTCTAACGATGCCATTAGAGTGGTGGTTCTCTAATGAAGGTCATTGGAGTGGTGATTCTCCAGCAATACAGCTGGGGTGGTGATTCTCCAGCAGTGCCGTTAGAGTGGTGATTCTCTAATGATGCCATTAGGATGGTGATTTTCTAATGATGCTACTGGAGTGGTGATTCTTCAATAATGCCATTAAAGTGGTGATTCCATGATGATGCCGTTAGAGTGGTGGTTCTCGAACGATGCCGCTAGGGTGGTGATTCTCTGATGATGCCATTAGGATGGTGATTTCCTAATGATGCTACTGGAGTGGTGATTCTTCAGTAATGCCATCAAGATGGTGATTCTCTGATGATGCCGTTAGAGTGGTGGTTCTCGAACGATGCCGCTAGGGTGGTGATTCCCTAATGATGTTCTGATTGGCGACGTCATGAAAGTGATGTTTCTCCTCGTTTTGTTGTGTTAGAGTGGTGATTCTCTAACATTTGTCGTCTAGAATGGTGATTCTCTAGCGATAGCGGCCTGGTATGGTGTCGCTTGGGTCCGTTCATGGAACATGCTTATTTGTCGTGTTGTGGCTGCACGATTGAGCTGTGATGTGTTTTTGTCTGAATTATGTATGCTTATGATCTTTGTATGATTGTTGCGATTATCGTTTCACGAACATGGTTGTCAGACCTACTGATTGATTATTGTGTCTTTTGTCACGATAGATGACTTGGAAGACTAGATGCAATGATATTATGAGCACTATGAACAACCTTGTAGAGGTTGTGTAACAGCAAGTGGTTGCGATACAACAGATGGGTGCAAACCTTCAGCACATAGCCCAAAGTGGGCAGAATAATAGTACGATTACCTATAAGCGTTTCATGGAATTAGATCCTCCTGCTTTTGAGGGTAGGACAGACCCAAAAGCTGTTGAGTCATGGATACGTGAGATAGAGCGTATTTTTCGCGTTTTGGATGTCCCTGAGGAAAAGAAAGTAAATTTTGGTACTTATCGCTTGAAAGACCACGCTGAGAAGTGGTGGGACACTGTCTCTTTGGTCAAATTCAAGGACACGAATATTACGTGGGATGAATTTGTTGAAGTTTTTAACTCTGCGTATTTTTCGAAGCATGAACGCAATAAGAAGATGCAAAAATTTCTGGATCTGCAACAGGGAACGATGACCCTATCCGACTATATTGCGAGATTTCGTTGTTTGGAATGATATTGTTCGAATGTTTACGTCGCGAAGAATGATCGAGCAATGAAGTTCGCTCTTGGTTTGAGGCCTACTCTGAAAATCAAAGTGTTCACTAGCGGGCCAAAGTCGCTCGAAGAGGCTATTGAGGTAGCCACTCTATTGGATGAAGACCAAGCCGAGCCACAGACTCAAGTTTTTGCGATTACGAGTGAGAAGAATCCTAGTAGGGTGGAGTCCTCGCCACCTACTAGAGAGCGGAAGCGTCAGAAAGTGCAGTAGAACCGCCAGCAAAGGTGATCCCAGTGATCGAATGTCTAGCGAAAGTGTCGACAATGCGACAAAGATCATGCTTTTGGAGCTTGTCCTCGTTACAATGGCAAGTGTTTCAAGTGTGAACAACCTGGGCATATTGCCAAGTTTTGTCCTAAGAAGTCTACGAGAGACTTAGTTGTGGCCGATTAGGCGCTGTCAGATGAGATTTGACTATTTTGTTGTTGTTTGAAGTTTTGTGATTTCGCAGACGAAATCCTTTTTAAGGAGGGTAGGATGTAAGACCCATGAAACTTTCTGAGGAATTTATTGTTTGCTTTGAATTGATATGTATGCTTTCATATGGTTATGACATTGAATCGCGTAATTAAGTGTAAATTGACTATGCTTTGTATTTCAGCTTTATGTGCACGACCCGAAAATCGCGTAAGTACATTGTGTAAGTAAGAAGAGCCAAATTCCGGATGAATTAACCTCTAAAACTTTAAGGGTAAGTTTATATTGTATTTGTATGGTTTGTCCCCAAATTTGGGACCTATACGACGAAAAACCCCCATCACTGTATATGAATTGCGAGATTTGCTTAACGATTATACGCGAGTCGTAATAAGCTTGTTTCTCGCAAACAAAGGAGAATTTTCTTAAGAAGCAATGAATATTCCATGGCAATTAAGGTGTTGAAAATAAATAAATGATTTATTGAAGTCAATTTTACATTTAAAAGCGTAAAATAAGCATTGTTTTGAATTTAGTGCATTTGGCGATTTTGGATTTGGATCCGGATCAACTAGAGGTGGCCCAACTCATTTGTGTGCCCCTCTAGGAGGATGATTTTGGTCATGGTGGACCATCTGGTCAATAGTTGACCAGCTGGGTGGCATTCTTGCAAAATAATGCATGGCTTGGGAAAAGAGGGCCATGATTGACCATCCTCTTGTTCCAAGACCGCATGATGAGGCTTAGAGCTCATCATGAGGGACATTTTTCTAAAAAGGGGAGCATGGGGCTGGCGCCCCATGGTCTTTTTGTAATAAGTTTAAAGCATTTCAAATAACATAAAATGAGTGGCTGGATGGAGCGGCTAGCCTTGGGCAGCCCTTGTAATTTTTCAAAAGGTTAATGGCTTTTCAAAATTCCACTCAATGGCGTTTTTGAAAGAGTTTCAAAGGTTTTCAAATAGGAGACATGCATTGGAGGCTTGGGTGGCTATGGGGGGCCGTGGAGCACCCCAGCCCTCCATCTCATTCACCTTAATCCTAGTCGTCCATTAAGTTAAACCTAACTATTTAAGGCATTAAGAGAGAGAAAGAGAGCATTCTCTTGGGCGATTTTCCTTGAAGACTCTCTCTCCCCTTCCCTTCTTCTCCAAAACATGAGAGAGAGATTGTGAGTATGAGTGAGTACCTAGTTGTAGCTCCAAACGTAGCACACTCTCTATCTTCACTAAAGCCTCTAAGGTGAGACGCCTCTTCCCCTACCCCTATTGTGGATTTCGATTGCCTTTTGAATATCTTTTGAAAAACCTCTCAATTTCAAGTTTTAAAATCGTTTTTGAAAACTCAAGTGCGGTCCACTCAGGGTGGCGCCAGATTTGAGAAAGTCAGGGTTAAACTAGAGTAAGTCAGTGTCTTAGTTAGTTTAGAAGTTTAGGAGAGTCAAAATCTATTTTGAAAATCCATTTTAACTTTGGGTTTTAAACTATTGTTTTTAAAGGTTTTAATTAAAACTTTAAAAAACCAATGTGTGCCCACAATAGGTGGCGCCGCATTTGGACCTTTTTGGGGTTAATTAGAAGTCTTATGTTAGTTAGGAGCCTAATTAATAAAGTCAACAAATCATACCAATTAGGAAAAATCACCCCCCCCCCCCTTTAGAGTCCAAAATTTTCAAAGTTCTTAATTTTAACCTAAAAAATCTTATAAAAATCCCATAGGGGGGTCGACCCCCCTATCTCTCTCTTCTTGGATTTCTTGGAGCCTCTCTCTCTTCTCCAACCCTTCCTCCTTCCTCCATTGCAGCTGCAATTTCAAGGAACCTTCAAGAAGAAGATTTTTCTTTATCTTTCTTTACTCAATTCAATGTAAAATCAAATGTAATATTTGGAATAAGATTTACATTTTTTGCTTAGAATAGGAATGCATTGCATATAGTTTGAACTTTAATATATAACTGTTATGCTTGTCATTCATGCACATTTTACAAATTCACCATGGTTTACACGAATGGAACGTGCACTAGCTCTTATGGTGTTGACAAACTCGGTGGAATTCATATTTATGGCCATAGTCAGAATACGAATGAGACCCAGATTTGTGATCTTCGTATTAGCCACATTCAGCCTACACTCTTAGGCTAACTTCAAAATGCACTGCATTTCTTAAGAATACAAAAGGATTTTCTCAATTTCTCAAAATCAAGTCTTTCAAATCCATATTCATTCATTTCATTCATTTGCAAATTCCAATTCCAGCCTAGAGAAATCGATTTTCTCAAAATTTTCTAAGTCTTATTCAAAAATTGATTTTCTCAAAACTTTGAGCTTTCAAATGATATTTCAAGTATTTTTTAAAGCTCAAATCACGATTTTCCAAGTTATATATTCAATTTCAAAGTTTAAATTTAAAAAAATCAAGTTTTCCAAAGTTACTTGAAATTCCTCAGAAATTCATTTTCACAAAACACTTGGATTCTTAAGAAATCGATTTTCATTTTCCCCAGAAATATTCTTTCACCATGATTCACGATTTTCCAAGTGACATCTTTTCCAAGTACTTCAAATCTCAGAAGCAAACATCATGTTTTTCAAAACTACATTTTTAGAAAATTCATAGCACATGCCTGATTCTTTGTGTATTTAGAAAATAGAACACGATTTAGACAAGTTGAGCAAAGCTAAGCACACTTTTGATCCTTGGTTCAATTACCTCTGGTAAAGGTGCCAAGAACGGTTGAACCTCGTACCGACAGGCGAGTCCCATTCCTCGGAATTATCCCGCATTTTAAAAACGGAGGTGAGTTATTTTCAAAATCTTTTTCAAAGGTCAGTTTGACTTGCAAAAGTAAAATTTTGCGATGATAATAATAACATAATAAACTCTTAGCTTGGTCTCGGCTGTTTCGATTCATGTGCCATGTATGTACCCGCATGTCCGGTTAACAAGAAATAACTAAATTGAGCATGCTCACCTTTCAGTTTGTTGCACTTAGCTTTCTAGCTTTTAGCTCGCATGCGGATAGCTTATGTGTTAGTTTTCATGCTTAACTTAGTTGCCTAACTTACCTCTCCAGTTTATTCTGCTTAGCTTGCTTGCGTAAATTGCTTGTTTAAGCTCTCTTGATCAGCTTATTTGCTTGACTTACCTGCTTAAGTAGAATCATTAGCTTATTTGCTTAGTTCGCTCGTTGCTACTTGCTGCATTAATTATTTAAGCCTAATTTAGTTCTTTCTGTTCTTGTGCTCACATACTAGTTTTTCGCGAAACTAATCCATTTCATGGGTATAGGCGACGAATATGGGCATCATAGGTGATGACGCGAGTGTGAGATGACTTCAGGATCCACTGCTTCTGCTCATAGTTCTTCTCCTTGACATTTTGGTTTTTGTTACGGTTTTGCCTGGAGGAAATCCGAATTTTGTACAAACCTGACACTTTCTTTTAATAGAAGAAATTGTTTTCTTAGTATTATTGTGGATCGTCCATGGTAAATTCTTGTTCTCTCGCTAACGTGCCCAAAGTTGTCAAACTTGTCATTTTTCTTTTAAGAAATTGTTTCCGCTGATTTTAAAAATAAACTCTTTAAAGAAAAAGAATTTTCCAACTATTTCAAGGGGTTTATAAAATTCAAAATTTTGGGGCGTTACAAACTTGGTATCAGAGCAGATGAAAACAGTGATTCTTGGTCATCGAGCATCCGCATCGCACTTTAAGTAACTTAATTTCTTTTTTGTCTATACTATTAGACTAGAGCATACCTTACATGGGTGTTTGGGGTTTATTGTTTAAAGAAAATGAACCCTTTGAATGGTGGGATATTGGGACACAGAAGAGGCGCACAAAGAACGCATTGTCGATCAGTTAGGGGCAGAAGCTCTGTGGTAAGAAGAAATGAGCGTTCGACTACCGGTTCAGAATGTTGGACTAGCAGGCCGCCCCCTCTCACTTTTGCGGATTCTTGGGGCTTTACACTTTCGAATGCTTACCAAGCACCGCTAGCCACGACGTGGGCAGCAGTGCACTTTCAGAAAGGTGGTCGCGTGCCAAAACATGTTTTGCTTAATCAGCATGCTTCTCTGGAATCCTCTGAAGCAGAATCTCCCTGGCAAGCCCAGATGGAGTGCGATTTCTGTGGTGAAGAAGGACACACAATGAATAATTGTCAACTCAAGGAAGCGTACGACAGAAAGGCGTCTGCAGCACAAGATCTGAAAGACACAACATCCTCAGTCCATGGTGCTTTAGATTCACCAACGTGTGATGGACAGATAATTCCCCAAGAGGATGCTCAGGACGTCGCTCCACCCACTTATTTGCCTTCTCCCAACTCACCAATATACACACCAACCCCAAACTCACTGCAGTACATATCAGATTCTCCGGTGAACACTCCGGCTTCACCGTAGTATATACCGGATTCTCCAGTGTATACTCCGGCTTCACCGCCCTATGCGCCAAATGCCTCACCACATTACACCCCCACGACTCCTCTTCACGGGCAAGGAGTCCAGAATGAAGATTTGCATCCTTTTTCCCCTCTGTGCGGGTTAAGGCGCACGGGTATCACAAGAGAGTACTTGAAAAAGTACTATCATCATCCCTAAAAATGAGATAAAACTTGTTGGTTTTTATACCCGTGGTCAGTTTTTTTTTTGCTTATTATAAGTGTCTTCTTGTACCAGCACTGCTGGGATTTTATAATCTCTATTACTCGAAAATACGATAACCTTTTGATATTATTCTTTTCCTCCAAGTGTTGACTTATGTATCATCTGGTTATTTTAAGGATGGTTCGAGGTTCGAATGAAGGTTCGTCTGACGAATGGTCAAATCAATGGAGATTCATCATGGATTCCCTGAGCGCATTGGCTAGCGCCATGCAAAACCAAGTGCATAACTAAGTACCTACCCCAGAACTGAGCCATCTTGTGACAATATCATATGAAAAGTTCTTAAAGCTCGATCCTCCAACCTTCACAGGCAAGCCCTACCCCGATGCAGCTGAGAACTGGATTTTGGAAGTAGAGTGAGTATTCCAAGTTTTGATAGTCCCAGACGACAAGAAGATACTTTATGGTACTTTCAGGCTTATGGGTGTCGCCCGCCACTGATGGGACACGACACAAAACATACAGTTCCCAACAGCTTCGTTTATTCCTTGGGAGACCTTCAAAAGAGCTTTCTTGGAGAACTATTTTCCTCCTCATGCTAGGTAGAGGAAAAAGGTGGAGTTTATGGAACTTTGCCAAGGCACTTCAAGTCTGGTAGATTACATCTCCAAATTCCAGGAGTTGGAGCGATATTGCCCCAACTTATTCGAAGATGATGACGAGAGGGCGGGAAAATTCATCCGCGGATTAAAGGAAGGACTCCGACCAATGGTCCTTAACAACATGCCATTGACCCTCTCCACAGTTGTTGTTGCAGCCACGCTCCTAACGGAAGACTGAGAGCGCTCCAAGACCGCCCAAAGCAAGAAGCCACCCGCTGCGAGTAGCGATCAAAAGAAATATCCCTCTGGCGGTCAAGTCAAGCGACCGCCCTTTTTCGTAATGAAGGATAGGAGAAGAAAGCAATATCCTCCTTCAAAACGTCATCAATCGAAGGGCAACCCTCCCGCCTGGCAGCAAGCGGGCGATGTCTGCCCCAAATGCGGATGACCTCACCCCGAGTAGGCATTCCCTCTTGTTACAGGCGGATGCCTGTACTATGGCAAGATGAGACACTTCACACGCGAGTGTCGTAAGAAGGTGGCCGACGACCTCAGATGAAATAGAGGAGCACCTCTGCTCCCACGACCACTGTCGCAGCCGCAACAACAACAACATTTGTACTAGACGCAGCAACCACAGTCCAGCGGCCAGAAGAAGGCACCAGGACGCGTTTACACCATGGTCGAACAATTGACCAAAGGCGAGCTCGTACAAGGTACCATCTCGATTGCTAACCAAGCAACCTTCGTACTCTTTGATTGTGGTGCCACTTATTCTTTTATTTCTGTAAAATTTGTTGAACTCTTGCATATACCTGTAAGTTCGTTGAATAACGCTCTCAACGTCTATAACCCGATTGGAAAAAACACTATTTGTGCAACCTACGTGCCAGCTTTGGACATGGTCTTGGAGGATCGACATTTGTCAGCCTGCGCTATCCTTCTAGATATGACCAAATTTGACATCATCCTAGGCATGAATTGGCTGCACAAGTACCATGCCAAAATCTTTTGCCATGAGAGCAAGATTGTGTTGTCTCCACCAGGGATGTCTAAAGTGGAATTTAAGTTCGCGAAGGCGGTCCGTGCAAGCAAGATGATTTCTTCGCTAAAGGCACAAAACTACCTGAGAAGAGGATGCACTGCCTTTTTAGTCGGTGTCATTCAGTTCGAGCCGACGCAAGTTTCGATCAGAGATCTAGAGGTGGTTCAGGATTTTTCAGACGTCTTCCCAGAGGAGCTACCAGGACTTCCCCCACCATGAGAGGTTGAATTCAACATCAAGTTGTTGTCGGGTACTGCACCAATTTCTAAAGCTCCATACCGAATGACACCAGCCGAGCTCGAGGAGCTCAAGAAGCAGTTACAGAAGTTGATGGATTTAGGATTCATTCGCCCTAGTGTCTCACCTTGGGAAGCTCCTGTTTTATTCGTTAAAAAGAAAGACGGATCATTGCGTGTGTATCGACTATCGAATGCTCAACCAGGCCATGATAAAGAATAAGTATCCATTACTGCGTATCAAAGATCTGTTTGATCAACTGCAGAATGTTAAGATTTTTTCAAAGATCGACCTTAGGTCAGGATACCATCAACTCAGAATTAAGGGAGTCGATATCTCCAAGATGGCTTTTCGAACCAGATATGGGCATTTCAAGTTTACTGTCATGCCTTTTGGACTCACCAACGCACCTGCAGCCTTCATGGACATCATGAACCGTGTGTTAAAACCCTTTTTGGACACCTTCGTGATCGTGTTCATCGATGACATTCTGGTGTACTCTGAAACCTAGAATCAACATCGTGAACATTTAATCATCATTTTGGAAACCTTGCAAAAAGGAGCGTTTGTTCGCTAAATTCTCTAAAAGCGAGTTTTGGCTCAAGGAGGTTATGTTTTTGGGACATGTTATATCCAAGAAAGGAGTGTCTGTAGATCCTGCAAAGGTGGAGGCCGTACTAAGCTGGCAGCAGCCGAAGAACGTTCGGGACATCAGAAGTTTTCTTGGCTTAGTTGGATATTATCGAAGATTTATCCAGGACTTTTCCAAAATCTTTTTACCTATGATAAAGCTACTAAAGAAGGAAGCTAAGTTCATATGGGATGATAAATGCGAGAGTAGTTTTCAGATGCTGAAGAAGCGTCTTACCACTGTTCCTATTCTGGCCTTACCTTGGGGTCAAGGTGGATTCGTAATTTTCATTGACGCTTCTGAGACAGGATTGGGCTGCGTCCTAATGCAGAATGGTAAGGTAATCGCCTACGCCTCACGTCAACTTAAGATTCATGAGAAGAATTATCAGACTCATAACTTGGAATTAACAACTGTGGTGTTCACATTGAAGATATGACGACACTACTTGTACGGGAAACAATTCGAGGCTTTTACAGATCATAAGAGCCTCAAGTACTTGTTTTCACAGAAGGAGCTAAATATGAGACAACGACAGTGGCTAGAATTTCTCAAGGATTACGATTTCACCCTTTTCTACCATCAAAGAAAGGCAAACGTGGTAGCTGATGCTCTCAGCTGTAAGGCTTCTAGCATTTTTGTCAACCTATTATACGTTGGTTGGAAGTTGATTGAGGATTTGGTCTCATGAAAACTGTTTGCAGTCTCGCCAAATTCTATCAGTCTTTCCAATCTGATAGCTCAACCTGAGCTATTAGCCAAGATCCTTGCTGGGCAAAAGATTGATGCGCAGTACGAGAAGCTTAAGGCTCGTACACAGCAGACCGATACTCCTTTCCAGCTAAAGGAGGATGGAAGCATTTTGCTCAAAAAAAGTCTTTGGGTACCGAATGATCCTGCTTTGAGAGATGAGATTCTTGTAGAGGCTCATAAGTCCAAATATATGATTCACCTGGGAGGCACGAAGATGTTCAAAGACTTGCAACACAAATATTGGTGGAGCGGAATGAAGCGAGACGTGGCTGAATACATCTCTAAGTGTTTGACTTGCCAGTAGATTAAGATCGAACATCAACGACCTAGTGGAGTGATGCAGCAGATGGAAATCCCACAATGGAAGTAGGAAGACATCACTATGGACTTTATCATCAGTTTAACTAGGACACGAAGAAAGAACGATGTGATTTGGGTGATCGTTGACCGACTCACCAAATCGGCTCATTTCCTTCCTATCCGCATTAGTCAGTCTTTAGACAGTTTGGCGGACCTCTACATTTGTGAGGTTGTGAGATTGCACGGTGTTCCTGTATCTATCATCTCTGATCATGACCCGAGGTTTACCTCAAGGTTTTGGGGACAACTTCAAATCGCTTTGGGTACAAATTTGAAATTCAACACTGCTTTCCACCCTCAGACCGACGGACAGTCTGAACGCACAATTCAGACTTTGGAGGACATGCTGCATGCGTGCTTGATGGACTTGAAGGGAGAATGGGATTCTCATACCAGTCTGGCCGAATTCGCGTACAACAACAGTTATCACGCTAGCATCGGGATGGCCCCTTACGAGGCTTTGTATGGAAAGCCCTGTCGTTCGCCTCTCTACTGGGACGAGGTTGGCGAGCGAAGGATGGAATCTCCTGTAGTGCTACAACACTACACTCAGCAGGTGCAGATGATACGAGAGCGACTCCGTTTTGCACAGAGTCGGCATAAAAGTTATGTGGATCATCGTTGTCGAGAGCTCACCTTCTCGATAGGAGATATGTTTTTTGTTAAGGTATCTCCCACAAAGAGCGTATTTTAGTTTGGGAAAAAGAGAAAGCTAAGCCCTAGATTTGTCGGACCGTTCGAGATCTTGGATCGGATTGGTGAAGCAGCTTACCGTGAGACTTTACCTCCTTAGTATGCTCAGATCCATAATATTTTTCATGTATCCATGCTTTAGAAATATGTTCACGACCCAATACACATCATCCATTATGATGATATAGATATTCAAAAGGATTTGTCTTTCGAGAAAAGACTAGTCGAGATCGTTGATCGTCAAGATCAAGTGCTTAGATCAAAGATGATATCCCGTGTCAAGGTGAGTTGGAAGCACCATGGGATAGATGAATGTACTTGGGAGCCAGACTTTGATATTAGGGAGAAACACCCTGACTTATACTTTGAACGATAAATTCAATTTAATTTCGAGGACGAAATTATTTTAAGGAGGGTAGGATGTAACACCCAGTAAAAAAAAAATTTTTGGGGACTCGGGTCGGGTCTGAACACGACCCGGATCCATACCCGAGCCAGCCCTGCCCATCGAAAGGGGTTTTCAGTGGCTCGCTGTGGGCGACACACAGGGGGTCGCCCGCCCCTTGTGCGTTATAAAAAGGTGAGAGGGGAGAGGGGGGCATAGGAGCCTCTCCCCCGATCCCCGACTCTCTCTCTCTCTCGCCTCTCTTCTCTCCCTCGTTCCCTTGCTCTCCTTTCCAGCGAGCCCCGACAGAGACGTTCCTCCTCTCTGGCGAGCTCCCATCTCGGCAACCACCGCCCGACGACCTCCCTTCTCTCCGGCAGCCTCAGGTGAGTCCTCTCCCTCTCGTTGTCTCCTCTTCCGATAACGGCAGGCAGGGGCCAAAGGCCCCTATGACTCTCTCTCTCTCTGTTTACCTTCTGGCAAGGGCCATCGGCCCCTACTCCTCTTCTTTTCAAAGTCCAGCAAGGGCCGATGGCCCCTGCCCTTTTTCTTAATAATCGACAGGGGCCTTTGGCCCATGCCTCCTCTACTGATAAGTCGCAGGGGGCCTTTGGCCCCTGCGCTCCCTCTCTCTGGTTGTTTCCTTGCCCCCCTTTTTTTTAAAAATCTGGCAAGAGCCGAAGTCTCCTACCCTTATTTTCTTTAAAACCCAACAAGGGCCTCCTAAGGCCCTTGCCCCTCTTTTTGAAAACCCAGCAGGGGCCGAAGGCCCCTGCCCCTCTTACTTTTAACACGGTAGGGGCCGATGGCCCCTGCCCTTCTTTAAATATCCACCAGGGGCCGATGGCCCCTGCAACTGTTCCTTTGGTGGCATGGGTCATTGGACCCTACCCCGTTCTTTTTCATAACTGTAGGGGCCGATAACCCCTGCATTGAGTTGCGGAGAAGTCGAGTCTTCTCCCTGTCCTTATTCGTTTTATGCATGCTAAACATCGTACTTTTGTAGTTTGCGCAACGGAGCCTGTTTGCACCCCGCAAACTAAACCAACGATCACCTACGCTCATAGATGACTTCTTCCTCGCAATACCCCAAGGTAGAGGAAGTTGCACAAGGACTTAAATAATTAAATCAAGCTTAAATAATTAAAGATCAAAAGGACTTAATTACATATTTATATACATATACGTATATAAGTACACTTTTAATTTAAGGATGCGGTTTCGTGATCCTTATCTTTGCTTTCACATTTCCTGTTTCTGTTTGCCGCCGCGCTTTGCGCCCCGACTTTTGCTTTCATATTTACTATTTACTGTCTTTTTCTTATAGATGTGGTTTCGTGATCCTTGTTCTTTGCTTTTGCATTTTCTGTTTCTGTTTGCCGCCGTGCTTTGCGCCCAGGCTTTTGCTTTCATTTTTACTACTTACTGTCTTTTGCTCAAGGACGCAATTTCGTGATCCTTATCCTTTGCTTTCGCATTTCCTGTTTCTGTTTGCCGCCGTGCTTTGCGCCCAGGCTTTTGCTTTCGTATTTACTACTTACTGTTTTTTGCTCAAGGACGCGGTTTCGCGATCCTTGTCCTTTGCTACCACACTTCCTATTTCTGTTATTTCATTTTGCCATTGCGCTTCGCGCCCAGGCTCTTATTTTTTGCATTATTGTCTTTCATTTTTGCCTTGCCATCGCACATGCTTTTTCCATGTTGCATTCTTCACGTAGAATTCCATGGTTTCGACCTCATGGAATGTGCTTCGGCCTCCACCACTCTTGCTCTCGCAGCTATGGTGGATTTGAGGCTTAAACGACACAACCTCAATGTTAATTGGGTCCTTAACGAGGTTCCCCCATTCTTCGATTGCACAGTTCTGCCGGTCAAGTTGGGCCTCCTATTTTTTTTGGGTAATGCGCAATTACATCTAAGCTCCTGACTCAGCGTATTCGGTAGGAGTACCTTTTCTACTATTTTTTCATTTACCCGATATGTTTTAGAAAAATCCTTGATCTGGGTCAAGATCAAGTTGTTGGGCAATGGGTTCTTTTGCGAAGCCCATTTACCAAGACCAGTGTCAAGAATTGTGTAGCATCTAAACATTGTGTTATAGGATGCAAGATTCAAGAAAATTGCATGCCATATGTAGGCAAGTTGTTGATCGTTCCGAAAGATTTAGAATGTTAAAATAACTTTCTAAAAACATTATATCTTTGCAAAACACACTGTTGAGGCTCCTATTGAGGACCTATACCCCTTTCCTCGTAGTGTACTCTTGAACATGCGAGGCATGTTAGTACTACGACGATTGGATGAGATGGTCTTATAACCTCGATTAGTGCTTTGTGCACATTGTCGAAAACACAAAAAAAAATGGGATTGCCTTTATAGGGACGATGCTCGTTTGGTCTAATGGAGCAAAGCATGAAGAGTGAGGCAACGGCTAAGAAACCCAGTCACTCTCGATTCAACCTAGCTTCGTCAAGAGAGAGGACAAAGGGTACCAACCCTGATAGACAAACCATTTATGACTTTTTACGGGCAAAAGACCCATCTTTCTGAGTCATCAAAGGTTAGGGGATAGGGGCTACATAAGTTAGCCTAACACTTCTGCAGAAGTTGGATGCATCCCTATCACCCCTTGGAGACTTACTCTCTCGACCATCGGTCGTCTCCATAGGAATAGGATTCAGTCAGACAACCGAGGTATCTTAAAATACATAACATAATAAACTCTTGGCTTGGTCTCGGCTGTTTCGACTCACGTGCCATGTATGTACCCGCTTGGCCGATTAACAAGCAATAACTAAATTGAGCATGCTCACCTTTCAGTTTGTTGCACTTAGCTTTCTAGCTTTTAGCTCGCGTGCAGATAGCTCATGTGTTAGTTTTCATGCTTAACTTAGTTGCCTAACTTACCTCTCCAGTTTATTCTGCTTAGCTTTCTTGCGTAAATTGCTTGTTTAAGCTCTCTTGATTAGCTTATTTGCTTGACTTACCTACTTAAGTAGAATCACTAGCATATTTGCTTAGTTCGCTCGTTGCTACTTGCTGCATTAATTATTTATGCCTAATTTAGTTCTTTTTGTTCTTGTGCTCACCTACTAGTTTTTCGCGAAACTAACCCATTTCATGGGTACATGCGACAAATAGGGGCATCACAGGCGATGACGCAACTGTGAGATGACTTTAGGATCCACTGCTTCTGCTCGTAGTTCTTCTCCTTGACATTTTGTTTTTTGTTATGGTTTTCCCTAGAGAAAATCCAAATTTTGTACAAACCTGACACTTTCTTTTAATAGAAAAAAAGGTTTTCTTAGTATTATTGCGGATTATCCATGGAAAATCCTTGTTCTCTCGCTAATGTGCCCAAAGTTGTCAAACTTGTCCTTTTTCTTTTAAGAAATTGTTTTCGCTGATTTTAAAATAAATTGTAAAGAAAAAGAATTTTCCAACTATTTCAAGGAGTTTTTAAAATTCGAAATTTTGGGGCGTTATAGCTGAGCGATGAAATCGAATGGAGAAAAGGATTTTACATCATCAGCAGGTGCTGACTTCAATTTGTCCCTATAGTTCTCGTAGTTCTAGAGATGCATTCACGATGAAACAGAAAAACATCTTATAGCAAATCAGAAGACTAACTTATCATATGCTGAAGAAAACATGAATCATAAAATCACAAATGCTAAATGGTGAAAAAAAGAAGATATAATATAAATGGGTAGATTGAACTGAGAATTTTTTTTGGGTACGATGAACCATTAAATACACATAAAAAAAATGATACAGTGAATGAGATGAACAGAATGAAATAGATGATACCATATTCTAATGAACCGATGAGGCCATTGCGGGGCTTTGTCGATTGTCAATGTGACGCTATCATGGAGGTAAATCCTCTTAGTAAATGCAATGAATTCACAATAAGCGATATCAACAGGAAGTTGATTGCTAAAAAAAAAGGGGGAATGACTATATGTTGCAATAGGGATCGAATGTAGGGAAAACACTGAATCAAATTAGTACACAAATGCTTAAACATAAAGAAATTTTAAAAGAAAGGAATGAAACCAGTGTTGGAGTCGGATTGCTCCATTGCTGTAGCATCAGGTGGGTCGATCCTGCTATGTAGGTTGATCCCAGCCTTGATGCCTTATGATGAAAAAGAAAAACGAGGAAAACAAAATCAAGACAGGGGAGTGCGATGAGACAAAATCCCTACAAAAAAATAGAAGTAAAAAAAAAGAAAAAAGAAAAAAGAAAAAAGAAAAAAAAGCTTATGGAGGCTTGAGAGAATGCAGTAAAACAGAAAGAGGGACAAAGAATGGAAGAAGACAAGCCACCTACCTTTGGCTGCTGAGATGATCGATCAATTTCCTTAGGCTGATGCATATGAGAACCAGAGAGAAAGATAAAATGAAGAAGAGGGAAGAGAAGTAAAGGAGTATCGGATAATAGAAGAAGGGTGGAAGGGTGAAGGCGATCTTCAGTTATTAATCGCAGGAACTCTCCAAATTTGTTGTTGCAGGGGCATGGCTTTGTGCTACGAAATGGTTGGCTTCCTTGACCAGATGGAGGGAATTCAGAGAAATAAGAAGGAGAAGAGGAAGATGGACTAGAGGAAAAGGAGGAAGGACTGAGAAGAATGCCGTGGAGGGGTGAAGAAGAGGTGATGTGAAGAAGACCCCTGCGGTTGCTTATATAGAGAGGAGAGAAGGATCAAGAGAGATCGAGAAAGGATGATCAAAAGAGAGAGAGGGAGGTCTCTGCGGCTTCTCTCACAATGGAAGGCCGTTGGGAATTTTTTCAATGGAGGTCCTCCATTTTTTAGAATTTTTGAAAAGAGGATTTTATTATTATTATTTAAGGCTTTTCAAAATAATAAAAAAGGCTATTTTCTTCTGAAATCTTCTAAGAAGAGTTCTAAAATACAAGGGATTTTAGGGAAACGGGACCCAAATAATGCTTTTGAAAGTTTCTTGTAGAATATTTGTTTTAAAATTTAAAGATTTTCTGAAAATGAGTTTTTTTTTTGGAAAATACCGATTTAGTCTTGGAAGTTGGGTTTTGAAAGTAGATCCAAGTCCAGGAATTTTGATAAAACATTAGAATTCAGATCTCGAATTGAGTTTGGATCCTGAATTGAAAAAAACCTCTGAAAAAACATGAAGAAATTGAAAATTTTGATTTTTTTGGACCAATAAGAGATCCGGGATCATAATTGGATCCAGATATCCGATTTGGATCAGAAATTGGGTCAGAAATGAAGATTGAGTCTGGATTCCAGTGAATCCAAGAAATGAATGGAAATTTAATTAGAAATTGGCCTAGTTCATTCAGAGAACGGGCCCAAGGGCAAAAGGGGAATTTTTTGGATTTTTTTGAAAAATTTGGGGTGTTCACAGATGCCCCTCTTTGTTGCTAAGCCGGTTATAAGCCAAGCTTAGCGGCAAAGAAAATACACCAAATTTTCTAAAGTGCCCCAGTCAGAAGGTCTGAACTGGGTGTGAAAGAATTATTTTTGTAAAACATTATTATTAGGTTTGATATCTTATCCTGAAAGGTTTTGGGAAGAAACGAAATCCTCGAAAATGAAAATAATTTAGACAGAAGAAAATGAGGAAATCATGATGGGACTTTGAGATGAATATCTCGAAATGGTAAAAAGGAGAGATTTTGAAGCAGTCTCATGGCTGAGACAAAAATAAGAATTTTTGAAAAGACTCAGGTTTAGCCCTTAACCTAGAAGGGACGAAGATATTTGAAAAACCACGATGAGACATTTTTGAAAAATACCTTATGAGATGAGGTTCAGGTATAATCCTTATTTGAATGGATACATAAAACACAGATTCCTTGATGGGGAAGACCATGATGGGACTGGGAGAAATACCTCACCAGAATGAGGCAACTCTCTTTGAAAAATATAAACAACGCTAGGTTGCATCAAAAATAGATATTGAGCATTTATTTCATTTTTGGATAACCAATTTTTTTTTCCAATAAGATGAAATTGTAGTTGATTCAGATGCTTGAAAATGTGTGTGTATGTGCGAAAGATATTCCCACTTTTTGTCTAGAGTATTTCCTCTAAAATGAGGTTAACTTCCCAAATTCCAGATTCAGATTCAAATTTTTATGTTGTTGTGTTTCTTCAAGAAAGTTATCAATTTTCTTGATATGACTAGAGAAGAAATACTCTTAATTTCATAAAAGCAAGCAGTGAAAAGATATTGATGAAAGGATTTTACATAAGAAAAGATGATTTCTGGAAATTTAGGTAGTTTGATATCCTGGGGCTTTTCCCATAATGATCTTTCTGGCATTTTTTTTGAGATATTGAGCTTTCTTGGGTTTTCGGCGAGGAGTTTATTACATCATCCTTCATTTTGGAGATGTCCTGACTTTTCTTTTTTCTGGGAAGGGTACGTCACAAACTCTTTCATCTTGGAGATGCTTCGATCCTTCTTTGTCTCAGGAATTATACTGATGATATTGGCTCATTGGTCAAAAAAATTTAGATGATAGCAGAAATAATATATCTTTTAGGGTTTGTTGGGAGGTTCATCGCAGTCGCCTTCATCTTGATGATGATCTGAACTTTCCCTGAAAGGATCCATCACAAACTTCTTCATCTTGGAGATGATCCAAATCTTCTTTGGCCCCGGGGGTCTAGCTCGCATATTCGTCTTCAACTTGACGACAATTGAGAGATCCCTTTTGCAAATATTTGATTGCAGCTTAAATGAATGAGGAGATATGGATTGAGTGGATTCTTTTTATCGCTCAGGATATTTCCACTGCCTGATTGCCAAAAAATTGTCTTTAAACATACGCCATAACGATGATCAATATCAATTCGCTTCTCACTTTTCAACATCATTGAATATTTTTTTTTGCTAATCATACCAAGGATATTTCTTACGCCCTTTTGGTTGACCAATAGAGAAAAGATTTGAATTTTATCCTTTTTCGCAAAAAGATTCACCCTTTTGAAAAGAATACTAGAGGTAATCTGAGGTGATTCTTTTGTGCAGTAAAATATTGAAATCTACACATATTTTTAGCAAATTGGCAAAGTTTTCGAGAATCCTTTATGAAATAATCACTCAATATAGATTTTGATAGGACCTTGGGTTGAAACTCGAAAGAAATAATGTAAGACTTTTAGACTTTGAAAAACTCGACCATTAAAAACTGGATTTGGTAGGACCAACTAAATGGATTTGGGTAAAAATGATTTTGGTAAAGGATGTTTGGTAGAAGATTTCGGTAAAGGACCAGTGTTAAACTGGAGTTTGAAGGACCAATTTCAGAAAATTGGAATTTTGAAGGACCAATGTAAATATTGGAATTTTGAAGGACCAGCGTAAAAACTAGAATTTTGAAGGACCAATTTGAAAAAATTGGAATTTCGAAGTACCAATGTAAACATTGGAATTTTGAAGAACTAGTGTAAAAACTGAAATTTGAAAGACCAATTTGAGAAAATTGGATTTTTGAAGGACCAATGTAAACATTGGAATTTTGAAGGATTAGTGTAAAAACTGGAATTTGAAGGACCAATTTGAGAAAATTGGAATTTTGAAGGACCAATGTAAACATTGGAATTTTGAAGGGCCAGTGTAAAAACTGAAATTTTGAAAGACCAATTGGAATTTAAAGGACCAGTGTAAAACTGGAATTTCGAAGGACCAATTTAAGAAAATTGGAATTTTGAAGGACCAATGTAAATATTGGAATTTCGAAGGACCAATTGAAATTTGAAGGACCAGTGTAAAACTAGAATTTTGAAGGGACCAATTTGAGAAATTGGAATTTTGAAGGACCAACGTGAGAATTGGATTTGATGAAGGACCAGTGTTAGACTGGATTTGGAAGGACCAACATGAGAATTGGATTTGATGAAGGACCAATGTGAGAATTGGATTTGATGAAGGACCAGTGTTAAACTGGATTTGGAAGGACCATTATAGAAGGTTGCACTGCTTCTATGAATGGTTTCAGGATTATCCCTTATCATGAATGGGAATGCAAACCCGAGTCAGAACCCAGATTTTCAAAAGAAAAATAGTCCAACACAAGCATTGGATCCAAAAAGAAGTCTGAGTCGGAACCTGAAACTTCAAACAAAAGATAAAAGGGGAAAACCCGAGTTAGAACTCGGATCTTCAAAATAAAAGATAAAAGAAAAACCTGAGTTTGAAAACTCGAATTTTTAAAGCAACGATTGGTTCCAACAAGAGCATTGAATCCAAAAGGAAGTCCGAGTCAGAACTCGAAATTTCAAACGAAAGATAAAAGGGGAAAACCCGAGTCGGAACTCGGATCTTCAAAATAAAAGATAAAAGAGAAAATCGAGTTTGAAAAACTTGAATTTTTGATGTAACAATTGGTCCAATGCGAGCATTGGATCCAAAAGGAAGCTCGAGTCGGAACTCGAAACTTCAAACGAAAGATAAAGGGGAAAACCCGAGTTGGAACCCGGATCTTCAAAATAAAAGATAAAAGAGGAAAATCGAGTTTGAAAACTCGAATTTTTGACATAACAATTGGTCCAATGCGAGCATTGGATCCAAAAGGAAGCTCGAGTCGGAACTCGAAACTCCGAAGATGAAAGATAAAAAGGGAGACCCGAGTCGAAACTCGGATCTTTAAAAGAAAAAGATAAAAAGAAAATTAAAAATTGATGAGAATTAAAGAAATTATGGAAGATGATTCAGGTTTATCCCTTAACCTGAAAGAGAAAAGAATAAAATTGACAAAATTGATAAAAAGTTGGTAAAGAATCAAAAGAATTGATAAGAAAAATGATAAAGAATCAATAAAACTGATAAAATTTATTAAGAATAAAAATTGATAAAGAATTGACAAATATTTGTTGAAAATTGGTAGAATTTGGTGAAAAAAAAATTGATGATGCTTGAAAGATAATGAAAGGCTTCAAGATTATCCCTTATCTTGAAGGAAGAAGGACCTCGCAAGACGAGGTTCAGGTTTATCCCTTAACCTGAACGAGAAATTCAGGTTTATCCCTTAACCTGAGTGGGAAGATAATAAATGGGAAATGAATACCTCATTAGAAAGAGGCATCAGGTTTATCCCTTAGCCTGAAAGGGTAGTTGAATAAAAATTTGATAAAAAATCAATAAAATTGAATAAAAATTGATAAGACTAATAAATATTGATAAATGAAAAAATTGATAAAATTGAAGAAAAGAGTTTGTTCGATCCTGCCTGCACGTGGGATCTTTAAAGTGAGATGAGAATGTTCATGAGAAAATCATTTTTGGAAAGAGGATCAACTGCGAGGTTGATCAACGTGAGAGCTGATCTTTGAAGAAGAATCAACATGAGGGTTGATTTTGAAGAAAGATCAACATGAGGGTTGATTTTTTGAAATGGTTCGAGACCGATTTTGGAAAAGAATATCAACATGAGGGTTGATTTTAAAAAAGATTGGACCAAAATATTGAACTTTTGGTGATCATGACGAAGATTTTGCAGAAAATTTCACAATTTTGAAAAACCCTCATAGGTAATTTCATTTCTCTCATGAATGATGTCGGGATTGTCCCTCATCCTGAAAAGAGTAGGAATTTGATGGCAAAGAAGATTTTTTAAGTGTAAATGTAATTTTAACAATAAAAGATGCCCCAATATGGCGAAAGAAATAAGAATTGAACACCAAAGATATGAAGGAAATTGACATTTCATTAATAAGCAAAGTCTGAAAATAAAACTTGAATATTTACAAGTATGCGATAAAAAGATCACAAAAGACTGGGGCTGACTTGCCCCTATAAGATGACTGCTAAAAGAAAAGGAGAAAAGCAGAGAAACTTTGGCATCATTAGTTCTTTGAGTGGTCTGAGAAACTTTGGGAAAGGTTTGGTCAGGACAGCGGGTTGCTCTTCGTCTTTGTCCTCTATCAAAAGATTTTTATCGTTGCAGTCCTGGATGATGTTCTTTAGCACGAAGCTGTGTTTGGTATCGTGCCCCACTGCTTGGTGGAACTTGCAGAATTTGTCTTTCCATTTTCCTAGGGAGACCGGGGGATCAACAACTCTCGGAAGTTTGACCATCCCTTTACTCAACATGTATTTGAGGACCTGTTCAAGGGATTGTTCCAGAGTAGTGAATTGGCGGCCATAACCCCAACCATCACATTTTATCTTTTCCTTTTGTTTGGTCAGAACTGGCTTGTCATTCTGCTTGAAGGGTTCCTCTCACTGACCTGTCTGTTTGTTCTTGCCATTTTTGTTGCTACTGCTCACAAAGTTGGCCAAGAAGGTATAATTTGCCTTTTTTTGGAATCTTGACTGCTCTTGATGAGGGTGATGCCCTCATACATCCCATTGTCTATCCCCATCTCGAGCCACTCAGCTTGTTCAATAAGTTCGATGAATGATTTTGACGGGTAGGTAGAAATAAGGCTCCTGAGAGGTTGAGAGAAATTGTTCAAGATGACCTGGAGCGCGTGCTCTGATCATGCATAATTTTTACACATAAATTCATATATTTTTCATGCATGATCATGTCAATAATTGCTTAAAAAATGCTTGTTTGCGAAGGTTTTCAAAGTTTTTATCAAATTTTAAATTGAGCAAGTTGAACCCTTTTTGAGCCTTTTTGAGAAATTAATTAAGTTTTTGGAAAATACTTTCAAAAAAATAGAGTTGTTTGCAATATTTGAAAAATGTACACTCTTTTTGAAAAAAGTTTCCAAAACCTAATTAAAATATTATAAATAGGAAGTTTGAGGAAAAAAAGGGGGGTTTCCCACATTGGATTTCACGTCTCCTTCTCTCCCTCTCTCTCTTCTCTCTACCAGTTGGTTCACCCTTTTCCCTTCCTCTTCTTCTTCTCCTTCTCCCTTCCTTCTCGCCGGTGGATACTTCTCCTTCTTCCAGCACAACAGGGCAGCGTGTCGATCTCATAGGGAGAGACCACCCTTTTCGCAACCCGTCCAGCTGATCCACTCTGTAACTTCTTCTCCCCTCTCTTTTTTTTTTACGTGTTCAGAATAGTTTCTTATTTTTTTGCTGAAAAGAATAAAAAAAATCATATCCTAAATTCTGCGTAAATTGTTTCCTTCTTTTGTCTTTAGGGTTAATGTGTGTGGTGTGTACCGTATAGTTAGATCTACATGGTATACAGTTTCTTTGTTTTTTGTCTGTCAAAATTAAAAAAAAAAGAGAAAAAAAAAGGTAGCAACGTGTTTGATCTTTTATTTTGATTCCTTCTCAACGGTCGGTTCAGTCTGTGCATATAGTGTTAGGTTCAGCAATATTTTTTTGGGCCGGTAGTTTATTTTGCTTCATTGTGTTTGTTTTATTCATTCTTGTTCAACGTTTTTGTTTCTGTAGGTTCAGCATCTTTGTTTTACAGCGTGATTCAGTTTAACATCAGCATTTTCTTAAGTCAATAACATAGTTTAGTCGATACATGCTTAAGTGCCTTAGCTTTTAATTTCATTAGTTATATGTTTCAGCCATTTATTCCTTAACCAACGTTTTAAGCAATTGCAATTAACAGATTTTTATGTAGGTAAGGTTATTTGATTTTTACATAGGTTAGTGAATCATACTTTAGGCAGATTCAAGTAACGTTTTAGCCTTCTTTTTTGTTGCTTCCTATTAACGGGTTTTGTTTTGTCAACTAGTGCATTGCCTGTAGCAATAGCTTAGGGTAGTTTTATTTAGTTAGTTTATATTACATTGAACTCACGTGATTTGTTGTAGGGTTATTGAGCATGCATATGTAGTAAAAAACAGGGTAGCTGATTGCTATGTTATCATTGCATTGACATATGTTTTATCATAGTTGGGTCAAACATATATTTGTGTTTTATTTCCAGATTCTATTAGTTTATATTCATCTTCCTTACAACATAGAATTTAGACTGAATTAGTTTATTTTGTCATTCATTAGTTAGTTAATAATTTTTGTTATCTTGCACATAGTTAATAAGTAGTTTTAATCAATTCGGGATTAGCCAATTAGGGTAGTTTACCTTCAGCCAATTTTTAGTTCTTATTCATGTCATTACTTGTTAATATTAGTTAATAGGTTCAGCTGATTACCTTCTTGATTTTTTTAATTCACTTTAGTTAATCTATTGCTTCTTGAATTAGTTAAGTTTAGCTACTACAATTGTTTTCTTGATTTTTTTTTAGTTAGTTAGGTAGTTTTGCTACTCTGGCTTTTAGTGTAGGTTGTTACATGTTCGTTCATAGTTCAGTTCATGTTTAGTTTAGTTTAGTTAAGTCAAATTCTGTTTGTGTTAAAAAATTTTTTGTCATTTGTTAGGAAATTCCTAGTTAGTCTTCCTCGTACTACTTTTTGTTTTGTTTTTGTGTTTTGCAGGAAAGCGTTTGGACGTGCGAGAGAAATGATCTCGAGCTTCTAAAGCGCCCTCTGAGGTCCCCTCAAGTGACCCTTAGACCCTCAGAAAGGTCCTCAGAGAGCCCTCAGAAAAGCAAAAGTTCAAGAAAACATACATTACCTCAAGAAGGGACAAGAAGACTCGAAGCACTGAAGCCTTTCTTTTCTTTTTAGATTAGGGTTTTATTTTATTTTATTAATTGGGTCTGTAATAAAACCATTTATTTATTTTGTTTAAGCCCTCTGCGTAGGGACGTACTTCCGTAGTTAATTATTTAATTATTTTTTTTTTATTTTGGCAATAAAGAGTAGTTTAGATTGTGTGTGTGAATACGAAGTATTTTTCATTCCCTAAGATCGACCCGGACTCCACCACTTGTGCGAGCCGGTTTTTATATTTTTGGTGTCTGGCTTTCACTGAATTTTCATTAAAAATATTGTTTTAAAAAGGGTTTTCATAAAACTCACACCAAATTTTGGCGCTGTTGCCGGTGAACGGCGAAATACTAGTATTCACTTTATTGCCTTGTGTTTGTTCTCGTATTTATAGGTTGTTAGTTTAATTCAGTTCTTTAATTAGGATTGTTTAGTTTGCTTTTCGCATTTAGGCTTAGAACCACGTGTGTGCATACCGTAGAGACAAGCTTACTTTTCTGCACAGCTCACCCATTAGGATCCCCTTAGAAGTGACTGTGTACGATTGGTACCGTGCACATAGATTTCATTTTTATAAATTCTCTACTTTGTGCAACTGCGTGGTGCTTGTTATTTCTTGTTTTCAGTAATTGTTTTTGTTACTCGTTTTGTGGTTTGTGTGGTTTGGCCGCTAGCACGTTAGTTAGGTAGAAAACCCCAATTTAGGACGGTTGCTGCACCGGTCTACCCTTTGGTGCATGCACGGGCGACGTTCGCTTGAACCTGAGCTTGCCAAATTTGTTGAGGATCCCAAATCTTTCTTTAGGAGAGCCCATCAATCCAGCCCCATGGCTGAAGATCAATAGTTGATTCGTCCTCTTAGGGAGTACTTCATGCCCAACACATACACTCCTGCCTCCTGCATCACAAGACCTGATGTGGGAGCGAACCATTTTGAAATCAAGGCCAGTGTCATCCAGATGTTACCCTCCTTTTATGGCCTTAGCAACGAAGACCCATACCGTCATCTTGACGAATTTCTCGAGATCTGCTCTACGGTGCGGATCAACAATTTTGGAGATGACGCGTTAAGGTTGACGTTATTCCCCTTCTCCCTTAAGGATAAAGCCAAGCATTGACTGAAGGCCCTCGATACAATTCAAATTACCACTTGGGAACATATGCAAAGGGAGTTTTTAAAGAAATACTTCCCAATTGGTAAGACGAACCAATATCGAAAAGCCATCACTAGCTTTTCACAGATCGAGGGAGAAATGTTTCATGAAATGTGGGAGAGGATGAAAGATCTTCTCCGCAAGTGTCCCCACCACCAGGTGCCTCGCTCGCAACTGGTGCAATATTTTTATGATGGTCTCACTGAGAAGAACCGTCAAATGGTTGACGCTGCCTGTGGGGGCACTTTTATGCTCAAAAGTGAAGATAAAGCATGGACCCTTTTTGAGACCTTGAGCGAGAACTCCATGCACCATGCTTCTGCTTCACGATCTGAGAGGGCCACACCTGTGCAAGATGGCGCGAAGAAGGCTGGTATATTCGAGATAGGGATGCACCTTGAGTTGCAAAACAAGGTCGACCAACTGTCCCAGAAATTGGATCAGTTGTTGTCGGGTCCCTCTCCAGTCCTACAGGTGTGTGCGTTGTGTGCTAGCCCTGCACACCATGTTGTTGATTGCCCCGTTGCGCCACAATACCCTGAGTTTGTTCAGGAGCAAGCTCAGATGGCGCAGAGTTTCGCTAGTCCCGCACCCAATCCATATTCCAGTACATATAACCCGGGCTGGCGGAACCATCCCAATTTTTCATGGAGAAATCCACAAGCCCAACCTCCCAACCATTCCCAAAGCCAACCCTGGCAAGGCGGTTATGCGCCTGGATTTCAGAGAACTAGCTACCCTTCAGCTCAGCCTACTTATAATCAACCCCAGTCTCAAGAGCCTTCGTCCAGCCAGTCCTTTGAGGACAAGATGCTGCAAGCCTTCTCGGATATCAAGGCAAATCTGAGCTCCCATACACATTCTATTGCAAAGCTTGAGACGCAAATGGGACAACTCGCCGAGGCGCTTAGCAGGCGGAGTGAGGAGGCTTTACCTAGCCAACCGGTGGTGAACCCTAGGGGTAAGGAGCCGATGCATGGCCTGCACATGACAGATGCCCATCAAGAGCAGGCTCAAGCGGTAATAACCCTTAGGAATGGGAAGCAATACCAGGCGAGGGAGACTGCAGAAGAAAGAGAGAGAACGAGTGAGAAGCAGCCTGTCCCTACCGTCCCACCTCAGGAAAGCGAGAGGGCTCTACCAACTGAGCCTTCAAAGTCCTATACTCCCAAAGCCCCCTTTCCTGAGGCGCTAGAGAGACCGAAGTCATTAGGCAAGCATGGAGTGAACATGCAGGAGATGCTTGAGATATTCAAGCACGTCCAGATAAACCTCCCCTTGCTTGATGTCATTCAGCAAGTCCCTGCATACGCAAAGTTTCTAAAGGAGCTTTGTACGCAGAAAAGAAAGTTAAAGTCACAAGTGCCGAAGAAGATATACTTGACTGAGCAGGTGAGTGCGGTGTTGCAGCATCAAACCCCACCAAAGCTTAAGGACCCAGGGACTCCAATTATTTCATGTGTCATAGGAGACATCACTGTCAAGCGTGCATTGCTCGACCTAGGGGCAAGTGTCAATATCTTGCCGGTTTTTTTTTATGACAAATTTGGATTAAAGGAGATGAAGCCAACACCTATGACCCTGCAACTTGCAGATAGATCAATCAAGGTCCCGCGAGGGATTCTGGAAGATGTTCTAGTCAAGGTAGAGGACTTCTACTTCCTTGTCGACTTCATCATTTTAGATATGGAGGGAGTTAATGATATGCGACAGACCCCCATCATTCTTGGATGCCCCTTTCTAGCCACTGCCAATGCGTGCATTAATTGTCGCACAGGCGCGATGGATATCTCATTTGGCAACAGGAAGATGAGGCTGAACATTTTTCATGCGGCGATGGGACCTGCCAACGATGAGGCTTCTTTCGAGGTCGACTTCATTCAGGACCTGGTAGAAGCAGAGCATACCTGGTTATTGAGTGATCCACCTCAAGAGGAGGTTGATGAATCACTCGAAGAAGATTGCCATGGGTCGATAGAGAGTCGGACAAGTGATCTGAGTTGGACCTGGCACTTTGAGCCGCTTCTTGAATTGGCAGAAAAGCCAACCCGACCATCCATAGAGAGTCCGCCTGAGCTTGAGTTGAAGCCCTTACCGACCTCACTCAAGTATGCCTTCCTAGGCAAGGATCAGACTCTCCCCGTCATTATTTCCGCAGACCTGACTGACACACAAGAGTGTCAGCTATTACAGGTCTTGCACGAGCATAAAGAGGCGATTGGATGGTCGGTGGCAGATCTGAAGGGGATAGACCCCTCCTTTTGCATGCATCGGATTATCATGGATGAGGGGGCTAAACCCTCAAGAGAGGCGCAAAGGAGACTAAATCCCCATATGAAGGAGGTGGTAAAGAAGGAGGTAGTCAAATGGTTGGATGCTGGGATCATTTATCCCATCTCCGACAGTCAGTGGGTGAGCCCTACCCATGTTGTCCCCAAGAAGTCTGGGCTCACTGTAGAGATGAATGAAAAAGGAGAAAGTGTCCCTATGAGGACTACCACGGGATGGCGAGTATGCATAGATTATAGAAAGTTGAACAGTGCAACTAGGAAGGATCACTTTCCTCTGCCGTTCATAGACCAGATCTTGGAGAAACTCGCGGGTCAGCAGTATTTTTGTTTCCTGGATGGTTATTCAGGATACAACCAGGTAGCCGTTCATCCCGAGGACCAGGAGAAGACGACGTTCACCTGTCCATATGGCACTTTTGCTTATAGGAGAATGCCGTTTGGGCTCTGCAATGCCCCGACAACATTTCAGCGGTGCATGATGGCGATCTTCTCACATATGATGGATGATGTCCTTGAGATCTTCATGGACGATTTCTCGGTTTATGGCTCTTCATTTGACGATTGTCTCCAAAAGTTATCTCGTGTGCTTCAGCGTTGTAGGGAGACAAATCTGGTTCTTAGTTGGGAAAAGAGTCATTTCATGGTGAGACAAGGGATTGTTCTTAGACATCTTGTGTCTGAGAAAGGGATCGAGGTTGATAAGGCCAAAGTGGAGACCATTGCTAGATTAGCTCCACCAACCTCTGTGCAGCACGTGCGATCATTTCTAGGGCACGCAAGTTTTTATACAAGGTTCATTAAGGACTTTAGCTAGATTTCTCGACCGTTGTGCAACCTGCTAACAAAAGATCAGCCGTTTATGTTTGATGATGCCTATCTGAAGGCATTCTTGGCCCTAAAGGAGGCTCTGACTACTGCTCCTATTCTTCAATCTCCTGAGTGGTCAGTGCCATTTGAGATTATGTGTGACGCATCAGATTACGCGGTTGGAGCGATTCTCGGTCAGAAGATTGAGCAACGATCTCATGTGATTTATTATGCTAGTAGGTGTGATCATCGCAAAATTTTTCCTATTCTTTTGTTTCTCTCTCTTCCTTCTCTTTTCCTTTTCTGACCTCTATTCTCCTCCTTTTTGAAGGGAGAAGAATAAAAGAAAGAAAAGAGAAAGAGAAGAGAAAAGAAAGAAAGAAAGAAAAGAGAGGAACTATTTTGCGCGGTCTCACTTGACCTTGATTTGAAAATATTTAGAAATTTAACTCGCCTCCGTTTTGAAAAATATTGCGGGAAAATGGAGAGACGGGATTCGCTCGTCGGTACGAGGTTCGACCGTTCCTGGCACCTTTACCAGGGGTAATCGAACCAAGGATCGGATCTATGCCTTTTGCTTTGCCTAAATATAATCTAAGAATTTATCCTAACTCTAAATGCACAAAGAATCATACTTGTGCAATGCAAGGATGTATGCTTCTTTTGAAAATATGCTTTGAAAATTTCCAAGCGTTCTGAGATGAACTTGGTAAGGGAGTGAAGAAATGTTTGAATCTAATTTTTTAACTTGAGATAGATCAGAGAAGTTCTAAGTCTTTGAAGTAAATCAGGATTTGGAAGAATAAATCTTGATTTTGAGAATGATTTGAAGTTTTGAGATGAAAGGAAATGAAGTTTCAAAGTCGGAAATGGACTTTGAATTTTGAACTTGAATTTAGGAAAGGAAATGAATACTTGAGATGGAATTGAATTTAGATTTCTGAAGTTGGAAATTTGGAATGGATCTGAGAAATCCGGATGGTATTTAAGAATAAAAATGGATTTAAGAGATTCAGATTAGATCCGAAAATGGAATTGAAATCTAGAATTGGAATTGGATTCCGGATCCTAAACAGAATGGGATCTGAGATTTGGAATCCAAGATGGACTTTGGGTTCTGGATCCTGAAATGGAATGGATCTGAAGTCGAAGATCCAAATGTAGAGTTCGACTCTGGATCTTAAGATGGATTTGGATCTGAGGTTTAAAATCCAATGTAGAGTTGGATTCTGGATCCTAAGATGGATTTGGATCTGAAGTCTGAGATCCAAGGTGAAATTGGAGTCTGGATCCTAAAGAGGAATTGGATCTGAAGTCTAAGATCCAAAGTGAAATTGGAGTCTGGATCCTAAAGAGGAATTGGACCTGAAGTCTAAGATCCAAAGTGAGTGTTGAATCTTGGATCCTAAAAATGGATTTGGAGTTTGTTAAATTCAGAGGATGAATCAAGGATTTCCAAGTTTTGATTTGAACTTGAAAAATGAAATTTAATCTTGAATATACAAATGAATTTCAAAGTTTAAATTGGACTTGAATTTGGAGTTTTGAGATCAGAAGATGAGTCAGAATTTTCAATTGAATTTAGAAGATTAAATTTAGAAATTGAATCTTGAATATACAAAATGAATTTCAAAGTCAATTTAGACTTTGAATTTTGAAGTTTGAATTTGGATTTTAGAAGATGAAAGAGATCTCAAAGTTAAATTGAACTTTGAAATGGAGTTTTGAATATAAAATGAATTTGAATTTTCAAAGTCAAATTGGACTCTGAAAATGAGATAGAATTTGACGAAGTAGAAATTGAAGAGAGATATTCAAGATCACTTGGATTTTTGAAAAAGAATTTTGAAAATATGATGCAATTCTATCCTATATAATGAATGAATTTGAAGAATTTTTGAAATTGGATTTCGAAAAGCTATTCCATTCTTTAAATGAATTAAAACAAGATTGAAGATATATTACATCCTTGACTATGGTCATTGAATGTATCATATAATAATCTATATTTAATTTAGGTGAAGAATGAAACACATTTGGTGCTTTTATAGAATTTAAAATGAAATTAACTCTCAATATACCCTGACTATGGCCATTGGTATATATTTTGAGTTAATTTTAAGTTAAATTTTGATAAAAGGAGAAAATATTTAATGAAATATGATGAATTTTGAAAATGGATCCAGTGTGGATCCAGTGTTATTTCGTAAAAGATAAAAATCCTAAGTCTTGTTTACATCCCGACTATGGCCGTTGATGTAAATCATCAACTTAGGATTAATTTACCTCTTTACGGAATGGTGCAAGTGCCATTCGTGTTTCACTAATGTGAGATTTTGAGAAATAAAGGCAAAAAGCATAAAAACAAGCAATTCATGATATTTACCATGCTCATTCATTCTATCTAAAAGCTGGAAAATGATCATCTAACTATATATCATTGACTTAAGTAAAGAATCTCTAAGTTTTAAGAAGAAGATTGCATTTTCCATGTATTTCCTGCAAAAAGGTGGAGTTAGCACAAGGCAACAAAAAATTATGTAAAGATATCGCAAATATTGAATTTAGGATACAAGCGACAAGATATTCATGCATATGCCTCACGCTAATGAAGATGTAATGCATCATGTTGATGAGAAATCAGATATTTGAGTGCATAAATGATGCTCTAAACTAATGCGAAAATGGATATCAAAATGCATGTTTAATATCCTAAACTAATGAGAAAATGGATATTATAATATACTAAGCTAATGAGAAGATCTATATATGAATGCATATGCATGCTAAAAATCTACCAGAGAAGGCATACGCCATGATATCATACCATAGATAGGATATATGTGAAGTACTGAATCAAAATTGTACATTTTGCTGCGAATCAGCTACCGATTTTTGAATTAGCATATCAACCACTTCATGTCATATCCGAAAACTGACATATAAACCGATACATCAGTCTTACAGCAAACTCTACTAACCTTATAGCAAGATATGAATGAACTGTCAGTAGTGGAATCAATTTTCGCAATCTTATAGCAAGATGAAGTGGTAATTCTGGTGGACAGTCAGTAATTGAATCAATTTTTGCAATCCCAAAGTTTCAGATCTCTGTTTCTGTTGGCCATGGAGGAGGATTCTTTCTTACAAACACCAAAACAATGATAACTTTACTTATCTGTGCAGGAGTGATAATCCATTCTGGCGATATGCATAAACCTTGAATTCCTTTCTAAAGCAACCTTTTGGAATTTTCAAAGGACAGTATACTCTTTTGATGTGGATATTTGATGCTTCCACTCTATGAACGTGGGCAATATGCTCACGATGGAGGTGATGCTTGTGAACTTTAGCTGACGTGAGCTTCTGTGAAGATCTCATAGTAGAATGAAAGCTGAGTGAAAGTTATGCAAACGTGGGTGGTTTTAACATAGTGTAACGATACCTGGAGAATGGATACACAGTCTTCACTATAAACCAGAAATAATTTAGACATTTTATGTTCATTCAAGGACTAGTGATGGAATTCGTCTGTAGGAAAAATTACAAGTCTTCTAAAGATACTCACATCACATCAATTTCCGGGAAGCATATATATATATATAACCAGTATGGACTTTGCAGAGTTTAAAACAAACATTAACTGCCAGGCTGCTAAAATTGATAAAAAGAGAAAAACTTTTACACTTTGTTAATCAAATGGAATTCAAAACCTTTTTTTTTTTTCAAAGGGCAGTATCATTGAGTACCAGATCTCATGTTATCAATTTGAAAACAGTAATATCATCAAAGCATGTCCACCGTAAATATGAGATCTCAGATTAGCATCCAAACGTATCTGAAAAGACAAATGTGTTACTTCTCTTTGATGCAATGCAGCCTTTTCCTGCAAATAAACTACCCAATTTGTGAAGAGAGTGCGTCAGAACAACTTGTCATATATATTCAATACAAATTTTAGAATTTACCTGCTTAACAATGTATAAATCCTAGTTTCCAATGATGCACCTCATCCCAAAGCAGCAACCTGTTTCTCAAGCTGCTTGGGCTTCTGCTATTTCACATCTCTGTTATGCAGATCGGAGCTTATCAAAATAATGCCTTCATTCTGAAGCATATCAACGCTCATCCTGAAGAGCAGAAGCCTCACGCTGATTTTTTTTTGCATCTCGTGAGTTCAAATTTCTTACATCTGCCCTGTATCTTCCTATTGCTTGCATCATATGATCCAACAAGAAATATTTTATTGATATCTACAACTTCTTTCCAGAACCATATCCTGGGAGGCCTGTTTGGTCTGTATCTGTCTATATCTGTGAGAACTGTCGCTGCCACCACCTTGCAGATGCTACTGCTCATGGTGTTCCTGAGATGAACCCCTGAATTGCTTGGTTTTGGGTACCCCTGTGGCTGAAACTGCGGGCCTGGGAAGGGATGTAGCTGATGAATCTTGAAGAAAAAGCCATCAAATCGGTTGTTATTAAGGTCCAGGATAGCGATCTAGGGATCTTGAGTAAGAATGGATGGAAGATGGCCACTTTAACATATTATATGGGGCATTTGGATGACTGATTGAAGTGGCGATGCTCACTGATCTGGGTAGGGTGCCACCACCCAGTTTTTTTTTTTTAGCATCACCCCTTAGAAACTCACGTGATGTAAGTCTCTGACAACCATTGTTGCCAGACCTTGAACCCTCATATTCAAATTGAAATATTGAGAATAACACAATGAATCGATCCACACAGGTGACATTAAAACATGTAAATAATGAAACAACTCGAAATCAGTATTAAAACAGAAAAAAATGACATATCGAGGATACAATGAAAATTTAAGATGCTAAAATGTCAAAATGTTCACAAAATGGATTACCTTATATTACCGAATATGTGGATGAAAAGCTAACAGAAAGACCATAGTGGCCCGACATATAAACAAAAGCAAGGTCATAATCATGGTGGAATACAAAAGAAAAAAAAGAAGAAGAAGGGAGTATTAAATCTTTGGATTCCAGATATACATCAACACACTGCTCAGGATCAAATTCTTATACCATTCAAGTTCATCCTGCAAATCACCAGCAAGTATTTCTGTGGTATGTTACAAAATGGCGATGTATTTAAGAATAAGATTAAAGAAATCCAATATACTGAACAACAGTTATTTTGGGAAAACGTAAAAGGCCAACAACTTGAGACACGCTTCATTCGTCCCACCTATCAAACTGCTTAAACATTACAAAACCACCACCCAAATTCGAACGTAGCTTCCTTGCTTATTGATAACCATTTTATCCGGCTGACAAGGTGTTGTGAACCATTTCAGGCTGCAACCTTTTGTCATACTCAAAGCAGGAGGTAGAGACTTTGTGGGAGCTTTGAGATATACAGGAGGACGATCAAAACATTATAGATAGGAAATTGAATTGCAAAACAGAACCACTGATATATAGGAAATAATAAACAACAGGAGAGAACTTGACAAAAAATGAGATACAATAATGACAACCTAACTGATTATAAAACAGGGAAAATCTTATATCTACTAGAAACTGATGTTAACGTGCCCACCTAGATCGACCGACGATCAAGATTGAACAGAGACTAAAAGAAAGGATCTGGAAAACATTACACGATTATTAAAATAAAACAGAACATTAGATGAATCATAATGGAAACAACAAAACTCAGAAAATGAAAAGGGAGAAAGAAAAAAAAATGAGAAGAAAGTTTAAAGAGGGTATGGTATAGTAGCGAAATGGGGTAAATGATATGAAGGGAAGGAAGAAGATAAGTTACTTACCTCTGGTTATTGCCTGAATCTAGCAGAAGGAAGCTCGAGTAGTTGATTCCGCGGAGATTTTGGCCACTGGATTTTGTAGGGGTTTAGATCGCTTTTCAGCAACTGTAAGGGAGATACCTTGCAAAGAGGTCGTTCTTCTTCTTCTTCTTGTCGGGACCGCAAACTAATGGAGGATCTGGCTCTTATGTAGAAATTCTGAAGAAGGGAGCCCCTCTTTCTTTCTATTGCAGAGAAACTTTGATTTAGGAATTTGTTGAGAGGAAGGGTAATGGTGAGGTTTGATGATGGATTGGAAATACGCAATGGGAAGACGAGGAAATGGGTGTTCGATCTCAAGTCTTCAATGCTTGATGGGGGAAATTTATGGACACTTGAAGGGAAAGACCGATGATGCAGGAGAATGATTGCGTGAGATTGGGGATTGCATAAAGCTTCCAGAGAGTATGGTGAAGAAGAAGCGATGAAGAGGATGTTGGGGTGAGGATGGATGAAGAAAGAAGGAAGAAGGAGGAAATGGCTGAAGGGGAAAGATTGAAGATCGATCGTGAAGGAGAAGAAAGTGGAGCGGTGGAAAATGGATTGAAGAGGGGTGCAGTGGTCATAACGGGTGATGAAGGACGAAATGGGGAGGTGAAGAAGCGGTGGCGAAGAAGTGCCTTGGGGGTTTCTCTTAAAGGGAGAAGAGAAGGATTCGGTTGGGGAATCAATGGTTGGAGATCGAGTTGTTGGCGATGGGTGGCTTGCGAAGGAGGAGGTGGGAGTTTGTTGCAGATCCATGGTTGAGAAAGGGGGAAGGAGTGAAGTCGTCCGATGGGGAGGACCCTTCTGGAAGGTAGCCTGCAAGAGAAGGAGAGAGGGTTTCTGTGAGAGAGAGAGAAAAAAGCTTGGTAACCTTAAAGAAAACGCGATTTTTTCTTTTTTTCTTTTTTTCATAAAAACCCTTCTGTTTTAAAGATTTTCAAATGGCCAACTCTTTTTCTAAAGGTTTTGCAAAAACTGTTTTTAGTTTAAAAGATTGTTTTTCAAAAGAGTTTTTCAAAAGTCTGAATTTTGTTTATTTTCTATATTTTTTATTATTTTTTTTTTGTTCTTTTCTTCACTTTATATACATTTTATGATATTTTTGAGAACAAAACTCTAAAACTAAGAATTTTAAACTAATTTTACAAAATTTCAAAATATTTCTAAAAAAAAAGGGTTTTTCTAAAAAATCCAGGTTATTTTGAGAAAATTTCTTCACAAAATGGGTTTGGACCCAAGTTTTGAGAAAGTGTTTGAGTTTTGAAACTCGAATCGAGAAATACAACATGATTGATCCAAACGGATGTCGGAGGGACTGTCCGAGCTATTTAAAGACTATTTCTGGTATTTTCTATAATTTTAATTTAAAATTTGAACAAGGAGACTTAGATTTGGATCTAGACAATGGATCCAGATCCGAAATCAATTTAAACATATGAAATGAATTTGATTTCAATAAGACTTGAGAAATGAACTGGAATTTAGATTTTTTGCTCAAAAAATGAATTTAGGGGCAAGAAGGGAATATTTAAAAGATTTTGAAAAATTTGGGGTGTTCACAGATGCCCATCTTTGCTACTAAGCCGGTTGAAAGCCGAGCTTAGTGGCAAAGAAAACACTCCAAATTTTGAAAAATGCCCCAGTCAGCAGATCTGAACTGGGTGTGGAAGAATTGATTTAAAAGACATGGTTTTCAGGCTTAAAACCTTATCCTGAATGGATCTTGGGAAGGCGAAATCCTCGAAAATGATATGACTAGATAATAGAATGGAGGAAATCGTGGTGGGACTTCGGGTGAAGATCCTGAAATGATGAAATGGTTTCGATCAATTCTCATGAATGAGGCGAGATCAGCTTTTTGGAATGACTCAGGCTTAGCCCTTAACCGGGATGGGACGAAGATGTATCAAGATAACCTGAATGGGGAAGGGAATATATGATGACCTTGATGGGACATTTTTGGCAAATGTCTCATGAGATGAAGCTTGAGTAGGATTTTATTCTGGATGGATATACAAAGTACGGATTCCTCGATGGAAAGAACCATGATGAGACTGGAGGAAGAAACACCTTGTCGAAACGAGACGCAGGTTTAACCCAAACCTGAAAAAGGAAGATACCTCAAGGTACGAGGTTCAGGCTTAACCCTTAACCTGAAGGGGACGACCATACGGAATCCTCGAGTGAAGAAACCATGATGGGACCTTCGGAGTTTGGACGAACAAATCCGAAAGGAGTTTGCGAAAGGAGGAAGGAAATGGGGTTCCCTAAAGCTTTAAAAAAGGGATGAACTTGGATGTCTCATTATTGAAATAGCTTTTGAATTTAATGACCTCTCGCAGGAAAATACAGGTTTTGACCCTTAACCTGAGTGGGAACAACCATACGGATTTTCTCAAAAACCGTGATGGGACAGGAGAGATACTTCAACTGAATGGGGTAACTCTTCTGGAAGATATAAACAACGCTAGGTTGCACCAAAATGGATATTAATTATTTATTTCATTCTTTAGAATATCTAGAAATTTTTTGCCAATAAGATAAATTTATAGTTGACTCAAACGTTTGAAAATGTTCACGTGTGTGCAATAGATATTCCCTCTTTTACCTAGAGTATTTCCTCCAACGAGGTTAACTCCTCGGTTTTAAGAGTCAAATTCAAAATTTTAGCGCTGATGATTTTCTTCAAGGAAGTTATCCATTTCCCTTATATGAAAAGAGAAGAAATGTTCTCAATTTCATAAAAGCAAGTAGTGAAAAAGACATTGATAAAAGAATTTTGCATAAGAAAAGATGACTTCTAGCAATTTTGGCAGTTTGATATCTGGGTGTTTTCCCATGATGATCTTTTTGCATTCTTTTCGAGTCATTGGGCTTTTTCGGGCTCTTTACATCATCCTTCATTTTGGAGATGTGTCCTGACTTTTCTCTCCTTTTCAGGGAAGGGTACGTCACAAACTCCTTCATCTTGGAGATGCTCTGATCCTTCTTTTTCTCAGGGATTATATATGATGGCATTGGCTCAAAGGTCTTTAGATGATAGCAGAAATCAAATATCATTTAGGGTTTGTCGGTAGGTCCATCACACTCGCCTTCATCTCGACGGTGATCTGAACTTTCCCTGGAAGGATCCTTCACAAACTCCTTCATCTTGGTAGATGATCCAAATCTTCTTTGGCCCCGGGGGTCTACTCGCTTAATTCGCCTTCATCTTGACGACAATTGATAGATCCCTTTTGCAGATATTTGATTGCAGCTTTAAAATGAGAAGATATGGATTAAGTGGGTTCTTTTATAGTTCAGGATATTTCCACTGTCTGATTGCCAGAAAGTCATTTAAAAATGTGCGTTATAACTATGATCAATATCAATTCGGTTCTGGCTTTTTAACATCATCAAATATTTCTTTCGCCAATCATACCGAGGAGATTTCTTTCATCCTTTTGGTTGATCAACAGGGAAAAGATTTGAATTTTATCCCTTATTCGCAAAAAGTTTCACCTTTTTTTGGAAAGAATACTAGAGGTAACCTGAGGTGATTCTTTTGTGAAGTAAGAATATTGGAATCAACAAATACTTTTAGCAAATTGGCAAAGTTTTCACGAATTCTTTGTAAAATAATCACTCAATATAGATTTTGACGAAACCTCGAGCTGAAATTTAGGAAGAAATATTTAGATTTTTGTTTTTACCAACCGGCTCGAAAGCAGGATTTTTTGGGAAGTACCAGCTCGAAAGCAGGATTTTAATTGACCGACCAGCTCGAAAGCAGGATTTGTTTGCCCGAAAGCAGGATTTTTTGGAAGTACCAGCTCGAAAGCAGGATTTTGTTTGCCCGACCAGCTCGAAAGCAAGATTTGTTTACCCGATCAGCTCGAAAGCAGGATTTGTTGGAAGTACCAGCTCGAAAGCAGGATTTGTTTGCCCGACCAGCTCGAAAGCAGGATTTGTTGGAAGTACTAGCTCGAAAGCAGGATTTGTTTGCCCGACCAGCTCGAAAGCAGGATTTGTTTGC
This sequence comes from Nuphar pumila, assembly GCF_984573655.1. Classification (NCBI taxonomy): domain Eukaryota; kingdom Viridiplantae; phylum Streptophyta; class Magnoliopsida; order Nymphaeales; family Nymphaeaceae; genus Nuphar; species Nuphar pumila. Next base: position 33,359,355 of record NC_143257.1, read on the forward strand.
CCGACCAGCTCGAAAGCAGGATTTGTCTGCCCGACCAGCTCGAAAGCAGGATTTGTTTGGAAGTACCAGCTTGAAAGCAGGATTTGTTTGCCCGACCAGCTCGAAAGTAGGATTTGTTTGACCGACCAGCTCGAAAACAGGATTTTGTTTGACCGACCAGCTCGAAAGCAGGATTTGTTTGCCCGACCAGCTTGAAAGCAGGATTTGTTTGCCCGACCAGCTCGAAAGCAGGATTTGTTTGCCCGACCAGCTCGAAAGCAGGATTTTTGGAAGAATGATTGATATTGATAGAGTTGTGACCTGAAGGTTTGAGAATGATGGATATTTGATGAAATTGTAACCTGAAGGCTTTGGACTTGAAATACATTGATGAAGTTGTAACCCGAAGGCTTAAAAAGGATATACATTGATGAAATTGTAACCCGCAGGCTTGATAATAAAAGACATTTGATGAAATTGATAGACATTTTGGTGAGAGTTTAGGATATAATAGACAATGATTCAGGTTTATCCCTTAACCTGAAAGGGAAGAAGATTTTTGAGGACATACTTGAGATTTGAATTTAAAAGAGATATGACAAGATTTATGATTTAGGATTTAGGATTTAGGATTTAGATGGACCAGCACATTTGGCTGTATGGGGTCCAATTTTCAGGATTAACCCCTTATCCTGAATAAAATTTAAACAGATAGAAGGAAAATAAAATTTGATGAAATATTGATAAACAATGGAGAAAATTTTTGAGGGAATTTATTTACTTTGTAAAAGAACTTTCTCAAGTAGCATTTGTTGCTCCTATGAGCGATCTCAAGATTATCCCTTATCCTGAGAAAGAATACCTCGAATGTCGAGGTTCAGGTTTATCCCTTAACCTGAAAGGGGAAAGAATAGAATTTAAGAAAAGAAATTTTAGAACATCAATTTGATGAGACTTGTATTTGCAAAAAGAATTTTCATAGGTAAGGTCATTGCCCCTACGAGAGGTCTCAGGATTATCCCTTATCCTGAATGGGAAAAAGAATAAAATTTAAACAGATAGAAGGAAAAATTTGATGAAATATTGATAAACAATGGAGAAAATTTTAAGGAAATTTATTTACTTTATAAAAGAATTCTCACAAGTAGCATTTGTTGCTCCTATGAGCGATCTCAGGATTATCCCTTATCCTGAGAAAGAATACCTCGAATGTCGAGGTTCAGGTTTATCCCTTAACCTGAAAGGGGAAAGGATAAAAATTTAGGAAGATAAATTTAGAAAATCAATTTGATGAGACTTGTATTTACAAAAAAGAATTCTCATAGGTAATCATTATTGCCCCTACGAGAGGTCTCAGGATTATCCCTTATCCTGAATGGGAAGAAGCATAAAATTTAAGAAAATTTAATGAAGGAAAATCGATATAAATCTACAAAGAGTCAATAAAGATTGACAAAACGCGTATTTACAAAAGAATTCTCATAGGTAGCGTTATTGCTCCTACGAGGGGTCTCAGGATTTTCCCTTATCCTGAATGAGAATAAGAATAGAATTTAAGAAAATTTAATGGAGGGAAATTGATATAAATCTAAAAAATCAGTAAAGATTGGCAAAACTTGTATTTACAAAAGAATCCTCATAGGTAGCGTTATTGCTCCTACGAGGGGTCTCAGGATTTTCCCTTATCCTGAATGGGAAGAAGCATAAAATTTAAGAAAATTTAATGAAGGAAAATCGATATAAATCTACAAAGAGTCAATAAAGATTGGCAAAACGCGTATTTACAAAAGAATTCTCATAGGTAGCGTTATTGCTCCTATGAGGGTCTCAGGATTTTCCCTTATCCTGAATGGGAATAAGAATAGAATTTAAGAAAATTTAATGGACGGAAATTGATATAAATCTAAAAAATCAGTAAAGATTGATAAAACTTGTATTTACAAAAGAATCCTCATAGGTAGCGTTGTTTACTCCTACGAGGGGTCTCAGGATTTTCCCTTATTCTGAATGGGAAAGAATAGAATTTAAGAAAATTTAGCGAAGGCAAATTGATATAAATCTAGAAAATCAATAAAGATTAACAAAACTTGTATTTATAAAAGAATCCTCATAGGTAGCGTTGTTGCTCCTACAAGGGGTTTCAAGATTATCCCTTATCCTGAATGGGAACACCTCGGACAACGAGGGTCAGGTTTATCCCTTAACCTGAGGAGGAAGATAAGAATAAAGGAAATACCTCATGGGAAGGAGGCATCAGGTTTATCCCTTAACCTGAAAGGGTACAATTTTAATAAAATAGAATTAAGGAAATATCGATAAACTTGATAGAAGCTTGATAAATTTGATATAAACTTGATAAAAAAAATGAATGAAACTGATAAAAATATAAAATTTAACTGAAAATTTATAAGATTTGAGAAAAAGGAATTTTTCTGATCCTGCCTGCATATGGGATCTTGAAAGAAAAATGTTTATTTAAAAGATAAGTGAGAAAGCATTTTTGGGGAGAAAGTCCACTGTAAGAAGAATGATCAGTGTGAGATCTTATCCTTTTAAAAGGAATCATCATGAGAGATCATCATGAGGGTTAGTTTTGAAGATAATGGTTTAAAAACCCATTTTAAGAAAAATCAATGTGATAGTTTACTTTGAAGAAGATTAGATCAAAATATTGAATTTTTGGTGATCATGAAGAAGTTTTTGCAGAAATTCTCAAGATTTTTAGGATTTTAAAAATCCTCATAGGTAATATCATTTCTCTCATGATGATGTTTTGTGATTGTCCCTTATTTTGAAAAGAATAGGAAAAATACAAATTTTTCAAAATAAAGTATTTGATATCAACGAATATGAAGAAAATTGACATTTCATTGATAGAAAATATTTGATAACAACGACTGGAATATTTACAAGTTTGTTGACCAAAGGTCACAAAAGACTGAGACTGAGTTGTCCCTATTAGGTGACTGAAAAAAAAAGAAAGCAGAAAAATATTGACATGGTTCGGGAAGCTAAGCCAGGACGGGTGGCTACTCTTCTTCTTAATCTTCTACCAGCAGCTTTTTGCCAATGCAGTCTTGGACGATGTTTTTGAAAACAAAGCAGTGCTCAATGTCATGCCCTATCACCCGATGGAATTTGCAGAACTGATCCTTGAACCTTCCCATAGTCACAGGTGGATCTGCTACCTTGGGAAGTTTAACCATCTTTTTTGTTGTCATATACTCAAGAACTTCCTCAAGTGTTTGCTCTAAGGGAGTAAACTCGCGGTCATATCCCTAACCGTCGTGCTTTGGCTTCCCTTGGGGCTTAGACTCTAACTGGATGCTCGAGGGAGGGCTGCCATTCTGCCTGTTGATCCCACTCTTTTGACTGGAACAGTCATCTCTGCCTGACCCGCCAGTGTGGTTCTTTCTGCCACCTCTTTTGTTTTTGCCATTGTTGTTGGAGGAACTGGTAGAAAAGGTAAAGTTGGTTTTCTTTTTTATATCCTGACTGCCTCCTGCCAAGGTGATGCCATGATAGGTTCCATTCTCTAATCCCATTTCGAGCCATTCGACTCGCTCTATTAATTTGATGAAAGATTTAGACGGAGAAGTAGAGATCAGGCCCTTTAGAGGTTGAGAGAAATTGTTCAAAATTATTGAGAGTGCATGCCCCTCTGATATTGGATCCTTCATCCTGTTGCAAGTGGATCTCCATCTATGAATGAAATCTTTTGCCCTGTCATTGTCATTTTGCTTTAGGTTGAAAAGATGGTTGAGGGTAGGCGAAGCCTCAGTATTGAAGAGAAACCTTTCGATGAACAAGTTGATGACTTTGTTAAATTCTCGTAGTTCAATCGGGTTGATGTGGTCGGCATACCATCTTGCTGCAACTCCTTCCAGATTGTGTGGAAAGCATAAGAATAAAGCCCTATTGTTCTTTCTAAATCGGTTGCACTCGGCGAAAAATGTGGCCAGATGAGCCTTGGGGTTGCCGGTCCCATCAAACTTTATGAATTTACGAGGAAGATCTTCCCAGTTGTCATCCCCTTCTAGGCCGTCATAAAAATCTGCACCGGTGTAGCTCTTTTTGCCTTTGTCCTGGGTTTGTAAGTCTTTGATCGCACGAGTCATTTCTCTCATTTTCTCCTGCATCGGATCTTCTGCTGGGATTTGACCTTTGGCTTTGCTTGCTGACTCATGCCCCTCATTGACTTTCTTGGGCCGATACAAGGGATTGTGAAAATATGTCGGCTGCTCTTCCTCTGAGTCCTCCTCTGCTGATTCTGAAGCGCTGTCATACTGAATTTGCTTCTTGCTGACTTTTCCTTTGGCTTTGCTTTTAGAAGATATTTTCTCAGGGTTTTCCTCAGCCTGTTCAGACATCATTTTGGCCATCACTTTCTGAAACAACTTGTATGTAGCTGAATCAACATTGCTTTCTGCTTCTTGGCTCTGCTGCTTGGATGACCTGATGGAGTTCATTTCTTCTCCTTCACTGTCGCTTTGCTGGGGCACTGTTTCCTTTCCAGTCCTTGTCCGAACCATGATGAAATGTCAATGTCCTCTCTGAAGGTAAAAATGGGATATTTAGGAAATTTTTGGAGGAAAATTATGATAAAGGAAGAAATTAAAGTCTGATGATGAAAATATCCCATTACGAGGGATTGGGTTGTCACCCAAACGTTTGTGACAACCACATTGTTTTTCTGAAAAAGGATAAACAAATATTTAATTTTGAAAGGGACATATCCTGAAAAAATTTATTTTATCACAAAAGAATTTGAAAGAGGATATTTAAAGAAAAATTTGAAGAATTGCAGGCAGGATCAAAGAATTTGAAGAAATCAGAAGAATAAAGGGAAAATACACCTGGGTTTAAAAAGAGAAAATTTTGAATAATATATACCCAGGGTTTTGAAGAATATAGGGAAGATATAAAATATCATACAATCACAGATATACAAACAAGGATGTACAAGCAGCATTCCCTAAAGCTGACTCTATATGCAATATTTGAAATGGCAAATAGGATCTTAATCCTAACTCTAAGATTTAGATCATCTGATTTCAATCAAGGTATGCCGATATACTCAAGCCGAAGCTCGAATTACGTGGCATATAAAGATATCTCTTCGGTTCTAAGGTAAAGGCTTCCCAACATCCTTGAGCACCTACCGATATACCTCGGACTATGGCCCTTAGGTACGTGGTAGGGGGGCGCGAACCCAAATAAGTGGTCCAGTTGTGAGGCTCTCTCCCGAACTATGGTTCAGTGAGACAGCCCAGCAACGTGAAGACCAGGACAATATAGGTAGGGATGTTTTCAAAATATGATCAACATGCAATAAAATCAGAAAGCTCTAATGCAAGTCCCAAAGAGATAGATTTAAATAAGAAGAAGCATACACTTGCATACATTGTTTTGCATTCCATCCCTAAAATTGAGGAGAGTTGTATTTAAAACCTAAGTCTAATGTGAACATGGAATAATCTCCTCAATATGGTCCTACCAAACCATACTTAGATCCTATATGAAAATAATGTCAGCTTAGGACAGAGTCTAGGCTCCTAAGGTTTGCATGGAAATGTAGCTGACATATGTTAGAATAAAGACTTAGATTATATAAAAGCAAATCAAAGGCATAGATTCAACCTGACGAAGACGATGTCCAATCACGGTCGCCAAAACTGTGATCATCGCAAAATTTTTCCTATTCTTTTATTTCTCTCTCTTCCTTCTTTTTTCCTTTTCTGACCTCTATTCTCCTCCTTTTTGAAGGGAGAAGAATAAAAGAAAGAAAAGAGAAAGAGAAGAGAAAAGAAAGAAAGAAAGAAAAGAGAGGAACTATTTTGCGCGGTCTCACTTGACCTTGATTTGAAAATATTTAGAAATTTAACTCGCCTCCGTTTTGAAAAATATTGCGAGAAAAATGGAGAGACAGGATTTGCTGGTCGGTACGAGGTTCAACCGTTCCTGGCGCCTTTACCAGGGGTAATCGAACCAAGGATCGGATCTATGCCTTTTGCTTTGCCTAAATATAATCTAAGAATTTATCCTAACTTTAAATGCACAAAGAATCATACTTGTGCAATGCAAGGATGTATGCTTCTTTTGAAAATATGCTTTGAAAATTTCCAAGCGTTCTGAGATGAACTTGGTAAGGGAGTGAAGAAATGTTTGAATCTAATTTTAGAACTTGAGATAGATCAGAGAAGTTCTAAGTCTTTGAAGTAAATCAGGATTTGGAAGAATAAATCTTGATTTTGAGAATGATTTGAAGTTTTGAGATGAAAGGAAATGAAGTTTCAAAGTCGGAAATGGACTTTGAATTTTGAACTTGAATTTAGGAAAGGAAATGAATACTTGAGATGGAATTGAATTTAGATTTCTGAAGTTGGAAATTTGGAATGGATCTGAGAAATCCGGATGGTATTTAAGAATAGAAATGGATTTAAGAGATTCAGATTAGATCCAAAAATGGAATTGAAATCTAGAATTGGAATTGGATTTCGGATCCTAAACAGAATGGGATCCGAGATTTGGAATCCAAGATGGACTTTGGGTTCTGGATCCTGAAATGGAATGGATCTGAAGCTTGAGATCCAAATGTAGAGTTGGACTCTAGATCTTAAGATGGATTTGGATCTGAAGTTTAAAATCCAATGTAGAGTTGGATTCTGGATCCTAAGATGGATTTGGATCTGAAGTCTGAGATCCAAGGTGAAATTGGAGTCTGGATCCTAAAGAGGAATTGGATCTGAAGTCTAAAATCCAAAGTGAAATTGGAGTCTGGATCCTAAAGAGGAATTGGATCTGAAGTCTAAGATCCAAAGTGAGTGTTGAATCTTGGATCCTAAAAATGGATTTGGAGTTTGTTAAATTCAGAGGATGAATCAAGGATTTCCAAGTTTTGATTTGAACTTGAAAAATGAAATTTAATCTTGAATATACAAATGAATTTCAAAGTTTAAATTGGACTTGAATTTGGAGTTTTGAGATCAGAAGATGAGTCAGAATTTTCAATTGAATTTAGAAGATGAAATTTAGAAATTGAATCTTGAATATACAAAATGAATTTCAAAGTCAATTTAGACTTTGAATTTTGAAGTTTGAATTTGGATTTTAGAAGATGAAAGAGATCTCAAAGTTAAATTAAACTTTGAAATGGAGTTTTGAATATAAAATGAATTTGAATTTTCAAAGTCAAATTGGACTCTGAAAATGAGATAGAATTTGACGAAGTAGAAATTGAAGAGAGACATTCAAGATCACTTGGATTTTTGAAAAAGAATTTTGAAAATATGATGCAATTCTATCCTATATGATGAATGAATTTGAAGAATTTTTGAAATTGGATTTCGAAAAGCTATTCCATTCTTTAAATGAATTAAAACAAGATTGAAAATATAATACATCCTTGACTATGGTCATTGAATGTATCATATAATAATCTTTATTTAAATTCAGGTGAAGAATGAAACACATTTGGTGCTTTTATAGAATTTAAAATGAAATTAACTCTCAATATACCCTGACTATGGCCATTGGTATATATTTTGAGTTAATTTTAAGTTAAATTTTGATAAAAGGAGAAAATATTTAATGAAGTATGATGAATTTTGAAAATGGATCCAGTGTTATTTCGTAAAAGATAAAAATCCTAAGTCTTGTTTACATCCCGACTATGGCCGTTGATGTAAATCATCAACTTAGGCTTAATTTACCTCTTTACGGAATGGTGCAAGTGTCATTCGTGTTTCACTAATGTGAGATTTTGAGAAATAAAGGCAAAAAACATGAAAACAGGCAATTCATGATATTTACCATGCTCATTCATTCTATCTAAAAGCTGGAAAATGATCATCTAACTATATATCATTGACTTAAGTAAAGAATCTCTAAGTTTTAAGAAGAAGATTGCATTTTCCATGTATTTCCTACAAAAAGGTGGAGTTAGCACAAGGCAACAAAAAATTATGGAAAGATATCGCAAATATTGAATTTAGGATACAAGCGACAAGATATTCATGCATATGCCTCACGCTAATGAAGATGTAATGCATCATGCTGATGAGAAATCAGATATTTGAGTGCATAAATGATGCTCTAAACTAATGCGAAAATGGATATCAAAATGCATGTTTAATATCCTAAACTAATGAGAAAATGGATATTATAATATACTAAGCTAATGAGAAGATCTATATATGAATGCATATGCATGCTAAAAATCTACCTGAGAAGGCATACGCCATGATATCATACCATAGATAGGATATATGTGAAGTACTGAATCAAAACTGTACATTTTGCAGCGAATCAGCTACCGATTTTTTAATTAGCATATCAACCACTTCATGTCATATCCGAAAACTGACATATAAACCGATACATCACTGTCTTACAGCAAACTCTACTAACCTTATAGCAAGATATGAATGAACTGTCAGTAGTGGAATCAGTTTTCGCAATCTTATAGCAAGATGAAGTGGTAATTCTGGTGGACAGTCAGTAATTGAATCAATTTCTGCAATCCCAAAGTTTCAGATCTCTGTCTCTGTTGGCCATGGAGGAGGATTCTTTCTTACAAACACCAAAACAATGATAACTTTACTTATCTGTGCAGGAGTGATAATCCATTATGGCGATATGCATAAACCTTGAATTCCTTTCTAAAGCAACCTTTTGAAATTTTCAAAGGACAGTATACTCTTTTGATGTGGATATTTGATGCTTCCACTCTATGAATGTGGGCAGTATGCTCACGATGGAGGTGATGCTTGTGAACTTTAGCAGCCGTGAGCTTCTGTGAAGATCTCATAGTAGAATGAAGGCTGAGTGAAAGTTATGCAAACGTGGGTGGTTTTAACATAGTGTAACGATACCTGGAGAATGGATACACAGTCTTCACTATAAACCAGAAATAATTTAGACATTTTATGTTCATTCAAGGACTACTGATGGAATTCGTCTGTAGGAAAAAATACAAGTCTTCTAAAGATACTCACATCACATCAATTTAAGGGAAGCATATATATATATAACCAGTATGGACTTTGCAGAGTTTAAAACAAACATTAACTGCCAGGCTGCTAAAATTGATAAAAAGAGAAAAACTTTTACACCTTGTTAATCAAATGGAATTGAAAACCTTTTTTTTTTTTTTAAGGGCAGTATCATTGAGTACCAGATCTCATGTTATCAATTTGAAAACAGTAATATCATCAAAGCATGTCCATCGTAAATATGAGATCTCAGATTAGCATCCAAACGTATCTGAAAAGACAAATGTGTTACCTCTCTTTGATGCAATGCAGCCTTTTCCTGCAAATAAACTACCCAATTTGTGAAGAGAGTGCATCAGAACAAATTGTCATATATATTCAATACAGATTTTAGAATTTACCTGCTTAACAATGTATAAATCCTAGTTTCCAATGATGCACCTCATCCCAAAGCTGCAACCTGTTTCTCAAGCTGCTCGGGCTTCTGCTATTTCACATCTCTGTTCTGCAGGTCGGAGCTTATCAAAATAATGCCTTCATTCTGGAGCATATCAACGCTCATCCTGAAGAGCAGAAGCCTCACGCTGATTTTTTTTTTCATCTCGTGAGTTCAAATTTCTTACATCTGCCCTGTATCTTCCTATTGCTTGCATCATATGATCCAACAAGAAATATTTTATTGATATCTACAACTTCTTTCCAGAACCATATCCTGGGAGGCCTGTTTGGTCCGTATCTGTCTATAGCTGTGAGAATTGTCGCTGCCACCACCTTGCAGATGCTACTGCTGATGGTGTTCCTGAGATGAACCTCTGAATTGCTTGGTTTTGGGTACCCCTGTTGCAAAGCCTATGGCTGAAACTGTGGGCCTGGGGAGGGATGTAGCTGATGAATCTTGAAGAAAAAGCCATCAAATCGGTTGTTATTAAGGTCCAGGATAGCGATCTGGGGATCTTGAGTAAGAATGGATGGAAGATGGCCACTTCAACATATTATATGGGGCATTTGGATGACTGATTGAAGTGGCGATGCTCACTGATCTGGGTAGGGTGCCACCACCCAGTTTTTTTTTTTTTAGCATCACCCCTTAAAAACTCACGTGATGTAAGTCTCTGACAACCATTGTTGCCAGACCTTGAACCCTCATATTCAAATTGAAATATTGAGAATAACACAATGAATCGATCCACACAGGTGACATTAAAACATGTAAATAATGAAACAACTCGAAATCAGTATTAAAACAGAGGAAAATGACAGATCGAGGATGCAATGAAAATTTAAGATGCTAAAATGTCAAAATGTTCACAAAATGGATTACCTGATATTACCGAATATGTGGATGAAAAGCTAACAGAAAGACCATAGTGGCCCGACATATAAACAAAAGCAAGGTCATAATCATGGTGGAATACAAAAGAAAAAAAAATAAGAAGGGAGTATATAATCTCTGGATTCCAGATATACATCAACACACTGCTCAGGATCAAATTCCTATACCATTCAAGTTCATCCTGCAAATCACCAGAAAGTATTTCTGTGGTATGTTACAAAATGGCGATGTATTTAAGAATAAGATTAAAGAAATCCAATATACTGAATAGCAGTTATTTTGGGAAAACGTAAAAGGCCAACAACTTGAGACACGCTTCATTCGTCCCACCTATCAAACTGCTTAAACATTACAAAACCACCACCCAAATTCGAACGTAGCTTCCTTGCTTACTGATAACCATTTTATCCGGCTGACAAGGTGTTGTGAACCATTTCAGGCTGCAACCTTTTGTCATACTCAAAGCAAGAGGTAGAGACTTTGTGGGAGCTTTGAGATATACAGGAGGACGATCAAAACATTATAGATAGGAAATTGAATTGCAAAACAGAACTACTGATATATAGGAAATAATAAACAACAGGAGAGAACTTGACAAAAAATGAGATACAATAATGACAACCTAACTGATTATAAAACAGGGAAAATCTTATATCTACTAGAAACTGATGTTAACGTGCCCGCCGAGATCGACCGACGATCAAGATTGAACAGAGACTAAAAGAAAGGATCTGGAAAACATTACACGATTATTAAAATAAAACAGAACATTAGATGAATCATAATGGAAACAACAAAACTCAGAAAATGAAAAGGGAGAAAGAAAAAAAAATGAGAAGAAAGTTTAAAGAGGGTATGGTATAGTAGCGAAATGGGGTAAATGATATGAAGGGAAGGAAGAAGATAAGTTACTTACCTCTGGTTATTGCCTGAATCTAGCAGAAGGAAGCTCGAGTAGTTGATTCCGCGGAGATTTTGGCCACTGGATTTTGTAGGGCTTTAGATCCCTTTTCAGCAACTGTAAGGGAGATACCTTGCAAAGAGGTCGTTCTTCTTCTTCTTCTTGTCGGGACCGCAAACTAATGGAGGATCTGGCTCTTTTGTAGAAATTCTGAAGAAGGGAGCCCCTCTTTCTTTCTATTGCAGAGAAACTTTGATTTTGGAATTTGTTGAGAGGAAGGGTAATGGTGAGGTTTGATGATGGATTGGAAATACGCAATGGGAAGACGAGGAAATGGGTGTTCGATCTCAAGTCTTCAATGCTTGATGGGGAAAATTTATGGACACTTGAAGGGAAAGATCGATGATGCAGGAGAATGATTGCGTGAGATTGGGGATTGCATAAAGCTTCCAGAGAGTATGGTGAAGAAGAAGCGATGAAGAGGATGCTGGGGTGAGGACGGATGAAGAAAGAAGGAAGAAGGAGGAAATGGCTGAAGGGGAAAGGTTGAAGATCGATCATGAAGGAGAAGAAAGTGGAGCGGTGGAAAATGGATTGAAGAGGGGTGCGGTGGTGATAACGGGTGATGAAGGAGGAAATGGGGAGGTGAAGAAGCGGTGGCGAAGAAGTGCCTTGGGGGTTTCTCTTAAAGGGAGAAGAGTAGGATTCGGTTGGGGAATCAATGGTTGGAGATCGAGTTGTTGGCGATGGGTGGCTTGCGAAGGAGGAGGTGGGGGTTTGTTGCAGATCCATGGTTGAGAAAGGGGGAAGGAGTGAAGCCATCCGATGGGGAGGACCCTTCTGGAAGGTAGCCTGCGAGAGAAGGAGAGAGGGTTTCTGTGAGAGAGAGAGAGAAAAGCTTGGTAACCTTAATGAAAACGCGATTTTTTCTTTTTTTCATAAAAACCCTTCTGTTTTAAAGATTTTCAAATGGCCAACTCTTTTTCAAAAGCTTTTGCAAAAACTGTTTTTAGTTTAAAAGATTGTTTTTCAAAAGAGTTTTTCAAAAGTCTGAATTTTGTTTATTTTCTATATTTTTTTATTATTTTTTTTGTTCTTTTCTTCACTTTATATACATTTTATGATATTTTTGAAAACAAAACTCTAAAACTAAGAATTTTAAACTAATTTTACAGAATTTCAAAATATTTATAAAAAAAGAAAGGGTTTTTCTAAAAAATCCAGGTTATTTTGAGAAAATTTCTTCAGAAAATGGGTTTGGACCCAAGTTTTGAGAAAGTGTTTGAGTTTTGAAACTCGAATCGAGAAATACAACATGATTGATCCAAACGGATGTCGAAGGGACTGTCCGAGCTATTTAAAGACTATTTCTGGTATTTTCTATAATTTTAATTTAAAATTTGAACAAGGAGACTTAGATTTGGATCTAGACAATGGATCCAGATCCGAAATCAATTTAACGTATGAAATGAATTTGATTTCAATAAGACTTGAGAAATGAACTGGAATTTAGATTTTTTGCTCAAAAATTGAATTTAGGGGCAAGAAGGGAATATTTAAAAGATTTTGAAAAATTTGGGGTGTTCACAGTAGGACCCTCTCTGATGCGCAAATGCATTATACCACCACAGAGAAGGAATAACTAGCCGTAGTTTTTGCTCTTGAGAAGTTTCGCTCATATTTGTTAGGCTCCAAGGTCATCATTTACTCAGATCATGCAGCATTGCGATATTTGATGAGTAAAAAGGATGTCAAACCGCGTCTCATTCGATGGATCCTTCTGTTACAAGAATTTTGATCTTGAGATTCGAGATAAGAGTGGATGTGAGAATCTTGTAGCAGATCATTTATCCAGACTGACAGTGGAGACATCCACTGATCAGGGGCAGATTGATGATTCATTTCCGGATGAGCAGCTCTTTCATGTCAAGCAGCTGCCTTGGTTTGCGCATACAATCAACTTTTTGGTGACTGGAGAATACCCTGCGCACTGGAACTGCAATGAGAGAGATCGATTTTTCTCGCAGGTAAAGCACTATTTTTGGGAGGAACCAGAGTTGTTTCGATTATGCCCAGATCAGATGATTCAAAGGTGTGTTCCTGAGGAGGAGTATGACTCCATTCTATCATTTTGTCATTCCTTGGCTTGTGGAGGCCATTTTTCTAGTCGAAAGACCGCCGCGAAGGTCCTCCAGTCAGGATTTTGGTGGCCGACACTGCATAGAGATGCCCATGATTTTTGTAGGAGGTGCTTGCGCTGTCAGCAGACAGGATGCATCGCCAAGCGTGATATGATGCCCCTCCTTCCTATTTTGATTGTTGAGATGTTTGATGTGTGGGGCATTGATTTTATGGGTCCTTTCCCGCCTTAGTTCGGATTTATTTATATTCTAGTGGCGGTTGATTATGTCTCCAAATGGGTCGAGGCCGTGGCCACCCGAACCAATGATCATAAGGAGGTGCTCTGATTTATCAAGCACAACATTTTTAGTCGGTTCGGAGTCCCTAGAGCGATCATTAGTGATGGTGGTACGCACTTTCATAATGTACAAGTAGCTTCTTTACTTAGGAAATACTCGGTACATCATCGGATTGCCACACCATACCACCCACAGACTAGTGGCCAAGTCGAGGTCTCCAATAGGGAGATCAAGCGAATTCTTGAAAAAACAGTCCGGCCAGACCGCAAGGACTGGTCTCAGCGCCTTGATGATTCCCTTTGGGCCTATAGGATTGCTTTCAAGACTCCGATTGGCATGTCCCCATACCGATTGGTTTTTGGGAAACCATGCCACCTTCCTGTTGAATTGGAGCATAGGGCATATTGGGCTATCAAGAAGTTCAATTTTGATATGGTTCAAGCTGGAGCTGAGAGGAAGTTGCAGTTGAGTGAGCTTGAGGAGTTGCGCAACGAAGCCTACGAGAGTGCCAAAATATACAAGGCTCGAACCAAGCATTTCCATGATCAACATATTGTGAGGAAGGAGTTCGAGCCTGGTTAAAAGGTGTGGCTTTATCATTCACGTCTCCATCTTTTTCCAGGGAAGCTGAAGTCCAGATGGGATGGACCATTCATAGTCCATAGAGTTTTTCCACATGGAGCGGTAGATCTTTTGGACCCTCGAACGGGTAGCATTTTCAAAGTTAATGGGCAGCGACTGAAGCCCTACATTTCTGATATGGTGGTGCAGCAAGACATTGAGGCTATTAACCTCATGGATGCATGAGGGGGAGCATAGGTTTGTATGTTGTATTTTTAGTAGGATCTAGTAAATATTATAGATGGTTTTTCGTTATTTTGCTTTGCTTTCTTGTATCTCATGAGTATATTGTTAGATCAGGTATCCATTCTTGTGCATTCGTAGGACATGCATTTACATGTCAGGTGACTTCTACTCTTTTCTCCCGATTATCTTGTTTTTATATGCAGTCCCTTAGTTTCATATAAGCATGGGGGAGTGCCACTGAGGACAGTGTCATTCAAGCATGGGGGAGGGTGTAGTTTGCACACCTAAACTTTTCATGTCTTTGTACTTACATTTTTTATGTTAACTCATTAAAATTAGGCTTTTAGGGAATGAGTTTGAACTTATATGACTGCTTTGCAACATCTAACATTTTTAGAGAATTTTTAAGCCCCACAAAAAACTTTTTCTAACACGAATCTAGAAAACCATGGTTATTTGTGTGGATTTCAAAGAAATGATTATAGATGCATGTTAGAGTTTATTTTGAATCACAAGTATGGATATGCACAGTTTTATTTTTTGAAAAACTAAGCAAATGAACAATATTGCATTTAAGAGCTCAAAAAGTGAAACGAGCATACGTTTAGTTGTTTGATACCTTCGTACTCCCTAGTAGCTGGGCTTAGATACAAGTTGAAGTGTTTGAGTCCAGGGTGAAAAGGATAACGAAGGAAGTCCATTCTTTGTCTACGTTGATATCTGTGGCCTATTTTGTTCGAGCAAGTAGAGCCTGAGGGGTGTTTACACCTGGTGCCCTAAAGCCATCTGGTTTGGGAGCCATCGGCCCGAAAGCTCGTTACATGGACTTTATATAGAGTCTAATAGATATTGACATTGCACATGACAGAGAAGTAGACTATACGTAAACTATAAAAAATTGAAGGTCTAGTGACTCGAGCAATTAAGTTTGAGGGATACTTTGTATCTGGTGCCCTAAGGTCGTCTGGCCTGGGAGTCACTGACCCAAAGCTCGTTACATGGGTCACAAAAACTGGAAATTTGATATAGTGCTCAATAAAGAAAAGAAAAAAAAAAGTGTGAAAAATTGAAAATCAAGAAAAAGAAAAGAGCGAAAAAAAAGAGAGAAAAGTTCACTGCTTAGAAGCAAATATTGAGAAAGCTTGTGCATAACACATATGAGTGAGGATAAGTAAATAATAACATGTATGTACTTGAATTTCTGAGAATGAAACATAAATAATTATGCTATTTAAAAAAGTGAAAGAAAATGTTTTATTCTGTGGTGGCAGGTAGAAGACTCTAATCATGTTTTAATAATGCAATGACATGAAATATTTGTGAAAACAAACTCCTTAACTGCCTAATGCTTTGTGTTTTAAAATTCTTATGCATACTTGACGCAGATGTTTGTGGGTAGCATCACTGCAAACCCTCACGAGACCTTACTCGTCCACTGGGGTAACCCAGGGGTTGAAAGGGCTTGTTGCATGTGCTAAATGCAACCATGATTCCTACGAAAGTGAGTTAGGTTTTTGTTTTGATTAGTATCATTTTTGTTTTTGCTTCAGTTTGCTCGAGGACTAGCAAACGATAAGCATGAGAGTATTTGATCATGCATAATTTTTACACATAAATTCATATATTTTTCATGCATGATCATGTCAATAATTGCTTAAAAAATGCTTGTTTGCGAAGGTTTTCAAAGTTTTTATCAAATTTTAAATTGAGCAAGTTGAACCCTTTCTGAGCCTTTTTGAGAAATTAATTAAGTTTTTGGAAAATACTTTCAAAAAAATAGAGTTGTTTGCAATATTTGAAAAATGTACAGACTCTTTTTGAAAAAAGTTTCCAAAACCTAATTAAAATATTATAAATAGGAAGTTTGAGGAAAAAAAGGGGGGTCTCCCACATTGGATTTCACGTCTCCTTCTCTCCCTCTCTCTCTTCTCTCTACCAGTTGGTTCACCCTTTTCCCTTCCTCTTCTTCTTCTCCTTCTCCCTTCCTTCTCTACGGTGGATACTTCTCCTTCTTCCAGCACAACAGGGCAGCGTGTCGATCTCATAGGGAGAGACCACTCTTTTCGCAATCCGTCCAGCCGATCCACTCGGTAACTTCTTCTCCCCTATTTTTTTTTTACGTGTTCAGAATAGTTTCTTATTTTTTTGCTGAAAAGAATAAAAAAAAATCATATCCTAAATTCTGCATAAATTGTTTCCTTCTTTTGTCTTTAGGGTTAATGTGTGTGGTGTGTACCGTATAGTTAGATCTACATGGTATACAGTTTCTTTGTTTTTTGTCTGTCAAAATTAAAAAAAAAAGAGAAAAAAAAGGTAGCAACGTGTTTGATCTTTTATTTTGATTCCTTCTCAACGGTCGGTTCAGTCTGTGCATATAGTGTTAGGTTCAGCAATATTTTTTTGGGCCGGTAGTTTATTTTGCTTCATTGTGTTTGTTTTATTCATTCTTGTTCAACGTTTTTGTTTCTGTAGGTTCAGCATCTTTGTTTTACAACGTGATTTAGTTTAACATCGGCATTTTCTTAAGTCAATAACATAGTTTAGTCGATACATGCTTAAGTGCCTTAGCTTTTAATTTCATTAGTTATATGTTTCAGCCATTTATTCCTTAACCAACGTTTTAAGCAATTGCAATGAACAGATTTTTATGTAGGTAAGGTTATTTGATTTTTACATAGGTTAGTGAATCATACTTTAGGAAGATTCAAGTAACGTTTTAGCCTTCTTTTTTGTTGCTTCCTATTAACGGGTTTTGTTTTGTCAACTAGTGCATTGCCTGTAGCGATAGCGTAGGGTAGTTTTATTTAGTTAGTTTATATTACATTGAACTCACGTGATTTGTTGTAGGGTTATTGAGCATGCATATGTAGTCAAAAACAGGGTAGCTGATTGCTATGTTATCATTGCATTGACATATGTTTTATCATAGTTGGGTCAAACATATATTTGTGTTTTATTTCCAGATTCTATTAGTTTATATTCATCTTCCTTACAACATAGAATTTAGACTGAATTAGTTTATTTTGTCATTCATTAGTTAGTTAATAATTTTTGTTATCTTGCACATAGTTAATAAGTAGTTTTAATCAATTCGGGATTAGCCAATTAGGGTAGTTTACCTTCAGCCAATTTTTAGTTCTCATTCATGTCATTACTTGTTAATATTAGTTAATAGGTTCAGCTGATTACCTTCTTGATTTTTTTAATTCACTTTAGTTAATCTATTGCTTCTTGAATTAGTTAAGTTTAGCTACTACAATTGTTTTCTTGATTTTTTTTTAGTTAGTTAGGTAGTTTTGCTACTCTGGCTTTTAGTGTAGGTTGTTACATGTTCGTTCATAGTTCAGTTCATGTTTAGTTTAGTTTAGTTAAGTCAAATTCTGTTTGTGTTAAATTTTTTTTTGTCATTTGTTAGGAAATTCCTAGTTAGTCTTCCTCGTACTGCTTTTTGTTTTGTTTTTGTGTTTTGCAGGAAAGCATTTGGACGTGCAAGAGAAGTGATCTCGAGCTTCTAAACAGCCCTCTGAGGTCCCTCAAGTGACCCTTAGACCCTCAGAAAGGTCCTCAGAGAGCCCTCAGAAAAGCAAAAGTTCAAGAAAACATACATTACCTCAAGAAGGGACAAGAAGACTCAAAGCACTGAAGCCTTTCTTTTCTTTTTAGATTAGGGTTTTATTTTATTTTATTAATTGGGTCTGTAATAAAACCATTTATTTATTTTGTTTAAGCTCTCTGCGTAGGGCCGTACTCCCGTAGTTAATTATTTAATTAATTTTTTTTATTTTGGCAATAAAGAGTAGTTTAGATTGTGTGTGTGAATACGAAGTATTTTCCGTTCCCTGAGATCGACCCGGACTCCACCACTTGTGCGAGCCGGTTTTTATATTTTTGGTGTCTGGCTTTCACTGAATTTTTATTAAAAATATTGTTTTAAAAAGGGTTTTCATAAAACTCACACCATGCTCCTCTGAGATGGGGTTTCTCATTTTGTTGCATGTGTCTCTCCATCTGCGAATGAAATCTCTGGCCTTTTCTTTGTCATCCTGTTTCAGATTGTACAAATGATTGAGGGTAGGCAGTGTCTAAGTATTAAACATGAATCGCTCCACAAACAGATTAACAACCTTGTCAAAATCTCGCAGTTCAACGGAGTTGACGTGTTCTGCGTACCACTTAGCCGCTATGTGTTCGAGACTACGCGGGAAGCATAAGAAAAGACCACGATTGTCTTCACTGAATCTGGCATACTCTGTGAAGAACATTGCAAGATGGGCCTTTGGGTTGCCTGATCCATCAAATTTAATGAATTTTCTGGGGAGGTCTTCCAAGTTGTTGTCCCCATCTAAACCAAGGTAGAAGTCTTGCTTGGTATATACTTTCTTTACCTTATCTTGGATTTGTAGATCCTTGACTATCTTAGTCAGTGCTTGGATTGAATCTTCTGCCGAGACCCCATCTCTAGGTTTTTTCACTGATTCAGGCTCTTTCGCCACCTTCTTGGGCTATCGCAGATGTCTTGGGACGAACACAAACTGTTCTTCCTCATAATCCTCCTCTATCGATTCTGTACCCTCAGAAGTGTTGTCCTGTTGGATTTTCTTCTTGCTGATCCTGACATACTTTTTCACTAGCTTTCTCTTGATCTTGTCTTTAGAGGATGTTTTCTTTGAACCTTCCCCAGTTTGTTCAGACATCATTTTTGCCATCATTTTTTGGAATATTGATCATGCATAATATTTGCATTTTAGTAATCATTATTTATGCATGATCCATGTTAAAATTACTATAAATACCCATTTTTATCGTTAGTTTTGAGAAACCGCATTGAATTGAATTTTATCAGAAAATCAGGTTTTTTAAAGCTTTCCCTGTAGTTTTAGTGTTTTTATTAGATTTAGATTTTTTTAATTAGTTTAATAAGTTTTGATTTTTAGAAAAGCATATTTTTCATAAGAGACCTTGTTTTAAAAATTAGCAAAAATCTTCAGTCTCCTTTTGAAAAACTTGTTTTAACCTAATTAGATCATTATAAACTCATCTTTTCCAGCCATGGAGGCTGTTTTTTCCAGCAGCGCTCACACTCCCTCCATCTTGCCTCTCTCTTCTCTCTCTCCCTCTATTGCCAATTTCTTCTCTTCTCTTCTTCTCCCCTTCTTCTTTTTCCCCCTCTGTTTCATCAAGTCTCAAACCCCTTCTTCATCGACAGCCTTCTCTACTTCATCGGGGCAGAGTGGATGCAGCTGGATTGACCACCTTCTCTTCCTCAACCGTCCATCGGAAACAAGCTGCAACAGGTTGTTTCTTTCTTCTTCCTTTTCACGTAGTTATAACATTGCATTCCATAACTTTATTTCATTTCATACATCTCTGCATTGTGCATATAGGTCTAGCATCATCTGAAAACAAAACGAAAATAAAAATCAGAAAATAAAAAGAACAAAAATATATGTTGTTTTGGTTTTGTTACAGCGTGTTTGACGCTGCCAATAGCATCAGCGTTTTCCTCTGGTGAGGTTTAGCTTTTATGTGTGTTAACTGTTCTGGTCAGCAGTCTCATTTTTACCTAGGTTAGTGTGTGTTGTTTAATTAGGTCAGTTTTGTTTGTGTCAACAAGTGTCCCTTGGTTACTAGTAGTTTGCATTTAATGTTTGTTATCCATTGCCTTCAGCATTTTTTTTTACTTTCTCTGTTGCATTGTTGTCACAGCATCACGTTTTGTTACAACATTACATTGTGTCTTTTACTTTCTGATCAGCATTGCTGGTACAACATGTTCACGTGTCTTTGTTTATTGTTTGATCGAATCCTTTTATAGTATATAGTATATTAGATAGGTTAGCTGAATTACATTACTTAGTTAGGATGGTATTGTTTGTTTGTTTTTTTTCAAATTTATTGCTAATAGGTTAGCCTTAGTCCTTTTCTTTTTTTTTGATTCAGTAACATAGACCTTAGTTAGTTATTTTAAATGCTTAGTTCATGTGTTCATTTTAATTTCTCTCTTGCTTCTCGGTTAGTTTAATTCCTGAATTTTCTTTTAGATAGTAATCTTGTCCTTTCATTAGTCTGTGAATAGTTGAAACCGATTCTTATTAATTAGATCTAAGTTAGTATCATATTAAGTTTGCTATTTATTGGTCAGAGTGGATTTCATACAGTGAGTTAGCACTTTGAGTTAGTTAGTATTCTATTAGAATTAATACTTTCTTGGGAAATTGAATTCGGTTAGTGTTGTTTTCTTATTCTTGATTATTTAATTAGTTAATTCATGATTAGTTAGAATAGATATAAGTTTGTTAAAGTATTGGTTAGCTACTTTAGTTCTTGCATTCATATTTTTTTATATATATAGCATTAGTTAAGTTCGATTCTTTTGTACGATTAGCATATTTTGGCCCTTTATATTAGTTAATGTTGCATGTTAATTCTTATTTCATAATTAAGTACTGATTTGCGTAGTGTGTTATTAGTTTACTGTAGTTCATGTTACTTAATTCCTAGGTTTTTTTTTCCATCATATTTCCAGTTGATTTTCTTGTAGATTTCTCTTTTCTGCGACGTGTTTTGTATTTTTGTTTTGCAGAAAAGCATTTGGACATGCAAGAGAAGTGATCTCAAGCCTCTAAATAGCCCTCTGAGGTCCCCTCAAGGGACCCTCAGTCCCTCAGGAAGGGTCCCTCAGAGAGCCCTCAGAAAAGCCAAAGTTCAAGAAAACATACATTACCTCAAGAAGGGATAGAAAGCCTCAAGCACTAAAGACTTGCTTTTCTTTTTAGATTAGGATTTTATTTCATTTAATTCAATTCATTTGGGTTTGTAATAAGGCACTTTAATTATTTGTTTAAGCCCTCTGCGTATGATAGTACTCTTTAGATATTCATTTATTTATTTAATTCTTTTTTTTTTATTTTGGCAATAAAGAGTAGTGTAGTTGTGTGTTTGAATAAGAGTATTTCCCGTTCCCTGAGTTCAACCCGGACTCCACCACTCGTGCGAGCTGGTTTTTATATTTTTGGTGTCTGGCTTTCACTGGATTTTCATTAAAAATATTGTTTTAAAAGGGGTTTTCATAAAACTCACACCAAATATCTTGTACATTGTTGGGTCAACATCATCTCCCTCTGAATCATGTCTTCGGAACAATCTAGGAGAGTTCACTTCCTCCATTTCACTGTCATCATGCTGCTGAGCTGCCCTCCTTCCTGCTCTTGTTTGAACCATGATGGAAAGCCTGATGTTTTCTGTAGAATAAAGGAAGGGTTTAAACTTGAGGAGTTTTGGGGAAAAAGAGAGACAATGAAGGAGATATTAAAAGATTTGAGAAGTGATCTCTTGATAAAAGAGATCTTGGATGAGAAAATAAAATTTTGAAGACATATTTAAATATAGATGACAAGACCTTGAATATTTTAAAAAATTGCAGGCAGGATCAAAAGAATCAAAAGAGAAAAGAAATATACGCCTGGACTTTTGAAAGATAGAGGAAGACTTAAACGAATGTCCAGGGTTTAAGAAAATTCTGAAAGAATAAGGAAATAAGAAATACATAACCCGGATTTTAAGAAAATAAAGAAAATTTTGAAATAAACATCCAGAGTTTTGAAAAGATGAAGTAAATAAGAATTTATAAGATAATATCCACAAAAGAAGCCAAACTATACAAGCAATGATGCACAAAACAATACTCCCTAGAAGCTGACTCTAAATGCAATATTTGAAATGGCTTGTATAACCTTAATCCTAACTCTAGGGTTTAGATCATCTGATTCCAATCCAAGATATGCCGATATAGTCAAGCCGAAGCTCGAAGTATGTGGCATAAAAATATTTCTCCGGTTCTAAGGTAATGGCTTCCCAACATCGTTGAACACTTACTGATATACTTCGAACTATGGCCCTTAAGTATGTGGTAGGGGGTGTTAACCCAGACAAGTGGTCCAGTTGTGAGGCTCTCTCCCGAACTATGGTTTAGTGAGACAGCCCAGCAACGTGAAGACCAAGACAATATAGGTAGGGATGTTTTTGAAAACATGTTCAACATGCAATAAAACCAGATGTTTCTAATGCAAGTCCTAAAGAGATAAAATTTAAATGAAGAGAAGCATACACTTGCATACATTGTTTGCATTCAATCCCTAGAACAGAGGAGAGTTGAATTTCAGACCTAAGTCTAAGTGAGCATGGAACAATCTCCTTAATATGGTCCTACCAAACCATACTTAGATCCTATATGCGTTACGTCAGCTAAGACAGAGTCTAGGCTCCTAAGGTTTGCATGGAAATGAAGTTGATATTTGTAGAATAAAGACTTAGATAATATCAAAGCAAAGCAAAAGACACAAATTTGACCAAACGAAGACAAGTCCCATCACGATCACCAAATCTGTGATCATCGCAAAATTTTTCCTCTTGTATCCTTCTCTCTTTTCCTCATCTTTTTCCTTTCTAACCTCTATTTCCCTTTTTGAAAAAGAAATAAAAGACAGAAAAGAAGAGAGAAGATAAAAGAAAAGAAAGAAGAGAGAGGAAGGTCTTCCCTTTTTGCGAAGGTCTCACTTGACCAAAATTTTGAAAATATTTTGAAATTACTCGCCTCCATTTTTAAAATTTACGAGAAAATGGAGAGACGGGATTCGCTTATCGGTACGAGGTTCGATTGTTCCTGGCGGCTTTACCAGGGGTAATCGAACCAAGGATCGAATTTATGCATTTTGCTTTGCCTTAATATTGTCTAAGAATTTATTCTAAGTCTAAGGATGCACAAAGAATCATGCTTGTGCAATGCAAATGCAGAGATGTATGCTTTTGAGAAAATAGTTTAGAAATTTAGAGATTTTTCAAGTGATTCTGAAATAAATTTGGTAATGAAGTGAAGAAATGATTCAAAGGATTAAATTTGATTTGAAAAAGTTAGATTTTGAATCTAACTTAGAATTTGAAATAGATCTGGAAGAAGAGACTTGAAATTCCAAGTCTTGGAATAATCAGAGTTTGGAGAATGGATTTTTGAATTTGAAGAAATAAGGAGAAAAGGGAGATTTTGGAATTTGAGATAGCATTTTGGAATTGAGTTGCAAAGTTAAAATGGACCTTGAATTTGAATGGATCGATCCTGAAAAAGAAATTCTTAATTTCAGAACTTGAAAGAGGAATTGAATTTGGATTCAGACTTAAGAAATGGATTTGAAAATAGTTTTTTGAAAGTAGGAATTGGAAATGGAACTGGTTTTGAAATCTGGTATCCAATTTGGAATTGGATCTAAAGTCTGGAATCCAAGATGAAATTGAATCTGAAGTCTAGAATCAAAGATGAAATTGAATCCGAAATCTAGAATCCTAAATAGAATTGGATTCGAAGTCTGGAATCCAAGATGGAGTTGAATCTGAAGTCTGGAATCCTAAATGGAATTGGATCCGAAGTCTGGAATCCAAGATGAATTTGAATCCGAAATCTAGAATCCTAAACGGATTTTGGATCCGAAGTCTGGATCCTAAATGGGATTGGATTTGAAAATCTGAATCTGAGGTGAAATTGGCTTCTAAATCTAGAATCCAAGATGGAATTGGATTTTGAAAAATCCAAATGGAACTTTGAAAATGGATCTGGACTTTGAAAATCCATATTTGAATTTAAAAGTGGGCTTTAAACTTAAGGAAAATCGAATTTTGAGATTCAGAATCAATCTCAAAACCTGGATTTTGATTTGAGAATCAAGACTCAATCTTTAGACAGAACTTTAGAGATAAAGGATAAACTTGATTTTAAACCTGAATCTTGAAATCAGAAGGTGAATATGGAATATTCGAAGTTTAAATTGAACTTTGAAATACGATCTGGGATATGAATTGAATTTAAAATTGAATCCTGAAAATGGAAATGAATTTGAATTTTCAAAGTTGAATTGAACTTTAAATTTGGATTTGAATTGGAAATTAAATTTTGAATATAATAATGAATTTGAAATTTCAAAGTCAAATTGGACTTTGAAATTGAAGTTTGAATTTTTAAAATAAGATAAAATTTGAGAATATAAAGATGAATTTGAATTTATAAATAACAATTGAAGATTGATTTGAGAAATAAAGAAGATATTTGAAGAATTGTCTCAAAATCACTTGATTTTTGAAGAAAATTGAAAATAATTTAAAAATATGATGTAATTCTATCCTAAATGATGAAATGAATTAAAGAATTTGAAAATTGGATATTGAAAAGCATATTTCATTCTTTAGGAGAATTAAAATGAGATTGAAAATATAATACATCTCTGATAATGGTTATAAAATGTATTATAAAATAATCTATATTTAAATTTAGATGAAGAATAAAATACATTTTGGTGCCTTTATAGAGTTTAAAATGAAATTAACTCTCAATATATTCTGACTATGGCCATTGATATATACTTTAAGTTAATTTCAAGCTAAACGCTGATAAAGGAGGAAAAATTCAGAAAATATGATGATTTTTGAAAGAGATCCAGTGTGGATCCAATGTTATTCTATAAAAGATGAAAATCCTAAGTTTTGTTCACACCTTGACTATGGCCATTGATGCAAATCGTCAACTTAGGATTTAATCACCTTTTACTAGAATGGTGCATGTGCCATTCGTGTTCCAGTCGTGAATTTTTGAAATAAAAAAGGAAATGACATGAAACAAGCAATATGTGCATGCTCATACATTCTAATCTAGTGCTTGAAATGTAAATTTCTCATTAAAATCTAGCTATTACATTGTTTGAAATGAAGTTGAGATTCAAATTCCTAAACTAAGAAGGAGAATAACCCTTCTTGCCCAATTCCTGCAAAATTCAAGTCAGCACAGGATAAAAGATGACTATAGGAAGAAATATTACATCTAACGTTTAAGATGCTAGTGGAGGAATGCTCATTTCGGTGCTATGAGCTAAATGAAATTTTAAGGCATAATATACATTTGAGAGAGAGAATGAATGTCAGAAATGTATGATATATTATGGGAAAGATGAATAATGAAGATAACCTACGCTAAACTAAAGGAAAAATATCATTATTAAAAGTAAAGGCATGAGCTATAGCAGGTAGAATGCATAAAGATACTGAAAGTGAGGTGATAGTGTAAAAGATGGAATGTGCAATGATGACAATGAGAAGGAAAAGGAAAAAAAATATCAGACTGGAGAAGTCTAACCCAACTACTTGGTAGCAGCAGTAAGCAGGATGAAAAGGGGTGATTGGATAATGGGTGATAAGGTACAATGACAATACAAGGATATGCTATAATGGAGTGCAGGGTGAAACTGGACTATGAGGGTGACTGGAGGTTTTTGCTGTGGGCAGCGGGGCAAGGGTAAACGTGCTGCCACATATTGATAAGATATGCTCGGGCTTGCTGCAAATAGCATTGTAGTAGCATAGTGGGAGGTGATAGATGCTAACAAATGATGATGATAAACAGTGGAAAAGAAAAAAAAATGAGCATGCCTACGAAGGAGATGCAAAGATGGCCACAATGTATAGTAGTGGGAAAAAGGTACCAAGAGGAGAAGAATGCACATTATAGGGTAAAAAGAGATGAAGTGCAGGGCATAAAAAGAGGAAACCATACCTGTAAATTGCCTTCCACTGCCATAAATTGACTTACAGTGGCCCTGTTTTGGCAATGCTCACTCATGAAGTCTGATACATTAACCTGAAGATGTAATTCCTGACTAGCAAATTCCTCACAATGTTAATCTGTTTCTAATACAAACCAACTAGGCAGCCCCTAGTCGGCACATTGGTTTCCAACAATGTAGCGAAAATGGATTATCAAAGGCAAATCAGTTTCTCAAACTGGTTGTGCATCATATAGTGATTTGAGCATTCTGTTCTGATGAGATGCAAGCAACTCCATTCTTCTGGCACATCGAAGCATTACTTCAGCTTGGGGGCTTACACCATGATACTTTTACTTGACATTGCACATCGAATGCCAGGAAATGATCAAATTGGAGACAACGGCTTATGATATCAGCATCTGTTATTGAAACCATTCGAGAAAGTTCAATATCTCAGGAAATGTGCGAAGGGAAACATTTACGGCTAGGAATTTCTTTGCTTTGGTGGTATGGTCCCAGCATAATTCATACTATGCAGATCATCTATTAAGGATGGAGGCCTTACGATTTCAAGGAGAATACTGACTCTATGATGTTGAATTCAATTTTTTTTTTGTTTATAGCTTATATGAAGTACAATGACCAATGTATGAACCATGAGATGCATATTAGTCAGCAAGTGGAGATGTACTCTTAAGGTGTACAGTGGGAAAGGCTCGGTGATTAGTCAATGTGTGTGTATTGCTAATACATGAACTGGAAGTGTCCAGTGACTACTGCTTCCAATATTACCTTAAAATCTAAAGCCACATGAGCTATAAGGTGTAGAAATAAGAGATGGGGGCTCAAGGGAACCACATCAGGCAAGTGTATGTTGATGGTGATACATGCTGTGAAGATACAGAAAGACCTGTATGATGATGTGTGGCTATGATGATATAAATGGGAAAGTAATGACAATATGTAGTACAGGTAAGGATGAAACCCATGAAATGCATAAATTGTGAAATAATCTCAAAATAACAAGATACTTGGATAATGTGTAGTAGTGCAAAAAGACAAAAAAGGAATGGAATATATAACAGAGGATTGAACAAAGACAAATGATGCAGGTGGCATCCAACTGCAACTTCCAGGCAGATCTGAAGCAAACAACAATAGCTGTGAAAACTGGATGCAAGAGTCCTTCATTGGATTAGGCAGATTACTTACCATAACTCATGTGTGGCTATACCCAGCCTTTGGGCAAGTGATCTAAAACTTAAGATGCCTACAATAGGCGAAAATCACCATGATGTAAAACCAGGGTGCTGGAAGTAAATTCATCAAAACAATGAAACCCATCAATACTATAGAGAACAAATCAATAAACTTTCCATTAGAACGCAAAACCATGCATACCCACAAGCTAAAATCGAAAAGGAAAAAAAACTGGAAACGTTGGAAAAAAATGAATCATGGAAAGCAAGGAGAATTCAACATAACAAGCATAAAAATCAAATAAAACCAGAGGATCTAAGAAATGCAGAAATTTTAATAAAGCTAATATACAATAAAAGGGAAAATTCAATAGGATTTAATAAGGACATAAAATTGGAGGATGAAATCTAAGATCGATGAATGGATTGTTACACAATGGCTCCAATCTGATACTAAATCAGATCGAATGCCCTTATGACGACCTTCTTTGGATTCGTACAGGCGGCGCTACTATATGGAACCTTCTACATCCTTATGTTGGTAGTTTAAAGGGGATTCTCTTTAGATTCTTACATATGCATAGATGGGGAATAGTTACAAGAGGGGCATGCTGGTGGTGCATGAATGTTGCAGAGAAATACATACAGTGGATAGGATTATATAATGAATATACAAGATCAGTTGTGTATTGTGATATGTGTAGGTGATTAACAAGGAATAAAAGGAAAGCATGTTAAATAAAAAAATGTTGATGCAGAGGATGCAACAGGGCATTGCAAATAGATCGATGCTGCATAAACATCCAACACAACTGTATTCTAACTATTTTACAAGTATAAACCCTGAAAGAGGTGAAATAACATGACATTCATAAATAGATTAATTCAACAGGAAAAACACCCACAAATCGTCGAACTGAATACGATGAAACCCATGACTGTTGAGCGATGAAATCAAATGGAGGAAAGGATTTTACATCATCAACAGGTGCTGATTTCAAATTTTCCCTATAGCTCTAGAGATGCATTCACGATGAAACAAAAAAACATCTTATAGCAAATCAGAAGACTAACGAATCATATGTTGAAGAAAACATGAATCATAAAATCGCAAATGCTGAATGGTGGAAAGAAGAAGATATAATATAAATGGGTAGATTGAGGGGGATTGAACTGAGAAAAATTTTAGGTACGATGAACCATTAAATACGTGCATAAAAAAAATGATACGGTGAATGAGATTAACAAAATGAAATAGATGATACCATATTCTAATGAACCGATGAGGCCATTGCGGGGCTTCGTCAATTGTCAATGTGACGCTATCATGGAGGTAAATCCTCTTAGTAAATGCAATGAATTCACAATAAGCGATATCGACAGGGAGCTGATTGCTAAAAAAAAAAGGGGGGGAATGACTATATGCTGCAGTAGGGATCGAATGCAGGGAAAACACTGAATCAAATTAGTACACAAATGCTTAAACATAAAGAAATTTTAAAAGAAAGGAATGAAACCAGTGTTGGAGTCAGATTGCTCCATTGTTGTTGCAACAGTTGGGTCGATCCCACCCTTGATGCCTTATGATGAAAAAGAAAAACGAGAAAAACAAAATCAAGACAAGGGAGTGCGATGAGACAAAATATCAACAGAAAAATAGAAGTAAAAGAAAAGAAAAGAGAAAAAGGAAAAAGCTTATGGAAGCTCGAGAGAATGCAGTAAAACAGAAAGAGGGACGGAGAATGGAAGAAGACAAGCCACCTACCTTTGGCTGCTGAGATGATCGATCAGTTTCCTTAGGCTGATGCAGATGAGAACCAGAGAGAAAGATAAAATAAAGAAGAGGGAAGAGAAGTAAAGGAGGATCGAATCATAGAAGAAGGGTGGAGGGGTGAAGGCGATCTTCAGTTCTTAATCGTAGGAACTCTCCAGATTTGTTGTTGCAGGGGCATGGCTTTGTGCTGCGGAATGGTCGGCTTCCTTGACCAGATAGAAAGAAATCAAGGAAATAAGGAGAAGAGGAAGATGGACCAGAGGAAAAGGATGAAGGATCGAGAAGAATGTCGTGGAGGGGTGAAGAAGCGGTGAGGTGGAGACCCCTGCGGTTGCTTATATAGAGAGGAGAGAAGGATCAAGAGAGATCGAGAGAGGATGATCGAAAGAGAGAGAGGGAGGTCTCTGCGGCTTCTCTCACAACGGAAGGCCGTTGGAATTTTTTTCAAGGGAGGTCCTCCATTTTTTAGAATTTTTGAAAAGAGGATTTATTATTATTTTTTTAAGGCTTTTCAAAATAATAAAAAAGGCTATTTTCTTCTGAAATCTTCTGATAAGAGTTCTAAAATACAAGGAATTTTTAGGGAAATGGGACCCAAATAATGCTTTTGAAAGTTTCTTGTAGAATATTTGTTTTAAAATTTAAAGATTTTCTGAAAATGAGTTTTTTTTTTGGAAAATACTGAGCTAATCTTGGAAGTTGGGTTTTAGAAGTAGATCTGGGTCCAGGAATTTTGATAAAACATTAGAATTCGGATCTCGAATTGAGTTTGGACCCTGAATTGAGAAAAAACTCTAAGAAAACATGAAGAAATTGAAATTTTTTATTTTTTTGGAACAATAAGAGATCCGAGATCAGAATTGGATCCATATATCCGATTTGGATCAGAAATTGGTTCAGAAATGAAGATTGAGTCTGGATTCCAGTGAATCCAAGAAATGAATGAAAATTTGATAAGAAATTGGCCCGGTTCATTCAGAGAAGGGGCCCAGGGGCAAAAGTTTTTTTTTTTGATTTTTTTGGAAAATTTGGGGTGTTCATATATACTTCAAAATTGAGCACTCATGTTAATGTCTCACTGGTTGGTAGTGTCAGTCGACCTCTTGGGTTCAGTCTTCGTGTTGATCATTATTCACAATTCAAGTTCTATACCAATTTCGGCCCTCAGGCCACCCAATTTCCAATTTCGACCTTCAGGTTAATCAATTCCAGTTTCGACCCTCGGGACAATCAATTTTCAATTCCCAAATTCTAAAATTTTCAATTTTCAATTCTAATTTCCAAATTCCAATTTTGACCTTCGGGTCAACCAAAATCCAATTTCAACTTTCTGGTCAATCAATTTCCAATTTCCAATTTCCAATTTCCAATTTCCAATTTCCAATTTCCAATTTCCAATTTCCAATTTCCAATTTTGACCTTCGGGTCAACCAAATTCCAATTTTGACCTTCAGGTCATCTAAATTCCAATTTCCAATTTCCAATTTCCAATTTCTAAATTCCAATTTCCAATTTCCAATTCCTAATTTCCAATTTCCAATTTCGACCTTTTGGTCACCCAATATCAATCTCAATCATTTTCTCTTGCGAGGGACCCTTTTTACAGGGAGAGTTCGAGGGAGCTCGTTCTTTTCGCATGCTATCCTTTGTTCACCTAGCTCCTTTTTAGGGAGAGTTTGAAGGGACTCGTGTCTTTGTGAACCGTTTGCAAAATAAATTTTCAATTTCACACAAGGAACCCTTAGTTTATGGAGAGCTTCGACGGAGGCTCATTTTCCTTGTGGCCCCCCAAATTTCTATACTAGGCCATTTCATCATGGAGGACCCTCTTTTCAGAGAGAGTGTAATGGACTCGTTTCTTCATGACCAATTCATCGACCTCACCATTACAGACTCCTTTTCCATAAGAGAAGCCTAATGTTAGAAAGTTTTGACGAAAGCTTAATTTCTCTTCAAAAGTTCATTTTGCAAACACCTCTTCTTTAGGGAAGAGAGAAGTAATTTCCATTTTCCATTTCTGAATCTTATCCTTTGGGGAAAGGAGAAGAGAATTTTTGTCATGGATGTGTTGAGTTGCGCTTCAAATGCTCGATTTCATGAAGGATTTGAAGAACATTTTACCAATTTGTCATTAAATGTTTGTTGATTTCAAAATCTTTATTGCAAAAAAATTATTACCTCAGAATACCTTCAGTATTACTTCCAAAAGGATAAAGCTTTCGCAAAGAAGGATTCAAAATTCAAAATCTTTTTATTGGCCAACCAAAAGGATGAAGAATAAATCCTCTATATGGCCAGCAAAGAAAATTTAATATTGTCGTAAAGCCATAAGTGATTGATATTGATCGCAGTCAATGACACATTTTTAAAGATCATACTTGAAAAATAAGGTAGTCAAAATATCTTGAGTGATACAGAAAAATCCATTCAATTTCCATATCTTCTCAATCATTTAAGCTGCAATTAAATATCTGCAAAAGAGATCTCTCAATTGTCATCAAGTTGAAGACGAATTATGCGAGTTAGACCCCCTGGGCCAAAGAAGATTTGGATCATCTCTAAGATGAAGGAGTTTGTGACGGATCCTTCCAGAGAAAGTTTAGATCACCATCAAGATGAAGGCAACTGCGATGAGCCTCCTGACAAACCCTAAAAGATATTTAATTTCTGGTATCATCAAGAGATTTCCAACCAATAAGTCAATACCGTCAAGATAATCCCTGAGGCAAAGAATGATCAAAACATCTCTGAGATGAAGGAGTTTGTGACGTACCCTTCCCAAAAAAAAAGAGAGAAAAGTCAAGACATCTCCAAAATGAAGGATGATGTAATCCCCAAAAACCCAAGAAAGGTCCAATTCTGCCAAAAAAAAAAAGAGGGCAAAAAGATCATCATGAGAAAAGAATCTCAGGATATCAGACTGCCAAATATGCCAAGAATCCTCTTTAAATTTTGTGAAATTCTATTATTAATATTCTTTCACCAAGTGCTTTAACAATAAGAATTCTTTCTTTTCTGTTCATATCAAGGAAATTGATAGCTTCCTTGAAAGAAAGTCAATTTCAAGTAGTTTGAATTCGAATCTTGATTCTACGAAGTTAAGCCCAAATAGAGGTAATACTTCAGGTAAAAAAGAGGGAATATTTTCGCACCAATGTGCATCATTTTCAATTATTTTAAATCAATAATAATTTTCAACATTTTGACAATATTTTTTTGTTATCCTAGCGTGAAGCGAGAGCTTGAGGTTCATTTTTGGCACATCCTTACACCGTTTGTTATCCCTTTTAGGACTTAATAATGTGAGTTTTCAAGATTTCTTCCCTTCTGTTGGTATAATCTGAGTGGCTCGGCTCTCAGATTCGCACACTTCCTTGTGTCCCCACTGTCCCACCATAGACAATCCAATTTCGTCTTGAGGTTAAGCCACCAATCATTTTCCCGCAAAAGGTCATCAATTTCAAAAGTTATTTAGTCTTAGCAATGAGGTACCCAAAATCAAACCCCTTTTCAAGCTTTAGGAACCCCCAATTTCATCATTTTGCAAAACCCTTATCAGATTCATTGTGCAGAAGTCTGAAGGTTCCATCATGGGCTCTTCTTTCGAGAATCCCATCATTTTCATTCCCGGTTAGGTTAAGGGTTAAACCTGAGCCTCATTTTGATGAGGCATTTCATTTCTTGGTAAGGTTAAGAGATAAATCTGAGCCTCATTTTGATGAGGTATTTCATCTCTCGGTCAGGTTAAGGGTCAAACCTGAGCCTCAGTTTTACACAAGGTGTTTCTCGTCCCATCCAGGTTAAGGGCAAAACCGAAATCTCACTTCTTTGAAGTAAATCTTTCTTCTTTATTCTCCATTTCATACCTATCATTTTCATCAAGGTTAATTTCTTCGTATCCAGTCAGATCCTTTTAATTGGGGCATTTTTATAGCCCAAATTTGGTGTATTTTTCTTTGCCACTAAGTTCGTCTTCAAGCCGGCTTAGTAGCAAAGAGGGGCATCTGTAAACACCATAAATTTTCCTCATTCATTTTCAAACACACCCCTCATGCAGTGCCAACCCTGGTAGGTCAGTGTAGGAGTCAAACCCCAAGTTTGTGTCAGAAAATTACCATTTTACCCACTTTTATTAAGAAAATTACCATTTTGCCCCTATGTCATCCCAGACCCCAGTCAGTCAAAGTCAATAAAGCTCGGTGGTCAGTTCAGAACAGTTAGAATGCCAATCATTTCTAGCTCACTCGAGCTCACAATGAACAAACCATATTCATTTCTGACCATTCTTACCAAAATGGGATCATTTCTTCAGAAATGAGCTCATTTCTCACTCAAGTACTAGTCAATTGTCTCCGCGTCAGTCATTCCCAGTCAATCCTATTCTTTTGAGTCTAGCTTGAGCTCACCAGAAGTTCAAGTGCTCCAGTTTCAGTTCAAAACCATTTCCAAGTGTCTAGGAGCCCATTTTAGCCCATTTCAGCTCTTTTAGCTGAAATTGAGCTAAGTCCAGTCAATTGAGCTAGTGTTCGAGCTTCAATTTTAGTTCATCTCAGTACTACTAATCTCTGTTTTAGCTCAAACCCAGCTCTGGTTCATAATTCAGTTCACTCTAGTGACCATTTCGTACAATTTCTCTAAAAATGGTAGTTTTCTTGAAAATTTATTCAGGGAGTTCAGTCGAGTCAGTGTCTTGTCAATTCACTTGAGTTCTGAAACCCTAGAACCCAACTCAATCTAGTTCATTTCAGTTCAATCCAGCTCACAGCCCAATTTCCAGTGTCACTCTGGTCCGGTAGAGCCCGAAAATCATTTCTTGAACCATTTTGCAAATTTTATCAATTTTAACACTTTTTGAACTGGTACAAGTGTCAATCAAAGTCCAATATCCAAAATTCTTCATTCATGGTCTGCATTTTGCATAACATTTCATATCATTTCTCATCATTTCATACCATTTCTCATCATTTCATACCATTTCATTTCATTTTCGAAGTCCAGAACCCCAGTTTTTATAAATTCCAATCCAGATTGAGTTTTAAAATTTTTCAGAAATCAATTTCAAACCCTGGGTTTCCAATATTGACATTTTTGCCCCCATGATTCTAAATTTGGAAATATTTCTTGAGAAAAACAATTTGGATTCCTTTCAAACCCAAAATTTCAAATTCTAAACTAGATTTGCTTCGCAACAGGGTATGAAACTTCAAATTCTGAGCTCGTTTCAAAAACTGTCAAAAATAGCTCATTTCATCCATAAATTTTATAAAAAGACTATTCTACCCCTATGATCCTCAAAATGAATTTCAAATTTGGAAAGTGAGCCCACTCTGATATAGCTCCTTCATTTACATCTACACTTTCATTTTAAAATTATATATATATATATATTTCTTTCTTTTCTTTGTTTTCTTTTCTTTTCTTTTATTTTTTAATTTGTTTATTTTTTTATAATAGGAGGTGGGACCCACAAGGGGGTCGACCCCCCCTTTCTCTTTCCTTCTTCTTCTTCCTTTCTTTCCTTTTTCTTTTTCTTCTTCTTCCTTTTCTTCTTCTTTCTTTCTTTTCTTCTTCTTCCCTTTCTTTCCTTCTTCCTTTCCCTTCCTTCCTTTCCCTCCTTGGTCCAGCCCATTCACGTAGATTCTTTTGCCCCCTTTTTTTTCATTAGCCCCTCTAAAAACCCCAAGTCTATGGATGGATACAAACCTAAGTTTTAGGTTTTTAATGGGGAGAACAATCACACGGCTGCCTATTCTTTTCCCTCTTACACCTCTCTCTCTCTCTCTTGCATTATATCCAGCCACCACAAGCTCCACCTTCAGCCACTCCTTGGCTCCAGCCACCTCAAGCTCCAGCCATCAAGCAGCCTTACTTCAACCTCTCCCAGCTGCAACATGTGACAACCGGTCCAACCATATCAAGGTAGCTGACTACCAATCTCCATCAATAGCTCCAGCTGACGCACCACTTTGCGACCTCCTACTTAGACCATTGTAGCACCCTCAGCAGCATCTCCAAGAACATCTTAGGCCATCACCTCCTTCACGCCACATCCACAGCTACGGCCCCTTCCAAACCTTTACCTACAGCTTCTCCATATGGTGCATGAAGCCTTCTCCATTACAGCAACAACCTTCTTCCACTTCCAGCCGATCCCAAGGAGGCAGCTCGTCCAGCAGTTTAGCTGACGCCCTCCACCTTCCTCAAACAATCCAACCACAACCAGTGCAGACTTGTTTCAATCTTGAAGTCTCCATCCCCTCCATTTGTATCAGACTTCTCCCCAAGGTAAGATATTCACACTATCCTACTTTGCTTTTTCGGTTTACATGGCTTCATGCTTTTGCTAGTGAGAGAAAAGGATCCATCCAATCAATGGATCGAACCCTCCCTTCTCATAGCCACAAAAAAATAAATAACATATGATTCATACCCCCTGCATTTATTTTCTTTTCATGATTAAATATGCATTTTAGATGTTTTATTAAGGTAGTTTCATTGCTTTATAAGTACTTTGCTTTAGTTTGTAGGTTTTGATTTTATACACAATTCCAATTATTATTTCATATCTAATTATTTGTCAATAAATTCCAAAAAAAATATTTGTGAGTGATTTCATTTATCCGTGATCCCCTGCCAAAAACCCAATTTGATTTGGATTATGCAACCTTCTTTTAAAAACCGGATCTCAAACTGGGATTTTACCCTTCTGGAAATTCCAGGTTTGGTTTTAGCAGACAAAAACATCCGTGATCTCCCAGATGGACGATCCAAATTCTCCTCAAAATAATACAATGAATCCTTGTTGGAATCTATTGTTTTTCATTTTTTTTTTTAGATTTTTCCAATAAGGTTTAGTTTCTGCTAAAAATCGAGTCTTCCCAAAACCTGTAAAAATCTCAAATTTTCCTTGTCAGGGTCTAGACGGTACCCGTTGTGATGCTTCAACCTGTAGGTTGGATGTCAAAACTTCCAACAGAGAAGTTGTTCCTCACCATTCCCTCTATCATTCCCCAAAAATTGAGAATTTTAGGAGCAATCTAGGTATTTTCCCCAGAATTAAACTCTTTGCCTTTCAAATTCCAATGTCTGAGAATTACAGAGATCTAGATCTCTAATAATCCTCTGCTCTCTTCCAAACCATAGCCCAAATCCTAAAACTGTAAAAAGTGTAAATTTTCCTCTATTTGTCAGGGACATTATTACAAAATTTCAATCATTTTCTTCATTGTTTTCTATTTTTCTTATAGTTTTTTCCGAAACCTGTCAATCTGCTCTAAGTCCTAGAGTCGCCGGATTCCGATTCGACTTGTCAGAGCTGTCAAGTTTCAACCATAATTCAAAACCAGAATTTGTAAAAAGAAAAAATATTTTCCTAACTATCCTATGTCACCCCAAAAAATTTGGGAAATTTTTATGGTAGTTTAGTACTCAAAATTCAGTTTAGAGTTAGGATTTTAGGCAAAATCTTGATTTTTAGAATTTTTAGTTAATTTCTATATTAAAAAATAAAAAAAAATATATTTTTGAGTTCCATTCTATTTTTAGGGTTAGTCTAGGTGTCCATGCCAAATTTGGCTCAATTCCAAGCTCATTTACCTTATGTGTTAGTTTATCTTTAAATTCTAAGGTGAAAATCAAGCAAAAATCAAGTCAAATTTAGTAATTTGTGATATTTCTGCCATTTTAGGGTTTTTATTATGTGAATAAGCATATCATATCATATTTGGGTTCATTTCAATCTCATTTGCATTTTAATTTTCCATTTTTGCAAAATTTATTTCAGAAAACCCTGATTTCAAGGCCATAGTCTTGTTATTAGGGGCATTTTGGTCATTTTGATCTCAACTTTGAAATTCCAATCTTTAATTTTCTAAGTTTTCATGCATATAAACATATTGCATCATATTGTGTTTAATTTTATTTTATTTTATTTTCAAATTTCTAAATTTTATAAAAAATTTCTCAAAAAAACTTGATTTCAAGGTCATCAAGGGTATTTTGGTCATTTTTACTCCAATTTCGAATTTCCAAGTTTATTTTCGAGTTTTATTACTTATTTTTCATGTTTATATCAAAGAGGGTATGAATTTGGGTTTATATCTGAATAATATCCGATAATTTCTATTATTTTTGGATAAATCCAGATAAACCTACATTTTTGTGCTAACTTGTTTTCTAGTTTTGCAGAAATATTCAAGAAGAAGACTTTCATTTATTTATTTCATTTAATTCAATTTAATATCAAAATTGTAATATTTGGAATAAGATTTACATTTTCTACTTAGAATAGGATTGCATTGCATATAGCTTAATTTCTGATATATGATGCATATACACATTTTCCAAAATCACTATGGTTGACACGAATGGCACGTGCACAAGCTCTTAAGGAGTTCATAAATTTGGTGGGATTCGTATTTATGGTCATAGTCAGAATACGAAGAAAACCAAGATTTATGATCTTCGTATTAGCCATATTCAGCCTACACTCTTAGGCTAACTTCAAAAATGCACTGCATTTCTCAAAATTTCAAAAGGATTTTCCCAATTCCTCAAAGAATTCTCTTTCAAACTCCTATTCATTCATTCAATTTGCAACATTTTCAAAATCATGTTCCAATTGTATTTCAGAAAAATCAATTTTCCCAAAAAATTCCAAGTCTTTTTCAGGATTTGATTTTCTCAGAACTCTGAGTTTTCAAATGAGATTTTGAATATTTTCCAAGTTCAAAGCATGATTTCCCAAGATTTCCACATTCTCAATTTCATTTTAAAATCCCAAAATTGATTTTCGCAAAGATCTGATTTTCTTGAGAATCCATTTTCCATTTCAAAAATCATTTTCCAAAGAACTTCCTGATTTTCTTAGAATTCTCAAATCCATTTCCTCAGAAAAGCAATCCAAATTTCAAAATCGATTTTTTCAAAGTTTGAGTTTCTCTGAGAACTCATTTTTCAATGCAAATTTCTCATTTCCAATAAAATTCAATGATTTTTCCCAGGAATTCCATTTTCAAACACTTTTCCAATCATTTTCCAAGTACATCTCAATTTTCCAAAGCAAACATCATATTTCTCAAACTTACATCTTTTCAAAATTCCATAGCACGTGCCTGATTCTCTGTGCATTCTAGGAAAATAAAGCATAATTTAGATAATTTAACTTAGTCAAAGCACACATTTGATCCTTGGTTCGATTACCCCTAGTAAAGGCGCCAGGAACGGTCGAACCTCGTACCGACAGGCGGATCCTATTCCACGGAATTTTCCTGCAAATTTTCAAAATGGAGACGAGTAATTTTCAGAAACCATTTTCAAAACTTTGGTCGAGTTTGACTTGCAGAATCGTTTCTCTCTCTCGTAGAGGGAGGGGAAAAAATTTGCGATGATAACATCCAGCGAACCAGACCCCACCTTTGCATTGACTTTACTTGTAATGCATAGCCGGCGCCGGGTGCTAAAGTGCACCCGGGCAACATAGATGGCCACCATGTGGCCTGTGGTGCAGGCTGCTGCCTCTTTGGCTGCCCCGGTCTGACACACAGGTCAGACCTGGGCAGTGCCAAGTCTGGTCCAGTGGACCAGACCTCCCAACGTGATTGGTGTTGAGCGCCATAACCAGCACCGGGTACTAAGTGCACCCGTGCAGCATCGCTAGCCACTAGGTGGCGTTGGAGTGTGCTGCACCCAAACTGCAGTGAGCCTTGTGGGCTCATTTTCATGGTCGTGTCTGTCCTATGGGTCTGGTCCGAGGACCCCAAAACACCACCCCATGTATCTTTAGTTTTGCCGCCAACCAAAATGTGCGAAAATGAGTGTATAAAAATGAAAAAAAGTAAGGGCGAAAAGCGTATATTTCTTGGGTCATGTGCATTGTCTAGCAGCCCTGAGTAGTACCCTTGGCACCGATGGTGTAAGGTATGGGACTGCATTTATGGCCTTACGGGCCACGGTTAGAGTTTTGGACTCGTTGGCACGTCGTTTGCCGTTGTTGATTTGCCTAGCACGTGGTCGGTCGAGAATGACTACCAGGACCTTTGTTGCCCCCGTCTTGGCATTATTAAGATGTATAGTGTGGCGAGCGGTACACTGTAAGACCCATGATTTTTTCTGAGGAATTCAATGTTTATGTGATTACGAGGTGTACACTTTCGTATGTTTACAAGGTTATAGCACGCATAATTAGGTATAATTTGTATTATGCTTTGATTTTCGATTCATAATGAGCGAGGTCTGAAATCTCGTAAGTGAAATGTACAAAGCGATATGAGTATAATTCTAGACGAATTAACTTCTGAAAATTTAAGGGTAAATTCATAATATACTTGTTTAGTATATCCCCGAATTTGAGACCTAAACAAGGAAAAAACATTGTCGGTGCATGTGAATTACTGGAAAATGCATATCTATAGTATACGAGTCGTAACGAGAGCAATTCTCGCAAACGATGGAAATTCTTCAAAGGAGCTTTGAAAATTATATGGTGATTAAGAATTTTAAAATGATAATACGTCATGGTAAATTTAATTCATATTTAAAGAATAAATAAGCATTATATATATATATCGTTTTGGGTTGGGTCCGAGCTGGGGTGACCCAAACCCATGGAGCGACCCTCTAGTGGGACGTGTTTGGCCTTGGTGGACCAGCTGGTCAAGGGTTGACCAGCTGGGCAGTGGCATGGATATAAAAACCCAACTTTCCATTTGAATCCTAGCTGTGGGTTGGGCAGGTGGGCAGCAACCCATTGAATTCTTGTAAGTATTCAAGTGCAGCCAAAATGGCTCACTTCCATTAGCTGAAAGGGGCAGCAGCTTGGGGGCTCCCCTTGTAAATTTTCTAAACTTTCATGGCAATTACAAACTCTATTGGATGGCGTTTTTTAAAGTGTTTTTGAATCATTTCGAAAAGAGAAAAATAAATGGTGGAGTGGGCGGCTAAGGGGGGGGGGAGGGCATGATTTACCCTTGCCCTCCATCTTTCCCCAATGCATCCTAGCCCTACATTCTAAAACCTTAAGTATTTATGTTTTTTGAAGAAAGGAAGAGAGAGAAGGTTGGGCGATTTTGGCTCCTTCTCTCTCTTCTCTCTTGCTCTCCCCTCTCTCTCCTCATTCCCCCAAACCGTGGGGTTCTTCCTCCATCCCCATTGTCGAGCTCCCCTACTTCTCTTTGCTAGTGTGTAGGGTTGGGTACTATGTGGACTCCACGTGAACACCCCAAAATTTTCAAAATTTTGTGAATATTCTCTTTTTACCCCTGACCCCCATTTTCTGGATAAATTGAGTCAGTTTCAAACTAAATTTCAGTATATTTCTCAGATTTACTGGAATCAAATCCATTTCCTATATTTGACTTGATTTTTGGATCCGGATCCAGTGCCAAAATCCAAATCTGAGCCTCGTTATCAAATTTTTAAAACCAAATTTACAAAAATATCAAAAATATTTTCTGAAAGGCTCAGATAGTACATTCAGCATCCAGTTGTATCCACGCCTCTGTATTTTTCAATTCGAGATTCAAAACTCGAATATTTCTTCAAAACCCGAATCCAAACCCGTTTTCTAAAGAAATTTCAAAAGATCAAAACCCGAATTCTCAGAAAGCCTCTCTTTTGTAAATATTTTCAATTTTTTTTATAAAATTAGTTTAAAATCCCCTATTTTTACTTTAGATTTTAGAACTTTATTTCAAAAACACAAAAAAAATATAGAAAATATAAAGAAAAAATAACAATAATAATAATAATAATAGAAAAAGAAATTCAGAAAAAGATAGTTTAGAAACCCTCTTTTTGAAAGTCTTTTCATAAATAAAACCCTCTTTGAGAGAAGTTTTTACAAAACAAACCATCATTTCATAAAATTTCCAGAGTTGAGGGATTCATTTTGAAAAGGCCTCTAACGGCCTTCTGTTATTTAAAGAGGCGAAGGCTCTCGACTCCTTCATTGCCTTCACCCCACCATATTCTTCTTCTTCTACTCGATTTGTCCCCTTTTCCCTCTGAACACCCTTCTTCTTCTTCTCGATCACTCTTCCTCTCCTTCTTCCCTTCAGCAGCAAGGGATTTCCACAGTAGCAAAAGGAGAATTCACTTCTTCCTGCTTCTGCAACGCAAGGCAATCAGGTAAGTCGCCATCTACCTTCCCTCTGGTTATTTATTTATTTATTTATTGGCAATTTTGTTTAACAATATCGCTTATTTTTCCTGGTTTTTCTTTTATTTTATCTTCCTTTTTCTCTTTTACTCCATTATTTCTGATTTCTTTTAAGCTTTCCTGTTCTTGCCCCCATTAGAGCATTCACATAGCATCGATCTTGCATATAGCAAGTACTGATCTATGTAAATATGCAAGATAAAAAGAAACGAATGAATTCCGACATTTCTCTATTTCGTAATTTATTCATTCTCATTTTGTTTATAGATTCAATACGCTTACGTGATCCATTTGATTTTTAATCTCGTTCTCCCATTGATTCACGATTGTATGTCTAATATATCAATTTCCCTTTTGAAGTTAGGTTTCCTTTTTTTTTACTTCGTCCTCCTTTTCTCTAATTTTCGGTTGATATCTTCTCTTTGTTGTTTTGATTTCTTAATTCTTATTGTGATTTTTGTTCTTCTTTCAGAAATTCATTTCTGTTAATTTGTTTATGTTCTAATCATCTTCATTTTATTATTTGATTTTATTTTTTGTTTTTTTTTCCTTTCTTTTCCTAGTTTTCGATTTCTTATTTATATTTTGATTGTCTTTTGGCTTTGACTATTTGTTTATCTTTTCGACTCCCTGTTTTCATCCCTCTTTTGCGCTCATGGCATATTATCCTCCCTCTAGTTCAGATTATCATATTTTGTTTAGAATGTTTTCACCTGTATATTTAGACTACTATCATATGAAGCATTTTCATCATTGGTATATGGTCCCCTCTGCATTTCATTACCTTTCATCCATCATCGTTCAAGTGTACTCAACCCCTATCCAATATTACTCTTTGTGCCTTTCCAATCTTTGAGTTCATCGAATCATCTGCAGTCTTATGAATATGCATCGGTGTTAAGGGGAGTCATGACATCATCAATGTAAATGCCCTCCGATTAGATCAAGAATCCCTTCAGAAATACTGAGAGCTACAAATCAAGGAGAGGAAAGAAAAGGGAAGCAAACAATCAAATCCTTTGATGGTATCGATGCTTCTTCCCAGAATCTATCATTCCTTGCCACTACCATTCCTTCATATTTGAGGAGCTATTTTGTTTATGGTTACCAGAAGTGCCGTGAATAATGACCTTTTACAACATGCTTTCTTCCATACGCATTTGTGCCTCATCATTGGATGCCAACCACACCTCATCAGGCTTTGTGCAATTGGATTTGTTATGACATACGAATCCAAACCAGTCATGATACTGGTCACTTTCTCCTTGGATTTGGATAAGAAGTTGAGAGTACTAACAAGAAACACCAGAAATCCAAGGACTCGATCTCTTTGGCGATTCCTCCTAGCATCCAACTCTATAAAAAAAAAAGACTAAGATATCTAGCATTATGGAGAAACTGCCCATTTGATGCAAAACATTTGTTCAGCTGAGCATTTTTTTTTGTGTTGTCATCGACTGGCTGAATAAAGAAGGTATGACCACACCAACTGATCATTCTGTCCATGGCTATCTATGGCATGTCTGAAAAGTCAGGTTGTGGGCTATTCATTCCTATACTGGTTGAGGGAAAAGCCATCTTACTCTATAGTTATGTGATTTGAAATTACGAGTTCAAATCACATTGAGATGCAACTAAACGTATCTGGTTGTGAATTTGAAACAACCTAACCAAAATACTGTAATTTCACCTGTGGCATGTGTAATGTTTTATATCTGCAATGAGCAGTGGTAATGAATTAGTGATGTAATATTTATGTACATTTGGGACACCATTTTTCAGCACTCCACCCATTCACTCACCTGCACAACAGCCATCTACTAATTGCATTGTTCATTAAACATACCTTTGCACTAACTATATTCTTTTCATTTTTATTTATTTTTTATTAATCACTTACCATCTTCACTGATTCACCTACAATCTTCATCAGCTCATTTGTTGTTTATTTTAGTTCAGTTGTTTAGTTCATTTGTCGTTAACCTGATTTATTTGCTTGATTTTGTCTGCTTGATTCATTGGTTGTTTGTTTAATTCATCGATTCACTTACTCAATCACTGCTAACTCTGCAACAAGGGTTGGCGTCTCTACATATGGTCTTGTTTTAGCTGGTTCAGTCTCAGGTTCGACTTAGGGGTCTAGATCAAAGTCCAACTCTGGGCCACTAAGCAGACATGGAGATCCTGCCAAGAAGTTTTTCTGGTCTTCAATCTGGAGGTGTGACTCCAATAGTGTGACAGAATTCTAGGTCTGTTGCTCCAGTACTTCATACCACGAGTCTTATAACTTCAGGCCCAATTTCTTCAGGACCACTTAATCCTGCTGGTGCATCACGCAAGGTTACTGGATCATTGGATTCTTTTGGATCAGTCAAATTATATAGTGTATCTATTGTTCATAATCAAGTTGTCATTAATCTCAGTCATAAGGACTATTTCTTTAAAAAGAGTTTTCGATCTTTTGGTCACTGACTCTGTTATTTGATGGGATTCACATCTGGTGGATCCATTCTTGGAGTTGTGCACGATCACATTCCTTTAATCGTAGTTGCAATCATCTTTGGGCTAGTTACTGCATAACCATTATCCACTGCATTCCATCCCCTTGTCTTACCACTGTTGTATTTATAACATCATACTCACTCCTTCACACACCACAGCACCCTGTGTAACATCTATATATGATTGTCCACATTTATTCACAGCATGTTTCACAGCCCCTATACACCTCTGTTACAGCACTCCCACACTCAGCACTCTTCCATTTACAACACTTTCACATTACCCCCCTTGCTCTTTCTTACATCAGACTACCTTCCCATACAAGATATTGTTCACTGCATTCTGAGCTTTTGCACTAAGTACCCGATGCTTTGCATTTTCCACTATTACAGGTGCATATTACATCATGCACCTGCTATTTTCCTTTTTTGCACTTATCACCATACCTTGCAGCACATACTCCACCATCACCCTCACTTCCCACTTACTTATCACAGCATCCATCACCTCATTCAATACACATTTCATCCTCCCTTGCATCTATATTATTCACCATATCTTTCATTCTTACATTCACCATCATTACCACCTCTCCAATGCATCTTTCCATTATATATATATATATATATATATATATATATATATATATATATATATATATTTCTTTCCAAGCACGCATTCTGTGTACATCACATGTATCTTCTCGTTTAGTGTAGGTATAGTACTTAGGTTCTATCCATGCATCCTTCATCTAGCCCAGGTATCATCCCTGGCTAAAAAGCATATGCATTTTTCATGTAAATTTTCCTTATGGCATTAAGAAATCTTCATGTGCATTCTAGTTTCAATTTAATCTCTGAATTTCTTTTCATATTTTGCTTGGTTCTAACCCTGTTTTGCAGAGATATATGAAAGATGTTAATTTCTTCTTTTAGACTAGGACTTTACCTTTTTAATTTCAGTTTAATAATTGTAATAGTTAGATATAATGAGAATTCTTTATATTTCTAATATTAGAATAGAATGTATGAACATGTAAATATCATAAATTACTTGTTTTCATATCATCGTTCTTTATTTTTGAAAATCCACTATGGTGAAACACAAATGGCAC
This sequence comes from Nuphar pumila, assembly GCF_984573655.1. Taxonomy (NCBI): domain Eukaryota; kingdom Viridiplantae; phylum Streptophyta; class Magnoliopsida; order Nymphaeales; family Nymphaeaceae; genus Nuphar; species Nuphar pumila. The sequence goes on from NC_143257.1 coordinate 33,404,116, forward strand.
GTGCACCATTCTAATGAGAGGTAATTAATCCTAAGCAAATTACTCACATTGATGGCCATAGTCAAAATGTGGACAATGCTTAGGATTTTTATCATTTATGGAATAACATTAGATCCACACTAGATCTCTTTTCAAAAATCATCATGTTTTTCCAAATATTTTTCCTTTATCAGAGTTTAATTTAAAATTAACTCAAAATATATGTCAATGGCCATAGTCAGGATATATTGAGGGTTAATTTCATCTTAAACCCTACAAAGGCACCAAAATATGTTTTATTCTTCACTTGAATTTAGATATGATTATTATATAATACATTTTATGACCATAATCAGAAATGTATTATATCTTCAATCTTATTTCAATTCATTTAAAGAATGAAATATGGTTTTCAAAAACCCAATTTCAAATTCTTTAATTCATTTCATCATTTAGGATAGAATTACATCATATTTTCAAACATTTTTTTTCAAAATCCAAGTAATTTTGAGATATATTTTCAAGTACCTTCTTCATTTCTCAAATCAATCTTTAAATTTTATTCAAATTTATCCTTCTATCCTCAATTCTATCTTATTTCAAAAATTCAAACTTCAATTTCAAAGTCCAATTTGACTTTGAAATTTCAAATTCACTTCTATATTCCAAATTCAATTCCCAATTCAAGTCCAAATTCAAAGTTTAATTCAAGTTTGAAAATTCAAAATCATTTTCATTTCCAGGATTCAAATTCAAATTCAATTTAGCATTTTTTAAAGTTCAATTTAAAATTCCTGATTCATCTTCTGATTTAAAAACTCAAGCTTTAAATCAAGTTTATCCTTTATTTTTCAAAATTTCCAAAGTTCTATCTAAAGATTGAGTTTTGATTCTCAATTCAAAATCAAGGTTTTGAGATTAATTCTGAATCTCAAAAATTCAATTTTTCCCTAAGTCTGAAGCCTACTTTTAAATTCAAATCTGGATTTCCAAGAACCCTGATTCATCCTCAAAGCCTCATTTGGATCTTCAAAAATCTAAATTCCGCCTGGGATTCAATTTTCAAAATCCAATCCCATCTTGGATTACTGACTTTGGATCCAATTCCATTTAGGATTCCAGTTTTTGGATTAAACTCCATCTTGGATTCCAGACTTTGATACCAATTCTATTTAGGGTTTCAGATTTCAGATTCAACTCCATCTTGGATCTCAGACTTCGGATCCAATTCTATTTAGGGTTCCAATTCCGGATTTAAATCCATCCTGAAATCCAGATTCCAAATCCAATTTCGTTTTCAAGTTTCTCCTAGACCCAAGATCCATTCCATTTTCAGACTTTAAATCTGGAATTCAATTCTCTTTCAAAAGTTTCATCTCAAATTCGAATTTTAGATTCAAAATCAAATTCAAAGCTCATTCTGGCTTTGAAAATTCATTTTTTACTTTAAAAATTTCTATCTCAGTTTCAAAACTCCCCTTTCCTTTATTTCTTCAAATTCAAGATTTATTTTTCGAGTCTCTGATTATCCCAAAACTTGAAATTTCAAGTCTCTTCTCTCAGATCTATCTCAAAATTTCTAATTTCTTAAAAGCATACATTTCTGCATTTGCATTACACAAGCATGATTCTTTGTGCATTTAGACTTAGAATAAATTCTTAGATAATATTTAAGCAAAACAAAAGGCATAAATTTGATTCTTGGTTCGATTACCCCTGGTAAAGTGTGAACACCCCAAAATTTTCAAAATTTTGTAAAAATGACCCTTTTGCCCCTAACCCTATTTTCTGAGAAAATCAAAGCAATTTCAAAGCTAAACTTCAAATTTTCTGAATTAAATTCTATATTGGTATATTCAAAATTTATTCTGGATCCGAATCCAATGTTTTAAATCCATATTTCCTCAAAATCCGGATTCAAACCCATTTCTGAAGAGATTTTCTCAAAATAGCTTTTAAATCCCAGAAAAACTCCCTTTTGTAAATATTTTACAAAAACACAAAAAAAAAATAGTTTTAACCTTTGATTTCTTGTAAAACTCTAGGATTTTATTCTAAAAGTACAAAAAAAAAATAATATAAAAAAAACCAAAAAAATTAGAAAAAGCTACAAGGAAAACGAATGATTTTCAAGCTTTTGAAGCCATTTTGCCAAAAACCTCATTTCGTAACCATTTTTCAAAAATTCCCTAAAAAGGAAACCTCCTTTTGGAAAAAGTGGAGAATTCCTAACAAACTCCTCCCGCGCATCCTCTCTCTTGATTCACGATCGTTGATCTTCCAACAGCCTCCTCTCTCCTCAACCTTCAATCCTTAACGGCCTCCTCTCTCGAGCCTTCTAGGCCCTCCTTAAGAAGAGACCCCGATCTTCTGTGGGGGATCGATCTTTTTCCTTGCTAATCATCCACTAGACTCATCTTCACGCTGCAATTTCTCCTCCGGCATCATCGACTTTTTTTTTCCTTCTTGGAAGACATCGAGTTTCTCAGCAGAATCCATTTCCAACATCCAGCAACTTCATCGGTGATCGAGTTCTCTTCTCCCATCCGTCTTCTTTGAAGCGACAAGCCAATTTCCTCTGGCATCCATTGATTCTTCTTCCCGAAAGGCATCAGAACCTCTCTACAAATCCATCGACAAACATCCATTTTCAATCCCATCCAATCGACGTTTTTCTCTGTTGAAGCCGGGATTGACAACCATTCTCCTTCTTCCCACACTTGATCGAGCAAGGAAAATCCTGTAGCAGAGAGAAGCAGGCCAACCTTTCTTCTCCATTCGGTTTGAACGGAACCCTGCAACCAAGTTCTTCTTTCATCCAAAATTTTGCAATTACAGGTAAGTAACTACCCTACTCTCTCCTCTTATTCTCTACAAATACTTTGTTCTTTTCAGCATTTTCTGGTATTGGTCTTCCTTGTTATTCTGTATTTATTTCTTCCTTTCTTTTTTTATCTGCATCTTAAGGCATAATAGGTAGGGGCCGGCCTGCATATGGCAGGACCGACCCACCTGCGTGCTAAATCAAAGGAATACAGTCATTTCCAACATTTTTTTTATTTTGTTTTCTTTCTTTTTTCTTTTCTTTTGTTGTGATTTCCTATATGTACTTTGATCTCTTATGTGATTTTTCTTATTTTCGTTTTCCGGTGCCTTGTACCTATTAATGTCTGAGCTTCGAATTTGTATTTCCCTTTTCTCCCATGTCTATACTTTTACATTCCTCTTTGAGATCTGTTTATAAATTCACCCATCGTAAATCGACTTTGTATTGCCAAAAGTGGTTATCCATTTACCACTACTATCTTGATGAAGCTATTTTCTCTAGAAATCAATGGGACCTACCTGTTAACAAGGTCATTCGTGAATGTTGCCAGATCATATGGTACTTAGCTGCATTATTATGGCCTTCATAAATCATCCATCCCTCAGTATGAATATATTTTCCCCTCTCAAAGTATAAGAGATACCCCCGTCTGGTGGGGAGGTACTCTTCGTCCATCATCATTTTGTATCACTTCCTGCAAACATTTGAATTATCTTGTTGTAGCTTTGAAAATCCATGATTCTGCTAAAAGTAAGCTAGGTAGTAGTCGCAATATATGCCAATGTGGTGGCATCATTACAGAATGCTCTGCGTATTGCATAATATCCCTGCCCTACTCGCATGCTTTACCATGAATGATCGATCTGCAGAAATCAGTGCATCATTTGTGCACTCTATAACAACATCTACTACATGGTTAGTTCAAAATAAAAGAGAAGACGAAATTCTTTTATATGATCCGGTTTGGTGGAGCTGAGATATTAAGGTATCTAGTCATTTGGTGATCTGTCGTGGCAAGCCATTTGAATTATTTGTGTTTTACTTATTTATCAGGATGATTATTTACATTTCATACATATGTCGCATTAGATTCCCCTCTGATTAGGAGCATCCTTACTTTTGAGTCTTCAGCATATGTGCACGATTGTGCTTCGGATGGCTTTTCTATACAGAGTTGTGACATGCACCTCTGTTTGTTGGGGGGCTCTGATTCGCTGTAACTCATGCATATTCTGGTTGCATTTCTGATTATTCCTTTTAGCATGATTTGGATTTAAGACATTTTAACTCAATGTCGAGCTGGTTGATATAAATTCTGCATGAAATGTCCAGTTCATTGAGAAGGAGAATGTCAGGCCCTGAATCGATGTTGCAGGCTTTTGAGAGGTTGTATAAATGAATCCCAACATTTCCTTTTGTTCATACTGTGGAATCCAGCATTATGGAAACTTGGTATTCCTGAATCTTGATCCCTCAAGTATTGTTTTCAGGAACCTAAGATTCTAAACCTCGCACGGTTATGATTTGTTGTTACTGATTTTTATACCTTCTGTTCATTTTTAGCAGAACGATACTTTCAAAACTTTGAAAATCACCTGCTATAAACATTTTGACATGACAAAAACAGTGGTTCATCAAGATCAGAAAGTGTTTCCTTCCATGTTAAAAGGACATCTCTTCATATATTCTGAATTTGGCTCAAGTGATAATTAGGTGGGTCGAGATTCCCAGGCTGAGGTAAGATGGGTCAATGGTTCATAAAATGTCCAAAGATATTGTTGTCAAGTCAGTTGAATCTATAATCAGTTGCAGAAGTGTTAATAATTCTAATTGTACTATTTGTTTACTTCTTTTATTTTGAAGGTTAAACTAGATGTTCCAATATTTTCCCTACATCCATTACCTTGATTCATCAATAAACAGAGCTTTACCTAAGGAGTTAGCCTTAATAGGCCATCCTTTTCTTTACATTCTTTTACTGTGATTGATATTTTTGCTAAAGGGGGTCACCGAGATCAGCTCATCTGTATGAGCTTTCTGCATGGGGTCAGTATTCTGAAAAGAAGGTGTACTTATACACTAGTTCCACCGGTTATAAATTGCAAGATTATTTTGGAAGGAACATCAACATCAACATCAACAAAACTGGGTGGGACAGGCACCTCGACAGAGGATTTCAGAAGTACTGAAGATATGCGTCTTGGAGAGCTGCGATTTACTTCTATTAATTTTCTGATGAGCCAACCTTTCATGTCCCAACACATGAAAGTTTAAAACGAAGGTCTTTTTCTATCTAAATTAAAGATAGATCTGGAAATTCAAATCTAAGCTTGCAAAAAAAAAAAGAATACAGGATCAAGGCTCTGGAAGATTTGTTCTAAGTTCGCAGAGAAGATGATACAGTTTTTTTTATTATTATTATTTTTGACAGGTTTTATCGATTGTTTGATTCATTCTAACTCATTTGTTTACAGCTGCTTACTCCACTTAACATTTCTTCCTATGCTCAAACATTGTAACATTTGTTATTAGCATAGCATTCACAGCCATGTCTTGTGCACAGTTGATGCATATCACTTGCCACACACACGCACCACAGCATACCTGCATGTTGATACGTTTTCTGCAATTCAAAGTGGCCAATTAAGAAATTAACTTGGGATTTTAAGTATTCATTGTCGAAGCTTGATGCTGAAGGGATCTCGCAAGGCAGTGATATTGTGGCAGCTTCTTCATTGAATAAATATGAAAAGAAAGGAAGATTGTGAATTTCACAGTGATGGCCAATTAGTGAATGTCCAGCACCTCTTTTATACCCACATATCCCCATTGAATCATAATTGCATTCTCCATCCTCCTGCTGTCATTATTCCTCATCTGCCATCAATACATGTCACACACTCTCATTCACATTACACAGTCACTGTATAATCACATTCAGCTACACTTGCACCCAACCTATTACACATTGCACCCCACTTATCGCCCCATCTTACCATTAGTTTAGGATATCAAGCACATAGGACACTATTCATTTTTCCAGCAGTTTGGCATATTGAATCTCCACCTAGGTGAGATATATGTTCTAATTAATTCAGGACATCTCCTTAATATCTCTTGTATATTCCTATTGCACTCATACATTAACCATGCCTTCATGTTCCTGCACATACTCTTCATCATGCTACAAACACCCAGCATATGTTTCACACTCCAATTTCCCTTGCCTGTCATGCCATCATTTAGGATTACACCACTTTTGCATACCATTATTCTCCATCTCTACATAGGCTCTGTGATCCTGCATTAGGAAAATCATGAAATAGGTAAAGTTGCCATCCTCATCTTCCAACTGGGCTTAATTCTGGCCCTGACAGGAGAAGCATCGTAAATCCAGTTATTAGCATAAGTCAGTGGAGGCCTTTTGTCGTGTGGCATTACCTGCAAACCACCTGAAAAATCATCTTAAAAGGGGTTGCTTGTAGCAATCTGGACATGATTTGTCCCTCCGTATATCTCCCTATTATATATACCCCCATATATATATATATGTATATGTACCTATACATATATATATATACTTATATACATGTGGATATACTTATATATGTACATATATATATATATACACATATATAGGTATATATATCCTTTCCACTTTTTCCATCATTCATATCTTGGTTTATGAACATCTTTTTAGATATCCATGTGATATACGCCATTATTCTTCTATTTTTTTTCATGTTAACTCAGTCGTTTTGCAGAAAATGTGTAGAGAAGGTCATTATTTGAAATTGTAAATTTGATCTTATGTGTTGTAATAGTTAGATCTTAAATGAGAATTTACATTTCCTGCTTTAGGTAGAATGAATGAGCATTATAAATATCATGAATTACTTGTTTTCATACATTTTTACCTTTATTTTTCAAATTCTCACAAATGAGAACACGAATGGCACGTGCACCATTTCGTAAGAGGTAAATTAATCCTAAGTTGATGATTTACATCAATGGCCATAGTCAGGATGTAAACAAGACTTAGAATTTTTATCTTTTACAAAATAACACTGGATCCACACTGGATCCTTTTTCAAAATTCATCATATTTTCTTTAAATATTTTCTTCTTTTATCAGAATTTAACTTAAAATTAACTCAAAAATATATACCAGAGGCCATAGTCAGGGTATATTGAGAGTTCATTTCATTATAAATTTTATAAAAGCACCAAATGCATTTCATTCTTCTCTTGAATCTAAATATAGATGATTATATAATACATTCAATGACCATAGTCAAGGATGTATTATATCTTCAATCTTATTTTAATTCATCTAAAGAATGAAATAGCTTTTCAAAATCCAATTTCAAAAATTCTTTAAATTCATTCATCATTTAGGATAGAATTGCATCATATTTTCAAAAATTCATTTTTCAAAAACTCCAAGTAATGTAAATATCTTCCTCAATCTATCTTCAAATCCTTATCAAATCCGATCCATCCTTTTATTTTTCAAAATTTTATTTTATTTTTTCAATCTCAAAGTTTCAATTTAACTTTGAGATTTCAAATTCATTCTATATTCAAATTCAAATCAGATTTCAAAATCCAAATGTGACTTTGAAATTCCAAATTCATTCAAAATTCCAATCCAATTCAAAGTTCAATTTAACTTTGAGATTCTTGATTCATTTTCTAAAATTCGAATTCAAGTCCCAAATTCAAAGTCCAATTTGACTTTGAAATTCATTTGTATATTCAAATTCAAAATCCCATTTTTTTTTTTTTAAGTTCAATTCAAACTTGGAAATTCTTGATTCATCTTCTGAATTTAACAAACTCCAAATACATTTTAGGATCCAGGATTCAACATTCATATCGGATCTCAGACTTCAGATCCAATTCCACTTTTAGGATCCAGAATCCAATTCTACTTTGGATATCAGACTTCAGATCCACTCCATTCTAGGATCTAGAATCCAGTTCTATTTTTGGATCTCAAACTCTAGATCCAATTCCATTTTAGGGTCCAGAAGTCCAATTCTATATTGGATCTCAGACTTCAGATCCAAAATCCATCTTAGGGTCCAGAATCCAATTTCATCTTGGATCTCAGACTTCAGATCCAAATTCCCTTTAGGATCCAGAATTCAATTCCACTCTGGATCTCAGATTTTACATCCAAAATCTACTTCAAATCCCAGATCCAGTTTCATCTCAGATATTAGATCAAGATTCCATTTCAAATCTAAATTCATCTTCTATTCTCAAAAGTCAATATTATTTCTCAAGTCTAAATTCAAATTCAAATTCAAATTCCTATATTGAATTCAAAATTGACCCTTGAAAATCGATTCTAATTCAAAAGTCCATTATGACTTTGAAAGTCTCATTCCTCTTTCCACAAATTTATTCCTCCTAAATCCAAGTCCAAAATCCAAAGTCCATTTTAGACTTTGAAATTTCCTTTCTTTTATCTCACCTTCAAATTATTCTTTTTCAAAATTAAAGATTCATTTTCCCAACTCTAATTATTCCAAAAAGACTTAGAACTTTTCTGATTTATCTCAAGTTCTAAGTTAGATTCAATCATTTCTTCACTCCCTTATCAAATTCATCTCAGAATACTTGGAAATTTTCAAAGCATCTTTTCAAAAAGAGCATACATCCTTGCATTACACAAGCATGATTCTTTGTGCATTTAGGCTTTGGATAAATTCTTAGATAATTTCTTAGCAAAGCAAAAGGCATGAATTCGACCCTTGGTTCGATTACCCCTGGTAAAGGCACCAGGAACGGTCGAACCTCGTACCGACGAGCGAATCCCGTATCCCAGTTTTCTTGCAAATATTTCAAAACGGAGGTGAGTTATTTTTCACTTTCAAAATTAAGGTCAAGTGAGACACCGCAAAAGAGTTCCTCTTTCTCTCCTTTTCTCTTCTTTTCTCTTTTCTCTTTCTTTCTGCCCTTTTTATTTTTCTCCCTTCAAAAAAGATGAAAATAAGCGTTTAGAAAAGTAAAAGAGAAGGATAAGAGAGAATATTACGAAGAGGAAAAATTTTGCAATGATCACAGATTTGGTGACCGTGATGGGACCTTCGTTTTCGTCCGGTCGAATTATGCCTTTTCTTTTGCTTTGACATTATCTAAGTGTAAACACCCCAAATTTTCACTCACCTTCCTGATATATCCATCAATCATCACGTCGGTTCTCCAAAAGCGATAAAGGGTAAAATGGTCATTTTCCAAGATTGAACCTTGCAGAAAGTCCTAAATTCCATTCTCGAGTCTCAAAACTTCTCTATTTAGACTCAGAGACACCTTCAAATTGCAAATTCTCAAAATCTCATGCTTAACCAGAAGTCAGAATTTTCAAATTCAAATCCAGAGTGGCAATCTTGTAGAACCTATCTTTGCATAGCATCGCATGAGTATTTCATATCATTTCACTGCACATCATGTCATTTCGAGATCCGAAACTCCTGATTTTCAAAATTGTCAATCCAGATTTGATTTCTAAACTTTTTAAAATTGATTTTAAAACCCTGGGTTTTCAAAATTATCAATTCTTCCCATTTTACCCCCAGGACCCCGAATTACAAAAAGTTTTCTCAAGAAAACAATCTGGATGGTTTTGACATTTCAAAATTCATAAGATCTTATTTCAAACTTTTACAAAAAGGCTCTGAATTTCCCTACTTTCAAAATTTTGCCCTGAAGAACCATTTTTTAAGTTTTGAAATCAAACCAAAATTCACTTCGTGTTTTCCAAAACTAGCCTATTATTGTGAAAATTCCAAAATATCTCATTTGGCTTTTATTTCAAATAAGGGATGTGGGACCCGCCTCGAGGTGGGGTCACACTCAAATTCTCAAAAATTTCTCCTATTTTCAAAACAGTGCCCACCCAGAAGTGACACCGATTTATAAAATTCTTTTATTTTGATTTAAATTTTGATAAAATAATTAGTGGGCCCACGCAGGTGGCGCCCCACTAAGGCTCCTTGCAAAGAAAAGCAAAATTTTATATTTTTTTTTTATCTCACAAAGTTTTCAAATTCAGTTAAGGTGGCATCACCAAAACAAAACCCATTTTCTTACTCATCTTTTTATTACTTTATCTTTATTACTTTTCAGCCCCAAATGGAGCCACCGTGAAAACCCTACCAAAACTTCACTTTACCTAAGTTTTTTTTAAATATACTTCTGGAGAAAAGGAGCCCCCCCCCCCCCCCTTTTTCAAATGGCGACATTTTGAAAGTTTTCAAAAATTAGTTTTTTTTAAGTCTATCAAAACTTTTCACAACGGATTTCAAAGGGCCCGATCTTTTGGCTAAAGTGGCGGATGATCTTTTTAAAAGAGGGACTAAGGCCACCCAAAAAGGGGGAGACCTTTTGACTTGTTTTTTTGGAAATTCTTCAGCGCCCCTTTTCATCTCTTTCCCTCTCGATCAATAGGAAGTTAACCCCAAGGGCGCTTTCCTCTTTCCCAAGTAGGTCTCTGTGAATCCCTCTGCATCTTCCCCTTTTCAGTATCTTTTTCAGCAAAGGTTCAAAGAGCCCTCCATTCTCCTGCGTTGGGGATAGTCGGCTCCTTCTATCTGCCAGCAAGAGGAAGGCTCAAGAAGTAACTAAGGGGCGTGTGGTCCTTCTTCCCCTTTTCTTTTGAAATCTGATTCCCCTCTGAAGGAAACGCCAACAGCAGCCACTTCTTGACCAAGGTAAAGGCTTCTCTTTTCACTTTACCCTAAACCTACAGGAAGCCTATATTTGTTTAGGCCGTGTGTGTGGTAAATCCATCTTAAAAGGCTGATGTGGTTTACATTTTGGTTTAGTCAATATGTCAAGAGATGACAATGCCTCTCAATGGCATTTTAAGTCTGTTGAAGAGCATGGTTTTAACAACCCCTTTGAATAAGCATACTTTTATGGAATTAGCATCTTCTGCATCATGCTTATTTGATTCATTTTGGATTTCAACTTACAGCTTTCAGACCCATGCTTGCCCTATCATTTTTAATATATCATCGATTTTACCAGAGCATTCAAAATCTGTTATATAAAGGGTAAAGGTTACCACAAATTTTTTTTTTGGCTTCTGGATAGTGGATGAAACTTAGTCAAGTCCTTTGTTCAGACATGACCCTTCTTATCATAAGTCCTTTTCTTTTATCTTGCTATCTTCACCATTTTCTTACATTTCATCCTCTTTTTCTTCCTTTTTTTTTTTTTGCAGTAACGGTTATCCAGATTTCTCGTATTTCACTGGTCTCTGCATAAAAAAAAAAAGGTTTTAAGAAAAGTGATGGCATACCCTTATCTGAATCGATTGTCCATGAGGACATATCGTACATTAATAGGTGCCCTTAACCAAGGCACTATAGGTGAAATCATTTTGCCAAGATTTTTTTTTATGCTTCTCTACATTCTTTTTCTTCTTTTTCAATCCCTTGATCATGGGTATTGAGATTCCTGCTAGGATTTGCGTACCTCTTAACGTATTTCGTTCGTCTCATGCTGTCATTTTGTTTCCAACATATATATATTGCAGTATATGTTTGATTTCGGTAACTGTTATTAATATTTGCCTATGGTGGCTGTTTACATCTGCCTATGATTGCTATTTGTCTTTTGCCCTGGGACAGTTCCACTGTGGCAAAATTTTGACCCTTAAGCATCACCTGTGTCTTGATTGTTTATATTTCCTATTGGGAATCTATCATTTGTCAGTCATCACTCTCTTAATAAAAAGCTTTGGAATCACTGTAAGACCACCCAGACTTGTTATAAAAGCATCTGAAGACCCTATGTCAAGCCCAGGTGCAAGCATACCCCTTTTGCAGGAACCAAGTTGTCGTGGGAAACTGGTTGATAAAGCTGTCACGTGACCTTAATTATATTGCAAAGCATGACATTCTTTGGTCACCCCATTCAGAAATTAAATCTGGAGTATCGATCTTAGCATTGATCGGTCAGTTGTACCTGTTACACTCATCTCAATATCGTTAAAAGTTGTTCTGCTGTAAAATGGATCAGTCGCGTGTGAGGGTGACCATCATTTTGTTCTGTTATGATATCTAAACATTGGGTCTCTAAACCAGTGAACAGGTTTAAATTGTTGGATCGGTCATCCAACTCAGGCGTCAAGCCAAAACCAGTAGCATTTACATCTCCTATTGGCTGCCATCCCCATTATTACTGTTTATATTTTATTCCAGCATATATCTAGATCTACCCCTCTTGTGTATATATGCAGCACTGTCTGTAGTTTTTTTTTTTACCAGTAATGTTGATTGTTTGTTTGAAGTTCCGGTAATCTAGATGCTTTGATTCTTGTTTAGCAGAACATAGGCGAATCAAGTATGTACGGTTGTAAATAACATCAGTTTGGTAATTGGTCCTTCTTTACCCTTCATTGATGATAGGGCACATTCATGTATAGTATATTTATCTTAACTATTAGCCCCTTTGTCTACTGTGTTGGTAACCATATAAAGTTGTTTTTTTCTTTCTTTTTTTTTTTGCCATCACCATCTCTGTTTTCTTCATAATATAATAACCCTTTGTACATTTGTGTTAAGTCTCATGGAGTCATATAGTTGATACATCCATGCCATCCTTCTATGAATAAGTTTATTATCCCCTCATAAAATATAAGCATTGGCATTAAGATGATTTCTTTTCCCCTTAATTTGAATAAGCATCGTATATAGGCTATACTTATGAAAATTTTAGCTAACTTAAGCATTGTAAGGCATATAGTCATTTTCATATGCATTTCATTCATGCTCTAGATATTATATTAATATACATATTTCCACTATAGTTCATGTATAATCATCTAAAGGCAAAATTTTTCAATTTCTTGAATGTATATTTTATTTCTTTTATTATTTTTTTTTCTTCTTTTTCTTTTGTGCTAATTCACTTTTGCAGAAAAAACCTGGAGAATGCTGACTATTTTAATTCTATACTTCTTTTATTCATTTTGCTTTATGTCAGAGATGTAATAATCAAAATTTTGGAATAATATTTACTTTACTGCTTAGATTAGGCTGCATCTCATATAGTTTGAATTCATGCAATATCCCGTTTATGTGATTCATGCATTTCTATTTCAAAATCACTGTGGATGAACACGAATGGCACGTGCACCAACTCTTAGAGAGTTGATGAACTCGGTGGAGTCCATATTTACGGCCCTAGTCGGAATATGGACGAGACCCAGATCCATCATCTCTCTACCAGTCACATTGAGCCTACACTCTTAGGCTATTTTAAAAATGCACATCATATTTCCAATTTTTCAAAATATGGTGAATTAACTCAAATAAACTCTGAACATATTCATGGCCACAATCAGAATATGTGAAGGATTTATTTTGGCTTAATCCACATTTTTCCAACCAATTTTTCAGAAATCTTTTTAAAGTGCATTCATTCATTCAAATCATCTGCATCATCTGTTTTTCTCATGATTTTCTCAAGTAATTTTCACTTCATGGAAATCGATTTCTCAAGAAACTATGATGATATTCGTAGTTGGATTTCCCAAGTCAAAGTTGTTCCGTGATTTTCCTTAAAAAGTTATTTTTCTTAAGATCCATTTCAAAAAGGAATTTTCATCTTTCTCAAGAATCAAAAATCGATTTTCAGATATTTCAAGGACAATATTTTCAGGATTTCAATTTCCTAAGTTCTGAATTTCCTTCTTCAAAGAATTTTTCTATAAATTTTCTATCATTTTCTTAAGAAAATTCTCAAAGTCCGAGTTTTTCCAACAAGTGCTTTCCTTTTCAAATATTCATATTTCTCAAGAATTCCTTCAGTTTTCCTGAGATTCTCATTTCTTCATGGTTTTCCAAGTCTTTATAAACTTTCTCAAAATTTTCCTGAGATTCTCATTTCTTCATGGTTTTCCAAGTCTTTATAAACTTTCTCAAAATTTTCCTAAGATTCTCATTTCTTCATGGTTTTCCAAATCTTTATAAACTTTCTCGAGATTTCAAACCTTCTTCGTCTGAGTTTCCTGAGAGATTGATTTCCATCTTTTTCCTGAGAAATGCTTTTCAACTCCAAATATTTTTTAAGCATACATCATAGTTTTCCAACTTATATTTTACAAAATCTCATAGCACATGCCTGAATTCCCTGTGCATTTAGGATAGAACACGATTTCGGTAATTTCACTAAGTCAAGCACAATTTTGGTCCTTGGTTCGATTACCCCTGTTAAAGGGGACAGGAACGGTCGAACCTCGTACCGACAGGTCGATCCCTATCCCATAGATTTTCTCGCAATTTTTAAAACGGAGGCAAGTATTTCAAAAACAATTTCCAAAATCCGGTCAAGTTTGAATCGCGAAAGCGTTTCCCTCTCTCTTCCGCAAGGAAGGGAAGACGGGAAAATTTTTGCGATGATAACAGGTTTGGCGACCGTGATGGGACCTGTCCTCGTCTGGTTAAAGTAGTGCTTGACTTAGTTCAATTATCAAAACTGTGTTCTAAAAATGTCAGCTCTTTACTTTCTGATATCATGCGAACCTAGGAGCCTAGATTCTGACCTAGCTGACATTGACTGCATATAGACTAGGCATGGTTTGGTAGGACCAGATTGAGGAGATATTGTCATGCTCACATAGACTTAGGTCTAAATACAACTCTCCCCAATTTAGGATCTGAATGCAAACAATGTATGCTTCTTCAAAGTTTTCAAAATCTATCTCTCTAGGTTTTAGAGCCATCTATTTCTTGCATGTGATGATTTTTCAAAACCTTCCTTACCTACTTTTACCCGGTCTTCATGTTGCTGGGCTCTCTTCCAGAACCCTAGTTCGGGACAGAGCCTCACAACTAGGACACTTATTTGGGTTAACGCCCCCTTACCACGTACCGCGGGCCACAGTCCGAAGTATATCGGTAGGCGCTCACGGATGTTGGAAAACCTTACCTTAGAACCGGAGTTGAGATTATATGCCATGTACCTCGGATTTTGATTCGGGTATATCGGCATAACTGGATTGGACAAAGATGATCTGAACCTAGAGTTAGGATTAGGGTCCTACAGCGGTTTTCGAAGTGATGCATCTAGAGTCGGCCTTTTAGGGAATGTTGAATGTGCATAAATGCTTGTGCATGATATGATTGTATGTGTTATTTCCTCAATTCTTTATATTTCCCAATGTTTTCCAACTTATTAGGCCTTTTTTAAAATATCCTTATTTTCCATGAGATCTTTTTCTCAAACCCTGGATGATTTTCCCAAATGTCCAATTTTTTTCAAAACTCCAAGTGGTTTCCATTCTCCCGTTCTACTGGATCTCAGATTTCCAGCCTTATTCTGATCCTGCCTGCAAATTTTTGAAATTTCAAATTTTGCTCATGTCTTCAAAAACTTCTTTTTCAATATATCTTCCAAATTTTATCCAAAATTTTGTTTGTCATTTCCTTTCAAGATTGCTGGATCCCATCATTTGTTTTTCTCTCAAGATTGTTGCTTTCAAAATTCTTTTGTTCATCAAGTTAAACATCCCATATGGTTCTGCAGAGGGCATTGGCTTGGTTGTGTGATCCAGACGAGATCAAAGACCGTGCTACTTCAGCACATTAGTTACAGACAGTGAGCGAGAAATGGATTCCATAAAGTCTGTCAAAGAGGAAGCTCAGACCATCAGGAGGAGATTGATCCCGCTATATATCGGTTGTTCAAAAGAATGATGATTGAGATATTATCCGAGCAAGCTGAAGCCAATTTCGGAAAAGTTTCTGTTAAAGAAGAAGCATCACACACCATCCCTATGACCATCATTGGAGACCACAACAGTGAAACCAGTGCTAAACCCATCAACAACAAAAACAGAGGCAGTCAAAGCAGCAAGTTAGAAGAGTCTAAAGATCTGAAAGGAAAGTATTCTAGAATCCAGAATAGACCTTTTCAATTCAGCCCTCAGCAAAAGGAAAAAAATAAAGGAAAACCAAAGCGTGGAAACTCGAGCGGTGATCGGAATTTCACTCCTATAGACGAACCACTCGACGAAGTCCTTGAATACATGTTGATCAAGGGATTAGTCCGACTCCCAAAAGTCGCAGATCCTCCCACCATCATGGGAAGATTCTTGAACCAGTTTTGCAAATTCCATCGGGCAGTAGGGCATGACACTGATCATTGTTTTGTCCTAAAAAACATTGTGCAAGACTGTATTGATAAGAACCTCTTTGTTGAAGGCAGAGAAGAAAAACATCCAGTAGCCCTAACCAAGCAAGTTTAGTCCAATTCCCAGAAAGAAGTCAGCATTCAACAGAAATCCAGCAATCCGAAAAAGATAAAGCATGATGGTTGGAGTTATGATCGCGAGTTTACTCCTTTAGGTCAGCCAATCGAAGAAATTCTTGGATATCTGCTCGCGAAGAATATGATCAAACTTTCAAGGATTGTGGATCCTCCCGTCACCATGGGGAAATGGAAAGATTGTTTCTGCAAGTTCCATCGGGCAATGGGGCATGATACTGAACGCTGCTTCGTTCTCAAAAATATTGTACATGACTACATCGATAAAGAGCTTTTGGTGCCGGAAGAAAGAGAGGGACGAGTTGCAGTCCTGACCAAGCCTTTCCTAGATCACTCGGAAGAATGACAATGTCAATACCAATGCCTTCTCATTTTGTCATATTTATTTTTGTCAGGACGATATAGTCCTAGTTGTTTTCCTTTTTCAAGTTGTCATCCTTTTTAAGGCAGCAATAAAATCATCAACTTTTCTCGTTTAATTATGACATTCTTCTTTTGGTTGTTCCATTTTTGTTATTATTCTCTCTCCCCCATTACACTGGGGCATCTTTTTGAAAATTTGTTTTCAAACATTCTGTATGCAGGCAGGATCAAATAAAATCCCTCACCATCCATTTGCACTTCATTTGCATTTCATGCGCATGTGCATTTTATTTGCACTAACTATGCACCCAATTCACTTCCGCTTCAGGTTAAGGGATAAACCTAAATCATTTTCCATGATTTTCCAATTCATATCCCCATTCAGGATAAGGGATTAATCCTCAAAATCAGACCATATACATCTAAATATGATGGTCTTTTTCATTGCAAGTCAAATAATGCAGTCCTCAAACTGGCCATTCTCAAAACTTTCTATCCAGTTCCCTCACTGACAATTTGCAAAATTTTGATCCTCTAACCGGGTTCTCCTCTGAACTGAATTCTGATCCAAGCTCCTTTTTCTTCAAACTCCAACTTTCAAGTTGGTCCATATTTTTCTTTTGTTGATCCGGGTTCTGACTCAAGATCTCTTTATTTATTCAAGCTCAGATTCGAGCTCTTCATTTTTCTTTTGTTGATCCAGGTTCCGACTCGAGATCTCTTTATTCATTCGAGCTCAGATTCGAGCTCTTCATTTTTCTTTTGTTGATCCGGGTTCCGACTCGAGATCTCTTTATTCATTCGAGCTCAGATTCGAGCTCTTCATTTTTCTTTTGTTGATCCGGGTTCCGACTCGAGATCTCTTTATCTTATTCGAGCTCTGATCTGAGCTCTTCATTTTCCTTTGTTGATCCGGGTTCCGACTCGAGATCTTTTTATCTTATTCAAGCTCTTATTCGAGCTCTTTATTTTCTCTGTTGATCCGAGTTTTGACTCGTGATCTCTTTACTTTACTCGAGTCCTGACTCGAGCTCTTCATTCTCCTTTATTGATCCGAGTTCCGACTCGTGATCTCATTATCTTATTCGAGCTCTAACTCAAGCTCTTCATTTTTCTCTGTTGATCCGGGTTCCGACTCGTGATCTTATTACCTCATTCGAGCTCTGATTCGAGCTCTTCATTTTCTTTTGTTGATCCGGGTTCCGACTCGTGATCTCTCTACATCATTCGAGCTCTAACTCGAGCTCTTCATTTTTTCATTTGTTGATCCGGGTTCCGACTCGAGATCTCTTTATTCATTCGAGCTCAGATTCGAGCTTTTTATTTTCATTTGTTGATCCGGGTTCCGACTCGAGATCTCTTTATTCATTTGAGCTCAGATTCGAGCTCTTTATTTTTCTTTCGTTGATCCGGGTTCCGACTCAAGATCTCTTTATCTTATTCGAGCTCTGATCCGAGCACTTCATTTTCTTTTGTTGATCCGGGTTCCGACTCGAGATCTCTTTTTTTACTCGAGCTCTGATCCGAGCGCTTCATTTTCTTTTGTTGATCCGGGTTCCGACTCGAGATCTCTTTATTTACTCGAGTCCTGACTTGAGCTCTTCATTTTCTTTTGTTGATCCGGGTTCCGACTCGTGATCTCTCAACCTCATTCGAGCTCAAATTCGAGCTCTTCATTTTTCTTTTGCTGATCCGGGTTCCGACTCGAGATCGCTCTATTCATTCGAGCTGAGACTCAAACTCTTCATTTTCTTCTGTTGATCCAGGTTCCGACTTGTGATCTCTATATTTTATTCGAGCTCTGACTCGAACTCATCATTCTCCTTTGATTGATCCAAGTCATTTCAATCATCAGGGTCTGTCAATTGCTCAAGTTTGATATTTTGCCCTCCAAATTTCAATTTAAATCTTCGAATCAGGCAAGTCTCCAATTCCGACCTCTGGGTCACCCAATTTCCAATTCTCAATTTCAATTACCAATTTCCAATTTTCGACCTTCGGGTCACTCAATTTCCAATTTTCGACCTTCGGGTCCCTCAATTTCCAATTTGCAACATTCGGGTCACGCAATTCCCAATTTTCAATCTTTGGGTCACTCAATTTTGACCTTTTTGGTCAAACCAATTCTCAATTTCGACCGTCAGGTCATCCAATTTCGACCTTCGGGTCATTTAACTTCCAACAACCAATTTTCCAGTTTCCAATTTCGACCTTTGGGTCAATCAATCTCAATATCCAATTTCAATCATTTTCTCTTGCGAGAGACCCTTTTTAGGGAGAGTTCGAGGGAACTCGTTCTTTTCGCATGCTATCCAATTCGTTCACTTAGCCCCTTTTCAGAGAGAGTTTGAAGGGACTCGCGTCTTTGTGAACCGTTTGTAAAACAATTTCCAATTTCACACAAGGAACCCTTTTAAAAGGGAGAGGCTCGACGGAGACTCGCTTTTCTTGTGACCCCCCAATTTCATACTAGGCCATTTTTTTTCGTCATGGAGGACCCTCTTTTTAGGGAGAGTGTGATGGACTCGTTCCTTTCATGACCCAATTTTCAGACCTCACTATTATCGGCCCCCTTTCCATAAGAGAAGCCTAATATTAGGGAGCTTTGACGAAAGCTCAATTTCTCTTCGAAAGTTCATTTTGCAAACACCTCCTCTTCAGAGAAGAGAGGAGTATTTCCCATTTCCCATTCAGGTAAGGGCTAAGACTGAGTCTCTCTTTTTGGGGAAAAAGAGAGGAGAATTTTCGTCACGGATGTGTTGAGCCGGACCTCAGATGCTCTCTTTCACCCAGGATTTCAAGAAAATTTTGTCAATTTGTCAAAGTATTTGTTGATTTCAGAATCTTTACTGCACAAATCTCTACCTTGATTTACCTTTAGCATCACTTCCAAAAAAGTGAAGCTTTTGCGAAAAGAGATTCAAAATTCAAATTCTTTCTATTGGCCAACCAAAAGGATGAAGGATAAATCCTCGATATGGCCAGGAAAGAAGATTCAATGTTATTGAAAAGTCGTAGATGATCTATATTGATTGCAGTCAATGGCGCATCTTTAAAAGCTATTCTTGTAAAGACAATGGCAGTGGAAATATCCCGAGTGCTAGGAAAAGAGAGAATTCACCCAAGCCCTATCTCCTCAGAATCACCTAAGCTGTAATTAAATATCCGCAAAAGGGATCTCTCACTTGTCGTCAAGATGAAGGCGAACTAAGCGAGTAGACCCCCGGGGCCAAAGAAGATTTGAAACATCTCCAAGATGACGGAGTTTGTGACAGATCCTTCCAGGGAAAGTCCAAAGCACTGTCAAGATGAAGGTAGATGCGATGAACCTCTCGACAATCCTTAAAAGATATTTAATTTCAGCTATCATACAAAGATCTCCAAACCCATCATTCAAGAAGGATCGAAACATCTCCAAGATGAAGGAGCTTGTGACGTACCCTTCTCAAAAGAGAGAAAGAGAGGAAAAAGAAAGAGAGAAAAAGTCAGAACATCTCCAAAACGAAGGAGAATGTAACCGAAACCCCAAGAGCCCAAAAAGAGTGCAGAAAGATTATCATGAGAGAAGCTCCCAGGATATCAAACTGCCAAATCTATCAAGAATCCTCTTTAAATTTGTAAAATTCTATTATCAATACTCTTTCATCAATGACTTTCATAATATCAAATTCTCTTTCCTGCTCATATCAAGGAAATTGATAGCTTCCTTGAAGAAGGTCAATCGCAACTAATTTGGATTTCCAATCTCGATTCTACGAAGTGAACCTTGTTTAGAGGTAATACTTTTGGTAGAAGAGAAAGAATATCTTTGCAACAATGTGCAACATTTTCAAAAACTTTGAGTCAACAACATTTTGACAATATTTTCTAGCTATCCTGACGTGAAGTGAGAGCTTGATGTTCGTTTCTGACACATCCTGACACCAATTTTAAATCCCTCTTAAGGACTTGATTCCTTCCCTTCTTTGAGTGCATGACCTCTCAGATTTGCACACTTCCCTGTGTCCCCACTGTCCCACCATAGACAGTCCCATTTCGGTTCGAGGTCAAACCACCAATCATTTCCCGCAAAAGGCAATTTCAAAAGCTATTTAGTCTCAGCAATGAGACGCCCAAAATCAACCCCTTTTCAATCTTTAGGGACCCCATTTTCCTTCCTTTTGCAAAACCCCTGTCGGATTTATCGTGCAAAATTCGAAGGTTCCATCATACTATTCCATGCGTTTTCTGCCCGATCAGGATAAGGGTATAAACCTGAGCCTCATTCAAAGAGGTATTTCATTTTCCGCCCGATCAGGATAAGGGTATAAATCTGAGCCTCATTCAAAGAGGTATTCCATATTTCGCCCGATCAGGATAAGGGTATAAACCTGAGCCTCATTCAAAGAGGTATTCCATTTTCCGCCCGATCAGGTTAAGGGTACAAACCAGGGTCTCATTTTGATGAGATATTTCATCCCCCAATCAGGCCGAAGGTTAAACCTGAGCCTCTTCCCAAGCAAAGCATCTTCTGTCCCATCCAGGTTAAGGGCAAAAACCTGAACTTCGCTCTCACAGAGCAAATCTATTTCTCTTCATTCTTCGCTTCATATCTACCATCTTCCTTGGGCTAATTTTCTTCATACCCAGTCAGATCCTTCCAACTGGGGCATTTTTTTTATAGCCCGAATTTGGTGTGTTTTTCTTTGCCACTAAGCTCGGCTATGAGCCAGCTTAGTAGCAAAGAGGGGCATCTGTAAACACCCCAAATTTTCACTCACCTTCCTGATATATCCATCAATCATCACATTTCGGTTCTCCAGAAGCGATAAAGGGTTAAATGGTCATTTTCCAAGATTGAACCTTGCAAAAAGTCCTAAATTCCATTCTCGAGTCTCAAAAGTTCTCTATTTAGACTCAGACACCGTCAAATTGCAAATTCTCAAAATCTCATGCTTAACCAGAAGTCAGAACTTTTAAATTCAAATCCAGAGTGACAATCTTGTAGAACCTGTCTTTGCATAGCATCGCATGAGTATTTCATATCATTTCACTGCACAGCATGTCATTTCGAGATCCGAAACTCCTGATTTTCAAAATTGTCAATCCAGATTTGATTTCTAAACTTTTTAAAATTGATTTTAAAAGCCTGGGTTTTCAAAATTATCAATTCTTCCCATTTTACCCCCAGGACCCCGAATTACGAAAAGTTTTCTCAAGAAAACAATCTGGATGGTTTTGACATTTCAAAATTTTGCCAGTTAAAAAGAGGGGGACACAATTTCAAAATTCATAAGATCTTATTTCAAACTTTTGCAAAAAGGCTCTGAATTTCCCTACTTCTTTCAAAATTTTGCCCTGAAGAACCATTTTTTAAGTTTTGAAATCAAACCAAAATTCACTTCTTATTTTCCAAAACTAGCCTATTATTGTGAAAATTCCAAAATATCTCATTTGGCTTTTATTTCAAATAAGAGATGTGGGACCCGCCTCGAGGTGGGGTCACACTCAAATTCTCAAAAATTTCTCCTATTTTCAAAACAGTGCCCACACAGAAGTGGCACCGATTTATAAAATTATTTTATTTTGATTAACATTTTGATAAAATAATTAGTGGGCCCACGCAAGTGGCGCCCCACTAAGGCTCCTTGCCAAGAAAAGCAAAATTTTATATATTTTTTTATCTCACAAAGTTTTCAAATTCAGTTGAGGTGGCATCACCAAAACAAAACCCATTTTCTTACTCATCTTTTTATTACTTTATCTTTATTACTTTTCAGCCCCAAATGGAGCCACCGTGAAAACCCTACCAAAACTTCACTTTACCTAAGTTTTTTTTAAATATACTTCTGGAGAAAAGGAGCCGCCCCCCCTTTTTCAAATGGCGACATTTGAAAGTTTTCAAAAATTAGTTTTTTTTAAGTCTATCAAAACTTTTCACAACGGATTTCAAAGGGCCTCATCTTTTGGCTAAAGGGGCGGATGATCTTTTTAAAATAGGGACTAAGGCCACCCGAAAAGGGGGAGACCTTTTGATTTGTTTTTTTGGAAATTCTTCAGCGCCCCTTTTCATCTCTTTCCCTCTCGATCAACAGGAAGTTAACCCCAAGGGCGCTTTCCTCTTTCCCTAGAAGGTCTCTCTGAATCCCTCTGCATCTTCCCCTTTTCAGTATCTTTTTCAGCAAAGGTTCAAAGAGCCCTCCATTCTCCTGCGTTGGGGATAGTCGGCTCCTTCTATCTGCCAGCAAGAGGAAGGCTCAAGAAGTAACTAAGGGGCGTGTGGTCCTTCTTCCCCTTTTCTTTTGAAATCTGATTCCCCTCTAAAGGAAACGCCAACAGCAGCCACTTCTTGACCAAGGTAAAGGCTTCTCTTTGCACTTTACCCTAAACCTACAGGAAGCCCATATTTGTTTCAGGCCGTGTGTGTGGTAAATCCATCTTAAAACGCTGATGTTGTTTACATTGTGGTTTAGTCAATATGTCAAGAGATGACAATGCCTCTCAATGGCATTTTAAGTCTGTTGAAGAGCCTGGTTTTAACAACCCCTTTGAATAAGCATACTTTTATGGAATTAGCATCTTCTGCATCATGCTTATTTGATTCATTTTGGATTTCAACTTACAACTTTCAGACCTATACTTGCCCTATCATTTTTAATATATCATCAATTTTACCAGAGCATTCAAAATCTGTTATATAAAGGATAAAGGTTTCCACAAAATTTTTTTTTTTTGGCTTCTGGATAGTGGATGAAACTTAGTCAAGTCCACTGTTCAGACATGACCCCTCTTATCATAAGTCCTTTTCATTTATCTTGCCATCTTCACCATTTTCTTACATTTCATCCTCTTTTTCTTCCTTTTTTTTTTTTTGCAGTAACGGTTATCCAGATTTCTCGTATTTCACTGGTCTCTGCATAAAAAAAAAAAAAGGTTTTAAGAAAAGTGATGGCATACCCTTATCTGAATCGATTGTCCATGAGGACATATCGTACATTAATAGGTGCCCTTAACCAAGGCACTATAGGTGAAATCATTTTGCCAAGATTTTTTTTTATGCTTCTCTACATTCTTTTTCTTCTTTTTCAATCCCTTGATCATGGGTATTGAGATTCCTGCTAGGATTTGCGTACCTCTTAACGTATTTCGTTCGTCTCATGCTGTCATTTTGTTTCCAACATATATATATTGCAGTATATGTTTGATTTCGGTAACTGTTATTAATATTTGCCTATGGTGGCTGTTTACATCTGCCTATGATTGCTATTTGTCTTTTGCCCTGGGACAGTTCCACTGTGGCAAAATTTTGACCCTTAAGCATCACCTGTGTCTTGATTGTTTATATTTCCTATTGGGAATCTATCATTTGTCAGTCATCACTCTCTTAATAAAAAGCTTTGGAATCACTGTAAGACCACCCAGACTTGTTATAAAAGCATCTGAAGACCCTATGTCAAGCCCAGGTGCAAGCATACCCCTTTTGCAGGAACCAAGTTGTCGTGGGAAACTGGTTGATAAAGCTGTCACGTGACCTTAATTATATTGCAAAGCATGACATTCTTTGGTCACCCCATTCAGAAATTAAATCTGGAGTATCGATCTTACCATTGATCGGTCAGCTGTACCTGTTACACTCATCTCAATATCGTTAAAAGTTGTTCTGCTGTAAAATGGATCAGTCACGTGTGAGGGTGACCATCATTTTGTTCTGTTATGATATCTAAACATTGGGTCTCTAAACCAGTGAACAAGTTTAAATTGTTGGATCGGTCATCCAACTCAGGCGTCAAGCCAAAACCAGTAGCATTTACATCTCCTATTGGCTGCCATCCCCATTATTACTGTTTATATTTTATTCCAGCATATATCTAGATCTACCCCCCAGTGTATATATGCAGCACTGCCTGTAGTTTTTTTTTTACCAGTAATGTTGATTGTTTGTTTGAAGTTCCGGTAATCTAGATGCTTTGATTCCTGTTTAGCAGAACATAGGCGAATCAAGTATGTACGGTTGTAAATAACATCAGTTTGGTAATTGATCCTTCTTTACCCTTCATTGATGACAAGGCACATTCATGTAAAGTATATTTATCTTAACTATTAGCCTCTTTGTCTACTGTGTTGGAAACCATATAAAGTTGTTTTTTTCTTTTTTTTGCCATCACCGTCTCTGTTTTCTTCATAATATAATAACCCTTTGTACATTTGTGTTAAGTCTCATGGAGTCATAGAGTTGATACATCCATGCCATCCTTCTATGAATAAGTTTAATATCCCCTCATAAAATATAAGCATTGGCATTCAATTGATTATATTTCCCCTTAATTTGAATAAGCATCGTATATAGGCTATACTTATGAAAATTTTAGCTAACTTAAGCATTGTAAGGCATATAGTCATTTTCATATGCATTTCATTCATGCTCTAGATATTATATTAATATACATATTTCCACTATAGTTCATGTATAATCATCTAAAGGCGGAAGTTTTCAATTTCTTGAATGTATATTTTATTTCTTTTATTATTTTTTTTCTTCTTTTTCTTTTGTGCTAATTCACTTTTGCAGAAAAAACCTAGAGAATGCTGACTATTTTAATTCTATACTTCTTTTATTCATTTTGCTTTATGTCAGAGATGTAATAATCAAAATTTTGGAAAAATATTTACTTTACTGCTTAGATTAGGCTGCATCTCATATAGTTTGAATTCATGCAATATCCCGTTTATGTGATTCATGCATTTCTATTTCAAAATCACTGAGGATGAACACGAATAGCACATGCACCAACTCTTAGAGAGTTGATGAACTCGGTGGAGTCCATATTTACGACCCTAGTCGGAATATGGACGAGACCCAGATCCATCATCTCTCTACCAGTCACATTGAGCCTACACTCTTAGGCTATTTTAAAAATGCACATCTTATTT
This sequence comes from Nuphar pumila, assembly GCF_984573655.1. Classification (NCBI taxonomy): domain Eukaryota; kingdom Viridiplantae; phylum Streptophyta; class Magnoliopsida; order Nymphaeales; family Nymphaeaceae; genus Nuphar; species Nuphar pumila. Next base: position 33,429,482 of record NC_143257.1, read on the forward strand.
CCAATTTTTCAAAATATGGTGAATTAACTCAAAAAAACTCTGAACATATTCATGGCCACAGTTAGAATATGTGAAGGATTTATTTTGGCTTAATCCATATTTTTCCAACCAATTTTTCAGAAATCTTTTCAAAGTGCATTCATTCATTCAAATCATCTGCATCATCTGTTTTTCTCATGATTTTCTCAAGTAATTTTCACTTCATGGAAATCGATTTCTCAAGAAACTATGATGATATTCGGAGTTGGATTTCCCAAATCAAAGTTTTCCCGTGATTTTCCTTAAAAAGTTATTTTTCTTAAGATCCATTTCAAAAAGGAATTTTCATCTTTCTCAAGAATCAAAAATCGATTTTCAGATATTTCAAGGACAATATTTTCAGGATTTCAATTTCCTAAGTTCTGAATTTCCTTCTCCAAAGAATTTTTCTATAAATTTTCTATCATTTTCTTAAGAAAATTCTCAAAGTCCGAGTTTTTCCAACAAGTGCTTTCCTTTTCAAATATTCATATTCCTCAAGAATTCCTTCAGTTTTCCTGAGATTCTCATTTCTTCATGGTTTTCCAAGTCTTAATAAACTTTCTCAAAATTTTTCTGAGATTCTCATTTCTTCATGGTTTTCCAAGTCTTTATAAACTTTCTCAAAATTTTCCTAAGATTCTCATTTCTTCATGGTTTTCCAAATCTTTATAAACTTTCTCGAGATTTCAAACCTTCTTCGTCTGAGTTTCCTGAGAGATTGATTTCCATCTTTTTCCTGAGAAATGCTTTTCAACTCCAAATATTTTCTAAGCATACATCATAGTTTTCCAACTTATATTTTACCAAATCTCATAGCACATGCCTGAATTCCCTGTGCATTTAGGATAGAACACGATTTCGGTAATTTCACTAAGACAAGCACAATTTTGGTCCTTAGTTCGATTACCCCTGTTAAAGGCGGCAGGAACGGTCGATCCTCGTACCGACAGGTCGAGCCCCATCCCATGGATTTTCCCGCAATTTTCAAAACGGAGGCGAGTATTTCAAAAACAATTTCCAAATTCTGGTCAAGTTTGAATCGCAAAAGCGTTTCCCTCTCTCTTCCGCAAGGAAGGGAAGACGGGAAAAATTTTGCGATGATAACAGGTTTGGCGACCGTGATGGGACTTGTCCTCGTCTGGTCAAAGTAGTGCTTGACTTAGTTCAATTATCATAACTGTGTTCTAAAAATGTCAGCTCTTTACTTTCTGATATCATGCGAACCTAGGAGCCTAGATTCTGACCTAGCTGACATTGACTGCATATAGACTAGGCATGGTTTGGTAGGACCAGATTGAGGAGATACTTTCATGCTCACATAGACTTAGGTCTAAATACAACTCTCCCAAATTTAGGATCTGAATGCAAACAATGTACGCTTCTTCAAAGTTTTCAAAATCTATCTCTCTAGGTTTTAGAGCCATCTATTTCTTGCATGTGATCATTTTTCAAAACCTCCCTTACCTACTTTTACCTGGTCTTCACATTGTTGGGCTCTCTTCCAGAACCCTAGTTTGGGACAGAGCCTCACAACTGGGCCACTTATTTAAGTTAACACCCCCCTACCACGTACCGCGGGCCACAGTCCGAAGTATATCGGTAGGCGCTCAAGGATGTTGGAAAACCTTACCTTAGAACCGGAGTTGAGATTATATGCCACGTACCTTGGATTTCGATTCGGGTATATCAGCATAACTGGATTGGACAAAGATGATCTGAACCTAGAGTTAGGATTAGGGTTCTACAGCTGTTTTCAAAGTGATGCATCTAGAGTCGGCCTTTTAGGGAATGCTGAATGTGCATAAATGCTTGTGCAGGATATGATTGTATGTGTGTTATTTCCTCAATTCTTTATATTTCCCAATGTTTTCCAACTTATTAGGCCTTTTTCAAAATATCCTTATTTTCCATGAGATCTTTTTCTCAAACCCTGGATGATTTTCCCAAATGTCCAATTTTTTTCAAAACTCCAAGTGGTTTCCATTCTCCCGTTCTACTGGATCTCGGATTTCCAGCCTTATTCTGATCCTGCCTGCAAATTTTTGAAATTTCAAATTTTGCTCATGTCTTCAAAAACTTCTTTTTCAGTATATCTTCCAAATTTTATCCAAAATTTTGTTTGTCATTTCCTTTCAAGATTGTCGGATCCCATCATTTGTTTTTCTCTCAAGATTGTTGCTTTCAAAATTCTTTTGTCCATCAAGTTAAACATCCCATATGGTTCTGCAGAGGGCATTGGCTTGGTTGTGTGATCCAGACGAGATCAAAGACCGTGCTACTTCAGCACATTAGTTACAGACAGTGAGCGAGAAATGGATTCCATAAAGTCTGTCAAAGAGGAAGCTCAGACCATCAGGAGGAGATTGATCCCGCTATATATCGGTTGTTCAAAAGAATGATGATTGAGATATTATCCAAGCAAGCTGAAGCCAATTTCGGAAAAGTTCCTGTTAAAGAAGAGGCATCACACACCATCCCTATGACCATCATTGGAGACCACAACAGTGCAACCAGTGCTAAACCCATCAACAACAAAAACATGGGCAGTCAAAGCAGCAAGTTAGAAGAGTCTAAAGATCTGAAAGGTAAGTATTCTAGAATCCAGAATAGACCTTTTCAATTCAGCCCTCAGCAAAAGGAAAAAAATAAAGGAAAACCAAAGCGTGGAAACTTGAGCGGTGATCGAGATTTCACTCCTATAGACGAACCACTCGACAAAGTCCTTGAATACATGTTGATCAAGGGATTAGTCCGACTCCCAAAAGCCGCAGATCCTCCCACCATCATGGGAAGATTCTTGAACCAGTTTTGGAAATTCCATCGGGAAGTAGGGCATGACACTGATCATTGTTTTGTCCTCGAAAACATTGTGCAAGACTGTATTAACAAGAACCTCTTTGTTGAAGGCAGAGAAGAAAAACATCCAGTAGCCCTAACCAAGCAAGTTCAGTCCAATTCCCAGAAAGAAGTCAAAGAAGTCAGCATTCAACAGAAATCCAGCAATCCGAAGAAGATAAAGCATGATGGTTGGAGTTATGATCGCGAGTTTACTCCTTTAGGTAAGCCAATCGAAGAAATTCTTGGATATCTGCTCGCGAAGAATATGATCAAACTTCCAAGGATTTTGGATCCTCCCGTCACCATGGGGAAATGGAAAGATTGTTTCTGCAAGTTCCATCGGGCAATGGGGCATGATACTGAACGCTGCTTCGTTCTCAAAAATATTATACAGGACTACATCGATAAAGAGCTTTTGGTGCCGGAAGAAAGAGAGGGACGAGTTGCACTCCTGACCAAGCCTTTTCTAGATCACTCGAAAGAATGACAATGTGTTATCATCGCAAAATTTTTCCCCTCCCTTGCGAGAGAGAAACGAATTTCGCGAGTCAAACTCGACCAAAGTTTTGAAAATGGTTTTGAAAATTACTCGCCTCCGTTTTGAAAATTTGCGGGAAAATTCCGTGGAATGGGATCCGCCTGTCGGTACGAGATTCAACAGTTCCTGGCGCCTTTACCAGGGGTAATTGAACCAAGGACCAATTATGTGCTTTAACTTGACTCAAATATCTAAATTATGCTCTATTTTCCCTAAAATGCACAAAGAATCAGGCTTGTGCTATGGAATTTTGAAAAATGCAAGTTTGAGAAAATATGATGTTTGCTTTGGAAAATTGAAATGCATTTGGAAAAGGATTGAAAAAGTGCTTGAAATTGGAGTTTCTGGGAAAATCATTAAATTTCATTGGAAATCAGAAATTTGCATTGGAAAGTGATTTCTCAGGAAAGCTTACAAATCTGAGAAAATTGGTTTTGAGATTGGAAACTTGGAATTGATTTTATGAGAAAATGGATTTGAGAAATGCTGGGAAAATCAGGAAATTCATTGGAAAAGGATTTCTGAAAAGGAAAATGAATTCTCAGGAAAACGGGAATTCTGAGAAGATGGATTTCTGAAAACTTGGGATTTTGAAATTTTATAACTTTAAAGCATAGGAAAATCTTGATTTGAACTTGGGAAATGCTTTGGAATGTCATTTGAAAAACTTAGGATTTTGAGAAAATCAGATCCTGAGAAAGACTTAGAAATTCTTGAGAAAACTGATTTTTTTTTTTAAATTGAAATTGGAAAATGAGTTTGAAAATAATGCAATTTGAATGAATGAATGAATATGAATTTGAAAAGGGAATTTCATTGAGGAATTGGGAAATCCTTTTGAAACTTTGAGAAATGCAGTGTATTTTTGAAGTTAGCCTAAGAGTGTAGGCTGAATGTGGCTGATATAAAGATCATAAATTTTGGTTTTCTTCGTATTCTGTCTATGGCCATAAATACGAAACCCACCGAGTTTATAAACTCCATAAAAGCTTGTGCATGTGCCATTCGTGTAAACCATAGTGAATTTGAAATAATGTGCATGAATCATACATCACATATTAAAATTTGCATAAATTAAACTATATGCAATGCAGCCCTATTCTAAGCAGAAATGTAACTCTTATTCCAAATATTACATTGATTTTTACATTGAATTGAAATAAAAGAAATAAAATGGCTAAGTCTTCTTCTTGAATATTCCTGCAAAACTGGAAAATAAAGTTAGCACAGAAATGTAGGTTTTTCTGAATTTATCCAAAAATATAGAAAATTATCGGATATTATTCGGATATAAACCCATAATCATACCCCCTTTGATATAAACATGAAAAATAATGAATAAATTTTGAAAATAAACTTGAAAATTCGAAATTGGGGTCAAAATGACCAAAATACCCCTGATGACCTTGAAATGAGGGTTTTATGAAAGAATTTTTTATAAATTTTGGAATTTTGAAAATCAAATGAAATAAATCAAACATAATATGATAAAATATGATGATATGCATGAAATTTTGGAGAATTAGAAATTGAAATTTCGAAATTTAGGTCAAAATGACCAAAATACCCCTGATAACAAGACTATGGCCTTGAAACCAGGGTTTTCTGAAATAAATTTTGCAAAATTAAAAAATATGAAATGCAAATGAGATTAAAATTAACCCTAATATGATTCTACATGCTTATGTACAAGATAAAAACCCTAACATGGCGAAAATATCATAAAATATCGAATTTAACTTGATTTTCGCTTCTGAATTTAAAGATAAACTAACACATGGAGCAAATGAACTTGGAATTAAACCAAATTTGGCATGGACAACTAAAATAACCTTAGAAACATAATGGAGCTCGAAAATCTGTTTTTTTGTATTTTTAAATATGGAAATTCAAATAAAAACCCTACATTTTATGATTTTTGCCTAAAATGTTGATTCTAAAGAAGATTTAGGATATCAAATTTCCATAAAAATTTCCCAAATTTTATGGGGTGATAGAAGACAGTAAGAAAAGGATTTTTTATTTTTACACTTTCTGGTTTTGACCTATGGTCGGAGCTGTACCACTCCGGAAAGTCGGATCGGAATCCGGCGACTCTAGGATTTATGGGAAACAGACAGGTTTCGGGAGAAAATGTAGGAAAAATAGCAAACAGATGGGAAAAAGGTTGAAATTGTGGTAAAATGTCTCTGAAAAACAGAGATAGATTTGATCTTTTGACACCCTTGGGATTTTCGTTACGGTTTGGAAAAGGCCACACTGTTATCAGAGACCTAAATCTCTGGAATTTCTGGACATTGGAATCTGTTAGACAGAAAGAGAAAATCCGGGAAAAATAATGAAACAGATCCAAAAATTCCCAAATTTTGTAAAATGACAGGAAATTATGTTTGGCAAAACTTTCCTGTTGAAAGTTTTTGCAGACAGATTATATATTGTATGGACTTGGTGAATTAGGGTCTATCTATACCCTGACAAAAGAAAATCAAGATTTTCCCAAGGGTCTAAGAAATACGATTTTTGAAAGAGGCCAAAACTTCTTGGAAAAACCTAAAAATTTACAGATCATTAGTATATTCAATCATGCATCCACTGTGATTTTTGGAGAGCAATCCGAATCTCCCACAAGGGTGGTGTTGGAGGTTCTTTTCTGCTAAAGCAGAAATTGAAATTTCTAGAAATAGGAAATCCCAGTTTGGGATTTGATTTATTTGAGAAGGTTTGGAAACCCAAATTGCATCAAATTTTTGGCACAAAAGCAGAGACATACAACTAAAGTTATCACAATTTTTATTCGGATTTTTTAACAAAAATATATCCATGAAATGATGACTTGACTTCATATACAAACTAAAGCCTATGGATTTCTAAGCAAACCTTAATAAAGCTAACAAAACTACCTATAAAACAGTGAAATTAATCAAATAAAATGCCTAAAATACTCAATTTATACAAAACTAATGCTTGAAATAAAAGAAAAAAAACAAGGAGATATGAAGCCGATTTGATGTAGGCTATTAATGGAGGGGGTCCGATCCATGCATCGGATGGACCACCTCTCTTGCTTAGCCTTAATCATGAGAGATTCATTAAAGAAAACAAAATAGCACAATGGATCCAGTTTTAAACTGACTTTCACATTTAGAATCATCCTTCTATAGAGAATATTCATGGCATTTTAATAAATAGATGACACACACACAAAATAATAATAATAATAATAATAACAAGAGAAATCGGTGAGACGATAGAAACTATTGACTCACCTTGGGTTCCTCCTTGGATCAGCTGAAGGTGGTAGCTATGGTTAATGGGGCTGCCAATGGATGAAGGCTGGACTGTTGGAGTGACGGGGTTGTGGTGGTTGTGACACCCACGAAGAGGGCTGGAACGGTTGGAGCAAGATAACTAGGGAACCTGTTGGAGGGGAGACACTTCTTGCTATTGCCTTGGAGGAAGTGGCTGTAGCCGAGTGGTGGACTGAACCCCTGGTGGAGTATAACAGAGGCTGGAGATCTGCTACTTGGAGGCTTCAAAAAGATGCCGCTGCAATGAGAGAGCCGGCTGGGCGTGGAGGCATGGATGGCTGCACCTTGTAGATGGGGTGACTATGGCTGGAACTAATTGAAGGTGGAAGTGCCTTGTTGAAAGTTGAATGAGAGAGATCTTTTTGGCTGGAAGGAGTGGAGTCTTCCAGTTGATTGTGCTGATGGCTGAATGGAGGAGCTCTGGAGGTCTGCCTTGGTTGAAGGAAGCTGGGAGGAAGAGGCTGTTGCTGAAGCTCCTTGGTAAAGGTGGCTGTGGTGGTTGAAGGTAGTGGTTCAAGGTGGTGGCTGCCTTGGTGCAGCTGAAGGTGAAGCAAGGTGGGCTGCTAGAAGGCTGGTGCAGGTGGTGCTTCAAAGTGGCTTCAATGGCTGAGAGTTGCAGCCAAGGATAGCTGCAGCCAAAAGAGAGAGAGAGAGAGAGAGAGAGGCGTTGAATAGGAATCCCCCCAGCCGTTCTTTTCTTTTTTTCTTTTTATCATAACTTAGGTTTTGATTAACTCAAAACCTAAGTTACTAATAATATTTCATGAAGGAATATACGTGAATAGCTGCAGCCATTGCTTTTGGGGAAAATCCAAAGGGGAATAAGGAAGGGAAGAAAAAGGAAAGAAGAGGGGAAGAAGGAAAAGGAAAGAAAGGGGAAGAAAGGAGAGGGAAAGAAGAAGGAGGGGCTGGAAAGACTATACGTGAATGGAGGGAGAGGAAAGAAAGGAGGAAAGAAAGAAAGAAAGAAAAAGGAAGAAAAAAGAAAGAAAAGAAAATAAAAAAATATATAAAAAAAAGAAAATGGAGGAAGAAAGAAAGGAAATGGGCTGGAGGTTTGGGTGACTCCCTTGTGGGTCCCACATTAGGAAGAATAAAAATAATTAAAAAAAACTTAAAATAAATAAAATAAAAAAACCAAAAGAAAAAGATAATTTTTTTTTCTTATAAATTAAAACAAGAAAATGCAAATGGATGGGCCATCTCAGAGCGGGTCCAAATTCCACTTTTGAAATTCCTTTTGATGATTAGATGGATAAAATAGTCTTTTTAGAAAATTTCCAGACGAAACGAGCTATTTTTGGCAGTTTTTGAAACGAGCTCGGATTTTGAAGTTCAATACCTCGTTGCGAAGCAAATCCAATGTAGAATTTGAAAATTTAATTTTGAAAGAAATCTAGATTGTTTTTCTCAAGAAAATATTTCCAAACGAAACGAGCTATTTTTGGCAATTTTTGAAACGAGCTCGGATTTTAAAGTTCAATACCCCGTTGCGAAGCAAATCCAGTGTAGAGTTTGAAAAATTAATTTTGAAAGAAATCCAGATTGTTTTTCTCGAGAAAATATTTTCAAAACGAAATGAGCTATTTTTGGGAGTTTTTGAAACAAGCTCGGATTTTGAAGTTTAATAGCTCGTTGCGAAGCAAATCCAGTGTAGAATTCAAAAATTTGTATTTGAAATAAATCCAGATTATTTTTCTTGAGAAAACATTTCCAAATTTAGACTTTCGGGGGTAAAAGTGTCAATTTTGGAAACCCGGGGTTTGAAATTGATTTCTGAAAGCTTTTAAAAACTCGATCTGGATTGAAATTTATAAAACTGGAGTTCTGGACTTCGAAAATGAAATGAAATGTGATGAAATGTTATGAAATGCTGAGAAATGATGAGAAATGACATGCGAAATGCTAACCCTGAATGAAGAATTTTAGATTTTAAACCCCGATTGGCAGTTGTACCAGTTCAAAAGGTATTAAAATTGATAAAATTTGCAAAATAGCTCAAGAAATGGTTTTCGGGACTCTACTGGGTCAGAGTGACACTAAAAATTGGGGTTCGAGCTGGATTGAACTGAGATGAGCTAGATTGAGCTGGGTTTTAGAGTTTCAGAACTCAAATGAACTGACCAGGCACTAACTCAACTGACCTTTCCGACTGAATTTTCAAGAAAAGTTGCCATTTTTAGAGAAATGGTACGGAATGATTACTGGAGCGAAGTGAATTACGAATCTGAGCTAGGTTTGAGCTAGAACAATGGTCAGTGATACTGACATGAACTAAAATCAAAGCTTGAACACTAGCTCAATTGACTAAACTCAACTCAATTTCAGTTGAAAGAGCTAAAATGGACTAAAATGGGCTCCTAGACATTTGAAAATGGTTTTGAACTGAAACTGGAGCGCTTGAACTTCTGGTGAGCTCAAGTTAGAGTTTGGGGAGTATGACTGACTCAGAGACAATTGACTTGGATTTGAGTGAGAAATGAGCTCATTTCTAAAGAGATGATCCCATTTTGGCAGTAATGGTCAGAAATGAAAATGGCTTGTTCATTGTGAGCTCAGATGAGCTTGAGATGATTGACATTCTAAATGTTCTGAACTGACCAATGAGCTTGGTTGACTCCGACTAACTGGGGTCCGGAATGACCTAGGGGTAAAATGGTAATTTTCCTAATAAAAGTTGGTAAAATGGTGATTTTCTGAAACTGATTCGGGGTTTGACTCCTACACTGACCTAACAGGGTTGGCACTGCACGAGGAGGGTTGTTTGAGAATGAATGTGGAAAATTTGGGGTGTTTACAGATGCCCCTCTTTGCTACTAAGCCAGCTTGAAGACGGGCTTAGTGGCAAAGAAAAACACACCAAATTTGGGCTATAAAAATGCCCCAGTTAGAAGGATCTGACTGGATATGAAGAGATTTAGCCCTGATGAAAATGGTAGATATGAAATGGAGAATAAAGAAGAAAAAATTTGCCTTAAAAGAAGTGGGATTCAGGTTTTTGCCCTTAATCTGGATGGGACAGAAAATACCTTGTGTAGAAACGAAGCTCAAGTTTAACCCTTAACCTGACGTGGAAATGAAATACCTCATCAAAGGAGGCTCAGGTTTGTACCCTTATCCTGATTGAGAGGAAAATGAAATACCTCATCAAAGGAGGCTCAGGTTTATACTCTTATCCTGATTGGGCGGAAAATAAAATACCTCATCAAAGGAGGCTCAGGTTTGTACCCTTATCCTGATTGGGCGGAAAATGAAATACCTCATCAAAGGAGTCTCAGGTTTGTACCCTTATCCTGATTGGGCAGAAAATAAAATACCTCATCAAAGGAGGCTCAGGTTTGTACCCTTATCCTGATTGGGCAGAAAATAAAATACATCATCAAAGGAGGCTCAGGTTTGTACCCTTATCCTGATTGGGCAGAAAATAAAATACCTCATCAAAGGAGGCTCAGGTTTGTACCCTTAACCTGATTGGGAAATGAAATACCTCATCAAAATGAGGCTCAGGTTTAACCCTTAACCTGACTGGGAAACGAAATACCTCATCAAAATGAGGCTCAGGTTTAACCCTTAACCTGACTGGGAAATGAAAATGGTAAGTTGGATGGTGAATAAGACAATTTTCTTGAAGAGGAATAAGGTGACTCTTCCAACAACACGAAAGATGAATTCTTTTGACAACGCGAAAGATAACAAGGCGATCCAAAGGAACAAGGCGATTCTTTCAACAACGCGAAAGATGACAAGGCGATCCAAAGGAGTAAGGCGATTCTTTTGACAACGCAAAAGATGAATTCTTTCGACAACACGAAAGATAGGAAAAGCGATCCAAAGGAACAAGGCAATTATTTCAACAACGCGAAAGATGACAAGGTGATCCAAAGGAGCAAGGCGATTCTTTTGACAACGCAAAAGATGAATTCTTTCAACAACGCGAAAGACGGAAAAAGGCGATCCAAAGGAACAAGGCGATTCTTTCAACAACGCGAAAGATGATAAGGCGATCCAAAGGAGCAAGGCGATTCTTTTGACAACGCAAAAGATGAATTCTTTCGACAACGCGAAAGACGTAAAAAGGCGATCCAAAGGAACAAGGTGATTCTTTCAACAACGCGAAAGATGATAAGGCGAACCAAAGGAGCAAGGCGATTCTTTTGACAATGCAAAAGATGAATTCTTTCAACAACGCGAAAGATAACAAAGGCGATCCTTTCACAGAAAAGGCTAATCTTTCAACAACGCGAAAGATGATAAAGATTACTCTCTCAAGGAGGTAAAAGGTGATATCAGGATGTGTTAAGATGGACATCAAGCTCTTCACTTCATGTCAAGATAGTAAGAAAATATTGCCAAAATGTTAAAAATTGTTTGTTGATTCAAAATGCTTGAAATTGATGTATATTGGTATGAAAATCTTTCCTCTTTTCTACCTGAAGTATTACCTCCGATTGGGCTTAACTCCATAGAATCAAGATTCGAATTCAAATTGCTTGCAATTGGCTTTCTTTCAAGGAAGCTATCAATTTCCTTTATATGAGCAGAAAAGAGAGTATTCTTGATATTGTGAGAGCAATTGGTGAAAGAATATTGATAATAGAATTTCACAAAATTAAAGAAGATTCTTTGGCAAATTTGGCAGTCTGATATCCTGGGATTCCTTTCTCATGATGATCTTTCTGCCAACTTTTTTTCTTTATTGGCAGAATTAGAGCTCTCTTGGGCTTTTGGGGGATTATATCATCCTTCATTTTGGAGATGTTCTGACTTTTCTCTCTCTCTCTTTTTTTTTGGGAAGGGTACGTCACAAACTCCTTCATCTCAGAGATGCTCCGATCCTTCTTTTCTCTCAGGGATTATATTGACGGTTATTGGCTCTTTGGTTGGAAATCTCTTGATGATAGCAGAAATTAAATATCCTTTAGGGTTTATCGGGAGGCTCATCGCAGTCGCCTTCATCTTGACGGTGCTCTGAACTTTCCCTGGAAGGATCTGTCACAAACTCCGTCATCTTGGAGATGATTCAAATCTTCTTTGGCCCCGGGGGTCTACTCGCCTAATTCGCCTTCATCTTGATGACAATTGAGAGATCCCTTTTGCAGATATTTAATTGCAGCTTAGGTGATTGAGGAGATATAGGGATTTAATGGATTTTTCTGTATCACCCAGGATATTTTGACTGCTTTATTTTCCAAGAATGATCTTTAAAAATGTGTCATTGACTGCGATCAATACCGATCACTTATGGCTTTGCAACAACATTAAATTTCCTTTTGCTGGCCATATCGAGGATTTATTCTTCATCCTTTTGGTTGGCCAATAGAAAGAATTTGAATTTTGAATCCTTTTTCACAAAAGCTTTGACCTTTCGAAAATAATATTGAAGGTATTCTGAGGTAATGTTTTTGTGCAATAAAAATTTTGAAATCAACAAATATTTAATGGCAAATTGGTAGAATGTTCTTGAAATCCTTAGTGAAAGAAATTGCTTGAGGTCTAATTGACACATCCATGACCAAATTGAGTCCTGAAAAGACTCAGTGAAAGATCAACTTGAAAGTTGGGTTTTGTTTTGACTAACCAGCTCGAAAGCAGGATTTATTTTGTTTTACCAGCTCAAAAGCAGGATTTGGTTTGACCGACCAGCTCGAAAGCAGAATTTGATGACCGACCAGCTCGAAAGCAGGATTTGTTTTGTTTTACCAGCTCGAAAGCAGGATTTGGTTTGACCAACCAGCTCGAAAGCAGGATTTGATGACCGACCAGCTCGAAAGCAGGATTTATTGACCGACCAGCTCGAAAGCAGGATTTGTTGACCAACCAGCTCGAAAGCAGGATTTGTTGACCGACCAGCTAGAAAGCAGGATTTGTTGACCGACCAGCTCGAAAGCAGGATTTGTTGACCGACCAGCTCGAAAGCAGGATTTGTTGACCGACCAGCTCGAAAGCAGGATTTGTTGACCGACCAACTCGAAAGCGGGATTTGTTGACCGACCAGCTCGAAAGCAGGATTTGTTGACCGACCAGCTCGAAAGCAGGATTTGTTGACCGACCAGCTCGAAAGCAGGATTTGTTGACCGACCAGCTCGAAAGCAGGATTTTGTTGATTTAAAAATGATTGACATTAATGAAATTGTAACCCGAAGGCTTGGAAAGTGATAGATATTGACAAAGTTGTAAACCGAAGGCAGGAATATGATTGATGTTGGTAAGATCGTAACCCGAAGGCTTGAATTGAGAATCTGATAGAGTGGACGGCCCAGAGGCCTGATTGATCAAATTGGATGACCCGAAGGTCAAGATTTGAGAATTACATGACCCGATGGTCGAAATTGGGAGTCGAATGACACAAGGTGTCGAAATGGAAAATCAAAGGTTGAGATTGAAGGATTGAATAACCCGAAGGTCGAAATTGAGGATTTGAATGACCCGAAGGTCAAAATTAGAAATCGAGTGACCCGAAGGTTGAAATAGAGAATTGGGTGACCCGGAGGTCGAAATTAGAAATTTGGAAATTAGAAATTGGATGACCCGAAGGTCGAAATTGACATAATTGATATTGAACTTGAATTCTGATGAAAGGTCAGCGTGAAGACTGCACCTAAGAGATCGAATAACGCGACCAATGGGCAAGACACCAACACGAGTGTTAGATTTTTAAAGGGTACCAGTACGAGCACTGGATTTTGAAAACGTACCAGTACAAGCATTATGTTTTGAAAGATTACCAGTATGAATACTGGGTTTTGGAAGATTACCAGTACGAGCACTGGATTTTGGGAGATTACCAATACGAGCACTGGATTTTGAGAGATTACCAATACGAGCATTGGACTTTAAATGGTTACCGACTGATGATGACTTGAATGCCTCGCCGAGGTCTCAGGATTTATCCCTTATCCTGAATGGGGAAGTTCAGGTTTATCCCTTAACCTGAAGGGGAAGTTCAGGTTTATCCCTTAACCTGAAGGAGAAGTTCAGGTTTATCCCTTAACCTGAAGGGGATGTTCAGGTTTATCCCTTAACCTGAAGGGTAAATGAATTTGATGCAAATGAATGTAAATGGATGCAAATGAATGCATGTAAAGGTAAATGAATGCAAATGTATGCAAAATGATGTAAATGAATGCACATGTATGCAAAATGAGAGATTTGTTTGATCCTGCCTGCATACAGAATGTTTTGAAGACAAATTTTCAAAATAATGCCCCAGTGTAACTCGGAAAGAAGAATTTGACCATTATTGAAGAAAATATATTGAGGAATTACAAATGATGGAATAGAGGATTTAAGTATAGAAATTTTTCAAATGTTGAGCATTGATGGGGTCTGATAATTCCACACCATCGGCATTGATAAGCATATATGAATTATGGGGTAATGCTTCCTCGACAACATAGGGCCCTTCCCAATTCGGCGACCATTTGCCACCCGTGCGGCGCTTGAGATAGGTCGTTGATCTGATCACTAGATCATTGACTCAGAATTTCCTTTCAATAAAAATTTTTGCATATTGCCTGACTATCCTCTGACGATATGATTGAGCGTGCTCTGCTGCTTTGAGTCTTCTTTCATTGAGCAAATCAAGTTGTACCAGTCGCTGCTACTGATACTGATCAAGCGATAACTCCAGTAGTGATGTGAACTTCAAGGCAGGTTTTGAACATGTAGAGGCAATACTACTTCAGTTCCGTAGACAAGTTCTGACAAAGTAGCATTAATTGGAGTTCGAATGGTGGTTCTGTATGCTCACAATGCATCATGCCAGTCACGACCTGTTTTCAAAGTTCGCTTCAAGATTCTAATAAGAATTTTATTGGTGGCCTCTGCCTGACCATTCCCTTGAGGATAATAAGGAGCGGAGAAATGATGGTGGATTTTGAACTTCAAACAAAAAGTTCTCATTTTCTCATTCTTGAAATGATTGCCATTATCTGACACAATATCATGTGGTATGCCAAAACGACATAGGATATTTTTGTGGATGAACGAGACCACATGTCGACCTTCTACTATGCGTAGAGTGATAGCTTCGACCCATTTAGTAAAATATTCTGTTGCGGCAAAAAAATATTTGTAGCTGTTTGAAGCAGAAGTGATGGAGCCCACAACATCAAAGATCCACATAGAAAACGGCCATGGAGAGATAACAGATTGCAAATATGTTGCTGACGCATGAACGAAAGGTGCATGTATCTGGAATAGAGCACACTTCTTCACAAAATGGTAGCAATCTTGTTGCATAGTTCTCTAGTAATATTCTGCTCGGATGATTTGTTTGACAAGAGTTTGGTAGCCGATGTGACTACTGCAAATGCCTTCGTGTACCTCCTGCACAACTTCTTTGGCTTCATCTTCGTCTAGGCATTTGGAATATTCAGAACAGTGATATTCTGAGAGGAAACAAATGTCTTCTCCTTGATGGGAGCCTTTTTTAAACTGTCCTCAGCTTGCTCAGACATCATCCTAATCATCATTTTTTTGAACATCTGATATGTAGCAGGATCAATGTCATCCCTATCATTTAGACTCTGTCTTCTGGCAGATCTTGGAGAATCCATTTCTTCTTGCTTGCTTCTAAAATCACTGATGCCCTGATACAGTGGTGTCTTCTTGCTTGATCTAATATGAACCACTTGGGAATACTGATGCTCTCTGCAGAATGGATGATTAAATTTCGATGATGAAGATTTAGGATAAAAATGAATATAGAAAAAATATTTGATGAGAATTTGGTAGACAATTGGAAGAACATCCCATTACTAGGGATTGGGTCACCGCTAGAGTCACGACAATTGTGTTGTCATTCTTTGCGAGGATAACGAATAACTGCAAATATGCCTTGTCACCTAGGCGAGGTTGTTAAACCATGAAAATTGAAGGATTTTTTTATTGAAGAAAAATTTTGATTGCATCAATAGTAGACTTGAGAAAAAGGGGGCATATAGACAGTTTGCCACCACTCTTAACGATCAGCAGAGACACGAGGACTAGAGAAAAGAGTGAGAATGACGAAAGAATCATAGTCATATATGGCAGAATGGTATATTCCAGACCACTGCGTTGATGCAAGGTTGAACTCTGGCATGACTCCTGATAGCAGCCGCATCTCTATGTGCTTTTGTCTCTGAGAAAACTGTCGAACACACCGCTCTGGATGATAGTAGGCACAGAAGAATGGACCAAGCAGCTTGAATCTCTTGTCATATGCATAGGTGCATCTGGGAGGCGATAATTCTCGATCAAAATAGTCCCACACCTCTTCTTCTTCCTGCAGATAATCGATCATGAATCGGTACCGCGCAACTAGAAGAAGTTCTTTGCCATTGTATCTGAACGAACTAGCTCTGGTCGGTACATGCTGAAGGAACCAAGACTGAAGAGCATAAGTATATCCCTCGACTAAGATGGACTCTCCAAGTGTGAAGCGGGTCAGTCCTCTGTATAGAAAAGCAAGCGCGACCATGGCTATCGAAAGACGGTTGGTCTGTCGACTTCCCCATCTCCTCAGAAGTTGAACTATTCTGACATCCACATAGTTCTGTCCGTCTGGAAAGAAAGCAAGTCCCACAGTGCACAAAACCATCGCATGCTGAATTCTTTCTCGAACTTTTCTGGATAATGAGCTGACTTCTGCAAATGCCCCATATTGTCGGTAGATCTCGATCAGTTTCACATAGTCATTTCCATTTTCATCAATCAGTGGCCAAGACTTGCGTCCTGTCATGCGAGCTACAACATCTTTAGGGTCCAGACCCTTGACAATGATAAAAAAAATTGCTGCTCCAATGGATCTCCAGGCTGACCGGCTGGCTCGGGCAGTCCCATAATCTCTGAAAATTCATCCATCAACAGGGTCATCTCGCCCCATGGGAACCAGAACGTGCAAGTGCGTGGATTCCACCGCTCTGCCAGTGCATGAATCAGATTGCTGTTGACTGTCAACTTTCCCACTGCAGATGCCAATTCCAACCCGCAATCGCTCAAGTGGTCCGGAAACATACGAGAGAAGTTTTTGAACCAAACATAGTACCACCGGTGGAAGAAGGGTCCGGTGCTAAGAGATCGATGCTCAGGAAGACTTTGTCGCACCTCGTAGGAGATGTGACCCTCAGGAAAAACAGAATCGAGCTGACTAGATGCCATTGGACTGAAAGACAAGAAGACTGGAATTAGACTTTGGAAAAATACAAGAATTTTGAAAATTGCAGGCAGGATAAAATGAAAGTTGGAAATTCGAAGTCCAGAGGAACGAAAGAATGGAAAATCTGCTGGAGTTTTGAAGGAAAATGTGGATAATTTAGAAAAATCATCCAGGGTTTTTAAGAAAAAGGAGATATTTCATAAAAGATGAAAAATGAGGTATTTTGGAAAATGGTTCAGTATTTTGGAAAAATTGGTAAAAATATGAGAAAATAAGGCGAAAATGAATATCATACATTCAATTACAAACAATTATGCACATACAACAATCCCTAAGAAGCTGACTCTAAATGCTTCAATTTTGAAAGAGCTTTAGGACTCTAATCCTGACTCTAGGCTCAGATCAACTGTGTCCGATCATGCTATGCCGATATACTCGAACCAAGGCTCGATGTACGTGGCATAAAAACTCATCTTCGGTTCTAGACTTGTGTTTTTCCAACATCCTTGAGCGCCTGCCGATATACGTTGGACTATGGCCCTTGGTACGTGGCAGGGGGGCGTTAGCCCAAATAAGTGGCCCAGTTGTGAGGCTCTGTCCCGAACTATGGTTCTGGAAGAGAGCCCAGCAACGTGAAGACCGGGTAGACATAGGTGGGGTGGTTTTTGAAATATGATCACATGCAGACAAACACAGGGCTCTAAGTCCTAAAGAGATAGAATTTTAAAATTTTGAAGAAGCAAACATTGTTTTCATACAATTCCTAGATTGAGGAGTGTTGTATTTCAGACCTAAGTCTAAGTGAGCATGCATAATTCTCCTCAATATGGTCCTACCAAACCATGCCTAGTCTACATGCAATCCATGTTAGCTGGGTTCAAGTCTAGGCTCCTAGGTACACATGATATCAGGAATTAAAAGCTGACAGTTCATAAAGCACGATTTTGATAATTAAGCTAAGTCAAAGCACATAATTGATCAGACGAAGACAGGTCCCATCTCGGTCGCCAAACCTGTTATCATCGCAAAAAATTTCCCCTCCCTTGCGAGAGAGAAACGAATTTTGCGAGTCAAACTCGACCAAAGTTTTGAAAATGATTTTGAAAATTACCCGCCTCCGTTTTGAAAATTTGCGGGAAAATTCCGTGGAATGGGATCCGCCTGTCGGTACGAGATTCAACCGTTCCTGGCGCCTTTACCAGGGGTAATTGAACCAAAGACCAATTATGTGCTTTAACTTGACTCAAATATCTAAATTATGCTCTATTTTCCCTAGAATGCACAAAGAATCAGGCTTGTGCTATGGAATTTTGAAAAATGCAAGTTTGAGAAAATATGATGTTTGCTTTGGAAAATTGAAATGCATTTGGAAAAGGATTGGAAAAGTGCTTGAAATTGTAGTTTCTGGGAAAATCATTAAATTTCATTGGAAATCAGAAATTTGCATTGGAAAGTGATTTCTCAGGAAAGCTTAAAAATCTGAGAAAATTGGTTTTGAGATTGGAAACTTGCAATTGATTTTATGAGAAAATGGATTTGAGAAATGCTGGGAAAATCAGGAAATTCATTGGAAAAGGATTTCTGAAAAGGAAAATGAATTCTCAAGAAAACGGGAATTCTGAGAAGATGGATTTCTGAAAACTTGGGATTTTGAAATTTTATAACTTTAAAGCATAGGAAAATCTTGATTTGAACTTGGGAAATGCTTTGGAATGTCATTTGAAAAACTTAGGATTTTGAGAAAATCAGATCCTGAGAAAGACTTGGAAATTCTTGAGAAAACTGATTTTTTTTTAAATTGAAATTGGAAAATGAGTTTGAAAATAATGCAATTTGAATGAATGAATGAATATGAATTTGAAAAGGGAATTTCATTGAGGAATTGGGAAATCCTTTTGAAACTTTGAGAAATGCAGTGTATTTTTGAAGTTAGCCTAAGAGTGTAGGCTGAATGTGGCTGATATAAAGATCATAAATCTTGGTTTTCTTCGTATTCTGACTATGGCCATAAATACAAATCCCACCGAGTTTATAAACTCCATAAAAGCTTGTGCACATGCCATTCGTGTAAACCATAGTGAATTTGAAATAATGTGCATGAATCATACATCACATATTAAAATTTGCATAAATTAAACTATATGCAATGCAGCCCTATTCTAAGCAGAAATGTAACTCTTATTCCAAATATTACATTGATTTTTACATTGAATTGAAATAAAAGAAATAAAATGGCTAAGTCTTCTTCTTGAATATTCCTGCAAAACTGGAAAATAAAGTTAGCACAGATATGTAGGTTTTTCTGAATTTATCCGAAAATATAGAAAATTATCAGATATAAACCCAGAATCATACCCCCTTTGATATAAACATGAGAAATAATGAATAAATTTTGAAAATAAACTTGAAAATTCGAAATTGGGGTCAAAATGACCAAAATACCCCTGATGACCTTGAAATCAGGGTTTTATGAAAGAATTTTTTATAAATTTTGGAAGTTTGAAAATCAAATGAAATAAATCAAATATAATATGATAAAATATGATGATATGCATGAAATTTTGGAGAATTAGAAATTGAAATTTTGAACTTTAGGTCAAAATGACCAAAATACCCCTGATAACAAGACTATGGCCTTGAAACCAGGGTTTTCTGAAATAAATTTTGCAAAATTGAAAAATATGAAATGCAAATGAGATTAAAATTAACCCTAATATGATTCTACATGCTTATGTACAAGATAAAAAACCTAACATGGCAAAAATATCATAAAATATCGAATTTAACTTGATTTTCGCTTCTGAATTTAAAGATAAACTAACACATGGAGCAAATGAACTTGGAATTAAACCAAATTTGGCATGGACAACTAAAATAACCTTAAAAACATAATGGAGCTCGAAAATCTGTTTTTTTGTATTTTAAATATGGAAATTCAAATAAAAACCCTACATTTTATGATTTTTGCCTAAAATGTTGATTCTAAAGAAGATTTAGGATATCAAATTTCCATAAAAATTTCCCAAATTTTATGGGGTGATAGAAGACAGTAAGAAAAGGATTTTTTATTTTTACACTTTCTGGTTTTGACCTATGGTCGGAGCTGTACCACTCCGGAAAGTCGGATCGGAATCCGGCGACTCTAGGATTTAGGGGAAACAGACAGGTTTCGGGAGAAAATGTAGGAAAAATAGCAAACAGATGGGAAAAAGGTTGAAATTGTGGTAAAATGTCTCTGAAAAACAGAGATAGATTTGATCTTTTGACACCATTGGGATTTGCGTTACGGTTTGGAAAAGGCCACACTGTTATCAGAGACCTAAATCTCTGGAATTTCTGGACATTGGAATCTGTTAGACAGAAAGAGAAAATTCGGCAAAAATAATGAAACAGATTAAAAAATTCCCACATTTTCGAAAATTAGGGTCTGTTAGAAAATTATGTTAGAAAAAACTTTCATGTTGAAAGTTTTTGCATACGGATTATAGATTGTATGGACTTGGTGCATTAGGGTCTGTCTATACCCTGACAAAAGAAAATCAAGATTTTCCCAAGGGTCTGGGAAATCCGATTTTTGAAAGAGGCCAAAACTTCTTGGAAAAACCTCAAAATTTCAAGATCATTAGTAGATTCAATCATGAATCCACTGTGATTTTTGGAGAGCAATCTGAATCTCCCACAAGGGTGGTGTCGGAGGTTCTTTTCTGCTAAAGCAGAAATTGAAATTTCTAGAAATAGGAAATCTCAGTTTGGGATTTGATTTATTTGAGAAGGTTCCGAAACCCAAATTGCATCAAATTTTTGGCACAAAAGCAGAGACATACAACTAAAGTTATCACAATTTTTTTTCGGATTTTTGAACAAAAATATATCCATGAAATGATGACTGGACTTCATATACAAACTAAAGCCTATGGATTTCTAAGCAAACCTTAATAAAGCTAACAAAACTACCTATAAAACAGTGAAATTAATCAAATAAAATGCCTAAAATACTCAATTTATACAAAACTAATGCTTGAAATAAAAGAAAAAAAAAAAAGGGGATATGAAGCTGATTTGATGTAGGCTATTAATGGAGGGGGTCTGATCCATGCATCGGATGGACCACCTCTCTTGCTTAGCCTTAATCATGAGAGATTCATTAAAGAAAACAAAATAGCACAATGGATCCAGTTTTAAACTGACTTTCACATTTAGAATCATCCTTCTACAGAGAATATCCATGGCATTTTAATAAATAGATGACACACACAAAAAAAAATAATAATAATAATAATAACAAGAGAAATCGGTGAGACGATAGAAACTATTGACTCACCTTGGGTTCCTCCTTGGATCAGCTGAAGGTGGTAGCTATGGTTAATGGGGCTGCCAATGGATGAAGGCTGGACTGTTGGAGTGACGGGGTTGTGGTGGTTGTGACACCCACGAAGAGGGCTGGAACGGTTGGAGCAAGATGACTAGGGAACCTGTTGGAGGGGAGACGCTTCTTGCTATTGCCTTGGAGGAAGTGGCTGTAGCCGAGTGGTGGACTGAACCCTTGGTGGAGTATAACAGAGGCTGGAGATCTGCTACTTGGAGGCTTCAAAGAGATGCCGCTGCAATGAGAGAGTTGGCTGGGCGTGGAGGCATGGATGGCTGCACTTTGTAGATGGGGTGACTATGGCTGGAACTAATTGAAGGTGGAAGTGCCTTGTTGAAGGTTGAATGAGAGAGATCTTTTTGGCTGGAAGGAGTGGAGTCTTCCAGTTGGTTGTGCTGATGGCTGAATGGAGGAGCTCTGGAGGTCTGCCTTGGTTGAAGGAAGCTGGGAGGAAGAGGCTGTTGCTGAAGCTCCTTGGTAAAGGTGGCTGTGGTGGTTGAAGGTAGTGGTTCAAGGTGGTGGCTGCCTTGGTGCAGCTGAAGGTGAAGCAAGGTGGGCTGCTAGAAGGCTGGTGCAGGTGGTGCTTCAAAGTGGCTTCAATGGCTGAGAGTTGCAGCCAAGGATAGCTGCAGCCAAAAGAGAGAGAGAGAGAGAGAGAGAGAGAGAGAGAGAGAGAGAGAGAGAGAGAGAGAGAGAGAGAGAGAGAGGCGTTGAATAGGAATCCCCCCAGCCGTTCTTATCTTTTTTTCTTTTTATCATAACTTAGGTTTTGATTAACTCAAAACCTAAGTTACTAATAATATTTCATGAAGGAATATACGTGAATGGCTGCAGCCATTGCTTTTGGGGAAAATCCAAAGGGGAATAAGGAAGAAAGGGGAAAGAAGGAAGGGAAGAAAAAGGAAAGAAGAGGGGAAGAAGGAAAAGGAAAGAAAGGGGAAGAAAGGAGAGGAAAAGAAGAAGAAGGAGGGGCTGGAAAGACTATACGTGAATGGAGGGAGAGGAAAGAAAGGAGGAAAGAAAGAAAGAAAGAAAAAGAAAGAAAAAGGAAGAAAAAAGAAAGAAAAGAAATAAAGAAGAAAAGAAAAGAAAATAAAAATAAAAAAAATATATAAAAAAAAGAAAATGGAGGAAGAAAGAAAGGAAATGGGCTGGAGGTTTGGGTGAACCCCTTGTGGGTCCCACCTTAGGAAGAATAAAAATAATTTAAAAAAAATTAAAATAAATAAAATAAAACAAACCAAAAGAAAAAGATAATTTTTTTTTCTTATAATTTAAAACAAGAAAATGCAAATGGATGGGCCATCTCAGAGCGGGTCGAAATTCCACTTTTGAAATTCCTTTTGATGATTAGATGGGTAAAATAGTCTTTTTAGAAAATTTCCAAACGAAACGAGCTGTTTTTGGCAGTTTTTGAAACAAGCTCGGATTTTGAAGTTCAATACCTCGTTGCGAAGCAAATCCAATGTAGAATTTGAAAATTTAATTTTGAAAGAAATCTAGATTGTTTTTCTCAAGAAAATATTTCCAAACGAAACGAGCTATTTTTGGCAATTTTTGAAACGAGCTCGGATTTTAAAGTTCAATACCCCGTTGCGAAGCAAATCCAGTGTAGAGTTTGAAAATTTAATTTTGAAAGAAATCCAAATTGTTTTTCTCGAGAAAATATTTTCAAAACGAAACAAGCTATTTTTGGGAGTTTTTGAAACAAGCTTGGATTTTGAAGTTTAATAGCTCGTTGCGAAGCAAATCCAGTGTAGAATTCAAAAATTTGTATTTGAAATAAATCCAGATTATTTTTCTTGAGAAAACATTTCCAAATTTAGCGTCCCGGGGGTAAAAGTGTCAATTTTTGAAACCCGGGGTTTGAAATTGATTTCTGAAAGCTTTTAAAAACTCGATTTGGATTGAAATTTATAAAACTGGAGTTCTGGACTTCGAAAATGAAATGAAATGAAATGAAATGTGATGAAATGTTATGAAATGCTGAGAAATGATATGAAATGATGAGAAATGACATGCGAAATGCTAACCCTAAATGAAGAATTTTAGATTTTAAACCCCGATTGGCAGTTGTACCAGTTCAAAAGGTATTAAAATTGATAAAATTTGCAAAATAGCTCAAAAAATGGTTTTCGGGACTCTACTGGGTCAGAGTGACACTAAAAATTGGGGTTCGAGCTGGATTGAACTGAGATGAGCTAGATTGAGCTGGGTTTTAGAGTTTCAGAACTCAAATGAACTGACCAGTCACTGACTCAACTGACCTTTCCGACTGAATTTTCAAGAAAAGTTGCCATTTTTAGAGAAATGGTACGGAATGATTACTGGAGCGAAGTGAATTACGAATCTGATCTAGGTTTGAGCTAGAACAAAGGTCAGTGATACTGACATGAACTAAAATCAAAGCTTGAACACTAGCTCAATTGACTAAACTCAACTCAATTTCAGTTGAAAGAGCTAAAATGGACTAAAATGGGCTCCTAGACATTTGAAAATGGTTTTGAACTGAAACTGGAGCGCTTGAACTTCTGGTTAGCTCAAGTTAGACTCTGGGGAGTATGACTGACTCAGAGACAATTGGCTTGGATTTGAGTGAGAAATCAGCTCATTTCTAAAGAGATGATCCCATTTTGGCAGTAATGGTCAGAAATGAAAATGGCTTGTTCATTGTGAGCTCAGATGAGCTTGAGATGATTGACATTCTAAATGTTCTGAACTG
Source organism: Nuphar pumila (assembly GCF_984573655.1). Taxonomy (NCBI): domain Eukaryota; kingdom Viridiplantae; phylum Streptophyta; class Magnoliopsida; order Nymphaeales; family Nymphaeaceae; genus Nuphar; species Nuphar pumila. The sequence goes on from NC_143257.1 coordinate 33,453,416, forward strand.
ACCAATGAGCTTGGTTGACTCCGACTAACTGGGGGTCCGGGATGACCTAGGGGTAAAATGGTAATTTTCCTAATAAAAGTTGGTAAAATGGTGATTTTCTGAAACTGACTCGGGGTTTGACTCCTACACTGACCTAACAGGGTTGGCACTGCCCGAGGAGGGTTGTTTGAGAATGAATGTGGAAAATTTGGGGTGTTTACACAATGTCAATACCAATGCCTTCTCATTTTGTCATATTTATTTTTGTCAGGACGATATAGTCCTAGTTGTTTTCCTTTTTCAAGTTGTCATCCTTTTTAAGGCAGCAATAAAATCATCAACTTTTCTCGTTTAATTATGACATTCTTCTTTGGTTGTTTCATTTTTGTTATTATTCTCTCTCCCCCATTACACTGGGGTATCTTTTTGAAAATTTGATTTCAAACATTCTGTATGCAGGCAGGATCAAATAAAATCCCTCACCATCCATTTGCACTTCATTTGCATTTCATGTGCATGTGCATTTCATGTGCACTAATTATGCACCCAATTCACTTCCCCTTCAGATTAAGGGATAAAGATAAACCTGAATCATTTTCCATGATTTTCCAATTCATATCCCCATTCAGGATAAGGGGTTAATCCTGAAAATCAGACCATATACATCGAAATATGATGGTCTTTTTCATTGCAAGTCAAATAATGTAGTCCTCAAACTGGCCATTCTCAAAACTTTCAATCCAGTTCCCGCATTGACAATTTGCAAAATTTTGATCCCCTAACCGGGTTCTCCTCTGAAGATCTGAATTCTGATCCAAGCTCCTTTTCCTTCAAACTCCAACTTTCAAGTTGGTCCATATTTTTCTTTTGTTGATCGGTGTTCCGACTTGAGATCTCTTTATTTATTCGAGCTCAGATTCGAGCTCTTCATTTTTCTTTTGTTGATCCGGGTTCAGACTCAAGATCTCTTTATTCATTCGAGCTCAGATTCGAGCTCTTCATTTTTCTTTTGTTGATCCGAGTTCCGACTCGAGATCTCTTTATTCATTCGAGCTCAGATTCGAGCTCTTCATTTTTCTTTTGTTGATCCAGGTTCCGACTCGAGATCTCTTTATCTTATTCGAGCTCTGATCTGAGCTCTTCATTTTCTTTTGTTGATCCGAGTTCCGACTCGAGATCTTTTTATCTTATTCAAGTTGTGATTCGAGTTCTTCATTTTCTCTGTTGATCCGAGTTCCGACTCGTGATCTCTTTACTTTACTCGAGTCCTGACTCAAGCTCTTCATTCTCCTTTGTTGATCTGAGTTCCGACTCGTGATCTCATTATCTTATTCGAGCTCTAACTCGAGCTCTTCATTTTTCTCTATTGATCTGGGTTCCGACTTGTGATCTCATTACCTCTGTAAGACCCGCAATTTTTCAGAAAATATCTGAATAAAATTCATGAGGCATTTACCGCTAAAAATGGCATTTTTCTCAGAATGCGAAATGAATCAATTCCTGCGAGCCAGTAATACTCACGATATTCATCGAATCGCAAATATATGCTCAAACACTCTGGAAGCCATAACTTCCTATCTGAAAGAAATCAAAGGAATCCTGCGAGCCAACTTTCTTAGTTACGTCAATACGAAGGGAATGGCGTACTCAGATTTTTTCAGAAAAAAATCACCGAAAACCCGAAATTCTTGCGGGACCCACATAAATGTTGGTGGGACCCACATAAATATTTCTCAGAAAATATTCTAGAAGATTCTAGAATATTCCAGCACCTTCCAGAGCCTTCCAGCTCCTTCCAGCACCTTCCATAGAAGGGATTCTCGGAAAAGCCCAAGGGTAAAGACGGGATTCTGAAACTTGGGGCCCAAGTTTCAGAACCAATAAATAGAGGACCCCCCCTCCTTTAGAAAATCGCCAACCCCTTTCTCTCTCCTCCTTTTTCCAAACCTCCTCTACCTAGCCTAGCCCACCTGAGCCCACCTGACCTGGTCTGAGCCTGCCTGACTTAGCCTGAGCCTGCTTGACCTGGTCTGAGACTGCCTGACCTGGTCCTAACCCACCTGACCTAGGTCTGAACCTACCTGACCTAAGTCTGAACCCAGTTGACTTGACTTGAACCTGGTTTGGTTCAAAGTCAAAGTCTAAGTCCTTTTTCGTCCGAAGTTCAAAGTTGATCCTTTTTCGAAGTCGAGCCTCGTTCGAAGCGTTTGAAGCAACCAGAGCCATTTCTTCCGCAAATTGAAGTAAGTTCGCTTCATTAAACCATCTCTCTCAAGTATTTGATTGTTTGTATATAGCATATACTTTCTGAAGTAGTATCTTGCTTTAGATCTTGGTTGAGCCCTCTAGGACGCTTCGGTGTTCACGCGCTCGCCTCGTAACTATCGTCGGATATATATCTTCGAATACACAGTATATGCATTCTTCAAAATAGTATCTCACCCTAGTTCTTGGTTGAGCCCTCTAGGACACTTCGGTGTTCACTCGCTCGCCTCGTAACTATCGTTGGATACAGATCTAGGTGTATATCTGCTGATTCTGCCGACGCGTCTTATATCGCACAGGCTATATAATTTACCTTTGCTGTCGCGTCGTATGATGTCAAGGCTCCTGTTTTGTTATATATGTAGAATATTTCGTTCAGTTACACACCCTGAATAATAGTATATGCATTTCCTTTACGCCGTCGTTGTATAAAGCACAGGCTTCTGCTTATATTACATATATGGCGCGTAAGTGAGCATTCAAATGGAGATCAAATCGCCAATGCGATTCCCTTACCGCTCCTCGTGCAAGATTCTGCTTGACGAATGAAGCCCCGATTGGAAAGGCTTCGCCTTTTGGCAAAATGCTCTTTACGTAAAGACTAAATCAATTACGTATGGCGTGGCTATGGCCCAAGGTTCCTGCAACCTTGATGGATGCAAAGTACGCATAACGGTGCGCATCCATTTCTCGAGTTAAGCGTAGCGATTTCCCACCAAAGAGGGGAGATGCCGCTGAAATGGATAAAAGAAAACGCACGCTTTCTCCGTTAAAGAGAGGAAGTGCTGCTGAAATTCCTGAAGGAGCTAAGAATGGCTCAGAAAGAACGTAGTAGAAGTGCTACCCAGTTATGGAACGCCTTCTACGATGTAGAAAGGTTCGTTGCACCACTGCCGGTAGAGCAGAGAAGGTGTTGACAGAATGGTTGGCAGAAGAGCTACCAGAACCAGTTAAGTGGCACAATGATGTCCTTTGTTGGAACTATGTCAGAATGACTCGTCTCCCTGGCACTTGCAAGGGCACCATACTTGTAAGAGCCGTTGCGCCAAAGTAGTGGTAGCACCTTGACGAGGTCCTGAGCTCGTTGTGTAAAAATACGCCGAGTAGCCGATCCGTAGAGATCGAGTCATGTGCATGCTCATTGAGAATTATCAGACAACCAGACTCGTAAGGGCCGCTGAGCCGGAGTGTGTTGTTTCCACCGAAAGAGGTGAAGTGCTCGTCAAGGCCGAAGTGCCGAGAGCAGAGTTAAGCATGAATATGAATAAAACCTTTGTTCCACGGTGAAAACCGTGTGGTTGATTGGGGTCGGGTACATTCTTCTCAAAGGCTGCCCTATAGGCATGCAATGTCCGTCAAGTAATTGTAAGACCGGCAGGCCCCTTTCAGGATTTCTCACCGAGAAAGACGGTGATGGCGCAGCCTTGAGTGACATATATTTCACCCGAACCTGATAGAGTTCATTGATGGCCTTCGTCACTCAGAGGTATGAGGGTCGTGGTTATCCTTAAATATCTAAGGATTGAACCCAACTACTGCAGTAGCAGAATGCATTCGGATACCTAGTAAGGATCTCTTCTGGTATGTTGTACCGTCCTACTAGGGGGATGGGGTCAACAGGCCTCTGGGGTATCTAAAATATATAGAATAATCAACCCCCAGATCGTCGCGTTGTCACCCAAATATGAGTCCCCTAAGCCCAGGGGGAGGTGCAATTATCGAAACAAAGCATTAGCTTAGGTACAACACTACTTTGAATGTATGAGTGGATGACGTTGTTGAGTCAGTCCTGCATAACCTTTGTGAAGGTGTCATGGTCGATATACTACTGGACCGATTGGAAAAGAACCCCATTGATATCCGTACGACTAAGCGAAGCTCGAAGAGCTGTCCTTAGATTCGTAGGATACGGATGTGCCAAGCATAATGGCTTGAGCTAGACATCCATTTGTGACTCTGAAGAAGTCAAGGCTAAGTCGTAGAGACTTAAACAGTTATTCTAACTCACAGCCCTGAAGAGGCTTATGCGAAGTCATGAAGACTTGCGTGGATGTTCAACTCATAGCCCTAAGGAGGCTTTTGCGATATACGCTAAGTCATGGAGGCTTGAGCGTCGTATTACGAACTGCGACCCTGAGTGGTCTATGCATTTACTTGAGTTGAATAGATAGGTGTTTGCCTACTTACCAGACCATCAGTGGTTCTGACCCCGTTTAATGGGGATTTCAGGTGTTGAACCTGCGTGGCGATATGCGGAGCAAGGCGGCATCGAGTTCCAGGGTTTCTCTAGACAGAGTTGTACTGTTTTCTTTTATTGAACCTACACTGCTTTTCTAGGCAGTAGTGTTGTAATAAACATGTGGTTTTCGATAAAATGGAACACTTTGGTGGTCAATGAGTTGCTTGGCCACATACCTGCAACGTGCTCGGAGTTTTCTAAAACCGACGACTCATTATCGTCTTATTCCGCTGCTAAAAGTTTTTCTAAGTTCCGCTGCAAAGAAAAAAAAAGAAATTCATGAAAATTTTAACATAGCTTTGTTTTGGAAATCCGGGGCGTTACAAAATTGGTATCAAAGCAAGAGTCTGAGAAACCTGGTTCGAGATCCGTCTTATACACCATATCGCACTGTAAGTATATTTAATACTTCTTGTGTTCTGATCTGGGTGCATCTTTGTATAGATGGCAACTCACGACTCCCGAGGATACTGCTATCGTTGCGGGATCATGCACGATGAGTGGGTATGTCCATATGAAGTCCAAGACTGTCAGTATTGTGGCGAAGAAGGGCATTCCGCCAACGAATGCCAAATGAAACATACCGCCGATATGGGTCGGCGGGGATCGTTTGGTCTTAGGGATAAGACCTCGCGTGTTAGTGGGCCACATTACTCCAGTAGAGGGAGTAGCCGTACCCCAGCGACTTCTGATGAACTACCATCTCTGGTAGGATTTGACTTGAACTTCCTTTAGGGATTCGGTCAATCGCAGGGCTATCAACAAGCATCATGTACGCCTAGCTTGCACAGTCGGGAGGAGGGATGCAACAACTCCTTGTATAATCCCATTATGATTTCAGATTCCTCGAATCATAGTACTATTATATGGGGGAACAGAGCGGCTTCACCAACGCCGAACCTGAATGGCCAAGGAGAGGGATACAACCTATATCATCCCGTTATGGTCTTGGATTCCCCGAGCCATGATGCCATTGAATGGGCAAGTGGACCGGCATCACTGATCTATCCACAAGAGTCGCTTGAAAGTGCGGAAGTGCCGCCCAAGCCAAAACTAGTAGTGCCTGCACCAAGGCAATATGGAAGTAAACGATACTTCGGGTTCTTTGGGTCAAGAAAGAAATCCAGTTCCTAGAAGAGACTGGTAGTGTTTTGGAGTCAATAGACTCATGTACATAGTTTTTCAATGCCTAAAAGTCTGCCAGTGCGGCATGATGTTTTGTTTAAGGCGATGCTTGTGTAAATGTGATGTATATTAAGTAAATAAAACTTTGCTTCGATATATACATTGTGAAACTAAAACACGCTGCTTGTATGTGGTAGATAAATGGCTCCTACGACAAGGAGAACCATGCCGAGCGAGGAGTCCCATACTCAAGGATTCCTGCTAGAAACGCTCAACAACCTGGTTACTGCCATTCGTGAAACAAGGCCAGAACCAATCGCACCACGAAACGAGCATCTGGGAGGAGTGACTTATGAGAAGTTCCTCAAACTTGAACCGCCTGTTTTCATTGGCAGAGCCGATCCTGAACTGGCAGAAAGTTGGGTCGAAGAGACCGAACATGCCTTCCTGGTACTGGGAGTACCAGAAGAAAAGAAGACCAACTTTGGCACGTACAGGCTGAAAGACAACGCACGAAAGTGGTGGGATACCACTAAGATTATCCAGTTCTCGGAAGTTGAAGTCATTCCTTGGCCTAACTTCCGGAGAGCTTTCATGGATAATTACTTTCCATTACACTCTAGAAACAAGAAGAAGATGGAGTTTCTGGAATTGGAGCAGGGTGGCATGAGTCTGATTGACTATACCACCAAATTTCAAAATCTTGAACGGTACTGCTCCCGGTTATTTGAGACCGACCAAGAAAAGGCCGACAAGTACATCAATGGACTGCGAGAAGGCTAAGGTCACGGGTTATCACCAGCATGCCCCAAACTTTTTAAACTGCTGTGGTAGCAGCTTCAAAAATACAAGTGGATTGGGAGCGATCCAAAGTGATCATAGCAAAAAGGCCTGTAGTTGATGGTGGGAACAGGAAAAGAACGTTTCCACGTGGCCAGGGTTCACGACAACCCTTTCAAAAGAAAAGGTTTCAAGGTGGGAACAACACTCAACAAGTCATGAGGCCAAGGCAGAACATGGCTCCAAGTAATCTGCAGTCCAACCCAAACTGCCCAAAATGCCATGTTAATCACGCAAGAGGACCATGTCCACGTGACACAGGTGGATGCTTCTACTGTGGCAAAATGGGCCACATTGCAAGACAGTGTAGGAAGAAGCTTGCTGATGAGCAAAGGAGGAATGCCGGATCTGCCGGACCCTCTCAACAAATACCACAACGAACACAAGTCCAACGACCCCCACCTAGAGTAGAACAAAGGCCTGCTGCAGGTCGTGTATACGCTGTAACGACTGAACAAGTCGAAACCGGTGACCTCATTGAAGGCACCGTTCCTGTTAATGGACATGCAGCTTACGTCTTGTTTGATTATGGTGCTACTCATACCTTTATCTTCGATGATTTTACCGAACAACTCCACGCCTCGGTACAACCGGTGGATAAAATGATCGAAGTATACAACCCGTTGGGTTCACGCACCAAATGTATCCATTGCATCAAGAATTTGGATATAGAGATAGCTGGGCAACACTTGCCTACCGATGCCATCCTAATCGATATGATACAATACAATGTCATTCTGGGAATGAATTGGTTGGCTCAGAATAATGCCAAGATTCTGTGCCACGAGGGCAGAGTGATTCTATCTCGACCCGGATTGCCTAAGATGGAATACCGGTTATCCAAACCAGTACCACAGAAAAGGCTCATATCAGCACTTAAGGTACAAAAATACCTTAGGAAGGGTTGTGTGGCCTTCCTGTTGAGTCTCTCGGTAGAAAAATCCAACGACCAACCCCTTGAGAGTTTGGAAGTGGTGCGGGAGTTTCCCGAAGTGTTTCCTGAGGAATTGCCAGGACTTCCACCACTTCATGAGGTTGAATTTGGAATTCAATCCTTACCTGGAACAACGCCAATATCCAAAGCCCCGTACCGAATGGCGCCAGCTGAACTCAGTGACTTGAAGTGTCAGTTGGAGGAACTGATAGAATAAGGGTTCATCCGACCAAGTATGTCACCATGGGGAGCCCCGGTGCTATTTGTAAAGAAGAAGGATGGATCCCTTCGGTTATGCATCGATTATCGGATGCTTAACCAGGCAACCATTAAAAATAAGTATCTGTTGCCTCGGATTGAGGACTTATTCGATCAGCTCAGAACAGCAAGAGTGTTCTCCAAGATCGACCTTAGGTCTGGGTACCATCAGCTCAGAGTTAAGGAAGAGGATATACCTAAGACTGCCTTCAGAACGAGATATGGCCATTATGAGTTCGTAGTAATGCCCTTCGGACTTACTAATGCGCCTGTTGTCTTTATGGACCTGATGAACCGAGTGTTCAAGCCATACTTAGACACTTTCGTCATCATCTTCATTGATGACATTCTCGTGTATTCAGAGAATGAGGAACAACACAAGGAGCACTTAAGAATCGTCTTGAAAACCCTTCAAGATAATCAGCTTTATGCCAAGTTTTCAAAATGTGAATTCTGGCTAGACAAAGTGATGTTCCTCGGCCATGTGATCTCAAAAGATGGAATCACAGTAGATCCTGCGAAGGTCGAAGCTGTGATAGACTGGAAGCAGCGAGAAAATATCACTGAGGTCCGCAGCTTCCTTGGACTTGCCGGATATTATCGGAAGTTCATACAGGACTTCTCCCAAATCGCCATACCGATGACGAAATTACTGAAAAAGGGAGTCAAGTTTGAATGGACTGACCAGTATAAGGAGTGCTTTGAGGTCCTCAAACAGAGGCTTACCACTGCCCCTGTCCTTACCTTACCTTCTGGTCAGGGAGGCTTCGTCGCTTATACCGATGCCTCAGGAACAGGTTTGGGTTGTGTGTTGATGCAGCGTGGCAAAGTAATCGCCTATGCGTCACGACAATTGAGAGTCCATGAGAAAAACTATCCAACCCACGACTTGGAGCTTGTCGCGGTAGTGTTCGCGCTTAAAATCTGGCGACACTACCTATATGGAGAGAAATTCGAGGTCATGTCAGACCATAAAAGCCTAAAATACCTCTTTTCTCAAAAAGAACTCAATATGCGGCAACGATGATGGCTGGAATTCCTCAAAGACTATGAATTCACGCTTTCCTATCACCCTGGAAAGACGAATGTTGTAGCAGATGCCCTTAGTCGCAAGACTGTTGGCACTCTGGCCAGCCTCACCGGACAATGGAAGTTGATGGAGGATTTCGTCAGTTGGAAGCCATTCCTGGCTGATCCAGGAAAGATTCGATTGTCATGCTTGACGATCCATATCGAGATCCTCGATCGCATCGTAGCCGAATAGTTCAAGGATCCCCAGTACTTGGAATTAAAAGCTCGTGCTGAAAGAGATGACAATTTCTTCCATTTGAAATAAGATGGAGGAATATGGATGGAAGAAAGGATTTGGGTTCCAAATAACCCTGAGCTAAGACAGGAAGTACTCCAAGAGGCTCATAGTAGCAAGTACACTATCCACCCTGGTGGTACAAAAATGTTTCGGGACTTGCAGCGAAAGTACTAGTGGAGGGGTATGAAGCATGATGTGGCTACATTTGTCTCTAAATGTTTAATCTGCCAGCAAGTAAAGATCGAGCATCAGCGCCCTGGCGGAAAAATGCAACGGATCGAGATTCCAGAATGGAAATGGGAGGGCATTACGATGGATTTCATCGTTGGATTGCCTCGATCCAAGAGACAACATGATTCAATATGGGTGATCGTGGACAGACTCACCAAGTCTGCTCACTTCCTGCCAATCAACACTCGATATTCAACTAAACGATTGGCGGAAATCTACATTCGGGAAATCGTTAGACTTCATGGAGTGCCGATTTCAATCATATCTGATCGTGACCCGAAGTCCACCTCTCACTTTTGGGAGCAGCTTCAGAGAGCCCTGGGGACGAAACTCAAGTTCAGTACAACATTCCATCCCCAAACAAATGGGCAATCAGAACGAACCATACAGACTCTTGAAGATATGCTAAGAGCCTGTATGCTGAAATGGAAGGGTGATTGGGATTCCCACCTAGCGTTGGCTGAATTTGCTTATAATAATAGCCACCACGCTAGCATTGGGATGGCACCGTATGAAGCCTTGTACGGGCGACCCTGTCGATCACCAATCCATTGGGGTGAAGTGGGTGAGCGAACCTTGGACTCGCCCATAGTGTTGCAGCATTATACTGAGCAGGTCCACATGATCAGAAAGAAGCTAATGACCGCTCAGAGTCGACAGAAGAGCTACGCCGATCAGCGGCGTAAGGAACTCACTTTTGCGGTTGAAGATAAGGTTTTTATCAAGGTCTACCCAACCAAGAGTGTGTTTCGTTTCGGAAAGAAGGGGAAACTCAGCCCCAGATTCGTTGGTCCCTTCGAGGTTTTGAGCCGGATAGGAGAGACCGCCTACAGAGTAGCATTGCCACCGCAGTATACACAGATACACAACGTATTTCACGTGTCAATGCTTAGAAAATACGTTCACGACCCTTCCCACGTCATCCAACATGAAGATATTGACATCCAGGAGGATATGACTGTGGAAGAAAGACCTGTTGAGATCGTGGACCGTCGAGAACAAGTGCTTAGGTCAAAGGTCATTCCACTTGTTAAAGTGAGATGGCAACATCACGGAGTCGATGATTGCACTTGGGAGCCTGAATCGGATATGCGGGATAAATATCCTGAACTCTTCACCTTGTACTCTTAGCTGAATTTCGCGGACGAAATTCCTTTAAGGGGGTAATGATGTAAGACCCGCAATTTTTCAGAAAATATCTGAATAAAATTCATGAGGCATTTATCGCTAAAAATGACATTTTTCTCAGAATGCGAAATGAATCAATTCCTGCGAGCCAGTAATACTCAGGATATTCATCGAATCGTAAATATATGCTCAAACACTCTGGAAGCCATAACTTCCTATCTGAACGAAATCAAAGGATTCCTGCGAGCCAACTTTCTTAGTTACGTCAATACGAAGGGAATGGCGTACTCAGATTTTTTCGGAAAAAAATTGCCGAAAACCCGAAATTCTTGCGGGACCCACAGAAATGTTGGTGGGACCCACAAAAATATTTCTCAGAAAATATTCTAGAAGATTCTAGAAGATTCTAGAATATTCCAGCACCTTCCAGCTCCTTCCAGCACCTTCCATAGAAGCGATTCTCAGAAAAGCCCAAGGGTAAAGAGGTGATTCTGAAACTTGGGGCCCAAGTTTCAGAACCTATAAATAGAGGACTCCCCCTCCTTTAGAAAATCGCCAACCCCTCTCTCTCTCCTCCTTTTTCCAAACCTCCCCTACCTAGCCTAGCCCACCTGAGCCCACCTGACTTGGTCTGAGCCTGTCTGACTTAGCCTGAGCCTGCTTGACCTGGTCTGAGCCTGCCTGACCTGGTCCTAACCCACCTGACCTAGGTCTGAACCTACCTGACCTAAGTCTGAACCCAGTTGACTTGACTTGAACCTGGTTTGGTTCAAAGTCAAAGTCCAAGTCCTTTTTCATCCGAAGTTCGAAGTTGATCCTTTTTCGAAGTCGAACCTCGTTCGAAGCGTTTGAAGCAACCAGAGCCATTTCTTGTATATAGCAACTTTTTCGAAGTCGAGCTTCATTAAACCATCTCTCTCAAGTATTTGATTGTTTGTATATAGCATATACTTTCTGAAGTAGTATCTTGCTTTAGTTCTTGGTTGAGCCCTCTAGGACGCTTCGGTGTTCACGCGCTCGCCTCGTAACTATCGTCGGATATATATGTTCGAATATGCAGTATATGCGTTCTTCAAAATAGTATCTCACCCTAGTTCTTGGTTGAGCCCTCTAGGACACTTCAGTGTTCACTCGCTCGCCTCGTAACTATCGTTGGATACAGATCTAGGTGTATATCTGTTGATTCTGCCGACGCGTCTTATATCGCACATGCTATGTAATTTATCTTTGCCGTCGCGTCGTATGATGCCAAGGCTCCCTGCTTTCTGTACTTCCGATTAAAGCACTTCCGATTATGCATTTACTTACGCCGTCGCGTCGAATGATGCCAAGGCTCCTGCTTTCTGCAATGTATTTACTTACGCCGTCGCGTCGAACGATGCCAAGACTCCTGTTTTGTTATATATGTAGAATATTTCGTTCAGTTACACACCCTGAACAATAGTATATGCATTTCCTTTATGCCGCCGCTGTATAAAGCACAGGCTTCTGCTTATATTACATATATGGTGCATAAGTGAGCGTTCAAATGGAGATCAAATCGCCAATGCGATTCTCTTACCGCTCCTCGTGCAAGATTCTGCTTGACGAATGAAGCCCCTATTGGAAAGGCTTCTTCTTTTGGCAAAATGATCTTTACGTAAAGACTAAATCAATTACGTATGGCGTGGCTATAGCCCAAGGTTCCTGCAACCTTGATGGATGCAAAGTACGCATAACGGTGCGCATCCATTTCTCGAGTTAAGCGTAGCGATTTCCCACCAAAGAGGGGAGATGCCGCTGAAATGGATAAAAGAAAACGCACGCTTTCTCCGTTAAAGAGAGGAAGTGCTGCTGAAATTCCTTAAGGAGCTAAGAATGGCTCAGAAAGAACGTAGTAGAAGTGCTACCCAGTTATGGAACGCCTTCTACGATGTAGAAAGGTTCGTCGCACCACTGCCGGTAGAGCAGAGAAGGTGTTGACAGAATGGTTGGCAGAAGAGCTACTAGAACCAGTTAAGTGGCACAATGATGTCCTTTGTTGGAACTATGTCAGAATGACTCGTCTCCCTGGCACCTGCAAGGGCACCATACTTGTAAGAGCCGTTGCGCCAAAGTAGTGGTAGCACCTTGACGAGGTCTTGAGCTCGTTGTGTAAAAATACGCCGAGTAGCCGATCCGTAGAGATCGAGTCATGTGCATGCTCATTGAGAATTATCAGACAACCAGACTCGTAAGGGCCGCTGAGCCGGAGTGTGTTGTTTCCACCGAAAGAGGTGAAGTGCTCGTCAAGGCCGAAGTGCCGAGAGCAGAGTTAAGCATGAATATGAATAAAACCTTTGTTCTACGGTGAAAACCGTGTGGTTGATTGGGGTCGGGTACATTCTTCTCAAAGGCTGCCCTATAGGCATGCAATGTCCGTCAAGTAATTGTAAGACCGGCAGGCCCCTTTCAGGATTTCTCACCGAGAAAGACGGTGATGGCGCAGCCTTGAGTGACATATATTTCACCCGAACCTGATAGAGTTCATTGATGGCCTTCGTCACTCAGAGGTATGAGGGTCGTGGTTATCCTTAAATATCTAAGGATTGAACCCAACTACTGCAGTAGCAGAATGCATTCGGATACCTAGTAAGGATCTCTTCTGGTATGTTGTACCGTCCTACTAGGGGGATGGGGTCAACAGGCCTCTGGGGTATCTAAAATATATAGAATAATCAACCCCCAGATCGTTGCGTTGTCACCAAAATATGAGTTCCCTAAGCCCAGGGGGAGGTGCAATTATCGAAACAAAGCATTAGCTTAGGTACAACGCTACTTTGAATGTATGAGTGGATGACGTTGTTGAGTCAGTCCTGCATAACCTTTGTGAAGGTGTCATGGTCGGTATACTACTGGACCGATTGGGAAAGAACCCCATTGATATCCGTACGACTAAGCGAAGCTCGAAGAGTTGTCCTTAGATTCGTAGGATACGGATGTGCCAAGCATAAAGGCTTGAGCTAGACATCCATTTGTGACTCTGAAGAAGTCAAGGCTAAGTCGTAGAGACTTAAACAGTTATTCTAACTCACGGCCCTGAAGAGGCTTATGCGAAGTCATGAAGACTTGCGTGGATGTTCAACTCATAGCCCTAAGGAGGCTTTTGCGATATACGCTAAGTCATGGAGGCTTGAGCGTCGTATTACGAACTGCGACCCTGAGTGGTCTATGCATTTACTTGAGTTGAATAGATAGGTGTTTGCCTACTTACCAGACCATCAGTGGTTCTGACCCCGTTTAATGGGGATTTCAGGTGTTGAACCTGCGTGGCGATATGTGGAGCAAGGCGGCATCAAGTTCCAAGGTTTCTCTAGACAGAGTTGTACTGTTTCTTTTTATTGAACCTACATTGCTTTTCTAGGCAGTAGTGTTGTAATAAACATGTGGTTTTCGATAAAATGGAACACTTTGGTGGTCAATGAGTTGCTTGGCCACATACCTGCAACGTGCTCGGAGTTTTCTAAAACCGACGACTCATTATCGTCTTATTCCGCTGCTAAAAGTTTTTCTAAGTTCCGCTGCAAAGAAAAAAAAAAGAAATTCATGAAAATTTTAACTTAGCTTTGTTTTGGAAATCTGGGGCGTTACAACCTCATTCGAGCTCTGATTCGAGCTCTTCATTTTCTTTTGTTGATCCGGGTTCCGACTCGTGTTCTCTCTACATCATTCGAGCTCTAACTCGAGCTCTTCATTTTTCATTTGTTGATTCGGGTTCCGACTCGAGATCTCTTTATTCATTCGAGCTAAGATTCGAGCTTTTTATTTTCATTTGTTGATCCGGGTTCCGACTCGAGATCTCTTTATTCATTCGAGCTCAGATTCGAGCTCTTCATTTTTCTTTCGTTGATCCGGGTTTCGACTCAAGATCTCTTTATCTTATTCGAGCTCTGAGCCGAGCACTTCATTTTCTTTTGTTGATCCGGGTTCCGACTCGAGATCTCTTTATTTACTCGAGCTCTGATCCGAGCGCTTCATTTTCTTTTGTTGATCCGGGTTCCGACTCAAGATCTCTTTATTTACTCAAGTTCTGACTCGAGCTCTTCATTTTCTTTTGTTGATCCGGGTTCCGACTCGTGATCTCTAAACATCATTTGAGCTCAGATTCGAGCTCTTCATTTTTCCTTTGCTGATCCGGGTTCCGACTCGATATCGCTCTATTCATTCGAGCTCAGACTCAAACTCTTCATTTTCTTCTGTTGATCCGGGTTCCGACTCGTGATCTCTATATTTTATTCGAGCTCTGACTCGAACTCATCATTCTCATTTGATTGATCCAAGTCATTTCAATCATCAGGGTCTGTCAATTGCTCAAGTTTGATATTTTGCCCTCCAAATTTCAATTTAAATCTTCGAATCAGGCAATTCTCCAATTCTGACCTCTGGGTCACCCAATTTTCAATTCTCAATTTCAATTACCAATTTCCAATTTTCGACCTTCGGGTCACTCAATTTCCAATTTTCGACCTTCGGGTCCCTCAATTTCCAATTTGCGACATTCGGGTCACGCAATTCCCAATTTTCAACCTTCGGGTCACTCAATTTCCAAACTTCGATCTTCGGGTCACTCAATTCTCAATTTTGACCTTTTTGGTCAAACCAATTATCAATTTCGACCGTCAGGTCATCCAATTTCGACCTTCGGGTCATTCACCTTCCAACAACCAGATTTCCAATTTCCAATTTCGACCTTTGGGTTAATCAATCTCAATATCCAATTTCAATCATTTTCTCTTGCGAGAGACCCTTTTTAGGGAGAGTTCGAGGGAACTCGTTCTTTTCGCATGCTATCCAATTCGTTCACTTTGCCCCTTTTTCAAGGAGAGTTTGAAGGGACTCGCGTCTATGTGAACCGTTTGCAAAATAATTTCCAATTTCACACAAGGAACCCTTTTAAAAGAGAGAGGCTCGACAGAGACTCGCTTTTCTTGTGACCCCCCAATTTCATACTAGGCCATTTTTTTCGTCATGGAGGACCCTCTTTTTAGGGAGAGTGTGATGGACTCGTTCCTTTCATGACCCAATTTTCAGACCTCACTATTATCGGCCCCCTTTCCATAAGAGAAGCCTAATATTAGGGAGCTTTGACGAAAGTTCAATTTCTCTTCGAAAGTTCATTTTGCAAACACCTCCTCTTCAGGGAAGAGAGGAGTATTTCCCATTTCCCATTCAGGTAAGGGCTAAGCCTGAGTCTCTTTTTTTGGGGAAAAAGAGAGGAGAATTTTCGTCACGGATGTGTTGACCCGGACCTCAGATGCTCTCTTTCACCCAGGATTTCAAGAAAATTTTGTCAATTTTTCAAAGTATTTGTTGATTTCAGAATCTTTACTGCACAAATCTCTACCTCGATTTACCTTTAGCATCACTTCCAAAAGAGTGAAGCTTTTGCGAAAAGAGATTCAAAATTCAAATTCTTTCTATTGGCCAACCAAAAGGATGAAGGATAAATCCTCGATATGGCCAGCAAAGAAGATTCAATGTTATTAAAAAGTCGTAGATGATCGATATTGATCGCAGTCAATGGCGCATCTTTAAAAGCTATTATTGTAAAGACAATGGCAGTGGAAATATCCCGAGTGCTAGGAAAAGAGAGAATTCACCCAAGCCCTGTCTCCTCAGAATCACCTAAGCTGTAATTAAATATCCGCAAAAGGGATATCTCACTTGTCGTCAAGATGAAGGCGAACTAAGCGAGTAGACCCCCGGGGCCAAAGAAGATTTGAAACATCTCCAAGATGATGAAGTTTGTGACGGATCCTTCTAGGGAAAGTCCAAAACACTGTCAAGATGAAGGCAGATGCGATGAACCTCTCCATAATCCTTAAAAGATATTTAATTTTAGCTATCATCCAAAGATCTCCAAACCCATCATCCAAGAAGGATCGAAACATCTCCAAGATGAAGGAGCTTGTGACGTACCCTTCCCAAAAGAGAGAAAGAGAGGAAAAAGAAAGAGAGAAAAAGTCAGAACATCTCCAAAATGAAGGAGAATGTAACTGAAACCCAAAAGAGCCCAAAAAGAGTGCAGAAAGATTATCATGAGAGAAGCTCCCAGGATATCAAACTGCAAAATCTATCAAGAATCCTCTTTAAATTTGTAAAATTCTATTATCAATACTCTTTCATCAATGACTTTCATAATATCAAATTCTCTTTCCTGCTCATATCAAGGAAATTGATAGCTTCCTTGAAGAAGGTCAATCGCAAGTAATTTGGATTTCCAATCTCGATTCTACGAAGTGAACCTTGTTTAGAGGTAATACTTTTGGTAGAAGAGAAAGAATATATTTGCAACAATGTGCAACATTTTTAAAAACTTTGAATCAACAACATTTTGACAATATTTTCTAGCTATCCTGACGTGAAGTGAGAGCTTGATGTTCGTTTCCGACACATCCTGACACCAATTTTCAATCCCTCTTAAGGACTTGATTCCTTCCCTTCTTTGAGTGCATGAGCTCTCAGATTTGCACACTTCCCTGTGTCCCCACTGTCCCACCATAGACAGTCCCATTTCGGTTCGAGGTCGAACCACCAATCATTTCCCGCAAAAGGCAATTTCAAAAGCTATTTAGTCTCAGCAATGAGACGCCCAAAATCAACCCCTTTTCAAGCTTTAGGGACCCCATTTTCCTTCCTTTTGCAAAACCTTTGTCGGATTTATCGTGCAAAATCCGAAGGTTCCATCATACTATTCCATCCGTTTTTTGCCCGATCAGGATAAGGGTATAAACCTGAGCCTCCTTTAAAGAGGTATTTCATTTTCCGCCCGATCAGGATAAGGGTATAAACCTGAGCCTCATTCAAAGAGGTATTCCATATTTCGCCCGATCAGGATAAGGGTATAAATCTGAGCCTCATTGAAAGAGGTATTCCATTTTTCGCCCGATCAGGTTAAGGGTACAAACCAGGGTCTCATTTTGATGAGATATTTCATCCCCCAATCAGGCCGAAGGTTAAACCTGAGCCTCTTCCCAAGCAAAGCATCTTCTGTCCCATCCAGGTTAAGGGTAAAAACCTGAACTTCGCTCTCACAGAGCAAATCTATTTCTCTTCATTCTTCGCTTCATATCTACCATCTTCCTCGGGCTAATTTTCTTCATACCCAGTCAGATCCTTCCAACTCGGGCATTTTTTTTATTGCCCAAATTTGGTGTGTTTTTCTTTGCCACTAAGCTCGACCACGAGCCGGCTTAGTAGCAAAGAGGGGCATCTGTAAACACCCCAAATTTTCACTCACCTTCCTGATATATCCATCAATCATCACATTTCGGTTCTCCAGAAACGATAAAGGGTAAAATAGTCATTTTATAAGATTGAACCTTGCAGAAAGTCCTAAATTCAATTCTCGAGTCTCAAAACTTCTCTATTTAGACTCAGAGACACCTTCAAATTGCAAATTCTCAAAATCTCATGCTTAACCAGAAGTCAGAATTTTCAAATTCAAATCCAGAGTGGCAATCTTGTAGAACCTGTCTTTGCATAGCATCGCATGAGTATTTCATATCATTTCACTGCACAACATGTCATTTCGAGATCTAAAACTCCTGATTTTCAAAATTGTCAATCCAGATTTGATTTCTAAACTTTTCAAAATTGATTTGAAAACCCTGGGTTTTCAAAATTATCAATTCTTCCCATTTTACCCCCAGGACCCCGAATTACGAAAAGTTTTTTCAAGAAAACAATCTGGATGGTTTTGACATTTCAAAATTTTGCCAGTTGAAAAGAGGGGGACACAATTTCAAAATTCATAAGATCTTATTTCAAACTTTTACAAAAAGGCTCCGAATTTCCCTACTTCTTTCAAAATTTCGCCCTGCAGAACCATTTTTTAAGTTTTGAAATCAAACCAAAATTCACTTTGTGTTTTCCAAAACTAGCCTATTATTGTGAAAATTCCAAAATAACTCATTTGGCTTTTATTTCAAATAAGGGATGTGGGACCCGCCTCGAGGTGGGGTCACACTCAAATTCTCAAAAATTTCTCCTATTTTCAAAACAGTGCCCACCCAGAAGTGGCACCGATTTATAAAATTCTTTTATTTTGATTTAAATTTTGATAAAATAATTAGTGGGCCCACGCAGGTGGCGCCCCACTAAGGCTCCTTGCCAAGAAAAGCAAAATTTTATATTTTTTTTATCTCACAAAGTTTTCAAATTCAGTTGAGGTGGCATCACCAAAACAAAACCCATTTTCTTACTCATCTTTTTATTACTTTATCTTTATTACTTTTCAGCCCCAAATGGAGCCATCGTGAAAACCCTACCAAAACTTCACTTTACCTAAGTTTTTTTTAAATATACTTCTGGAGAAAAGGAGCCGCCCCCCCCTTTTTCAAATGGCGACATTTTGAAAGTTTTCAAAAATTAGTTTTTTTTAAGTCTATCAAAACTTTTCACAACGAATTTCAAAGGGCCCGATCTTTTGGCTAAAGGGGTGGATGATCTTTTTAAAAGAGGAACTAAGGCCACCCGAAAAGGGGGAGACCTTTTGATTGTTTTTTTTGGAAATTCTTCAGCGCCCCTTTTCATCTCTTTCCCTCTCGATCAACAGGAAGTTAACCCGAAGGGCGCTTTCCTCTTTCCCTAGCAGGTCTCTCTGAATCCCTCTGCATCTTCCCCTTTTCAGTATCTTTTTCAGCAAAGGTTCAAAGAGCCCTCCATTCTCCTGCGTTGGGGATAGTCGGCTCCATCTATCTGCCAGCAAGAGGAAGGCTCAAGAAGTAACTAAGGGGTGTGTGGTCCTTCTTCCCCTTTTCTTTTGAAATCTGATTCCCCTCTGAAGGAAACGCCAACAGCAGCCACTTCTTGACCACGATAAAGGCTTATCTTTTCACTTTACCCTAAACCTACAAGAAGCCTATATTTGTTTCAGGCCGTGTGTGTGGTAAATCCATCTTAAAAGGCTGATGTGGTTTACATTGTGGTTTAGTCAATATGTCAAGAGATGACAATACCTCTCAATGGCATTTTAAGTCTGTTGAAGAGCCTGGTTTTAACAACCCCTTTGAATAAGCATACTTTTATGGAATTAGCATCTTCTGCATCATGCTTATTTGATTCATTTTGGATTTCAGCTTACAGCTTTCAGACCTATGCTTGCCCTATCATTTTTAGTATATCATCGATTTTACCAGAGCATTCAAAATCTGTTATATAAAGGGTAAAGGTTTCCACATTTTTTTTTTTGGCTTCTGGATAGTGGATGAAACTTAGTCAAGTCCTCTGTTCAGA
This sequence comes from Nuphar pumila, assembly GCF_984573655.1. NCBI lineage: Eukaryota > Viridiplantae > Streptophyta > Magnoliopsida > Nymphaeales > Nymphaeaceae > Nuphar > Nuphar pumila. The sequence goes on from NC_143257.1 coordinate 33,472,979, forward strand.
CATGACCCCTCTTATCATAAGTCATTTTCTTTTATCTTGCTATCTTCACCATTTTCTTACATTTCATCCTCTTTTTCTTCCTTTTTTTTTTTTGCAGTAACGGTTATCCAGATTTCTCGTATTTCACTGGTCTCTGCATAAATAAAAAAAAAAAGGTTTTAAGAAAAGTGATCGCATACCCTTATCTGAATCGATTGTCCATGAGTACATATCGTACATTAATAGGTGCCCTTAACCAAGGCACTACAGGTGAAATCATTTTGCCAAGATTTTTTTTTATGCTTCACTACATTCTTTTTCTTCTTTTTCAATGCCTTGATCATGGGTATTGAGATTCCTGCTAGGATTTGCCTACCTCTTAACGTATTTCGTTCGTCTCATGCTGTCATTTTGTTTTCAACATATATATATTGCAGTATATGTTTGATTTCGGTAACTGTTATTAATATTTGCCTATGGTGGCTGTTTACATCTGCCTATGATTGCTATTTGTCTTTTGCCCTGGGACAGTTCCACTGTGGCAAAATTTGGACCCTTAAGCATCACCTGTGTCTTGACTGTTTATATTTCCTATTGGGAATCTATCATTTGTCAGTCATCACTCTCTTAATAAAAAGCTTTGGAATCCCTTTAAGACCACCCAGACTTGTTATAAAAGCATCTGAAGACCCTATGTCAAGCCCAGGTACAAGCATACCCCTTTTGCAGGAACCAAGTTGTCGTGGGAAACTGGTTGAGAAAGTTGTCATGTGACCTTAATTATATTGCAAAGCATGACATTCTTTGGTCACCCCATTCAGAAATTAAATCCGGAGTATCGATCTTAGCATTGATCGGTCAGCTGTACCTATTACACTCATCTCAATATCGTTAAAAGTTGTTCTGCTGTAAAATGGATCAATCGCGTGTGAGGGTGACCATCATTTTGTTCTGTTATGATATCTAAACATTGGGTCTCTAAACTAGTGAACAGGTTTAAACTGTTGGATCGGTCATCCAACTCAAGCGTCAAGCCAAAACCAGTAGCATTTACATCTCCTATTGGCTGCCATCCCCATTATTACTGTTTATATTTTATTCCAGCATATATCTAGATCTACCCCCCCTGTGTATATATGCAGCACTGCCTGTAGTTTTTTTTTTACCAGTAATGTTGATTGTTTGTTTGAAGTTCCGGTAATCTATATGCTTTGATTCCTGTTTAGCAGAACATAGGCGAATCAAGTATGTACGGTTGTAAATAACATCAGTTTGGTAATTGATCCTTCTTTACCCTTCATTGATGACAGGGCACATTCATGTATAGTATATTTATCTTAACTATTAGCCCCTTTGTCTACTGTGTTGGTAACCATATAAAGTTGTTTTTTTCTTCTTCTTTTTTTTTTGCCATCACCATCTCTGTTTTCTTCATAATATAATAACCCTTTGTACATTTGTGTTAAGTCTCATGGAGTCATAGAGTTGATACATCCATGCCATCCTTCTATGAATAAGTTTAATATCCCTTCATAAAATATAAGCATTGGCACTCAGATGATTTCATTTCCCCTTAATTTGAATAAGCATCGTATATAGGCTATACTTATGAAAGTTTTAGCTAACTTAAGCATTATAAGGCATATAGTCATTTTCATATGCATTTCATTCATGCTCTATATATTATATTAATATACATATTTCCACTATAGTTCATGTATATTCATCTAAAGGTGGAATTTTTCAATTTCTTGAATGTATATTTTATTTCTTTTATTATTTTTTTTCTTCTTTTTCTTTTGTGCTAATTCACTTTTTCAGAAAAAACCTGGAGAATGCTGACTATTTTAATTCTATACTTCTTTTATTCATTTTGCTTTATGTCAGAGATGTAATAATCAAAATTTTGGAATAATATTTACTTTACTGCTTAGATTAGGCTGCATCTCATATAGTTTGAATTCATGCAATATTCCGTTTATGTGATTCATGCATTTCTATTTCAAAATCACTGTGGATGAACACGAATGGCACGTGCACCAACTCTTAGAGAGTTGATGAACTCGGTGGAGTCCATATTTATGGCCCTAGTCGGAATATGGACGAGACCCAGATCCATCATCTCTCTACCAGTCACATTGAGCCTACACTCTTAGGCTATTTTAAAAATGCACATCATATTTCCAATTTTTCAAAATATGGTGAATTAACTCAAATAAACTCTGAACATATTCATGGCCACAGTCAGAATATGTGAAGGATTTATTTTGGCTTAATCCACATTTTTCCAACCAATTTTTCAGAAATCTTTTCAAAGTGCATTCATTCATTCAAATCATCTGCATCATCTGTTTTTCTCATGATTTTCTCAAGTAATTTTCACTTCATGGAAATCGATTTCTCAAGAAACTATGATGATATTCGAAGTTGGATTTCCCAAATCAAAGTTTTCCCGTGATTTTTCTTAAAAAGTTATTTTTCTTAAGATCCATTTCAAAAAGGAATTTTCATCTTTCTCAAGAATCAAAAATCGATTTTCAGATATTTCAAGGACAATATTTTCAGGATTTCAATTTCCTAAGTTCTGAATTTCCTTCTCCAAAGAATTTTTCTATAAATTTTCTATCATTTTCTTAAGAAAATTCTCAAAGTCCGAGTTTTTCCAACAAGTGCTTTCCTTTTCAAATATTCATATTTCTCAAGAATTCCTTCAGTTTTCCTGAGATTCTCATTTCTTCATGGTTTTCCAAGTCTTTATAAACTTTATCAAAATTTTCCTGAGATTCTCATTTCTTCATGGTTTTCCAAGTCTTTATAAACTTTCTCAAAATTTTCCTGAGATTCTCATTTCTTCATGGTTTTCCAAATCTTTATAAACTTTCTCGAGATTTCAAACCTTCTTCGTCTGAGTTTCCTGAGAGATTGATTTCCATCTTTTTCCTGAGAAATGCTTTTCAACTCCAAATATTTTCTAAGCATACATCATTGTTTTCCAACTTATATTTTACCAAATCTAATAGCACATGCCTGAATTCCCTGTGCATTTAGGATAGAACACGATTTCGGTAATTTCACTAAGTCAAGCACAATTTTGGTCCTTGGTTCGATTACCCCTGTTAAAGGCGGCAGGAACGGTCGAACCTCGTACCGACAGGTCGAGCCCCATCCCATGGATTTTCCCTCAATTTTCAAAACGGAGGCGAGTATTTCAAAAACAATTTCCAAAATCCGGTCAAGTTTGAATCGCGAAAGCGTTTCCCTCTCTCTTCCGCAAGGAAGGGAAGACGGGAAAAATTTTGCGACGATAACAGGTTTGGCGACTGTGATGGGACCTATCCTCGTTTGGTCAAAGTAGTGCTTGACTTAGTTCAATTATCAAAATTGTGTTCTAAAGATGTCAGCTCTTTACTTTCTGATATCATGCAAACCTAGGAGCCTAGATTCTGACCTAGCTGACATTGACTGCATATAGACTAGGCATGGTTTGGTAGGACCAGATTGAGGAGATACTTTCATGCTCACACATAGACTTAGGATCTGAATGCAAACAATGTATGCTTCTTCAAAGTTTTCAAAATCTATCTCTCTAGGTTTTAGAGCCATCTATTTCTTGCATGTGATCATTTTTCAAAACCTCCCTTACCTACTTTTACCCGGTCTTCACGTTGCTGGGCTCTCTTCCAGAACCCTAGTTCGGGACAGAGCCTCACAACTGGGCCACTTATTTGGGTTAACGCCCCCCTACCACGTACCGCGGGCCACAGTCCGAAGTATATCGGTAGGCGCTCAAGGATGTTGGAAAACCTTACCTTAGAACCGGAGTTGAGATTATATGCCACATACCTCGGATTTCGATTCGGGTATATCGGCATAACTGGATTGGACAAAGATGATCTGAACCTAGAGTTAGGATTAGGGTCCTACAGCTGTTTTCAAAGTGATGCATCTAGAGTAAGCCTTTTAGGGAATGCTGAATGTGCATAAATGCTTGTGCAGGATATGATTGTATGTGTGTTATTTCCTCAATTCTTTATATTTCCCAATGTTTTCCAACTTATTAGGCCTTTTTCAAAATATCCTTATTTTCCATGAGATTTTTTTCTCAAACCATGGATGATTTTCCCAAATGTCCAATTTTTTTCAAAACTCCAGGTGGTTTCCATTCTCCCGTTCTACTGGATCTCGGATTTCCAGCCTTATTCCGATCCTGCCTGCAAATTTTTGAAATTTCAAATTTTGCTCATGTCTTCAAAAACTTCTTTTTCAGTATATCTTCCAAATTTTATCCAAAATTTTGTTTGTCATTTCCTTTCAAGATTGTCGGATCCCATCATTTGTTTTTCTCTCAAGATTGTTGCTTTCAAAATTCTTTTGTCCATCAAGTTAAACATCCCATATGGTTCTGCAGAGGGCATTGGCTTGATTGTGTGATCCATACGAGATCAAAGACCGCGCTACTTCAGCACATTAGTTACAGACAGTGAGCGAGAAATGGATTCCATAAAGTCTATCAAAGAGGGAGCTTAGACCATCAAGGAGGAGATTGATCCCGCTATATATCGGTTGTTCAAAAGAATAATGATTGAGATATTATCCGAGCAAGCTGAAGCCAATTTCGGAAAAGTTCCTGTTAAAGAAGAGGCATCCATCACCATCCCTATGAGCATCATTGGAGACCACAACAGTGCAACCAGTGCTAAACCCATCAACAACAAAAACAGAGGCAGTCAAAGCAGCAAGTTAGAATAGTCTAAAGATCTGAAAGGAAAGTATTCTAGAATCTAGAATAGACCTTTTCAATTCAGCCCTCAGCAAAAGGAAAAAAATAAAGGAAAACCAAAGCGTGGAAACTCAAGCGGTGATCGAGATTTCACTCCTATAGACGAACCACTCAACGAAGTCCTTGAATACATGTTGATCAAGGGATTAGTCTCACTCCCAAAAGCCGCAGATCCTCCCACCATCATGGGAAGATTCTTGAACCAGTTTTGCAAATTCCATCAGGCAGTAGGGCATGACACTAATCATTGTTTTGTCCTAAAAAACATTGTGCAAGACTGTATTGATAAGAACCTCTTTGTTGAAGGCAGAGAAGAAAAACATCCAGTAGCCCTAACCAAGCAAGTTCAGTCCAATTCCCAGAAAGAAGTCAACATTCAACAGAAATCCAGCAATCCGAAGAAGATAAAACATGATGGTTGGAGTTATGATCGCGAGTTTACTCCTTTAGGTCAGCCAATCGAAGAAATTCTTGGATATCTGCTCGCAAAGAATATGATCAAACTTACAAGGATTGTGGATCCTCCCGTCACCATGGGAAAATGGAAAGATTGTTTCTGCAAGTTCCATCGGGCAATGGGGCATGATACTGAACGCTGCTTCGTTCTCAAAAATATTGTACAGGACTACATCGATAAAGAGCTTTTGGTGCCGGAAGAAAGAGAGGGACGAGTTGCAGTCCTAACCAAGCCTTTCCTAGATCACTCGGAAGAATGACAATGTCAATACCAATGCCTTCTCATTTTGTCATATTTATTTTTGTCAGGACGATATTGTCCTAGTTGTTTTCCTTTTTCAAGTTGTCATCCTTTTTAAGGCAGCAATAAAATCATCAACTTTTCTCATTTAATTATGACATTCTTCTTTTGGTTGTTCTATTTTTGTTATTATTCTCTCCCCCATTACACTCGGGCATCTTTTTAAAAATTTGTTTTCAAACATTCTATATGCAGGCAGGATCAAATAAAATCCCTCACCATCCATTTGCACTTCATTTGCATTTCATGTGCATGTGCATTTCATTTGCACTAATTATGCACCCAATTCACTTCCCCTTCAGATTAAGGGATAAAGATAAACCTGAATCATTTTCCATGATTTTCCAATTCATATCCCCATTCAAGATAAGGGGTTAATCTTGAAAATCAGACCATATACATCTAAATATGATGGTCTTTTTCATTGCAAGTCAAATAATGCAGTCCTCGAACTGGCCATTCTCAAAACTTTCAATCCAGTTCCTCCACTGACAATTTGCAAAATTTTGATCCCCTAACCGGGTTCTCCTCTGAAGATCTGAATTCTGATCCAAGCTCCATTTCCTTCAAACTCCAACTTTCAAGTTGGTCCATATTTTTCTTTTGTTGATCCGGGTTCCCACTCGAGATCTCTTTATTTATTCGAGCTCAGATTCGATCTCTTCATTTTTCTTTTGTTGATCCGGGTTCCGACTCGAGATCTCTTGATTCATTCGAGCTCAGATTCGAGCTCAGATTCGAGCTCTTCATTTTTCTTTTGTTGATCCGGGTTCCGACTCGAGATCTCTTTATTCATTCGAGCTCAGATTCGAGCTCTTCATTTTTCTTTTGTTGATTTGGGTTCCGACTCGAGATCTCTTTATCTTATTCGAGCTCTGATCCGAGCTCTTCATTTTCCTTTGTTGATCCGGGTTCTGACTCGAGATCTCTTTATCTTATTCGAGCTCTGATTCGAGCTCTTCATTTTCTCTATTGATCTGAGTTCTGACTCGTGATCTTTTTACTTTACTCGAGTCCTGACTCGAGCTCTTCATTCTCCTTTGTTGATCCGAGTTTCAACTCGTGATCTCATTATCTTATTCGAGCTCTAACTCAAGCTCTTCATTTTTCTCTGTTGATCCGGGTTCTGACTTGTGATCTCATTACCTCATTCGAGCTCTAATTCGAGCTCTTCATTTTTCTTTTGTTGATTTGGGTTCTGACTCGTGATCTCTCTACATCATTCGAGATCTAACTCGAGCTCTTCATTTTTTCATTTGTTGATCCGGGTTCCGACTCGAGATCTCTTTATTCATTCGAGCTCAGATTCGAGCTCTTTATTTTCATTTGTTGATCCGATTTCTGACTCGAGATATCTTTATTCATTCAAGCTCAGATTCGAGCTCTTCATTTTTCTTTCATTGATCCGGGTTCCGACTCGAGATCTCTTTATCTTATTCGAGCTCTGATCCGAGCACTTCATTTTCTTTTGTTGATCCGGGTTCCGACTCGAGATCTCTTTATTTACTCGAGCTCTGATCCGAGTGCTTCATTTTCTTTTGTTGATCCGGGTTCCTACTCGAGATCTCTTTATATACTCGAGTTCTGACTTGAGCTCTTCATTTTCTTTTGTTGATCCGGGTTCCGACTCGTGATCTCTCAACCTCATTCGAGCTCAGATTCGAGCTCTTCATTTTTCTTTTGCTGATCTGGGTTCCGACTCGAGATCGCTCTATTCATTCGATCTCAGACTCGAACTCTTCATTTTCTTCTGTTGATCCAGGTTCCGACTTGTGATCTCTATATTTTATTCAAGCTCTGACTCGAACTCATCATTCTCCTTTGATTGATCCAAGTCATTTCAATCATCAGGGTCAGTCAATTGCTCAAGTTTGATATTTTGCCCTCCAAATTTCAATTTAAATCTTCGAATCAGGCAATTCTCCAATTCCGACCTCTGGGTCACCCAATTTCCAATTCTCAATTTCAATTACCAATTTCCAATTTTCAACCTTCGGGTCACTCAAATTCCAATTTTCGACCTTCGGGTCTCTTAATTTCCAATTTGCGACATTCGGGTCACGCAATTCCCAATTTTCAACCTTCGGGTCACTCAATTTCCAAACTTCAATCTTCGGGTCACTCAATTCTCAATTTTGACCTTTTTGGTCAAACCAATTCTCAATTTCGACCGTCAGGTCATCCAATTTTGACCTTCGGGTCATTCAACTTCCAACAACCAATTTTCCAGTTTCCAATTTCGACCTTTGGGTCAATCAATCTCAATATCCAATTTCAATCATTTTCTCTTGCGAGAGACCCTTTTTAGGGAGAGTTCGAGGGAACTCGTTCTTTTCGCATGCTATCCAATTCGTTCACTTAGCCCCTTTTCAGGGAGAGTTTGAAGGGACTCGCGTCTTTGTGAACCGTTTGCAAAACAATTTCCAATTTCACACAAGGAACCCTTTTAAAAAGGAGAGGCTCGATGGAGACTCGCTTTTCTTGTGACCCCCCAACTTCATACTAGGCCATTTTTTTTCGTCATGGAGGACCCTCTTTTTAGGGAGAGTGTGATGGACTCGTTCCTTTCATGACCCAATTTTCAGACCTCACTATTATCGGCCCCCTTTCCATAAGAGAAGCCTAATATTAGGGAGCTTTGACGAAAGCTCAATTTCTCTTCAAAAGTTCATTTTGCAAACACCTCCTCTTCAGGGAAGAGGGGAGTATTTCCCATTTCCCATTCAGGTAAGGGCTAAGCCTGAGTCTCTCTTTTTGGGGAAAAAGAGAGGAGAATTTTCGTCACGGATGTGTTGACCCGGACCTCAGATGCTCTCTTTCACCCAGGATTTTAAGAAAATTTTGTCAATTTTTCAAAGTATTTGTTGATTTTAGAATCTTTACTGCACAAATCTCTACCTCGATTTACCTTTAGCATCACTTCCAAAAGAGTGAAGCTTTTGCGAAAAGAGATTCAAAATTCAAATTCTTTCTATTGGCCAACCAAATGGATGAAGGATAAATCCTCGATATGGCCAGCAAAGAAGATTCAATGTTATTAAAAAGTCGTAGATGATCGATATTGATCGCAGTCAATGGCGCATCTTTAAAAGCTATTATTGTAAAGACAATGGCAGTGGAAATATCCCGAGTGCTAGGAAAAGAGAGAATTCACCCAAGCCCTGTCTCCTCAGAATCACCTAAGCTGTAATTAAATATCCGCAAAAGGGATATCTCACTTGTCGTCAAGATGAAGGCGAACTAAGCGAGTAGACCCCCGGGGCCAAAGAAGATTTGAAACATCTCCAAGATGACGAAGTTTGTGACGGATCCTTCCAGGGAAAGTCCAAAGCACTGTCAAGATGAAGGCAAATGCGATGAACCTCTCCATAATCCTTAAAAGATATTTAATTTTAGCTATCATCCAAAGATCTCCAAACCCATCATCCAAGAAGGATCGAAACATCTCCAAGATGAAGGAGCTTGTGATGTACCCTTCCCAAAAGAGAGAAAGAGAGGAAAAAGAAAGAGAGAAAAAGTCAGAACATCTCCAAAATGAAGGAGAACGTAACTGAAACCCAAAAGAGCCCAAAAAGAGTGCAGAAAGATTATCATGAGAGAAGCTCCCAGGATATCAAACTGCCAAATCTATCAAGAATCCTCTTTAAATTTGTGAAATTCTATTATCAATACCCTTTCATCAATGACTTTCATAATATCAAATTCTCTTTTCTGCTCATATCAAGGAAATTGATAGCTTCCTTGAAGAAGGTCAATCGCAAGTAATTTGGATTTCCAATCTCGATTCTACGAAGTGAACCTTGTTTAGAGGTAATACTTTTGGTAGAAGAGAAAGAATATCTTTGCAACAATGTGCAACATTTTCAAAAACTTTGAATCAACAACATTTTGACAATATTTTCTAGCTATCCTGACGTGAAGTGAGAGCTTGATGTACGTTTCCGACACATCCTGACACCAATTTTAAATCCCTCTTAAGGACTTGATTCCTTCCCTTCTTTGAGTGCATGACCTCTCAGATTTGCACACTTCCCTGTGTCCCCACTGTCCCACCATAGACAATCCCATTTCGGTTCGAGGTCGAACCACCAATCATTTCCCGCAAAAGGCAATTTCAAAAGCTATTTAGTCTCAGCAATGAGACGCCCAAAATCAACCCCTTTTCAAGCTTTAGGGACCCCATTTTCCTTCCTTTTGCAAAACCCCTGTCGGATTTATCGTGCAAAATTCGAAGGTTCCATCATACTATTCCATCCGTTTTCTGCCAGATCAGGATAAGGGTATAAACCTGAGCCTCATTCAAAGAGGTATTTCATTTTCCGCCCGATCAGGATAAGGGTATAAACCTGAGCCTCATTCAAAGAGGTATTCCATATTTCGCCCGATCAGGATAAGGGTATAAACCTGAGCCTCATTCAAAGAGGTATTCCATTTTTCGCCCGATCAGGTTAAGGGTACAAACCAGGGTCTCATTTTGATGAGATATTTCATCCCCCAATCAGGCCGAAGGTTAAACCTGAGCCTCTTTCCAAGCAAAGCATCTTCTGTCCCATCCAGGTTAAGGGCAAAAACCTGAACTTCGCTCTCACAGAGCAAATCTATTTCTCTTCATTCTTCGCTTCATATCTACCATCTTCCTCGGGCTAATTTTCTTCATACCCAGTCAGATCCTTCCAACTCGGGCATTTTTTTTATAGCCCAAATTTGGTGTGTTTTTCTTTGCCACTAAGCTCGGCTACGAGCCGGCTTAGTAGCAAAGAGGGGCATCTGTAAACACCCCAAATTTTCACTCACCTTCCTGATATATCCATCAATCATCACATTTCGGTTCTCCAGAAGTGATAAAGGGTAAAATGGTCATTTTCCAAGATTGAACCTTGCAGAAAGTCCTAAATTCTATTCTTGAGTCTCAAAACTTCTCTATTTAGACTCGGAGACACCATCAAATTGCAAATTCTCAAAATCTCATGCTTAACCAGAAGTCAGAATTTTCAAATTCAAATCGAGAGTGGCAATCTTGTAGAACCTGTCTTTGCATAGCATCGCATGAGTATTTCATATCATTTCACTGCACAGCATGTCATTTCGAGATCCAAAACTCCTGATTTTTAAAATTGTCAATCCAGATTTGATTTCTAAACTTTTCAAAATTGATTTTAAAACCCTGGGTTTTCAAAATTATCAATTCTTCCCATTTTACCCCCAGGACCCCGAATTACGAAAAGTTTTCTCAAGAAAACAATCTGGATGGTTTTGACATTTCAAAATTTTTCCAGTTGAAAAGAGGGGGACACAATGTCAAAATTCATAAGATCTTATTTCAAACTTTTACAAAAAGGCTCCGAATTTCCCTACTTCTTTCAAAATTTTGCCCTGAAGAACCATTTTTTAAGTTTTGAAATCAAACCAAAATTCATTTCGTGTTTTCCAAAACTAGCCTATTATTGTGAAAATTCCAAAATATCTCATTTGGCTTTTATTTCAAATAAGGGATGTGGGACCCGCCTCGAGGTGGGGTCACACTCAAATTCTCAAAAATTTCTCCTATTTTCAAAACAGTGCCCACCCAGAAGTGGCACCGATTTATAAAATTCTTTTATTTTGATTTAAATTTTGATAAAATAATTAGTGGGCCCACGCAGGTGGCGCCCCACTAAGGCTCCTTGCCAAGAAAAGCAAAATTTTATATTTTTTTTTATCTCAAAGTTTTCAAATTCAGTTGAGGTGGCATCACCAAAACAAAACCCATTTTCTTACTCATCTTTTTATTAGTTTATCTTTATTACTTTTCAGCCCCAAATAGAGCCACCGTGAAAACCCTACCAAAACTTCACTTTACCTAAGTTTTTTTTAAATATACTTCTGGAGAAAAGGAGCCGCCCCCCCCCTTTTTCAAATGGCGACATTTTGAAAGTTTTCAAAATTTAGTTTTTTTAAGTCTATCAAAACTTTTCACAACGGATTTCAAAGGGCCCGATCTTTTGGCTAAAGGGGCGGATGATCTTTTTAAAAGAGGGACTAAGGCCACCCGAAAAGGGGGAGACCTTTTGATTTGTTTTTTTGGAAATTCTTCAGCGCCCCTTTTCATCTCTTTCCCTCTCGATCAACAGGAAGTTAACCCCAAGGGCGCTTTCCTCTTTCCCTAGCAGGTCTCTCTGAATCCCTCTGCATCTTCCCCTTTTCAGTATCTTTTTCAGCAAAGGTTCAAAGAGCCCTCCATTCTTCTGCGTTGGGGATAGTCGGCTCCTTCTATCTGCCAGCAAGAGGAAGGCTCAAGAAGTAACTAAGGGGTGTGTGGTCCTTCTTCCCCTTTTCTTTTGAAATCTGATTCCCCTCTGAAGGAAACGCCAACAGCAGCCACTTCTTGACCAAGGTAAAGGCTTCTCTTTTCATTTTACCCTAAACCTACAGGAAGCCTATATTTGTTTCAGGCCGTGTGTGTGGTAAATCCATCTTAAAAGGCTGATGTGGTTTACATTGTGGTTTAGTCAATATGTCAAGAGATGACAATGCCTCTCAATGGCATTTTAAGTCTGTTGAAGAGCCTGGTTTTAACAACCCCTTTGAATAAGCATACTTTTATGGAATTAGCATCTTCTGCATCATGCTTATTTGATTCATTTTGGATTTCAACTTACAGCTTTCAGACCTATGCTTGCCCTATCATTTTTAATATATCATCGATTTTACCAGAGCATTCAAAATCTGTTATATAAAGGGTAAAGGTTTCCACATTTTTTTTTTTGGCTTCTGGATAGTGGATGAAACTTAGTCAAGTCCTCTGTTCAGACATGACCGCTCTTATCATAAGTCCTTTTCTTTTATCTTGCTATCTTCACCATTTTCTTACATTTCATCCTCTTTTTCTTCCTTTTTTTTTTTGCAGTAACGGTTATCCAGATTTCTCGTATTTCACTGGTCTGTGCATAAATAATAAAAAAAAAAGGTTTTAAGAAAAGTGATTGCATACCCTTATCTGAATCGATTGTCCATGAGGACATATCGTACATTAATAGGTGCCCTTAACCAAGGCACTACAGGTGAAATCATTTTGCCAAGATTTTTTTTTATGCTTCTCTACATTCTTTTTCTTCTTTTTCAATCCCTTGATCATGGGTATTGAGATTCCTGCTAGGATTTGCCTACCTCTTAACGTATTTCGTTCATCTCATGCTGTCATTTTGTTTCCAACATATATATATTGCAGTATATGTTTGATTTCGGTAACTGTTATTAATATTTGCCTATGGTGGCTGTTTACATTTACCTATGATTGCTATTTGTCTTTTGCCCTGGGACAGTTCCACTGTGGCAAAATTTTGACCCTTAAGCATCACCTGTGTCTTGACTATTTATATTTCCTATTGGGAATCTATCATTTGTCAGTCATCACTCTATTAATAAAAAGCTTTGGAATCACTGTAAGACCACCCAAACTTATTATAAAAGCATCTGAAGACCCTATGTGAAGCCCAGGTGCAGGCATACCCCTTTTGCAGGAACCAAGTTGTCGTGGGAAACTGGTTGATAAAGCTGTCACGTGACCTTAATTATATTGCAAAGCATGACATTCTTTGGTCACCGCATTCAGAAATTAAATCTGGAGTATCGATCTTAGCATTGATCGGTCAGCTGTACCTGTTACACTTATCTCAATATCGTTAAAAGTTGTTCTGCTGTAAAATGGATCAGTCGCGTGTGAGGGTGACCATCATTTTGTTCTGTTATGATATCTAAACATTGGGTCTCTAAACCAGTGAACAGGTTTAAACTGTTGGATCGGTCATCCAACTCAGGCGTCAAGCCAAAACCAGTAGCATTTACATCTCCTATTGGCTTCCATCCCCATTATTACTGTTTATATTTTATTCCAGCATATATCTAGATCTACCCCCCCTGTGTATATATGCAGCACTGCCTGTAGTTTTTTTTTTTACCAGTAATGTTGATTGTTTGTTTGAAGTTCCGGTAATCTAGATGCTTTGATTCTTGTTTAGTAGAACATAGGCGAATCAAGTATGTACGGTTGTAAATAACAACAGTTTGGTAATTGATCCTTCTTTACCCTTCATTGATGACAGGGCACATTCATGTATAGTATATTTATCTTAACTATTAGCCCCTTTGTCTACTGTGTTGGTAACCATATAAAGTTGTTTTTTTCTTCTTCTTTTTTTTTTGCCATCACCATCTCTGTTTTCTTCATAATATAATAACCCTTTGTACATTTGTGTTAAGTCTCATGGAGTCATAGAGTTGATACATTCATGCCATCCTTCTATGAATAAGTTTAATATCCCCTCATAAAATATAAGCATTGGCATTCAGATGATTTCATTTCCCCTTAATTTGAATAAGCATCGTATATAGGCTATACTTATGAAAATTTTAGCTAACTTAAGCATTGTAAGGCATATAGTCATTTTCATATGCATTTTATTCATGCTCTAGATATTATATTAATATACATATTTCCACTATATTTCATGTATAATCATCTAAAGGCGGAAGTTTTCAATTTCTTGAATGTATATTTTATTTCTTTTATTATTTTTTTTCTTCTTTTTCTTTTGTGCTAATTCACTTTTGCAGAAAAAACCTGGAGAATGCTGACTATTTTAATTCTATACTTCTTTTATTCATTTTGCTTTATGTCAGAGATGTAATAATCAAAATTTTGGAATAATATTTACTTTACTGCTTAGATTAGGCTGCATCTCATATAGTTTGAATTCATGCAATATCCCGTTTATGTGATTCATGCATTTCTATTTCAAAATCACTGTGGATGAACACGAATGGCACGTGCACCAACTCTTAGAGAGTTGATGAACTCGTGGAGTCCATATTTACGGCCCTAGTCGGAATATGGACGAGACCCAGATCCATTATCTCTATACCAGTCACATTGAGCCTACACTCTTAGGCTATTTTAAAAATGCAAATCATATTTCCAAATTTTCAAAATATGGTGAATTAACTCAAATAAACTCTGAACATATTCATGGCCACAGTCAGAATATATGAAGGATTTATTTTGTCTTAATCCACATTTTTCCAACCAATTTTTCAGAAATCTTTTCAAAGTGCATTCATTCATTCAAATCATCTGCATCATCTATTTTTCTCATGATTTTCTCAAGTAATTTTCACTTCATGGAAATCAATTTCTCAAGAAACTATGATGATATTCGGAGTTGGATTTCCCAAATCAAAGTTTTCCCGTGATTTTCCTTAAAAAGTTATTTTTCTTAAGATCCATTTCAAAAAGGATTTTTCATCTTTCTCAAGAATCAAAAATCGATTTTCAGATATTTCAAGGACAATATTTTCAGGATTTCAATTTCCTAAGTTCTGAATTTCCTTCTCTAAAGAATTTTTCTATAATTTTTCTATCATTTTCTTAAGAAAATTCTCAAAGTTCAAGTTTTTCCAACAAGTGCTTTCCTTTTCAAATATTCATATGTCTCAAGAATTCCTTTAGTTTTCTTGAGATTCTCATTTCTTCATGGTTTTCCAAGTCTTTATAAACTTTCTCAAAATTTTCTGGAGATTCTCCTTTCTTCATGGTTTTCCAAGTCTTTATAAACTTTCTCAAAATTTTCCTGAGATTCTCATTTCTTCATGGTTTTCCAAATCTTTATAAACTTTCTCGAGATTTCAAACCTTCTTCGTCTGAGTTTCCTGAGAGATTGATTTCCATCTTTTTCCTGAGAAATGCTTTTCAACTCCAAATATTTTCTAAGCATACATCATAGTTTTCCAACTTATATTTTACCAAATCTCATAGCACATGCCTGAATTCCCTGTGTATTTAGGATAGAACACGATTTCGGAAATTTCACTAAGTCAAGCACAATTTTGGTCCTTGGTTCGATTACCCCTGTTAAAGGCGGCAGGAACGGTCGAACCTCGTACCGACAGGTCGAGCCCCATCCCATGGATTTTCCCGCAATTTTCAAAACGGAGGCGAGTATTTCAAAAACAATTTCCAAAATCCGGTCAAGTTTGAATCGCGAAAGCATTTCCCTCTCTCTTCCGTAAGGAAGGGAAGACGGGAAAAATTTTGCGACGATAACACTAAGTCCTTATTCTTCAAAATGTCAACTACATTTTCATGCAACCCTTAGGAGCCTAGACTCTGTCCTAAGCTGACATTATTTGCATATAGGATCTAAGTGTGGTTTGGTAGGACCATATTGAGGAGATTATACCATGTTCACATTAGACTTAGTTCTAAAATGAAACTCTCCTCAATTCTAGGGATTGAATGCAAAACAATGTATGCAAGTGTATGCTTCTCTTCATTTTAATCTATCTCTTTAGGACTTGCATTAGAGCCATCTGATTTCTTGCATGTTGAGCATATTTTGAAAACCTCCTTACCTATATTGTCCCGGTCTTCACGTTGCTGGGTTGTCTCACTGAACCATAGTTCGGGAGAGAGCCTCACAACTGGACCACCTATTTGGGAGAGAGCTCAAGGATAGTTCGGGAGAGAGCCCCCTACCACATACCTAAGGGCCATAGTCCGAGGTATATCGGTAGGTGCTCAAGGATGTTGGGAAGCCATTACCTTAGAACCGGAGAAATATTTCTATGCCACGTACTTTGAGCCTCGGCTTGAGTATATCGGCGTATCTTGATTGGAATCAGATGATCTGAACCCTAGAGTTAGTACTAAGGTCCTACAAGCCATTTCAAATATTGCATTTAGAGTCAGCCTTTAGGGGGTGCTGTGTGCGCATCTTTGTTTGTGTAGCTCTTGTGATGTTTCTCATGTATATATATCAAACCTTTCTCAAAAACTCTGGGTGTATTATTCAAAACATACCCTTACTTTAAAAAACCACCAGGTGTATATTTTCCTCTACCTACACTTTCTTTTTCTCTTTTAGATCAAATTTTCTTCAAAACCCTGGAAAATTTCTTTAAAAATTTCATCAATCTTTTCAAAATTTCCAAGTTTGATTCTTTAAAAGAGTCTATCCGTAAGTCCTGCATTCTATCTGATTCTCCCCTTATTTCTTTACCCCAGTATCATCTCAATGGCGTCCAATTCTCTCGATGCAGTCTTTCCCCAAGATCATGTCTTCTATCAGATCCAGAATGGATCCCCGGATCAATGGGTCATCCAGTCTCGCCCTTTCTTCCCTCGGTGGTATTATTCTTGGTTCGCCACCTTCTCACGTATGTTCCCAGACCACTTGGCTGACTGTGGGTTGGAAATGGCGTCGGCGGCAGACAAGCAAACCATCAATGGAGCTTTAATTCAGGCTATGGCAGAACGGTGGAATCCACGTACCTGCACATTCTGGTTTCCTTGGGGAGAGATGACTCTACTGATGGATGAGTTCAATGATATTATGGGATTGCCCGAACCAGCTGGTCAGCCGGACGATCCTGTCGAGCAGCAGTTTTTGATCAACATCAAAGGGGTAGATGTTCGAGAAGCCTTGACCAGAGCAACAGGGAGCAGATCCTGGCCCCTTATTGAGATTAGTGGGAACCAATTCATCGACCTGTTCGGACTCTACCGCAAGTATGGGGCCTACGAGGAGGTTGACACCTTATCTCGAGCAACAAAAGACAGAATCCAGCATGCCATGATCCTGTGCACAGTAGGATTAGCTTTCTTCCAAGATGGTCAGAATTTCATAGATATCAGAGTTGCTCAGCTCTTTCAAAGATGGGGAAGCAAGCAGACCCGTCAGCTTTCAGTCTTCATGGCTGCATTAGCTTTTCTTTACAAAGGCTTGGCTCGATTCACTCTTGAGGAGACCATTCTGGTAGAAGGATGCACTTACGCCCTGCAGTCGTGGTTCCTGCGACACATTCCCCTCAAAGGCCAGTTCTTTTAGGTTCAATAGTAAGCAGCCAAAAACAACCATTCAGTGTCGATCCCGAATCGAGAAACTGCATCAGGAAGAGGTTACTTGGGACTTCTTCGACAGAAGAGAGACCATTCCTCGATACACCTATGCTCGCGACAAACGCTACAAACTGCTTGGCCCTTTCTTTTGTGTTGATTATCAACCGGAACGATGTCTCAGGCAGTTTTCGCAGCGACAGGTTCGTGCCAACACCCGCTTCCCGACGGGCAACATGCCAGAATTCAACCTGCAGTCGGATTAGTGGTCTGGGGCATACCATGTCACAAAATATACCTGGGACTCCTTTATTTCTCTGTCTGTATTTTCTGGACCAAATGTATCATCTGAATATCGAGAGTGGTGGCAAACTGTCTGCCCACCCTCTCTTTGTCTTTGAATGTTAAAATATCAATAAAAATTTACTTTTGGCCAAAATTTTACTTCTTGTATTTTGTTTTATAGTGCAAATAGTCACAATTTTGGTGACGACCTCATCCCGAGTAAAAGGGACATTCCTCCCACATTTTTTTTTCTTCAATATATTTTATCATGGTTGACGACCTCGCCTAGGTAACAAGGCACATTTTCTCTGTTATCATCAAATGGTAACACAATTATCACAAATTGTGTAATGACCCAATCCGGGGTAATGGGATAATCTCTTGAAATTGTCTGCCGAAATCCTTCATTCTTTTTCCTCAAAAAGTTATAATTTTCAAAAAGCTTCTCCATACTCTAACCATTCTCATATTTCTACAGGAAAACATTGGCATCTGAAAATGGTTCAGACAAGGGCTGGTAAGCAGGCTGCTCAACGGCACAGTGACAGCGAACCAGAGGAAATGAATTCTCCCAGAGTGTCCAAGAAGCATGACTCAAGGGATGAGAGCGACGTTGATCCGGCCATGTACCGGATCTTTCAAAAGATGATGACCAAGATGATGGCCGAACAAGCTAAGGCTGGTCCCAGAAAGGCAGCTTCTAAGGGCAAAGCTAAAAAGAAGCCCATGAATAAGCCCGTCAAGATCGGCAAGCAGAAGATACAGCGTGACAGCACTTCTGAAAATTAAGAATCAGCAGAAGAGAACTCCGAAGAAGAGCAGTTGATTTACATTCCGAAGCATCTGCGGCAATCCAAGAGGCCAGTGGAAGAGCCAGTGTCAGTAAACAAGCCCAAGTATGGCCCCCCCGCGGAGGATTCAATCCAAGCATTGACAAAGATATTTAAAGACCTGCAAATTCGGGATAAAGGAAAGAGGTCATACACCAGACAGGATTTCTATCTCGGCTTAGAAGGGGACAAGGATCTGGAGAACCTCCCCCGGAAATTCATTAAGTTTGACGGAACCGGCGATCCTAAGGCCCATCTTGCCATGTTCTTTGCAGAATGTGCTCGGTTCAGTGAAGATAACCGCACCCTTTTTCTCTGTTTTCCCCGCAGCCTGGACGGGATAGCGGCCAAGTGGTACGCTGAGCATGTCAATCCCATCGAATTGAGGGATTTTGACAAAGTTGTTAATATGTTTGTTGAACGCTTCCTGTTCAACACGGAAGCCCTACCTACCCTAAACCACTTGTGCAACCTCAAACAGGAGCCCAATGAGAAGGCCAGTGATTTCATTCATAAATGGAGGAGCATCTGTAACAAAATGAGGAATCCCATTTCTGAGGAGCATGCCCTTCAAGTTATCCTAAACAATTTTTGTCAGCCTCTAAAAAGTCTCCTTTTTCCATATCCCTCCAAATCGTTTATCGAACTGACAAAACAAGCAGAATGGCTCGAAATGGGGGTAGAGAATGGAATGTGTGAAGGTGTTGCTTTGACCAAGAACATCTTGGACCCAAAGAAGAAAGCCCATTTTACCTACTCAACTGATGTTCCCGAAGACAATCAGGGCAGTAGCAGTAAAAATGGCAGTGGCAGTGGCACGAGGCCTGAGCAGAATAGAGGTAGAAAGGGAAAGTTCTTCAAAAACAATGACAAGTCTCTCCCAACCAGTCCTCAACAAAAAGGGGACTTTCAAGAAAAACCTAAACACATCAATTGGAGCAGGGATCGGAAATTCACTCCTTTGGACCAGCCTCTGGAGAAAGTGCTGGAATACCTGCTGTCCCACGGGATGGTGAAATTGCCCAAAATTGCAGATCCTCCAGTAATCATGGAAAAGTACAGAGAGCAATATTGCAAATTCCATAAAGCCATGGGACATGATACAGAACACTGCTTCGTCTTGAAGCATTTGGTCTAGGACTGTATCGACAAAAAGCATCCTCGTAGAAGATGAAGAGGAAGGCAAACTGGAAATTTTATCTGCTCCATTCCCAAAACATTCCACATCAACCATCTCAAAACATTCTTTCCTCCCAAAGAGTCATATACATCCATGCTCTAGTGAAGAACTAAATCTCCAACATCAGGTAATGGTTCTACATCAGGACCAGCCTGTATCTCAGAAAATGGATATCTTCTTGCTTCTTGACCAAGTAAGTGTACCAGTTGAGAATGAAAGAACTCAAATTTTTCCAAGAAGATTCCTTAAGAAAGAAGCTTGTGCAGAGGAAGCAGAAACCTTTAAGGCAGCAGAAGAGCGGACCAATGATTTTCAGAAGCCAATTACAGCGCTCTCCAACATTTCCATCTTTGAATTAACTCATGATTCTCCCAAGCATCAAGAAAAGTTGGATGATTTATTGAGAAAGATTAAAGGAAGCCGGGCACCACACCCAAAGATATGGCGCAGATCGTGAATCAGGCGATGACCAACGCGCCTATTACTTTCTCTGATGAGGACTTGCCTAAACCTCATTTCATTCCACAATAATGCATTGTATATTGTGGTAAGGACCCGGGGCATGACTGTCCCGCACGTACTGGTTGATAGAGGCAGCAACCTCAACATTTGCCCAGAAATGACAACGAAAGCCTTGGGATTGAAAGAAGAAGAATATGTGCCTGATCCCATTACCATCTACGGCTTCGACAATCACGGGCAGACTGCCAAGGGCAAGATCTTCCTAGAAATCTTCATTAACTACTCAGTACACACGGTATTATTCCATGTTGTCAATGTGCCGCCAACTTACAATCTGTTGTTGGGACGAACATGGATCCACAATGCCAACGCAGTTCCATCAACCCTCCACCAATGCATCAAGTGGTCTAAGGGAGGAATGATTACTACCATTTTGGGCGAAGACCCTGAAGAGAGACTGCCACAGCCTATGATTCCTCGTCCGACATTTACAACAAATATTCCTAGCATCCGGGAGGCAGAGAAAATCAATCTCAATGACAGTCTAGAGATGTTAAAATTAAAAGATGTCATGGAAGAAGAAAACGTTGCAGCCACGGTCTAATGGCAGGGACCTTGTTTCTTCAACTTAGGAGGACCATCAATCACACCTCCTTCAAAGATCATCCCTTATTTCCTCAGTTTTCTAAAGCTAAAAAGGGATTCAACCTGCTTATAAAACATGGATACCAACCGTTCCAAGGCATGGGGAAAAATGAGGACGGCATGGTAGAGCCTATCATTCCAGTTCAGCATGCAGGCAACTCAGGGTTGGGGTTCACCGGCCAGGATTCCAGCAAGAAAACCATTTTTGTCAGAGGAAGCCAATAAAAAGATGATGCCTTAGTTTTTCCTGCTTTTTCTATCTTTTGTTAATCTTGTAGGGACGACACAGTCCCATCTTTTGTCGATGTCTTGTAAATACTTCATTTCCAATCAATGAAATATCAATTTTCTCTTCACATTTGAGCATCTATCATTCTTATCTTACATTTTGTCAGTACCATTACTTCTTTGCTTTGTATAAAAGGCTTATTTTTTACTTATACTTCCCCTTAAAAACCTCTTCTTGGCATTTTCAGGATCATTAACTCCTGAATCAATGACAAAATTCGTTATCAATCCCTAGTATCTAAAATTGGCAAGGTTTCCTGAGATGAAAGACAAAGCAGAGGTCAGTCAAGCAGCAAAGCAGACCGAAGAGCCAGCCGAGTTTGATTCCACCATTCAGGATTTGCCAGAATTTGCTCACATTCAGAAGCAGGATGAACCCTCATCTTTGGTTTAAGATCCAACTGAGGATATCAACATTGGGTCGAAAGATGATCTGAAAATTCTCAAAATTAGGTCGAGTCTAAGCGAAGTTGAAAAAGCTAGACTCATCCAATTCCTCGAAAAGCATCAGGAAGTATTTGCCTGGACTTATGAAGATATGCCAGGATTAGATACCAAGCTGGTTGAGCATCGACTCAAGTTGAAACCAGAAGCCAGACCAATCAAGCAGAAACTGAGGAAGTTAGACCCTCGAATTGAGTAGCAAGTCAAGGAAGGACTTGAAGATTTATTGAAAGCAGGCTTCATTCGAGCCATTGATTACCCAGATTGGCTGGCAAATATTGTGGCAGTCCCTAAAAAGAATGGAAAAGTTCAGATCTGCATTGATTTCAGGGATCTCAATAAGGCCACCCCGAAAGATGATTATCCACTTCCTAATATTGACCTGTTGATCGATAGCACAGAGGGTCATGCCATGTTTTCTTTCATGGATGGATATTCAGGCTATAACTAGATCAAGCTGGCCGTTTGTGATCAATCAAAGACTTCATTTACTACCCCATGGGGAACATTCTGCTATACAGTCATGCCATTTGGACTCAAAAATGCCAGAGCAACTTATCACCTTGATGCTCTTAGTCAAGTTTTTGAAAGACTCATTCTTTACAAGTTAAGACTTAATCCTCAGAAGTGTGTTTTTGGAGTAGAGTCCGGCAAATTGCTCGGCTTCATCATCAGCAAGAAAGGAATTGAGGTGGACCCAGCCAAGGCAAAAGCCATTATTGATATGCCGCCTCCAACTAATCTCAGAGAACTGCGAAAGCCTTCAAGGGCGTATTCAGTCTATTCGCAGGTTTATCTCTAATTTGGCTATGAGATGTGAACCCTTCAATCATTTGCTAAGAAAAGGAGTTAAATTTGAATGGGGATCAGAATGCCAGCTCTCGTTTGAGCGCATCAAGCAGTATCTCCTTAATCCACCAGTTTTGAAACCGCCAAAGTTGGGGAAACCTCTCCTACTATACATTTCTTTCAATCAGAATGCCTGTGGTGGATTCCTCGTGCAGTATGAAGAGGGCAGCCTGATAGAGCACGCCATCTACTATGTGAGCAAAACTTTCATCGATTATGAAAAGAAGTATTCTCAGATGGAGAAAACTTGTCTAGCTCTGGTTTGGATGTGCCAGAAGTTAAGACATTACTTGTTGGCTTCTGAAATCAAGTTCCTATCGAAGCTTAATCCTCTCAGATACATTTTGGAACAACCGTTTCTCACTGGACGGATTGCGAAATGGCAAGTCCTTCTAATGCAATATGACTTAGAGTATGTCTCTCAAAAGTCGATTAAAGGCCAAGCGATCGCAGATCAGTTGGCAGATTTTCCTTTGACAGAAGAAATTAAAGCAGAAGACGATTTTCCTGATGAGCACATCTGTAATATCCAACAGCCCCCAATTTGGAATATGTTCTTCGATGGATCTAAAAACATGTCTGGCATAGGGATCAGAGTCTTGCTAATCACTCTAAAAAAAGAAATGATCCCTTATTCCCTCAAGCTTGTTTTTCAATGCACTCATAATATGGCCGAGTATGAAGCTCTAATACAAGGCCTCAAAATTCTGCAAAATTTCAACGTCAAGAGAGTGCAGGCCTTTGGCGATTCATTACTTGTCGTCAGTCAAGTTAACACCGAATGGCAAGTAAAAGATCCAAAACTGATTCCGTATCAGAAGATCGTCCTAACTCTTGTGGACAGCTTCGAAGAATTTTAGCTCAATCATATCAGAAGAGAACACAATCAGATAGCTGATGGCTTAGCCGGCCTGGGCTCCATTTTATCATTCAAAGGCAGTGAATTATGTCATTCTTTCGAAGTTGGCAGACTTGAGCAACCTGCTTTCGCTTCAGCTATGCAAGTAAACCAGGTCAATCAGAAGGAGAAGCCCTGGTATCAAAACATCAAAGATTTCATTGAAACTGGTGAATTTCCATCAGAGATGCCAAAAAGGGAGCAACGTGCGATTCAACGTATGTCTACCCGTTATTTAGTTCTCGCCAATGTCCTTTACCGCCGTGGTTTCAGTTCTGAGTATTCAAGATGCTTAGACAAAGAAGAAGCTATGGAAATCATTCAAGAGGCACATGAAGGAATCTGTGGTGGCCATGTCGGTTATCAAACGCTCATCAAGAAGATCGTCCGAGCAGGCTACTACTGGAATACCATGCAGCAGGACTGCCATCGATTCGTGAAGAAGTGCATCAAGTGTCAAATGCATGCGCCTTACATTCATGCTCCGGCCACATATCTGCAATCAGTTGTCTCTCCTTGGCCATTTTCCATGTGGGCTTTCGACGTTGTAGGTCCAATTATCCCTTCTGCTTCCAACGGCCACAAGTACTTTCTGGCTGCGACAGAATATTTCACAAAATGGGTAGAAGCTGTTACTCTACGCACAGTATAAGGCCGCCATGTGGTTTCTTTCATTCACAAGAACATTCTTTGCCGCTTCGGCATACCACATGACATTGTCTCAGACAATGGAACCCATTTTAAAAATGAGATGATGAAAACATTTTGTTCTAAATTCAGAATTTCCCATCATTTCTCAGCTCCTTATTACCCTCAAGGGAATGGCCAAGCAGAAGCCACCAATAAAATTTTGATTTGTATTCTGGAAAGGACTGTGAGAACAGGTTGAGACTGGCATGAGAAGATCCATGACGCGCTTTGGGCATACCGGACCACCAATCGGACTCCGACTAATGCCACTCCTTCAAAACTTGTTTACGGAACTAAAGTGGTGTTACCTCTCCATATCCAAAAGCCCGCTCTCAAATTTGCTTCCCTTATGGAACTGCCACTCGATCAGTATCAGCAGCAGAGATTGGTGCAGCTGGATCTGCTAGATGAAAAAAGGCTCAAGGCAGCAGAGCATGCTCAAGCTTATCGACAGAGGATAGCTCGACACTATGCCAAGTCCGTCATTGAGAGAAAATTTTAGGTCAACGATTTGGTGCTCAAATCAACAGCCCATCTCAAGCATCGACCACAAGGCAAGTGGTCACCCAATTGGGAAGGCCCTTATGTGGTTAAGGAAGCACTTCCTCGCAATTCGTATCGTCTAATCAACGTAGATAGAGTGGAGATGCCAGATCCCATCAATGCTCTGCATTTGAAGAAGTTTTACACCTTAAATGTTCTAAAGCCTTTTTGTACTCTTCAAAAAGTCATTTCAATAAAACAATGATCTTCTATCAATTCTTACATTCTTCTCCATGATACTGGGGCATTTTATTGATCTATAATCATCTTCTTTCATCATATGCAGGCAGGATTAGACGAAAGACCTTTTCCTCAAATTTTGTTAATTCTCATTTTAATCTCGTGATCTTTATTTTTATTTCATTTTGATTCACTTTTAGTTTAAGCAAATTTTCTTCAAGCTATTGCTCATCTCTGTCAAGTTTTAAACAAATTTTTCGATCTTATTAAAATTTCATCTACCTTTTTCTTTAAAAATATACCCTTTCAGGATAAGGGATAAACCTGATGCCTCCTTTCAATGAGGTATTCTTTTTATTATTTCCCCCGTTCAGGACAAGGGGACAAAATCCTGAAAGTCGACCACATGCAATTAAACTATGATGGTCCACTAATTTTTACCAAAGAATCTTTATTTTCTAAAAATTTCACTTTGTTAACTCATCTTTTACAACCCAGTCCTCACACTAGGGTATTTCTCAAAATCTTCAATCATATATTAAAGCCCATTTGGGGTTCTAAATTCAGTCCTTTGATCAAAATCTTTACTTTTTCCAAGTTCTGACTTAAGTCTCTCAAAAATTTGATGTATATCCAAAAGATCTGACACTCGTTGGACATGTATTTCAAACGTTCCAACTTCTTGATGGTAAGGTATTTCAAACGTTCCAGCTTCTCGCTGGTCAGGTATTTCAAATGTTCCAGCTTTTTGCTGGTAAGGTATTCCAAAAAGATCCAACACTCGTTGGTCATATATTTCAAACGTTCGAGCTTCTTACTGGTCAGGTATTTCAAACGTTCCAGATTTCTGCTGGTCAGGTACTTCAAAAGATCTGACACTTGTTGGACATATATTTCAAACGTTCCAGCTTCTTGCTGGTCAGGTATTTCAAATGTTCCAGCTTTTTGCTGGTCAGGTATTCCAAAAAGATTCAACACTCGTTGGTCTTATATTTCAAACGTTCCAGCTTCTTGCTGGTCAGGTATTTCAAACA
Source organism: Nuphar pumila (assembly GCF_984573655.1). Taxonomy (NCBI): domain Eukaryota; kingdom Viridiplantae; phylum Streptophyta; class Magnoliopsida; order Nymphaeales; family Nymphaeaceae; genus Nuphar; species Nuphar pumila. The sequence goes on from NC_143257.1 coordinate 33,498,692, forward strand.
TTTCAACTTTTTGCTGGTTAGGTATTTCAAAAGATTCAACATTCGTTGGACATATATTTCAAAACGTTCCAGCTTCTTGCTGGTCAGGTATTTCAAACGTTCCGGCTTTTTACTGGTCAGATATTTCCAAGAAGATTCAGCTTTCCGTTGGTCATGTATTTAAAACGTTCCAGCTTCTTGCTGGTCAGGTATTTCAAACGTTCCAGCTGTTGCTGGTCAAGTATTTCAAACGTCCCAGTTTTTCGCTGGTCATGCATTTCAAACGGTCCAGATTTTGTCGGTAATATATTTCCAAGAGACCCAGCTCTCACTGGTCATATATCTCAAAAAGTCACAGCTCACAACTATCGAGCTCCCAAAACAACCTATTCCACAAATCAAGCCTTCAAGGTGCAATTTCCCCATTCTCTCATTTCTAAGCCTTCGGGTTTCAACCTCTCAATTCTATCAAATTCCCCAAACTTCCGGGTATAATGTTTATAACCAGTCGTGTATTTCTTAAAAGACCCAACACTCGTTGGTCGTGTATTTCCAAAATGTTCCAGTTTTGTTGGTCAGGTATTTCAAAGGTTCCAGCTTTTGCTGGTCAGGTATTCCAAACATTCCAGCTTTCGCTGGTCAAGTATTTCAAAAGATCTCAATATCTATTTGTCATGTATTCCAAAAGGTTCCAGCTTTCGCTGGTCATGTATTTCGAAAAGGTTCTAGCTTCCGCTGGTCATGTATTTCAAAGGGTCCAGCTTTCGCTGGTCATGTATTTCAAAAGTCCCAGCTTTTGCTGGTCATGTATTTCCAAAATCGAAGATACAACTCAAGTTCTCATCAAAATCTATATTGATTGATTATTTCACAAAGAAATTCATGAAAAAATTGCCAATTTGCTAAAAGCATTAGTTGATTCTAAAAGTCTGACTACACAAAAAGAATTTTCTCATATTACCTCTAATATTTCCTTCCAAAAGGTGAAACTCTTTGCGAAAAAGAGTTAAAATTCAAATCTTTTCCTATTGATCAACCAAAAGGATGTAAGAAATGTCTTCGATATGATCAATAAAAGAAATCTTCAATGATGTTGAAAAGCCAGAAGCGAATTGATATTGATCTTGGCTATGGCGCTGTAAACACCCCAAATTTTCACCCTCATCCAGTGTTTGTCCATTTCATAAGTCATTACAGATCATTGCATGTCATTGCATGTATTCTGCATAGCATTGCATGTCATTGCATAGCATTGCAGGTCATTGCATCTCATTTTCGAGATCCAGCACTCCTATTTCAAAACATTCAATCCAGATTTGAATTTTAAAGCTTTTATTTCAAAATCAATTTCAAAACCTAGGTATTTATTCAATACTCTGTCATTTTCCAACCCCAGGACTTTATATTTTGAAATATTTTCTCAAGGAAACAATCTGGATTCATTTCAAATTCAAATTTTAATCGATTTCAATTCACAGATGAGACCCATTGAGGTGGTGTCGCTTCTGAATTCCTCTATTCATCAAATTTCGCAAAATTTTGAAAGTTTCAGTCCGATCAGGACTCTGTCTCAGAGTCCTGATCCGGTCAGGAGTCTGTTTTACTTTCATTTTTAATCTTTTTCGTTTGTTTTCGAAATTTAGGTCATTTTACAGAGTCCAGTTAGTTCAGGATTCTATTTTAGAGTTCGGTCGAGTTAGGAGTCTAACCCTGACTGTGTTTTCTGACTTATTTCATCATTTCTTGATAAAATCTTTTGAAAATTCTTTCATTTGGCTGTTGAAATTTAAAATTTCAGAGTCCTAAGAGTTCAGAACTCTAACCCGGAGTTCCAGTTCGCATGAGACCCTATTTTCAAAAATCTTGAATTTCAAATGTCAATTTTAACCCTTTTTCAAAGCCATTTTCAGTGTTTATTTCAAAATTTCTAAAACTCGATGTGGGCCCACTCAGTTGGCACCATATCCAGAGGAATTCTAATTCAGTTAGGATCCTATATCATTTCAAAATTTTCAATTTCAAAGTTTGCTTTTGAAAAGCTTTTGAAAACTCCTTCAATTTCAAGTTTTAAAATCGTTTTTTTTGAAAAACTCAAGTAGGGCCCACTCGGGGTGGTGCCATATTCGAGTCAGTCAGGGCTAGACTAGGGTTAGTGGATGTCTTGGTTAGTGTTAGAGGTTTAGAAGAGTCAAAACCATTTTGAAGAAAACTCATTTTGAAAGTTAGTTTTTAAAACTAGTGTTTTTAAAGGTTTTTAAAGTTTTTTTTAAAAAAAAAAAAAAAACCAAATGTAGAAAATGCCAAGTGGCATTACATTTGGGGATTTTTTAGGAGAGTCTAGGGGTTAATTAGGTATTAAATAGGATAATTTAGGCTAGGGGTAGGATAGTCTTTACACCCCAAAATCGCCCCCCTTAGAAGAGTCCAATTTTTTTAAAACATTTGATTTTTAACCTAATTTTTTTTTATAAATAGAAGGCTATAGGGGGTCGATTTTCCCAATTGGCTTTCCTTTGGATTCTTGGAGCTTCTCTCTCCTCTCCAGCCCTTCCTCCATTGCAGCAACCTCAAGGTAACTATTTTTTCTAATTTTTAGTTTTTATTTAATGTTTTTCATTGTTTTAAACATGATTTAGCTATTGGTGTCATCCCCTTCATGGATTAAACCATGGATTCAACCTCAAGAACCATCAAGAATCAGCAAGAACGATCCAAGAGGGTGATCTAACCCTGTTTTGGATGATTTACAGAGATTTTAATCCATTAGAATTGATTTTAATATGATTCTTTGCAATAATAACCAATAAAATATATGATTTGCCCTTTTTAATGGGTTAAATCTATGTTTTAAAGGTGATATCAAATTCCAGCCATTGATTCCCTGTTCTTATTTTATTTTCATGGTTTATTTATGTTTTTTTTACGTTCTATAGCATAGAAATAAGTTTTATTTACTGTTTTATGGTTTATTTTATTGATTTACATTAGTTAATGCATGGTTTTTCAAGTTTCTTAAATTTCTGTGTGTTCTAGGTTTAGAACAGTAAAGATGATATTATTTCGGATTGAAGCACTCATTGTTTATTTCTGATTTTTTTATATGTGGTGAATGCATGAATTATTGAGTTACTGTAGAAAAATCAGAGGTTTTGGATCTCGGGAACCCTGTCAAAAAAATCAGACATCAAATCGGGTTTTTAAAGCTTTAAAATCGTGGTTAAAATCAAGAAGTTAACTTGCTGTTATGATATTTCTCTCATCTTATATCCGATTTTAGATCTGTAAAATGATATGGATTCACATTGAGTAGATCTGTCTTCTGTGAAATTTTCGGATTTTTTAATCACTGTTTAGTATTTTTCCCTATTTAGAGAATCTGTTTTTAAATTTAAAGCTCGTTAGGGTTTACCAAAACCCTAATCAGACTTGTGTTAGTCATAAATCCCAAACCACAGATCCGATTTTAGATCTGTAAAAAGTGAGTATTGTTATTTGTCTGTCTACTGTTCACCACTAAAATTTAAGAAATGTTTGTTTAGAATTGCTATTTATTCCTGTATTTTCAATCTGGAATAGCTGTTTTAATCCCTGTTAAAAGTGATATATTTTAGCTCAGATTGCCGGAAGGGTTTCTCCCTAACCGGAGATGATTTTTCCAATCTGTAAATTGGAAAATCTCTGTTTTTATTTCACGTTAGTCTCTGTAAAAGTTCATAAATTTCCATGGATATTTGACCCCTGGTTCAGGTCTTGGACTGAAACTGGTTGGTGAATTAGGTCAAAAATAGCATATTTTTAGGGTTTAATGCAATTTTCGGATTAATTCATTGTCAAAAAATTATTTTTATAATTCCAATTCGACATTAGGGTTGTAACAAGTGTAGGTACCAATTTTTATGGATTTTGGAATCCATTTGATGGCTGAATTAAGCAAATTGCAAAACCGGGTTCCTGAAGAATTCCAAAAACACTGCTAAAATCACAGTTTTTGTGATATTATTGGATTTTCGTGCATAGGCATATATTTTTAGGGTTTAATCATGTTCATAATCATATTAGGATGCTTTAGGTTTAATTTTGTGCTCATTTGATTTCATTTAGTGCATAAAACCTAAGTTTTTACCAAAATCTATTTCTAAAAACCCTGATTTCAAGGCCATAGTCTTGCTATCGGGGGCAATTTGGTCATTTGACCTAAATTTCGAAATCCCTAACCCTAATTTCATATTTTTAATCATGTCATAGTATATTTGGTTTGAGTTTATTCCATTCAAATTTCAAAACTTGCATTTTATCAAAATATCTTTCTAAAAACTCTAATTTCAAGGCCATAGTCTTGTTATTAGGGGTATTTTGGTCATTTTGACCCCAATTTCGAAATTTCATATTTTACCTTTATTATTTCTTCATATTTTATCATTTTGATTTAAGGGAATCATGGCAAAAAGGCTTATATCTAGCAAAATCCAACAATTTCCTGATATTGTTGGATAAATCTAGAAAAGCCAACATATATTCATTAACCAAGTTTTCTAGTTTTGCAGGTACATTGAAGACTTTATTTTTCATGTATTTAAATTTCAATAGTAATGTAATTTGTAATTAAACTTTGGAATAAGAATTTATATTTCCTGCTTAGCTTAGGTTGCATTGCATATAGTTTATTTTTATAATTTTAATGTGTGATGGATGATGATTCATGCATATTCAAACTCACCATGGTCTACACGAATGGCACATACACTAGCTTTTATGAAGTTTATAAACTTGGTGGAATTTGTATTTATGGCCATAGTCAGAATACGAATGATACTTAGATTTATGATCTTCACATTAGCCACATTCAGCCTACACTCTTAGGCTAACTTCAAAAATGCACTGCATTTCTCAAAAATACAAAAAGTATTTCTCAAATCCATATTCATTCATTTCATGCATTTGCCAATTCCAATCTCAATTCAAAGAAGTTCATTTTCTCAAAATCTCCTAAGTCTTATAGCAAAATCGATTTTCCCAAAAGCATTGAATTTCAAAGAATATTTCAAGTGTTTTTCTCAAGTTCATAAACTCAATTTTCCAAAGTTATGCAGTCAATTTCAAAGTTTGAAGTTAGAGAAATCAGAATTTTTCTAAGTCTTATTCAAAAGAATATGGATTTGCCAATGATATTTCAAGTATTTCCCAAGTTCCAAATTCAAATTTTCTAAGTTAGAATTTCAATTTCCAAGTTTGAATTCAGAGAAACCAAGTCTCTCAGAATCGATTTTCACCAAATGTCAAGGAGTCCTCAAAATCGATTTTTATTTCTCTCAAAAGTATATTTGAAATCCCAATTCACGATTTTCCAAGATTTACATTTTATATTTCAATCATTCAAAGCAAACATCATGTTTTCAAAATGTGCATTTTTCTGAAAATTCATAGCACATGCCTGATTCTATGTGCATTTAGAAATTAGAATATGATTCAGACAAGTTGAATAGAGTAGAGCATAAGATTGATCCTTGGTTCAATTACCCCTGTTAAAGGTGGCAGGAACGGTTGAACCTTGTACCGACAGGCGAGTCCCATTCTACAGAATTTTCCCGCATTTTAAAAACGGAGGCGAGTTATTTTCAAAAACTTTTAAAAGGTCAGTTTGATTTGCAAAAGAAAATTTTTGCGATGATAACAGGTTTGGCGACCGTGATGGGACCTGTCTTCGCCTGATCAATCTAATGCTCTACTTAGTTCAAATTGTCCAAATCGATTTTCATGGAATGTCAGCTTTGCTTTATGATATCATGTGAACCTAGGAGCCTAGACTTGAACCCAGCTGACATGGAATGCATATAGACTAGATATGGTTTGGTAGGACCATATTGAGGAGAATTATTCATGCTCACATAGACTTAGGTCTAATACAACACTCCTCAATTTAGGAATTGTATGAAAACAATGTTTGCTTCTTCAAATATTTCAAAATCTTTATCCCTTTAGGTTTTAGAGCCTTCTGATTTGATTGCATGAGCTCATGTTTTCAAAAACCACCCCCACCTATATTGTCCCGGTCTTCACGTTGCTGGGCTCTCTTCCAGAACCATAGTTTGGGACAGAGCCTCACAACTGGGCCACTTATTTGGGTGAAAATCCCCCTGCCACGTACCAAGGGCCATAGTCCAACGTATATCGGCAGGTGCTCAAGGATGTTGGAAAACTTGAACCTAGAACCGGAGAATTTGATTTTATGCCACGTACATCGAGCCTTGGCTTAAGTATATAGGCATAACTGGATTGGATACAGTTGATATGAACCTTAGAGTTAGGATTAAGGTCCCACAGCCATTTCAAAATTTGTGCATCTAGAGTCAGCTTTTAGGGAATGTTGTTTGTGCATACTTGTTTATGCAGAATTTGATTGAATATGTTATTTCTTTTTTATTTTCCATATTTTTCCCAATTTTCTAAAATACTGGACGATTTTCTCAAAATTCCCCAATCTATGTCCATGTACTGTCCATGTTTTAAATCTTGGACGATTTTCCAAAATACTTCATTTTCCATTTATTTCTTCATATTTCATCAAACCCTGGACGATTTTCCAAATTTCCCTTCATTTCCTTCAAAACTCCAGGTGATTTCCCATCTTTCCTGTCTTTTGGATCTCGAATTTCCTGCTTTATTTTTATCCTGCCTGCATTTTCCTCAAAATTCCTGTATTTTCCAAGTCTTACTCCAATTTCCATGTCTTCCAGTCCGATGGCATCCAGTCAGCTTGATTCAGTCTTCCCTGAGGGTCACATCTCCTACGAGGTGCGACAAAGTCTTCCCGAACATCGAGTCCTCAGCACCGGATCCTTCTTTCCCCGGTGGTATTATTCATGGTTCAAGAACTTCTCTCATATGTTTCCAGACCATCTGGACGAGTGTGGATTGGAACTGGCGTCCGCAGTGGGAAAGCAAACAGTCAACGGCAACTTGATTCATGCACTAGCAGAGCGGTGGAATCCGAGCACTTCTACCTTCTGGTTCCCGTGGGGCGAGATGACAGTACTGATGGATGAATTTTCAGAGATTATGGGATTGTCCGAGCCAGCCGGTCAGCCTGGAGATCCATTGGAGAAACAATTTCTGATTAATGTTAAGGGTCTGGACCCTAAGGATGCCTTAGCTCGCATGACAGGACGCAAGTCTTGGCCATTGATAGAGGAGGATGGAAACGAATATGTGGATCTGCTCGAAATCTACCGACAGTATGGGACATTCGTAGAAGTCAGCTCGTTGTCCAGGACAGCTCGAGAAAGAATTAAGCATGCGATGGTTCTGTGCACGGTGGGATTAGCTTTCTTTCCCGACGGACGGAATTACATGGATATCAAAATAGTTTAGCTTCTAAGGAGATGGGGAAGTCGACAGACCATCCACCTCTCCATAGCCATGGCCGCACTCGCCTTTCTATACCGAGGGTTGACTCGTTTCGCACTCGGAGAATCAATTCTAGTCGAAGGGTGCACCTATGCCTTGCAGTCTTGGTTCCTCCGGCATGTGCCAGTCCGAGCCAGTTCATTCAGATACAATGGAGAAAAGCTTCTTCCAGTTGCGCGATACCGGTTCTTGATCGACAACCTTCAGGAGAAAGAAGTCGTATGGGACTACTTTGATCGTCAGGAATCACCTCCCAGATACACTTATGCTTACGGAAAGCGATTCAGACTACTTGGCCCGTTCTTCTGCGCATACTATCATCCCGAGCGGTGTGTCAGGCAGTTCTCTCAGAGGCAGAAGCGCGTAGAGATTCGTCCACTAGCGGGGGTTCTGCCAGAATTCGATCTCGTATCAGATCAGTGGTCCGGAGCATACCATTCTGCCAGACATGGCTGGGATTCCTTTGTCAGTCTTACTATTTTTCCTGGTCCTCGTGTATCTTCTGATTATCCGGAGTGGTGGAAAATTGTTCGTCCCCCTCCCCTCTGTCAAGTGTATTATTGATAAAATCATGTTTTTCCCTTCAATAAAATTCCTTTACATTTCACTTTGGTTTGACGACCTCGCCTAGGTAACAAGGCATATTTTCAGTTGTTTATCTTGCAAAGAATAGCAACGCAATTGTCGTAATCCCAGCGACGACTCAATCCCTAGTAATGGGATATTATTTCAATTGTCTACCAAAATTCTCAACAAATATTTTCCTCCAAACCAAATTTCCTTCAAAAGCCTAACCATCAGTTCTGACCTCAAGAGAGCATCAACAACATCCAAGAGAACATTTGCAATACCCGATGGTCGATACAAGATCCAGAAAGAAAACCACATCAGTTGAAGGTGTCGCATATTCAGTAGCTTCAGAAGAAGAGATGGACTCACCTCGATCAATCCAGAGTCAGGGTCAGCAGGCGGATGATGGCATCGATCCCCAAATGTATATCATGTTCAAAAAGATGATGACCAAGATGCTGGCAGAGCAAGCTGAGGCCAGTACTGAGCAAATTCAAACTAAACAGAAAGATAAGGGTCAGGCCTTCAAGAATGTGAAGATCAGCAAAAAGCAGAGTCGTCACGAGGAAAGATCTGATGAGTCAGAATCAGCTGACGATGCTGACAAGGAATGTGAAAATAAATATGAATTCAGAAGGTCGACTCAGGGTCAGAGGTCAGCTTACAAATCCAAGAATCAGTCTGTTGACGACCCTACGCAGTCACAACTGAAAGATGTGATGAAAATGGTTAAGGATCTGCAGGCCCGCGACAAGGGCAAGAAAATGTTCACCAGCGAAGACTTCTATGATGGATTGGATGGGGATGATGATCTCGATAACCTCCCCAAGAAATTCATTAAGTTTGATGGTTCGGGTGACCCAAAGGCGCACCTCGCCCTTTTCTTTGCAGAGTGTTCCAAGTTCAGGAGGAATAACAGAGCCTTATTTCTTTGTTTCCCTCGCAGTTTGGAGGGTATTGCAGCAGAATGGTATTCAGAGCATATTAATCCCATAGAGCTGAAAGAGTTTGATAAAGTGGTCAATTTGTTTATTGAGCGCTTTTTATTCAACGCTGAGGCACTCCCGACCCTCAGCCACCTCTGTGGCCTGAAACAGAGAGAAAATGAAAAGGCCCGAGATTTTATCCACCGCTGGAGGTCAGCTTGTAATAAAATGAGAGATCCCATATCAGAGGGGCATGCTTTGTCCTTAATTCTAAGCAATTTCTCGCAGCCTCTGAAAGGCCTCATCTCCACCGCACCATCCAGAACCTTTATTGAATTAACAGAGCGAGCCGAATGGCTCGAATTAAGTATGGAGAATGGCTCCTATGAAGGTTTCACTTTCACCAAGAACAGCGGCCAGAACGAGTCAAAGAAGAAGACTCACTTTACTAATTCTGTCAATAATAATAAATGGAATCATCGCAAGGGGCAGAATAGAGACTTCTGTTATGGGGCAGGAGGTTCAAACAGGAATGATTAGAAAGGGAAGTCGATCCCGCAATTCAATAAGCCGCTTCAGCTGGAGCAGGGACCAAAACCCCGAGAAAAAGTGAAGCATGAAGGATGGAGCTATGACAGGAAATTCACTCCATTAGATCAATCACTCGAGACTGTGCTCGAGTACATGTTGACCAAGGAGATGGTCAAGTTGCCAAGGCTGGCCGATCCTCCCGTTCCTATGGGAAAATTCAAAGACCAATTCTGCAAGTTCCACAGAACAGTGGGGCACAATACTGAGAACTGCTTTTTTCTGAAGAATATTGTTCAGGACCTTATTGATAAAAATCTTCTGGTAGAAGGCGCGGAAGATGAAAATATAGATATTCTAAAAGAGCCATTTCCTCGTCATTCTACAGTAGTCATCACCGAACAGTCGTTTCAACCACAGGAGCATATCATGCCATGCTCTGAAAATGACATGCAAGCTCAGCATCAAGTCCTGGTATTGCAGTAGGCTCGGTCCAAGGCCCAGAAGATGGACCTTATTTCAGCTTTCGGCAAATTGAAAGTGTCTGACAAGTCCGCTGGGATATCTCCCGAGGTAGCCAGAAGTATGCCATGGCTCCCTAAGCATCTCATTATGTCCACCACAAAGAAAAGTGAGACATCAACTCTAAAGCCTATTACAGCATTATCAAATGTCTCAATTTTGGACTTAACTCAAGCCTCCGCCAAGCATCAGCAGGTGTTGAATGATCTGCTACAAAAAATCAAGGTGAAACCAAGCACAACTCCTGAAGACATGGCCCATATAGTCAATCAGGCCATGACTAATGCTCCAGTTACTTTCTCTGATGAGGATCTCCCTAAACCTCATGTATTTCACAACAATGCCTTGTATGTTGTGGTTCGAACTAGAGGGATGACAGTTCCTCATGTGCTGATCGATGGAGGCAGCAACCTCAATATATGTCCGGAAATGACCGCCAAAGCTTTGGGCATAAAAGAAGAAGAATACATTCCAGATCCAATCACCATTTATGGGTTCGACAATCATGGCCAAACAGCGAAAGAAAAAATATTCCTACAGATCTTCATTGACTACTCGGTCCATTCAATTCTCTTTCACGTGGTCAATGTGCCGCCCACTTATAATCTACTTCTCGGGAGACCATGGATCCACAACACAAACGCAGTACCGTCTACTCTGCATCAATGCATCAAGTGGTCAAAAGGTGGTATGATCACGACAGTCTTAGGCGAAGATCCGGAGCAGAGGCTAGCACAACCCATGGTTCCCAGGCCCTCTTTCACTACTGATATCCCTAGCATTAGGGGTATTGAAGAGGTCAGCTTCGAAGAGGATTCAGGAATAATGCAGACGGCAGAGCAACCCGAGCATACAGTGGCTGCGACCTGATGGGGAGGTCCACAGTTCTTCAAGATTGGAGGACGAATTGATTACAGCACTCTTAAGGGTCATCCCTTATTCTCCCAATGTATGAAGGCTAAAAAAGGATTTGATTTACTAGTAAAGCATGGCTACCAGCCTTTTCGAGGCCTAGGCAAAAATGAAGATGGTCGTCTTGAACCAGTGATTCCTCAGCACTGCCCTAAAAGAGCCGGATTGGGCTTTAATGGTCGAAGATCTCAGAAAGGGACTGTTTTCATTAAGGAAGCACATTAGAAGAATTCCTTTGTCTTTCTTTTTCTATTCTATTATCGGGATGATATCCCATTTCATTTTCATCATTGTCATTTTGATTAATTCTATCTTTCAATAAAGTTGCCAGTTTCCTTTGTCTATCTTGGTGCCATTTGTCTCTTTATTCCTCAGTATTAAATCTTCACAAAATTGAAATCATTTTGCTCTTTTATCTTTCCAATTATTTTCAATAAAAGCAATTTATTTCATGATGAGCAATTTCCCTAAATCAATTTATCCTCCAATTTTCAGAATGTCTTCCCGATCTATCAAGAAGCTCGTCTTTAATCCAAAAGCTTGTTCGAAATCAGCAATAATTCATCAGGTCAGAATAAGAGCAGAACGTAGTCAAACTGCAAAACAGTCAGAAGAACCCGCAGAGTTCGATTCAGCTCTTCAGGAACTGCCAGAATTTGCATCGATTCAGAGGCAAGATGCGCCATCATCCTTAGTTCAAGATCCGACTGAGGATATCAATATCGGATCAGAAGACGATCCTAGAATTCTCAAAATTGGCAGTGGTTTGAGCCCAGGAGAGAAAGAAAGGCTCACTAATTTCCTCAAGCAGCATGAAGAAGTATTCGCATGGACTTATGAGGATATACCAAGTTTAGATCCGAAATTGGTGGAACATCGCCTCATTTTGAAGCCTGAGGCGAAACCAGTCAAGCAGAAGTTGAGAAAAATGGATCCTCGAATCGAGCAACAGGTCAAGGAAGGACTTGAGGATCTGCTTAAAGCAGGATTCATTCGAGCAATTGATTACCCGGATTGGTTGGCGAATATCGTAGCAGTTCCTAAGAAGAATGGGAAAGTGCGAATCTGTATCGACTTCCGTGATCTCAATAAAGCCACTCCGAAAGATGACTACCCGCTCCCAAACATTGATCTCCTAGTCGATAGCACAGCCGGTCATGCTATGTTTTCCTTTATGGACGGATACTCCGGATATAATCAAATCAAGTTGGCCGCTCGTGACCAATCCAAAACATCCTTTACCACGCCATGGGGCACTTTCTGTTACACGGTTATGCCTTTTGGGCTTAAGAATGCTGGAGCCACTTATCAGCGCGCTATGGCCGTTATTTTCCATGATCAGATGCACAAAATCATGGATGCATATGTTGATGATATTCTAGTAAAATCCAAAGAAGAGGAAGATCACATCGAAGCTCTCAATCAAGTTTTCAAGCGGCTCATTCTTTGCAAGCTAAGACTCAATCCACAAAAATGTGTTTTTGGAGTCGAATCTGGCAAGTTGTTAGGCTTCTTAGTCAGCAAGAAGGGGATAGAGATGGATCTTGCTAAGGCCAAGGCTATCATTGGCATGCCGCCTCCGACTAATCTCAAAGAATTGCGTAGCCTTCAAGGACGCATGCAATCAATTCGGAGATTCATTTCTAATTTGGCCATGAGATGTGAGCCTTTCAATCATTTGCGCAGAAAAGGAGTGAAGTTCGAATGGGGACCAGAGTGTCAGCAATCGTTCGAACGCATCAAGAAATATCTTCTCAATCCTCCTGTTTTAAAGCCGCCAGAATTAGGGAAACCCCTATTGCTATACATTTCAGTTAATCAAGTTGCTTGCGGCGGATTCCTGGCGCAGTACGAAGAAGGTAGCTTGATAGAACATGCCATTTACTATGTAAGCAAGACCTTTATTGATTATGAGAAGAAATACTCTCAGATAGAGAAGACATGCCTAGCTCTGGTATGGATGTGTCAGAAATTGAGGCATTATCTATTGGCGTCTGAAGTCAAGATTCTATCTAAATTAAATCCTCTCAAGTACGTTCTTGAACAACCATTTCTCAGCAGACGGATCGCCAAATGGCAAGTCCTATTAATGCAATACGACTTGGAATATGTCTCTCAGCAATCTATCAAAGGCCAAGCAATTGCAGACCAATTAGCAGATTTTCCTCTAGCAGAGGATGTTAAAGCTGAGGATGATTTCCCCGATGAGCGGATCTGCAATATTCAACAATCCCCAATTTGGAATTTATTCTTCGACGGTTCCAAGAATATGGCAGGCATAGGAATCAAAATTCTGCTAATTACACCAGAGAAGGAGATGATTCCCTTTTCTCTTAAACTGGATTTTCAGTGCACTCATAATATGGTCGAGTATGAAGCTTTGATACAAGGTCTGAAAATTCTACAGGACTTTAATGTCAAAAGAGTGCATGCTTATGGCGATTCTTTGTTAATCGTCAATCAAGTTCTGACCGAATGGCAAGTGAAAGATCAGAAACTACTTCCTTACCAGAAGATTGTCTCAGCTCTTGCCAACAAATTCGAAGAATTTCAACTTTTTCATATCAAAAGAGATTTCAATCAAGTTGCAGACAGTTTAGCCAATCTGGGATCCATCATGTCTTTCAAGAGTGGAGAATCTTGTCGCTCATTTGAAATTGGCAGACTTGATCAACCCGCTTTCGTCTATGTAGAGCAGATAAACCAGACTGAGCAGAAGAAGAAGCCTTGGTATCATGATATCAAGAATTTCATTAAAACTGGTGAATTTCCTCCAGAATTATCAAAGAGAGAGCAGCGAGCAATTCAACGCATGTCTACTCGATATTTTATTCTTGCCGACGTCCTTTATCGTCGTGGATTCAGTTCTGAGTATTCCAGATGTTTGGACGAAGAAGAAGCCAAAGAAGTCGTGCAAGAAGCACATGAAGGCATTTGCGGTGGCCATGTTGGCTATCAGACTCTCGTCAAACAAATCATCCGAGCAGGATATTATTGGAGAAATATGCAACAAGATTGTTATCGTTTTGTAAAGAAGTGCGTTCAATGTCAGATGCATGCGCCTTCCATTCATGCGCCAGCGACATACTTGCAATCTGTCGTCTCGCCATGGCCATTTTCCATGTGGGCTTTCGATGTTGTAGGCCCCATCACTCCTTCAGCCTCCAATGGTCATAAATATTTTCTTGCCGCAACAGAATATTTTACTAAATGGGTAGAAGCAGTCACTCTACGCACAGTAGAAGGTCGACATGTGGTTTCTTTCATCCATAAGAATATCCTTTGCCGCTTCGGTATACCGCATGATATTGTGTCGGATAATGGCAGTCATTTCAAGAATGAGAGAATGAGGACATTCTGCTCAAAATTCAGAATTCATCATCATTTTTCCGCTCCTTATTATCCTCAAGGGAATGGTCAGGCAGAGGCCACCAACAAGATTCTGATTCGAATCCCTGAGCGAACTTTAGAAACGGGTCGTGACTGGCATGAAAAGATTCATGATGCATTATGGGCATACAGAACCATCATTCGAACTTCAACGAATGCTACTTCGTCAGAACTTGTCTACGGAACTGAAGTAGTGTTGCCTCTACATGTTCAGAAACCTGCTCTGAAATTTGCATCACTTCTAGAATTACCTCTTGATCAGTATCAGCAACAGCGACTGGTACAACTTGATTTGCTTGATGAAAGAAGGCTCAGAGAAGCAGAGCATGCTCAATCCTATCGCCAGAGGATAGCCCGACAATATGCAAAATCTATCATTAAGAGAAAATTTCGGGTCAATGATCTAGTGCTCAGATCAACAACCTATCTCAGGCATCGCCCAGGTGGCAAATGGTCGCCAAATTGGGAAGGTCCTTATGTTGTCAAAGAGGCACTACCTCGCAATTCATATCGACTCATCAATGCTGATGGAATAGAATTACCAGATCCCATCAATGCTCGACATTTGAAAAAATTCTATACTTGAAAAATTCTCTATTCTTTGTAATCCTTTCAAATTTTCTTCAATAATGATCAAAATTCTTTTCTCAGTTACACTGGGGCATTTTAAAATTTTGTTTTTATCTATAAATATTCTGTATGCAGGCAGGATAAACAAATCTCTCATTTCACGCACTTGTGCACGCCTGTGCACCCATTTACATTCATTTGCATTTGCGTGCATTCATTCGCATTCATCTGCATCAATTTGCATTAGCATCGATTACCCATTCAGGATAAGGGATAAATCCTGAGACCCCGACAGTTGTTCGAGTCGTCGTGAGGGTGAAGACTGAAAATTTTCCATCAAAATCAATTAGTAATTCTTCAGAATCCAATGTTCGTGCTGGTAATTTTTCAAAAATCCAGTGTTCGTGCTGATAAACTTTCAAAAATCCAGTGTTCGTGCTGGTAAACTTTCAAAATCCAGTGTTCGTGTTGGTAAATTTCCAAAACCCAGTGCTCGTACTGGTAACCATTTAAAATCCAGCGCTCGTACTGGTAACCATTTAAAATCCAGCGCTCGTACTGGTAACCTTTTAAAATCCAGCGCTCGTACTGGAAACCTTTTAAAATCCAGCGCTCGTACTGGAAATCTTTCAAAATCCAGCGCTCGTACTGGTAATCTTCCAAAATCCAGTATCCAAACTGGTACATTTTTTTAAACCAGTATGCATATAGGTATCTTTTCAAAATCGAACACTCGTGTCATGTCAGTCGACCTCTTGAGTTCAGTCCTCGTGCTGATCACTCATCAAATTCCCAATTTCCAATTATCAATTTCCAAATTTCCAAATTTCTAATTTCCAATTTTCCAATTTCAAATATCAAATTTCAAAATTCCAATTTCCAAAATTTGATCCTTTTGAGTCACCCAATACCAATTTCAATCATTTTCTCTTGCGAGAGACCCTTTGTATAGGGAGAGTTCGAGGGAGCTCGCTCTTTTCGCATGCTATCCAATTCGTTCACTTAGCCCCTTTTCAGGGAGAGTTTGAAGGGACTCGTGTCTTTGTGAACCGTTTGCAAAACAAAATTCCAAATTTCACACAAGGAACCCTTTTTATAGGGAGAGACTCGACGGAGACTTGCTTTCCTTGTGGCCCCATAATTTCAGACTAGGCCATTTCATCATGAAGGACCCTCTTTTCAGGGAGAGTGTGATGAACTCGTTCCTTCATGACCAATTTACCAACCTCACCAATTCCGGCCCCCTTTCCATAAGAGAAGCCTAATGTTAGGAAGTTTTGACGAAAGCTTAATTTCTCTTCGAAAGTTCGTTTTGCAAACACCTCCTCTTCAGGGAAGAGAGGAGTAATTCCCAATTCTAATTTCTGAATCTTCTCCTTTGGGGAAAGGAGAAGAGAATTTTTGTCATGGATGTGTTGCGTTGTGCTTCAAATGCTCGATTTCACAAAAGGATTTCAAGAAAATTTTGCCAATTTGTCATTAAATATTTGTTGATTTCAAAAATCTTTATTGCACAAAATTATTACTTCAGAATACCTCCACTATTACTTCCGAAAGGACGATGCTTTCGCGAAAAAGGATTCAAAGTTCAAAATCTTTCTATTGGCCAACCAAAAGGATGAAAAATAAATCCGCGATATGGCCAGCAAAGAGAATTCAATGTTGTTGCAAAGCCATGAGTGATTGATATTGATCGCAGTCAATGGCACATTTTTAAAGACCATTCTTGAAAAATAAAGCAGTCGAAATATCCTGGGTGATACAGAAAAATCCACTCAATTTTCATATCTCCTCAATCACCTAAGCTGCAATTAAATATCTGCAAAAGGGATCTCTCAATTGTCGTCAAGATGAAGGCGAATTAAGCGAGTCGACTCCTGGGGCCAAAGAAGATTTGGATCATTCCAGAGAAAGTTCAGATCACCGTCGAGATGAAGGCGAGTGTGATGAGCCTACCGACAAACCCTAAAAGATATTTGATTTTAGCTATCATCAAGAGATTTCCTACCAAAGAGCCAATAACTATCAAGATAATCCCTGAGAGAAAAGAAGGATCGGAACATCTCTGAGATGAAGGAGTTTGCGACGTACCCTTCCCAAAAAGAGAGAAAAGTCAGAACATCTCCAAAATGAAGGATGATGTAATTCCCAAAAAAATCCAAGAGAGCTCCAATCTGCTAAAAGAGAGTGCAGAAAGATCATCATGAGAAAAGAATCCCAGGATATCAGACTGCCAAATCTATCAAGAATTTTCTTTAATTTTGTGAAATTCTTTTATCATTATTCTTTCACCAATAGCTCTCGCAATATTAAGAATACTTTCTTTTCCGTCCATATCAAGGAAATTGATAGCTTCCTTGAAAGAAAGTCAATCGCAAGCAATTTGAATTTGAATCTTGATTCTACGGAGTTAAGCTCAGTCGGAGGTAATACTTCAGGTAGAAAAGAGAGAATACTTTCAAAACAATGCGCATCACTTTCAATTATTTTGAATCAACAATAATTTTCAACATTTTGACAATATTTTCTAGCTATCCTGGCGTGAAGCGAGAGCTTGAGGTTCATCTTTGGCGCATCCTGACATCAGTTGTTATCCCTTTTAGGACTTGATAACGGGAGTTTTCAAGATTCCTTCCCTTCTTTGATATAATCTGAGCGCACGGGCTCTTAGATTCGCACACTTCCCTGTGTCCCCACTGTCCCACCATAGACAGTCCAATTTCGGCTTGAGGTTAAGCCACCAATTTCAGCAAAAGGCAATTTCAAAAGTTAATTAGTCTCAGCAATGAGGCGCCCAAAATCAATCTCTTTTCAAACTTTAGGGACCCCAATTTCCTTCCTTTTGCAAAACCCCTATCGGATTCATTGTGCGGAAATCCGAAGGTTCCATCACGGTCTCTTCTTTCGAGGATTCCGTTCATTTTCAACCCAATCAGGTTAAGGGTACAAACCTGAGCCTCCTTTGATGAGGTATTCCATTTTCTGCCCAATCAGGTTAAGGGTATAAACCTGGGCCTCCTTTGATGAGGTATTTTATTTTCTGCCCAATCAGGTTAAGGGTATAAACCTGGGCCTCCTTTGATGAGGTATTTCATTTTCTGCCCAATCAGGATAAGGGTACAAACCTGAGCCTCTTTTGATGAGGTATTTCATTTTCAACCCGATCAGGTTAAGGGTTAAACCTGAGCCTCCTTTGGTGGGGTATTCCATTTTCTGCCCAATCAGGTTAAGGGTATAAACCCGAGCCTCCTTTGATGAGGTATTCCATTTTCATTTCCCGGTCAGGTTAAGGGTCAAACCTGAGCTTCGTTTCTACACGAGGTATTTTCTGTCCCATCCAGGTTAAGGGCAAAACCTGAATCTCACTTCTTTTCGAAGTAAAATTTTCTCCTTATTCTTCATTTCATATCTACCATCATCACTTGAACTAATTCTTTCATACCCAGTCAGATTCATCTAACTGGGGCATTTTTATAATCCAAATTTGGTGTGTTTTCTTTGCCACTAAGCTCGGCTTTCAACCGGCTTAGCAGCAAAGAGGGGCATCTGTAAACACCCCAAATTTTCACCCTCATCCAGTGTTTGTCCATTTCATAAGTCATTACAGATCATTGCATGTATTCTGCATAGCATTGCATGTCATTGCATAGCATTGCAGGTCATTGCATCTCATTTTCGAGATCCAACACTCCTATTTCAAAACATTCAATCCAGATTTGAATTTTAAAGCTTTTATTTCAAAATCAATTTCAAAACCTGGGTTTTTATTCAATACTCTGTCATTTTCCAACCCCAGGACTTTATATTTCGAAATATTTTCTCAAGGAAACAATCTGGATTCATTTCAAATTCAAATTTTAATCGATTTCAATTCACAGATGAGACCCATTGAGGTGGTGTCGCTTCTGAATTCCTCTATTCATCAAATTTCGCAAAATTTTGAAAGTTTCAGTCCGATCAAGACTCTGTCTCAGAGTCCTGATCCGGTCAGGAGTCTGTTTTGAAGTCTGTTTTACTTCCATTTTTATCTTTTTCGTTTGTTTTCGAAATTTAGGTCATTTTACAGAGTCCAGTTAGTTCAGGATTCTATTTTAGAGTTCGGTCGAGTTAGGAGTCTAACCCTGACTGTGTTTTCTGACTTATTTCATCATTTTTTGATAAAATCTTTTGAAAATTCTTTCATTTGGCTATTAAAATTTAAAATTTCAGAGTCCTAAGAGTTCAGGACTCTAACCCGGAGTTCCAGTTCGCATGAGACCCTATTTTCAAAAATCTTGAATTTCAAATGTCAATTTTAACCCTTTTTCAAAGCCATTTTCAGTGTTTATTTCAAAATTTCTAAAACTCGATGTGGGCCCACTCAGTTGGCACCATATCCAGAGGAATTCTAATTCAGTTAGGATCCTATATCATTTCAAAAATTTCAATTTCAAAGTTTGCTTTTGAAAAGCTTTTGAAAACTCCTTCAATTTCAAGTTTTAAAATCGTTGTTTTTGAAAAACTCAAGTAGGGCCCACTCGGGGTGGTGCCATATTCGAGTCAGTCAGGGCTAGACTAGGGTTAGTGGATGTCTTGGTTAGTGTTAGAGGTTTAGAAGAGTCAAAACCATTTTGAAAAAAACTCATTTTGAAAGTTAGTTTTTAAAACTAGTGTTTTTAAAGGTTTTTTTTAAAAAAAAAAAAAACCAAATGTAGAAAATGCCAAGTGGCATTACATTTGGGGATTTTTTAGGAGAGTCTAGGGGTTAATTAGGTATTAAATAGGATAATTTAGGCTAGGGGTAGGATAGTCTTTACACCCCAAAATCGCCCCCCTTAGAAGAGTCCAATTTTTTTAAAACATTTGATTTTTAACCTAATTTTTTTTTATAAATAGAAGGCTATAGGGGGTCGATTTTCCCAATTGGCTTTCCTTTGGATTCTTGGAGCTTCTCTCTCCTCTCCAGCCCTTCCTCCATTGCAGCAACCTCAAGGTAACTATTTTTTCTAATTTTTAGTTTTTATTTAATGTTTTTCATTGTTTTAAACATGATTTAACTATTGGTGTCATCCCCTTCATGGATTAAACCATGGATTCAACCTCAAGAACCATCAAGAATCAGCAAGAACGATCCAAGAAGGTGATCTAACCCTGTTTTGGATGATTTACAGAGATTTTAATCCATTAGAATTGATTTTAATATGATTCTTTGCATTAATAACCAATAAAATATATGATTTGCCCTTTTTAATGGGTTAAATCTATGTTTTAAAGGTGATATCAAATTCCAGCCATTGATTCCCTGTTCTTATTTTATTTTCATGGTTTATTTATGTTTTTTTTTACGTTCTATAGCATAGAAATAAGTTTTATTTACTGTTTTATGGTTTATTTTATTGATTTACATTAGTTAATGCATGGTTTTTCAAGTTTCTTAAATTTCTGTGTGTTCTAGGTTTAGAACAGTAAAGATGATGTTATTTCGGATTGAAGAACTCATTGTTTATTTCTGATTTTTTTATATGTGGTGCATGCATAAGTTATTGAGTTACTGTAGAAAAACCAGAGGTTTTATATCTCGGGAACCCTGTCAAAAAAATCAGAAATCAAATCGGATTTTTAAAGCTTTAAAATCGTGGTTAAAATCAAGAAGTTAACTTGCTGTTATGATATTTCTCTCATCTTATATTCGATTTTAGATCTGTAAAGTGATTTAAATTCACATTGAGTAGATCTGTCGTCTGTGAAATTGTCGGATTTTTTTATCACTGTTTAGTATTTTTCTCTTTTTAGAGAATCTGTTTTTAAATTTAAAGCTCGTTAGGGTTTACCAAAACCCTAATCAGACTTGTGTTAGTCATAAATCCCAAACCACAGATCCGATTTTAGATCTGTAAAAAGTGAGTATTGTTATTTTTCTGTCTACTGTTCACCACTAAAATTTAAGAAATGTTTGTTTAGGATTTCTATTTATTCCTGTATTTTCAATCTGGAATAGCTGTTTTAATCCCTGTTAAAAGTGATATATTTTAGCTCAGATTGCCGGAAGGGTTTCTCCCTAACCGGAGATGATTTTTCCAATCTGTAAATTGGAAAATCTCTGTTTTTCTTTCTAGTTAGTTTCTGTAAAATTTCATAAATTTCCATGGAGGTGTGACCCCTGGTTCAGGTCTTTGACTGAAACTGGTTGGTGAATTAGGTCAAAAATAGCATATTTTTAGGGTTTAATGCAATTTTCGGATTAATTCAATGTCAAAAAATTATTTTTATAATTCCAATTCGACATTAGGGTTATAACAAGTGTAGGTACCAATTTTTATGGATTTTGGAATCCATTTGATGGCTGAATTAAGCAAATTGCAAAACCGGGTTCCTGAAGAATTCCAAAAACACTGCTAAAATCACAGTTTTTGTGATATTATTGGATTTTCGTGCATAGGCATATATTTTTAGGGTTTAATCATGTTAATAATCATATTAGGATGCTTTATGTTTAATTTTGTGCTCATTTGATTTCATTTAGTGCATAAAACCTAAGTTTTTACCAAAATCTATTTCTAAAAACCCTGATTTCAAGGCCATAGTCTTGCTATCGGGGGCAATTTGGTCATTTTACCTAAATTTCGAAATCCCTAACCCTAATTTCATATTTTTAATCATGTCATAGTATATTTGGTTTGAGTTTATTCCATTCAAATTTCAAAACTTGCATTTTATCAAAATATCTTTCTAAAAACTCTAATTTCAAGGCCATAGTCTTGTTATTAAGGGTATTTTGGTCATTTTGACCCCAATTTCGAAATGTCATATTTTACCTTTATTATTTCTTCATATTTTATCATTTTGATTTAAGGGAATCATGGCAAAAAGGCTTATATCTAGCAAAATCCAACAATTTCCTGATATTGTTGGATAAATCTAGAAAAGCCAACATATATTCATTAACCAAGTTTTCTAGTTTTGCAGGTACATTGAAGACTTTATTTTTCATGTATTTAAATTTCAATAGTAATGTAATTTGTAATTAAACTTTGGAATAAGAATTTATATTTCCTGCTTAGCTTAGGTTGCATTGCATATAGTTTATTTTTATAATTTTAATGTGTGATGGATGATGATTCATGCATATTCAAACTCACCATGGTCTACACGAATGGCACATACACTAGCTTTTATGACGTTTATAAACTTGGTGGAATTTGTATTTATGGCCATAGTCAGAATACGAATGATACTTAGATTTATGATCTTCACATTAGCCACATTCAGCCTACACTCTTAGGCTAACTTCAAAAATGCACTGCATTTCTCAAAAATACAAAAAGTATTTCTCAAATCCATATTCATTCATTTCATGCATTTGCCAATTCCAATCTCAATTCAAAGAAGTTCATTTTCTCAAAATCTCCTAAGTCTTATAGCAAAATCGATTTTCCCAAAAGCATTGAATTTCAAAGAATATTTCAAGTGTTTTTCTCAAGTTCATAAACTCAATTTTCCAAAGTTATGCAGTCAATTTCAAAGTTTGAAGTTAGAGAAATCAGAATTTTTCTAAGTCTTATTCAAAAGAATATGGATTTGCCAATGATATTTCAAGTATTTCCCAAGTTCCAAATTCAAATTTTCTAAGTTAGAATTTCAATTTCCAAGTTTGAATTCAGAGAAACCAAGTCTCTCAGAATCGATTTTCACCAAATGTCAAGGAGTCCTCAAAATCGATTTTTATTTCTCTCAGAAGTATATTTGAAATCCCAATTCACGATTTTCCAAGATTTACATTTTATATTTCAATCATTCAAAGCAAACATCATGTTTTCAAAATGTGCATTTTTCTGAAAATTCATAGCACATGCCTGATTCTATGTGCATTTAGAAATTAGAATATGATTCAGACAAGTTGAATAGAGTAGAGCATAAGATTGATCCTTGGTTCAATTACCCCTGTTAAAGGTGGCAGGAACGGTTGAACCTCGTACCGACAAGCGAGTCCCATTCTACGGAATTTTCCCGCATTTTAAAAACGAAGGGGAGTTATTTTCAAAAACTTTTCAAAGGTCAGTTTGATTTGCAAAAGAAAAAATTTTGCGATGATAACAGGCGCGTGTTTTAAAATGACTTTCTGGCAATCAGGCAGTGGAAATATCTTGAGCCATAAAAAGAATCCACTCAATCCATATCTCCTCATTTATTCATTTAAAGCCTCAATCAAATATCCGCAAAAGAGAGCTCTCGATTGTCGTCAAGATGAAGGCGAATTAAGCGAGTAGATCCCCGGGGCCAAAGAAGATTTGAAACATCTCCAAGATGACGGAGTTTGTGACGGATCCTTCCAAGGAAAGTTCGGATCACTGTCAAGATGAAGGCGGATGCGATGAACCTACCGACAAACCCTAAAAGATATTTGATTGTTGCTATCATTTAGAGATTTTTTTAACCAATGAGACAATATCACCAATTCCTGAGAAAAAGAAGGATCGGAGCATCTCCGAGATGAAGGAGTTTGTAACATACCCTTCTCCAAAGAGAAGAGAGAAAAGTCAAGACACATCCAAATGAAGGATGATGTGAAAAACCGAGAAAGTGCAATGACTCAAAAAGAGTGCAAAAGGATCATCATGGGAAAACACCCAGATATCAAGCTGCCAAAAGTTGCCAGAAGTCATCTTTTCTTATGCAAAATTCCTTTATCAATATCTTTTCACTATTTGTTTTTATGAAATTAAGAATATTTCTTCTCTTCTCATATCAGGGAAATGGATAACTTCCTTGAAGAAAATCATCAGCGCTAAAATTTTGAATCTGACTCTTAGAACTGAAGAGTTGACCTCATTGGAGGAAATACTCTAGGTAAAAGAGGGAATATCTTTGCACATACGCGCACATTTTCAAAACGATTTGAATCAACTATAATTTTATCTTATTGGCAAAAAAATTTTCTGGCTATTCCGAGAATGAAATAAACATTCAATATCCATTCTGATGCAACCTAGCGTTGTTTATATCTTCCAGAAGAGTGGCCTCATTCAGTCGATGTATCTCTTCCTGTCCCATCTCGGTTTCTTCAGTCAAGGATTCCATATGGTGGCCCCCACTCAGGTTAAGGGCCAAACCTGAACCATCTGCGAGAGGTCATTTACTTTAAAAAGCTATTTCAGTCTCAACAATGAGGCACCCAATTTCTTCCCCTTTTCAAAGCTTTAGGGAACCCTATATTTCCTCCTTTCGCAAAAACCCCTTTCGGATTTGTTCGTCCAAATTCCGAAGGTCCCATCATGCTTTCTCCACTTTTGAGAAACCTGTATGGTAGATTTCCCCCACTCAGGATAAGGGCCAAACCTGAACCCCCCTGCGAGAGGTCATAGATTTTCAAAAGTTATTTCAGTCTCAGCAATGAGATGCCCAATTTCTTCTCCCTTTTTCAAAAGCTTTAGGGAACCCTATATTTGCTTCCTCTCGTAAAACCCCTTTCGTATTTGTTCGTCTAAATTCCGAAGGTCCCATTATGGTTTCTCCATTTGAGAAATTCGTATGGTAGATTTTTTATTCAGCCTGAGCGTTAACCCGGAACCTCGCTTCGCAAGATATCTTCCTTTCAGGTTTGGGTTAAACCTGAGACTCGTTCCAACGAGATTCCTCGTTCTAACGAGATGTTTCCTTCCAATCCCATCATGGCTCTTCCCATCGAGGAATCCATACCTTGTATATCCATCCAAGAAAGGATTTTACTTGAGCTTCGTTTCAAGAGGCATTTTTCAAAAATGTCCCATCAAGGTCTTCGTGTATTCCTTTCCTCATTTCAAATTCATCTTGATATATTTTCGTCCCATCCAGGTTAAGGGCTAAACCTGAATCATTCCAAAAAAAAAGAGTATCTTGTCTCACCCATGAGACTTGGTCAAAATTTTTATTTTCACCATTTCGGGATTTTCGTCCAAAGTCCCATCACGATTTCCTCATCCTCTATTATTCAATCATATCATTTTCGAGGATTTCGTCTCTCCAAAACCATTCAGGATAAGGTTAAGCCTGAAGAAGCCATATTTCCAAAATAATTCTTCCACACCCAGTTCAGATCTGCTGACTGGGGCATTTTCAAAATTTGGAGTGTTATCTTTGCCACTAAGCTCGGCTTTCAACCGGCTTAGTAGCAAAGAGGTGCATCTGTGAACACCCCAATTTTTTCAATTTTTTTTTAAAAATGACCCTTTTGCCCCTAACCCTATTTTCTGAGAAAATCAAAGCAATTTCAAAGCTAAACTTCAGATTTTCTGAATTAAATTCCATATTGGTATATTCAAAATTTATTCCGGATCCGAATCCAGTGTTTTAAATCCATATTTCCTCAAAATCCGGATTCAAACCCATTTCTGAAGATATTTTCTCAAAATAGCTTTTAAATCCCAGAAAAACTCCCTTTTGTAAATATTTTACAAAAACACCAAAAAAAATTTAGTTTTAACCTTTGATTTCTTGTAAAACTCTAGGATTTTATTCTAAAAGTACAAAAAAAAATAATATAAAAAAACCAAAAAAATTAGGAAAAGCTACAAGGAAAACAAATGATTTTCAAGCTTTTGAAGCCATTTTGCCAAAAACCTCATTTCGTAACCATTTTTCAAAAATTCTCTAAAAAGGAAACCTCCTTTTGGAAAAAGTGGACAATTCCTAACAAACTCCTCCCGCGCATCCTCTCTCTCGATTCACGATCGTTGATCTTCCAACAGCCTCCCCTCCCCACAACCTTCAATCCTTAACGGCCTCCTCTCTCGAGCCTTCCAGGCCCTCCTTAATAAGAGACCCCGATCTTCTGTGGGGGATCGATCTTTTTCCTTGCTAATCATCCACTAGACTCATCTTCACGCTGCAATTTCTCCTCCGGCATCATCGACTTTTTTTTTCCTTCTTGGAAGACATCGAGTTTCTCGGCAGAATCCATTTCCAACATCCAGCAACTTCATCGGTGATCGAGTTCTCTTCTCCCATCCGTCTTCTTTGAAGCGACAAGCCAATTTCCTCCGGCATCCATTGATTCTTCTTCCCAAAAGGCATCGGAACCTCTCTACAAATCCATCGACAAACATCCATTTTCAATCCCATCCAATCGACGTTTTTCTCTGTTGAAGCCGGGATTGACAACCATTCTCCTTCTTCCCACACTTGATCGAGCAAGGAAAATCCTGTAGCAGAGAGAAGCAGGCCAACCTTTCTTCTCCATTCGGTTTGAACGGAACCTTGCAGCCGAGTTCTTCTTTCATCCAAAATTTTGCAATTACAGGTAAGTAACTACCCTACTCTCTCCTCTTAATCTCTACAAATACTTTGTTCTTTTCAGCATTTTCTGGTATTGGTCTTCCTTGTTATTCTGTATTTATTTCTTCCTTTCTTTTTTTTATCTGCATCTTAAGGCATAATAGGTAGGGGCCGGCCTGCATATGGCGGGACCGACCCACCTGCGTGCTAAATCAAAGGAATACAGTCATTTCCAACATTTTTTTTATTTCTTTTTTCTTTTCTTTTGTTGTGATTTCCTATATGTACTTTGATCTCTTATGTGATTTTTCTTATTTTTGTTTTCCGGTGCCTTGTACCTATTAATGTCTGAGCTTCCAATTTGTATTTCCCTTTTCTCCCATGTCTATACTTTTACATTTCTCTTTGAGATCTGTTTATAAATTCACCCATTGTAAATCGACTTTGTATTGCCAAAAGTGGTTATCCATTTACCACTACTATCTTGATGAAGCTATTTTCTCCAGAAATCAATGGGACCTACCTGTTAACAAGGTCATTCGTAAATGTTGCCAGATCGTATGGTACTTAGCTGCATTATTATGGCCTTCATAAATCATCCATCCCTCAGTATGAATATATTTTCCCCTCTCAAAGTATAAGAGATACCCCCGTCTGGTGGGGAGGTACTCTTCGTCCATCATCATTTCGTTTCACTTCCTGCAAACATTCGAATTATCCTGTTGTAGCTTTGAAAATCCATGATTCTGCTAAAAGTAAGCTAGGTAGTAGTCGCAATATATGACAATGTGGTGGCATCATTACAGAATGTTCTAAGTATTGCATAATATCCCTGCCCTACTCGCATGCTTTACCATGAATGATCGATCTGCAGAAATCAGTGCATCATTTGTGCACCCTATAACATCTACTACATGGTTAGTTCAAAATAAAAGAGAAGACGAAATTCTTTTATATGATCCGGTTTGGTGGAGCTGAGATATTAAGGTATCTAGTCATTTGGTGATCTGTCGTGGCAAACCATTTGAATTATTTGTGTTTTACTTATTTAGCAGAATGATTATTTACATTTCATACATATGTCGCATTAGATTCCCCTCTGATTAGGAGCATCCTTACTTTTGAATCTTCAGCATATGTGCACGATTGTGCTTCAGATGGCTTTCCTGTACAGAGTTGTGACATGTACCTCTGTTTGTTGGGGGGCTCTGATTCGCTGTAACTCATGCATATTCTGGTTGCATTTCTGATTGTTCCTTTTAGCATGATTTGGATTTAAGACATTTTAACTCAATGTCGAGCTGGTTGATATAAATTCTGCTTGAAATGTCCAGTTCATTGAGAAGTAGAATGTCAGGCCCTGAATCGATGTTGCAGGCTTTTGAGAGGTTGTATAAATGAATACCAACATTTCCTTTTGTTCATACTGTGGAATCCAGCATTATGGAAACTTGGTATTCCTGGATCTTGATCCCTCAAGTATTGTTTTCAGGAACCTAAGATTCTAAACCTCGCATGGTTATGATTTGTTGTTACTGATTTTTATACCTTCTGTTCATTTTTAGCAGAACGATACTTTCAAAACTTTGAAAATCACCTGCTATAAACATTTTGACATGACAAAAACAGTGGTTCATCAAGATCAGAAAGTGTTTCCTTCCATGTTAAAAGGACATCTCTTCATATATTCTGAATTTGGCTCAAGTGATAATTAGGTGGGTCGAGATTCCCAGGCTGAGGTAAGATGGGTCAATGGTTCATAAAATGTCCAAAGATATTGTTGTCAAGTCAGTTGAATCTATAATCAGTTGCAGAAGTGTTAATAATTCTAATTGTACTATTTGTTTACTTCTTTTATTTTGAAGGTTAAACTAGATGTTCCAATATTTTCCCTATATCCATTACCTTGATTCATTAATAAACAGAGCTTTACCTAAGGAGTTAGCCTTAATAGGCCATCCTTTTCTTTACATTCTTTTACTGTGATTGATATTTCTGCTAAAGGGGGTCACCGAGATCAGCTCATCTGTATGAGCTTTCTGCATGGGGTCAGTATTCTGAAAAGAAGGTGTACTTATACACTAGTTCCACCGGTTATAAATTGCAAGATTATTTCGGAAGGAACATCAACATCAACAAAACTAGGTGGGACAGGCACCTCGACAAAGGATTTCAGAAGTACTGAAGATATGCGTCTTGGAGAGCTGCGATTTACTTCTATTAATTTTCTGATGAGCCAACCTTTCATGTCCCAACACATGAAAGTTTAAAACGAAGGTCTTTTTCTATCTAAATTAAAGATAGATCTAGAAATTCAAATCTAAGCTTGCAGAAAAAAAAAGAATACAGGATCAAGGCTCTGGAAGATTTGTTCTAAGTTCGCAGAGAAGATGATACCGTGTTTTTTTTTATTATTATTATTTTTGATAGGTTTTATCGATTGTTTGATTCATTCTAACTCATTTGTTTACAGCTGCTTACTCCACTTAACATTTCTTCCTATGCTCAAACATTGTAACATTTGTTATTAGCATAGCATTCACAGCCATGTCTTGTGCACAGTTGATGCATATCACTTGCCACACACACGCACCACAGCATACCTGCATGTTGATACGTTTTCTGCAATTCACACTGGCCAATTAAGAAATTAACTTGGGATTTTAAGTATTCATTGTCGAAGCTTGATGCTGAAGGGATCTCGCAAGGCAGTGATATTGTGGCAGCTTCTTCATTGAATAAATATGAAAAGAAAGGAAGATTGTGAATTTCACAGTGATGGCCAATTAGTGAATGTCCAGCACCTCTTTTATACCCACATTTCCCCATTGAATCATAACTGCATTCTCCATCCTCCTGCTGTCATTATTCCTCATCTGCCATCAATACATGTCACACACTCTCATTCACATTACACAGTCACTGTATAATCACATTCAGCTACACTTGCACCCAACCTATTACACATTGCACCCCACTTATCGCCCCATCTTACCATTAGTTTAGGATATCGAGCACATAGGACACTATTCATTTTTCCAGCAGTTTGGCATATTGCATCTCCACCTAGGTGAGATATATGTTCTAATTAATTCAGGACATCTCCTTAATATCTCTTGTATATTCCTATTGCACTCATACATTAACCATGCCTTCATGTTCTGCACATACTCTTTATCATGCTACAAACACCCAGCATATGTTTCACACTCCAATTTCCCTTGCCTGTCATGCCATCATTTAGGATTACACCACTTTTGCATACCATTATTCTCCATCTCTACATAGGCTCCGTGATCCTGCATTAGGAAAATCATGAAATAGGTAAAGTTGCCATCCTCATCTTCCAACTGGGCTTAATTCTGGCCCTGACAGGAGAAGCATCGTAAATCCAGTTATTAGCATAAGTCAGTGGAGGCCTTTTGTCGTGTGGCATTACCTGCAAACCACCTGAAAAATCATCTTAAAAGGGGTTGCTTGTAGCAATCTGGACATGATTTGTCCCTCCGTACATCTCTCTATTATATATACCCCCATATATATATATATGTATATGTACCTATACATAGATATATATACTTATATACATGTGAATATACTTATATATGTACATATATATATATACGTATATAGGTATATATATCCTTTCCACTTTTTCCATCATTCATATCTTGGTTTATGAACATCTTTTTAGATATCCATGTGATATACGCCATTATTTTTCTATTTTTTTTCATGTTAACTCAGTTGTTTTGCAGGAAATGTGTAGAGAAGGTCATTATTTGAAATTGTAAATTTGATCTTATGTGTTGTAATAGTTAGATCTTAAATGAGAATTTACATTTCCTACTTTAGGTAGAAAGAATGAGCATTATAAATATCATGAATTACTTGTTTTCATACATTTTTGCCTTTATTTTTCAAATTCTCACAAATGGGAACACGAATGGCACGTGCACCATTTCGTAAGAGGTAAATTAATCATAAGTTGATGATTTACATCAATGGCCATAGTCAGGATGTAAACAAGACTTAGAATTTTTATCTTTTACAAAATAACACTGGATCCACACTGGATCCTTTTTCAAAATTCATCATATTTTCTTTAAATATTTTCTTCTTTTATCAGAATTTAACTTAAAATTAACTCAAAAATATATACCAGAGGCCATAGTCATAGTATATTGAGAGTTCATTTCATTATAAATTCTATAAAAGCACCAAATGCATTTCATTCTTCTTTTGAATCTAAATATAGATTATTATATAATACATTCAATGACCATAGTCAAGGATGTATTATATCTTCAATCTTATTTTAATTCATCTAAAGAATGAAATAACTTTTCAAAATCCAATTTAAAAAATTCTTTAAATTCATTCATCATTTAGGATAGAATTGCATCATATTTTCAAAAATTCATTTTTCAAAAACTCCAAGTAATGTAAATATCTTCCTCAATCTATCTTCAAATCCTTATCAAATCCGATCCATCCTTTCATTTTTCAAAATTTTATTTTATTTTTTCATTCTCGAAGTTTCAATTTAACTTTGAGATTTCAAATTCATTCTATATTCAAATTCAAATTAGATTTCAAAATCCAAATGTGACTTTGAAATTCCAAATTCATTCAAAATTCCAATCCAATTCAAAGTTCAATTTAACTTTGAGATTCTTGATTCATTTTCTAAAATTCGAATTCAAGTCCCAAATTCAAAGTCCAATTTGACTTTGAAATTCATTTGTATATTCAAATTCAAAATCCATTTTTTTTTTTTTTTTAAAGTTCAATTCAAACTTGGAAATTCTTGATTCATCTTCTGAATTTAACAAACTCCAAATACATTTTAGGATCCAGGATTCAACATTCATATCGGATCTCAGACTTCAGATCCAATTCCACTTTTAGGATCCAGAATCCAATTCTACTTTGGATCTCAGACTTCAGATCCACTCCATTCTAGGATCTAGAATCCAGTTCTATTTTTGGATCTCAAACTCTAGATCCAATTCCATTTTAGAGTCCAGAAGTCCAATTCTATATTGGATCTCAGACTTCAGATCCAAAATCCATCTTAGGGTCCAGAATCCAATTCCATCTTGGATCTCAGACTTCAGATCCAAATTCCCTTTAGGATCCAGAATTCAATTCCACCCTGGATCTTAGATTTTACATCCAAAATCTACTTCAAATCCCAGATCCAGTTTCATCTCAGATATTAGATCAAGATTCCATTTCAAATCTAAATTCATCTTCTATTCTCAAAAGTCAATATTATTTCTCAAGTCTAAATTCAAATTCAAATTCCTATATTGAATTCAAAATCGACCCTTGAAAATCGATTCTAATTCAAAAGTCCATTATGACTTTGAAAGTCTCATTCCTCTTTCCACAAATTTATCCCTCCTAAATCCAAGTCCAAAATCCAAAGTCCATTTCAGACTTTGAAATTTCCTTTCTTTTATCTCACCTTCAAATTATTCTTTTTCAAAATTAAAGATTCATTTTCCCAACTCTGATTATTCCAAAAAGACTTAGAACTTTTCTGATTTATCTCAAGTTCTAAGTTAGATTCAATCATTTCTTCACTCCCTTATCAAATTCATCTCAGAATACTTGGAAATTTTCAAAGCATCTTTTCAAAAAGAGCATACATCCTTGCATTACACAAGCATGATTCTTTGTGCATTTAGGCTTAGGATAAATTCTTAGATAATTTCTTAGCAAAGCAAAAGGCATGAATTCGACCCTTGGTTCGATTACCCCTGGTAAAGGCGTCAGGAACGGTCGAACCTCGTACCAACGAGCAAATCCCGTCTCCCAGTTTTCTCGCAAATATTTCAAAACAGAGGCGAGTTGTTTTTCACTTTCAAAATTAAGGTCAAGTGAGACCCCGCAAAAGAGTTCATCTTTCTCTCCTTTTCTCTTCTCTCTTTCTTTCTTCCCTTTTTATTTTTCTCCCTTCAAAAAAGAGGAAAATAAGAGGTTAGAAAAGAAAAAGAGAAGGAAGAGAGAGAATATTACGAAGAGGAAAAATTTTGTGATGATCACATAAAGGCGCCAGGAACGGTCGAACCTCGTACCGACAAGTGAATCCCGTCTCTCCATTTTCCCATAATTTTTCAAAACGGAGGCGAGTAATTTTAAAATCTTTTTTCCAAAATTAAGGTCAAGTGAGACCTTCGCAAAAGAGTTTCTCTCTCTTCTTTCTTTTTCTCTTCTTTTCTGTCTTTTATTTTCCTCTTCAAAAACAGAAAATAGAGGTTAGAAAGGAAAAAGAGGAGGAAAAGAGAGAAGGATACAAGAGAAAAAATTTTGCGATGATCACAGGAGTGGCGACCGTGATGAAACTCGTCTTCGTTCTGTTGGATTTGTGCCTTTTTTCTTTTGCTTTGATATTATCTAAGTCTTTATTCTTCAAAAATGTCAGCTTCATTTTTTCATGCAAACCTTAGGAGCCTAGATTCTATCCTAGCTAACGTAATGCATATAGGATATAAGTATGGTTTGATAGGACCATATTGAGGAGAATTTATGCATGCTCACATAGACTTAGGTCTGAAATACAATTCTCCTCAATTATAGGGATTGAATGCAAACAATGTATGCAAGTGTATGATTCTCTTCATTTAAATTTTATCTCTTTAGGACTTGCAATAGAGACATCTGGTTTTATTGCATGTTGAACAAGTTTTCGAAAACAACCCTACCTACATTGTCCTGGTCTTCACGTTGCTGGGCTGTCTCATTGAACCATAGTTTGGGAGAGTGCCTAACAATTGAACCACTTATTTGGGTTAGCACCTCCCTACCACATACCTAAGGGCCATAGTCTGAGGTATATTGGTAGGTACTCAAGGATGTTGGAAAGCCATTACCTTAGAACCAGATGAATATTTCTATGCCATGTACTTCAAGCTTCGACTTGAGTATATCGACATATCTTGATTGTGAAAGTGCAGTAGGATCGAGGCAACGAGCACTAGAGGGGGGGTGAATAGTGCTTTTAAATATCGTCTGCTGAATTTTGATAGATTTTGCAATTCGCAAAGCAATCACACAAAGGAACACAAGAATTTATCGTGGTTCGGTCTTTCCCGACCTATATCCAGTCCCCAAGCAAAACCAGCTTGAGATTTCCACTATCAACCTTGTGTAACTACAAGATCATACACAGACCAAATCCGGTCCCACTTTCAGTAACACACCTACTGAAAGCAAACAACTCCTTTAAACCAAGGAGTCCTTTCTTTTACAGAAAAATGAAATAAGTAACAACTTACAAAACAACTTACGATCCCTTCTTATGAATGCAAATGAGATGCAATTGGATTTTGAGGTTGTTGAAATACTCAACTCTCGAATTCACTGTCTCTCAAAG
This sequence comes from Nuphar pumila, assembly GCF_984573655.1. NCBI lineage: Eukaryota > Viridiplantae > Streptophyta > Magnoliopsida > Nymphaeales > Nymphaeaceae > Nuphar > Nuphar pumila. Next base: position 33,532,106 of record NC_143257.1, read on the forward strand.
AAATTTGAGTGAAAAACTGAAGTAAAAAATATAACGTGAATGAGAAAATGAATATGAGTGAAAAACAAAGAGTAATTGATTCAAATTGATTGAATTGCAGTGCTTTTGAGTGTAGAACGCACTCATATTTATAGTTTAAAGATTCTATACATTGAGGTATGAAAGGGTGTCAAAACAGTCTATTTTGAATGATCAAAATGTTTGAAAAATGAAAAGACACGCCTTTTTTAAAGTTTCAGGAAAAACGACAAAATTAGTCGACTGGAACAGTAGTTAGTCGACTGATAATTAGCTATTAGTAGACTGACAGTTATCGTCGGTCGACTAATGTGTTTATCAAGCCGTTTGAAAATCTGAAGTTTTGAAACTTAGTCAACTAGAGAAAAAATTAGTCGACTGATAATATCATCAATAGACTGAAAAACCCTTCAGTCGACTGCTGCTAAATTTTCTGAAAAACACACATCTTGTCCGGTCGACTGATAAAAGCATTAGTCGACTGCTGCTAAATTTCCAGAAAACACATGTTTTGTCCAGTCGACTGATAAAGTCATTAGTCGACTAATTTAACAAAAATGACATTTTGTTTAGAAAATTTGGCGCGAAAGAATTAGTCGACTGGTGAGTCTATTGGTCCACTAATAAACACGAAAATTTAAGAAAAGAGTTTTCTAAAAAAATTTTCATGAAGGGTTCTTTTAGAAAAGTTTTTCTAAAGACTTTTTAGCTGAAATGCAACTGAAATATGCACTCTAAGTAAGGCTCTTACAAGAATCTAAGACTTTTAATGAATTTAACATTTGCACATAAGTCTTCAAAGATTCTGCATCGAGTTCTTCAATGCTTGTCATATTTCTTCATTGCCTTAGCTGAAATGCAGTTGATTCACTTGCTCATCATCAAAACCTTGTCTTGAAGTATCATGTACGACTTCATTGTTGTAACAATCTCCCCCTTTTTTATGATGACAAACTTAATCAAAGATGAAGCATTTAGATGCATAGATGGATATTTTACTCCCCCTATCAATATGCTGCAAAACATTAAAAGTTAGTACATTCAAAGCACATATATCACATATTGATTGGTTTGCATTTCCATCATTACTTCATGCATTTTTAAAACTTTTTCATAAATACAATTTTCAATGCTTTCACATGATGTAATTTCCATGTCATGATGCAATATGCAATTGCTATCTTTTTCTCTTAATTTCTCATGCAAGTTCTATCTATTTCTCCTGCAATTTCCATGCATGTGTCTACCAAATTCTATCTTTTTCTCCCCGTTTGTCATAATAAAAAAGAGTAAGGGCAGTCATAGCATATGCAAAATGTAAATTCAGGTTCAAAATATTACAACCCATAAAGTATCAAAGTTCAGTAAGGATAGTAAATAAAGATCAGAAAAGTGAGTTGAGCAACTCTTTGATGGCAGTAATATATTTCTGAATCGAAGAAAGTTGTTGAGTCACATCTTCACGAAAAGTGTGTTGATGCAACTCCAAAGCTTCCAGTCGCTGCAAAACTTTATCATTGTCTTGACTAGTAGAAAATTTCTTTCGTTTTGCTTGAGATGAAGGTGTCACAAAAGATGGTGAGGGTTCAGAAAGTGATGGCTCAGATGGTTCAGTTTGATCAAAGTTTAAAGGAGGCAGATATTTGATTTTCATACGTTTAAAAATAGTTTGATCAAAGAACTCCTTTTATTCAATATATTTTTCATTGGTTAAGGGTACTTTGAAATATCTGAAAATACGAGTAAGAAGACATCCATACAGAAGAAAAGGTTTTTGTTTCCACAAATTAGTAAAATACACGTTAACCCAATTTACCGAAATATTTCCAAATAAGACATAAAGAGTCGTAGATAGATCTGTGGAATAGTAATCAAAAGAACCAGTTTTAGGTAGAACATTGTGGGCAAGAATTCATTCAGCAATGCGTGCACGAGTTTGAAGATTGGTATTTTTGAAAGGAGGACAATGAGGTGCACCGGGAGGAATAATTTGTTCAAAAAAAATTTCATCATTAAATTCAATAGTATTGAAAAGAGTGTCTAAAGGTGGAATTTCTAGGATTTGTCCAAGCATTTTAGAATCAAACTCAATTTCAACATCGCGAACAAGAGAGAAAAGAAATCTAGTTTCATGATTAATTTGTAAATTTGTGTAAAACAAGTGGATCAAAAAAGGATAATGAAGGGGGTCTGCACAAGCATCAAAAGATGTGAAATACCTGGAAATAATTCTCTGATTTTGTAATGAGAAAACAGGTGAAAGAGGACATTTCGGCCTGGTAAAATAGGAAGTGCAGAAATCGGTCCAAAAGTATCATATAAAAGAGGATTTCGGAGTAGTCTGAGAGAAAATCCATGTTTTACTGGAGGTGTAGTAGGAGGAGAACCTTTTGTGGATGCAATTTTCTGACGAGGCATGGTTGAAACAGACTCACCTAAAAATTCACAGTTGCAAAGAGCGATTGATCAACACAGTTGTTGAGAAGAACAGTTGAAGATGATGTTGATGTCGGCTTCCAAATGACGTCCAGTGGGAGGAAGATATCTGTCATCGTGCAACAGAAATACTTTGTGCAGAGTGAACGATGTGCCTTCAAATTCGTTGGTAGTGGCCAAAATAATCAACAGTAACAACCCACTGAAAAGGGATGTCGATTCTCCACAGATTTTAGGCAAGAGGGAAGAGACGAGGAGGAGTCTGCAGTGGATGACGATAGGTGAGAGGAGGCTGCCACAAGGGGATTTCGGCAAGGACTGAAGATGCACCGGTCACGGCAAGAGGATTCTGGCAAAAACTGAAGATGCACCGGTCACGGCAAGAGGATTCTGGCGAAAAGTCAAGAGACTCCCTGTCAAGGCCAGAAGATTCTGGCGAGGAGAGGTTCGACCGACACTCCGAGGGTTTTTCGGAAGAGAGAGAGGGTTTCGTTTAAGAAAAACGAAAAGGTGCGTAAGAATAAAATGATGAGTTAAAAACCAAGGGGTATCGGGTCCTTAAAAAAAAAAATTTAAAAATATCAATCGACTAGATTTTTATCGGTCGACTGATAAGGTGCGACTCATTCTGTAAAATTTTTAAAGCATCAATCGACTAGAAATTTATCGATCGACTAATATGGTGCGATTTTGAGATTTTGTTCAAAAATCAGTATTTTATAAATCCAAAAATGAGCAAATGCCTAGTTCTCTCCTAATTCTCATAAAATCTTCATTTTTAAGTGGTTTAGTGAAGATATCGGCATGTTATTCATTAGTAGAAATAAAATTTAACAAAATATCTCCTTTTAACACATGATTTCTTAAGAAATGATGTCTAACTTCAATATGCTTAGTTCTTGAGTGTTAAACAATATTTTTCGAAAGATTTATAGCACTAGTGTTATCACAATAAATAGTTGTTGTGGAGTAATTCAAACCAAAATCTTTTAAGGTCTGTTTCATCCATAGTACTTGTGAACATGCTAAACTAGCCGCTATATATTCTGCTTCAGTTGTTGAGAGTGACACTAAATTTTGCTTTTTACTAAACCAAGAGACTAAGGAATTTCCTAAGAAATGACAAGTTCCGCTAGTACTCTTGCGATCAGATTGACTTCCTGCAAAATCTGCATCACTATATGAAACTAAATCAAAGGAAGATGATTTTGGGTAAAACAAACCCAAATCTGAAGTATCTTTCAAATAACGAAGAATTTGTTTTACTGCAGTTAAATGAGATTCCTTTTGATTAGCTTAAAATCTAGCATATATACAAACACTAAACATTATATCAGGTCGACTAGCAGTTAAGTATAATAGAGATCCGATCATACCTCTGTAGAGCTTAGTATCTACATTTTTACCATTTTCATCTTTATCAAGAGAAGTAGTTGTACTCATAGGATTTCTTCTTGATTTCGATGAGTCCATCACAAACCTCTTGAGAAGTTCTTTTGTATACTTAGCCTTGTTAATGAAGACTCCTTCTTCAGTTTGCTTTATTTGAAGTCCAAGGAAGTAGTTTAATTCGCCCATCAAGCTCATTTCAAACTCTTCCTGCATAGCTTTAGCAAATTCTTTACAAAGAGAATCATTAGTAGAACCAAATATTATGTCATCAACATAAATTTGCACAATAAGAATATCTGAATTAAGATTTTTAATAAATAAAGTGGAGTCTACCCGACCAATAGAAAAACCAGATTGTTCAAGAAAATTTTGTAGTCTTTCATACCACGCTCTTGGTGCTTGTTTAAGTCCATACAAAGCTTTTTTTAATTTGTAGACTTTTTCTGGATATTTCTCATTTTCAAAGCCTGGAGGTTGCTCTACATAAACTTCTTCATTTATGTGTCCATTTAAGAATGCACTCTTAACATCAATTTGATATAACTTAAAGTTCATGTAACTAGCAAAAGCAAGCATCATTCGAATTGACTCCAGTCGAGCCACCGGTGCATAGGTTTCATCAAAATCTATGCCTTCTTCTTGATTATAGCCTTGTGCTACTAGCCTTGCTTTGTTTCTAATGACTTCGTCATTTTCGTCCAGCTTATTTCGGAAGACCCATCTTGTTCCAATTACTGAATGATCCTTTGGTCTATTAACTAGATCCATACATCATTCCTAGTAAATTGGTTAAGTTCTTGAGACATGGCCAAAAGCCAAAATTCATCATCACAAGCCTCATTGACATTCTTTGGTTCTATTTTAGATATGAAAGCAATATTTGCAATATATTGCAATTGCCTTCTAGTTTGGACACCACTCTTTATATCTCCAATAACTTGTTCATGTGGATGATTGAAAACTTCTTTCCAAACCGGTTGAAGATGAACATTTTCTTGAGAAGTATTCTCTATCAAAGGTTCTTCTTGAAGTATAACTTCTTCTCCTTCGCTTAGAGGTATAACCTTCTCACAATTCTCATCAAATGCAATATGTAAAGATTCTTCAATGCAAGATGTTCTTTTATTAAAAATACGATAAGCTTTACTTCTAGAAGAATATTCAAGAAATATTGATTCATCTGATTTTGAATCAAACTTATCAAGATTATCTTTGGTATTTAACAAGAAGCATTTGCTACAAAAAATTTTGAAATATGAGATCTTTGGTATACAATTATAATATAATTCAAAACATGTTTTATGTAAGATTGGTCGAATAAGAACACGGTTTAAAACATAACATGTTGTATTTATTGCTTCAGCCCAAAAGTATTTTGGTAAATTTTTATCTTGAAGCATGGTTCTAGCACATTCTTGCAAAGTTCTATTCTTTCTTTCAACAATTCCATTTTGTGGAGCCGCTCTAGGAAAAGCAAAGTTGTGAGATATACCATGTAAATCACAATACTTTAGAAAAGATTCATTTTCAAATTCACCACCATGATCACTACGAATTTTAATAATAGATGTAGATTTTTTATTTGTAATTCTTCTACAAAGTTTGGAAAATTCAGAAAAAGATCATTTTTGCTTTTTAGAAAAATCACCCATGTAAATCGAGAATAGTCATCTACTATAACAAAAGCATACTTGCTACCATTCAAACTTTGAATTTTAGATGGTCCAAATAGATCTAAATGTAAAAGTTCAAGAGGACGTTTTGTTGAAACTATATCTTTTGCTTTAAAAGAACGCTTGATTTGTTTACCCATTTAGCAAGCATCACATAAGTGATCCTTCTTATATGGTATTCTAGGTAGGCCTCTAACAAGATCATTCTTGGATAACTTGGAAATAATTTTAAAATTAACATGTACAAGTCTCTTGTGCCATAACCATTGAATTTCATTTTAAAACATAAGACATTTTTCATTAAAAGTGGGTAACTCATCTAGATAAAGTTCATACACATTGTTCCTTCTTTTACCTTTAAAAATGATCTTTTTAGATTGAAAATCAGAAATTAAGCATAAATCATGTTCAAAAGAAACAAGAAAACCTTTATCACATAGTTGACTAATTGATAATAAATTATGCATTAAACCATCTACTAAAAGAACATTTTCTATCAAGGGAAATTTTGGATTACCAATGTTACCAATACCGATTACTTTTCCCTTGTTATTGTCACCAAAGATGACGGTTCCTCCATCCTTACTTTGGAGGTGTGAACACCCCAAATTTTTCAAAATGTTGTAAATATCACCTTTTTTCCCTTTTCCCCCATTTTCTGAATAATTAAGTCAGTTTCTAATCTAAATTCCATTTTATTTCTTAAATTTTTCTGAAATTAAATTCATTTTACATATCTGACTCAATTTCGGATCCGGATCTAGATCAAAATCCAAATCTCAGCTTCATTATCCAATTTTTTTAATCAATTTCTAAAAAATTACCAAAATAACTTTTGAAAAGCTCAGACACTTTGTCCGGTGTCCGTTTGGATCCATTATGTCGTATATCCCGATTCAAGTTTCAAAACTCGAACATTTTCTCAAAACTTTGGTCCAAACCCATTTTTTTGAAGAATTTTTCCCAAAATAGCGTTGAAAACCTTCTTTTGTAAATATTTTCCAAAAATACAAGAAAATCAGTTAAAATCCTCGTTTTCTCATAAATTTTAAGGTTTTATTCCAAAAATACAAAAAAAAATATAAAATACAATATAGAAAATTTTGAAAAGAACAAAAAAATAATAAAACATAGAAAAGAAAGGAAAACAGTTTTGAGAACCTCCTTGAAAGTACCTCTTTTTCTAAAAACCCTTTTTGAAAATCAAGTTTTATGGAAAGCACCTTTTAGCAAAAGTTTGCTAAAAACCCCTCTCTAAAACCACTTTTTGAAAAGTCCTTGTAAAGGGACCCTCTTTTCAAAAAAAAAGAAAAGTCTACAACAACCGCGGTTTCGCGAATTTCTCTTCTCCACCCTCGATCATCTGGGAGCTCCTTTCCTCTATTCATCCGCAACCAACCTCCACCCCCTGGAACCTTCCACTCTTCCTTTAAGAAGAACCCCTCCAGGATCCCTAGGGGAGGGCATTCTCTGCTGACTGAGGCCTTCTGTTTCTCTGAAGCATCCCTTACCTTCACTCACAATCGACCAACTCCATTCTTCTTCGTCTCCTCTCCTTTTTTTTTTCCTTCTGATATTTCCTCTAGTTTTACCCCCCTCCCCCTCGACCAAAAGAGGACGATCCTATAGCAGAAATTTCACAAAGCTCTCTCTCTCTCTCTACTGGAAGGAGTCGAAATCCACTCAGTGTTTGGGAGAAAGACTCTTTGGTACAACTCCGTGAAGTAAATAAAAGATCGATTGCATCTGGAGGATCCGGGCAGAACTACAATCAACAACTACATTGAAGAAACACCTAGTGAGTGTGTCCCCCTTCATCCATCGCCATTGCTGGATACCCCTCTCTTTTTTTTTAGCAGAAGTTTCGGATTATCCTGAGGGGAGTCGATCATTACTCGCGGCTAAGAGGACGCACCCTATAGTCTGAGGAGCATCAGTTATCCCGTGATCGATTGGGCCTAATAGTAAATCTGGTTTTCATTAGATGTTTTCAGATATTCATATACTTGATTATGTATAAATTAGATAGCATCTCATTTTAGCATTTTTTTTTTCCTCTTACTTTCATCAGCAGTTGACGTTATGCATTAAGTTTGTGAGGCTAATTACATTAGTAGGCATCTTATATATCTCTTTTGGGTTTGGTACTAGTATAATTACATCACTGATTTACTGCAATTACATTTTATTGTGTTTCCTGCTTCTAAGATGATTTAAATATCAACTTATCATCTCATATGGTCTGGCAAAGAATTTCTGGCAATGAAAATAGATGACTTGTTCGGATGTCAAATCATGATGTTTTCGACACTCTGTTTAAAGTGTGGAACAAAATGCTACAGAAATGTAGAACAATAATTTCTATCATAAGACTGTCAGGATATTCCTTTGTGTTATAATCACTGATCTGTCAATGGTGAAAAGGAAGCAACATTTTGCAGTTGGAAGTTGTTAGTTCTGAGTTTACTTCTACCAGTTATGATTGTCTCTATGCATTTGAAAACATTAAGACAAGTTGCAGCTTTACATTAATCAAAAACTTAGCTATCGGTTTAGAGTAACCATGTTTCTGAAGGTGCTCCATCCAGCGATCTTCACGACGAAACTGGATCATCAACATCCCCCACTATTGTGATTCAAAAGTTGAAAATGTTTATCATCATTTGAAGGAATCATTGAGTCTCCTAGAGACTCGGAGCCATTGGCTTTAAGTTGGATCCGGTCCTTAAGCTGCGCTGAAAATTTCTACCATCAATTGGCAAAGAGGCTTCCTTTGATTACTGTGAATCGTTGTTTGCATTCGACTTGTCTGCAGTCTATTTGTCAGTTGATCATTACCAGTAGAAAGGATAATAGGGGGAACCATGGGCCTTTTTCCATATCTCTTTTGAAATAAAGTCATATCCTTTTCTCAGTCCATTGCTCCACTTTCACAGCCTGTGTCACCTACATTTTTTCCAGACATCATCTATTAACACCTCAACCCAGCTGCCATGCACATCCCAGCCATACTTTCCTTCACTTGGTCTTCCACTTCCAGTCCCCTACTGTTTCATATTCATAACCTCCCTTTACACCATCTACACACCCACACAGCCCATCCTCATCCACCTACATTGAGTATATGCCATATATGATATATATATATATATACATATATATATGTATATGTATGAACATATATACATGATGTACATATATACGTATATATACGTATATCTAGATATGCATGTACATAGGTAGATAATGTCATTTCTCCGTCTTTTTCACCATTTATATCTTGACTTTTACCATTGATATCTATACGATGTATATAAATCTCCGTTATGATCATACTAATCAGGTGTTTTTGCAGGAAATACATGAAAATACCTATCTTCTTGGAGATTATTTCAATTTTTAATCAGATTCAAGTTGTAATAGTTAGATTTGAATTTCAATTTCCTGTCTTAGGTAGAATGAATGGGCATCATAAATTCACAAATTGCTTGTTTTTCATGTATTTTTCCTTTATTTCTCAAAATCTCACAATGGTGAAACACGAATGGCATGTGCACCATTTCGTAAGAGGTAAATTAATACTAAGTTGATGATCCATATCAATGGCCATTGTCAGGGTGTGGACAAAACTTAGTATTTTTATCTTTTACGAAATAACACTAGATCCACACTGGATCCGTTTTCAAAATGCATCATATTTTCCTTAAATGTCTTCTCCTTTTATTAGAATTTAACTTAAAATTGACTCAAAATATATACCAATGGCCATAGTCAGGGTATATTGAGAGTTAATTTCATTTTAAATTCTATAAAAGCACCAAATGTATTTTATTCTTCACCTAAATTTAAATATAGATTATTATATAATACATTCAATGACCATAGTCAAGGATGTATTATATCTTCAATCTTATTTTAATTCATTTAAAGAATGAAATAGCTTTTCAAAATCCAATTTCAAAATATTTTTTTCATCATTTAGATAGAACTGCATCATATTTTCAAAATTTCTTTTTCGAAAACTCCAAGTGATGTAAATATCTTCCTCAATCTATCTTCAATTCTTATAAAAACCAATTCATCCTCTTCATTTTCAAATTCAATTTCGTTTTCAATCTCAAAAGTTCAAATTTAACTTTGAGATTTCAAAGTCCTTTTTTATTCAAATTCAAATCAGATTTCAAAGTTCAAATTAACTCTGAAATTCCAAATCCATTTTATATTCAAAAACTCCAATCCAATCTCCAAGTTCAATTTAAGATTCTTGATTCATCTTCTAAACTTCAAATTCAAGGTCTAATTGGACTTTAAAATTCATTTGTATATTCAAAGATTCAGTTTCTAAAATTCATTTTCCAAGTTCAAATTTAACTTGGAAGTTCTCGATCCATCTTCTAAATTTAAACTCCAAATCCATTCTTAGGATCCAGGATTCAAACACTCATATTGGATCTCAGACTTCGGATCCAATTCCACTTTAGGATCCAACATCCAATTTCACTTTGGATCTTAGACTTCAGATCCAATTTCCTTATAAGATCCAGAATCCAATTTCGCCTTGGATCTTAGATTTTAGATCCAAATCCATCTTAGGATCTAGAGTCCAATTCTATATTGGATCTCAGACTTCAAGATCTAAATCCATCTTAGGATCCAAAGTCCAACTCTATAGTGGATCTCAGACTTCAGATCCAAGTCCATTTTAGGATCCAGAACCCAAATTTACATCGGATCTCAGATTTTAAATTTTAAATCCATTTTAAGATCCGATTCCATTCATAAATTCTAGATTTCAAATCCAATTCCATTTTTTCAGATCTCGTCTGAATCCATTTCTACTTTTTATATATCATTTGGATCTCTCAAGCCTGTCCTGATTTCAAATCTTAAGATTACATTTTCAAATTTCATCTTCTTCTCCTAAATCCATAATTAAAATCAAAGTCCATTTCTGACTTTGAAATTCCGTTTTCATTCATCTCAAAGCTTCAAATCTTTTCTCTTCAAAATCAATATTTATTTCCCAACTCTGAAAAAACTTAGAACTTCTCTGATCTATCTCAAGTTCTAAGTTAAAATTCAAACATTTCTTCATTCCCTTACCAAGTTCATCTCAGAATACTTGGAAATTTCCAAAACATTCTTTTCAAAAAAAAAAGCATACATTCTTGTATTGCACAAGCATGATTCTTTGTGCATCTAGAGTTAGATTAAATTGTTAGATTATATTTAGGCAAAGCAAAAGGCATAGATTCGATCCTTGGTTCGATTACCCCTGGTAAAGGCGCCAGGAACGGTCGAACCTCGTACCGACGAGCGAATCCCGTCTCTCCATTTTCCCGCAATATTTTCAAAAACGGAGGCGAGTTATTTGCTAAATATTTTCAAATTAAGGTCAAGTGAGACCGCGCAAAATAGTTCCTCTTCTCTCTTTCTTTCTTTTCTCTTCTCTTTCTCTTTTCCTTCTTTTATTCTTTTCCCTTCAAAAAGGAGAAAAATAAAGGTTAAAAAAAAAAAAAGGGAAAAGAGAAGGAAGAGAGAGAAACCAACGAGAGGAAAAATTTTGCGATGATCACAGTTTTGGCGACCGTGATGGGACCCGTCTTCGTCCGGTTGAATCTATGCCTTTGCTTTGCTTTAATATAGTCTAAGTCTTTATTCTTCATATGTCAGCTTCATTTCCATGCAAACCTTAGGAGCCTAGACTCTGTCCTAAAGCTGACATCATTGCACATAGGATCTAAGTATGGTTTGGTAGAACTATATTGAGGAGATTATTCCATGATCACATTAGACATAGGTTTTAAATACAACTCTCCTTAATTCTAGGGATTGAATGTAAACAATGTATGCAAGTGTATGCTTCTCTTTATTTAAATCTATCTCTTTAGGACTTGCATTAGAACCTTCTGATTTTATTGCATGTTGATCATATTTTTAAAACATCCCTACCTATATTGTCCCGGTCTTCACGTTGCTGGGCTGTCTCACTGAACCATAGTTCAGGAGAGAGCCTCACAACTGGACCACTTATTTGGGTTCGCGCCTCCCTACCACGTACCTAAGGGCCATAGTCTGAGGTATATCGGTAGGTGCTCAAGGATGTTGGGAAGCCCGTACCTTAGAACCGGAGAAATATCTTATATGCCACGTACTTCGAGCTTCGGCTTAAGTATATCGGCATACCTTGATTGGAATCAGATAATCTGAACCGTAGAGTTAGGATTAAGGTCCTACAAACCATTTCAAATATTGCATATAGAGTCAGCCTTTAGGGAGTGCTGTGTGCACATCCTTGTTTGTGCAGCTATGATTATGCGATGTTTTCCTTGTATTCTCCTATATATATCAACCTCTTTTTAAAACCCTGGGTGTACTCTTCAAAACTTCCTGTATTTTCAAAAATCCTGGGAGTATATTTTCTCATTTACCTACGTTCTTCTATCTTTTGTTGTCAATCTTTCTTTAAAAACCCTGGAAATTCTTTCTTTAAAAATCCCTTGATCTTTTACAAAATTTCCAGGAAATTATGCCTGTTTCTCAAAAGTCTATCCGTAAGTCCTGCATTCTATCTGACTCTTTTCTTCTTTTTGCCTCAGTATCACTTCGATGGCATCTGAATCTCCCGATGCTATCTTTCCTTGGGATCATGTCTTCTATCAAATAAGAGATGGAACCCCAGATCATTGGGTCATCCTGTCTCGTACCTTCTTCCCTCGGGGGTACTATTCTCGGTTCACCGCCTTCTCGCGTATGTTCCCAGACCACTTGGATGATTGTGGATTGGAGATGGCATCGGCAGTGGGCAAGCGAACCATCAACGGCAGTCTGATTCAAGCTATGGCAAAGCGGTGGAATCCACGAACCTGTACATTCTGGTTTCCATGGGGAGAGATGACTATGCTAATGGACGAGTTCAGTGATATCATGGGATTGCCAGAACCAGCTGGTTAGCCGGATGATCCAGTCGAGCAACAATTCTTGATCAATGTCAAAGGGGTAGATGTTCGAGAAGCATTGGCCAGAGCTACAGGGAGCAGATCCTAGCCTCTTACAGAGATCAACGGAAGTCAGTTCATCGATCTGTTCGAGCTCTACAACAAGTATGGAGCCTACGAAGAAGTCGATACCCTGTCCCGGGCGGCAAAAGAAAGAATCCAGCATGCCATGGTCCTATGCACAGTAGGATTAGCATTCTTTCAGGATGGTCAGAATTTCGTCGATATCAGAGTCGCCCAACTTTTTCGAAGATGGGGAAGCAAGCAGACCCGTCAGCTTTCAATATCCATGGCAGCTCTAGCTTTTCTCTACAGAGGTTTAACTCATTTCGCCCTCGGAGAGACCATTTTGGTGGAAAGATGCACGTATGCCTTGCAGTCGTGGTTCCTGCGACATGTACCGTCAAAAGCCAGTTCTTTCAGATTCAGCAGCAAGCAGCCGAAGTCAGCCATTCAGTGCCGAGCTTTGATCGAAAAACTGCATCAGGAGGAAATCGTTTGGGATTTCTTCGACGGAAGAGAGACCATTCCTCGCTACACCTATGCTCGCGACAAGCGCTACAAACTGCTCGGCCCTTTCTTCTGCGTAGACTATCAGCCAGAGAGATGTCTCAGACAGTTTTCGCAGCTGCAGATTTGTGCCAACACTCGCTTCCCGACAGGCCGCATGCCAGAGTTCGATCTACGGTCGGATCAGTGGTCTGGAGCATACCACGTCGCCAAATACACTTGGGACTCCTTTATTCCTTTGTCTATATTTCCCGGTCCTAATGTATCATCAGAGTATCGAGAATGGTGGCAAACTGTCTGCCCACCTTCTCTTTGTATTTAAAATTTCGTCATTAATGAAAATACAAACTTTATTCTGATAAAAAGCTTTTTATGGCCAAATCTTATTGTTTCATGAGGTTACGAATTCATCCCCAGTGATAAGACCCATTTTGTACATCATTTCTTCGATTATCTCTTGTCATGATAGACGACCTCGCCTAGGTCATAAGGCGCATTTTTGTTGCCACAAAAGGTGACACAATCATTGCAAAAAAATTGTGATGACCCAATCCCTGGTGATGGGATAACTTATCTAAATTGACTATCAAATTCTTCCTTCCAGTCTTTTCCTAAAAGAAATCACATTTTCAAAAAAATTTCCTCCGAACCCTAACCATTCCTTTCACCTTCGCAGGAAATCACTGGCATTGGCAAAATGGTTGTAACAAGAGCAGGAAAAGAAACAGCTCCTCGACACAGTGACAGCGAGGACGAAGGGATGGATTCTCCCAAATCGGTCAGGGGACAGAATCAAGCAGATGATATAGATCCAGCCATGTATAATCTGTTCAAAAGAATGATGACCAAAATGATGGCTGAGCAGGCCGAGGCCAGTCAGAAAGAAGCTGTTCCAAAAAACAAGCCAAAGAAGAAGGCTGTAAAGAAGCTAGTCAGGATTGTTAGAAAGCAAGTACAGCCCGACACCACTTCTGAAGAAACAGAGTCAATAGAAGAGGAGTCAGAAGAGGAAAAGCAGTATGTTTATCATCAGAATCCTCCACCACAGTTGGTAAAAACCACTGCAGAGCCCGAATCAATCAACAAGCCCGTTCCGGTTAATGATCCGATGCAAGAGCAGATGAAAGAAATGAATCGGGCTATCAAAGATATCCAGGCTAAAAGCAAGGGCAAGCAGACCTACTCCGGTGAAGACTTTTATCATGGTCTGGACGGGGATGACAATTTGGAGAATCTCCCTCGCAAGTTCCTTAAATTCGACGAAACTAGCAACCCCAAGGCTCATTTGGCCACCTTTTATGCCGAATGCGGCCGTTTCAGGAAAGACAATCGGGCATTATTCATATGCTTTCCTCGCAGCCTTGAAGGGGTAGCGGCCAGGTGGTATGCAGACCACATTAATCCTATCAAACTACTAGAGTTCGATAAGGTCGTGAACTTGTTCATTGAGCGCTTCATGTTTAATGTCGAAGCCTCACCAACCCTCAATCATCTGTACAATTTAAAACAGATGGAGAATGAGAAAGCCAGCGAATTTATCCACAGGTGGAGAAGCACCTGTAACAGAATGAAAGTTCCCATCCCAGAGGAGCATGCCCTGCAGATTATTCTGAATAATTTTGCCCAGCCTCTGAGGAACCTCATTTCTACATCGCCTGCTAAATCATTCATCAAACTGATTGAGAGAGACGAGTGGCTCGAGACCGGCTTGGATAATGACCTGTATGAGGGTTACCCTTTCGTCCGAGAAAACCCTGAGCAGAAGAAAAAGGCTCATGTTGCTTATTCCACGGATTTCCCTGACAACAGCAGTAGCTCTGGCAAAAAGAAAAGCAAGAAGAATCGTAGCAAGAACTCAGGGCATCCCAGGGCCGAAAGGACAATCTCGGCAGCCCAGAAGGGAAAATTTGTTAAGCCACAGCCTGTTCAGTCAGCGCCCCAGTCAGAAGCAAAGCAGCCAGAAAAGCCGAAACACGAAGGTTGGAGTTATGATCGGGAGTTTTCAGCTTTAGAGCAGTCCCGCGAAGACATCTTAGAATATATGATGTCGAAAGAAATGATCAAACTTCCCAAGGTGGCGGACCCTCCCGTCGCTATGGGTAAATGGACTGATAAATTCTGCAAGTTTCACCGGACTGTGGGACATGACACCGAGCACTGTTTTGTCCTCAAAAACATCATTCAGGATTGTATTGACAAGAACATGCTGATTGAGGACGAGGATGAGCAGTAGCCAGAAATTTTGTCTAAGCCATTTCTTAAACATTCGGCTTCGGTCATCACAGAACAGGTATTCTCTCTGCAAGGCAGTATCCAACCATGTTCTAGACAAGACATTCGGGATCAACATCAGGTCCTAGTCCTTCGCCAAGCACAGTCCTCCGCCAAGAGGGCGGATGTCACCGCATTTTCCAGTAAAACAACAAAGGCAACAACAGAAATTACCAAAGTGGTCCCCAGGATCCCGAAGCGCTTTATCAAGGCAGCTTGGAAGAAAGAAGAGGCTTCAGGGTCAGTTCAGAAGCCGATTACTGCATTATCCAACATCTCTATCTTGGACCTGACTCACGCTTCATTTGAGCACCAGCAAGTGCTAGAAGATCTTCTCAGAAAGATCAAGGTCAAGCCTAGCACGACTCCGCAAGATATGGCTCAGATCGTCAATCAGGCCATGACAAATGCACCGATCACCTTTTCTGATGAGGATTTGCGAAAGCCTCATTCGTTTCATAACAATGCCCTATATATAGTCGTGCAAACCAGGGGCATGACAGTCCCTCATGTGCTCGTTGATGGAGGCAGCAACCTAAATATCTGTCCAAAAATGACATTCAAGGCTTTGGGACTAAAAGAAGAGGAATATACCCCGGATCCGATCACGATCTATGGTTTTGACAACCACGGCCAGCCAGCCAAGGGGAAGATATTTCTCGAAATTTTCATCAACTATTCGGTACATACGGTCCTGTTTCATGTAGTGAATGTGCCACCTACGTACAATTTGCTCCTCGGGCGCACTTGGATTCACAACGCCAATGCGGTCCCATCAACCTTGCACCAATGCATCAAATGGTCGAAGGGAGGCATGATCGCCACGGTCCTAGGAGAGGATCCGGAAGAATGACTCCCGCAGCCGATGATTCCCCGTCCTACTTTCACTGCCGACATCCCGAGCATCCGGGAAGCCGAAGAAATTGATCTAAGTGAAAGTCTGGATATGCTAAATTTGAAAGAAGTCCAACCAACAGAAAATGTCACCGCGGTTGTTCAGTGGCAGGGACCTCGCTTCTTCAAGCAAGGAGGACGCCTTGGTTGTACTTCATTCAAAGATCACCCACTTTTTCCTCGGTTCTCAAAAACAAGGAAAGGATTTGATCTCCTAATGAAGCACGGTTACCAACCCTTCAGGGGTTTGAGCAGAAATGAAGACGGCATCTTGGAGCCGATCATCCCCGATCAGCATGCCACCGGTACAGGCTTGGGTTTCACAGGTCAGTCATCCGGCAGAAAGACCACCTTCATCAAGGGAGCCCAGTAAAGAAGACAATGCCAGTGTTTTCTGCTTTTTCCTTTCTTTCTGTCATCTTGTAAGGGCAAGATCCGCCCCGGCTTCTTTTTTTTTCTTCAAACAATCACTTGTAAATATCAAAGTTTACTCAATCAATGAAAAGTTTGTTTTCTCTGTCCATCTTGGTGTACACAAATTCTCTGCTTATATCCTTGTCTATGTTGTCATTCTTCGTTTTTGTACAAAAGGCTATTTTTCGAACATTTTTTTTCCTTTTCTCAGAGGCCTTCTTTTCGCTTTCAGGATGACCGGAATCATGGCTCCTAAATCGTTCAAAAAGCTCGTTATCAATACCAACCTTTTTCAAAATAAACCGGCCAGAACATGCAAGGCGAAGGCAGGAACAAAAGTCAGCAAAATGACAAAGCAGATTGAAGAGTCGGCAGAATTCGACTCGACAATTCAAGATTTGCCAGAATTTGCCAGCATTCAAAAGCAGGATGAACCATCGTCGTTGGTTCAAGATCCAACAGAGGATGTCAATATTGGTTCGGAAGACGATCCAAGAATCCTCAAAATTGGTTCCAGTCTAAATTTAGATGAGAAGGAAAGGCTCATCTACTTCCTCAAACAGCATCAGGAAGTCTTCGCTTGGACCTATGAGGATATGCCAGGCTTAGACTCCAAATTAGTCGAGCATCGCCTTGCGTTGAAGCCAGATTGCAAACCAATCAAGCAGAAACTAAGAAAAATGGATCCTCGGGTGGCACCGCAAGTCAAAGAAGGACTTGAAGAATTGTTAAAGGCAGGATTCATTCGGACTATTGAGTACCCAGATTGGTTGGCGAACATCGTGGCGGTTCCCAAAAAGAATGGCAAAGTTCGAATCTGCATCGATTTCAGAGATCTGAACAAAGCAACCCCGAAAGATGATTATCCACTCCCCAACATCGATCTTCTGATCGATAGCACGGCAGGCCATGCCATGTTCTACTTTATGGATGGATACTCAGGCTATAATCAGATCAAGTTGGCCACTCGTGACCAATCCAAAACTTCCTTTACCACGCCTTGGGGCACCTTTTGCTATACAGTCATGCCGTTTGGACTCAAGAACGCTGGGGCAACCTATCAGAGAGCGATGGCAGTTATCTTCCATGACCAAATGTACAAGAACATGGATGCCTACGTGGATGACATCCTGGTCAAATCTAAAGAAGGCGAGGATCATCTTGATGCTCTCAGCCAAGTCTTTGAAAGACTTATCCTCTACAAGTTGAGACTCAATCTGCAGAAATGTGTCTTCGGGGTAGAGTCAGGCAAGCTGCTTGGCTACATGATCAGCAAGAAAGGCATAAGGGTGGATCCTGCCAAGGCAAAGGCGATCATTGACATGCCGCCTCCCACCAACCTCAAAGAACTGCGAAGCCTTCAAGGTTGCATTCAGTCTATACGGCGCTTCATCTCTATCTGGCCATGAGATGCGAGCCCTTCAATCACTTATTAAGAAAAGAAGTGAAATTCAAGTGGGGACCAGAATGTCAGCTCTCATTTGAGCGCATCAAGCAGTACCTTCTCAATCCACCAGTTCTAAAGCCACTCGAACTTGGAAAGCCGCTGCTCTTATATATTTCTGTCAACCACAATGCTTGTGGCGGATTTCTTGCGCAGTATGAGGAAGGCAGCCGGATAGAGCATGCCATCTACTACATCAACAAGACCTTCATCGATTACGAGAAGAGATATTCTCAGATGGAAAAGACATGTCTAGCCTTAGTGTGGATGTGTCAGAAGCTGAGAAATTATCTAATGGCATCAGAAATCAAGATCCTGTCGAGACTCAACCCTCTCAAATACATCCTTGAGCAGCCTTTTCTTACTGGACGGATTGCGAAATGGCAAGTCCTCCTGATGCAGTATGATTTGGAGTACGTTTCTCAGAAATTGGTCAAGGGTCAGTCCATCGCAGATCAGTTAGCAGATTTCCCGTTGACAGAAGAGATCAAAGCAGAAGATGATTTTCCTGACGATCGCATCTGCAGTGTTCAGGAATCTCCACTCTTGACTCTATTCTTTGATGGAGCCAGAAATATGTCTGGTATAGGAATTGGGATCTTGCTAATCACTCCTAAAAAAGAGATGCTCCCTTATTCCCTCAAGCTCAATTTCCAATGTACTCATAACATGGCCGAGTATGAAGCACTAATACAAGGCCTCAAAATTTTGCAAAGCTTTGATGTCAAGAGAGTACACGCCTTCGGCGACTCATTACTTGTTATCAACCAAGTTAATGCTGAATGGCAAGTCAAGGATTCAAAGTTAATTCCTTATCAGAAGATTGCCTTAGCTCTCATAGGCAACTTTGAAGAATTTCAGTTCAATCATGTCAAGAGGGAATATAATCACATAGCCGATGGTTTAGCCTGCTTAGGCTCTATTTTGTCTTTTAGAGATAATGAATCCTGTCGTTCCATCGAGATCAGCAGACTTGATCAACCTCCCTACATTCCAACTGAACAAGTGAACCAAGCCGCTCAGAAAGAGAAGCCTTGGTACCACGACATCAAAAGCTTTATCGAAACTGGTGAATTCCCACCAGACATGCCAAGAAGGGAACAACATGCAATTCAACGCATGTCAGTCCGCTATTTCATCCTTGCCAATACTCTCTACTGTCGTGGGTTTAGTTCTGAGTATGCTAGATGCTTAGATAAGAATGAAGCCATGTAAGTTGTCCAAGAGGCACATGAGGGAATTTGTGGTGGCCACGCCGGCTACCAAACACTCGTCAAGCAGATTATCTGTGCAGGATATTACTGGAAAACCATGCAATAGGATTGCCATCAATTTGTAAGGAAATGCGTCAAGTGTCAAATACACGCACCTTCCATTCATGCGCCAGCCGCATACTTGCAATCCGTGGTCTCTCCTTGGCCCTTTTCAATGTGGGCCTTCGACGTAGTTGGTCCGATCAATCCTTCAACTTCTAATGGCCACCGATACTTCCTCGCAGCCACAGAATACTTCAGCAAATGGGTCAAAGTTATCACTCTGCGAACGGTAGAGGGCCGACATGTGGTCTCGTTTATCCATAAGAATCTTCTTTGCCGTTTCGGCGTCCCGCACGATATTGTGTCAGACAATGGCAGTCATTTCAAGAATGAGAAGATAAAGACCTTCTGCTCGAAGTTCGGGATTCGTCACCACTTCTCAGCCCCTTACTATCCCCAAGGGAACGGCCAAGCTGAGGCCACCAACAAGATTTTGATCCACATTCTGGAAAGAACTGTGGAGGCAGGCCGTGATTGGCACAAGAAGATGCACGACGCACTTTGGGCGTACCGAACCACCATTCGAACACCAACCAATGCTATGCCTTCAGAGCTTGTTTATGGGACAGAGGTAGTGTTACCTCTCCACATTCAGAAGCCCGCACTGAAGTTTGGGTCGCTCATTGAACTTCCGCTTGATCAGTATCAGCAGCAGAGATTGGTACAACTTGATCTATTAGATGAAAAAAGGCTTAAGGCAACAGAGCACGCTCAAGCCTATCGTCAAAGGATAGCTCGGCACTACGCCAAATCGGTAATTGAGAGAAGATTTTGAGTCAATGATCTTGTGCTCAGATCGACAGCTCATCTCAAGCATCGGCCGAAGGGCAAGTGGTCACCCAATTGGGAAGGCCCTTATGTGGTTAAAGAAGCACTACCTCGCAATTCCTATCGTCTGATCAACGCAGATGGGGCGGAACTGCCAGATCCTATTAATGCCCTACATTTGAAGAGATTTTACACTTAAATTCCTAGCCTTTTGTACTCTTCAAAAATCTCTCTCAATAAAGCGACGATTTTCTATTAAATTCTCACATCTTCTCCCTGATACTGGGGCATTTTATTTTGATCTATACATGTCTTCCTTCGTCATATGCAGGCAGGATTAGACAAACTCTTTTCCTGAAAAAACTGATCAATTTTTCAGTTAATCTATTTCTATTTAAAATTGCATCTATTTCATTCTCCAATTTAATTGAATTTTCATCGATTTGCTATCCATTCTTATCATTTTATCAATTTTTATCAAGTTTTTATCAAACTTTTAAATTTTATCGATCTTTTATTTTACATCCCTTTCAGGTTAAGGGATAAAAACCTGAACTACTTCCCATAAACTCTTCAATTCATATCAACCTTTATTCATTCTTCTTCAGGATAAGGGAAAATCCTGAAGTAATCAAAGTTCAGACCATCTTGGGTCAAGAATCTTGAATAAATCTTTGTAATCGTCGGAATCTATTCATGCATTTTGTCAATTCTTCTAAAATCCGACTCTTGGGTAGGAATTATCTCCTTCTCATCTGGGTTCCGACTCGGATTTTCCTTTTTTTTTGTATATTCTCATTTCTGAAGTTTCAAGTTCCGACTTGAACTTCCTTTTGAATCCAATACTCGTGTTGGACAAATTATTGTGTTGAGAATGCGAGTTTCCAAACTCAATTCTCATTCATTTTCTTATATTTAAAAACCGGGTTCCGACTCGGATTTTCCTTTTTTTGCATATTCTCATTTCTGAAGTTTCAAGTTCCGACTTGAACTTCCTTTTGAATCCAATGCTCGTGTTGGACAAATTATTGTGTTGAGAATGCGAGCTTCCAAACTCAATTCTCATTCATTTTCTTATATTTAAAAACCGGGTCCCGACTCGGATTTTCCTTTTTTGTACATTCTCATTTCTGAAGTTTCAAGTTCCTACTTGAACTTCCTTTTGAATCCAATGCTTGTGTTGGACAAATTGTGGTGTTGAGAATGCGAGTTTCCAAACTCAATTCTCATTCATTTTCTTATATATTAAAAAACCGGGTTCCGACTCGAATTTTCCTTTTTTTTATATTATTCTCATTTCTGAAGTCTCAAGTCCCGACTTGAACTTCCTTTTGAATCCAATGCTCGTGTTGGACAAATTGTTGTGTTGAGAATGCGAGTTTCCAAACTCGACTCTCATTCATTTTCTTATACTTAAAAACCGGGTTCCGACTCGGATTTCTCTTTTGTATATTCTTATCTTTGAAGTCTCAAGTCCCGACTTGAACTTCCTTTTGAATCTGATGCTCGTGTTGAGAATTCGAGTTTTCAAACTCAATTCTCACTCATTTCTTATATTTGAAAAAACCGAGTTCCGACTAGGATTTTTCATTTTCCCTAAATTTTCATCAAATGTCCATTCTATTTCCCCTTCAGGATAAGGGATAATCCTGAAACACCGGCAATCATTCTCTCTTAATTCTCAAATATCTTCGAATGTCGGTCTCATTTTCAAATCCTCCTTTTGAAAACTCGGTGCTCGTACTGGTGTGCATTTTGAAAACCCAGTGCTCGTACTGGTGTGCATTTCGAAAGTCCAGTGCTCGTACTGGTGTACATTTTTCAAAACCCAGCGCTCGTACTAGGGCATTTTTTTTGAAATCCAGTGCTGGTACATCTAGCGCTCGTGCTAGTGTTTGGCTGACTAATCAGCTAGCCATCCAGGTTCAGCCTTTGTGCTAACCAAACATCATCATTCAAGTTCTAAATTCTCAATTTTCAACCTTCGGGTTATCATTTTGTCAAAAATTCAAAATCTTTTCTTGCGAAGGACCCTCTTTAGGGAGAGTTCGAGGGAGCTCGTTCCTTTCGCATGCCACCATCTTTTGTTCGCAAGAACCCTCTTTCAGGGAGAGTTTGAAGGGATTCGTTTCTTCGCGAACAGTTTGCAAAACAACAACCAACTTTACACAAAAGAACCCTTTTTGCTAGGGAGAGCTTCGACGGAAGCTCGTTTTTTTTTGTGGCCCCCATTTTTCTCATCTTTGGCCAACCCCTTTGCAGAGGACCCTCTTCTAGGGAGAGTATGATGGACTCGTTCCTCTGTGATACTTTCTCAACTTTGTTTTCGGGCGCCTTTCCATAAGAGAAGCCTAGAGATAGGGAGTTTTGACGAAAGCTTAATTTCTCTTTGAAAGTTCCGTTTTGCAAACACCTCCTCTTTGGGGAAGAGAGGAGTATTTCCAACTTCCCATTCAGGTAAGGGCTTAAGCCTGAGTCTCTCTTTTTGGGGAAAAGGGAGGAGAATTTTGTCACGGACATGTCGATCCGATATCGAGTGATCTCTTTCATCAAGGATTTATAGAATACTTTAGCCAATTTGCTATCAAAAGTCATTGTTGATCTCAAAGCTTTCATCACATAAAGAAATTGTCTCAAACTACCTGTAGTATTATTTCCAAAAGGAGCAAGATTTTTGCGAAATGAGAACTAAATTCAAGCTTATTCTGTTGGTTAACCGAAAGGATAAAAGGAAAAATCTTCGATATGACCAGTAAAGGAAAATTCAATGATGTTGAAAAGCCATAAGTGAACTGATATTGATCGTAGTTGTGGCACATTCCTAAAGATCACTTTTTTTTTGCAGTAAGACAGTGGAAATATCCTGGGCAGTAAAAAGAACCTACCCAATCCATATACCCTCAGTCGCCTAAGCTGCAATAAAATATCCGCAAAAGGGATCTCTCAATTGTCGTCAAGATGAAGGCGAATTAAGCGAGTAGACCCCCAGGGCCAAAGAAGATTTGAAACATCTCCAAGATGACGGAGTTTGTGACGGATCCTTCGAAGGAAAGTTCGGATCACCGTCGAGATGAAGGCGGATGCGATGAACCTACCGACAAACCCTAAAAGATATTTGATTTCTGCTATCATCCATAGATTTCAACCCAGTAAACCTATATCATCAAGCATAATTCCTGAGAAAGAAAAAGAAGGATCGGAGCATCTCCAAGATGAAGGAGTTTGTGACGTACCCTTCCCTTGAAAAAAAGAGAAAAGTCAGGACATCTCCAAAATAAAGGATGATGTAAAAAGAACCCAAGAAAGCTCCATGGTTCAAAAGAGTGCAAACAGATCATCATGGGAAATGCCCAGGATATCAAACTGCCCAAAACTGTCAGGAATCATCTTTATCTATGTGACATTCTTTTATCAATATCTCTTCATTCAATTACTTTTATGAAGATGAGAATGTCTCCTCTCTTTTCATATCAAGGAAATTGATATCTTCCTTGAAGAAACTCAACAGCAACAAAATTTGAATTTGACTCTTGATTCTACAAAGTTAGCCCAATTGGAGATAATACTCTAGGTAGAAAGAGGTGATATTTTTCATACACAATTCAATCATGCTGAATCAACTACAATTTTGACATCTTATTGGCAATATTTTCTCATTATCCCAAAATGAAGGTTGAACTCGATGTTCATTTTGACGTATCCTGACGTCATCCCTCCTTAGGACTGAAAAGTCCTTTCCTTCCGTCTGATCTGAACGCTCTCGGATCTGCACACTTCCCTGTGTTCCCCACTGTCCCGCCATAGACAGTTCCCGCTCAGGATAAGGGTTAAACCTGAACTTCTTTGCAAAAGACCTGTTATTGTCAAAAGCTATTTTCAGTCTCAGCAATGTGGCGCCCAAGAACAACCCCTTTTCAAGCTTTAGGGACCCCCATTTTTTTTTTCTTCCCTTTTGCGAAAACTCCTCTTCGACTTGTTGTGCAAAGTCTAGAGGCCCATCACCGTTTCTTCGCTCTCCGAGGATTCTGTATCCATTCAGGCTAAGGATTAAACCTGTTACCTCACTCCTCGAGGTACAAACCAAAACCTTCTGCGAGAGGTCGTCTGTTTTTAGAAAGCTGATTTTTAGTCTCAGCAATGAGGCGCCCAAGATCATCCATTTTCCAAGCTTTAGGGAAACCCTTGATTTTCTCTTCTCGCAAAAACCCCTTCCGGATTTGTTCATCCAAATTCTGAAGGTCCCATCATGGTTTCTTCATCCGAGGATTTCGTATGGTCATCCCTTTCAGGTCAAGGGCTAAGCCTGAACTTCGTTCCACGAGGTATCTTCCGTTCAGGTTAGGGTTAAACCTGAGTCTCATTTTCCGACTAGATGTCCTTTCTAGTCCCATCACAGTCTCTTCTTTCGAAGATTCTGTATCATCTCCCACTCAGGTCAAGGGTTAAACCTGAATCTCGCTTCGGCGATGCGTTTGTTATCCCATCACGGTTTCTTCACTCGAAGATTCTGTATGGTCGTCCCTCTCAGGATAAGGGCGAAGCCTGAACCTCGCTCCACGAGGTACCTTCCGTTCAGGTTTGGGTTAAACCTGAGCCTCATTTAAATGAGGTAATCCTTCCCGGTCCATCATGGCTTTCCCCACAAAGGAATTTGTGCTCTTTGTACATCCCTCCAGGAAATGATCGTCCTTAAGCTTTATCTCACAAGGCGTTTTCCAAAATGTCCCATCGATGATCCGCTTATGTTTCCTTTCCCTATCCAAATTATCTTGATCTATCTTCGTCCCATCCAGGTTAAGGGCTAAACCTGAGTCATTTCAAAAGGCTGATCTTGTCTCACCCATGAGACTTGATCAAAATTCTTACCTTTCACCATTTTGGGATCTTCGCCCAAAGTCCCATCACGATTTCCTCATTTCTATCATTTAGTCATATCATTGTCCAGGATTTCATCCCCCCAGGACCATTCAGGATAAGGTTTTAAGCCTGAAAAGCCGTGTTTTCAAAATAAATTCTTCCACACCCAGTGCAGATCGGCTGACTGGGGCATTTTCCAAAATTTGGAGTGTTTCTTTGCCACTAAGCTCGGCTTTCAACCGACTCAGTAGCAAAGAGGGGCATCTGTGAACACCCCAAATTTTTCAAAATGTTGTAAATATCTCCTTTTTGCCCTTTTCCCCCATTTTCTGAATAATTGAGTCAGTTTCTAATCTAAATTCCATTTTATTTCTCAAATTTTTCTGAAATTAAATTCATTTTACATACCTGACTCAATTTCGGATCCGGATCCGGATCTAGATCAAAATCCAAATCTGAGCTTCATTATCCAATTTTTTTAATCAATTTCTAAAAAATTACCAAAATAACTTTTGAAAAGCTCAGACACTTTGTCCGGTGTCCGTTTGGATCCATTATGTCGTATATCCCGATTCAAGTTTCAAAACTCGAACATTTTCTCAAAACTTGGGTCCAAACCCATCTTTTTGAAGATTTTTTCCCAAAATAGCGTTGAAAACCTTCTTTTGTAAATATTTCCCAAAAATACAAGAAAATCAGTTAAAATCCTCATTTTCTCGTAAATTTTAAGGTTTTATTCCAAAAATACAAAAAAAAATATAAAATACAATATAGAAAATTTTGAAAAGAACAAAAAAATAATAAAACGTAGAAAAGAAAGGAAAACAGTTTTGAGAACCTCCTTGAAAGTACCTCTTTTTCTAAAAACCCTTTTTGAAAATCAAGTTTTATGGAAAGCACCTTTTAGCAAAAGTTTGCTAAAAACCCCTCTCTAAAACCACTTTTTGAAAAGTCCTTGTAAAGGGACCCTCTTTTCAAAAAAAAAAGAAAAGTCTACAACGGCCGCGGTTTCGCGAATTTCTCTTCTCCACCCTCGATCATCTGGGAGCTCCTTTCCTCCATTCATCCGCAACCAACCTCCACCCCCTGGAACCTTCCACTCTTCCTTTAAGAAGAACCCCTCCAGGATCCCTAGGGGAGGGCATTCTCTGCTGACCGAGGCCTTCTGTGTCTCTGAAAGATTCCCTTACCTTCACTCACAATCGACCAACTCCATTCTTCTTCGTCTCCTCTCCTTTTTTTTTCCTTCTGATATTTCCTCTAGTTTTACCCCCCTCCCCCTCGACCAAAGGAGGACGATCCTACAGCAGAAATTTCACAAAGCTCTCTCTCTCTCTCTGCTGGAAGGAGTCGAAATCCACTCAGTGTTTGGGAGAAAGACTCTTTGGTACAACTCCGTGAAGTAAATAAAAGATCGATTGCATCTGGAGGATCCGGGCAGAACTACAATCAACGACTACATTGAAGAAACACCTAGTGAGCGTGTCCCCCTTCATCCATCACCATTGTTGGATACCCCTCTCTTTTTTTTTAGCAGAAGTTTCAGATTATCCTGAGGGGAGTCAATCATTACTCGCGGCTAAGAGGACGCACCCTATAGCCTGAGGAGCATCAGTTATCCCGTGATCGATTGGGCCCAATAGTAAATCTGGTTTTCATTAGATGTTTTCAGATATTCATATACTTGATTGTGTATAAATTAGATAGCATCTCATTTTAGCGTTTTTTTTTTCCTCTTACTTTCATCAGCAGTTGACGTTATGCATTAAGTTTGTGAGGCTAATTACATTAGTAGGCATCTTATATATCTCTTTTGGGTTTGGTACTAGTATAATTACATCACTGATTTACTGCAATTACATTTTATTGTGTTTCCTGCTTCTAAGATGATTTAAATATCAACTTATCATCTCATATGGTCTGTCAAAGAATTTCTGGCAATGAAAATAGATGACTTGTTCGGATGTCAAATCATGATGTTTTCGACACTCTGTTTAAAGTGTGGAACAGAATGCTACAGAAATGTAGAACAATAATTTCTATCATAAGACTGTCAGGATATTCCTTTGTGTTATAATCACTGATCTGTCAATGGTGAAAAGGAAGCAACATTTTGCAGTTGGAAGTTGTTAGTTCTGAGTTTACTTCTACCAGTTATGATTGCCTCTATGCATTTGAAAACATTAAGACAAGTTGCAGCTTTACATTAATCAAAAACTTAGCTATCGGTTCAGAGTAACCATGTTTTTGAAGGTGCTCCATCCAGCGATCTTCACGACGAAACTGGATCATCAACATCCCCCACTATTGTGATTCAAAAGTTGAAAATGTTTATCATCATTTGAAGAAATCATTGAGTCTCCTAGAGACTCGGAGCCATCGGCTTTAAGTTGGATCCGGTCCTTAAGCTGCGCTGAAAATTTCTACCATCAATTGGCAAAGAGGCTTCCTTTGATTACTGTGAATCGTTGTTTGCATTCGACTTGTCTGCAGTCTATTTGTCAGTTGATCATTACCAGTAGAAAGGATAATAGGGGGAACCATGGGCCTTTTTCCATATCTCTTTTGAAATAAAGTCATATCCTTTTCTCAGTCCATTGCTCCACTTTCACAGCCTGTCACCTACATTTTTTCCAGACATCATCTGTTAACACCTCAACCCAGCTGCCATGCACATCCCAGCCATACTTTCCTTCACTTGGTCTTCCACTTCCAGTCCCCTACTGTTTCATATTCATAACCTCCCTTTACACCATCTACACACCCACACAGCCCATCCTCATCCACCTACATTGAGTATATGCCATATATGATATATATATATATACATATATATATGTATATGTATGAACATATATACATGATGTACATATATACGTATATATACGTATATCTAGATATGCATGTACATAGGTAGATAATGTCATTTCTCCGTCTTTTTCACCATTTATATCTTGACTTTTACCATTGATATCCATACGATGTATATAAATCTCCGTTATGATCATACTAATCAGGTGTTTTTGCAGGAAATACATGAAAATACCTATCTTCTTGGAGATTATTTCAATTTTTAATCAGATTCAAGTTGTAATAGTTAGATTTGAATTTCCATTTCCTGTCTTAGGTAGAATGAATGGGCATCATAAATTCACAAATTGCTTGTTTTTCATGTATTTTTCCTTTATTTCTCAAAATTTCACAATGGTGAAACACGAATGGCATGTGCACCATTTCGTAAGAGGTAAATTAATACTAAGTTGATGATCCATATCAATGGCCATAGTCAGGGTGTGGACAAAACTTAGTATTTTTATCTTTTACGAAATAACACTAGATCCACACTGGATCCGTTTTCAAAATGCATCATATTTTCCTTAAATGTCTTCTCCTTTTATTAGAATTTAACTTAAAATTGACTCAAAATATATACCAATGGCCATAGTCAGGGTATATTGAGAGTTAATTTCATTTTAAATTCTATAAAAGCACCAAATGTATTTTATTCTTCACCTAAATTTAAATATAGATTATTATATAATACATTCAATGACCATAGTCAAGGATGTATTATATCTTCAATCTTATTTTAATTCATTTAAAGAATGGAATAGCTTTTCAAAATCCAATTTCAAAATATTTTTTTCATCATTTAGATAGAACTGCATCATATTTTCAAAATTTCTTTTTCGAAAACTCCAAGTGATGTAAATATCTTCCTCAATCTATCTTCAATTCTTATAAAAACCAATTCATCCTCTTCATTTTCAAATTCAATTTCGTTTTCAATATCAAAAGTTCAAATTTAACTTTGAGATTTCAAAGTCCTTTTTTATTCAAATTCAAATCAGATTTCAAAGTTCAAATTAACTCTGAAATTCCAAATCCATTTTATATTCAAAAACTCCAATACAATCTCCAAGTTCAATTTAAGATTCTTGATTCATCTTCTAAACTTCAAATTCAAGGTCTAATTGGACTTTAAAATTCATTTGTATATTCAAAGATTCAGTTTCTAAAATTCATTTTCCAAGTTCAAATTTAACTTGGAAGTTCTTGATCCATCTTCTAAATTTAAACTCCAAATCCATTCTTAGGATCCAGGATTCAAACACTCATATTGGATCTCAGACTTCGGATCCAATTCCACTTTAGGATCCAGCATCCAATTTCACTTTGGATCTTAGACTTCAAATCCAATTTCCTTATAGGATCCAGAATCCAATTTCGCCTTGGATCTTAGATTTCAGATCCAAATCCATCTTAGGATCCAGAGTCCAATTCTATATTGGATCTCAGACTTCAAGATCTAAATCCATCTTAGGATCCAAAGTCCAACTCTATAGTGGATCTCAGACTTCAGATCCAAGTCCATTTTAGGATCCAGAACCCAAATTTACATCGGATCTCAGATTTCAAATTTTAAATCCATTTTAAGATCCGATTCCATTCATAAATTCTAGATTTCAAATCCAATTCCATTTTTTCAGATCTCGTCTGAATCCATTTCTACTTTTTATATATCATTTGGATCTCTCAAGCCTGTCCTGATTTCAAATCTTAAGATTACATTTTCAAATTTCATCTTCTTCTCCTAAATCCACAATTAAAATCAAAGTCCATTTCTGACTTTGAAATTCCGTTTTCATTCATCTCAAAGCTTCAAATCTTTTCTCTTCAAAATCAATATTTATTTCCCAACTCTGAAAAAACTTAGAACTTTTCTGATCTATCTCAAGTTCTAAGTTAAAATTCAAACATTTCTTCATTCCCTTACCAAGTTCATCTCAGAATACTTGGAAATTTCCAAAACATTCTTTTCAAAAAAAAAAGCATACATTCTTGTATTGCACAAGCATGATTCTTTGTGCATCTAGAGTTAGATTAAATTGTTAGATTATATTTAGGCAAAGCAAAAGGCATAGATTCGATCCTTGGTTCGATTACCCCTGGTAAAGGCGCCAGAAACGGTTGAACCTCGTACCGACGAGCGAATCCCGTCTCTCCATTTTCCCGCAATATTTTAAAAAACGGAGGCGAGTTATTTGCTAAATATTTTCAAATTAAGGTCAAGTGAGACCGCGCAAAATAGTTCCTCTTCTCTCTTTCTTTCTTTTCTCTTCTCTTTCTCTTTTCCTTCTTTTATTCTTTTCCCTTCAAAAAGGAGAAAAATAAAGGTTAAAAAAAAAAAAAGGGAAAAGAGAAGGAAGAGAGAGAAACCAACGAGAGAGGAAAAATTTTGCGATGATCACAGGAGGGTGAAAAATACCTCTGGCCTTCCAGTCATATGTTTGGAACAACCGTTGTCCAATATCCATTTGCTCCTTATTTTGTGTACCTACAACAAAATTAGAAGACAAAGCATTTGACCCCTTTCTATTTTTGGGTCCATGAGAGTTAGTCTTAGGAACCCATATCCATTTGGATTTTGGTTTCCTTTGATAATAAATATTCTTTTTATAAAAAGATTTAGCATTTCTAGAGTAATCATGTCTAGGCTTATAAGCATTATAAGTTCCATGATTAGATGCATTTCTAAAAAATTTAGTTCTTTGAACAAATGGTTGAGAATATTGTCTTTGATTCTTCACAACATAGTTTGGTCTATTTTAAGTATCAAAGAAGCTATATCCCAATCCGGTTTTATTAACCTAGCATCTTTGAGAACCAAGAAGTCTTTCTATATTCTCTTTTCCATTTGTGAATTTGGTCACTATAGAAAGAAGATCATTTGATTTTTCTTTTAGACTAGTTTTTTTTTTTGTAAGAGATTGGTTCTAATTCCAATTTCTTTTATCTTAAATGCTTGACAAGAGTTTTCCTTCTTGAGATCTTCTATCTCTTGAAATAACACTTTGTTTTGAGAGTCAAGAGTTGAATTTTCAGTTTTTAACTCTTTGTTTTTAGAACTTAGACTTTTAAATTTAGCATATAAATTATTGAATGCTTCTAATAAATCATCATAGTCAAATTGACTTACCGAGTCTTCTTGTGCTACAAAGCACATGTTGGTGACTTCTTCATTTAATTCTTCATCGGAAGAGGAGTCACTATCATCCCAACATGCTTGAAATGCCTTTTTCTTCTTGAATTGGTCCTTGGGTTTGATTTTGAGAAGAGGACAATCTTTCTTGATATGTCTTGCCTTTTTGCAGTTAAAGCACTTGACTTCATTTGGATTGGAAGAATCTGCTTTCTTTACCTTTCTTTGAAATCTTCCCTTTTTGATGAATCTTTTGAATTGCCTTGTAATAAGGGCAATATCTTCATCTTCATCTTCTTCTGAATTTTCAGAGTCAGAAGTAGC
The DNA here is from genome assembly GCF_984573655.1 of Nuphar pumila. Classification (NCBI taxonomy): domain Eukaryota; kingdom Viridiplantae; phylum Streptophyta; class Magnoliopsida; order Nymphaeales; family Nymphaeaceae; genus Nuphar; species Nuphar pumila. The sequence continues at coordinate 33,563,404 of NC_143257.1, forward strand.
CTTAAAAGCAAGAGATTTCTTCTTGGGTTCTTCTTCTTGTCTGTCTTGAAGTTGAACTTCATATGCCATTAAGTTACCAACCAAATCTTCAAGAGTGAGAGTGTTTAAATCATTTGCTTCCTCAATAGCTGTAGTTTTTCTCTCCCATTCAGGAGTTAAACACCTTAGGATTTTTCTGACTAAATCCACTTGTGAATATTCTTTTCCAAGGGATTTCAGAGTGTTAGTGATATCGGTCAATCTTGTTACCATGTCCGATATAGATTCATTTTGCTTTATTTTAAACAATTCAAATTTATGAACTAAAGAAGCGATTTTAGATTCCTTTACCTTTGACGTACCTTCGTGAGTCACGAGAAGAGTATGCCAGATTTCATTTGTTGTAGAACATTGAGATATGCGATTGAACTCTACCTTGTCAACGGCACAATACAATGCATTCATAGCCTTGGCATTAAGTGAAGCAGTCTTCTTTTCTTCATCGGTCCATTGACTGAAATCAGTTGATGGCATTTGGTACTTTTCTAAAACAACTCTCCAAATTTCGACATCCATGGATTGCAAGAATATTGTCATTCTCACTTTTCAGTATCCATAGTTTGTTCCATCGAAGAGAGGAGGACGAACAGAGGATCATCTTTCTTTGTGCTGAGATGTTGTAGTTGTCATGCTAGACGATGGTCAAATCAAAATAATAGCAAACCTGCTCTGATACCAAATGAAAGTACAGTAGGATCGAGGCAACGAGCACTAGAGGGGGGGTGAATAGTGCTTTTAAATATCGTCTGCGGAATTTTGATGAATTTTGCAATTCGCAAAGCAATCACACAAAGGAACACAAGAATTTATCCTGGTTCGGTCTTTCCCGACCTACATCAAGTCCCCAAGAAAAACCAGCTTGAGATTTCCACTATCAACCTTGTGTAACTACAAGATCATACACAGACCAATTCTGGTCCCACTTTCAGTAACACACTTACTGAAAGCAAACAACTCCTTAAAACCAAGGAGTCCTTCCTTTTACAGAAAAATGAAATAAGTAATAACTTATAAAACAACCTACGAGCCCTTCTTATGAATGCAAATGAGATGCAACTGGATTTTGAGGTTGTTGAAATACTCAACTCACGAATTCACTCTCTCTCAAAGAAATTTGAGAGAAAAACTGAAGTGAAAAATATCACGAGTGAAAAAATGAATATAAGTGAAAAGCAAAGAGTAATTGATTAAAATTGATTGAATTGCAGTGCTTTTGAGTGTAGAATGCACTCATATTTACAGTTGAAAGATTCCATACATTGAGGGTATGAAAGGGTGTCAAAACAGTCCATTTTGAACGATCAAAACGTTTGAAAAATGAAAAGACATGCCTTTTTTAAAGTTTCAGAAAAAATGGCAAAATTAGTAGACTAGAACAGTAGTTAGTCGACTGATAATTAGCTATTAGTAGACTGACAGTTATCGTCGGTCGACTAATGTGTTTATCAAGCTGTATGAAAATATGAAGTTTTGAAACTTAGTCGACTAGAGAAAAAATTAGTCGACTGATAATATCATCAGTAGACTGAAAAACCTTTCAGTCGACTGCTGCTAAATTTTCTAAAAAACACACGTTTTGTCCGGTCGACTGATAAAAGCATTAGTCGACTGCTGCTAAATTTCCAGAAAATACATGTTCTGTCCAGTCGACTGATAAAGTCATTAGTCGACTAATTTGACAAAAATGACATTTTGTTTAGAAAATTTGGCGCGAAGGAATTAGTTGACTAATAAACACGAAAATTTAAGAAAAGAGTTTTCTAAAATGATTTTCATGAAGGGTTCTTTTAGAAAAGTTTTTCTAAAGACTTTTTAGCTGAAATTCAACCGAAATATGCACTCTAAGTAAGGCTCTTACAAGAATCTAAGACTTTTAATGAATTTAACATTTGCACATAAGTCTTCAAAGATTTTGCATCGAGTTCTTCAATGCTTGTCATATTTCTTCATTGCCTTAGCTGAAATGCAGTTGATTCACTTGCTCATCATCAAAACCTTGTACTTGAAGTATCATGTACGACTTCATTATCGTAACAGATTGGAATCAGATGATTTGAACCATAGAGTTAGGATTAAGGTCCTACCAGCCATTTCAAATATTGCACATAGAGTCAGCTTTAGGGAGTGCTGTTTGTACATCCTTGTTTGTACAACTGTGATTCTGTGATATTTATTTAGTATTTATATTTTCCAAAGACCTTGGGTATATTACTCTAAATTTCTTCTTGGTTTTCAAAACCCAGGTGTATTTTTCTTTTCTTCTTCTAATTTCTTCAATTTTATGATCCTGGATGCAATTTTTCAAAAAATTTAAATCCTTATCATCTATTTTCAAATCCTTTTTTTCTCCTATCTTTCCAACATATCTTTTGATTCTATTCCAAGAATTCTTTTGCCTTTCTATAATAAAGTCTCTTTTTCAAGAGATGTCCTTTTTTTAATATAGCATTTGTTCTTCATATTTTCAGTTGTTCATTCCTCCCCACGGAGTAACAACGCAATTGTCACAAATTCTGTGATGACTCAATCCCTAGTAATGGGATATCATTTTTTCAAAATCTATTATCATGATTCCTTCTCTTGTCAAAAATTTCTCCCCAAATTTCCTCAGTTTGAACCACCCCTTTTTTTCCGCAGAAAGTGTTGATATTTCATCATGGTTCAGACAAGGACTCGAAAGGAGACAGTTTCACAGCAAAGCGACAGTGAAACAGAGGAAATGAACTCCTTTAGATCATCCAGGCAGCGGGGCCAAGAAGCAAAAAGCGATATTGATTCGGCTACATATAAAGTGTTTCAGAGGGTGATGGCCAAGATGATGTCTGAACAGGCTGAGAAAAACCCGGTGAAAATATCTTCCAAAGACAAAATCAAGGAAAAAATCCGTAAGAAGCAAATTCAGTATGACAGTACTTCAGAGTCAGTAGAGGGAGACTCAGATAAAGAGCAACCAACATATTTTCACAACCCCTTGTATCGGCCCATGAAAATCAATGAGGGGCATGAGTCAGCAAGCAAAACCAAGCTTCAGATCCCAATGGAAGATTTGATGTACGAACAGGTGAGAGAAGTAGCCCGTGCAGTCAAAGACTTACAAGCTCAGGACAAAGGCAAAAAGACCTACACCGGTGCCGACTTTTATGATGGCCTAGAAGGGGATGACAACTGGGAAGATCTTTCTTGCAAATTCATAAAATTTGATGGGATTGGCAACCCCAAGGCTCATCTAGCCACATTTTTCGCAGAGTGCAATCGGTTCAGAAGAAACTACATGGCTCTATACCTATTCTTTCCACGCAGTCTGGAGGGAATTACAACAAGATGGTATGCCGACCATATCAACCCAATTAAACTGCGAGACTTTGACAAAGTCATCAATCTATTCATCGAAAGGTTTCTCTTCAATACCGAGGCTCCACCTACCCTCAACCATCTTTTCAACCTGAGGCAAAATGACAACGAAAAAGCAAAAGATTTCATTCGTAGGTGGAGATCCACCTACAACAGGATGAAGGACCCGATATCAGAAGGGCATGCACTGTCAATAATCTTGAACAATTTTTCTCAACCTCTGAAGGGTCTGATCTTCGCTTCTCCATCTAAATCCTTCATTAAGTTAATAGAGCGAGTTGAATGGATCGAAATGGGATTATAGAACGGAACCTATGATGGCATCACCTTGGCAGGAGGCAGTCAGGATATAAAAAAGAAAACCAACTTCACCTTTTCTACCAGTTCCTCCAACAACAACAATGGCAAAAACAAAAGGGGTGGTAGAAAGAACCACACCAGCGGATCAAGTAAAGATGATTGCTCCAATCAAAAGAATGGGATCAGCAGGAAGAATGACATCCCTGCCTCAATGTATGGTTGAAAGATTCCATACATTGAGGGTATGAAAGGGTGTCAAAACAGTCCATTTTGAACGATCAAAACGTTTAAAAAATGAAAAGACACACATTTTTTAAAGTTTCAGGAAAAATGGCAAAATTAGTAGACTAGAACAGTAGTTAGTTGACTGATAATTAGCTATTAGTAGACTGACAGTTATCGTCGGTCGACTAATGTGTTTATCAAGCCGTTTGAAAATCTGAAGTTTTGAAACTTAGTAGACTAGAGAAAAAATTAGTCGACTGATAATATCATCAGTAGACTGAAAAACCTTTCAGTCGACTGCTGCTAAATTTTCTGAAAAACACACGTTTTGTCCGGTCGACTGATAAAAGCATTAGTCGACTGCTGCTAAATTTCCAGAAAATACATGTTCTGTCCAGTCGAGTGATAAAGTCATTAGTCGACTAATTTGACAAAAATGACATTTTGTTTAGAAAATTTGGCGTGAAAGAATTAGTTGACTAATAAACACGAAAATTTAAGAAAAGAGTTTTCTAAAATGATTTTCATGAAGGGTTATTTTAGAAAAGTTTTTCTAAAGACTTTTTAGCTGAAATGCAACCGAAATATGCACTCTAAGTATGGCTCTTACAAGAATCTAAGACTTTTAATGAATTTAACATTTGCACATAAGTCTTCAAAGATTTTGCATCGAGTTCTTCAATGCTTGTCATATTTCTTCATTGCCTTAGCTGAAATGCAGTTGATTCACTTGCTCATCATCAAAACCTTGTACTTGAAGTATCATGTACGACTTCATTGTCGTAACAGATTGGAATCAGATGATCTGAACCATAGAGTTAGGATTAAGGTCCTACCAGCCATTTCAAATATTGCATTTAGAGTCGGCTTTAGGGAGTGCTGTTTCTACATCCTTGTTTGTACAACTGTGATTCTGTGATATTTATTTAGTATTTATATTTTCCAAAGACCTTGGGTATATTACTCTAAATTTCTTCTTGGTTTTCAAAACCCAGGTGTATTTTTCTTTTCTTCTTCTAATTTCTTCAATTTTCTGATCCTGCCTGCAATTTTTCAAAAAATTTAAATCCTTATCATCTATTTTCAAATGCTTTTTTTCTCCTATCTTTCCAACATATCTTTTGATTCTATTCCAAGAATTCTTTTGCCTTTCTACAATAAAGTCTCTTTTTCAAGAGATGTCCTTTTTTTAACATAGCATTTGTTCTTCATATTTTCAGTTGTTCATTCCTCCCCACGGAGTAACAACGCAATTGTCACAAATTCTGTGACGACTCAATCCCTAGTAATGGGATATCATTTTTTCAAAATCTATTATCATGATTCCTTCTCTTGTCAAAAATTTCTCCCCAAAATTCGTCAGTTTGAACCACCCCTTTTTTTCCGCAGAAAGTGTTGATATTTCATCATGGTTCAGACAAGGACTCGAAAGGAGACAGTTTCACAGCAAAGCGACAGTGAAACAGAGGAAATGAACTCCTTTAGATCATCCAGGCAGAGGGGCCAAGAAGCAAAAAGCGATATTGATTCGGCTACATATAAACTGTTTCAGAGGGTGATGGCCAAGATGATGTCTGAACAGGCTGAGAAAAACCCGGTGAAAATATCTTCCAAAGACAAAATCAAGGAAAAAATCAGTAAGAAGCAAATTCAGTATGACAGTACTTCAGAGTCAGTAGAGGGAGACTCAGATGAAGAGCAACCAACATATTTTCACAACCCCTTGTATCGGCCCATGAAAATCAATGACGGGCATGAGTCAGCAAGCAAAACCAAGCTTCAGATCCCAATGGAAGAGAAGTCGCTCGTGCAGTCAAAGACTTACAAGCTCAGGACAAAGGCAAAAAGACCTACACCGGTACAGACTTTTATGATGGCTTAGAAGGGGATGACAACTGGGAAGATCTTTCTTGCAAATTCATAAAATTTGATGGGACCGGCAACCCCAAGGCTCATCTAGCCACATTTTTCGCAGAGTGCAATCGGTTCAGAAGAAACTACATGGCTCTATACCTATTCTTTCCACGCAGTCTGGAGGGAATTGCAACAAGATGGTATGCCGACCATATCAACCCAATTAAACTGCGAGACTTTGACAAAGTCATCAATCTATTCATCGAAAGGTTTCTCTTCAATACCGAGGCTCCACCTGCCCTCAACCATCTTTTCAACCTGAGGCAAAATGACAACGAAAAAGCAAAAGATTTCATTCGTAGGTGGAGATCCACCTACAACAGGATGAAGGACCCGATATCAGAAGGGCATGCACTGTCAATAATCTTGAACAATTTTTCTCAACCTCTGAAGGGTCTGATCTTCGCTTCTCCATCTAAATCCTTCATTAAGTTAATAGAGCGAGTTGAATGGCTCGAAATGGGATTATAGAACGGAACCTATGATGGCATCACCTTGGCAGGAGGCAGTCAGGATGTGAAAAAGAAAACCAACTTCACCTTTTCTACCAGTTCCTCCAACAACAACAATGGCAAAAACAAAAGGGGTGGTAGAAAGAACCACACCAGCGGATCAAGTAAAGATGATTGCTCCAATCAAAAGAATGGGATCAGCAGGAAGAATGACATCCCTCCCTCAATGTATGGTTGAAAGATTCCATACATTGAGGGTATGAAAGGGTGTCAAAACAGTCCATTTTGAACGATCAAAACGTTTAAAAAATGAAAAGACACGCCTTTTTTAAAGTTTCAGGAAAAATGGCAAAATTAGTAGACTAAAACAGTAGTTAGTTGACTGATAATTAGCTATTAGTAGACTGACAGTTATCGTCGGTCGACTAATGTGTTTATCAAGCCGTTTGAAAATCTGAAGTTTTGAAACTTAGTAGACTAGAGAAAAAATTAGTCGACTGATAATATCATCAGTAGACTGAAAAACCTTTCAGTCGACTGCTGCTAAATTTTCTGAAAAACACACGTTTTGTCCGGTCGACTGATAAAAGCATTAGTCGACTGCTGCTAAATTTCCAGAAAATACATGTTCTGTCCAGTCGACTGATAAAGTCATTAGTCGACTAATTTGACAAAAATGACATTTTGTTTAGAAAATTTGGCGTGAAAGAATTAGTTGACTAATAAACACGAAAATTTAAGAAAAGAGTTTTCTAAAATGATTTTCATGAAGGGTTCTTTTAGAAAAGTTTTTCTAAAGACTTTTTAGCTGAAATGCAACCGAAATATGCACTCTAAGTATGGCTCTTACAAGAATCTAAGACTTTTAATGAATTTAACATTTGCACATAAGTCTTCAAAGATTTTGCATCGAGTTCTTCAATGCTTGTCATATTTCTTCATTGCCTTAGCTGAAATGCAGTTGATTCACTTGCTCATCATCAAAACCTTGTACTTGAAGTATCATGTACGACTTCATTGTCGTAACAGATTGGAATCAGATGATCTGAACCATAGAGTTAGGATTAAGGTCCTACCAGCCATTTCAAATATTGCATTTAGAGTCGGCTTTAGGGAGTGCTGTTTCTACATCCTTGTTTGTACAACTGTGATTCTGTGATATTTATTTAGTATTTATATTTTCCAAAGACCTTGGGTATATTACTCTAAATTTCTTCTTGGTTTTCAAAACCCAGGTGTATTTTTCTTTTCTTCTTCTAATTTCTTCAATTTTCTGATCCTGCCTGCAATTTTTCAAAAAATTTAAATCCTTATCATCTATTTTCAAATCCTTTTATTCTCCTATCTTTCCAACATATCTTTTGATTCTATTCCAAGAATTCTTTTGCCTTTCTACAATAAAGTCTCTTTTTCAAGAGATGTCCTTTTTTTAACATAGCATTTGTTCTTCATATTTTCAGTTGTTCATTCCTCCCCACGGAGTAACAACGCAATTGTCACAAATTCTGTGACGACTCAATCCCTAGTAATGGGATATCATTTTTTCAAAATCTATTATCATGATTCCTTCTCTTGTCAAAAATTTCTCCCCAAAATTCGTCAGTTTGAACCACCCCTTTTTTTCCGCAGAAAGTGTTGATATTTCATCATGGTTCAGACAAGGACTCGAAAGGAGACAGTTTCACAGCAAAGCGACAGTGAAACAGAGGAAATGAACTCCTTTAGATCATCCAGGCAGAGGGGCCAAGAAGCAAAAAGCGATATTGATTCGGCTACATATAAACTGTTTCAGAGGGTGATGGCCAAGATGATGTCTGAACAGGCTGAGAAAAACCCGGTGAAAATATCTTCCAAAGACAAAATCAAGGAAAAAATCAGTAAGAAGCAAATTCAGTATGACAGTACTTCAGAGTCAGTAGAGGGAGACTCAGATGAAGAGCAACCAACATATTTTCACAACCCCTTGTATCGGCCCATGAAAATCAATGACGGGCATGAGTCAGCAAGCAAAACCAAGCTTCAGATCCCAATGGAAGAGAAGTCGCTCGTGCAGTCAAAGACTTACAAGCTCAGGACAAAGGCAAAAAGACCTACACCGGTACAGACTTTTATGATGGCTTAGAAGGGGATGACAACTGGGAAGATCTTTCTTGCAAATTCATAAAATTTGATGGGACCGGCAACCCCAAGGCTCATCTAGCCACATTTTTCGCAGAGTGCAATCGGTTCAGAAGAAACTACATGGCTCTATACCTATTCTTTCCACGCAGTCTGGAGGGAATTGCAACAAGATGGTATGCCGACCATATCAACCCAATTAAACTGCGAGACTTTGACAAAGTCATCAATCTATTCATCGAAAGGTTTCTCTTCAATACCGAGGCTCCACCTACCCTCAACCATCTTTTCAACCTGAGGCAAAATGACAACGAAAAAGCAAAAGATTTCATTCGTAGGTGGAGATCCACCTACAACAGGATGAAGGACCCGATATCAGAAGGGCATGCACTGTCAATAATCTTGAACAATTTTTCTCAACCTCTGAAGGGTCTGATCTTCGCTTCTCCATCTAAATCCTTCATTAAGTTAATAGAGCGAGTTGAATGGCTCGAAATGGGATTATAGAACGGAACCTATGATGGCATCACCTTGGCAGGAGGCAGTCAGGATGTGAAAAAGAAAACCAACTTCACCTTTTCTACCAGTTCCTCCAACAACAACAATGGCAAAAACAAAAGGGGTGGTAGAAAGAACCACACCAGCGGATCAAGTAAAGATGATTGCTCCAATCAAAAGAATGGGATCAGCAGGAAGAATGACATCCCTCCCTCAATGTATGGTTGAAAGATTCCATACATTGAGGGTATGAAAGGGTGTCAAAACAGTCCATTTTGAACGATCAAAACGTTTAAAAAATGAAAAGACACGCCTTTTTTAAAGTTTCAGGAAAAATGGCAAAATTAGTAGACTAAAACAGTAGTTAGTTGACTGATAATTAGCTATTAGTAGACTGACAGTTATCGTCGGTCGACTAATGTGTTTATCAAGCCGTTTGAAAATCTGAAGTTTTGAAACTTAGTAGACTAGAGAAAAAATTAGTCGACTGATAATATCATCAGTAGACTGAAAAACCTTTCAGTCGACTGCTGCTAAATTTTCTGAAAAACACACGTTTTGTCCGGTCGACTGATAAAAGCATTAGTCGACTGCTGCTAAATTTCCAGAAAATACATGTTCTGTCCAGTCGACTGATAAAGTCATTAGTCGACTAATTTGACAAAAATGACATTTTGTTTAGAAAATTTGGCGTGAAAGAATTAGTTGACTAATAAACACGAAAATTTAAGAAAAGAGTTTTCTAAAATGATTTTCATGAAGGGTTCTTTTAGAAAAGTTTTTCTAAAGACTTTTTAGCTGAAATGCAACCGAAATATGCACTCTAAGTATGGCTCTTACAAGAATCTAAGACTTTTAATGAATTTAACATTTGCACATAAGTCTTCAAAGATTTTGCATCGAGTTCTTCAATGCTTGTCATATTTCTTCATTGCCTTAGCTGAAATGCAGTTGATTCACTTGCTCATCATCAAAACCTTGTACTTGAAGTATCATGTACGACTTCATTGTCGTAACAGATTGGAATCAGATGATCTGAACCATAGAGTTAGGATTAAGGTCCTACCAGCCATTTCAAATATTACATTTAGAGTCGGCTTTAGGGAGTGCTGTTTCTACATCCTTGTTTGTACAACTGTGATTCTGTGATATTTATTTAGTATTTATATTTTCCAAAGACCTTGGGTATATTACTCTAAATTTCTTCTTGGTTTTCAAAACCCAGGTGTATTTTTCTTTTCTTCTTCTAATTTCTTCAATTTTCTGATCCTGCCTGCAATTTTTCAAAAAATTTAAATCCTTATCATCTATTTTCAAATCCTTTTTTTCTCCTATCTTTCCAACATATCTTTTTATTCTATTCCAAGAATTCTTTTGCCTTTCTACAATAAAGTCTCTTTTTCAAGAGATGTCCTTTTTTTAACATAGCATTTGTTCTTCATATTTTCAGTTGTTCATTCCTCCTCACGGAGTAACAACGCAATTGTCACAAATTCTGTGACGACTCAATCCCTAGTAATGGGATATCATTTTTTCAAAATCTATTATCATGATTCCTTCTCTTGTCAAAAATTTCTCCCCAAAATTCGTCAGTTTGAACCACCCCTTTTTTTTCGCAGAAAGTGTTGATATTTCATCATGGTTCAGACAAGGACTCGAAAGGAGACAGTTTCACAGCAAAGCGACAGTGAAACAGAGGAAATGAACTCCTTTAGATCATCCAGGCAGAGGGGCCAAGAAGCAAAAAGCGATATTGATTCGGCTACATATAAACTGTTTCAGAGGGTGATGGCCAAGATGATGTCTGAACAGGCTGAGAAAAACCCGGTGAAAATATCTTCCAAAGACAAAATCAAGGAAAAAATCAGTAAGAAGCAAATTCAGTATGACAGTACTTCAGAGTCAGTAGAGGGAGACTCAGATGAAGAGCAACCAACATATTTTCACAACCCCTTGTATCGGCCCATGAAAATCAATGACGGGCATGAGTCAGCAAGCAAAACCAAGCTTCAGATCCCAATGGAAGATTTGATGTACGAACAGGTGAGAGAAGTCGCCCGTGCAGTCAAAGACTTACAAGCTCAGGACAAAGGCAAAAAGACCTACACCGGTGCCGACTTTTATGATGGCTTAGAAGGGGATGACAACTGGGAAGATCTTTCTTGCAAATTCATAAAATTTGATGGGACCGGCAACCCCAAGGCTCATCTAGCCACATTTTTCGCAGAGTGCAATCGGTTCAGAAGAAACTACATGGCTCTATACCTATTCTTTCCACGCAGTCTGGAGGGAATTGCAACAAGATGGTATGCCGACCATATCAACCCAATTAAACTGCGAGACTTTGACAAAGTCATCAATCTATTCATCGAAAGGTTTCTCTTCAATACCGAGGCTCCACCTACCCTCAACCATCTTTTCAACCTGAGGCAAAATGACAACGAAAAAGCAAAAGATTTCATTCGTAGGTGGAGATCCACCTACAACAGGATGAAGGACCCGATATCAGAAGGGCATGCACTGTCAATAATCTTGAACAATTTTTCTCAACCTCTGAAGGGTCTGATCTTCGCTTCTCCATCTAAATCCTTCATTAAGTTAATAGAGCGAGTTGAATGGCTCGAAATGGGATTATAGAACGGAACCTATGATGGCATCACCTTGGCAGGAGGCAGTCAGGATGTGAAAAAGAAAACCAACTTCACCTTTTCTACCAGTTCCTCCAACAACAACAATGGCAAAAACAAAAAGGGTGGTAGAAACAACCACACCAGCGGATCAAGTAAAGATGATTGCTCCAATCAAAAGAATGGGATCAGCAGGAAGAATGACATCCCTCCCTCAATGTATGGTTGAAAGATTCCATACATTGAGGGTATGAAAGGGTGTCAAAACAGTCCATTTTGAACGATCAAAACGTTTAAAAAATGAAAAGACACGCCTTTTTTAAAGTTTCAGGAAAAATGGCAAAATTAGTAGACTAGAACAGTAGTTAGTTGACTGATAATTAGCTATTAGTAGACTGACAGTTATCGTCGGTCGACTAATGTGTTTATCAAGCTGTTTGAAAATCTGAAGTTTTGAAACTTAGTAGACTAGAGAAAAAATTAGTCGACTGATAATATCATCAGTAGACTGAAAAACCTTTCAGTCGACTGCTGCTAAATTTTCTGAAAAACACACGTTTTGTCCGGTCGACTGATAAAAGCATTAGTCGACTGCTGCTAAATTTCCAGAAAATACATGTTCTGTCCAGTCGACTGATAAAGTCATTAGTCGACTAATTTGACAAAAATGACATTTTGTTTAGAAAATTTGGCGTGAAAGAATTAGTTGACTAATAAACACGAAAATTTAAGAAAAGAGTTTTCTAAAATGATTTTCATGAAGGGTTATTTTAGAAAAGTTTTTCTAAAGACTTTTTAGCTGAAATGCAACCGAAATATGCACTCTAAGTATGGCTCTTACAAGAATCTAAGACTTTTAATGAATTTAACATTTGCACATAAGTCTTCAAAGATTTTGCATCGAGTTCTTCAATGCTTGTCATATTTCTTCATTGCCTTAGCTGAAATGCAGTTGATTCACTTGCTCATCATCAAAACCTTGTACTTGAAGTATCATGTACGACTTCATTGTCGTAACAGATTGGAATCAGATGATCTGAACCATAGAGTTAGGATTAAGGTCCTACCAGCCATTTCAAATATTGCATTTAGAGTCGGCTTTAGGGAGTGTTGTTTCTACATCCTTGTTTGTACAACTGTGATTCTGTGATATTTATTTAGTATTTATATTTTCCAAAGACCTTGGGTATATTACTCTAAATTTCTTCTTGGTTTTCAAAACCCAGGTGTATTTTTCTTTTCTTCTTCTAATTTCTTCAATTTTCTGATCCTGCCTGCAATTTTTCAAAAAATTTAAATCCTTATCATCTATTTTCAAATCCTTTTTTTCTCCTATCTTTCCAACATATCTTTTGATTCTATTCCAAGAATTCTTTTGTCTTTCTACAATAAAGTCTCTTTTTCAAGAGATGTCCTTTTTTTAACATAGCATTTGTTCTTCATATTTTCAGTTGTTCATTCCTCCCCACGGAGTAACAACGCAATTGTCACAAATTCTGTGACGACTCAATCCCTAGTAATGGGATATCATTTTTTCAAAATCTATTATCATGATTCCTTCTCTTGTCAAAAATTTCTCCCCAAAATTCGTCAGTTTGAACCACCCCTTTTTTTCCGCAGAAAGTGTTGATATTTCTTCATGGTTCAGACAAGGACTCGAAAGGAGACAGTTTCACAGCAAAGCGACAGTGAAACAGAGGAAATGAACTCCTTTAGATCATCCAGGCAGAGGGGCCAAGAAGCAAAAAGCGATATTGATTCGGCTACATATAAACTGTTTCAGAGGGTGATGTCCAAGATGATGTCTGAACAGGCTGAGAAAAACCCGGTGAAAATATCTTCCAAAGACAAAATCAAGGAAAAAATCAGTAAGAAGCAAATTCAGTATGACAGTACTTCAGAGTCAGTAGAGGGAGACTCAGATGAAGAGCAACCAACATATTTTCACAACCCCTTGTATCGGCCCATGAAAATCAATGACGGGCATGAGTCAGCAAGCAAAACCAAGCTTCAGATCCCAATGGAAGATTTGATGTACGAACAGGTGAGAGAAGTCGCCCGTGCAGTCAAAGACTTACAAGCTCAGGACAAAGGCAAAAAGACCTACACCGGTGCCGACTTTTATGATGGCTTAGAAGGGGATGACAACTGGGAAGATCTTTCTTGCAAATTCATAAAATTTGATGGGACCGACAACCCCAAGGCTCATCTAGCCACATTTTTCGCAGAGTGCAATCGGTTCAGAAGAAACTACATGGCTCTATACCTATTCTTTCCACGCAGTCTGGAGGGAATTGCAACAAGATGGTATGCCGACCATATCAACCCAATTAAACTGCGAGACTTTGACAAAGTCATCAATCTATTCATCGAAAGGTTTCTCTTCAATACCGAGGCTCCACCTACCCTCAACCATCTTTTCAACCTGAGGCAAAATGACAACGAAAAAGCAAAAGATTTCATTCGTAGGTGGAGATCCACCTACAACAGGATGAAGGACCCGATATCAGAAGGGCATGCACTGTCAATAATCTTGAACAATTTTTCTCAACCTCTGAAGGGTCTGATCTTCGCTTCTCCATCTAAATCCTTCATTAAGTTAATAGAGCGAGTTGAATGGCTCGAAATGGGATTATAGAACGGAACCTATGATGGCATCACCTTGGCAGGAGGCAGTCAGGATGTGAAAAAGAAAACCAACTTCACCTTTTCTACCAGTTCCTCCAACAACAACAATGGCAAAAACAAAAGGGGTGGTAGAAACAACCACACCAGCGGATCAAGTAAAGATGATTGCTCCAATCAAAAGAATGGGATCAGCAGGAAGAATGACATCCCTCCCTCAATGTATGGTTGAAAGATTCCATACATTGAGGGTATGAAAGGGTGTCAAAACAGTCCATTTTGAACGATCAAAACGTTTAAAAAATGAAAAGACACGCCTTTTTTAAAGTTTCAGGAAAAATGGCAAAATTAGTAGACTAGAACAGTAGTTAGTTGACTGATAATTAGCTATTAGTAGACTGACAGTTATCGTCGGTCGACTAATGTGTTTATCAAGCTGTTTGAAAATCTGAAGTTTTGAAACTTAGTAGACTAGAGAAAAAATTAGTCGACTGATAATATCATCAGTAGACTGAAAAACCTTTCAGTCGACTGCTGCTAAATTTTCTGAAAAACACACGTTTTGTCCGGTCGACTGATAAAAGCATTAGTCGACTGCTGCTAAATTTCCAGAAAATACATGTTCTGTCCAGTCGACTGATAAAGTCATTAGTCGACTAATTTGACAAAAATGACATTTTGTTTAGAAAATTTGGCGTGAAAGAATTAGTTGACTAATAAACACGAAAATTTAAGAAAAGAGTTTTCTAAAATGATTTTCATGAAGGGTTATTTTAGAAAAGTTTTTCTAAAGACTTTTTAGCTGAAATGCAACCGAAATATGCACTCTAAGTATGGCTCTTACAAGAATCTAAGACTTTTAATGAATTTAACATTTGCACATAAGTCTTCAAAGATTTTGCATCGAGTTCTTCAATGCTTGTCATATTTCTTCATTGCCTTAGCTGAAATGCAGTTGATTCACTTGCTCATCATCAAAACCTTGTACTTGAAGTATCATGTACGACTTCATTGTCGTAACAGATTGGAATCAGATGATCTGAACCATAGAGTTAGGATTAAGGTCCTACCAGCCATTTCAAATATTGCATTTAGAGTCGGCTTTAGGGAGTGTTGTTTCTACATCCTTGTTTGTACAACTGTGATTCTGTGATATTTATTTAGTATTTATATTTTCCAAAGACCTTGGGTATATTACTCTAAATTTCTTCTTGGTTTTCAAAACCCAGGTGTATTTTTCTTTTCTTCTTCTAATTTCTTCAATTTTCTGATCCTGCCTGCAATTTTTCAAAAAATTTAAATCCTTATCATCTATTTTCAAATCCTTTTTTTCTCCTATCTTTCCAACATATCTTTTGATTCTATTCCAAGAATTCTTTTGTCTTTCTACAATAAAGTCTCTTTTTCAAGAGATGTCCTTTTTTTAACATAGCATTTGTTCTTCATATTTTCAGTTGTTCATTCCTCCCCACGGAGTAACAACGCAATTGTCACAAATTCTGTGACGACTCAATCCCTAGTAATGGGATATCATTTTTTCAAAATCTATTATCATGATTCCTTCTCTTGTCAAAAATTTCTCCCCAAAATTCGTCAGTTTGAACCACCCCTTTTTTTCCGCAGAAAGTGTTGATATTTCTTCATGGTTCAGACAAGGACTCGAAAGGAGACAGTTTCACAGCAAAGCGACAGTGAAACAGAGGAAATGAACTCCTTTAGATCATCCAGGCAGAGGGGCCAAGAAGCAAAAAGCGATATTGATTCGGCTACATATAAACTGTTTCAGAGGGTGATGGCCAAGATGATGTCTGAACAGGCTGAGAAAAACCCGGTGAAAATATCTTCCAAAGACAAAATCAAGGAAAAAATCAGTAAGAAGCAAATTCAGTATGATAGTACTTCAGAGTCAGTAGAGGGAGACTCAGATGAAGAGCAACCAACATATTTTCACAACCCCTTGTATCGGCCCATGAAAATCAATGACGGGCATGAGTCAGCAAGCAAAACCAAGCTTCAGATCCCAATGGAAGATTTGATGTACGAACAGGTGAGAGAAGTCGCCCGTGCAGTCAAAGACTTACAAGCTCAGGACAAAGGCAAAAAGACCTACACCGGTGCAGACTTTTATGATGGCTTAGAAGGGGATGACAACTGGGAAGATCTTTCTTGCAAATTCATAAAATTTGATGGGACCGGCAACCCCAAGGCTCATCTAGCCACATTTTTCGCAGAGTGCAATCGGTTCAGAAGAAACTACATGGCTCTATACCTATTCTTTCCACGCAGTCTGGAGGGAATTGCAACAAGATGGTATGCCGACCATATCAACCCAATTAAACTGCGAGACTTTGACAAAGTCATCAATCTATTCATCGAAAGGTTTCTCTTCAATACCGAGGCTCCACCTACCCTCAACCATCTTTTCAACCTGAGGCAAAATGACAACAAAAAAGCAAAAGATTTCATTCGTAGGTGGAGATCCACCTATAACAGGATGAAGGACCCAATATCAGAAGGGCATGCACTGTCAATAATCTTGAACAATTTTTCTCAACCTCTGAAGGGTCTGATCTTCGCTTCTCCATCTAAATCCTTCATTAAGTTAATAGAGCGAGTTGAATGGCTCGAAATGGGATTATAGAACGGAACCTATGATGGCATCACCTTGGCAGGAGGCAGTCAGGATGTGAAAAAGAAAACCAACTTCACCTTTTCTACCAGTTCCTCCTCCAACAACAATGGCAAAAACAAAAGGGGTGGTAGAAAGAACCACACCAGCGGATCAGGTAAAAATGATTGCTCTAATCAAAAGAATGGGATCAGCAGGAAGAATGACATCCCTCCCTCAAGCATCCAATTAGAATCAAAGCCCCAAGGGAGACCGAAGCACGGCGGTTGGGGATACGACCATGAATTTATCTCCTTAGAGCAACCACTTGAGCAACTTCTTGAGTACATGATAACCAAGGAGATGGTTAAACTCCCCAAGGTAGCAGATCCTCCTGTGACTATGGGAAGGTTTAAGTATCAGTTCTGTAAATTCCATCGGGCAATGGGTCATGACACCGAGCACTGCTTTGTCTTCAAAAACATCATCCAAGATTGCATTGATAGAAAGTTTCTGGTAGAAGACGAAGAAGAAGATTAGCCAGCTGTTTTGACATAGCCTTCCCGAACCATGCCATAGTTTTTCTGCTTTCTTTCTTTTCAGTCACCTTATAGGGGCAAGTTAGCCTCAGTCTTTTGTGACCTTTAGTCAAAAACTTGTAAATATTTCAGTATTTGTTATCAATTCAGCTTATCAATGCAATGTCAATTTTCTTCATATCTTTGATATCAAATACTTCTTTCCTTTGCCACACTGGGGCATTTATTTTTGAAAAATTATATTTTCATTTCAAAAATCTTCTTCATCGGCTTCTATTAAGCCGCATTTCAATTCCTATTCTTTTTAGGATGAGCGACAATCCCGACATCATTCGTGAGAGAAATGAAATTACCTATGAGGGTTTTTTAAAATCACAAAATTTTGAAAATTTTTGCAAAATCTTCGTCGTGATCACCAAAAGTTCAAATGCTTTGGTTCAATCTTTTTCAAAATCAACCGTCGCGTTGATCATCCTTTTCCAAAATTGGTTTTGAACCATTGTCTTCAAAAATCAACCCTCATGTTGATCTCTCCTCAAAATCAACCTCGCGGTTAATCCTTTTTCCAAAAATATGATTTTTCACTTGTCATTCAAACGAACATTCTCCTCTCACTTTAAAAAGATCTCAGGTGCAGGCAGGATCAAATAAACTCTTTTCTTTTCTCAATTTTATCAAGTTTTCATTTAATCTTTTGTCAATCCTTATTAGTCTTATCAATTTTTATTCATCTTTATCAATTTTATCAATTTTTCATCAATTTTATTAATCATTTGTCAAATTTTATTCTTTTACCATTTCAGGTTAAGGGATAAACCTGCTGCCTCTCTCCCATGAGGTATTTATTTCTTCTTTTTCTCGCACAGGTTAAGGGATAAACCTGACCCTCGTTCTTCGAGGTGTTCCCATTCAGGATAAGGGATAATCCTGAGACCCCTCGTAGGAGCGATATTGCTACCTATGAGAATTCTTTTGCAAAACAATTCATTTTGTAAATTTTTATCAGTTTATTTTCATTAATTTTCCTCAATTTCCATTCTTTTTCCCCTTTCAGGTTAAGGGGTAAACCTGAACCTCGTCCTTTGAGGTATTCTTTCCCATTCAGGATAAGGGATAATCCTGAGACCCCTCATAGGAGCAATATTGCTACCTATGAGAATTCTTTTGCAAAAAAAAAAATCATCAAACTTTTTTGATCTTGTGCTCCTCAAATTTTATTCTCTTCCCCTTCAGAAAAAGGGATAATCCTGAAATCTTTTATCATCTTTTAATTTTCTACCAATTTTTACCAATTCTTCACCAAACTTTATCAATTTTTATTTTTTGTCAATTTATATCGATTTTATTGATTCTTTATCAATTTTATTGATGCTTTGTCAATCTTTTCTTTAATAATTTTTATCAATTTTATTGTTCATCAACTTTTATCAATTTTATCAAATTTATTTCCTTCTTCCGCTTCAGGATAAGGGATAATCCTAAAAAACCAGGCAATCATTCTCGCTTCGATTTCCAAATGTCTTAAAAATGTCGGTCTCCTTTCCAACTCTTGGTCGAAAAGTCCAGTGCTCGTGCTGAAACATTTTCAAAATCCAGTGCTCGTACTGGTACATCTTTCAAAGACCCAATGCTCATACTGATACATTGGCAAAAATCCAATGCTTGTGCTGGTACATTTCAAAAACCCAGTACTCGTATTGGTACATTTTCAAAATCTAGTGCTCATACTAGTACGTTTTTAAAATCCAGTGCTCGTACTAGTGCAATTTCAAAATCCAGTGCTCGTATGGGTGCATTCTCAAAATCCAATGCTCATACCGGTATGTTTTCAAAATCCAGTGCTCGTACTGGTGCAATTTCAAAACTCGGTGCTCATACTGGGGCATTTTCAAAATACAGTGCTCGTACTGGTGTACCTAGTGCTCGTGCTAGTGTCTCGCTGATTGATTAATTGCCCCCTCTGGTTCAGTCTTTGCACTAACCATTCATCAAAATTCAAAAGTTTTAATTTCAATTTGGATCTTTGGGTCATCCAATTCTCATTCTCAAGCCTTCGGGTTACAATTTCATCAATGTCTATCATCTTCAAGCCTTCGGGTTACAACTTCATCAATGTCTATCATTTTCAAGCCTTCGAGTCACAACTCTGTCAATGTCAATCATTTTTTTAACCAAAAATCCTGCTTTTGAACTGGTCGAACAAAAAATTCTGCTTTCAAGCTGGTCGAATAAAAAAATCTTGCTTTCGAGCTGGTCGAACAAAAAATCCTGCTTTCGAGCTGGTCGAACAAAAAAAATCCTACTTTCGAGCTGGTCGAACAAAAAATCCTGCTTTCGAGTTGGTCGAATAATCAAAATCCTGCTTTTGAGCTGGTCGAACAATTAAAATCTTGCTTTCGAGCTAGTCTTTCCATCAAATCCTGTTTTCGAGCTGGTCCTTCCATCAAAATCCTGCTTTCGAGCTGGTCAAACAAAAAATCATGCTTTCGAGCTGGTCGAACAAACAAAATTCTGCTTTCGAGCTGGTCTTTCCATCAAAATCCTGCTTTTGAGCTGGTCGAACAATCAAAATCCTGCTTTCAAGTTGGTCTTTCCATCAAAATCCTGCTTTCGAGTTGGTCAATCAAACAAAATCCTGCTTTCAAGCTGTTCGGTCAAACAAAATTTTGCTTTTGAGCTGGTCGAACAAAAAAACCTGCTTTCGAGCTAGTCGAACAAAAAAATCCTGCTTTCGAGCTGGTCGAACAAAAAAGCCTGCTTTCGAGCTGGTCGAACAAAAAATTCTGCTTTCGAGCTAGTCAAACAAAAAATCTTGCTTTCAAGCTGGTGGGTCAACAAAATCCTGCTTTCGAGCTGGTCGAACAAAAAATCCTACTTTCCAGCTGGTCGAACAAAAAAATCCTACTTTCGAGCTGGTCGAACAAAAAAATCCTACTTTCGAGCTGGTCGAACAAAAAAATCGTGCTTTCGAGCTGGTCGAACAAAAAATCCTGCTTTCGAGCTGGTCGAGCAACAAAATCTTACTTTCGAGCTGGTCCTTCAACAAAATCCTGCTTTCGAGCTAGCCAGTCAAACAAAATCCTGCTTTCGAGTTGGTCGAGCAATAAAATCTTACTTTCGAGATGGTCCTTCAACAAAATCCTGCTTTCGAGCTGGTCGGTCAAACAAAATCCTGGTTTTGAGCTGGTCGGTCAAATAAAATCCTGCTTTCGAGCTGGTCCTTCAATAAAATCCTGCTTTTGAGCTGGTATTCCAAAAACGAAATTCAATTTTGCTGGTAAAAAATTGCCAAAATCTCATTTTCATTACATTTCATTTCTTCAAAATTTATGTTCAAGGTCCTATCAAAATCTATATTGAGTGATTATTTCACACAGGATTCTTGAAAACTTTGCCAATTTGCTAAAAATATTTGTTGATTCTAGTATTCTTACTGCACAAAAGAATCACCTTAGATTACCTCTAGTATTCTTTCCAAAAAGGTGAAACTTTTTTGCGAAAAGGGATAAAATTCAAATTTTTCCCCTGTTGATCAACCATGAGGATATAAGAAATATCCTCAGTATGATTAGCGAAAAAAATATTCAATGATGTTGAAAAGCCAGAAGTGAATTGATATTGATCATAGCTATGACGCATGTTTAAAAATGACTATCTAGCAATCAAGCAGTGGAAATATCCTGAGCTATAAAAAGAATCAACTCAATCTATATCTCCTAAGTCATTTAAGCTGCAATTAAATATCTGCAAAAGGGATCTCTCAATTGTCGTCAAGATGAAGGCGAATATGCGAGCTAGACCCCCGAAGCCAAAGAAGATTTGGATCATCTCTAAGATGAAAGAGTTTGTGACGGATCCTTCCACGGAAAGTTTAGAACACCGTCGAGATGAAGGCGAATATGATGAACCTCCTGACAAACCCTAAAAGATATTTGATTTCTGCTATCATTAAAATATTTTTGACCAACAAGCCAATATCATCAGCATAATTCTTGAGAAAAAGAAGGATCAGAGCATCTCGAAGATGAAGGAGTTTGTGACGTACCCTTCTCAGAAAAAAAGAAAAGTCAGGACATCTCCAAAATGAAGGATGATGTAAAAACCCTAGAAAGCTCAATGACTCAAAAGAGTGCAAAAGGATCATCATCGGAAAACACTCGGATATCAAACTGCCAAAATTGTCAGAAATCATCTTTTCTTATGCGAATTTCTTTTATCAATATCTTTTCACTACTTTCTTTTATGAAATTAAGAATATTTCTTCTTTTCTCATATCAGGGAAATGAATAGCTTCCTTGAACGAAAACCATCAGCGCTAAAAATTTGAATTTGACTCTTAAGACCGAGGAGTTAACCTCGTTGGAGGAAATACTCTAGGTAAAAGAGGGAATGTCTTTTGCACATACATGCACATTTTCAAGCGTTTGAGTCAACTACAATTTTATCTTAGTGGCAAAATTTTCTAGCTATTCAAAAATGAAATAAATATTCAATATCTATTTTGAAGTGACCTAGCGTTGTGTACATTTTCAAAAAGAGTTGCCTCGTTCAGGAAAGGTGTTTCTTCCTATCCCATCATGGTTTCTTCATTCGAGAATCCTGTATGGTCGCACCCGCTCAGGTTAAGGGTCAAACCTGAATTTTCTACGAGAAGTCATCTGTTTTAAAAAGTTGATTTAGTCTTAGCAATGAGGCGCCTAAGATCATCCCTTTTCCAAGCTTTAGGGAACCCCATTTCCTCCTTTCGCAAACCCCTTTCAGATTTGTTCATCCAAACTCTGAAGGTCCCATCATGGTTTCTTCATTCAAGGATTCTGTATGGTCGTCCCTTTCAGGTTAAGGGTTAAGCCTGAGCCTCGCTCCTTGAGGTATCGTTCCTTTCAAGTTAAGGGTTAAGCATGAACCTCGTTTTTTCATAATGTATCTTCCATTCAGGTTTGGGTTAAACCTGGGCCTTATTTCGATGAGGTATTTCTCTTAGTCCCATCATGGGTTTTCCTGTCGTAGAATCCATGTTCTTCACATCCATCCAAAACGGATCATACTTGAGCTTCATCTCATGAATCATTTTTCTCAAAGATGTCCCATCAAGATCTTCATGTATTCCTTTCCCATTCAGGTAAGGGTAGAACCTGAAATTCATCATGATATATCTTCGTCCCATCTAGGTTAAGGGCTAAACCTGAGTCATTCCAAAAAGCTGATCTTGTCTCACTCATGAGACTTGATCAAAATTCTTATCTTTCATCATTTCGGGATCTTCACCCAAAGTCCCATCACGATTTCCTCATTTCTGTTATTTAGTCATATCATTTTCGAGGATTTCTCCCCCCCAAAGCCTATCAGGATAAAGTTTTAAGCTTGAAATCATGTCTTTCCAAATAAATTCTTCCACACCCAGTTCAGATCTGCTGACCTGGGCATTTTTCAAAATTTAGAGTGTTTTCTTTGCCACTAAGCTCAGCTTTCAACCGGTTTAGTAGCAAAGAGGGGCATCTATGAACACCCCAAATTTTTTAAAATTTTATAAATATTTCCTTTTTACCCCTGACCCCCATTTTCTGGATAAATTGAGTCAGTTTCAAACTAAATTCCAGTTTATTTCTCAGATTTACTGGAATCAAATCCATTTTCTATATCTAACTTGATTTTTGGATCCGGACCCAGTGCCAAAATCCAAATTTGAGCCTCGTTATCCAATTTTTAAAACCAAATTTATAAAAATATCAAAAATATTTTCTAAAAGGCTCAGACAGTACATTCGGCATCCAGTTGGATCCATGCCCCTATATTTCTCAATTCGAGGTTCAAAACTCGAATATTTCTTCAAAACTCAGATTCAAACCCGTTTTCTAAAGAAATTTGAAAAAATCAAAACCTGAATTCTCATAAAGCCTCTCTTTTGTAAATATTTTCAAATTTATTTATAAAATTAGTTTAAAATCCCCTATTTTCCCTTAGATTTTAGAACTTTATTTCAAAAACACAAAAAAAATATATAGAAAATACAAAGAAAAAATAATAATAAAAATAAAAATAGAAAAAAAAAATCAGAAAAAGATAGTTTAGAAACCCTCTTTTTGAAAGTCTTTTCGTAAATAAAACCCTCTTTGAGAGAAGTTTTTACAAAAAAAACCATCATTTCATAAAATTTCTAGAGTTGAGGGATTCATTTTGAAAAGGCCTCTAACGGCCTTCTGTTATTTAAACAGGCTCTCGACTCCTTCATCGCCTTCACCCCACCATATTCTTCTTCTTCTCGATTTGTCCCATTTTCACTCTGAACACCCTTCTTCTTCTTCTCGATCACTCTTCCTCTCCTTCTCCCCTTCATCAACAGGGGATTTCTATGGTAGCAAAAGGAGAATTCACTCCTTCCTGCTCTTGCAATGCAAGGCAATCAGGTAAGTCACCATCTACCTTCCCTCTGGTAATTTATTTATTTATTTATTTATGGCAAATTTGTTTAACAATATCACTTATTTTTCCTGGTTTTTCTTTTATTTTATCTTCCTTTTTCTCTTTTACTCCATTATTTCTGATTTCTTTTAAGCTTTCTTGTTCTTGCCCCCATTAGAGCATTCACATAGCATCGATCTTGCATATAGCAAGTACCGATCTATGTAAATATATAAGATAAAAAGGAATGAATGAATTCCGACATTTCGCTATTTCATAATTTATTCATTCTCATTCTGTTTATAGATTTGAGACATTTACGTAATCCATTTGATTTTTAATCTCGTTCTCCCATTGATTCACGGTTGTATGTCTAATATATCGATTTCCCTTTTGAAGTTTGGTTTCCTTTTTTTTTACTTTGTCTTCCTTTTCTCTGATTTTCGGTTGATATCTCCTCTTTGTTGTTTTGATTTCTTAATTCTTATTGCAATTTTTGTTCTTCTTTGAGGAATTCATTTCTGTTAATTTGTCTATGTTCTTATCATCTTCATTTTATTATTTGATTTTATTTATTTATTTATTTTTTCTTTCTTTTCCTGGTTTTCTTTTTCTTGTTTATATTTTGATTGTCTTTTGGCTTTGACTATCTGTTTATCTTTTCAACTCCCTGATTTCATCCCTCTTTTGCGCTCACGGCATATCATCCTCCCTCTAGTTCAGATTATCATATTTTGTTTAGAATGTTTTCACCTGTATATTTAGATTACTATCATATGAAGCATTTTCATCATTGGTATATGGTCCCCTCTGCATTTCATTACCTTTCGTTCATCATCGTTCAAGTGTACTCAACCCCTATCCAATATTACACTTCATGTCTTTCCAATCTTTGAGTTCATCGGATCATCTGCAGTCTTATGAATATGCATCGGTGTTAAGGGGAGTCAAGGCATCATCAATGTAAATGCCCTCCGATTAGATCAAGAATCCCTTCAGAAATACTGAGAGCTACAAATCAAGGAGAGGAAAGAAAAGGGAAGCAAGCAATCAAATCCTTTGTAGGTATCGATGCTTCTTCCTAGAATCTATCATTCCTTGTCACTACCATTCCTTCATATTTGAGGAGTTGTTTTGTTTATGGTTACCAGAAGTGCCATGAATAACGACCTTTTACAACATGCTTTCTGCCACATGCATTTTCGCCTCATCATTGGATGCCAGCCACACCTCACCAGGCTTTGTGCAATTGGATTTGTTATGACATACGAATCCAAACCAGTCATGATACTGGTCACTTTATCCTTGGATTTGGATATGAAGTTGACAGTACTAACAAGAAAAACCAGAAATCCAAGGACTCGATCTCTTTGGTGATTCCTCCTAGCATCCAACTCTATAAAAAAAAAAACAAGACTAAGACATCTAGCATTATGGAGAAATTGCCCATTTGATGCAAAACATTTATTCAGCTGAGCATTTTTTTTTTGTGTTGTCATCGACTGGCTGAATAAAGAATATATGACCACACCAACTGATCATTCTGTCCATGGCACGTCTGAAAAGTCAGGTTGTGGGCATTCATTCTTATACTGGTTGAGGGAAAAGCCATCTTACTCTGTAGTTATGTGATTTGAAATTACGAGTTCAAATCACATTGAGATGCAACTAAACGTATCTGGTTGTGAATTTGAAACAACCTAACCAAAATACTATAATTTTACCTGTGGCATGTGTAATGTTTTATATATGCAATGAGCAGTGGTAATGAATTAGTGATGTAATATTTATGTACATCTGGGACACTATTTTTCAGCACCCCACTCATTCACTCACCTACACAGCAGCCATATGCTAATTGCATTGTTCATTAAACATACCTTTACACTAACTATATTCTTTTCATTTTTATTTTTATTTATTAATCACTTACCATCTTCACTGATTCACCTATAATCTTCATCAGTTCATTTGTTGTTTATTTTAGTTCAGTTGTTTAGTTCATTTGCCGTTAACCTGATTTATTTGCTTGATTTTGTCTGCTTGATTCATTGGTTGTTTGTTTAATTCATCGATTCACTTACTCAATCACTGCTAACTCTGTAATAAGGGTTGGCTTCTCTATATATGGTCTTGTTTTAGCTAGTTCAGTCTGAGGTTCGGCTCAGGGGTCTAGATCAAAGTTCAACCCTGGGCCGCTAAGCAGACATGGAGATCCTGCCAAGAAGTTTTTCTGGTCTTCAATCTGGAGGTGTGACTCCAATAGTGTGCCAGAATTCTAGCCCTCTTGCCCCAGTACTTCATACCACGAGTCTTATAACCTCAGACCCAATTTCTTCAGGACCACTTAATCGTGTTGGTGCATCACGCAAGGTTTCTAGATCATTGGATTCTTTTGGATCAGTCAAATTATACAGTGCATCTATTGTTCATAATCAAGTTGTCATTAATCTCAGTCATAAGAAGGACTATTCCTTTAAAAAGAGCTTCCGATCTTTTGGTCACTGACTCTGTTATTTGTGATGGGATTCCCATCTCGTGGATCCATTCTTGGAGCTGTGCACGATCCCATTCCTCTTCCTCTAATCGTAGTTGCAATCATCTTTTGGCTAGTTACTGCATAACCATTATCCAATGCATTCCATCCCCTTGTCTTACCACTGCTGTATTTATAACATCATACTCACTCCTTCACACACCACTGCACTTACACAACACCTTGTGTAACATCTATATATGATTGTCCACATTTATTCACAGCATGTTTCATAGCCCCCATACACCTCTGTTACAACACTCTCACACTCAGCACTCTTCCCTTTACAACACTTTCACATTACCCCCCTTGCTCTTTCTTACATCAGACTACCTTCCCATACAAGATATTATTCACTGCATTCTGAGCTTTTGCACTAAGTACCCGATGCTTTGCATTTTCCACCTTGGACCTCGCTATTACAGGTGCATATTACATCATGCACCTGCTGTTTTCCTTTTCTGCACTTATCACCATACCTTGCAGCACATACTCTACCATCACCCTCACTTCCCACTTACTTATCATAGCATCCATCACCTCATTCAATACACATTTCATCCTCCCTTGCATCTATATTATTCACCATATCTTTCATTCTTACATTCACCATCATTACCACCTCTTCAATGCATCTTTCCATTATATATATATATATATATATATATATATATATATATATATATATATCTTTCCAAGCATGCATTTTGTGTACATCACATGTATCTTCTCATTTAGTGTAGGTATAGTACTTAGGTTCTATCCATGCATCCTTCATCTAGCCCAGGTATCATCCTTGGCTAAAAAGCATATGCATTTTTCATGTAAATTTTCCTCATTGGCATTAAGGCATCATCATGTGCATTCTAGTTTCAATTTAATCTCTGAATTTCTTTTCAGATTTTGGTTGGTGCTAACCTTGTTTTGCAGAGATATATGAAAGATGTTAATTCCTTCTTTTAGACTAGGACTTTACCTTTTTAATTCCAGTTTAATAATTGTAATAGTTAGATATAATGAGAATTCTTTATATTTCTAGTATTAGAATAGAATGTATGAACATGTAAATATCATAAATTACCTGTTTTCATATCATCGTTCTTTATTTTTGAAAATCCACTATGGTGAAACACGAATGACACGTGCACCATTCTAATGAGAGGTAATTAATCCTAAGCAAATGACTCACATTGATGGCCATAGTCAAAATGTGGACAATGCTTAGGATTTTTATCTTTTATGGAATAACATTAGATCCACACTGGATCTCTTTTAAAAAATCATCATGTTTTTCCAAATATTTTTCCTTTATCAGAGTTTAATTTAAAATTAACTCAAAATATATGTCAATGGCCATAGTCAAGATATATTGAGGGTTAATTTCATCTTAAATCCTATAAAGGCACCAAAATATGTTTTATTCTTCACTTGAATTTAGATATGATTATTATATAATACATTTTATGGCCATAGTCAGAAATGTATTATATCTTCAATCTTATTTTAATTCATTTAAAGAATAAAATATGATTTTCAAAAACCCAATTTCAAATTCTTTAATTCATTTCATCATTTAGGATAGAATTACATCATATTTTCAAACATTTTTTTTCAAAATTCAAGTGATTTTGAGATATATTTTCAAGTACCTTCTTCATTTCTCAAATCAATCTTTAAATCTTATTCAAATTCATCCTTCTATCCTCAATTCTATCTTATTTAAAAAATTCAAACTTCAATTTCAAAGTCCAATTTGACTTTGAAATTTCAAATTCACTTCTATATTTCAAATTCAAATCCCAATTCAAAGTTCAATTCAACTTTGAAAATTCAAAATCATTTTCATTCCCAGGATTCAAATTCAAATTCAATTTAGCATTTTTCAAAGTTCAATTTAAAATTTTTGATTCATCTTCTGATTTAAAAACTCAGGCTTTAAATCAAGTTTATCCTTTATTTTTCTAAATTTCTAAAGTTCTATCTAAAGATTGAGTCTTGATTCTCAATTCAAAATCAAGGTTTTGAGATTGATTCTAAATCTCAAAAATTTGATTTTTCCCTAAGTCTGAAGCCTACTTTTAAATTCGAATCTGGATTTCCTAGAACCCTGATTCATCATCAAAGCCCCATTTGGATCTTCAAAAATCCAAATTCCACCTGAGATTCAGATTTTCAAAATCCAATCCCATCTTGGATTCCTGACTTCGGATCCAATTCCATTTAGGATTCCAGCTTTCGGATTCAACTCCATCTTGGATTCCAGACTTCGAATCCAATTCTATTTAGGGTTTCAGATTTCGGATTCAAGTTCATCTTGGATCCTAGACTTTGGATCCCATTCTATTTAGGGTTCCAATTCCGGATTCAAATCCATCCTGAAATCCATATTCCAAATCCAATTCTGTTTTCAAGTTTCTCCTAGACCCAAGATCCATTCTATTTTTAGACTTTAGATCTAGAATTCAATTCTCTTTCAAAAGTTCCATCTCAAATTTGAATTTTAGATTCAAAATCAAATTCAAAGCTCATTCTGGCTTTGAAAATTCATTTTTTACTTCAAAAATTTCTATCTCAGTTTCAAAACTCCTCTTTCCTTCATTTCTTTAAATTCAAGATTTATTTTCAAGTCTCTGATTATCCCAAAACTTGAAATTTTAAGTCTCTTCTTCCAGATCTATCTCAAAATTTCTAAGCTAGATTCAAAATCTAACTTTTTCAAATCAATTTCAAACCTTTGAACAATTTTCTTCACTCCATTATCAAATTCATTTTAGAATCACTTAAAAAATCCCAAATTTCTAAAACTGTTTTCTCAAAAGCATACATTTCTGCATTTGCATTGCTCAAGCATGATTCTTTGTGCATTTAGACAGAATAAATTCTTAGATAATATTTAGGCAAAGCAAAAGGCATAAATTTGATTCTTGGTTCGATTACCCCTGGTAAAGGCGCCAGGAATGGTCGAACCTCGTACCGACAAGTGAATCCCGTCTCTTCATTTTCCCATAAATTTTCAAAACGGAGGCGAGTAATTTTAAAATCTTTTTTCCAAAATTAAGGTCAAGTGAGACCTTCGCAAAAAAGTTTCTCTCACTTCTTTCTTTTTCTCTTCTCTGTTCTTTTCTGTCTTTTATTTTCCCCTTCAAAAAGAGAAAATAGAGGTTAGAAAGGAAAAGGAGGAGGAAAAGAGAGAAGGATACAAGAGGAAAATTTTTGCGATGATCACACTCCACCCTACATGCCTAAGCAAGAGAAGGCCCTCTTCGTCATTTTAAAAGTCGTTGGAGGTGAGATTTCCTCCATCCTCCATTAGCATGTTGTTCTTTCTTAAAATGATGGTACTCCTTTGCTCATGTCTTGCATATAAGTGTAGCATGCGGTTTCGGTTCATGCTTTGCATAGGAAAGTGGTGTGGATTCGTTGCATGTTTGCATAAATGTGGCATGATTTTTCTTCTTTCGATTGTATTTTTCAAATGCTGCATTTTCTTTTGGGGTTCTCGTTGTTCCTTTTCATTTCTATTGGAGTTGTGAAGCCATGAGCATGGTCTGCTCATTTTGCAGCTACCACACATGGTGGAAGGGTCGGCAGCAAGGCTGCCACCTTCCCTGTGGTGTTCATGTGGCGGTTCGGGCTTGCACCTAGCCGAACCTGCCACCTCTCTCTCTCTCTCTCGGCCTGCCTCAGTCTGAACCGATTATGGTTTAGACTGGACGTTAGGTACCTCTGGGTATGAGCACACGGCTCAGACAGAGAGGGGTGGCCTTCATAGTGTCGGGGCCAGAGCTGAGTGCTGGACCCACACTCGGTTGGCCATCAGGCGTTGGCGCCCTTATGGATGACGCTAGCACCTTTGTGGCAGGCACTGGCGTGCAGCGCCCTGCTCCTTTTTCTCGTTGGTGCGATCAGTACCTTTGCTGGTCTGAACACCTCGGTCCAGACGAATGCTCATGACCTGAGCATTGACCCAGGCCTATACCTGTCCTGAGTCAGACGACTGTAGCACCTAAACCGAATCCGATTTAGGTGGTGCACTTAGGTGCCAATGTTTAGGCAAGTCTGGACCAAACAGCCAAACTTGTTGTCAGGTTGTGTGAGCCACTTGGTCCAGTGGCGTGGGTCTGGACCTCTGTCCAGACCAGCAGACTGCTTGACCCGTGGGTCAGCAGTACCTTGCTTGGGACACTTGGAAGGTGTCGCACCCGAGCCGCGTCGGTGTTATGAGGTTGCGGTGTTTAGTTGGATGCATGGGTTGGTGTGCACAGGTTTCAAGGCCAGATTGTGGCCATGGTGCAGCCCCTGTATAGTGTTGCTGCAACAGTTGGAGACAACATGTTGTCGGCCTCCATCATTGCTATATTTTGGATTCCCCATGTCATGGCCCCAATGGTCGTTTGGGGTGGTTTTTGCAAGACAAGCGTGATCACCTTTGTCGCTTCACATTTTGGCACATGTTTTCCCTTGTTACCATGGAAATGCAAAATAAATATCTCCCATACATGTGATAACTCTCCACTTTCACTTTATGTCACCAATGTGCGTTATTGTCTGCTTATTACGCTATGGTGTGGCTTATAAAATACTTGAACAATAAGGAAGCCACTTGCTTAATGTTTTCACACTTAACTGGAATAATTGGGAACATTGGTTCGATAAATTGGGCACTACGTTCCCAATGTGTGCTTATACCACTTGACACTTGTACGCCTCTCAATGCACATGAATTTTAGTCACATAAGTGTAATGGCTCTTAAATTCAAGATATCATGGGATAATAACATGTGGCATGATGATCTATTTTGTGTTAGACTTGTTTATAGAAGTGTATTACCCATGTCCTTGATACTTGTGGGATAGTAGAATTCCTTGGAGAGTTTAGTGTGGGCGATGGCCCCACCTCGTGAGTCGAGCTTATCAAGGATAACAACGTGATGTCATACGTTCTTCTCTTTCTAAGTGCATCTCATGCGATGTATTTTTAGAGAGGCCTTGCTTTAGATAGGCAGTTGACGAAATGCTCCTTATTGCAATTAAATGCTACTTCCACTATTTATCACAGTTACACTTGGTTCTTCTCTCCAGATATGCTAAACTGTGTCACTACAATGCACATACATGTACGCATGCACTGTTTGAGTTATTCTACCTACTCCAATTATAGTCAAGATTCACTGTGATGTACTTTGGTTTTACCCCTTGTGAGTCGAGCTCACTTATGTTAGAGATACATAGTTTACATGCTTTTTACCCATCTCGTAGAGACGCCTTACCCTGGCTAAATGTTTCTAACTGTCTCATCATGATGCACATTGTTTTGTATTATTACATTACTAGTTCTCATACTTGTCATACGATGCATATATATGTTCACTTGTACATATGCACTGCTTGTGATATCTTACCTGTTCTGACATGATAAGTTCGCTTATGTCGTTGCTTGGATTAATTATGTTATTAATGCTACAATGGATTGCCGTGGTTGATTTCTCACCAGCTCGCAAGAGTACTGACCCCATTTTATGGGGATGCAGGTGTTTGCCTCTAGGTGTGCGATGGAGCTCGATGTGCGACGAAGGACATGAACCCACACTTCTAGAACGTCGAAGATCTTGGTAGTGTTTTTTGTAAAGGGAAATATTGCATCATTTTGTAAAGCTATGATAAATAAAATGTTTTATATTTTTGTTGTTCTCTCTGTGATCCGCCCAGAAAGCTCCACTTGTTTTCCCTTTCTGGTTTTTCCGCTTTACGCAATGCATTTCAGAAAAAAAAAAAGTTTACCCTGAAAATCTAAAGGATTTTATAAGTCGAAATTCTGAGGTGTCACATATGTTGCCCACGTGTCGATACATAACTCTTACGTATTGGGATTTTTGACATTTCGTTAAAAACCATCGTTTTGACATTTTTGAGTTTTGCGAGCATAGTGACACATCATGAATGTCCTAATGTAATTCCCATATGCATGGGATTACAATAAAATTCATTCTCAACACTCGTGGGTGTTGACATCACGGATTCCCTAAGCGAACGGTCTCGCTATGCAAAATGAGCTGACGTATGACGTTTGAAATATGCAAATTTATGGAATTGAATTCAAAATCCGGAATCCTAAATGGAATTGGATCCAAAGTCTGGAATCCTAAAATGGAATTGGATTTTGAAAATCCAAATGGGACTTGAAGATGGATCTGGAAGATTTGAGAACCTGAAATGAAGGATAAAGAATAAAACTTGATTTTAAAACTTTAAATTTAGATGATAAATCTAGGAATTTCAAAGTTAAATTAAACTTTGAAATTTGATCTGAAGTGTTAAATTGAATTTGAAATTGAATCCTGAAAATGAATTTGGAATTTCAAAGTTGAATTGAACTTTGAAATTTGATTTGAATTGGAAATTGAATTTGAATATAAAAATGAATTTGAAATTTCAAAGTCAAATTGGACTTTGAAATTGAATTTTGAGATGAGATAGAATTGAGAAGATAAGTTTGAATAAGAATTGATTTGAGAAATAAAGAAGGTATTTGAAGAATTATCTCAAAATTGCTTGGATTTTGAAATAATATGAAAAGATTCTTTGAAAATATGATGTGATTCTATCCTAAATGATGAATGAATTAAAGAATTTTGAAAATTGGATATTGAAAATCATATTTCATTCTTCAAGTGAATTGAAATAAGATTGAAGATATAATACATTCTTGACTATGGTCATAAAATGTATTATATAATAATCATATTTAAATTTAAGTGGAGAATAGAACACATTTTTGTGCCTTTATAGAGTTTAAAATGAAATTAACTCTCAATATATCCTGACTATGGCCATTGATATATATTTTGAGTGAATTTTAAGTTAAACTCTGATAAAGGAAGAAAATATTTAAAAAAATATGATGATTTTTGCAAAGAGATCCAGTGTTATTCCATAAAAGATGAAAACCCTAAGTTTTGTTCACATTTTGACTAAGGCCATAAATGCAAATCATCAACTTAGGATTTAATCACCTTTTATTAGAATGGTGCACGTGCCATTCGTGTTTCACCATTTGTGAATTTTTGAAATAAAGAAAATAATATGAAACAGGTAATTCATGATATTTACATGCTCATATATTTTATTCTAATACTGGAAATATAAAATTCTCATTAATACCTAACTATTATAACTTAAATTGAAATTAAATTTGAAATATCAAAATCCTAATCTAGGAAGGAATTTAACATGTTTACATTTTTCCTGCAAAACTGAGTTAGTACCAGGCAATAGAAAGGCAAGTATGGAGAAGAAATATCATATTAGATCTAGCATGCATGTGACTATACCTAAATGCTAAATGAGAAAATGGATATCTAGAATGCATGGGTAATATTCTAAGCTAATGAAAAATTGGATATTAGGATGAATGTGCAAAATACATCTTATAATGCATATGTAAAGTATAAGCTGATGGAAATGGGGTTTATATCTAAAAAAAATGCATATGCATTTAGCTAGGGATGATACCTATGCTAGATGAAGAACATATATATAGGACCTAAGTATTATATCTAAGCTAAACATGGGAATGCAGGTGATATACATAGCTAAAAATGAGGGTAGCCTACCAAGGTGGAGATGCAGATGTTGTTGTAGATACTGCAAATGATGAACAATAATGAGATGGTGTTGTAATGATGGCAGTACAGGTGCAAGAATGAGGGGTTGTGAAAAAGATGAAGTGGCCTAAGTTGTGACTGTACCTAAGTTACAGTGAAACACAGACAGTGCTACCCATTGTGAGATGTAGGTTTTTAATTTAACATGTTGTATTGTGCAGGTGTAGTGATGTTTGCAGGATGTGTATGGAAAAGGGGTCACAGTGATGCTATATGCATATGGGTGCAAGAAATGAAGACCTGCTACTAAGATGAATACCCTGTGCACAGAGGTTATGCATGGGCAAGGGATGACAGTAGGTGAGTGCAGCGGGTACCAGTGGAACACCTGATATGAGTGAGCTTATGAAGGAGTGATAGGCTGAGATGACGATCTAATCCAAAGACAGTAGATCCAAAAGAGATTTAATTTCACATTTTGCAGATTTCTAAGAAAGAGAATACCCTGTTGCAGTAGGTAAATGTAGGTGATATGCACAGTGCAGTTTGCAGAAAAGGTATTAACATCCAATATGTGGTGGCATATGCTAGTGAAGGGAATAAGGTGGAAGTGATTTGAGTGTTAGGTAGCAGGTGGGCGCTGAATTGAAGAAGGTGGAGTACAACTACAATGTGGTAGCGGCGAGGTGCAAGTGAAAGTAGTGTTATACGTGACAGTGAGTGGGGAAGGTGAAGGGTGTGGATGAGTGTGTGCACCCAATAAAATTGCAGATGAAGGAAAAGAAAACTTTTGTGAAATACAGGAGTATGCAGGTAGGGTAATGTTGATGCTTACAAGGGAAAATAAACACAATTGATAAAAAACAAAGATAGTACATAATCAAATTATAACGTGAAACAAACTTAGACCGTCAGTAGTGCAGCAGATTGCCCACAAGAGTTGCTCTTCAAAGCTTTGTTGAAGTTTACATAGCTACAAAAAACTACACAGGCT
The DNA here is from genome assembly GCF_984573655.1 of Nuphar pumila. Taxonomy (NCBI): domain Eukaryota; kingdom Viridiplantae; phylum Streptophyta; class Magnoliopsida; order Nymphaeales; family Nymphaeaceae; genus Nuphar; species Nuphar pumila. The sequence continues at coordinate 33,598,233 of NC_143257.1, forward strand.
TATCAACTATTGTTGTGCATAAAGCAATTCCAGCGATCAACACAAACAACTACAGGACTATGATGACACAATCACTTGATAAATATTTATTTTACAACAGCCTTAAATACAATGTTCCAGCTCACCAAATAACTTATTAGAATATTAGAGCATCGGAACCTGGTCCTACATCAATGTAATGAATTGATTCCCCAATAAACTCCTCTATCCTTGTCATATACTGCTCAGCAGCAAAAGGAAATTCCTAAAAACTTCTCGTAGAAGATATTGCCATCCAGGTAAAGTCTCGTACTCAACCTGTATTTGCCCAAGCATTCCTAAGTCTGAAGGAAATGAATCAAGCACTTTGCCACTAATTTCCCTATAAGAGACTCTCAGCTTCATCTTTGGAGGGTCAAACAAGACATCTAGCTTAGTGAGATCCAAAGATGAGAATCCATTAATCTGGTAACAAGATTTTAATGCAACGATATGAAGCCAGCCACAACGCCGGGGATGACCAGTAGTCGTGCCATATCCCATCCCTGCTGCTCTAAGAGCATCACCAGTTTTGCCTAAAAGCTCAGTTGGGAAAGGACCTGAACCAACTCTTGTAGTGTATGCCTTTACTACTTCTAATAAGATCATCCAAACATTTTGGGGCAATCACCCTCAACTATACTTTCTTCTCTTTTTTTTTTTTGGCAGTAACGACATCTTAACTTTGAGTCAATGATGGGACAAGCAAAGGAAATCGGGAGGCAATCAACAGAAGATAACAGGAAAAGTAATATGGACCATCAAAAGAAGATATGAAATTGATCAAGAGTCAAGAAGAAAAACAAATGCAGATAAATTATTCATAGAAGCATCAGGAGATAAGAATTATCAGAGCATATATATATATATATACATACATACATATATGATAGAGACAAATTTTCAGAAATCACAGAAAGTGAACAAAATGCAGAAACTGAAATAAAGATGACACTCTAAACAGAAATATTAGCAAAAACAAAATGACCATAATGATAATTAAAGTAGGAAATCAATGAGTGAATTGAGCGTGATGCCTCCACTGAGCGTGTTGTTTCAAGGCAAGATGCCAAGACTTATGCTATCATGACTGATCGTGAGGCAGGAATAGACTATTGAAGGAGGGATTCAAATGAACTAAAATGTCTGGACAAAAAACCCATGATAAATCTTAGATCAAAGCAAATTATCCATGACAGAAAAGGAAATCCCATTAAATTAGGCTTATAAAAAGGATAAATGAAAAACATGGAAACCACCAAGAAACCAAAGTAGAGATGGGTTACTCTTGACTGGACAGGAGATCAAGAATTTGGAGGAAACGAGCAGGAAAACACAGATTAATCGCCATGTAAGACGGCCATCCTAGATGTCCCCTCTTAGAGATTGGCTGGGAATCACATCCGAATAGCCACAGTTTGTTGGATGATACTCAAATCTCAATGAAACCCATTAGGAAGGTTTCAGAAAATACTAAATGAGAGAAAAAAAAGGGGGGGATAACATTAAACAAATGGAAGTGATGGAGAGACATAGAGAGACGCCATGAAATCTTAACATAATGTGAGCCAAATATCAACGAACCAGAAAGTTAGTGAAGGAAAAGCAAGATAAACAGTAGATTAAATCATAAAATTAAACCAAGTACAGAAATCACGAAAAAGATGAGAAGGAATTTGACGAGTTCTCTGAAACGCTACTCTGCACCTTACAGTTCATCGGCAAACAGGTATTCAATACCTGAATATACCTCATCCGAATGCCAACAGCCGAATATAACCTGAGAAATTCATGAGAAACACCAATCACAAGAAGGGAAAGAGAGGAATACACAGATGCAATAATTTTAGAATGATCCACAATCTTGAATGTGGGAAAAAAAAATCAGAATGCAGAAGCCAATTGAAGTAAATAGCTAAATATGCAAGAAATTGGGAATTCAGAAGAAAAAAAATGAAGGCAAAGTTTAGCATGAGATTTGGTCTGAGATTTGGATGAATCCTGTCGGATTATTAAATCCAACAGCCTGAGCCCAAAAATTGCAGCATGAACGAAACCGTGATGTGAAAGAAGATGTCGAAACGGGATTGTTCCCTTTTGCTCTTGCACAAGAGGGGGGGATTGATGGTGCTATATGCAACCCAATCCACAGCTCGATGGTCCGTCTAATGGGGGAAAACGAATGAGAAAAGGAAGCTAAACAGGAAACTCAGGAAAAACAGCATAGGGGGGGGGGAATAAATTGCTTACTTGATTACTGCAGGGGACTGGATCTCTTTCGAATGATTGCAGAGGAGGTGCTTTGCAGAGAGAGATCTTTCTTCAGCTGGTTTTTGCAAAGATTCTAAAGGAGGGTGTGAACAACACAAATTTTTCAAAATCTTTTTAAATATTCCCTTCTTGCCCCTAAATTCATTTTTGAGCAAATGAGTCATTTTTAAATCTAAATCCCAGTTCATTTCTCAAATTTTACTGAAATTAAATTCATTTTATATGTTTAAATTGATTTCGGATCTGGATCCATTGTCCAGATCCAAAATTGAGTCTCATTGTCCAATTTTAAAGAAAATACCAAAAATAGTTTTCAAATAGCTCGGACAGTCCATCCGACATCCGTTTGGATCTATCATGTTATATTTCTCGATTCAAGTATCAAAACTCGAACATTTTCTCAAAACCTGGGTCCAAACCCTCTTTTTTGAAGAAATTTTCCCGAAATGGTCTGAAATTCTCAGGAAGATAATTTTGTAAATATTCTTTTTAGAAAAATACAAAAAAAATAGGGTTTAGTCTTTGTTTTCTCAGATTTTCATTCCAAAAATACAAAAAAAAAAAATTCAAGAAAAGAACAAAAAAATAAAAAATAATGAAAGAAAATTACAAAAAATAGAAATGGTTTTTAAGAGAAACCCGTTTTTGAAAAATATTTTTATAGGGAGACCTCTTTTGGAAAAAGTAAAAACCCTTGCAAAACTCACAAATCGAGTTAGGGTTTCGGGGGGAGACCCTCTCGAATTTTCTCCCTCAGCCGCCTCCATCGATCTCTCCTCTCTTTGAGAATCGCTTTCGCCGAAACCCTCCATTCATCTCCCCTCGTCCATCCGCAACAAACCTTCATTCTCATCCTCCTCCACCCATCTTCAACCAATTTCTTCCCGAAACCTCCTCCTTCCCTTTAAGAGAACCTCTCCTTCCCCTCTCAAGGGGGCCGTCTTCTACCCTACCATCTTCTTCTCCTTCGACGACCGTCTTCACCTCTCCCCTTCCCTGTACATAGTTTCCTCCTTTCACGCATCATCTTTCTCTCTCACGGTCCTTCTCCTACCTCTCCACTGCATATCCCTATTGACCCCCCGAGTCCATCCCTCCTTCACCCTCTTAACTTCTTCTTCTTTGTTTTACCTTTCCCATTCCCTCTCGACCTCTTCTCTTTCACTCTCTTGGTGGAAAGTGCGATCGAGCCTGTGGTAGTGCACAAAAGGAAAGTCTCTCCTCTGATAGACCCGAAGATTTCTCAGTTTCAGTAAAAGCAATCGGAGGTAAGTGGCCCATCTTTTCCTTTTTCTTTCATATTGCTTATCTTCCTCATTGATTTACCGTATTCCAGTTTTTCTTCCCCATTTTATCTTGATTTTGTTTATAGAAATTTTACCCTACCATTCAGACTTTGTTTTTTTTACCAAAACGCATTGGAGGTGGGATCGATCTGCATATAGCATGATCGACCCACCCTGCTGCTACAGTAAATGGAATCCCCATTTCAACATCCTCTTTCTTTTGTTGAAATCTTCTTCGAATTATTGGGTTTTTTTTTTATTCTTTCTTATTTTCACTGTGATTGACCGTTTGGATTCTGATCGTCTTTTCACGTTTCGATTATCCCCAAGTGTCATTACGATTTGTAAACAATGTATTGCGTTCACTGGATTTTATTCGCACTATCAATACGATATGTCGATTCTATAAGCCTTTGTTCATATCTCTGCATTTGTCGTTTCTATGTTTTGTTGTATTTATTTTGTTTGGATTGCGATCTTCATGTTTTTGTACTGATTCTCTGTTACCATTAATTCTCACTCGTGTGTTGTTACCTATACATCTGTTGTGAACATTACCAATCGAGGCAGTAAGTTGTTGCATCGAGGATGAATTGCAATGCTCAGACTTCATCATTTACTATTCTACTCAGCATAAATTAACTTACAGAGATCGATTCATTGAGAATGGGTTCGCTGCTGAGAGTATCTTGTCAAGCAGTTATGTTGTGACAGGGGAATGTGAGAGATCGACCTATTGATAAGAATCACTCGGTGCCGAAACTCCATCGAAATTTCTCTCTAGCCTGCTCTTCATGTTTTGCGTTTACAGATTGTTCTTTTTATATATATATAGATGGTTCTTCATGTTTTGCAAGCCTGCCATGTATCCTACATATCTGCATATCTCTCACACCATGTGTCATATATATATATATATATATATATATATATATTCTGTATGCCATAAATATTGTATGAATTCTGATTTTGAAAATCGTTATCATCCACATTTTCTAAATCCTCCCTTGAGCTACTTTATCTTCATTATCATGCTAATGAATTGTTGTTTTCCCAAGGTTTGTTTCATCATTAATATATCCTCATCAGTCAACAAGAGATTTGCTTCCTATTCCATCGACATCAGATTTTTTTTCTGCATCCATATGGCATCATGACCCCGTTATCAATGTATTATCATAAAAAAAAAGGAAAAAAAATTTGTATTGCCATCAATGGAGGAGGTCTGGTATCGTTTTTCTTTCAGGGGAAGGCATGATCATGCTATTGCAACCCCCACAGGGAATTTCAGCAAACAGGATAAACAATGGATGTCATTAGGACCTAAGTATCTCATGCCAAGGAATCTCTAAGATGTACAACTGAAACATGGGTTTTGATGACAAACGTTAATCCAGTTGTAGCTAAAGGGCTTCTCCTCCTAATTTTTGTTTTACCTGATAAATATTGTTAATACCTGTTCTATATATATTCACGTCAAGCCTTGAAGACATACAGGAAGATCTCACTCTGCATCTTGAAGATTTCAATTCTGGGATTGAACTTGTGCAAAGAAATCCATCTCAAAAGTGCAAATGAGAGTTGTTTCAAATCTGATAATTCGGGAGAAATCTATGGTCCAGGCCCCAAAGCAAAAGAAATTTTGTAGAGGAAATATTCACTGCAAACTGTGAAAAATGAATACCGGACAGGAACATCTTTGCACAATATCCCCAAGGATCATCTCGATTCATGAACGAATAGGTAATGTTTATCAGATCACATCTACATTATTAATGCTCTATCCCTGTTCTGTAAATTTCTGCTTCCTGTGTTTGCATTTTTTTTCCTTTTGTCTTTATGATATATGGACTTTGCCTTCCTCTGCATTTAGGCCTTTGTATTCTTCTATGAATGCCCATGAATTTCCTAATTTTTACCTAGCTTATTTTGCTACCTGGTATTTAGTTTGTCATTGTGGGACGTCACAACCATTGGTTGCAAAAAAGGTGTCAATTGGAGTAGGATAATACTGTGTGGCTAAAAAAAAAAAAGAAACTTTCCTTGGTCAAGTGTTATATTGGCAAACCTACAGTTTCTTTTCCATGTTGCATCTTCACCTTTACTTTTTATGGTATGATCATGTGTTTTCATGTGCTGGGCAATGAGGTGCCCTGCAACCTATTGGTGCCCTTCACCCTATACACATCTTCTAAAGGTATGTCCATCACATTACCATCAGATTTAACTTTATCGGCAATAAAACAACTTACAGCTGACTTTCTTTCTCATTTGCTATTTGAGAAGCATTTGCTGAACGATGCTATAACGCAGCAAGCAATTTGCCCTCCAATACAAGTTTTTGGATCTGGAAGATGGAGCCCGTGAGCTATTAGAAGGAACAGTGCCGTGCCATAGATACTCTCTTGTGGGTAAAGTCAGAGCAGCCAAGATCTGGGTTTCACAGACTACTTACACTTCCAAGGAAGCTTGCAGCCAATCAGTCGACTGCGTATGGTCAATCTACTACAAAAGTCGTTGAATCCTATTCCGTGAGATTGGCAAGGTCAGTATCTGCTCCATCCTCAAATATCTCAATACATTTTCACTGTATGCCTATTGCAATAATTTTCATTTGCTAGAGATATTTGTTGCTCTCGTTAAAGCATTCACATCCATCATGTCTTCGGTATTTTCTGTTTTAACAGGTCTAGTCTTTTCCCCACTTACTTGACACTTCACACCTGCTGTCAACCCTCTTCCCAACCACAGATTTCACCACAGGAAAAAGAATCTTTCATAGTGGTTTACAATGAACCACTATGGTCCTCCATTTCCACAGAGTTTATTAAAAACTACTACAACTGCAATTCTTCACAGTGGTTCACAAAGAACAATTGTAGTCTTTCTTTCTATAGTAGTTCGTCAGGAACTACTATAGTTATAATTCTTCACGATGGTTCACAAGGAACCACTCTGGCTCTTCATTTCCATAGTAGTTCATCGAGGAACTACTATAGCATGGTCTTTTGCAATGGTTCACAATGAACCATCATAGTCTTTCACTTCCATAATAGTTGCCTCCTCTAATGATCCATCCTGGATCATTCTGGCTCCAGCATCTTCCTACCTATCACCATCCTCCTTTGCTCCCAGCCACATCCCTGGTAGTCTTGCTCCCCAGCGCAGCAGCCCAATGGACTGTGGTAGCCCATTTACCCCGTATCTCTGTTATATATGTATATACACACATATATATATATATATGCATGTATTACTTTTCCTGCACCTTCGTATATACCCTAACATATGCAGTCTCATTCACTATACACATTTTATGTAATATCCACTACCTGTATATCAGCACCTCCCCACGTTTTTTATATTACACCCTTCTTATTTCCATGTATAACATAATGTGCATATATACATATACATATATAAATATATATATATGTGTGATTTTCCATTCATAGTAGGTCTTCCTCCATTGTCCATATGATGCATAAGTGTCTTCATCATCCACTTAGGATTAGCTTTATGCATGCATGATCATATGCTTTCTTTGGACCTAAATATTAAGCCATATAGGCATCCTCACATGCACTTTTTATAGACCTTCTCATATATATGCCAAGCTTCATGTAAAGTTCTTCATTCCCTTATATACGTTCTGCATCTTGCTTTATGCTAACCTTGTTTTGCAGGGATATACGGAAAATGTTGATTCCCTCTCTTAAATTAAGACTTTATTATTTTAATTTTAATTTAATAATCGTAATAGTTAGATATTAATGAGAATTTATGTTTCCAGCCTTAGATAGAATGAATGAGCATTGTAAACATCAGAAATTGCTTGTTTTCATGCATTTTTGCCTTTATTTCTCAAATTCTCACAAATGGCAACACGAATGGCACGTGCACCATTTCATAAATAGGTAATTAATCCTAAGTTGATGATTTACATCAATGGCCATAGTCAGGATGTAAACAAAACTTAGGATTGTTATCTTTTATCAAATAACACTGGGTCCACACTGGATCCTTTTTAAAAAATCATCATATTTTCAAATATTTCCTTCTTTTATTAGAGTTTAACTTAAAATTAGCTCAAAATATATACCAATGGCCATAGTCAGGGTATATTGAGAGTTAATTTCATTTTAAACTCCATAAAAGCACTAAAATATGTTTCATTCTTCACCTGAATTTAAATATAGATCATTATATAATATGTTCAATGACCATAGTCAAGAATGTATTATATTTTCAATCTTATTTCAATTCATATAAAGAATGAAATATGATTTTCAAAATCCAATCTCAAAATTCTTTAAATTCATTCATCATTTAGGATAGAATTACATCATATTTTCAAAATTCTTTTTCATAAATCCAAGTGATTTCCTTCAGATATCTTCTTCACTTCTCAAATCAATTTTTTAACTCTTATAAATTCAAATATCATTTTTGGATTCTAAATTTGAAGTCCAAATTGACTTTGAAATTCATTTGTATATCCAAAATTCAAATTCTAAATTCAAATCAAAGTTCAAAGTTCAATTTAACTTTGGAATTCTGACTCATCTTTTGATCTCAAATTCTAAACTCCAAAATTCAAAGTCCAATTTGACTTTGAAATCCCTTTGTATATCCAAAATTCAAATTCTAACTTCAAATTCAAAGTCCAATTTGACTTTGAAATCCCTTTTTGTATATCCAACATTCAAATTCTAACTTCAAATTCAAAGTCCAATTTGACTTTGAAATCCATTTGTATATCCAAAATTCAAATTCTAAATGAAATTTCAAAGTTCAAATTAACTTTGAAACTTCTGATTCATCTTCAAACTCAAAACCAAGTTTATCTTCAAATCCAAAATCAAAGTTTGAGGTTGATCCTGAATCTCAAAAGCTTGGCCTTTTCTAAATTTTAAATTCAATCTGGGTTTTCAAAACCCAGATCCATATTCAAAAGGTCCCATTTGGACTTTCAAAATTCCAAATCCAAAATTAGATCAATTTTGATCTAGTTTTCCAAATACAATTCTACTTTTGGATCCCATTTTCAAATCCAATTCCATTTAGGATCCAAAAACTCAACTTCCATCTTGGATCTCAGACTTCAGATCCAAATCCATCTTAGGATCCAGAATCCAACTCTACATTGAATCTCAGACTTCAGATCCAAATCCATCTTAGGATCCAAAACCCAATTCTACTTCGGATCTTAGACTTAAGATCCAAATCCATTTTTCAGGATCCACAATCCAATTCTACTTTGGATCTTAGATTTCAGATCTAAATCCATCTTAAGATCCAAACTTCGGATTTGAATTCCAGATTTCAAATTAAATTTTATTCTCAAATCCAACTTTCAAATCCAATTTCAGTTCATTTCCAGATCCCTTTACAAATCATGTCTAGATTTCTTAAATTCATTTCTATACCATTTGGATTTCTCCGATCCATTCCAAATTTCAAATCTTAAATTCAATTCCACTTTTTATCTTATCTCTTTTCCTAAATCCAAGTTCAAAAACCTTGAAAAATTTCCTTTCCTTCCCCTTTATCTCGGCTTTAAATTATTCTCTTTCCAAAGTCAAGATTTATTCCTCCAAAGACTTAGAACTTCTCTGATCTATCTCAAGTTCTAAAGTTAGATTCAATCATTTCTTCACTCCCTTATCAAGTTCATCTCAGAATACTTGGAAATTTTCAAAAGAGCATACATCCTTGCATTGCACAAGCATGATTCTTTGTGCATTTAGACTTAGGATAAATTCTTAAATAATATTTAGGCAAAGCAAAAAGGCATAGATTCGATCCTTGGTTCGATTACCCCTGGTAAAGGCGCCAGGAACGGTCGAACCTCGTACCGACGAGCGAATCCCGTCTCTCCATTTTTTTCCCGCAATATTTCAAAACGGAGGTGAGTTATTTGCTAAATATTTTCAAATTAAGGTCAAGTGAGACCGCGCAAAAGAGTTCCTCTTCTCTCTTTCTTTCTTTTCTCTTCTCTCTCTCTTTTTTTTCTTTTATTTTTCTCCCTTCAAAAAGGAGGAAAATAGAGGTTAGAAAAGGGGAAGAGAAGGAAGAGAGAGAAACCAACAAGAGGATAGGAAAAATTTTGCGATGATCACAGAGGGGAATGGTGCTTGCCTGTAGGGTTTCCTTCATATCCCAAAAGGAGAAGAAGAGAATGATCATGAAGGAAAAGGGGAAATGCCAGAATGATGGATGATAATTGATGGATGTTGCTAACAATGGATTTCTCTCTTTTTCCCATTGCTTTGTTTATGTAGAGAGGGAAGAAGGATCGAGAAAGGGGGAGGTTAGGGATCAATGGCTGAGAAAGGTAAGGATGATCGAAGGGTTGCCAACCCTTCGATCCCCTTCGGCGTTTTTTCGAGAAGAGGCCATTGAGCACCTTCACCAGGGGTCCTATTTGTTTTAGAAAATTTTCAAAAATGACAGTTTTAAAAGGGTTTTAGTAAAAACAGGTTTCAAAGGGTTTAAACTACTTATTTTTTTGTATATTTTCCGTTTTTATTGATTTTTTTTTTAAATAAAACTCTAAAAATTGAAGGAAAATAAGGGATTTAAAACTATTTTTTTTATATTTTTGAAAAATATTTACAAAAGATGGGTTTTCTGAGAATTCGAGTTCGATTTCTTTAAAAATGGGTTTGGATTCTGGTTTTGAGAAAATATTCAAGTTTTGAATATCGATTTGAGGAAGTATAGAATAGTGGATCCAAACGGATATCAGATGGACTATTCGAGCCTTTCAGAAGTTATTTTTGGTATTTTTGTAAATTCCATTTAGAAATTGGATAATGAGGCTTAGATTGAATTTTGATACTGGGTCTGGATCCAAAATTGAGTCAGATACAAAAAATGGATTTGATTCCAGTAAATCTGAGAAATAAACTGGAATTTTGAGTGAAAATGACTTAATTTATTTAGAAAATGGGGGCCCAGGGCAAAAATAGAATATTTATCAAATTTTGAAAATTTTGGGGTGTTCACAAATGCGCGTCTTTGCTACTAAGCTGGTTGAAAGCCAAGATTAGTGGCAAAGAAAACACTCCAAATTTTGAAAAATACTCCAGTCAGCAGATCTGAACTGGGTGTGGAAGAATTTATCTTCAAAGACATGGTTTCTCAGGTTTAAAACCTTATTCTGAATGGCTTTGGGGAGACGAAATCCTCGAAAATGATATAACTAAATAACAGAAATGAGGAAATCGTGATGGGGACTTTGGGTGAAGATCTCGAAATGATGAAAGATAAGAATTTTGATCAAGTCTCATAGATGAGACAAGCTCAACTTTTTGGAATGTCTTAGGTTTTAGCCCTTAACCTGGATGGGACGAAGATATATCAAGATGAATTTCAGGTTCTACCCTTACCTGAATGGGAATGGAATACATGAAGACTTTGATGAGACATTTTTTAGAAAAATGTCTCGTGAGATGAAGCTCATATATAATCCTTTCTTGGATGGATATGAAGAGCATGGATTCCACGATAGGGAAAACCATGATGGGACTGGGAGAACTACCTCGTCGAAACGAGGAACTTCGTTGGAACGAGGCTTAGGTTTAACCCAAACCTGAACGAAAGATACCTCATGGAGCGAGGTTCAGGCTTAACCCTTAACCTGAAAGGGACGATACCTCGAGGTGTGAGGTTCAGGCTTATCCCTTAACCTCAAAGGGATGACCATACTGAATCCTCGAATGAAAAAACCATGATGGGACCTTCGGAGTTTGGACGAACAAATTCGAAAGGGGTTTGCAAAAGGAGAAAAATAGGGTTCTTTAAAGCTTGGAAAAAAGATGTTCTTGAGCGCCTCATTGTTGAGACTAAATCAGCTTTTAAAAATAGACAACCTCTCGCAGAAAGCTCATGTTTGATTCTTAACCTGAATGGGTGATACCTCGAGGAGCAAGGTAACAGGTTTAATCCTTAGCCTGAATGGATACAGAATCCTCGAAGAGCGAGGAAACAGTGTTGGGACCTCTAGACTTCGCACAACAAGTCCAAGAGGGGTTTGCAAAAGGAGGAAAATGGGGGTCCCTAAAGCTTGAAAAGGGATTGACATGGGGCGCCTCATTGTTGAGACTGAAATAGCTTTTAACAACAAAAGACCTCTTGCAGAAAGCTCAGGTTTGATTCTTAACCTGAACGGGTGATACCTCGAGGAGCGAGGTAACAGGTTTAATCCTTAGCCTGAATGAATACAGGATCCTCAAAGAGCGAAAAAACTGTGATGGTACCTTTAGACTTCACACAAGTTTAAGAGGGGTTTGCAAAAGGAGGAAAATGGGAGTCCCTAAAGCTTGAAAAGGAGTTGACATGGGGCGCTTCATTGCTAAGACTGAAATAGCTTTTAACAACAGAAGACCTCTTGCAGAAAGTTCAGGTTTAACCCTTATTCTGAGCGGGAACTATCTATGGCAGGACAGTGGGGAACACAGGGAAGTGTGCAGATCCGAGAGACTCAGATCAAACAAAAGGGAAGGACTTTTCAGTCCTAATGAGGGGCAACGTCAGGATACGTCAAAATGAAAATCAAGTTCTTGCTTCATGTCGGGATAACAAGAAAATATTGCCAATAAGATACCAAAAAATTGTAGTTGATTCAGAATGATTGAACTGTGCTCATATATGTGAAAACATCACCTCTTTCTAATTAGAGTATTAACTCCAATTGGGTTAACTTCGTAGAATCAAGAATCAAATTCAAATTCATTGTTGTTGAGTTTCTTCAAGGAAGATATCAATTTCCTTGATATGAAAAGAGAGGAAATATTTTTAGCTTCATAAAAGCAATTGAATAGAAAGATATTGATAGAAGAATTTCACATAGAGAAAGATGATTTCTGGCAATTTTGGCAATTTGATATCCTGAGGCTTTTCCCATGATGATCTTTTTGCACTCTTTTTGAGTCATTGAGCTTTCTTGGGTTTCGGGAGGATCTTATTACATCATCCTTCATTTTGGAGATGTCCTGTCTCTTTTTTTCTTTTTCTGGGAAGGGTACGTCACAAACTCCTTCATCTTGGAGATGCTCTGATCCTTCTTTTTCTCAGAAAATATACTGATGATATTGGCTCATTGGTCAAAAATCTCTAGATGATAGCAGAAATCAAATATCTTTTAGGGTTTGTCGGGAGGTTCATCATATTCGCCTTCATCTCGACGGTGATCAGAACTTTCTCTAGAGGGATCTATCACAAACTCCTTCATCTCGGAGATGATCTATATCTTCTTTGACCCCGGAGGTCTAGCTCGCATATTTGTCTTCATCTTGACGACAATTGAGAGATCCCTTTTGCAGATATTTGATTGCAGCTTAGATGACTGAGGAGATATGGATTGGGTAGGTTCTTTTACTGCCCAGGATATTTCCACTGTCTTACTGCTAGAAGAACGATCTTTAAGAATGTGTCATAGCTATGATCAATATCAATTCACTTATGGTTTTTCAATATCATTGAATTTTCCTTCGCCAGTCATATCAAAGATTTTTCTTCATCCTCTTGGTTGACAATTAAAAAAGCTTGAATTCAGTTCTTTCTTCTCAAAAGTCTTGTCCTTTTGAAAATAATGCTGAAGGTAGTTTAAGGTAATTCTTTATGCAAAACAAGGCTTTGAGATCAACAATAGTTTTTATAGCAAATTGGCAAAATATTCTTGAAATCCTTGATTAAGGTAATTGCTTGACATCGAGTTGACATATCCATGACAAAATTCTCCTCTCTTTTTCCCCAAAAAGAGAGACTCGGACTTAGCCCTTACCTGAATGGAAAGTAGAAAATACTTCTCTCTTCCTTAAAGAGGAGGTGTTCGCAAAAAGAAACTTTTGAAGAGAAATTAAGTTTTCGTCAAAACTCCCTATCCCTAGGCTTCTCTTATGGAAAGGCGGCCGAAAATAAGATTGAAAAAGTATCACAGAGGAATGAGTCCATTACACTCTCCTTGGAAGAGGGTCCTCTGTGAAGGGGTTGGCCAAAGATGAGAAAATTGGGGGCCACAAAAGGAAACAGGCTTCCGTCGAAGCTCTCCCTAGAAAAGGGTTCCTTTATGTAAAAATTGGGTTCTTGTTTTGCAAACTGTTCACAAAGAAACGAGTCCCTTCAAACTCTCCCTGAAAAAAGGGTTCTTGTAAATGAAAATATGGTTGCATGCGAAAGGAACGAGCTCCCTCGAACTCTCCCCGGAAGAGGGTCCTTCGCAAGAGAAAAAAATTGATGTTTGACATAAATAGTAACCTGAAGGTTGGAATTGAGATTTAGAGCTTGAATTGTAATGAATGGTTAGTACAAAGACTGAACCTGAGGGGCTAACTAACCAGCCAACTAGGCACTATCACGAGCGCTAGATGTATCAGTACGAGTAGTGGATTTTGAAAATATACTAGTACGAGCACTGGATTTTGAAAATGCACCGATACGAGCACTAGGCTTTTAAAAATGCACGAGCACGAGCACTAGGTTTTGAAAATATACCAATACGAGCACTGGACTTTAAAAGTGTACCAGTACGCGCACTGAATTTTGAAAATGCACCAGTACGAGCACTGGGTTTCAAAAATGCACCAGTATGAGCACTGGATTTTTGAAAAACACACTAGTACAAGCACTAGGTTTTGAAAATGTACCAGTACGAGCACTGGGTTTTAAAAATATACCAGTACGAGCACTGGGTTTTGAAGAAGCACACCAGTACAGGCATTGGATTTTGAAAGTGTACCAGTATGAGCACTGGGTTTTGAAGAAGCACACCAGTACGAGCACTGGATTTTGAAAGTGTACCAGTATGAGCACTGGGTTTTGAAGAAGAGACCGACACTCCTAAGATATTTCGAAATCGAAGCGGGAATGATTGTCGGTGTTTCAGGATTATCCCTTATCCTGAAGAGGAAGTTCAAGTTTGTCCCTTAACTTGAAAGGGAAATGAAAACCCGAGTCCAGAACTCACTTTTTCAAAGAAAAACTTTGGTCCAATATGAGCATTGGATCAAAAGGGGAAATCCAAGTCGGAACCTAGAATCCCAAAATAAAAGAAGAAAAACTCGAATTTAGAACATGACTTTTCGAAGAAATGATTGGTTCCAACACGAGCGTTAGATCCAATAGGAAGTCTGAGTCAGAACTCAGAACTTCTAACAAAATATAAAAAAAGGAAAAACCTGAGTCGGAACCCGGATCTTTAAAATAATGATAAAATAGAAAACCCGAGTTTGAAAACTTAGTGCCCCTCTTTGCTACTAAGCCGGTTGAAAGCCGAGCTTAGTGGCAAAAATAACACTCCAAATTTTGAAAAAAATGCCTCAGTCAACAGATCTGAACTGGGTGTGGAAGAATTATTTTGGAAATATGACTTCTCAGACTAGAACCTTATCCTGAATGGTTTTGGGGAGACAAAATCCTCGAAAATGATATGATTGAGTAGAAAATGAGGAAATTGTGATGAGACTTTGGGTAAAAATCTCGAAATGATGGGAAATCAGAATTTTGATCACGTCTCATGGGTGAGACAGGATACTCTTTTTGGAATGATTCAGGTTTAGCCCTTAATCTGGATGGGACGAAGATATATCAAAATGAATTGCATGAGGAAAGGAATACATGAGAACCTTGATGGGACATTTTTGGAAAAATGCCTCGTGAGATGAAGCTCAAGTAAAATCCTTTTTGAATGGATATACAAAGCATGAATTCCTTGATGGGAAGAGCCATGATGGGACTGGAAGAAAAATACTTCATCAAAATAAAAAACCTCGTCAGAACGAGAATCAGGTTTAACCCAAACCTGCAAAAGGAAGATACCTTGTGGCACGAGGTTCAGGCTTAACCCTTTAACCTGAAGGGGAACGACCAAATGGAATCCTTGAATGAAGAAACCATGATGGGACCTTCGGAGTTTGGATGAACAAATCCGAAAGGGGTTTACGAAAGGAGGAAGATGGGGTTCCCTAAAGCTTGGAAAAGAGGATGATTTTGGGCATCTCATTGCTGAGACTGAAATAACTTTTTGAAATCAATGACCTCTCGCAAAAAATTCAGGTTTTGACCCTTAACCTGAGTGAGAACTACCATACGGAATCCTTGAATGAGAAAACCGTGATGGGACAGGAAGAGATACTTCTTCTGAATGAGGCAACTCTTTTGGAAAATATAAACAACGCTAGGTTTCATCAAAATGGATATTGAATTTTTATTTCATTCTTGGAATATCTAGAAAATTTTGCCAATAAGATAAAATTGTAGTTGACTCATACGCTTGAAAATGTGCACGTATGTGAACAAAGATGTTCCCTCTTTTACCTAGAGTATTTCCTCCATCGAGGTTAACTCCTCAGTTTTAAGAGTCAAATTCAAAATTTTAGTGCTGATGATTTTCTTCAAGGAAGCTATCCATTTCCTTGATACGAGAAGAGAAGAAATATTCTTAATTTCATAAAAGCAAGTAGTGAAGAGATATTGATAAAGGAATTTTGCATGAGAAAAGATGACTTATGGCAACTTTGGCAGTCTGATATCTGGGTGTTTTCCCATGATGATCCTTTTGCACTCTTTTTTAGTCACTGAACTTTCTCGTTTTTTCACATCATCCTTCATTTGGATGTGTCCTGACTTTTCTCTTTTTTTCAGGGAAAGGTACGTCACAAACTCTTTCATCTTGGAGATGTTTCGATCCTTCTTTTATCTCAGGGATTCTATTGATGATATTGGCTCAAAAGGTCTTCAGATGATAGCAGAAATCAAATATCCTTTAGGGTTTGTTGGTAGGTTTATCACACTCGCCTTCATCTCGACGGTGATATGAACTTTCTCTGAAAGGATCCTTCACAAACTCCTTCATCTCGAAGATGATCCAAATCTTCTTTGGCCCCGGGGGTCTAACTCGTCTATTCGTCTTCATCTTGACGACAGTTGAGAGATCCCTTTTGCAAATATTTGATTGCTGCTTAAATGGTTGAGAAGACAAGGATTGAGTGGATTCTTTTATGGCTCAAGATATTTCCACTGCCTGATTGTCAGATAGACGTCCCTAACTTGCGCCATAGCTATGATCAATATCAATTTGCTTCTGGCTTTTCAATCTCATTGAATATTTCTTTTACTAATCATACCGAGGATATTTCTTTCATCCTTTAGGTTGATCAATAGGAAAAGATTTGAATTTTATCCCTTTTTCGCAAAGGACTTTACCTTTTGGAAAGAATACTAGAGGTAATCTGAGGTAACTCTTTTTGTGTAATCAGATTTTCAGAATCAACAAGTGTTTTTAGCAAATTGGCATAATGTTCCAAAATTCTTTTGTGAAATAATTATTCAATATAGATTTTGATGAGACCTTTAGCTGTAATTAAAAGAAATGGTGTAAGAATCAGACTTTAGAAAACTTGACTGATGAAATACATTAGATTTTGGAAATCCCGACTAGTTATGAGAAACTGGATTCTGATAGTCCCGACCAGTGAAAACACTGGATTTCAAATCCCGACCAGTTATGAAAACTGGATTTCAAATCCCGACCAGTGAAAAATACTGGATTTCAAATCTCAACCAGTGAAAAATACTAGATTTCAAATCCCGACCAGTGAAAAATACTGGATTTCAAATCCCGACCAGTGAAAAATATTGGATTTCAAATCTCGACCAGTTATAAGAAACTGGATTTCAAATCCTGACCAGTGAAAAATACTGGATTTTGAAAATAAAGGATTTAATCTGATGGTTTGAAAGTGATTGAATTTGAGAAGATTGAAAACTCGAAGGTTTGGAAATGAGAGAAATAGAGAAATCATACCTTGAAGGTTTGATTTGTGGAACAGATTGACTTGAGGAGCTCGACACTTGTGAGCTGGGATTTTTTTGAAATACATGACCAGCGAGATGCTGGATCCTTTTGGAATGCATGACCAGCGGGAGCTGGGTCTTTTGGAAGACATGACCAACGAGTGTTGGATCCTTTTGGAAATACATGACCAACGAGGGTTGGATCTTTTTTAGAATACATGACCAGCGAGATGCTAGATCCTTTGGAAATATATGACCGACGAGATGCTGGATCTTTTGGAAGACATGACCAATGAGTGTTGGATCCTTTTGAGAATACATTATCAATGAGTGTTGGATCTTTTGGAAATACATGACCAACTAGTGTTGGATCTTTTGAAAATACATGACCAACGAGATGCTGGATCCTTTGGAAATATATGAAATTTTGGGAGATTTAAGTCAGAACTTGAATTTAGAAGGTTACCAGTGTGAGAACCGGATTTTCCAAATGAGCCCAATATATGATTGAAAAGTTTGAGAAATAACCAGTGCGAGAACTGGGTTTTTGAAGATGAGTCAGATTTTCAAAATGAGTTTTAGAAGATAATTCAGGATTTATTCCCTTATCCTGAACCAGAGAAATAACAAAAGAATACCTCATTGACAGGAGGTATCAGGTTTATCCCTTAACCTGAAAGGGTATTTTCAAAGATAAAAATTGGACGGAATTTAATAAGATTGACGAAAATTTTAAAACTTGACAGAAATTGGCAATAGTCTGATGAAAATTTGATCAAACCAAAAGTGAATCACAAGATCAATTGAGAATTAATAAAATTTGAGGAAAAGAGCTTTTGTCTAATCCTGCCTGCATATGATAAAAGAAGATGATTATAGATCAAAATAAAATGCCCCAGTATCATGAAGAAAAATGTAAGAATAGATAGAAGATCATTGTTTTATTGAAATGGCTCTTTGAATTATACAGAAGGCTTTAGAATGAAAATTCTAAGTATAAAATTTCTTCAGATGCAGAGCGTTGATAGGGTCTGGCATTTCCACCCCGTCTGCATTGATTAGACGATACGAATTGTGAGGCAAAGCTTCCTTAACCATATAAGGGCCTTCCCAATTGGGTGACCACTTGCCTCATGGTCGATGCTTGAGATGAGTTGTCGATCTGAGCACCAAATCGTTAACTCAAAATTTTTTCTCAATGACGGACTTGGCATAGTGTTGAGCTATCCTTTGTCGATAAGCTTGAGCATGCTCCACTGCCTTGAGCATTTTCTCATCCAGTAGATCCAGCTGCACCAATCTCTGCTGCTGATACTGATCAAGTGGCAATTCTATAAGGGAAGCAAATTTGAGAGTGGGCTTTTGGACATGAAGAGGCAACACTACTTCAGTTCCGTAAACAAGCTCTGAAGGAGTGGCATTGGTCGGAGTCCGAATGGTGGTTCGGTACGCCCAAAGTGCATCATGAACTTTCTCATGCCAATCTCGACCTATTCTCACAGTCCTTTCCAAAATACGAATGAGAATCTTATTGGTAGCCTCTACTTGGCCATTCCCTTGAGGATAGTAGGGAGCTGAGAAATGGTGACAAATTCTGAATTTAGAACAAAGTGTTTTCATCCTCTCATTTTTTAAATGGCTTCTATTATCTGAAACGATATCATGGGGTATGCCAAAGCGGCAAAGAATGTTTATATGGATGAAAGAAACCACATGGTGGCCTTCTACTGTGCGTAGAGTAACAGCTTCAACCCATTTAGTGAAATACTCTGTCGCAGCCAGAAAATACTTGTGGTCATTGGAAGCAGAATGAGTAATCGGGCCTACGACGTCGAAAGCCCACATAGAAAACGGCCAAGGAGAAACAACTGAGTGCAGATATGTGGCCGAAGCATGAATGAAAGGCGCGTGCATTTGGCATTTGACGCACTTCTTCACAAATCGATGACAGTCATGCTGCATGGTATTCCAGTAGTACCCCGCTCGAACGATCTGCTTGACGAGAGTTTGATACCCGACATGGCCACCACAAATTCCTTCATGTGTCTCTTGGATAACTTTCATAACCTCTTCTCTGTCTAAGCATCTTGAATACTCAGAACTGAACCCATGGAGGTAGAGGACATTGGCAAGAATGAAATATCGGGTAGACATACGCTGAATTGCACGCTGCTGCCTTTTTGACATTTCTGGTGGAAATTCACCAGTCTCAATGAAATTTTTGATATTTTGATACCAAGGTTTCTCCTTCTGATTGACCTGGTTTACTTGCATGGTTGATATGAAAGCGGGTTGCTCAAGTCTGCCAACTTCAAAAGAACGACATGATTCACTGCCTTTGAAGGATAAAATGGAGCCCAAGCTGGCTAAGCCATCGACTATCTGATTGTGCTCTCTTCTGATGTGATTGGGCTAAAATTCTTCGAAGCTGTCCACAAGAGCTAGGATGATCTTCTGATACAGAATCAATTTGGAATCTTTCACTTGCCATTCAGTGTTAACTTGACTGACAATAAGTAAAGAATCGCCAAAGTCATGCACTCTTTTGACATTGAAACTTTGCAGAATTTTGAGGCCTTGTATTAGAGATTCATACTCGGCCATATTGTGAGTGCATTGGAAACCAAGCTTGAGAGAATAAGGGATCATTTCTTTTTCTGGAGTGATTAACAAGACTCCAATCCCTATGCCAGACATATTTTTAGAGCCATCGAAGAAAAGGTTCCAAACTGGGGGCTGTTGGATATTTCAGATATGCTCATCAGGAAAATCATCCTCTGCTTTAATTTCTTCTGTCAGAGGAAAATCTGCCAACTGATCTGCGATCACTTGGCCTTTAATCGACTTTTGAGAAACATACTCTAAGTCATATTGCATCAAAAGAACTTGCCACTTTGCAATCCGTCCACTGAGAAATGGTTGTTCCAAAATGTATCTGAGGGGATTAAGTTTTGATAGAAACTTGATTTCATAAGCCAACAAGTAATGTGTCAATTTATGGCACATCCAAACCAAAACTAGACAAGTTTTCTCCATCTGAGAATACTTCTTTTCATAATCAATGAAAGTTTTGCTCACATAGTAGATGACATGCTCTATCAGGCTGCCTTCTTCATACTCTGCGAGGAATCCACCTCAGGCATTCTGATTAACGGAAATATATAGTAGGAGAGGTTTCCCTAATTTCGGCAGCTTCAAAACTGGTGGATTAAGGAGATACTGCTTGATGCGCTCAAACGAGAGCTGACATTCTGATCCCCATTCAAATTTAACTCCTTTTCTTAACAAATGATTCAAAGGTTCACATCTCATAGCCAAATTGGAGATGAACCTGCGAATAGATTGAATGTGTCCTTGAAGGCTTCGCAGTTCCCTGAGATTAGTTGGAGGCGGCATATCAATAATGGCTTTTGCTTTGGCCAGGTCCACCTCTATTCCTTTCTTGCTGATAATGAAACCAAGCAACTTGCCAGACTCAACTCCGAAAATGCATTTTTGAGGATTAAGTCTCAACTTGTAGAGAATAAGTCTTTCAAAAACTTGACTAAGAGCATTGAGGTGATCCTCTTCTTCTTTGGATTTAACCAAAATGTCATCCACGTATGCATCCATATTCTTGTGCATCTGATCTTGGAAAATAACGGCCATTGCCCTCTGGTAACTTGCCCCGGCATTTTTGAGCCCGAACGACATGACTGTATAGCAGAAGGTTCCCCATGGTGTAGTAAATGAGGTTTTTGACTTATCTCGAACGGCCAGCTTGATCTGATTATAGCCTGAATATCCATCCATAAAAGAAAACATGGCGTGACCCGTTGTGCTATCGATCAACAAGTCAATGTTGGGAAGTGGATAATCATCTTTCGGGTAGCCTTATTGAGATCCCTGAAATCAATGCAGATCTGAACCTTTCTGTTCTTTTTAGGAACTGCCACGATATTTGCCAACCAATCTGGATAATCAATGGCTTAGTTGATGCTTGCTTTCAATAAATCTTCAAGTCCTTCCTTGACTTGTTGCTTAATTCGAGGGTCTAACTTCCTCAGTTTTTGCTTGATTGGTCTGGCTTCTGGTTTCAACTTGAGTCGATGCTCAACCAGCGTGGGATCTAATCCTGGCATATCTTCATAAGTCCAGGCAAATACTTCTTGACGCTTCTTAAGGAAATGGATGAGTCTAGCCTTTTCGATTGCATTTAGACCTGAACCGATTTGGAGAATTTTTGGATCATCTTCCGACCCAATGTTGATATCTTCAGTTGGATCTTGAACCAAAGACGAGGGTTCATCTTGCTTCTGAATGTGAGCAAATTCTAACAATTCTTGGATAGTTGAGTCAAACTCGGCTGGCTCTTCGGCCTGCTCTGCTGCCTGGCTGACCTCTGCCTTGTCTTTCATCTTCGAAAACCTTGCCAATTTTAGATATTTGGGATTGATAATGAATTTCTTCATCGATTCAGGAGTTAATGGTCTTGAAAGTGTAAGAAAGGTTTTTAAGAGAAAGTACGAGCCAAAACAAATTTTTTGTACAAAGTAAAGAATAATGGCACAGACAAAATATAAGAAAGAATGACATATACTCAAGTATGGAGAGGAAATTGATCTTTCATTGATTGGAAGTATGATATTTACAAGATTTCGACATAAGAAATGGGACTGCGTCCTCCCTACAAGATTAAAAAAAAGATAAGAAAAGAAAGCAGGAAAACTAAGGCATCATCTTCACTTGTTCCCTCTGACAAATAATGTTTTCTTGCTGGAATCTTGGCCGGTGAACCCCAACCCTGAGATGTCCACATGCTGAATGGGAATAATAGGCTCCACTATGTCATCTTCATTTTTTCCTATACCTCAGAACGGCTGGTATTCATGTTTTATCAGAAGATCGAATCCCTTTCTGGCTTTAGAAAATTGTGGAAATAAATGATCATCTTTGAAGGAGGTGTAACTGATGCGTCCTCCTAACTTGAAAAAACAAGGTCCATGCCATTGGACTACTGCTGCGACATTTTCTTCTTCCATGACATCTTTTAACTTCAACATCTCTAAGTTGTCACTGAGATTGATTTTGTCTGCCTCTCGGATGCTGGGAATATCTGTTGTAAATGTCGGACGGGGAATCATAGGCTGTGGCAGCCTCTCTTCAGGATCTTCGCCCAGGATAGTGGTAATCATTCCTCCCTTGGACCACTTTATGCATTGATGAAGGGTTGATGGAACAACATTAGCATTATGGATCCATGTTCGTCCCAACAGAAGATTGTAAGTCGGTGGTACGTTGACAACATGGAATAATACTGTGTGCACTGAATAATTGATAAAAATTTCCAGGAAGATCTTGCCTTTGGTAGTCTGTCCGTGATTATCGAAGCCATAAATAGTAATGGGATCAGGTACGTATTCTTCTTCCTTCAATCCCAGGGCTTTCGCTGTCATCTCTGGGCAAATGTTGAGGCTGCTGCCTCCATCAACCAGCACGTGCGAGACAGTCATGCCCCTAGTCCTTACCACAATATATAATGCATTATTGTGGAATGAATGAGGCTTTGGCAAGTCCTCATCTGAAAAGGTGATAGGCGAGTTAGTCATCGCCCGATTCACAATCTGCGCCATATCTTCTGGCGTAGTGCCCGACTTCACTTTGATTTTTCTTAGTAAATCATCTAATTTTTCCCGATGCTTGGGAGAATCATGAGTTAACTCAAAAATAGAGATGTTGGAGAGCGCTATAATAGGCTTTTGGAAATTATCGGCCCGCTCTTCTGCTGCCTTAGAGGTTTCTACTTCCTCTGTGCAGGCTTCTTTCTTAAGGAATCTTCTCAGGAAAATTTGAGTTTTTCCGTTCTCGACTGGTACACTCACTTGGTTAAGCAGCGAGAAGATATTCATCTTCTGAGATACAGGCTGATCTTGATGTAGAACCATTACCTAATGTTGGAGACTCAGTTCTTCAGTGGAACATGGATGTATATGGTTTTGTGGAAGGAATGAATGTTCTGAAATGGTTGATGTGGAATGTTTTGGGAATGGAGCAAATAAAATTTCCATTTTCCCTTCTTCTTCCTCTTCTACAAGGATACTCTTGTCAATACAATCCTGGACCAGGTGTTTCAAGACAAAGCAATACTCTGTATCATGCCCCATCGCCCTATGGAACTTAGGGTATTGTTCCTTGAATCTTCCCATGATAACTGGCGGATCTGCGACTTTGGGAAGCTTCACCATTCTGTGAGATAGTAAATATTCTAGAACTTTTTCCAAAGGCTGGTCGAGGGGAGTGAATTTCCGATCCCTGCTTCAGTTTATGTGCTTGGTCTTTTCTTGAAGGTCCCCTTTTTGTTGAGGACCGATCAAAAGAGGCTTGTCATTGTTCTTGAAGAACTTTCACTTTCTCCCTCTGCTTTGTTCAGGCTTTGTGCCACTGTCGCTGTCATGCTTGTTGCAAATGCCCTGGTCATCCCCTGGAACCTCGGCTGAGTAAGTGAAGTGTGCTTTCTTTTTTGGATCCTGGACATTCTTGGCTAGGGCGACACCTTCATACATCCCGTTCTCTACCCCCATCTCGAGCCATTCTGCTCATTCTATCAGTTCAATAAACGACTTGGATGGATATGGGAAAAGAAGGCTTTTCAAGGGCTGACAGAAGTTGTTAAGGATGACTTGAAGGGCATGCTCTTCAGAAATGGGATTTCTCATTTTGTTACAAAGGCTCCTCCACTTATGGATGAAATCCTTGGCTTTCTCATTGGGCTCATGTTTGAAGTTGCACAAATGGTTCAGGGTGGGTAGAGCTTTCGTATTGAACAGAAAGCGTTCAACAAACATATTAACCACTCTGTCAAAATCCCTTAGCTCGATGGGATTGACGTGCTCGGCATACCATTTAGCAGCTATCCCCTCCAAACTATGGGGGAAACAAAGGAAGAGGGCACGGTTATCCTCACTGAACCGAGCACATTCCGCGAAAAACATGGCCAAATGGGCCTTGGGATCTCTGGATCCATCAAACTTAATAAATGTTCAAGGAAGATTCTCCAGATTGTTGTCCCCTTCCAAGCCGAGGTAGAAATCTTGCCTGGTGTATGACCTTTTTCCTTTGTCACGGATTTGCAGGTCCTTGACTATTTTGGTCAGTGCCTGGATTGAATCTTCTGCGGGGGGCCCATACTTGAGTTTGTTCACTGACAATGGCTCTTCCACTGGCCTTTTGGATGATCGCAGATGCTTCGGGATGTAAATCAACTGCTCTTCTTCTTCAGAGACTTCTTCTGCTGACCCAGAATCCTCAGAAGTATTGTCACGTTGTACCTTCTATTTGCTGATCTTGACGGGCCTTTTCACGGGTTTTTTCTTAACTTTGCTCTTAGAAGCCGACTTCTTGGGACCAGCCTTGGCCTGCTCGGCCATCATTTTGGTCATCATCTTTTGAAAGACCCGGTACATGTCCGGATCAACATCGCTCTCATCCCCTAAGTCATACTTTTTGGATAATCTGGGAGAATTCGTCTCTTCTTGTTCGCTGTCACTGTGTTGCTGAACAGTCTGCTTGTCGGCCCTTGTCTGAACCATCTTCGGATGCCAAAGTTTTCCTGCAGAATATGGGAATGGTTAGAGTATGGAGAAGCTTTTTGAAAATCATAACTTTTGAGGAAAAAGAACAAAGGATTTCTGTAGACAATTTCAAGAGATTATCCCATTACCTGGGATTGGGTCATAACAAGATTTGTGATAATTGTGTTACCATTTTGATGATAATAGAGAAATGTGTCTTGTTACCTAGGCGAGGTCGTCAACCAAAATATATTGAAGAAATATGGGAGGAATGTCTCATTTTACTCAGGATGAGGTCGTCATCAAAATTGTGACCATTTGTGCTATAAACAAAATAAAATTTTCGCTAAAAAGTAATTTTTTATTGATAGTTAACATTCAAAGACAAAGAGAGGGTGGGCAGACAGTTTGCTACCATTCTTGATATTTAGATGATACATTTGGCCCAGGAAATACAGACAGAGAAACAAAGGAGTCACAGGTATATTTAGTGACATGGTATGCCCCAGACCACTGATCCGACTGCAGGTTGAACTCTGGCATGTTGTCCGTCGGGAAGCGGGTGTTGGCACGAACCTGCCGCTGCGAAAACTGTCTGAGACATCTTTCTGGCTGATAATCAACATAAAAGAAAGGGCCAAGCAATCTGTAGCGCTTGCTGCGAGCATAGGTATATCGGGGAACGGTCTCTCTTCTGTCAAAGAAGTCCCAAACAATCTCCTCCTGATGCAGCTTCTCGATCAAGACTCGATTCTGAATGGTAGATTTTGGCTGCTTACTGCTGAATCTGAAGGAGCTGGCCTTCGAGGGAATATGTCGCAAGAACCATGACTACAAGGCGTAAGTACATCCTTCTACCAGAATGGTCTCTTTGAGGACGAATCGAGCCAAGCCTCTGTAAAGAAAAGCCAAGGCTGCCATAGAAACTGATAGC
This sequence comes from Nuphar pumila, assembly GCF_984573655.1. NCBI lineage: Eukaryota > Viridiplantae > Streptophyta > Magnoliopsida > Nymphaeales > Nymphaeaceae > Nuphar > Nuphar pumila. Next base: position 33,624,092 of record NC_143257.1, read on the forward strand.
TGACGGGTCTGCTTGCTTCCCCATCTTCGAAAGAGCTCGGCAACTCTGACATCTATGAAATTCTGGCCATCTTGGAAGAAAGTTAATCCTACAGTACATAGGATCATGGCATGCTGAATTCTGTCTTTTGTTTCTCGAGACAAAGTGTCAACCTCCTCGTAGGCCCCATACTTGTGATAGAGTCTGAACAGGTCGATGAATTGATTCCCACCAATCTCAGTGAGAGGCCAGGATCTGCTCCCTATTGCTCTAGCCAAGGCTTCTCGAACATCTACCTCTTTGATGTTGATCAAAAACTGCTGCTCGACAAGATCATCTGGCTGACCAGCTGGTTCAGGCAATCCCATAATATCATTGAACTCGTCCATCAGTAGAGTCATCTCTTCCTAAGAAAACCAGAATGTGCAGATACGTGGATTCCATCGTTCTGCGATAGCCTGAATCAGTGCTCCATTGATGGTTCGCTTGCCTACTGCCGATGCCATCTCCAACCCACAGTCATCCAGGTGGTCTGGGAACATACATGAGAAGGTGGCGAACCAAGAATAATACCACCGAGGGAAGAAAGGACAAGACTGGATGACCCGATGATCCGAGGATCCATCTTGAATCTGATAGAAGACATGATCTCGGGGAAAGACAACATCGAGGGAATCAGACGCCATTGGAATGATACTGGAGGCAAAGAAGAATGAGGGAAATTAGATAGAATACAGGACTTATGGATAGACTCTTGAGAAATCAAACCTGGAAATTTTTAAAAGATTTGAGAAAATTTTAAAGGAATTTTCCAAGGTTTTTGAAGAAAATTTGATCTAAAAAGAGAAAAAGAAATGTAGGTAGAAAGATATACACCTGGGGTTTTTGAAAATAAGGGGAAGTTTTGAATAATACACTCAGGTTTTTTAAGAAGGTTTGATACATATTTATGAGAGAATAAGAGAAACATCACATCACAAAAAGCTGCATAAACAAGGATGCGCACACAGCACCCCCTAAAGGATGACCCTAAATGCAATATTTGAAATGGCTGGTAGGACCTTAATCCTAACTCTAGGGTTTTAAATCATCTGATTCCAATCAAGATATGTCGGTATACCCAAGCCGAAGCTCGAAGTACGCGGCATAGAAATATTTCTCCGGTTCTAAGGTAATGGCTTCCCAACATCCTTGAGCACCTACCGATATACCTCAGACTATGGCCATTAGGTATGTGGTAGGGGGTCGTGAGCCCAAATAAGTGGTCCAGTTGTGAGGCTCTCTCCTAAACTATGGTTCAGTGAGACAACCCAGCAACGTAAAGACCGGGACAATATAGGTAGGGGATGTTTTCGAAAACATGTTCAACATGCAATAAAATCAGAAGGCTTTAATGCAAATCCTAAAAGAGATAGAATTAAAATGAAGAGAAACATACACTTGCATACATTGTTTTACATTCAATCCCTAGAATTGAGGAGAGTTGTATTTCAGACCTAAGTCTAATGTGAGCATGGAATAATCTCCTCAATATGGTCCTACCAAACCATACTTAAATCCTATATGCAATGATGTCAGCTTAGGATAGAGTCTAGGCTCCTAAGGTTTGCATGGAAATGAAGTTGACATTTTGAAGAATAAAGACTTAGATAATGTCAAAGCAAAAGAAAAGGGCATTAAATTCTACCGGACGAAGACGTGTCCCATCACGGTTGCCAAAACTGTGATCATTGCAAAATTTTCCTCTCGCAATATTCTCTCTCTTCCTTCTCTTTTCCTTTCTAATCCCTATTTCCTTCTTTTTGAAGGGAGATAATAAAAGACAGAAAAGAAGAGAGAAGAGAAAAGAAAGAAAAGAAGAGAAAGATGAACTCTTTTGCGGGGTCTCACTTGACCTTAATTTTGAAAAATATTTAAAAAAATAACTCGCCTCCATTTTTGAAATATTTACGGAAAAATTGGGAGATGGGATTCGCTTGTCGGTATGAGGTTCGACAGTTCCTGGCGCTTTTACCAGAGGTAATCGAACCAAGGGTCGAATTCATGCCTTTTGCTTTGCTAAGAAATTATCTAGGAATTTATTATAAGTCTAAATGCACAAAGAAACATGCTTGTGCAATGCAAGAATGTATGCTCTTTTTAAAAATGATTTGAAAAAAATTCCCAAGTGTTTCTGAGATGAAACTGATAATGGAGTGAAGAAATGATTTCTAACTTAGAACTTTAAGATTTAAAGTTCTAAGTTTTTGGAATAATCAGAGTTTGGGAAAATAAATCTAGATTTTAAAAGGAATGATCTTGAGGTTGAGATAAAAAGGAGAAGAAAGGAAATTTCAAAGTCATAAATGGACTTTGAATTTAGAATTTTGAACCTAGATGAATATCTGAAATGGAATTAAACTCTGGCTTAGAAGTTTGAAATCAGAAGGAGATTTGGGAAATCTAAATAGAATTGATAAATGGGATTGATTTGAAAGTTGGAATTCAAGATGGAATTTAAATCCAAAGTTTGGATTCTAAATAGAGTTGAGATTAAAAATTGAATTCTGGATTTAGAATCCGAAATGGGAATTTAATCTGAAATTTAAGATCCAATGATAATGTTGAATTCTGAATTTTAAATGGGATTGGATCTAAGATTTGGAATCCAAGATGGAATTTGGATCCAAAATTTGGAATGGAATTTGGATCTGAAATCTGAGATCCAAAATGGAATTGGATTCTGAATCCTAAATGAAATTTTGGATCTGTAGAGATCCAAGATGGAATTAGATTCGAAATTTTGGAATAGAATTTGGATCTGAAGTCTAAGATCCAAGATGGAGTTGGGCTCTAGATCCTAGAATGGATTTTGGATCTGAAGTCTGAGATCCAAAATGGAATTGGATTCTGCATCCTAAATAGAATTTGGATTCAAAATCTGAGATCCAAAGTGGAAGTTGAATTCTGGATCCTAAATGGATTGTGGATCTGAAGCCTGAGATCCAATTATGGAAGTTGAATTCTGGATCCTAAAATACAATTGGATCTAAAGTCTGAGATCCAAAAAGTGGGGATTGTACTTGAAAATCTGGATCCAAGTTGGGATTAGGATTTAACTTTGGATTTTGGGTTCTAAAAGTCTAAATGGGACTTTTGAAGATGGATCTGGGTTTTGAAAACCCAGATTGAAATTTAAAAAAAAAGAGTCAAGTTTTTGAGATTCCAAATCAATCTCAAGGTTTGATTTTGGATTTGGAGATAAGAAAAAAATAAACTTGATTTTGAAACCAAAGATGACTTCAAAGTTAAATTGAACTTTGAAGTTTGGATGTTGATTTTGAAATTGAGATTTGAATACAAAATGATTTTTGAAATTTCAAAGTCAAATGGGACTTTGAAATTGAATTTTTGAATCTTGAAATGAGATAGAATTGAATTTGAATCTATAAATAAGATTTGATCTGAGAAATGAAGAAAAGAATCACTTGGAATTTTGAAAAGGGAATTTTTGAAAATATGATACAATTCTATCATAAATAATGAATGAATTTAAAGAATTTAAAGAATTTAAAATTGGATTTTGAAAAGCATATTTTATTCTTTAAATGAATGTAAATAAGATTAATGATATGATACACTCCTGACTATGGTCATTGAATGTATTATATAATAATCATATCTAAATTCAGATAAAGAATCAAACATATTTTGGTGCTTTTATAGAGTTTAGAAAAAAATTAACTCTCAGTATACCCTGACTATGGCCATTGGTATACATATTGAATTAATTTTAAACTAAACTCTGATAAAAGAGGAAAACATTTAGAGAAAACATGATGAATTTTGAAAAGGATCTAGTGTGGATCCAGTGTTGTTTTATAAAAGATAAAATGCTAAGTCTTGTTTACATCCTGACTATGCCCATTGATGTAAATCATCGACTTAGGATTAATTACCTCTTACGAAATGGTGCACGTGCCATTCGTGTTTCACCATTGTGAGATTTTGAGAAATAAAAGCAAAAACATGAAAATAAGCAATTCATGATATTTACAATGCTCATTCATTCTATCTAAAACAGGAAATGTAAATTCTCATTAGGATCTAATTTATTACAAAAATTGAATTTACAACCCCTAAGTAATGATATTTTCCACATATTCCCTGCAAAACACTTAATTAGTGTGAATATAGAAAAGAATTGCTCATACCATATGGGTTTCAAAAGAAAAGTGTCAATGCTGAAATACTCATATGCCAGGATATGATAAAAAGATAAAAGAATGATATACATACTTATATATATATATACATATATATATATGTGTGTGTGTGTGTATTTTGATATGTGTATATATATACATATATACACGATGGCTTCTATAGTAGGAGACAAGGTAAAGGGGGTGTAGTCATAACAGAAAAATCATAACAATATATTACTATCATGCTCAGGTGATAATGCATGAAAGACTGTGGGACATGAGCCTATACAGGGGATAATAGAAGGCAAAGGGTAAAGTGCAGATGATTTTGTAAATGTGGCTAATGATATTGTGCTGGTAACAGGGTGGATGAGAGCAAATGTTTTGTGAAGGACTTGGTATATGATAATGGACTATGGGTATGTTGCTGCACAGTGATGTCACTGTAGTGGCAGCAGTGTGACAAGGGTTGGGCCGATGGAATATTGTTGCACATATGTATGTGCTGCAATTGCAGGGTTATGAATGTTGGGGGTTGCTGACGGTACAGAGGTGAGACTGGGAGGTAGATACTTGCAAGATAGTGGATACAGGGTGCCGACATTTGTAGGCACTGTCATGGTTGTTGCAACAACCTTCAGTAAATGATCACCATCCTAAAGGGACAACTCTCTCAAAGACTGATGTAACGAGTTTCACTTCCAAGGTTGCTCATTTCTGATCAAGCCTTTCAAGGAATCAAGGCTAAGGATCTTATACTACTGATATTAGAATTATTTACATAAGGCCCTATGAGGCCAAACCATTCTGGGGTATTTTGAACTGCAGCAGGCATGGCCTCTGCATTGCGAATGTAAGCAAACGGCTAAAATCCCCTTGATTACCTTTCCTTAATAAAGTCAACAATATGATCGAGTAGTCCTTGATTTACAAGTGATATGTCAATGCACCTAAAAGCAATATCTTCATTGTTACTAAAAATTTATTGAAAAATGCAGTTCAAGATCTGTAAAAAGATCCTCTACCACATCAATGGAGGTTGTGGCACACCTTGAACCAGTAGCTGAACGAAAAAAGAAAACTTATCATGAGATTCAGGTTTAGTTCTTGGATGCAGCTCCAGCATAAAAGCACCTTACTAGCAATGACTTTTGCAGCAAACTCAACATTACTGTTATTCTCACATATTCTGGTCCTATCTGATGGGGCGTGCAATACAGTACATATGTAAAATTCAGAAAAAAAAAACTCAGATGCGAAAATATAGATATCACACTTATTAAAATTTCATTGCCGAATTCCGATATGATTGTCCCCATAAGAGCTGCCAGTGAAGAAAAAAAAGAAAAGGGGGCTTCCAAGCTGGAATGGTTTAGTCTCCTGATCATATGCAAGAATGTGATTGCATATCAAGAGCTTATGAAATGAGACAACCATTATTTTGCCAATCCAGCTGATTGACCTTAAATATCAGCAAAATTCAGCAATTTGCTGATTTTTTTTTTTTGGAATATTCATTAGCTTCACATAATTACAATGCTCAAATGAATCAGAACTATATAATATACTCTGTATCCTTAGGTCCTTAAATCCTAAAAAAAAAAATCATTCATAAAGTAAACTTACAGATATCCTTACACTCAGATTCAATCATAAGCAGTTTTAGCCTTGGATCATTTAGCAATTCAACGAATAATAATAAAAAATAAAATAAATAAGAAAGAATCCAATGTACCTCATGAATCCAAATTTTAGTACAAAGGCATTTATAAATCGAAGCTTTAATGCAATGCTAGTGAAAGAAAATTACCTGTGTTTAAGACATATGGAGAACGTTTATAGGAGGAAGGTGTATAGCAGATTATGATATAACAAAGCTTGTATTCTACAGAAAACTTCATTCTAGTTTCAAAATAACACCTACGCAGGCCTCTAATAAAACCAGAGAACTGGTTTTCAAATTATCTTGTCAATGGAGATTATATTGGCTGTGTGTGTACATACAAAGTGTTCTTTGTGTGTATCCATCATTATTGAACTCCAACCTATTGCATCTTGGCAGTAACGTTAATTCTTGCATCCTCCCATCTTGGACCAATTTACTGCTGGAGAAAACTTTGCACCAAGCATTTCTTTAACCAATTTTGATAACGTCTCTAATTCATCAGTGCACGGGCTTATGACCATATGGAATTCTCTGAAGTGATTTGATGCTTTCCGTGGGCCATCACTAACAATGGCAGTCACGAGGCTAGCATAGGCAAGTCTTAGGTTTTGCGATGTGCTTCACTTACCCATGATTAATTAAGGCAATATCTGAGTTATTTCCAGAATGGGATAAAATGAAGCATATCATGATAAAAGGCAAATGATAGTGAAGACGACAAATGGCAAACCTATCAGGGGATGTTATGGGGCAAGAGAAATGAATGTTGAAACCAGAATGTAAAAACTGAACCGTTCAAGAGTTATGACACAGGAAATATGACATATTAAATGATGGATGAAGACAAGTGATAACAAAAAAAATAAATCATGAAATGCATAACTTTCATCCAAGGATATGGAGATTTTAATGGCGTCTGTGCCATGATACCAACATAGATCTGAAGCTAGAAAGCTTACAGGTCTGCAATTTAATGATAATATTGGCTTAAGCAGAAACAAACAATCAACATGGGAAAAAAAAATCCATAGTGCCAGTAGGAATTATAACAAAATGGCCAGAAGAACAGGAAATCAAAAAAAAAATGTATGAATTAACGATAAAAGAGATGTAACCCTAGCAGAGGGTCAAACTTTTGTTGCAAAACACAAGTCGAGGCTGCTATTTGGCAGACCGACATTGCGATGTCTGCTTCATTTGTAAAGAAAACAGAGAACCAAAAGGGGAATTCTAAGGGAAAGAAAATGGAAGAGGCAAATTTATGGAGTAGAAAGAAGAAGGAGATTCTTACCGTGTAGACTGGCCCCTGCTGGATTGATCTTCAGGATATTTAGAAGAGAACGGGGAAAGAGGAGGAAGCGATGCTTCTTTGATGAGATTCGAGAGGGATTCCTCTGGTTCTTTCGATTTGCAGGGACTTCCAAGTTTGAAAGAGAGAATCGGGAAAGGGAAATGTGGCGTGAGAGTTGATGATATATTTTCTTACAGAAGAGAGGTTGTTCTTCAATGTCTTGTTTGCAGAGGATTGGATTATGCCTTTTGCTACTGAATTTCAACTCATAAGAGTTGGAATTAGTTGAGCTCCTTCAGTTGAGGTAGACGAGAACCAGGAAACGGGAGAAGGAAGAGTTGTTGCGTGAAGGTTGATTGTTGTATGAGTCGTTAAAGAGAAGATGGATCCTCTCGATCATGGGTGAAGGCCTCTTCTTAAAGAAGAGGTGGAAGGTTCGAGCGAGAAATCCGTTGAAGGTGGAGGGTGAAGAAAAGGAAAGTTGTTGCAGATCGGACGATAGAGAGAGGAGGGGGAAATGCGTGGGAAGGAGTCGTTGGAATTTTCCACTTTTTTCATAAAGGAGGTCCCGTTTTACGATTTTTTTTTGAAAAAATGGTTTAGAATGAGGTTTTTAGGAAAAATTAACTTAGAAAGCTTTAAAAACTATTTGTTTTCCTCATAATTTTTTTTTCATTTTTTTTGGTTTTTGTGTTATTTTTCGATTTTCTGTATTTTTAGAATAAAATTCTAAGATTTGCCAGAAAACAAAGATTAAAAACTATTTTTTTTGTATTTTTGCAAAATATTTACAGAAGAGAGTTTTTCTGAGAATTCAAAGCTATTTCTCTGAAAAATTCTTTAAAAAGTGAATTTGGACCCAGAATTTGAGGTGATATTCGAGGTTTGGACCTTGAATCAAGAAAATATAAAATAATTTGAGGTGATATTCGAGCTATTTGAGCCATTAAAAAAATGTTTTTGGTATTTTATAATTTTGATTTGTAAATTGAGTAACGAGGCTCAAATTTGGACCTTAAACACCGGGTTTGGCTCCAAAATCAATTTTGAATGGAATTTGATCCAGAAAATCTGAAGAACAACTGAAAATTAGCTTTAGTTTTCTCGAAAAATGGAGTCAGGAGCAAAAAGGTCATTTTTATAAAACTTTGAAAAATTTTGGGTGTTCACAAGTCTGAGTCAGAACTCGAAACTTCAAACGAAATATAAAAAAAGGAAAAACCTGAGTCGGAACCTGGATCTTTAAAATAATGATAAAATAGAAAACCCGAGTTTGAAAACTCGAATCTTGAAAGCAACGATTGGTTCCAACATGAGCGTTGGATCCAATAGAAAATTCAAGTTAGAACTCGAAACTTTAAACAAAAATATAAAAAAAGGAAAAACCTGAGTTGGAACCCGGATCTTAAAAATAATGATAAAATAAAAAACCCGAGTTTGAAAAACTTGAATCTTCAAAGGAATGATTGGTTCCAACACGAGCGTTGAATCCAATAGGAAGTTTGAGTCAAAACTCAGAACTTCAAACGAAAATATAAAAAGGAAAAACCCGAGTCGTAACCTGAATCTTAAAAATAAAGATGACATGGAAAACCTGAGTTTAAAAACTCGAATCTTCAAAGCAACGATTGGTTCCAACACGAGCGTTGGATCCAATAGGAAGTCTGAATCAGAACTTGGAACTTCAAACGAAAATATAAAAAAGGAAAACCTGAGTCGGAACCCAGATCTATAAAAATAAAAGAAAACAAAAACAAAAACAAAAACCTGAGTCAGAATTCAGATGAGAAGGAAGTAATTCCAACCCGGGAGTCGGATTCTGAAAGGATTGACAAAAGTTATGAATAGATTCTGATGATCATGAAGAAGATGAGAGATTTATTCAAGATCCTTGACCCAAGATGGCCTAAGATTTGAATTTATTTATGACGATTTAAGGATTATCCCTTATCCTGAAGAAGAATAGAATAAAAATTCGACAAAATTGATAGAGATTGATAAAGGATAAAAGAAATTGATAAAAGAAAAGAATTGATAAAATTGACAACAAAAATTGAAAAAGATTGGTGAGAAATTTGCAAAAATTTAAGAAAAAATTGATGATGGAAGACTTCAAGACTGTCCCTTATCCTGAAAGAAAAATGACCTCGCGGGACGAGGTTCAGGTTTATCCCTTAACCTGGAAGGGAAAAGAAGGAATACCTCATGGGAAAGAGGTATTAGGTTTATCCCTTAACCTGAAAGGGTAAAGAATAAAAGGAATACCTCATTGAAAAGAGGCATCAGGTTTATCCCTTAACCTGAAAGGGTAAAGAATAAAAGAAATACGTCATTGAAAAGAGGCATCAGGTTTATCCCTTAACCTGAAAGGGTAAAGAATAAAAGGAATACCTCATTGAAAAGAGGCATCAGGTTTATCCTTTAACCTGAAAGGGAATGAAAATAAAGATTGATAAAATTTAATAAAATTGATGAAAAAATTGATAAAACTTGATAAGAATTGATAAAATTAACAAAAAAAATTGATTAACTTGAAAAATGAATAAAAAATGGATGAAAACTAATAAAGATAACAAGATTAACTGAAAATTGATAAGATTTTAGGAAAAAGAGTTTGTCTGATCCTGCCTGCACATGATGAAAGGAAGATAGATGTATATAAAAATAAAAAATAAAAATGCCCCAGTATCATGGAGAAGAATGTGAGAACGATAGAAGATCATTATTTTATTAAAAAGGCTCTTTGAAGAGTACAAAAGGCTAGAATGAACAATTTAAGTATAAAATCTCTTCAAGTGCAGAGCATTGATTGGATTTGGCAGTTCCACCCCATCTGCGTTGATCAAACCATATGAATTGCGAGGCAATACTTCTTTAACCACATAGGGGCCTTCCCAATTGGGTGACCACTTGCCCTGTGGCCGATGCTTGAGATGAGCTGCCAATCTGAGCACCAGATCATTAACTCAGAATTTTCTCTCAATGACTAACTTGGCATAATGTTGAGCTATCCTTTGAGGATAAGCTTGAGCATGCTCTGCTACCTTGAGTCTCTTCTCGTCTAAAAGATCCAGCTGTACCAACCTCTGTTGTTGATACTGATCAAGTGGAAGCTCGATGAGCGATGCGAATTTGAATGTGGGCTTCTGAACGTGAAGAGGTAATACTACATTGGTCCCATAGACAAGCTCTGAAGGAGTAGCATTGGTCAGAGTTTGAATGGTTGTTCGATACGCCCAAAGTGCATCATGCATCTTCTCGTGCCAATCACGGCCTATTTCCACCGTTCTTTTCAGAATGCGGATCAAAATCTTGTTGGTGGCTTTTGCCTGACCATTCCCTTGAGGATAATACGGAGCCGAGAAATGATGATGAATCCTAAACTTCGAACAGAAGGTTTTCATCATTTCATTCTTGAAATGGCTGCCATTGTCAGACACAATATCATGTGGTATGCCAAAACGGTAAAGAAGGTTCTTATGAATAAAAGAAACCACATGTCGGCCTTCTACCGTTCGCAGAGTCACAACCTCGACCCATTTGGTGAAGTATTTTGTAGCTGCAAGAAAATATTTGTGGCCATTAGAGGTAGAAGGAGTGATCGGGCCTACCATATCGAAGGCCCACATTGAAAAAGGCCAAGGAGAAACCCGAGACTGCAAATATGCAGCTGGCGCATGAATGGAAGGTGTGTGCATTTGGCATTTGACGCACTTCCTCACAAATCGATGGCAATCGTGTTGCATGGTTTTCCAGTAATATCCTGCCCGGATGATCTGCTTGACGAGTGTTTGGTAGCCGACGTGGCCACCACAAATTCCCTTGTGTGCTTCTTGGACAACCTTTATCTCTTCATCTCTGTCTAAGCATCTGGCGTACTCAGAACTGAACCCACGATGATAGAGAGTATTGGCAAGGATGAAATAGCAGGCTGACATGCGCTGGATCGCACGTTGCTCCCTTCTTGACATCCCAGGTGGAAATTCACCAGTCTGGATAAAACCTTTGATGTCTTGGTACCAAGACTTCTCTTTCTGAGTGGCTTGGCTCACTTGTTCAGCTGAAATGAAGGTAGGTTGATCAAGTCTGCCAATCTCAAAAGAACGACAGGGTTCACGATCTTTGAAAGACAAAATGGAACCCAGGCAGGCTAGGCCATCTGTTATATGGTTTTATTCCCTCTTGACATGGTTGAGCTGAAATTCTTCAAAGTTGCTTATGCGAGCTAAAGCAATCTTCTGATAAGGGATTAATTTTGAATCCTTCACTTGCCATTTTGCATTTACTTGGCTGACCACAAGCAATGAATCACCAAAGGCATGTACTCTCTTGACATTAAAGTCTTGCAAAATCTTAAGGCCTTGTATCAAAGCTTCATACTCAGCCAGGTTGTGAGTACATTGAAAGCTGAGTTTGAGGAAATAAGGGATCATCTCCTTTTCGGGAGTGATCAATAAGATCTCAATCCCTATGCCGAACATATTTCTAGCTTCATCGAAGAATAGGGTCCAGACTGGAGATTCTTGAATGTTGCAGATGCGATCGTCGGGAAAATCATCTTTCGCCTTGATCTCTTCTGTCAACGGGAAGTCTGTCAACTGGTATGCGATAGACTGACCTTTGACTGACTTCTGAGATACATACTCTAAGTCGTACTGCATCAGGAGGACTTGCCATTTCGCAATCAGTCCAGTAAGGAAAAGTTACTCAAGGATATACCTGAGAGGATTGAGCCTTGATAGAATTTTGATTTCTGATGCCAACAGATAATGCCTCAGCTTCTGACACATCCATACTAAGGTTAGACATGTCTTTTTCATCTCAGAATATCTCTTCTCATAGTAGATGAAAGTCTTGCTCACGTAGTAGATGACATGCTCTATTCGGCTGCCTTCTTCATACTGTACAAGAAATCTGCCACAAGCATTCTGGTTGATGAAAATATATAAAAGAAGTGGTTTTCCAAGTTCTGGTGGCTTCAGAACGGGTAGATTGAAGAGATACTACTTGATGCGCTCAAATGAAAGCTGACATTCTGATCCCCACTCAAATTTCACTTCTTTTTTCAACAAGTGATTGAAGGGCTCGCATCTCATGGCCAAATTAGAGATGAAGCGCCAAATCGACTGAATGCGCCCTTAAAGGCTCCTTAACTCTCTGAGATTAGTAGAAGGTGGCATATCAATGATCGCTTTGGCCTTAGTTGAATCCACCTCTATTCCTTTCTTGATGATCATAAAGCCAAGCAGTTTGCCTGACTCTACTTCGAAGACACACTTCTGTGGGTTGAGCCTCAACTTGTACAGAATGAGTCTTTCGAAGACTTGGTCGAGAGCATCGAGATGATCCTCTCCTTCTTTGGACTTGACCAGGATGTCATCCACATAGGCATCTATGTTCTTATGCATCTGGTCATGAAAAATAACTGTCATTGCTCTCTGATAGGTTGCCCCAGCATTTTTGAGCCTAAACGGCATGACTGTGCAGCAAAATGTACCCCAAGGCATAGTAAAAGAAGTTTTTGACTGGTCACGAGCGGCCAGTTTAATTTGGTTATAGCCTGAGTATCCATCCATAAAAGAAAACATGGCGTGGATCATCGTGCTATTGATCAAAAGATTGATATTGGGGAGTGGATAATCATCTTTTGGGGTAGCCTTGTTCAGATCTCTTAAATCAATGCAGATTCAGACTTTGCCATTCTTTTTGGGAACTACCACGATGTTTGCCAACCAGTCCAGGTAATCAATAGTCTGGATGAATCTTGCCTTTAATAATTTCTTAAGTCCTTCTTTAACTTGCGGTGCTACTCAGGGATTTATTTTCCTTAATTTTTGCTTGATTGGCTTGCAGTCTGTCTTCAGCACAAGACGATGCTCGTCCAGTTTGGGATTTAAGCCTGGCATATTCTCATAAGTCCAAGCAGAGACTTCTTGATGTTATTTGAGAAAATGGATGAGTCTTTCCTTCTCATGTGGACTTAAGCTGAAGCCAATCTTGAGGATTTTCGGATCATCTTCTGAACCAATATTGACATCCTCCATCGGATCCTGAACCAAAGGCGACGGTTCATCCTGTTTCTGAATACTGACAAATTCTGGCAACTCTTGAATCGCTGAGTCAAATTCTGCTAGTTCTTTAATCTGTTCTGCTATCTTGGTGACTTCTGCCACTGCCTTTGCCTTGCAGATTCTGGCCGTTTTGGAGTTATTTTGAGAAAAATTGGGATTGATAACGAGCCTTTTGAGCAGTTTAGGAGCCATGATTTTGGCAATTCTGAAAAATGCAAAGAAGGTTTTTGAGGAAAAGTGAGAAATTCAAAATAGCCTTTTGTACAGAAACAGAGAATGATGACATAGACAAAAATATAAGCAAAGAATCATATATGCCAAGATATAAAGAGAAGATCAAAATTTCATTGATAAAGTAACTTTGATATTTACAGATGATTGAAAGAAAGCAAAAATTGGGACTAAATTGTCCCTACAAGATGACAGGAGAAAGAAAACAGAAAACATTGGCATCCTCCTCCTCATTTTGCTCCCTTGACGAAGGTAGTGCACGCCGGATGACTGACCAATAAAACCCAAACCTGCACCAGTGATTTGCCGAGCGGGGATGATTGGCTTCAGGATGCCATCCTTATTCTTACCAAGGCCCCTGAAGGGCCGGTAGCCATGCTTTATCAGCAGATCAAACCCTTTCTTGGTCTTAGAAAACTGAAAGAAAAGAGGGTGATCTTTGAGAGAAGCACAATTGAGGCGCCCTCCCAGCTTGAAGAAGTGAGGTCCCTGCCACTGAACTACTGTTGCCACATTTTTTGTAGGCTGGACTTCCTTCAGCTTCAGCATGTCTAGACTGTCACTCAGATTAATCTCCTCAATTTTCTGAATGCTTGGGATGTCTGTAGTGAAAGTAGGGCGAGGAATCATGGGCTGTGGGAGCCTTTCTTCCGGATCTTCCCTCAAAACGGTGGTAATCATAACCTCTTTCGACCACTTGATGCACTAATGAAGGGTAGAGGGAACAACGTTGTCATTGTGAATCCATGTGCACCCTAGCAGGAGATTGTATGTAGGTAGCACATTGACTACGTGGAACAACACAATATGTACTGAGTAGTTGATGAAGATTTCAAGGAAGATCTTCCCCTTGGCAGTCTGCTTGTGGTTGTCGAAGTCGTAGATCGTTATGGGATCTGGGGCATACTCTTCTTCTTTCAAGCTCAAGTCCTTGGCCGTCATCTCCGAGCAGATGTTGAGGCTGCTCCCTCCGTCAACAAGCACATGAGGGACAGTCATGCCCCTAGTCTGCACCATTATATACAAAGCATTGTTGTGGAATATATGAGGTTTCGGCAGGTCCTCATCCGAGAAAGTTGTTGGTGCATTGGTCATGGCTTGGTTGACTATCTGTGCCATGTCCTGTGGGGTTGTGTTGGGTTTGAGTTTGATCTTTCTTAGCAGTCATCCAGAACCTGCTAATGCTTGGAAGAAACATGGGTTAAGTCTAGGATGAAGATGTTTGATAGAGCTGTAGTCAACTTCTGAACTGATTTTGATGTTTCACCCTTCTTCAAAATGGCCTTGATAAAACGCTTCGGAAGTCTAGGAGTCTTCTTGGCAATTCTTGATGTCACCTTTGCTGGCTCACTAATTGGTTTCTTGTTGCTGAGAAATGAAGTGTTATCCACCCTCTTGGTGGAAGACTGTGCCTGACGCAACACTAGGACCTGATGCTGATACTGATCCTGGATGTCTTGGCTGGAACATGGTTGAATATTGTCCTGAAGAAAAATTGCCTGTTCTGAAATAACTGAAGCTGAATGATTGAGGAAAGGTTTGGACAAGATCTCAGGCTGCTCTTTGTCCTCATCCTCAATCAACAGATTCTTGTCGATACAATCCTCGATGATATTCTTGAGGACAAAACAATGCTCTGTGTTATGTCCTATAGTTCGGTGGAATTTGCAGAATTTTTTCGTCCATTTACCTATAACAACTGGAGGATCCACCACCTTAGGGAGTTTGACCATTCCCTTTGACAACATATATTCGAGGATATCCTCGTGGGATTCTTCTAGAGCTGTGAACTCTCTGTCATAACTCCAGCCATCGTGTTTTGGTTTTGGTTGTTGTTTCTCTTTAGGTTGCGGCACTGGTTGAACAGGTTGTGGCTTGATGAATTTCCCTTTCTGGGCTGCAAAATTTGCTCTCTCAAATTTAGAGCTTCCCAAGCCCTTGTTGCGATTCTTCTTATTTTTCTTGCCGTTGGCACTGCTGCTAATGCCTGAAATGTCTGTAGAATAGGTGAAATGTGCATTTTTCTTTTGCTCGGAGTTACCTCGAACGAACGGGTAACCTTCGTAGAGTCCATTGTCTAACCCGGTCTCGAGCCATTCGGCTCTCTCAATCAACTTGATGAAGGATTTGGCAGAAGATGTGGAGATGAGATTCCTTAGAGGTTGGGAAAAGTTATTGAGGATGATTTGCAAGGCATGCTCCTTTGGGATGGGAACCTTCATTCTCTTACAGGTGCTTCTCCACCTGCGGATGAATTCTCTAGCTCTTTCATTTTCATTTTGCTTCAATTTATACAAATGGTTGAGAGTCGGTGAGGCCTCAACATTGAACATGAAGCACTCGATGAATAAGTTTACTACTTTAACGAACTCTCGTAGTTCGATAGGGTTGATGTGGTCTGCATACCACCTGGCTGCTACTCCTTCCAAGTTGTGTGGGAAACAAATGAACAAAGCCCTATTGTCCTTTCTGAAGCGGTTGCATTCCGCATAGAATGTGGCCAGATGGGCTTTTGGATTCCCCGTTCCATCAAACTTGAAGAACTTGCAAGGAAGATTCTCCAGATTATCATCCCCGTCTAGGCCATCGTAGAAATCCTCGCCAGTATAGGTCTGCTTGCCTTTGCTCTTCGCCTGAATATCTTTGATTGCTCGAGTCATTTCCCTTAATTGCTCATGCATCGGATCCTCAACTGGAGTCCCATACTTAGGCTTGTTCACAGATTCAGGCTCTTTAGTATTTATCTTTACAAACTGTCATGGAGGATTCTGACTGAAGACAAACTGTCCTTCCTCTTTTGACTCTTCTTCCGCTGATTCTGTATCTTCAGAAGTAGTGTCTGGCTGAACTTTCTTTCTGACAATCCTGACTTGCTTTTTCACAGCCTTTTTCTTCAGTTTGCTCTTAGGAACAACCTTTTTCAGACTGGCCTCGGCTTGTTCTGACATCATCCTGTCCATCATCTTCTGAAACAAACCATACATGGTGGGATCAATATCATCTCCCTTGTTCTGACTATGTCCCTTGACTGATTTAGGAGAGTCTATTCCTTCCACCTCACTGTCGTTGTGCTGAGGAATCGTTTCCTTTCCAGCCCTTGTCTGAACCATTATGACAATGCCAATGCTTTCTGCAAAATAAGAGAATGGTTAGAGCGAGGAAGAAACTTTTTTCAAAACAAACTTTTGAAGAAAGAATGGAGGACGTGGTAGATAATTAAAAGGATTATCCCATTACCAGGGATTGGGTCGTCACAAGATTTGTGACAATTGCATCATCATTCTTATGACAACTGAAGAATGTGCCTTATTATCTAGGCGAGGTCGTCAACCATGATAAAAGATATTGAAGATGAATAAGGAAGATATTTTTAAAATAATGTCTCCATTGTTAGGGATAAGGTCGCCACAATCATCGCAGCAACTTATGCTTAAAAATAATATTTGACCCAAAAATGCTTTTCAATAGAACAAAAAGTAAATTTTATTGATAATAGATTCAGAGACAAAGAGAGGGTGGACAGACAGTTTGCCACCACTCTTGATATTCAGTAGATACATTAGTTCCAGAAAAACACAGAAAGATAAATGAAGTAATCCCAAGTGTATTTGGCCGTATGGTATGCCCAAGACCACTTATTCAACTGCAAATCGAATTCTGGCATGTTGCCTGCCAGGAAATGGGTGTTGACACGAACCCGCCACTACAAAAACTGTCTGAGGCACCTTTTTGGTTGATAATCGACACAGAAGAAGGGCCCCAATAATCTATAACGTTTGTCACGGACATAAGTGTAGCGAGGACTTGATCCCTGCCTGTCGAAGTAATCCCAAACAATCTCCTCCTAATGCAGACCCTCGATCAAAGCTCGACACTGAATGGCGGACTTTAGCTTCTTACTGTTGAACCTGAAGGAACTGGCCTTTGATGGAACATGTCGTAGAAACCATGACTGCAGGGCATAAGTGCATCCCTCCATCAAGATGGTCTCTCCGAGAGCAAAGCGAGCCAAGCCTTAGTAGAGGAAGGCTAGAGCTGCCATGGAAATAGAAAGATGACGAGTCTACTTGCTTCCTCATCTTCAAAAGAGCTGAATAGTTTTGACATCGATAAAGTTCTGACTGTCTTGAAAGAATGCTAATCCCACTCTGCATAGGACCATGGCATGCTGAATTTTGTCTTTCGCTGCTCGGAACAAGGTGCCAACTTCCTCGTAAGCTCTGTACTTGCGATAGAGTCTGAACAGGTCGCTAAACTGACTTCCACTGATCTCGGTGAGAGGCCAAGATCAGATCCTTGTTGCTCTTGCTAAAGCTTCTCGAACATCTACCCCTTTGACGTTGATTAGGAACTGCTGCTCGACAGAATCATCTGGCTGACCAGCTGGTTCAGGCAGTCCCATAATGTCATTGAATTTGTCCATCAGTAGAGTCATCTCTCCCCATAGAAACCAAAATGTGAAGGTACATGGATTCCACCGCTCTGCCATAGCCTGAATCAGACTTCCATTGATGGTCTGTTTGCCTACTGCTGATTCCATCTCCAATCCACAATCATCCAAGTGGTTTGGGAACATACGCGAGAAGGTGGCGAACCAAGAATAATACCATCGGGGGAAGAAGGAATGAGTCTGGATAACCCGATGATCCGAGGATCCATCCTTTATCTGATAGAAGACATGATCTCTGGGAAAGACAACATCGAGGGAAGTGGACGCCATTGGGATAATACTGGGGCAAAGAGGAATGAAGAAGATTAGATTGAATGCATGACTTACGGATAGACTTTTTAAAGAAAAAGAAAATAGATACAAATCCTGGAAATTTTGAAAGATTGAGGGAATTTGAAAAAAGAATTTCCAGGGTTTTGAAGAAAATTTGATATAAAAGAGAAAAGAATGTAGATAGAGGAAAATAAATATACACCTGGGTTTCTGAAAATAAGGGAAAATTTTGAATAATATACCCAGGGTTTTGAAAAGGTATATATAGGAGAATACAAGGAAACATCGCATAATCACAGTTGCATAAATAAGGATGTGCATACAACACTCTCTAAAGGCTGACTCTAAATGCAATGTTTAAAATGGCTGATAGGACCTTAATCCTAACTCTACGATTCAGATCATCTGATTCCAATCAAGGTACGCCGATATACCCATGCCGAAACTTGGAGTATGTGGCACATAAAATATTTCTCTGGTTCTAAGGTAATGGCTTCCCAACATCCTTGAGCACCTACCGATATACCTCGGACTATGGCCCTTAGGTGAATGGTAGGGGGGCGCTAACCCAAATAAGTGATCCAGTTGTGAGGCTCTCTCCTGAACTATGGTTCAGTGAGACAACCCAGCAACGTGAAGACCAGGACAATATAGGTAGGGATGTTTTCAAAAATATGCTCAACATGCAATAAAACCAGATGGCTCTAATGCATGTCCTAAACAGATAGAATTTAAATGAAGAGAAGCATGCACTTGCATACATTGTTTGCATTCAATCCCTAGAATTAAGGAGAGTTGTATTTCAGACCTAAGTCTAAGTGAGCATGAATAGATCTCCTCAATATGGTCCTACCAAACCATACTTAAATCCTATATGCATTATGTCAGCTAGGACAGAGTCTAGGCTCCTAAGGTTTGCATGAAAGATAAAGCTGACATTTGTGGAATAAATACTTAGATAATATCAAAGCAAAGAAAAAAAGCCATAATTCGACTGGACAGAGACGAGTACCATCTTGGTCGCCAACCCTGTGATCATCGCAAATTTTTTCCTCTTGTATCATTCTTTTCCTTCTTTTAGCCTTTCTAACCTCTATTTCATTTTTTGAAGGGGAAATAAAAGACAAAAAAGAAGAGAGAAGAGAAAAGAAAGAAGAGAGAAGAACTCTTTTGCGAAGGTCTCACTTGACCTAAATTTTGAAAAATATTTTGAAATTACTCGCCTCTGTTTTGAAAATTTTGTGGGAAAGTGGAGAGACGGGATTCGCTCATCGGTACGAGTTTCGACCGTTCTTGACGCCTTTACCAGAGGTAATCGAACCAAGGATCGAATTTTATACCTTTTTGCTTTGCCTAAATATTATCTAAGAATTTGTTCTAAGCTTAGAATGTACAAAGAATCATGCTTGTGCAATGCAAATGCAAAGATGTATGCTTTTGAGAAAATGATTTAGAATTTTTTGGGATTTTCCAAGTGATTCTGAAATAAATTTAATGATGGAGTGAAGAAATGATTCAAAGATTTGAAATTGGTTTGAGAAAGTTAGATTTTGAATCCAACTCAAAATTTGAAAGAGATCTAGAAGAAGAGACTAGAAATTCCAAGCCTTGGAATAATCAGAGACTTTGAAAAATAAATCTTCAATTTGAAGAAATGAAGGAAAGGGGAGATTTGAAACTAAGATAAAATTTTTGAAGTAAAAAATGAATTTTCAAAGTCAGAATGAACTTTGAATTTGATTTTGAATCTAGAATTTGAATTTGAGATGAAATTTTGAAAGGGAATTAAATTTCGGAGTTAAAGTTTGAAATTAGAATGCATCTTGGATCTTGGATCTTGGTGAAATTTAAAAAAAAACAGAAATTGAATTTGAAATCTGGATTTCAAGATGGATTTGAATTCGAAATTTGGAATCCTAGCTGGAATTGGAACCGAAGTTTGGGATCTGAGATGGATCTGAATCTGAAATCCAGAATCCTAAATGGAATTGAATCTGAAGTTTGGAATCCAAGATGGAACTGAATCCAAAATCTGGAATCCTAAATGAAATTGGATCTGAAATCTGGAATCCAAGATGGAATTGAATTTGAAATCTAGAATCCTAATTGGAATTGGATCCGAAGTCTGGAATCCTAAAATGGAATTGGATTTTGAAAATCCAAATGGGACTTGAAGATGGATCTGGAAGATTTGAGAACCTGAAATGAAGGATAAAGAATAAAACATGATTTAAAACTTGAAATTTAGATGATAAATTTGGGAATTTCAAAGTTAAATTAAAATTTGATCTGAAGTGTTAAATTGAATTTGAAATTGAATCATGAAAATGAATTTGGAATTTCAAAGTTGAATTGAACTTTGAAATTTGATTTGAATTGGAAATTGAATTTGGAATATAAAAATGAATTCAAAATTTTAAAGTCAAATTGGACTTTGAAATTGAATTTTGAGATGAGATAGAATTGAAAAGATGAGTTTGAATAAGATTTGATTTGAGAAATAAAGAAGGTATTTGAAGAATTATCTCAAAATTACTTGGATTTTGAAATAATATGAAAAGATTCTTTGAAAATCTGATGTGATTCTCTCCTAAATGATGAATGAATTAAAGAATTTTGAAAATTGGATATTAAAAAGCATATTTCATTCTTCAAGTAAATTGAAATAAGATTGAAGATATAATACATTCTTGACTATGGTCATAAAATGTATTATATAATAATCATATTTAAATTCAAGTGAAGAATAAAACACATTTTTGTGCCTTTATAGAGTTTAAAATGAAATTAACTCTCAATATATTCTGACTATGGCCATTGATATATATTTTGAGTGAATTTTAAGTTAAACTCTGATAAAGGAAGAAAATATTTAAAAAAATATGATGATTTTTGCAAAGAGATCGAGTGTGGATCCCGTGTTTTTCCATAAAAGATGAAAATCCTAAGTTTTGTTCACATTTTGACTAAGGCCATAAATGCAAATCATCAACTTAGTATTTAATCACCTTTTATTAGAATGATGCACGTGCCATTCGTGTTTCACCATTTGTGAATTTTTGAAATAAAAAAAATAATATGAAACAGGTAATTCATGATATTTACATGCTCATACATTTTATTCTAATACTGGAAATATAAAATTCTCATTAATACCTAACTATTACAACTTAAATTGAAATTAAATTTGAAATATCAAAATCCTAATCTAGGAAGGAATTTAACATGTTTACATTTTTCCTGCAAAACTGAGTTAGTACCAGGCAATAGAAAGGCAAGTATGGAGAAGAAATATCATATTAGATCTAGCATGCATGTGACTATACCTAAATGCTAAATGAGAAAATGGATATCAAGAATTCATGGGTAATATTCTAAGCTAATGAGAAAATGGATATTAGGATGAATGTGCAAAATACATCTTATAATGCATATGTAAAGTATAAACTGATGGAAATGGGATTTATATCTAAAAAAAAAAATGCATATGCATTTAGCTAGGGATGATACCTATGCTAGATGAAGAACGTATATATATAGGACCTAAGTATTATATGTAAGCTAAACATGGGAATGCAGGTGATATACATAGCTAAAAACGAGGGTAGCCTGCCAAGGTGGAGATGCAGATGTTGTTGTAGATACTGCAAATGATGAACAATAATGAGATGGTGTTGTAATGCTGGCAGTACAGGTGCAAGAATGAGGGGTTGTGAAAAAGATGAAGTGGCCTAAGCTGTGACTGTACCTAAGTTACAGTGAAACACAGACAATGCTACCCATTGTGAGATGTAGGTTTTTAATTTAACATAACATGCTGTAATGTGCAGGTGTAGTGATGTTTGCAGGATATGTATGGCAAAGGGGTCACAGTGATGCTATATGCATATGGGTGCAGGAAATGAAGACATGCTACTGAGATGAATACTTTGTGCACAGGGGCTATGCATGGGCAAGGGATGACAATAGGTGAGTGCAACGGGTACCAGTGGAACACCTGATATGAGTGAGCTTATGAAGGAGTAATGGGCTGAGATGACGATCCAATCCAAAGACAGTAGATCCAAAAGAGATTTAATTTCACATTTTGCAGATTTCTAAGAAAAAGAATACCTTGTTCCAGTAGGTAAATGTAGGTGATATGCACAGTGCAGTTTGCAGAAAAGGTATTAACAGCCAGTATGTGGTGGCATATGCTAGTGAAGGGAATAAGGTGGAAGTGATTTGAGTGTTAGGTAGCAAGTGGGCGCTGAATTGAAGAAGGTGGAGTATAACTGCAATGTGGTAGCGGCGAGGTGCAAGTGAAAGTAGTGTTATATGTGACAGTGAGTGGGGAAGGTGAAGGGTGTGGATGAGTGTGTGCACCCAATAAAATTGCAAGTGAAGGAAAAGAAAACTTTTGCAGGAGTATGCAGGTAGGGTAATGTTGATGCTTACAAGGGTAAATAAACACAATTGATAAAAGCAAAGATAGTACATGATCAAATTATAAACAGTAGTGCAGCAGATTGCCCACAAGAGTTGCTCTTCAAAACTTTGTTGAAGTTTACACAACTACAAAAAACTACACAGGCTTATCAACTATTGTTGTGCATAAAGCAATTCCAGCGATCAACACAAACAACTACAGGACCATGATGACACAATCACTTGATAAATATTTGTTTTACAACAGCCTTAAATATAATGTTCCAGCTCACAAAATAACTTATTAGAATATTAGAG
Source organism: Nuphar pumila (assembly GCF_984573655.1). NCBI lineage: Eukaryota > Viridiplantae > Streptophyta > Magnoliopsida > Nymphaeales > Nymphaeaceae > Nuphar > Nuphar pumila. Next base: position 33,646,965 of record NC_143257.1, read on the forward strand.
CATCGGGATCTGGTACTACATATATGTAATGAATTGATTTCCCAATAAGCTCCTTTATCCTTGTCATATACTGCTGAGCAGCAGAAGGAAACTCCTCAAAACTTCTCGCAGAAGATATTGCCATCCAGGTAAAGTCTCGTACTCAACCTATATTTGCTCAAGCATTCCTAAGTCTGAAGGAAATGAATCAAGCACTTTGCCACTAATTTCCCTATAAGAGACTCCCAGCTTAATCTATGGAGGGTCAAACAAGACATCTAGCTTAGTGAGGTCCAAAGATGAGAATCCATTAATTTGGTAACAAGATTTTAATGCAACGATATGAAGCCAGCCACAATGTCAGGGATGATCAGTAGTCGTGCCATATCCCATCCCTGCTGCTCTAAGAGCATCACCAGTTTTGCCTAAAAGCTCAGTTGGGAAAGGACCTGAACCAACTCTTGTAGTGTATGCCTTTACTACTTCCAATAAGATTATCCAAACATTTTGGGGCAATCCCCTTCAACTATACTTTCTTCTCTCTTTTTTTTTTGGTAGTAACGACATCTTAACTTTGAGTCAATGATGGAACAAGCAAAGGAAATCGGGAGGCAATCAACAGAGGATAACAGGAAAAGTATAATGGACCATCAAAAGAAGAGATGAAATTGATCAAGAGTCAAGAAGGAAAAAAAATGCAGATAAATTATTCATAGCAGCATCAGGAGATAAGAATTATCAGAGCACATATATATATATATATATATATATATATATATATATATATATATATATATACATATAGACATGGCGCAGATATGATAGAGATAAATTTTCAGAAATCACAGAAAGTGAACAAAATGCAGAAACTGAAGTAAAGATGATACTCTAAACAGAAATATTAGCAAAAACAAAATGACCATAATGATAATTAAAGTAGGAAATCAATGAGTAAATTGAGCGTGATGCCTCCACTGGGCGTGCTGTTTCAAGGCAAGATGCCAAGACTTATGCTATCATGACTGGTCGTGAGGCAGGAATAGACTATTGAAAGAGGGATTCAAATGAACTAAAATGTCTGGACAGGAAACCCATGATAAATCTTAGATCAAAGCAAATTATCCATGACAGAAAAGGAAATCCCATTAAATTAGGCTTATAAAAAGGATAAATGAAAAACATGGAAACCACCAAGAAACCAAAGTAGAGATGGGTTACTCATGACTGGACAGGAGATCGAGAATTTGGAGGAAACGAGCAGGAAAACACAGAATAATCGCCATGTAAGACGGCCATCATAGATGTCCCCTATTAGAGATTGGCTGGGAATCACATCCGAATAGCCACGGTTTGTTGGATGACACTCAAATCTCAATGAAACCTATTAGGAAGGTTTCAGAAAATACTAAATGAGAGAAAAAAAAGTGGGGGGGGGGGGGGGGGAATAACATCGAACAAATGGAAGTGTTTGAGAGACATAGAGAGATGCCATGAAATCTTAACATAATGTGAGCCGAATATCAACAAATCGAAAAGTTAGCGAAAGAAAAGCAAGATAAACAGTAGATTAAATCATAAAATTAAACCAAGTACAAAAATCACAGAAACGATGAGAAGGAATTTGATGAGTTCTCTGAAATGCTACTTTGCACCTTACGGTTCATCGGCAAACAGGTATTCAATACATGGATATACCTCATCTGAATGCCAACAGCCGAATATAACCAAAGAAATTCGTGAGAAACACCAATCACAAGAAGGGAAAGAGAGGAATACACAGATGCAGTAATTTTAGAATGATCCACAATCTTCAATATGGAAAAAAAAATCAGAATGCAAAAGCCAATTGAAGTAAATAGCTAAATATGCAAGAAATTGGGAATTCAGAAGAAAAAAAAATGAAGGCAAAGTTTAGCAGAAGATTTGAACTGGGATTCAGATGAATCTTGTCGGATTATTAAATCCGACAGCCTGAGCCCAAAAATCGCAGCATGAACGAAACCACGGTGTGAAAGAAGATGTCGGAACAAGATTGTTCCCTTTTGCTCTTGCACGAGAGGGGGGGATTGATGGTGCTATATGCAACCCAATCCACAGCTCAATGGTGCGTCCAATGGGCAAAAACGAAAGAGAAAAAAGAGCTAAATAGGAAATTCAGGAAAAAGAACAGAGGAGGGGGGGAATAGATTGCTTACCTGATTACTGCAGGGGACCAGATCTCTTTCGAATGATTACAGAGGAGGTGCTTTGCAGAGAGAGATATTTCTTCAGCTGGTTTTTGCAAAGATTCTGAAGGAAGGGAATGGTGCTCGACTGTAGGGTTTCCATCAGAACCCAAAAGGAGAAGAAGAGAATGATTGTGAAGGAAAAGGGGAAATGCCAGAACGATAGATGATAATCGATGGATGTTGCTAACAATGGATGCCTCTCTTTTTCCCGTTGCTTTGTTTATGTAGAGAGGGAAGAAGGATCGAGAAAGGAGGAGGTTAGGGATCGATGGCTGAGAAAGGTAAGGATGATCGAAGGGTTGCCAACCCTTCGATCTCCTTTGGCGGTTTTTCGAGAAGAGGTTGTTGGGCACCTTCACCAGGGGTCCTATTTGTTTTAGAAAAATTTCAAAAACGGCAGTTTAAAAAGGGTTTTAATAAAAAGAGGTTTCAAAGGGTTTAAACTACTTATTTTTTTGTATATTTTCCATTTTGATTGATTTATTTTATTTTATTTTTGAAATAAAACTCTAAAAATTGAAGGAAAATAAGAGATTTAAAACTATATTTTTTTGTATTTTTGAAAAATATTTACAAAAGATGGGTTTTATGAGAATTCGGGTTTGATTTCTTCAAAAATGGGTTTGGATCTGGGTTTTGAGAAAATATTCGAGTTTTTTATCTCGATTTGAGGAAATATAGAATAGTGGATCCAAACGGATACCGGATAGACTATCTAAGCCTTTCAGAAGTTATTTTTGGTATTTTTGTAAATTCAATTTAGAAATTGGATAACGAGGCTCAGATTGAATTTTGATACTGGGTCCAGATCCAAAATCGAGTCAGATACAGAAAATGGATTTATTCCTGTAAATCCGAGAAATAAACTGGATTTTTAGTGAAAATGACTCAATTTATTCAGAAAATGGGGGCCAGAGGCAAAAAGAGAATATTTATCAAATTTTGAAAAATTTGGGGTGTTCACAATACACCATGAAACATGATGCTACTGAAATCAAACAAATAGGATTGTAAAAAAAAGAAAAAAAAGAGAGAATCAAACATTATAACGAGAAGCGTGAACAAGAATCAGATCGAGATTTAGATGAACTACATAGGATTATTGAATCTGATAGCATAAACAGAACAAAAATAAATAAATTGCAAAACATAAGAAAAATGTTGGAACATGATCGTTCCTTTTGATATTGCACATTGACGTAGATCAATATTTGCTATATGCAAAATCGATGCTACATGGGTGATCTAATGGATGCAAGAATAGGAAAAATCAAGGGAAAAACAGAAATAGCAGAGAGAAGCAGTACTTACCGTGGTTGATGCTTCGGGATTGAAATTCCTTCAGTCGATGGGAAAAACCAGAAAAAGAAATAAGAAGAAGAAGAAGAGGAAAGGGGAAGAAGAAGGAGAGAAGAGGGAAGAAGATCCGATGCGCAATGGGTAGGTGAAAGGCAGATCCCCATCGAGGACCCCTTCGGCTTTGTTTTATAACGGAAAGCGCGTTAGGCTTATTTTCAAGGGAGGTCCTCTTACTTTTGAAATTTTCAAAAATGGTGGTTGTCATTTACAAGGTTTTTCAAAATAATATAAAAAGCTATATTTTTTTTAAATCTTTTCTTATATTTTTTAGAGAGATTCTAATAATAAGAGGGATTTTAAAAAAAAATGGGATCCAAATGAGGTTTTTTAAGTATTTTTGTAAAAATTTTGTTTTAAAACTTAAGGTTTTTTACAAAAGAGGATTTTGAGAAAATACAAGATTAAATTTCAAAAATTCGGTTTCAGAAATAGGTCTGGATCCGATAGTTTGAGAAAATATTGAGTTTGGACCTCGAATTAAGACTAGATTCAAATAAAATATCTGAGAAAATACAGAGAATTGATTTTTTTTATTTTTTGAAAAATATAAGATTCGACTCAGAATTGGATTCAGGTATCATATTTGGATCCGAAATTGGGTCAGATATGGAAATAGAATTTCGGATTTCGGATCTTCAACCAGTGAATCTGATAAATAAATGAAATTTGATTAGAAGTTGACCCATTTATTCAGAAGATGGAGGCCAGGGGCACAAAGGGATTTTTTTGGAAAATTTGGGGTGTTCACAAGAATGAAGGTAGAAAGATCTTTTTCAGATGGCATAATATCAATAAATTTATTTTTCTAAGTGATTTGTTGTATCATCTTTTACAACTGTAGAATATAATTTTTTGAAAAACCCACACAACTCAATCAACACTGCACTTACCTCTTTTGATAAGGAATTTCATAAAGCCAATGGAAAGTAATTGATGCATTAGCATGTGACAATCATGACTCTTCAATTATGAAATCTTATATTCTTTTAGTTGCACACATCGAGAGATATTTGTTTAATAACCATATGGAACCTTCAAATGCTTCAACACTTTGCAAAAAATAGATTTTTCTTTCTTACTCGTAACAAAGCATGCAACAGGAAAAAACATTTTACCTACATTTTTGCATTGTAGATAAAGTGCATGTCTAATATTCATTGCTTGCAAATCTAGTTGAGTGTTTAAATGGTCCTTTGACTTCTTGCTTAAATTCAGTAGTGTCCCAACTATTTTGTCACATACATTATTCTCAATATGCATTACATCCAAATTGTGGCATAGCAAATTATGCTTCCAATATGGCAGCTCAAAAAATACTTTTTTTTCTCCATTAATATGGTAAGTCTATGTCTTGGCATCCTATCTCATATTTAATGGAATTACCCAGGTTCTCCAATTGATGTAGCACATCAGTGCCAAACTGAGGAGGAGGAGCACTTCTCATTTCAATATTATCATCAAAAGAGTGTTTGTTCCTCTGAAATATGTGGTTTATATGCAAAAATCTATGATGTCTCATATAATAATTTTTTTCTATATTTTAATCTACAAGAATATGTGTCTTTATGACAAACAGGACATTCTAATTTTTCTTTGGTGCTCCATTCTGATAAGTATGCATATGCAAAAAAGTCATTTATAGTTCATAATAAAGTTTCCCATAGTTAAAAATACTCTTTCATTGAGATATTATAGGTTTTCACACCATCATTTCATAATGTTTTTAATTCTTCAATAAGCTGTTGAAGATAAATATCTATGTCAACCCCAGTAGAACTTGGTTCGGATATAAGCAGTGAAAGTATGGTATATGGTTGCTTCATACACATCCACAACAAAAAATTATATGCAACTATAACAATTGGCCATATGTTACATGAAGTATTTAAAGTTCGAAAAAGATTAAAATTGTCATTGGCTAACCCATGTCTCACATTGAGGCTATCTGAAGCAAAAGGTGGATGCAATTTAGCAAAATATTTCCAAGCTACTGAATCATCAGGACACCTTAGAACACCATATTTAGTGCAACTTTCATGGTGCCATCTCATTTCAGCAGCAGTCTTGGATGATATAAACAACATCTTCAATCTTGGTATCAAGGGAAAATAATGCAAAGTCTTCACAAGAATTTTATGGAACTTTTTAGAAGCCGTTGATGTCATACTATTTGATTGACCTTCACTTTCTTTCCATCTTGAAGCATTACAAAAATCACATATCTCTTTTTCAGCATATTTTTCTAATATAACATAGCTTCTAACATTTGACTTTGAATAGGCTCATATAATCTATCACCATGAAAATCATGTACTCCAAATGTATCATGTATCAATTCATCCATGTCATCAATGTTATTTTTACATGCACTCTTGTAGGTGGGATCAATGGTTCACCATGACAATGCCACCATGTATTATTTTGAACAAAATTGAAACATACCATGTCATCAACAATATTTTTGACTAATTGAAATAAGCAAGTTTTACACCTTATGCACGGGCACCTTATCTTTCTCTCATTAATTGCATTTCTTTCATAAGCAAAGTTGATAAAGCCATGGGCTCCATTCAAATAGTCAACACTCCTATCAAATAAAAAATATGATCCAAATAATTTGCATATATCAACATGTATTATATCTTTTAATCTTATTTGTTGGCATAAATACCCACCCTTTTGAATCCAACTTTTATTATCCATGGTGACTACCAGTTTCATTTTTTTGATCATTAGCTTAAAATATATACAAACAAAAATTAATATAAAAGTTAAAAAAAAACTCATTATACAATTATATAATATATTGATATATATATATATAACTTATATTAATATATATAATATATTGTCTACCTCTAGGTAGGGATGTCAATGGGTCAGGTTTGGTTGGGACCCAGGCGGAACCAGACTTGGACCAGATTTTTGGGTATGGTATTGGGTCCGGACCCAGGTCTAATCGGGCCCACTATAAGAAAAACCATACCCGGACCCGATAAGAACTACATAAACCAAACCAAGTAAACCATAGTTTCTATTATTTTTACATTGAAAAAGTGTGGGTCTTAATCGAAACTCAGGTCGGGTCCGGTATAAAATTTCACAAACTATACTCGGGTCCATGTCAGACCTTCATGTTCGAACTCGAGTCTTAATCAAGTCTTCTTATTTATCACCATACCCGAACCCTATAGGGTTTGGTTTGGGTCGGGTCCTAGTAAACCAGGTCCGTTGACATGCCTACCTCTAGGTTTCAAAACCCTTACACAAAAATCCATAGAAGAGAGGGCATTCTAAGCAACTATACTGAACAAACTTGCACCTATGATCTGTATCTCATTAGTTTCTTACCATCATTAATGGCAAATATTTTTCCATATATATATATATATATATATATATATATATATATATATATATATATATATATATATATATTGAAGTTGTAAAATTAAAAAAATATGAAATCCAGATCAATTATATAAGTAGTCCAACACACACACACACACACCTATAACTATGACGCCCACACCGAAATCATGAAAAATTGAGCCAGTTTTCCTTTTTAAATAGAGCACATAGCGAAAAATCAAACATTTATTTTTTTTAAAATATTTTTCTTGAAACTTTTGAAAATATTTTCTAGCACTATGGAAGGAAAAACTTTTTAATAAAATATTCATTCCATTGATGAATACAATGATTGATTACAAAATTCTAGGGTGAACTATCACTGATTTCGTATAATATTACATCCAATTATAATTTTGATGAAAACTCAAAACACAGAGAACTCCCAGGAAGAGAAGGGTCCATGATCCATGTCAAAAAATTCTCCAATTATGTGCCACGACCACTCACTATGCAATACCGAACATGGGTAGGTCACCAAGTCAAACTAGACTCCAACTAAGTCCATGGCTAATAACGAGTCTCAAACTCTGACTGTGCGGGATTTGACTCGACAAGACCTCTAACTCGAGAGGTCACTCAAACAACTGTGTAGAACCTAAATGCATGCATATATATATATATATATATATATATATATATATATATATATATATATATATATATATATATATTTCTCTTTCATTTAGGTTCATCTTTTGCTCTCTACCAATGCACATCACAATTTTCTTAAGTTCTCACTTTCATTATTATCTCCACGAGGGCACTACTGTCTTGGGTCACTATAGGTTTGCCGATCGATATGGGAGTATATATTAATCATGAGTGATTTAAATATTTTATTTTTAAGCCCATAAGAACTTGGCTTGCTAGCACTAAGGTATAAAATCCTTCGTTAAGGAGTTTCTTTCCTTGGAAAAGTCGTAGTGCACTACCACTAGCATACATAGCTAGACTTTCAACAACAAAAAGAAGTCTGTGTCCCCTAAGCCACCATGGTCGGGGACTGGTCTACCCTAGTGACCAAAGCGGGGCCCACAATGGTAACACTCCATCGCTAGCTGAGAAGGAGTCTGTCAGCAACTCAGCACAATCTCACGGGGTTGGTGCAAGCTTGCTCTCAAGGCGAGTAAAGAGTCATTGAAGGTGACAAGTTACCCCATTTTTAAGACATAACCAAATCTGTGTATCTTGTTTATATTAATTTTGATTCATTATCAAATTTTTTAAATTTCCCAATGTACTCTTCAAGTACTCATGGCCTTACCCAATAAGACACATTGAATTTTTAATTTTAAGAGAAAATTTATTTCTCAAAACTAGTGCAAACACCTTATTGCACTCTTAATGAGCCTTTATTGCACCTAACAGTAAGCAGTAAGCGCTCACTTAGGAAAATAATTTTCCAAGGTTCACACTGTGAGAAATAAATTTGGGAATATTTGTAAATCTCAAGTCTACGAATCCATACCTCATACATGACCACTAAGACCCATGTATAGGCTAAAGCACTAGTTTTCTAGATTAACTAGCATGGTTAATTTTTTTTTTCTAGGTTTAATTCATTTTTCATGGTTTTAGAATAATTAAAAATATAGTTTTTAGTCTTATCTCTTTTCTTCTCTTTTCTTCTTTTTTTTTTCTCAACTAACCACATGAGGTTCATGAATATATACATGACATATTAGGTCCCACATATACGAGGTTTCACCCAATTCACGAGCATCTATACTTACTTCGCATTATAAGAACGAGGCTTGATTCTCATGCACACACACACACACACACACACACACACACATATATATATATATATATATCATTGCAAGAAAAATGTTAATTAGAGACGGAAATTTACGACGGAATTTTTTCATCACAAATTTGTGACTGATTAGCTAGAGAAAACTAGTTGTCGCCAAAATTGAAATTTGTGACGGAATTAGCGACAAAATTTTTTCATCGCAAAATCCATCGCTAATTAGCGATGGAAAAATTTCGTCCCAAAATCTATCGCAGAATAGGCATAGATTATCGACAATTTTTTTTTCCACCAATATGTCATAAATTAGCAACGGATTTCACGACAAAAATTGTTCGTCGCTAATTTGCGATATAAAATGGCCCATTTAGGGCCCGATCGCTCCCTCCTCCTTTCTCCTCATAGCCTCCACACCAAATGCATCGACGGGCGCATCTCTCTCTCTCTCTCTCTCTCTCTCTCTCTCTCTCTCTCTCTCTTTGTGCAAGGGCTCCATTGGAGCGGCGGGTGGTGGCACCACCGCCTCCGGCGCCAATAGACGGCGTCCCTTCAACAACACAACGGGTGGATCCTCCTCCTCGTCTGCCGCTGGCCACAGTGACTCTGTCGCCCCTCAGCCCCTCCATCCACGTCCAGAGATTCTTTGCAGGGGCACCAAAAAGCACAACAAAGATCACTATTTCGAGAGCAGCCTCCTGTGTACGGCCTTACACACACCTCAAGAGCCTTTGGTTTAGGTAAGGCAAAAAGCACGCGGTTTCAATAAAATGTTTTTAGGGTTCCACAAACTTTTTCATGGTCATGTTTAGGGTTCAATTCCAGAAGGCTTGTTGTTTGAGTTTGAGTTTGGCTCAATGCATCAAGTACTGGAGTCTGTGAAGCCATCAATGCATACAAGATTTGAATCTCTCTCTCTCTCTCTCTCTCTCTCTCTCTCTCTCTCTCTCTCTCTCTCTCTCTCGGTGGAACCCCAAATTGTTCTCTGAAACAACTTCTGATTGTGCGTGATTTTGTTTGTTTGATAGGGTGAATCTTAAATCTTGTCTGTGTTGAACCCATTTTGAAAGCCAGTATCCCGATACTAACTACCATAAGTAATGGGTGTATTTGTATTCTTTTTAGCCTGTTAAGAACTTGACTTCTTTATTTTATCAACTTATTTCATTTTTTTTTATATGTTTATCTTCTTACTTTGTAAAACTTTGTTGCTGATGTTGTTGACGAGTGTGCGACGCCGGAAGCCAGACCATGGAAGCCCTCCCCAACCCTTGTTGTACACACTTCAGTAATTTTTCGGTTTGTTTTTTTTAACTATTTCTTCATTTTTGTATTTTTCTTTAGTTTTCTTCTTTTTCTAGAACCTATATACAAGGATTACCACACCGATGATCATGCGCAGGTTTTTTGAGTCTCCTTTATGTATTCTCTTTCTTTTTTGGGGGTGTTTTATATGCGATAGAGTTCATTATTATGTTTGAATGAGGGTTCTATGTGGTTTATATTGTTTGATTGTTAGGTTTTTGTGGCATTGTTATGATCATGCACTAGGTTAGGCTTCTTTCTTCTTTTTCTTCATTTTGTTATGGTTAGAGCTCGCTTCTTCTTTTTTGTTTTAAATCTGATTCAGATTGAGGTTCGGTCGTTTGGCTTAGGGCATTTAGTTGGCATTGATGGAATTAGAAATGCATATCAAGAATACTTGTTTACTTTAGAAATGCATCTCAAGAATTCCTGTTTACAGATTCAGAATAGGATTACCACTCGTAACTACTAAATGTTGGATTCACCAACTCAGGGAATGTTGAGTGCCATAGTTGCTACTTTTGATGGGTTAAAACTATTAATATGAAAGAAGAGTTTCATGCATAATTAATAGTTACTGAAAATATGGATCCATCTCTGGGATGCTCTTCCAGCTAAAAAAATAGTTCCTCAATATTTTTTGAGGAGATTTTTTGGTATTCTTGGTTTGTAAGCAGGTTCTGTCTCTCTAGTGCCAAAGTTAGGGAAGTTATGTGATAAATACTATATGAAATCAGTGTGCATTTTTTTGTTGTTTTTTTATGCTGGAAGCATTTCATTCATGCCATGTTTGGTGGTCTAATAGACATACTAAATGTTGGTTTCTTTTGTTTATCAGATATCTGCTTTGTGGGATTTCTTTAGCTTTAATGTCAATGGGGTAACTGCAGAACAATGTCATAGAGCACTGTCTTTCCTCTGCTTGTTGATATGAATTGATGGTTTACTTGTACCAAAAATTAGTATTCTATCAGTTATTGATGTATGTTCTTTCTTTTTTCTAAAGATTGGTTGTCTTTTCCATGACAAGATCTTTTGTGAAAGCGTGTCTTTTCTATTGATATCTTTATAGATGGGATTATTTCTTTGATGTTTCTACGATTTGTGTTTGTTTGGACTGAAGTTCTATTGATGCTGGAGTTGGCTTATGACCCAGAGTGCCTTGCGTGAGGGTAGAACTAACTTCTTTGCAACTTGATGACTCACATGCTTGGATTGGCTGATGATTATGTGGCAAAATTTATGGGATTGACGGAGTATTGTTGGACAAGAAACCACTATCTCTAACTCAATTATTGTCAAACTATCATTTAGGAAATACTATCATCTTAGCTTGTTCCCTTTTTTTCTTATTTACTGTGATCTGCCTCAAACCTTTTCACCCTACCATATTGTTTATTGATTCTTGTATAGGCTGACAGTTTTGGTGGAACTAATATTGATCCTACGTCTTGGGAAGACAAAAAATGTAAAGGTGAATCAAGATTTTCTGCACAAGTAGAATAAGCAATCAACAACTTTCTATTTTCAATTGTAATCAGTGATGGCAAACAATCGTTGTATTTGTCTTCGCCAATACTTTGTGCGCTATTCTTTCGAGGCGAAGACAAATACAGCGATTGCGAAGACAAAGATCTCTGTAATAGTAATTTCAATTGTAATCATTGCATTTTTGGAAAAATGAGAAGCTTGACTTCCGAACAAAGATCTACGTTTACAAACAAATCTTTTCAACTTGTGCACTCGGATTTATGCTGCGATGCCACAGATCGCTGTCCGACTCAAAGCACGAAGTATCCAGCGATGGCAACAAATCCTTTCCTTATCTATTGATTATTTGCATCGCTGTAGTCAGCGATGGCAAACAATCGCTGTATTTGTCTTCGCCAATACTTTGCGCGCTATTCTTTCGAGGCGAAGACACCCGTAGTATCTAAGGGAGGATTTGCTTACTATGTTATTTATTTTATGATTATTCAAGATTTTGTTGGATATACTACCTTAAACATAAGCATGAAGTCTTTGCATCGTTTAAGACATATCATATGATGATTAAAAATCAATTTAATGATAATTTAAAAATATTTAGAGTTGATTCCGGAGGAGAGTATCTTTCAAATGATTTTAAAAACTATATTGAAAACCATAGAATAGTTCATCATAGATCTTGTCCAAAAACACCACAACAAAACAGTCTAGCTGAAAGAAAACATAGGTATATTATTGAAACAACTAGAACAACTAGAAGCAAAAACCCGCTATCTATCGATTTTAACAAATTCAACCACGAACCGCAAGTCGTCAATGACAAACGACTATAAACTCTCCAAAAACCCGGCATTGTGGAGATCGGGTCATGCAAAGAGGCATGCCAACTAAGTTAATAGCCCACACGAGATTCCTGTGTCCCAAACCAATCGGTCGACTGCATCGTAGCCTGTCATGAAAGAGAAAATATTAGACACTGAATTAAGTTTCACAAGAAATGCCTACCTCCTCGCAACATCGATAACATACCAAAAGCCTTGTAAAACTGTAGCGATCGTTGCCGAAAATCTGGTCGGGAGGAATGTAGGTTTGAACGTTTGCCGGTACTTCTGCAGGGTATTGCTGCATGATGGACATTACACGACTTAGCTATTTGACAAGCTTCACGCAATGGGGAGAAATATAATGTTTTACATACCTGTTCATTCGAAGGGCTTTGTTGTTTTTTATTACAGGTTGGTTGTTTCTTAGTCCTTTTCTTGCCAACCAATTCTAGTGCACCCTTTGCCCTCCGACGACTGCGATCAGAGGCAGGTTTTCTTTTGATACCCTTTGCTTCATGAATATGTCCATCATAATCAACAACGTTCACTACTGACTTGTTGAAGATAATGTTTACGCTTCGGCGCAACTTCTCGGGAGTGTCAAGCGAGACATGATTTTGACCTACGTTGTTCGATCCCATTTTCTTCGGCTAGTATTCATTCGCTGCAAAAGACTTAATGTGAATTAACTCCACGTTTTCAAGTAACTTCGTTGCAGCTTTTCTCGCACATGCATAGCCTTCTTTGCTTCTCGATGCCAAATCAGCAACATGCATGAATGACCTACACAGTTGTTGGTAACGGGAGGCTATGTGGCACTTCTCATCAACACCAGATTTACTCGCATTGTCCATAACGAGCATTTCAATCTTCGCGCGTCTCGTCCATCTTCGCATTACGTAAGACTCAGGTATTTCTTGTATCTTCTCTTGATTGAGTGCCTTTAATGCATGACAACATAGGATACCTTTGAATTCATACATTTTGCATGAACATTCTACCCTTCTGTTGTTGACATTGTACGTGACATGCGCTTCTTGCCTTTCCTGATGCTTTTCGCCCTGACAAAAAATATGGTATTTGTGCATATTCTCGGTTTGCACCAGTTCTTCTATTCTGCAATTCATGACATGAAACACCTCTTTCTTGATCCATTCAAATACAGTTAGTGTATACAGAGCTGCAGGTCGCATCAATATTTTCATGCCAAAAGTTAGAGGTCGTGTATTGGAGCATTTCACGTCTTGTTCAAGCTCATTCTGTCTTAGACCGTCTACAAATAATTCATATTGTTCCATGAAACGAAACATTGTTAAACATGAATACAGGGTTTTCTTCAGCATGGCATGCATAGATTCGGCTCTTTGTGTGCTTATCATACCTGCACAAAAGTATTGTCTTCCATATGCCAATGCCCACTTCTCTTTTTCTGTATATAAATTTTGTAACCACAGACAGTCAGCAAGGTCGTATGTCTTAATCATTTTGTCCCAATCTGACTTAAAGGTGACCTCGTCTACGCTATGAAGTACACACCTTGTAAAATGTTTGTCAAACCCTGTATTCTGATTAAATATGTCCTATGTTCTTTGCTGCATTTTGAAAGATATGCCACAAACACAGGCGATGATGTGCATCTGGCCACACATGAAGCACTGCAGCCGCAATTGCGTGATCACCATCTGTGAGTACAGTTTCAGGATGCTTCCCGTTCATTGCCTGTGTAAATACTCTGAACAACCACTCAAAGGTTTCCTTGGTCTGGTCATACACAAAAAGCACCGCCTAATATACAACTCTGTGCGTGATGGTTCACTCCCACAAACTGCGCAAATGGCCACTGTTCAGTGTTAATCTTTACTGTAGTATCAAACACAAGCACATCATTGAAGCATTCATAATCTAATCTAGACCTTGAATCTGACCAAAACATATTCACGGCATATCCATCTGCGTCCACTTGCATTGCACTAAAGAAACCATGTTCATTGCTTGATTTATTCTGTAAGTAACGAACCAAACAACATATTTCTCCGTTCTTCATGTTATCTGTCCTATTCCTGCTCAAGTGGTTTCTAAGATCCAAAGGTGTGAATGGCACATTTTCGCGACCACCATCTATGCGGGTAAACAAATTGTATGTCTTCCTTGGTGCAATGCCGGCGCTATCGGCTATTTCAGCCATTGCAGCATGAGCTACAGTTACTTTACGATGTGACCTTAGCATAGGAGTCATAAATGATGCAGATAAATCATGATTATGATCACTGATTAAAGTACGCACGACAAATTTCTCATTCGGATGTTTTCTCAAAACCAATCTCGCCTGACATCCACATCTTGATTCTGGCGTGCTCCTAGTTGGATTTCCCATTGATTTCTTCCAACCTTGCTTGGAACAGACATATGTCTTTCTAACCAAGACACCCTGTGCATTTTTTGACCAAGAAAACCTTCTCACACAGAAGCCAACTTTTAAGGCATAATCATTGTAAAATTTATATGCATCTTCTTCGTTATTAAAATGCATTCCTTCTACAGGAACATAGTCAAGTACAATTCCATGTACATTCCCAGTTCCTACGGTTTTCTTAAGTGTACTGACATCAAAATCAGGATCATTACTGAATTGCATTTCTTCTCCTGGAACATTGAAGTCAGGTGTACTTCCGTGTACATTCCCGGTGCATACACTTTTATTATGTGCGCTGTCATGGTAGTCTACCTCATCATTGAATTGCATTTCTTTCACTGGAACATTCAAGTCAATAGTGGGTCTAATGCCTGCACCTTTCTTTTCATGTGCATCGTTAGTGCAGATGTTCAATTCTTCAGTTGGGTCATAAGTATAAATATTCAATTCTCCAGATCTTTCTATTGATTGAGCTACATCGTCTTTATTACAACCTGATGATAAGCTCAATAATGTTTTAAGCAATATATCAATTTGTGTTTGCAGTAACATGGCAAACAAGTCGATATTATCTCACAAAAACGAGAGTCTGTTACTAATACAGCGATTTGAGATACAATGCATATGATGAGTGAATGTAGGATACCTGATGGGGTAGAGGCCCTTCCTAGCATCTGCAAACAAGCATTCCTGTCAACAGGTCCCAGCGTCTTACAAATATCGATAAGTTTCCAACCTTCGTAAGAACAAGATCTACCTGCAATAACCAAACAAAGCCTTAATGACACACAAGACGACATGCCTTCTTCATCGATAGCATGATGCTGGGAAGCTACTCACGCCGCCTTGATGGAACTGGTTGGAATGTTTGTGCATCATTGCTTTCTTCCTTAATGCCTAACAACAACGACAAATAAAAGAAGACAGTGGAATGTTTTGTAAGCAATATATCAATTTCCGTTAGCAAGCGGCATAGGTTTACTATGATTTAATCAGGATGCATATAAGAACGGATACCACTAGGGTTACGCAAGTCAAAGCAACAATTTAATGAATGAAAGTATCAAAGCAAGTGCGGTTTGATGTTTGCTTGTGCTGAGCATCGACGTGTCGCTTACCATGCCAATAAAATAAACATGTTGTACATGTGTGTTGACGATAACACTCTCATAATATCCACGAGGCTCTAAAGCGAGTTCAATAGAAGTCGCTGAGAGAGCAACGATATGCATGCGAAAATCGCCCCGCCATGCGTGTCAAGATGTGTTTCTGCACCCAAACGTTTTCAAAGTCTGTGTACAAATATCTTACAAATACATATTACAAAACATATAATATCTTACAAAACGATATGTATAGCGATTTGTCAGATATTGAAAATCGATACAACAGTTCAGTTTTTATAACTTATAACTCGACGATACAAAAACATACTATCTAAAAGGTCGATAAATATATCGCACAATAAATTACAAATCGATAAGGAAGAACTTGAACATAATAGCAAACAAATCGATATTAACTAACAAAAATGTATCTCACAAAAACGAGAGTCTTACTAATACAGCGGTTTGAGATACAATGCATATGATGAGTGACTGTAGGATACCTGATGGGGTAGAGGCCCTTCCTAGAATCTATAAACAAGCGTTCTTGTCAACACGTCCCAGCGTCTTACAAATATCGATAAGTTTCCAACCTTCGTAATAACAAGATCTACTTGCAATAACCAAACACGGCCTTAATGGCACACAAGACGACGTGCCTTCTTCATCGATAGCATGATGAGATGAAAAGCTACTCACTGTGCCTTGATGGCACTGGTTGGAATGTTTGTGAATCATTGCTTTCTTCCATGATGCCTAACGACAGCAGTAATGAAGAGAAGACACTGGAATGTTTTGTAACACTGGAACGTTGATAATGGGAGCACTGTTACAGCAGATGGCGCAGGCGAACGTCTCCACTTTAAATGGTTAACATCAAACTTTCTGGAATTTCTGCTTTTTTGTCCTTTTCCCCACCCGTCGTTTCACAACTTTTGAATAGAGGATATTTTTGTCATTTCCTCGAACCGTCATTTCAGGGCAAGAAAAGCAAGTAAGGGTGATTAAGTCTTTGCAACATCACCAGAGTCCGATGCAAAGTTATGTCAACATACACGGGAATACGAGCCCCATGTGCATGAATACGTGGCGCTCATTCGATCCCCCGAACACGGACGTGGGATTCAGTGAATCATCGGGGGCGAACATACACAACCCTCTCCACGTTTGGTGATGGTCAAGAGCTCCTCCCGCGATACACACATCTGACATCTGGCGATGGAAAGAAGATGAAAAATAAAAACAAAATATTTCAGCTTATTCACTGACGTAAAAAACCCTGCGCCAGTATTTCAGCTCATTCACTGGAATGATAATTTTCATTGGTGTCTTTCCGCTTTGCGCCAGTGAAACCCAACAGTCATTAGCGCATCAGTGTTTTGTGCCAGTAAATACCAAAATCTGATGTTGGACCATAGTATGTCAGTAAATTCACACTATTTCTGATGTCAAACTGCTAATGCATCAGTAAAACCTTATTTTCTTGTAGTGATGGCAGGTCATCAATGGGGCTCAGTCCTTGCCATGGCTAACTCCTATTTTTAAGACTGATTTTGTCCCTGCTGAACTACTTGTTGGTCGATGTCTCTTCGACCACAAGAATTGTATGAGACATTTTGGATGATGAATGAAATGTTTTATTATCCCTAAAAAAAACTAGAGTTTCTATTAGCCTTTCTACTATTGGAATTCATGAACTTGTTCATGTTTATGTTGATGCACAATTATTCCTGCCTGCATGTAGACCATCATGTTATTTTGTTTGTTTTGTTAAAACTTTTGAAAACCATTTTTTTTACAAATTTTCTGGCATAAAAATGTATTTCTAAAGTAGTTTCTTTGTAAAACTCTCAAGGAGCATTTATTTCAAACATGAGAAAGAGACACAAATCTTATGTGATCTGTGTTTCACATGATAGTAGAATCATGCGTACCAGATTTTATAATTATCCAGTTTTTTTGTGTTTGTTTCAAGTTAAATAAGAAAGTCATAAAATTGCTGAACTCACATGCAAAAAGTTACTCTTTTGCATATATTACAAGGATCCCATGTGAGAAAGATGGTGGGAACACCCATTGTCATGGGAGGAGTGTGATCCGTCTTTAGCATAAAACAAAAGGTAAAACTTCCACTAATCTTCACCAAAATGACAGTGTTGCTTCATGCTAAAAAAAAGGAGGGAAGTTTGTTATACTCCCACTCAAAGAAAGCCTCTTTCCTTTGAAAGGGCCACTTTGGAGGGAAAGTAAGTGCTTCCCCATGAGTGAACCCATTACGAGGGAAAAGTTCCTTTTTTTGCATTTATTATGTGGATCCGACCATATATTTCCCATAGCTATGTTTGTAAGGAAAAAGCACTACTTCCTACGAAAGAGAGCGTCTTTCGTAGGAATGGAAGTGAAACAAACTGCCCCTTAAAAAGTATGCCTTTACGAGTCTTCTACAAAGAAAAGAAAATATTTCACCCATTACAGCTCATAGGAATGCAATATATGGGTTGGAGTTCTGACCTTAATCTGAAGTAGATCTAACCATATGCTTTGATCCAGGTATCATTTATTTGAATCTATGTTGGATTTGGAACATATCTATAGGGCTGTCCATGGGTCCGGTATCCAACCCATCAGGTGTACCCAAACCTTCCCAAATAACGAGCACTTTGGTTAAGGGTAATGTTGGGTCAAGACAATTGAGCCACACATAACCCACATGATTTAGGTGATATTTAGAGATGCATATTTTGCATCAAAATATATAAGAAACTGCTTGGGGTCGGCCATGTCAGGTCTGACATCCATCAAAATCATAACCCAAACCTGACCCACATTATGTCCACATATAGATACTCTCTTGCCTTGAGATGTGAAGGCTCCACTATATATCAATGTGAGGATGATATCTCCTCTACCGCTTGCATTCTTTTTTCTTTTTTTTGACTGAAAAATATTTCATTAGATTCAGTCGAGATACAACATTTCGTCCGTTGTATGTCGGAAACAGAATTAAAAATTAATGATGGTGATGAGATATCACCTCAAAAAATACAGCAAAGAAAAATACATGACAGCAACGAAAAATCAATCCACCCTTTTCAAAAAACGAAAAATCAAACCATGAACAGCAGAGGGGCCTTACCCGGCTAACCCTCATACAGCCTGATTCTCCCAATCCAGCTCAAATCCTGACCAGGCCATTTCCTGCGAAATCGGCAAGAAATATCCCATCGTAGCTGCTGCAACAACTGGGCCACCCTTGTGTGCACATTTCTGAATATGCACCTTTATCTTGCGGAATTTGCAACGTGCCACATGATATAAATCTGAAAATTCATCCTGCAGCGATCGATCTGCCCACCACTTATCTTGCCAAAAAAAATGTTCGCCAAGTATCACCAAC
This sequence comes from Nuphar pumila, assembly GCF_984573655.1. Taxonomy (NCBI): domain Eukaryota; kingdom Viridiplantae; phylum Streptophyta; class Magnoliopsida; order Nymphaeales; family Nymphaeaceae; genus Nuphar; species Nuphar pumila. Next base: position 33,666,231 of record NC_143257.1, read on the forward strand.
ACGGATCTTGATGAAATGACAAAAAGCTTCAATGACCGTCATACACCCCTTCCAAATCCATGAACCACCCCGCCATTTGTAGACTTTCAACCAATTCCAAGGTCACTCCTCCAAGTCATATTTTTTTGAGAACACAATGGAGAGTATGCCCTCTCTTTTGCAAATCAGGCACACCCATTTAGCAAATAAAGCCAAGTTAAATGAGTGTATATCATGAATGCCCAATCCACCAAACTCTAATGGTTTGGAGATATCCACCCAACCCACGAATGCCCTCCAATTACTTTTTAATTTTCCTTTCCAAATAAAATTTTGAAAAATCTTAATTAATCTTTTCTCCACCTTCTTAGGTATCTTAAAGATTTGAATAAAATGGAGAACCATGGTGAAAATATTATATTTCACCCTATTAATACGACCCGCCCTAGATAAAAGACGTGCCCTGCCGCACAAGATTGTGTTCTAACTCTTACCCAATCTTCAACCTTTTCCCAATGAAGTTTCCGAGAGATTCCCAACTGAAGTGTGAAGCCCAAGTATGACAAGGGTAGGGAACCTGCTGCACACTCAAAGATAGTGCAAACCATGTTTTGCAAATTCCCTAAAAATCAAAACTTGGCTCTTTCTCATATTCATTTTCAAGCCCGAGACCTCCCCAAAATACCTTAGGAGCATCCATAAAGCGAGCATGTCCACTTCGTTAGCTTCCCAAAATACGATTAGATCGATCGGAAACAATAAATAAGAAATGGAAACTGAATTTGAGACCCAACACCCAAGTAATAAACCCACTCGTACAGCCGAATCAATCATGGCCGACAAAGCTTCCATGACCAAAATAAATAAGAGAGGAGAGAGGGGATCTCCTTGCCTTAATCCTCTCTTTGGTTTGAAAGGAACACTCTTGTCGCCATTGATGGAGACAACAATAGAGGCAGCTTGGACAAGACCCTCAACCCAAGATAACCATTTATGGCCAAAAGCCTTGCATTTCAAGCAATTCAGCAAAAATTCCTTTTGTTTCTACGTGAATCGAGGACAGATCTCTTTGGCGCCTTTAGTCCTTCATTAGATATAGACTGTGGATCAGTTTTCCGATCAGCTGAAGGTTCAAAAAGTCCAAGTACAAACCGTGTTCTAATTAGCTCTAATATCCCCTCACAAGCACAATGTCCAACCTAAGACTTGAAGCTTGTCACACACACACACACACACACACACACATATATATATATATATATATATATATATATATATATATATATATATATATATATATAACCACAAGAACCGAGCTGTTGAAAGAACTTTTGTCATGATATCAGTAAGTTTGTCAATTGAGCACAGATAACGAACCTCAAGATCCTTCTTAGAGACATGATTCTGTACAAAATGATAGTTAATTCCATATATATATATATATGGCACCCAACACCCAATGTTCTCACATCAGAGCTTAGAAGATGTTGATAGAGGGACCCCAAGTTCTCTGAGCAAGAACTTCAGCCATAAAACTTTAACAACAAAGATTCTAGCAGCTCGCTTTGGCACTTGAACAAGAAACAGTGGGTTGCTTTTTATCTGACCGTGAGATGAGAGAAACATAGCATGAGCTCCTGTCGAATCATCAATGCTACCAGCCCAGTGACATCTGAATAGGATATAGGATATAGTACATTTGAGATGCCCTATAAATGCCTTTTGACTACCGTCTAATGTGCTCTGATATCATAAATAAGAAAACTAGGCAATACAAGCACTTAACATGGTTCGGTGGTAACAAACCTACGTCCATGAATTGATACTACACTGTCTTGCCTTGAGATGTGAAGGTTCCACTATATATCAATGTGAGGATGAGATCTCCTCTACAGCTCGTATTCCTTTTGTTTCTCCTTGAATCAAGGACAGTTTACATTTTGAGGAGTTGAATGATAAATTAGAATGTGACTCAAATCCTTTGTCCAGCTTGCAGTCTCATCTCTTTGGCGCCTTTACTCCTTTCTTCATTAGATGTAGACTGCGGATCTGTTTTCTGATTAGTTGGAGGTTCAGAAAGTCTAGGTCTAAACCTTGCTCCAATGTTAGCTCTAATAATCTGAATAATATATTCAGGTTGGCATCTTTTATGCGTTCCCCCCCCCATGATTCACTGAATCCCACGTCTATGTTCGGGGCTTTGAATGAGCACCATGTATACAAGCACATCGGGCTCGTATTCCCGTGTATGTTGACATAACTTTGCATCGGACTCTGGTGTTGTTGCAAAGACTTAAGTGCCCTTTCTTGCTATTCTTCTCATAAAGTGATGGTTTGAGAAAATGACAAAAATGCCCTTCATTCAAAAAAGAAAAAACAAAAGTTCAAAAAAAGGACAAACATGTCCTCCATCCAGAAAGTCGAGGATGATGTTGACTCTTCAAAGTCTTTTTCTTTCTCCGTTCAAAAAAAGGACAAACATGTCCTCCATCCAGAAAGTCGAGGATGATGTTGACTCTTCAAAGTCTTCTTCTTCTTTCTCCGTAAAACACTGTAAAACCCTCTTTCTCTCTCTCTAGAGAAGAAATCAAGGGAGGCAAAGAGTTCTCCGTGGAGAAGGCCATGAACATCAACCCTTTCACTCTCTCTCCCTTCTCTCTCTACTTCTGTGCACATCCAACAGACGATCCTACATTGCTCCATCAAACATTGACTGACTTGCACACTGATTGTAGCATCGTTCAACTTAAAGAGTTGTGGAGTCTGATTCAGAGTTTTTACCCTTACAGAAGAGGGGTCTGAGGGCTCCTCCCAGCATGGGTAGCATCATTCAACTTGATTCGTTTTTACTCTCAAACTCTCTCCATTTACTATCGAAGCAGGTTATATGTTCCCCCCCCCCCCCCCGAACAGGGCAGTTAGCTACATCTCATGTTCGGGGGTCCCAAAGAGCCCTTACTGGCGGGGGGCTCGGGGGGCAGCGCCGTCCGGACCAAATTTTTTTGGGTCCTTCCAACAGCAATATGTAGTGTTATCGAGCTTTCCTACAACGATTTGTAGTATTTTCGGGTCTCCAACGAGCCCCACAATGATTTATAGTGTTATATGGCTTTTCAACAGCGATTTGTAGTGTCTTCCGCAAATCGCTATAGCGATTTATAGTGTTTTTGGATCTCACTATAGCGATTTGTAGTGTCTTCCGCAAATCGCTATAGCGATTTATAGTGTTTTTGGATCTCACTATAGCGATTTGTAGTGTCTTCCACAAATCGCTATGGTGATTTATAGTGTTATTCAGTAAGCAAATCACTGTAAATCGCTACCCGAATTAGGACCAACTTGTCAGGGCCATATCTCCCTAACCGGAGGTCATATTCCAAATCCGTAAAAAGTGGTGTCTTCGTTATTGAGTCTAGTTTATTTCTGTAAATTATATGCAATTTCTATTGTCATTTCATTCCCCATTTTAACTAAAAACCAGACCCTTATTATTTTGTGTTATTTCAGTTGCACAACACCATTCTTGCTTGACATTCACATCTTGATTCTGGCATGCTCCCTGTTGGATTTTTCATTGATTTCTTTCAACCTTGCTTGGAACAAACATATGTCTTTCTCACCACGACACCCTGTGCATTTTTTGACCACGACACCCGGGACCCATGCTGGGGGGGAGCCCCCGGACCCCCCTTCTGTAAGGGCAAAAACTCTAAATTAGGCTCCACAACGAATCAAGTTGAACGATGCTACCCACGCTGGGAGGAGGCCCCAAACCCTTCTCCTGTAAGGGCAAAAACTTTGAATCAGGCATCACAATGAATCAAGTTGAACGATGTTATCCACGTTGGGAGGAGCCCCCAAACCCTCCTCCTATAAGGGCAAAAACTCTAAATCAAGCTTCACAACTCATCAAGTTGAATGATGCTACCCACGCTGGGAGGAGCCCTCAAACCCCCTTTCTGTAAGGGTAAAAACTCTAAATCAGACTCCATAACTCTTCAAGTTGAATGATGCTACCCACGCTGGGAGGAGCCCTCAGACCCCCCTTTCTGTAAGGGTAAAAACTCTAAATCAGACTCCACAACTCTTCAAGTTGAATGATGCTACCCACGTTGGGAGGAGCCCCCAGACCCCTCTCTTGTAAGGGTAAAAACTCTGAATCATGATCTACAACTCATTTAGTTGAATGATGCTACCCATGTTGGGATGAGCCCCCAAACCCTCCTCCTGTAAGGGTAAAAACTCTAAATCAGGCTCCACAACAGTCAATGTGCAGGTCAGTCGGTGCTTGATGGAGCAATGTAGGATCTTCTGCTGGATGTGCACTGAAGCAGAAATAGAAGGGAGAGAGAGAGAGTGAGAGGGTTGATGTTCATGGCCTCCTCCAGGGGAGATTTCTTTCTCGGATAATCCTGCAGTGCGGAGATTGGGTCTTAAATAATCATCTTTCGGGCACTTAAGTCTTTACAACCACTCCTTTTCAAGAATCGTTATTTTTTTTGCACCAATGGAAGAGAGGGTACTTAAGACTTTGCAATCACATCAAACTCCAATGCTAATTAATGCTGACAAACATGGGGATACGAGATGCACATGCTTACATACGTGGTGCTCTTTGGGACCCCCGAACATGAGATGTAGCTAACTGCCCTGTTCGGGGGGGAACATATAACCTGCTTTGCCATAATTGCCATTTTTTATGCTCATACGTATGACACAAACCTAACACATTGAGAGCCCCCTAAATATAGTAAGGTCTAGTCACATCCCGGGTCAGAATTGGGCAAAAGACATGCAGTTGGATCAGGGTCAGAAGCTGGTCTAACCAACATTTTATCTTTCTACATGAAAAATCAACAGATTTTGCCCTTTTTCACCAGATTCAATACCATAGAGACTTGTATAAGATTAGAATATGGAGTTGCATTATGAGATCCAAGTTAGATCTGAATTTTGGACCCAAGCCCAAAGGCGGAGCTGGGGAGGGGGGGGGGGGGGGGAGCGAGGGGCAGGACTGGGCTATAGTCCAGTCCTGCCTCCTGGCCCAGTTAAAAAAAAAATTAAAAGCCCAGTCCTAGCCCAGCTCTGATTCCCGGGTCGGATCCAGCACCTGGCAAGGGCGGGCACCCGCCCGTGCTGGATCCAACCCGTTTAACTTATTACCCCTCAACCCCTCTTCTTCTTCGATCTTGATTTCGAGTGACCTAGCCCTTTCCCTCATCTTTTCCAAATCCCCTGACTCCCAATGATCGATCCAACGTCGCCCAGCCGCCCAGCTTCTTCTCCGACGTCGGTCGAGCTTCTCCTCCGACGTCGTCCTCCCATGCTTCTCCTCCAAGCCTCTGACACTGCTCCCGTGCTCCTGAGTGAGCAAGATAACGAGACACCGACCGAGCACGACGACGAGACACCGATCTTTTGAGTAATTTGACTAATCAAATATGTGCTAGTTTGATTTAATCAAATTATAGGTGGATTGAAGTGGATTTAATCAAATCAACTCTGAAGTAGGGTTGATCCTGACCTGAAACAATTCACTGCATTTATTTTTTATCAAATTTTATTTAAAATTAAAAAACAATTTACCCATTTTGGGGATAAATCCTATTTTTTGTTCCTGGATGAGCTCCTATGCATATATTCCTATGTATATATGTATATATTATATACATATATACATATATGCAGATGTCTCTCAGTCTTTTATCTCATGTTAATTGTTTGACTCGCAAATTAAATTAAAGTAGAAGATGAATGTTGACTGTTGATGGTAATTTATATTTTTTGGTGCAATAATTCTACTTTATCTACTCATTTTAGTTGGAACAAAGCTAGGATAAGGTTGTGAATCAATGACTTCTGAATTTTAGAATAAGTCCTGATTTCTGAATTATAGAATCAATTATCTACTTTATTTATTCAAATTATATAGAATTATAGAAAAGTCCTGACTTCTAACTTGTGTTTTAATGTTCTGATATCCAAATTAATTATCTTTGGATAGTACACTACAAGAAAAATCCGTATTGGTGACAGATGTTATCCGTCGCTAAGCCGTCTCTAATCTGTTGCTAAATAAGTTAGCGACAGATTTTCTGATGGATTGGCGACGGATAGCTTCCATCGCATAATCCTAGTCGCTAAACTGTGGCAGAATTTATTTGTTGCCAATCCATCACTAATTAGTGATGGATCATGTTAGAGACTGATTTGGTCATGCGACAAAATTTAATCCATCATTAATCCATCGATACCATTTAACGAGGGACACGTGTCTATCGCTAATGTTCATCACCAATTTGGTGAGGGCCATTCGCGATGATTTGAATTCCGTCGCAAACCAATGACTGCTTTTAAATGGCGATGGATATTATCCGTCGCTAATGTTTAATAAAAATTTTAAAAAAAAATAATAATTTGAAACTCAAGAAAATTTTCTCGTTATATAGTTTATATAACCTGCTTATAAAAAAATATACATAAAAAATACATATACAGGTGAAACAAATTTAACACAAGCAAACTTTAACAATCAAATACAGTCATTGCCAAGTTATAATTAGTTACAAGTTTGTCAAACAAATTAAACAAACAAATCTAATCCTCGTCAAGATTTTGGGCATCATCCTCTTCATTTTCTCGATCTGCCCCTCTCTTCATGCCTCCTCAGCTCCTCTACGCTGATCATCTTCAGCATCCTACAAAAGAGAACAAAAATGTTAGCATTTATAAACAAAATATAATGAAATAAATTATATGCAATGCACCTAATCTAATACAACAAAGTAAATGGCTGAATGACACATAGACTAGCAATAAACTGAAGGACATTAACATAATTCAAATACGTGTTCTAAGACTGGAAAAAAATTATAGTGATTCAATCATGCAAATATGTGTTCTAAGGTTGTCAAAGAATGTCACAGTGATTCATGCATGCATATATGGTTTATAATGTTGTCAAATAAATGTGTTATGTATCACAATCATGCATATATGTGTTACAAGACAGTAAAAAAACTTCTTTAGTGATGAAATCATGCTTATTTGTGTTCTAATGCTGTCAAAAAACTTTCATAGTTATTCAATCATGCTCATATGTGTTCTAAATCAATCAAAAAACTTGCATATTGATTCAATCATGGATAAATGTGTTCTAAGAAAAAATTTATAGTAATTCAACCATGCATATGTGTGTTCTAAGGCAGTAAAAAAATTTCATAGTGATGAAAGCATGCTTGTTTGTGTTGTAAGGTTGTAAAAAACTTTCATAGTGATTCAATCATGCATATATGTGTTCTAAGGTATTAAAAAAACTTGCATATTGATTCAATCATGCATATATGTGTTCTAAGGTTGTCAAACAACTTTCATATTGATTCAATTATGCATATATATGTTATAAGGCAGTCAAACAACTTTCATATATGCTAATATCATGCACATATTTGTTATAAGGCAGTCCAAAAACTGTCATAGTGATTCAATCATACTCATATGTATTCTAAGGCAGTAAAAAAACTTTATATGTGATTCAATCATGCGTATCATGTTTTAAAGCAGTCAAAAAATTATATAGTGATTCAATCATGCTCATATGTTTTCTAAGGCAGTCAAAAAACTTTATATGTGATTCAATCATGCGTATCATGTTCAAAGGCAGTGAAAAAAAATTATAGTGATTCAATCATGCATATATGTGTTATAAGGGATTAAAAAAATTCATAGCGAAGCAATCATGCATATACTAGCTTGAAATCTAACGACATGAAACAAATGATATGAATCTTTATACCTGACGCACACCGGAGCTCATGTTGAATGCAGATGAAGTTCCCCTGTCCTGAAAAAAGTTGTTCAACTCATTACGGACAATGTTGGAAATGACTTCATTTAAAAAGTACTGTATTTTGTCTTCAATATGCTGACAAACATCATCCCAAGACATAGCAGGGTCAATCGGACGTTGGGAGTTGATGCTGGCGGGAGAACTCTGAGAGCCATGGCTGCAGGAGACAACGACTGCTGTGGTGTTCATGTTACTCTCAAATCCGAACACACGATCCTTTTTGGGTTCATCCGTAGCAATCACCCATGCTGCAGGATCAAAAGGCGGATGCTAAGTGGAGTCATCGTCATATCGTTGTACCATTTGTTGCTCATATGACTCTTACAAAGTAATAATTAGAATATGAATTAATAATTAAGAATTATAAAATTTATGATAACGTAATTCATAGTAACTTGTATATTACAATGTTTATTAATACAATAAATACATACTGATGTCGCACTCGCCTTCTCTGATACAAAATATTTCATGCACTTACATTTATGTGTTTCAACAAACACATCATTGTAAGGCACAATGTCTCTTTTTTCTGCTTCCTATAATGTTAAATGATAAAAAAATTGATTAATAAGTTTGCAGAAATACATAAAATTTTGATTTTATATATATATATATATATATATATATATATATATATATATATATATATATATATTGATGAGTTACCATTTTCTTCTGGTGGCTCCCAAAAGTCCTAGATTCACCTGTGTGTAGATGGGCATCGGGCATCTTCGCTCAGTTTTGTGCAGTCTTTGCTGAGTGGTTTCGAAATTCATTGCTCGCCCACTTGTCGCACATGCCCTCCTAATAATCTCTCCTGACAGTAGAAGGTCCATGGCCTTTCCACTGCAGTGGATCATCTATCCTATCAACTGCTTTTTTGTTGTAGTCTTAATATTGTGCAGTATGTCGGCAAATTGATTGACAACCACCTTCTGCCACACTACCATCACGTATTTTTTCTTGTTTGCAATCGCGAAGCGATGGGAAGCCTAAAAATACTTTCTGAAAGTTAGCACACATAAATATGAAACACCTCTTGTTATAATAAACGATTCCATACCATGAATGAGGACATTAATCTGTCCAACACCTCTCTCTGGTACTCTTTCTATTGCGTTATCAGTCCTGAAAGATGATGCAGTAATGACTTCGTAATTTCTTGTATTACTTCTTGTTGCTCAAACCTCGTACTGCACATGAATTGATACACATTAACAATCGATTGTCGATATACACTTTTTATAAGTTAAGTATTGGACAAGTGACAATGAAATACTTATAGTCGACTATCGATATACACTATTTGAATTACTCATCGTGTGTTACACTAAGAAGACCCTGCATCCGGTGTAGTTGGGTCATGTGTATGTGAAACAACACCTACAAAACAATGAGTTAGAAATTCACACAATGCACATTTAAACTAATCAAGTATATAATTATTTAAATGATATACCTATCGAAGCAGCCCATGAAGATGAAGGCTCAGACTGGCTACCACTGGGTGCTCGACGACTGTGACCTCCACGAACCATATTCTAACAAATAAAAAATGTCATGCAATACATTCAAACATTGCAATACCTTCAAATCATTGCAATACATTTCAATACATTCAAATTATTCACATCAAATATTGCAATACATTAAAACATAAGATGTGACATCACTTGCTAATCATGGATAACTTATCCTTAGCTTCCAATACAATTGGATCAGTTACACAACTCTATATCTGTATGTTTATATATTCAAATTGAAAAAAACTTCATACAAGACATTCACATCAAATAGCGGTATGTATTACAAGATATATTTCACTAGCTCGAGAATGCTTCCTCATCACTTGTTTGACTTTCATATTCTTCTTCTTCCTCCTCCTCCTCTTTATCATCTTTTGCTTCATTGAGCCTGCATCCACTTAGCATATCATTTGGATCACATTCTTCCATGCATGTGCCATCGGACAATGGAGATATGACATATATACCATGTGTGACACCGTGACCATAAGAGAAGTCACACATATGATCTGATTGTTAGTAATCACCCTCTTCAGCAATCTTGTCTTTCTGTAACTGATCATACTCGAGATATAGTTTAGACTTCACTTTATAAACTGCCCACCATTCATTTTTATCTGACTTCCTTGTACTCGGATATGAAGTATAGTAAACTTGTTGAGCTTGTGAGGCTAATATGAATGGTTCATATGTTCCAAACCGTGATTTATGATTCACCTCAACAATGCCTGAGGCGACGCTTGTTGTTGTGGGATCAAACCAATGACACTTGAATAAATTTACACTATTATTTGTGTCTAAGTAAGTCAACTCCATTATTTTTTCTATAACACCATAGTAGTTATGTTCATTTTCACTGTAGCTGCTACCCTTGACACACACGCCACTATTCATCGTTGACTTGTTTACACCGTAGTCTTTTGTATAGAATCGATAATCATTTATGATGTACCTGTTGTAACATTGCACAACTTTGGTCGGATCATTTTATAAATCACATATTCTTTGATCTTTAACATCACCAAGGCAGACCTACAAGCATAAACATTGACTATGATCACGACCAATTAAGTATCTTATTGTTCTTTACACGGAAAGAATGTATATCATCGTCGTTACCAACTCTTTCAACCATGCCACAAACTTATTTTCATGTTCTATGATGAAAAAAATATCTAATTTATCTATTAATTCTTTTTTGGTGATTATTTATGAGCAATTTTTGTTTCAATTAATGAGTAGATTTTTGTGTGTAACACCATCACATCATATTTATACACATCACAAAGATATTTATAAATATAAAATCACATTCCATAAAATGATACATTCATTTAAAGCATATTTTCATGATACAATTTTATATAAAAGGAATAATCAAATGGAAAATAACTTCATGCAAGCATGGATACAAACACATCAAACATTGCAATATATTCAAATCATTCATATAAACGATATCAAACATGTACCTGCAACAAACACACTCTAATATCCCGCTAACTACTACCATGCCTAGCATGGAATTGTACTCCAAAAATAAGAACACTTTTATTCTCATACATTAAAATCATGCTCAGCATGATCTCCAAACTCCATCAAAGCAGTCCTAGATATTCACAACTAAGCGAGTGTGTGAACAGAAAAGTGTTGTATCCAATAAATTAAATAACATGTGATACGCTTGCATCACTTACTCACCACGGGTATTTACCTGATTTACATTGTTTTTGTCACTTACTTACCACGAGTGGCAGGGCATAAGCAGGATCCGTTGAGAAATCTGCAAGCGACACTGTGTCAAAATGAAGTTTATTACCCGATAACAAGGAGGGTGACGCCCCCTGACGAAAACGAGCCCGGACAGGAAAACACAAACCTCGGGTGAACGAAATTGAAATAAGAGGTAGTAAGACTGAAACCAAGTAAGGCCGAGAGGCCACCCCTCTGCCGAAGAAACAGTAAGGCAGAGGGGGGCTACCCCATGTCGTAAAACACAAGGCAGGGGAGTCACCCTCCTGCTAGAAAACAAGTGAGGCAGGGGGGTTTCACCCCCTGCCGAAGAAATCAAGCAAGGCAAGGGGGCCACCCCCTGCCAAAGAAGAAGCATGGCAGGGGGTGCCACCCCCTACCGGAAAACAAGGCAGGGGGGCCACCCTCTGCCGGAAAGAAAATAAATCAGTCAACAAGGCAGGGGGCTACCCCTTGTTAGAAAACACAAGGTAGGGAGGCCACCCCCCTGTCGGAGAAACAGTAAGGCAGGGGGCACCCCCTGCCTGAAAACAAAATGAGGCAGGGGGGCGACCCCCTGGAAAAAAAGAAGTAAGGCAGGGGGTGCCACCCACTGCTGGAAAACAAGTAAGACAAAGGGGCCACCCCCCTGCCAGAAAATAAGCGAGGCAGGGAGGTGCCACCTCCTACTGGAGAAATCAAGCAACGTAGGGGGGCCACCCCTGCCGGAGAAACAGTAAGGTAGGGGGGGGGGGGGGCACCCCTTGCCTGAAAACAAAATGAGGCAGGGGGCAACCCCTGCTAAAGAAGAAGCAAGGGAGGGGATGCCACCCCCTACCGGAAAACAAGTAAGGCAGGGCTTACCCCGGTCCTCCGGCGATCCCGAAAGAAAGGGGGAAAAGGCGAGAGGGGGTTGCAGGCTTTACCTGGGAGACAGCGGGAAAGACAGCGGCGACAGGGCTAGCACGGGGGACCGACTTGTAGGAGCTCGCAGATGGGAAACAAAGGAAATAGTGATCATGAGGCACGCTGGAGACTGCAGCAATGACATCGAAAAGGGTGGTGCACGAAGACTGTGACCGAGAGGTCACTGGTGTGTTGATGACAAAGGCAGTGGCTCTACTCATAGGGTTTGTTGAACGGGAGCAAAGGGGAGTACTCAGGGTCACCTGCAACTTCGGTCGGCGATACCTGCTGAGAAGGGCGACGATGGTCGCTGGTAGCATGCCGTCAGTGGCTAACGAAGAGGGAGACGGCGGCGCTAGGGTTTGTTGGCTGGAGCTGAACATGGCGGACTAGGGTTTGGTTTTGGGGAAATTCAGAGAGAGAGGAGAGAGAAGGTCACGGCTTAGAGGGGCTTATATAGAAAATTAGCAACAAACGTATGCCATCGCCAACTCTGTCGCTAAGTAATGACTTTTGTAGCGACGAATGCCTTTTATCGCTAATCCGTTATTAAGTTGCGACAGAGTCTGAGGCGATTAGTTTGTCGTCGCTAATTCATTGCTATTCATCAACAGATTAGCGATGGAAAATTATGTCATTAATCTGTCGGTAACTAGCGACAGATTAACAATGGACAAATTTTGTCGCTAAGTAGCGACGAAATAGCGTCGAATAGTTTTCTCTAACTAATCCGTTGCAAATTGGCGACGAAAAAAATTTGTCATAAATTTTCGTCGCCAATTAACGTTTTTCTTGTAGTGGTAGGAGAAGGTTGTGAATGAGTGAATTTATTTGAAGGACAAGAAGATATATTTGAAGGTTGTGAATTAGTGAATATCGTTTCAGCGGTGCAACTCTTATCTAGTTACTCTCCTACTGACTTGTGAATATATGTTTAACTCTTATCTAGTTGCAATTTATAAATTTATTGTTGTTATTTGTCTTGATTCATACCCTATGCACAATTATTAGTTTGTTATAGTTGTTAAGTGTTAATTTGTTAATTGGTATAGACTTATAGTGTTATATTGGTATTTTTTTGTCATTTATCACCAATCACTAACTGTATCTGATTTGGTATACTTGTATAGAATTGTAATAATTAATTATGTAGATTATTGATAGTTTACGTGTTTGATTAATAATTTTATCACCAATCAGTAATTGTATCTGATTCAGTGTACTTGTTTAGAATTGTAATGATTAATTGTGTAGATTATTAATAGTTTATGTGTTTGATTAATAATTTTATCATCAATCAGTAACTGTATCTGATTCGGTGTACTTGTGTAGAATTGTAATGATTAATTGTGTAGATTATTGATAGTTTACGTGTTTGATTAATAATTTTATCACCAATCAGTAATTGTATTTGATTCGATGAAAAATTTATACTTGCTTTTCTCTAGTTTTTTTCACTACCTTAACATGATGTTATTCAATTATTTTTTTACTATTTATCACCAATCAGTAATTGTATCTAATTCGGTGTACTTATGTATAATTGTTATGTTGAACAGTTAAAGTAATACTTCTGTAAGTTGAAACAGTCAAAGTTATGCTCATGTAGTATCTTATTTATTTGTAGAATTTGAAATAGAAAGAGAACAATCTTGGAGCACTAAGAAAAGAAAAAACTTGTTATCATTTTTTTTGAAGTTAGAGAACTCTTCAGATGGACAAGTCGAGGAAACTCCAAGTCCTACTCCAACTATTCCTTCATCACCTAAGCATATTTCATCTCCGAATCCAACTTCAGAATCTGATTTTTATATTGAAAGAGATCCGAGTAAAAGAAAGTGTATGTGTGATCACCCTGTTAATGAAATAGATCAAATTAGACGGGCTTATCTGAGGGCGAGACCTTTTCAACCAAAACTTGCATAATACCCAAGTAGACAATGTGGTAAACAAGTGCGTCGATGTCAAGAACATTGGTATGATAAGTTTCATTGGCTAGAGTATTCTCCGACAGAAGATAAAACATATTGCTTTTATTGCTTTTTTTTTCTTGATAATAGCCCTTCTTCGAATCTTTCAGCTTTGGCAACGGTTGGGTTTAATAATCGGAAGAGGGTTAGTCAAGGAGAAAAATGTGCTTTTCTTACCCATGTTGGTTCGTCACCGTCTTCATATCATAATGTATATGTAAGAAATGTAGAGATTTTGATGAGATCGGGTCATCACATTGACAAAGTGATGATGTTGTATCCCAAGAAGAATGCCAGAAAGCTCATTTGAGAGTAAGAACCTCAATGTTAGCTCTTCAGTGGTTAGCGCTCCAAGGTTGCGCATTTAGGGGCCATGATGAATCTTTATCTTCATTAAATCATGGAAATTTTATTGAACTGGTTGATTATTCTGGAAAAATGAATGTAGATGTTGGTAAAGTTGTTTTGGCTAATGCTCCAAGAAATGCCACATACACTTATCTAGATATCCAGAGAGAGATTTTGCATATTATGGCAAACCGAGTACAAGGTATGATTCATAATGAAGTTGGAGATGCACCGTATTGTATCCTTGTTGATGAAGCACGAGATGTATCTAAACGAGAACAAATGTGCATTATATTGAGGTTTGTCAATAAAGAGGGAATTTTAAGAGAACGATTTTTTGAAATTAAAAGTGTTAATGATACTACCTCGTTGAATATGAAAAATCAAATTTTTGATATTCTTAGTAGTCACAACCTTCAAATTCATAATATGCAAAGACAAGGGTACGATGGTGCTAGTAATATGTAGGGTGCTTGGAATGGGCTCCAAGCTTTATTTCTGAAGGATTGTCCTTATGCATATTATGTCCATTGTTTTGCGTATCGTTTGCAATTAACATTGGTTTCTACAGCTAAGGATGTTCGTGACATTTGGCAATTCTTTTCTCATTTGGATAATGTTGTTAACATTATTACTTCTTTGCCTAAGCGTGTTGGTGAGTTGAAAGTTGCACATAGAAAAGAAATTGAGCATTTGTTAGAAACTAGGGAACGGTCGACATGAAGTGGGGCTAATCAGATTCAGAACTTGCATAGAGCTGGAGCTACTCATTGGAGTTCTCATTATGAATCTGTAAAGAGCTTGATGGATATGTACATTGCAATATGTAAAGTATTTGAATGCCTGATTGAGAATTCTCCAAGTGCTAGATCTCAAGGTGAAGTTGATGGTGCATACACTTGCATTACAAGTTTCGAATTTGTATTTGTCTTGTATTTGATGAATCGAATATTTGCAGTTACTGATATTCTAGGTCAGACCCTTCAGAAGAAAAATCAAGATATCTTGACTGCTATGAGATTTGTCTACACTACAAAGACTGTGCTTCAAGCTTTGAGAGAAGATGGTTGGGAGGAATTCCTTCAAGAGGTAACATCATTTTGTTCAACAAATGATATTTGCCTACCTGACTTCAGTGGTTCATATATGGTTGGGCGATCCCATGGTCGTGAGTATCCCTCAGTTGAGCATCACTATCATTTTGATGTTTTTAATAAAGCTATAGATTTCTTGTTGGTGGAGTTAAATACTCGATTTAATGACACATCAATCGAACTTCTTTTTCTCAGTGCGACATTGGATCCTAGAAACTCATTTGAATCCTTTAATATAATTGATATTTTCAAGCTTGCATAGAAGTTCTATCTTCAAGATTTTACACCACAAGATATATTTTACTTGAAAGCAGAGTTACAACATTATCAGATTTATGTGGTTTCCGATCATTGATTTCAAGTACCTACTCTACCTGATTTGTATCAAAAGTTGATTGCAAGTGGAAGGTCAGAAAGGTATGTCATGCTAACTGATGTGTATTTTGTAAGTGCTTATTTTAAAACATTATTTTATCATTGAAATGTTTTGGAAAATCACGCATCAAGTAATAATAAACTGACTTTCCACGAATGTGGCGAGTACGGGTCGAATCTACAAGGAATGGGATACATTCACAATTAAATATAAAACTTCAATTTATTAATATCACAAAGGTTTACAACTATGTTAACATTACAATTCTAGCTAAACGACAATCTAAAAATGAAAATGAACTGAAACATGGTTGCTAAGTCTTCTCCGGATTGCTAGGAGTAATTCGGTCTTTTCACCACACGTGCATTTGCACTTCGCATTGTAAATACACCTGTAGATCTGTTTCTAACTTATCAACCTAAAACAACAAAAATCAAAAGTCAGTAAATCATCACTAATTGATTCTAAGTTACATCTACAATTATTTCTGAACTAATTATTAAATTAAATTACAATTAAAAACAAAGAAAACTAAAACTATAATTTCTAACTAAACTAACTAATTAAATACATTCTAACTAGTCTAACTGTTGTTAATTCACTAACTACATGCTAGAAAATACTAAAAACTACCAAAAATCAACTAAGTAAGCGAATGACTGTTTTGTCCCTGAACAGTGCAAAATTGGGTTCAAATAGGTTTTCGCAAAGAGAAAGTATGAAGGAGCAGACTAAGTCCGATTCTAATTATTTCTCTTTTGTTCTCTTTCTGATAGACTCAAGAGTTTGTCAAACTTTATGGAATTGAAAAACTCATCCGGGAACTCCGGATATAAGCGTTTCAACTTCGATCAAAATTATAGAACCGTTTGACCCGAAATCTAAAATCGCAAAAAAACTAATTTTGCAGAACGCTTAAAAGGAAAACTAAATCAACTCTGAATGAGTTGATTTTTGGTTTGCACATAGTTAACACACTAATGAATAGCATAGAATAGTAATTTCAAGAAAACTCATAATATTAGCACAGAATATAACGAGTGTAAGTCAGGAAAAAATTCTGGTTTTTACTTCAGTCCACTATTCATTTGAACAAATTCAATGTTTGCACTATGTATTCAAAATACATGTAATTACAGTCATTCACATCCTAATACTAACTAACTAACAGGAACTACAGCTAAATATAATAAGAAAATAAAATCTAAGTTGACCATCTACATTATTTGCGAGAAATACAAATTTATGCTAACACCAAAGACTAATATGTATGTAACTATCAATCTTAAATGAAACTAACATACACTTCTGAACTAATTACTAAATCACTAACACTAACTAACCTAATTAACCCGTTAGCAACCTAGGATTAACTGATCCTGCGGCCAACACTATGCACAACCTAACTAAGAAGTTGTAATTTACTCAAAACGCCAAAATCCTAAATGAGTTCTACATCTACACCTTGCGAAGACAGTTTGACAATTTATTGAATTCTATCACTACCACCTAACCAGCTTTACTGATTAGCATGCAAACACCTACACACACACTAGTAAAACAGAAAACACGCAGAAACTTCAACACATTAGCTACTAACTAAAACATTTAAATCTCCTAAAATCGGGTAACAGGGGAATATAACTAATTAATTCTAAAAACTATTTAAACTAATGATATGAATTAGAGATAGCAAACAAACCTAATAACGTATGCAATTTACACTGAAACTTACAGTTACTAACTAAACCTAACAGGGCTAATAAACTAATACGTAAAAATACCAAAAATCAAAATGGATTCTAAACAAACGAAAACAACCTTGCATAATTAAAGCCAATCCCTACACTAATTAACATAAACTAACTATGCATATTAGCTAAATTCAAATCATAAGACAAATGCTTCAGCCGGCTAGAGTCAATCTAGTCGGTTTGGGCGTGAATACACATTCCATCTAATTCCAATAATGAATGATGAACAAAACTTAAGGCACTGCCTAAGTGCTGGCCTTCACACAAAAATAGGTATGCTATGGCTGGAAAAACAGAAAAATGCAGACATTTGATCAAAAGGAAAAATACAACATTCATGGGTTCTACGCTAGAGAGGGGATTCAATTTTTATAATTCTAAAACAACGAAATCAACACAAAAACAACTAATACTACTACTTAGACTCGATCTAAGTGTTGTTCTAAGCACAAACAGAGTATTCTAAGGTTGGAACAACAGTCACACAGAAATTAACAAAAACAAAACAAAATAAAACCACACACACTTGGGTTTTTATGCTAAAAGAAAGGGGAAAGGAGAAGACGTACCTCAATCGGGGCATCCGACGAATAGAGGGGTCGTGGGTGAGCAGAATTTGCCTTGAAGCTGCGCCAAGAGATCCCTCATTGATGTTGTTCCTGCGTTCACTTTGCTGCAACTTGCTGGAAGGTGCAGGTTGGAGATGCTCCGACAAATGGCGTGCTGGAAAATGGCGAAGAAGGCCGGATGGAGGTAGGGCCGGCTAATCCAACTTGGGGCGGACAGCACCTCAAGGAGGAATGGCGCATTCCACAGCTGCTTTACCTGCAAACAAACAGCATGGAGTGTCAGTACAACAAGCATGCGAAGAAGGGGAAGATATGGAACAAGAGAAGAGCAGAAAATGGAAGAAAGAAGGGGCGATATCAAAGGGTTTGCAAGGAAATCCTAGTAAAACCGATGAGAAGAAGGAAAGGGAATGTGTGGTGGCTGGAAGAGAGAATGGGGGTTCCAAAATCGGGCTGCTTGGGTGCAACTCCCAAGGCAAAGACACGATTTTGGTTTTTAAAACTCGATTTTATAGAAAAAGCTCAAATTTTGGAAATTTCCAAAACAAAGATTAAAAACAAAGTAATGGCTAGGCGCCATTTCTGAAAGGGTTTTTAGCAAATCTTTTAAAAACTCGAGTTTGGGATTGGGCTGGGTTGGATATGGTGCATTTTGGCCCAGATCCAAGGCCCAGATGGGCCAATTGGATCCGTTTTGCCCAATTTTGCCCCGAGGTCCGACCCGTTTCACTAAAAATGCAATATCTCTCTCATTTTAAGTTTGATTCGAACGAAATTTGAACCGTAGCTCAATGAAATCTATATGCATCTAAGTATGGGTTCTAACCTATAAATGATTCAATTATGTAATAAAAATATATTATATTTATGTGTATTTAATGCATCATCACTAACTAGATTATTTCGTCTTGTATTGACATTACCAGTTTCTACGACCACTATAGAACAAGCATTTTCAGTGATGAAGCATGTGAAGATGGAAATTCGTAACAAAATGGATGACGATTTTCTTGTTGATTGTATGACATTGTACATCGAATGAGAATATACTATGACTTAAGTTATAGATTCTCTTATAGATGAATTTTATGCTGCGGGTAATTGTTAGGGTCCATTTTAGTTGGTACTTTTGTATTTTGATTTATTTTGTCATAAATAAAATTTATGCATTGTTATGAACTTCAAATTATCGCACCAGTGTTATATATTGCCATTAGATAATGTTTAAGAACTTTTCGTTGATGTTGAGAAAGACTACAACAAGTAGTTTGATTTGTCCATATGAAATAGATTTTTATTAATAATTATAGCCATTTTTTATTTTATCTCAAAAAAAAATTTTGGGGGGGGGCGCTGCCCCGAACCCCATACTATCACACCAAATTTTATTTTTTTGCTACACCCCTGTTCCCCCCCCCCCCCCTCACATGAATCCTAGCTACGCCCCTGCCCAAGCCGATTTGCACAAGTTAGAGACAACAATAGGTCAAGTGACCTGAGCCACATCTAGCCCATTTACATTCTTGCATCAAAGGGTTAGGGTAGTGAAGAGGTTGGATTTGAAGTCATATATCTATCCAACTCAGAACTAAACTATTGGGTTTGAGACCTAAAACTAGATCAAAATAAAGAAAACAATCATATTATTTTCAGTACTGCAATATTATAACTATAGTGCAACATTTTTTTCTAAATTTTATATGATTATATTTGCAGTGCATTATTTTCAAAACATCTTGGTAAGCATACTTTCGTATTTCCTTGATCGATGTTGAAATTTGGCATAGCATAAGTGATGCAATGGTATGGTGTGGAATTGGTACACACTGATTCACGATCCAGGATCCAAACGGATCCAAACGCACACAGAAGCTTAAACGATGTAGAGTCTGAACAAAACTTTGAGAAACAGATTTTTGGGACCCGTGCACTCTGTTTTTATAGAAGCGGTCCAAATGAAAGTTGTGTGTGACTCACACACCTTTTCAACGAATCCAAAACATAAGATTCGAAATAGGGATGTTCGCTCCACGAACTCAGAACCGGGACTGATAAACAAGTCTAAGACAAACTATCAGATTCCACAGACAGATTGTTCAAATGGGTTTTTGATCCCTTAAACGATAGTGTTTGCTGAAACTCACAACTGACGAAATGAAGGTCAGATCTAGACCTTTTCAGAACACTAAAGATGATAATTTTCTGATATACCTACAAATCGCTATGAATTTTTGAAGTTATAAAATGGTAATAGTTAACGAGCATGAAACCAAAAACTCCAAGCAAAATAACAGTAACAGAAATTTATATTTTTGAAGCACAAAGACAATAATTCAATGCAATCTCCAAACATAAAAGATGTAGATTTAGATCTTAGCTTTTTACATAATAAAAAAAAACTAAATTTCATGTAGGGAATCTTCAGATAAGTGAAAAACACAGAGCACAACTACGGATGTTCTGTAGCAGAACAAAAGTACAGGACTTCTGTCAGTCTGACACTTTGACAGACAAATTCAAGGGTGCAAATAAACTAATCTTAGAAATCTTTCAAATACAAAGTTGTAGGAAATCGTTCTAGCTTTCCAGAAAGCTAAACAACGTTAAAAATGAATCAGTATCGAGGCCGATATGATTATTTCTTTGAAGGGGTCTCTGACGAACTCAGACAACATTTTCACATTTTTTTATGTAACAACGAATTCTAAACCACACTGAATATTCCAGAAATTATCTTGATTGAACAATCCAATTTTTAACATAAAAATAACCTAATCATGCATTCAAAAGGAACAATGAACTAGTCACACTTACAAGCAAAATGCGATGATCAACACATGTTACATGCGATAAAAGTAAACAAGCAAAAATGATGAACCAGCGAATATCCGGCTTGAAGATGATAATGGCCATCGGTGGGAAGCAACTGATGCCAATATTAAACCATTAACAGTCTTGAATAAACACCTTGAAGGTCAGCAACCATGAACTAATGTTGTCACAACCACCACGAGAATGACTTCTCAAAAGTTCACTCTCCTCACAAAAATCCTAGATGTCGTCAGTAGGTAAATTCTCATGGACTTTACTGGCTTAACCAAGCCGAATCAAGCCAAATAGTAAAAATCAAACTTGTAGAGATGGATCTTAGCTTTTCAATGAGCTAAAGATCATGCAATTTGGTCCAGTATCTAGGAAGATACGGCCAAAATATTGAGACTATCTTCAACCTTCATACCTCTCTTCTCTACTCCATTTTTGAATTCTTTTTTTCTTCCTCAAAACAAAAGGAACCAGCCTATGGTCAACCACTATGAGGCTCTTAAGCTCTCATAAAGGTGTCATAATGCTGCCGCCCACTTGCTTCAATCATGCACAAAGGGAGGTGGACTTCCCCAAGTTGCCGCCCACTTGCCCAATGCATGGGCTTCTTTCAAAAATGGCTATCATTGCTTCTCCAACAGCTCCTTTTGACCTTTTACGATCAAACTGATTCAAAAAAGGGTTATATGTGTCCAACCCAAAGTGGTGTCAATTAGGGTTTGGGTTGAATTGGATCTTGGATAAGATCCAAGATCCAAATGATGTTTTTGCTCCAAAAACCCTTCACGATATTGGGTTTTTTTAAATCAAAAAAAAAGAAAACTACCCTGAGTACCCCATACACTTTCTAGTGCCGCAAAATAATCCTATAGGGCACTAGAACTATCTGGATCTATAGAATCCGACACCTAAAAAAAATAAAATAAAATAAAAATTACATAAAATAAGGATTGACAACAAAATGTCTAAAATGTGATTCCATGAAGAGCGTAATGGAATCAAGTGAAGGATCATGACAAGCATCGACTAAATTGTGGATCCACTAAGACAAGGGATGTCTTGCACGTGGGTAGATAACCTCGGGTAGCGATACCCGGATCGGGTCTGAAGAGTTGGACTAGGATCCAACTTCGCTGCTGAACTCTGAACCTCTGGATGCTCTGCATCATCCCTCCCAGGTTAAAAAGGCTTCATCTTCGAAGTCGGCTCCTCGCTCCCGGCATCACCATGGTACCTCTCCAAGTGTTTGACGTTGAACACGTTCGAAGTCTTGAATTGAGGTGGCAGTTGAACCTTGTAAGCATTAGAATTAATAACGCCAGTAACTGCACAATGACCAATGCGCTTAGGCGCCAACTTACCATGTAATTCAGGAGGCAAACATTCTTTAGTAAGAGTTACCCATACCAGATCTCCAGCTTCAAACAATACCTGTTGATGCTTCTTGTCGTAACTTGATTTATACTTACTTATGATATCCTGAAGCTTCAAATGTACCTGTTCATGAATATCTTGCAGAAAAGAAATACGATCTTGAACATAATTTAAAACTGGACCAACAACAGGAATAGGAGCTAAGTCAACAGAAGAACAATGATTAAAACCATATAAAACAATAAAAGGGCTAAATCCAGTAGAACGATTCACAGACTTATTAAAAGCAAATTCAGCTTGTGCAATTATGTGAGACCATGACATTGGTTTATCATTAATTAAAGCTCGCAACAAGTTTCCTAAAGACCAATTAACAACTTTAGTTTGACCGTCGGTTTGAGGATGATGCACAGTGCTAAATTGTAGATTGGTTCCTAACTTTTTTCATAATTGTCATAAAAAATGACCTACAAATTTAACATTTCTTTCTAAAGTGATAGTTTTCGGAATGCCATGCAATTTGTAAATTTCCTTGAAAAATAAATCCACAATATGAGATGCATTTATGGGTTTTTTACACGAAATGAACCAAGTCATTTTTGTTTATCGATTGAGGACCACAAAGACAGAATCAAGACCATGAGAGGTCTTAGGTAATCTTAAAACAAAATCCATGGTTATATCTTGCCAAGGTTTCTCAAGAATAGGCAACGGCAAATATAACCCGACATTCATGACATTTCCTTTCGCGATATGACATGTATGACATTTTTCTACAAATCTATTCACATCCTTTCGCATGTGAGGCCAGAAATATGTTGAAGGCACTAAATGCATTGTCTTGTCCCGACCAAAATGTCCCTCATTATGTATCTTAGAAATCAATCGTTGCCTCAGAGAACAGTCTGGGATACAAAGTAATTTGCCTTTAAATAAAAATCCATCAACCAGGGAGAAATTGTTATAAGGATGACTTGTCACTTCATTAATAATTTTTGAGAAATAACTATCTGACTTATATAGTGAAGCGAATTTCTCAAAACCCCAAACATATGATTTTATGGTAGACAAAAGAATGTTTTTCCTACTTAAGGCATCAACGACAACATTGTTCTTTCCTACCTTATGTTTCAGGACGAACGTAAATTCTTGCAGATATTCGACCCACTTGGCTCTACGGGCATTCAACTTATGCTAACCATTGATGTATTTGAGAGCCTCATGGTCACTATGGAGAATAAATTCTCGATGCACCAAATAATGCCTCCAGTGTATTAATGCTCTAACGATAGCATAGAATTCATTATCATAGGTGTTATATTTTAATTTGGCTTTATTCAATTTTTCACTAAAGTAAGCAACAAATTTACCTTCTTGACTCAACACAGTACCTATACGTACTCCAGATGCATCACATGGTAATTCGAATGCAAGTTCGAAATTAGGCAAGACTAACACAGACGTCGAACAAAGATAAAATTTCAAATGCTCAAATGATTGTTGAGCTTTTGGATTTCATTGAAAGGTTTTACCTTTGATACAATCGGTCAACGGAGCAGCGATACTGCTAAAATGAGGAATGAACCTCCTATAGAAGGAAGCTAACCCATGAAAACTACGAACAATAGTAATGGAGTTCAGCACGGGCCAATCTCGAATCAACTCAACCTTTGAAGGGTCAACAAATATACATGTCGTCGAGACCACGTAACCAAGGAACAAAACTTCAGTGGCCCAGAAGATACACTTATCCATAGATGCATAAAATTGTTCCTTTTTTAGGATGTCGAACACTAAACGTAAGTGTTCCACATGTTCAAGTTCGGTTCGACTATATATGAGAATGTCATCAAAATAAATGACCAGGAATTTGCTGATGTAAGGTCAGAAAATTTGATTCATGATTCTCATGAAGGTAGATGGAGCATTGGATAGACCAAATGGCATTACAAGTCATTCATAAAGATCATCACGAGTTTTGAATGCAACTTTCCATTCATCTTCATGTCTAACTCGTATTTGATGATATCCACTACGCAGATCTAATTTGAAGAATATTTTTGAACCAGTTAGTTGGTCCAACAAATCATCCAATCTTGGAATGGGAAACTTATACTTGACGGTTATTTTGTTGATAGCTCAGCTATCAATGCACATTCGCCATGTCTCATTCCTCTTAAACACAAGAAGAGCAGGAACCGCGCAAGGACTAAGACTCTCACGAATGTGACCCTTAGTCAATAATTCTTCAACTTGTCTATGAAGTTCTTCATACTCCGTAGGACTCATGCGATAATGTGGAGCATATGGTAACACTGACCCTGGATGGAAGTCTATATGTTGTTGGACTTCCCGTAGAGAGGGTAATCCATTGGCAAAGACTTCACAAAATTTTTCTAACAGTGGTGTAACTCTAGAATCCACAACGATAGGATTAAGCTCACCAGGTGATGAACCAGAATCAAGAAAGAATAGGAAGTAACACATGTTTGATTGACTGAGAGCCTCTTGGAGCTCATGTCTGGCAATGAAAGCACTTGAAAGCATAACCTTCGATGCAGTAGGCTTGGATGAAGTGGGGTGGGAGATTTGGGTGGTAGGTGGAGTACGAGATGATGATGCAGATGAAGATGAAGAAGATAAAGGTGGTAAGTCCTTGGAGGGCTTCAAATGAATCTTTCGTCCCTCGAACGTAAACGAGTATGAGTTAGATCGGCCATTATGGATAACAGATCGATCATACTGCCATGGTCTTCTGAGAATGATATGACTCACATCCATAGGGAGCACATCGCACTAGACTTGATCGAAATAAATGTTTCCAATAGAAAATTTGACCAAGCACTGCCACTCGACATGAACATCAGTGCTCTTTTGGAGTCATGACATCTGATATGGATGGGGGTGAGTCCGACAATTCAAGCCTAATTTAGTCATGGCTTTGACCGATATCACATTTTCACAGCAACCAGAGTCAATGATGAAGCGGCACACCTTTCTATTGATGGTACAAGCAGATTCAAAGATGTGCGTTCGAAGCCAACGGTCATTCGTTTCCTAACGCAGGGCTAAACAAATTTGTCTAGAGATGAGGGCTTCGCCTCTATCAGGTAGGATCACCTCCTCATCTACACATTTTTCTTTCGGCTCTTCTTCAAAGGATTCAATCTTCGAATCATAAATGGGATCGAACTCGAGGTCGAATTGAGCCTCTTTTTCATGAGATCCCTCGACGAATAAGGCATTGCCACGACATTCTGTGGACTTATGACCGGGGTTTCCATAAGTATAGCACTTGATGGGGGTGCTCAAACTAGAGGTCCTAGCCTAGTTTTCTATCGGGCCATTCTGACTCGCAACCCTAGGTGGGTTTGATGTATTGGGGTGACGGTAAGGTGGGGCAACTTTTGTATTGGGGACCGTAGGGGTCTGCGTTGCTAGTCTAGTCACAGGACTAGGCCTAGCTAAGGTTTTTCTTTGGGTGGACCTCTCCCATTGACATGCCTTTTGATGTACTTCGGACACCATCCAACACTCAATAAAATTCAACATATCTTGTAATTAGAAGTTCGGACCTCTAATGTACTTCGAGACTAACTGCTCCTCACTTTCACGGATGTCGTTCCATGCAACGAGATCATAAAAATTCTTGGTGTACTGATCTATTGATCTTGTTCCTTGTTTCAAACTTTGGTATTTTTTATATAGTTCTCGGTGGTAGTTCAATGGCAAGAATTGAGCACAAAGTTTCTGCTCCATGTGCTCCCAACACTCAATCGGCGCACGAACCTAATGTTGACGCATTTGCTTGAGTTGTCGCCACCAGGCTGTAGCTCAACCCTTCAGTTTAAGGGATATCAATCCCACACGACGATCTTCTGAAACTTCTTTGAACTCTAGGAATTCATGAACTTCGCTAATCCAATCTAAGAACTTTTCGAGAGTTCCAGTTCTCTCGAATTCTAGGATTTTGAAATGGAGATCAGAATCCCAATGTGATCTCCTCGGTTGGAAGTTATCTCTTCTTTTTGGGCTGTGATGATTTGACTCAAAGTCATCATCATAATCAAAAGATAGGTTCTCGCATGTTCCTCGAGAACAGCATGGACTTTGCTCCACTCATCGTTCTTATGTTCTCGCACTTTTGGCCAGTTGATGAGTTAAATATTCAATTTGGCACCTAGTTGCGGCGAGTTGCCTTTGAGGATCTTGAACTTCGTACTATTGGTCACGATCATCTCTTCTCCTATTAAAATTATTTTGACCTCGACCTCCCATTCGACCCGCCATCGTGAATGGTTCTTAAAAAAAAAATTTACCTCTTACTGCACCGAGAATCATGTCGGATTGAAAAATCTAATAACCCTCGCTCTGATACCAAAATGATGCAATGGTATGGTGTGGACTCGGTACACACAAATCCACGATCTAAGATCCAAACGGATCCAAACGCACGCGAAAGCTTAAATAATGCAGAGTCTGAACAGAACTCTGAGAAACAGATTTTCGAGACTCGTGCACTCTGTTTCTGTAACGCCCCAAATATTTAACTTGAAAATTTAGGAATAATTTTTTCTTTCTTTCTAAAACCACAGCGGAAATATTTTATTAGTTTCTCAGCCAAATAATTTGGGCGGGTTACAGGTGATAGCACATTTAATAACATTAGGCAAATTAAAATCTTCCCTTGAAATTTTACAAGTCATAATTGACAAATTTAATGAATTTATTAAAAACAAAGTTCCTCAGGACATCCCAAGAAGATATGGTCTCATGGCCCGTCCGCACGATGACTGCAATTGCCTATCTTTATTTGTTTCCTGAAAAATATTAATTCAGAAGGGGTTAGACTATCCCGTCTGAGTAAGAAGCAAAATATCTATATGAATGTGCTCAGTATCATGTATACAAGTATATGTGCAACACATGAATATAAAATATAACAATATTTAAACAATCTCTGAATGTACAGTTCACTAACTTCAAGTATTTCATGATTTACTACATAAAGGAAAGACATCCATGAATATGTATACCTAGTATCCCGAGAAACCGGTAACATATACCGTCTTTCAGGTATACCCAGAATCCCACATTTAGGTTATGTGTGCATAATTTTAATTTTATTTATTCTTATGTGCAAGTCATTGCACTACGGAGGTTTTCCAAAATCCCAACCCACACTCGGGGTGATCTCAATATATGCATATTACTCATCGAATGCCTCATAGGCACAAATCACAATTTCTAAGAATTTTGGCTCAACTATGAGCCAAGTACTTGTACATAAGCATTTTTAAAGTTTCATTTTTGAGCTTGGGTGTACATTCCGTACCCCCACTGACCATGCACTCATAAGGCATGTCTCAAGTACAACTTTTCTTAAGTGCTCGTATGGCACCACAATGATCTCTCAAGACCGCAAGCTCAGTTTTGAGCTTTCACATGATCATGACATGACAAATGCCCTTTATTAGGCAAATATTTGCAAAACAAGCATATATCAATCAGCACAAGATATGTCATAATATTTTCATGCAATCATGATTCAATTATATGCAAATCAATTAGCATCATAAGTGCCCATATGCTCAGTTTCAATCTTATACTATCATGCCTTTATAGTTTTTCTTTATCGCGCAATTATAACAGAATATGCATTTACCAATAGGTGGCCCATACACTAGACATGATCATGACATTCACATGTAGATTAGGATGATACATACAATATTATAAATGAAATGAACATCATAAATGATATTGCATTCTTTCCCAAAGCTCAATAACAATATAGCACTCTTTTCATAGGCATGTAATAGCATTTGCATTTTTTTTTTGCAAAAACACACACATGTACACTCATTTCAAATAACTTGCTGAGCAGAACAATAAGATAGCCATTCTTATATCGTTTGAGCAGATTTTCAATTGTGGCAACCACTGCAGATGAGGTTACAACCATAACTTAAGTTTTAAATCTTGCAATATTCCACATGTGAAAAGCATCAATTTCAAATATATTATCCATTCTTTTCTTTTCTTTTTCTAGAACCTAGTGCTTCAAATAAGTGATTTATGTACATGTATGTACTTGATACATACATATATAATTCTACTGGGCTGCGGCAAACCTGGTGTCTTCCATATCCTGTGGCCCACCGCACTCCAGCAAGGAGGCACGCCCTGCTAGTCACATGTACAGCAGGGAAGGAGGCTGATATGCATGTATATAACGGCGTTGTATCCTATCGTATTCGAATCTGAGTCAACCAAACTGTATCCTTGTTGGATCGGTCTGGCTATTCAGATCTGGTCTGCCAACCAGTGAATAAAATCAATTAGACAGAACCCAAATTACAAATGAATGCTTGTAAATTCATGTTTGATACAATGACCATATAGGCTATTTTCTCCTCTCTCTTTTCTTCCCATTTCATGACAGAAATTACTTGAGGCAAACATCACGTGTGTTGAGAATTTTAAGAGTTGCATTTGCAAAGAAACAAGGACACATAAGCTATTGCATGTTGATGTACATTTTTAACCCATGGGAACTAAGTAGGAATATACTCTCATGTGATAAACCTCTCTCCTCTTTCTTTGTATATTTCTTCTCAATATATATTAGGGTATTTGAGTGAGCATCATCAGTCCTTACATCTATCTATCTATATATATTTTTCTTTTCTTTGTAAACATGATGTACAAAGGGTCTATTTCATCTATTTCGGGGATCAACATTTGTTTTATCAATTAACCCATGTTGTTTACAAATAAAAGTCCCAACGTACTACAAATAAAAAGGATTAGCAACCACCATGTACTTGTTTTGAATCCAATGGCCGTTCAAATTAAAACTTCCAGAGATTTACCATAGGGTGAAAAACCAACAAGCACCAGCCCAAAACGGTATTTAATAAAATTTTAGGACTTATAAAGGAAGAATCAAACCAAAATCATGTATGTCATGGTACCCTATCATGCATACATGCTGCATGTGTACAATGATCTACATTAAACTTTAGCATGTGTCTGGATCCATGTTGTATGTGTTTTTTTTTTATGCATGACATCAATTTAAAAGAAGGTTGAAATCCAATAACGGCCTTATATACATTAACCGATCTAATAATGATAATAGAGCATGATAGAAAACCATAATATCATTCAATGATGACTATTTGTTTTATATTGGTACCAGTTCTAAATGATTAAAATGTCAATCCCCCATAGACACTAAGTAACCATATTATCTGATCATCCATGTACATATGTATCTCTCTTCAACAAAACTAAACCATAAATAAAGTGTATATCACGACTCATTTTTTTTTTTTTTGAAATCAAGAAACCTAACACTCTAATATCACAACTCTTACCAAGGTAAATCAATTTTGGAAAGGTACTGAAACACATCCAAAATGATACAGGTAAAGGGAATACCCGCGAATGATGCTTAGAGAAAAATAGCATAGATATTTTCTAAGAACCATGCAACAGGGACAGTGATCAAACTGTACGGACCACCCACTTTATTTCTTGTATACATCTATACATTCCTTTGAATCACAACCAGTAGAAAAAAAAACAAAGATCGACGTTGTACAAAAAAATAAATGGTATGCATACAACCCATCTTTATATGAGTATTGGTTTTTATCAAACATAGGTTTGCAAAATATCAATCATACAACTGTTTTCATCTTGCACCAACTATATTGTAGATCCCCACTTAGTCCTAACCAATACCAGCATGCAAGCATTACATGTTAGTTATCGTGAGTGCTAAAATTATTCTTTGCCATATCCATGTGAAATAACATGAATAGTAAGAAAGAAAAATAACGGTCCGCCTTCAGGGGCTGTAACGATGGCCATCATGAAGGTCATACTAGTGAGGTACAGACATGATCTAGCCCTTGGGCTTTACCATTTACATCTGCCATCCCAAAATTTTTGAGAATATACAGATCTACGTTCCCCTTAGATTTGCACATTCGTCTCAGCCCCTGGATCTACCAATACCGATTTATAATGAGTCGCTAGATCCAAGTATGTTCATATACAAGGAAAACCACTTCCATTGGCCATGGCAAATACTCATGGTTGTATATGGGTGGTGTTCCATTCATGTTCGCGGAGGGTATGCAATATATTTGTATTACAGGGCACATCACACACACATAAAGAATATCATACCTCTTACCTATTCGAAACTTTATTCGACGATAATGGCGTTTCTTTCTTTCATTGGAGAAACACGTCACCACAAGAAAGAACACCCTCATGTAACAACAATGGAGTCGATCACGTCCAGCAAAGTTGGTCCACACGACTAGCAATGGGGTCGACCCTCACAGTGGGAGAGATGGAGGAAGAAGGGCAAAAAACGTTGAGAGAGAGAGAGAATATGTCATCTAGAGTGATTGCATGCTTTCTCTTGAGCCCTTCATATAACTCCTCTTAATTAGGGGAGTTACAATTTTTTTTCAAACCTTCAAGCCCCACCGATATCCATGATTTTTTTGTGGGTAGTCATGCTTCTACAATTGCCCTCTTTCTCGCATGACTAGAATCTCTCTAACTTCCATTTCCAGTTTACTTTATGGGTACCCCTCTTCCATGTCACATGAGATTCCTCTTAATTTTTTTAAAAGTTATGTGGAAAAATCCAAAATTGTAGGTTTGTTCAACTCCCACGTTTTTACCATTCCTTTTTTCTTTTTTTTCACTTAAGTAAAATCATCACTTTTCTATACAAAAAGATAATATGTGCACAGGGGGTTTCAAACCAGGGTCTTCCACCAAAGGGACAACAAACCCCACCACGTGTGCTATCATTCATTTCATTGCAAAGTGGATGAATTAAATTGTA
Source organism: Nuphar pumila (assembly GCF_984573655.1). Taxonomy (NCBI): domain Eukaryota; kingdom Viridiplantae; phylum Streptophyta; class Magnoliopsida; order Nymphaeales; family Nymphaeaceae; genus Nuphar; species Nuphar pumila. The sequence continues at coordinate 33,697,411 of NC_143257.1, forward strand.
TTTAACCCTTTCTGTTTTGTTCCAAATTTCATGAAAAAAACAATGTTTTTCATTTCTACGTGGGGCACTGTGGATTTTGAACTTGGGTTGTGGCTCCCCCACAACCATGCGTCCTACCACAACACCACTTATTGTTTACTTTTGCAAAGAAATTCCCTTTATGTCTTATTGAGACATTTTCCCCCCGTTGGTGGATCTCTCCCGTTACTACGTGAATTTTTCTCCCGTTTGTTCCAACCTTTCACTCTCTCACCTTAAATGTATTTCGAATCTCACGCTATCATTCAGGAACAATCGAATTCCCACATTTGCCTCACAAACCAGGTCAGATCATCGGATCTCGCTAAAGTCCAGATCCAAGTACCATTTCTAGTATTTGTTACCGAGTTCACTCTAACTAACCCGTAAGCATCGAAATCGCATTAAAGATTACAAAAAAACTTATTATTTCATGCAAATGCTCATTTTTATTCATTGAAATTCCTTAAAATTTATGGGTTTTACAGTTTGGACAGAGGCGGTCCAAATGAAAGTCGTGTGACTCACACAACTTTCCAACGAATCTAAAAACACCAGATTCAGAATAGGGATGTCTGCTCCATGGACTTGGAACCGGGACTGATAAACAAGTCCAAGACAGACTATCAGATTCCATGGATAGATTGTTCAAAGGGGTTTTTGACCTCTCAAACGATAGAGTTTGCTAAAACTCACAACTGACGAAACGAAAGTCAAATTCATACATTTTCAGAACATTAAATATCGCAATTTTCTGATATTCCTACAAACCACTATAAATTTTTGAAGTTATAAAATGGTAATACTTAATGAGCATGAAACCAAAAACTCCAAGCAAAATAACAGTAGCAGAAATTGATATTTTTGGAGCACAAAGACAACAATTCAATGCAATCTCCAAACATGAAACATGTAGATTTAGATCTTAGCTTTTCACAAAATCAAAAAAATCTAAATTTCATGCAGGGAATCTTCAAATAAGTGAAAAACACAAAGCACAACTACGGATGTTCTGTAGCAGAACAGAAGTATAGGACTTCTGTCAGTTTGACACTTTGATAGACAAATTAAGGAGCACAAATGAATGAATCTCAGAAATCTTTCAACTACAATATTGTAGGAAATCGTTCTATCTTTCCAGAAAGCTAAAGAATGTAAAACACGGATCAGTATCAAGGTTGATATGATTGTTTCTTTGAAGGGGTTTCTGACGAACTAGGACAACGTTTTTACGATTTTTGATGTAACAATGAATTCCAAACCACACTGAATATTCTGGGAATTATCTTGATTGAATAATCCAATTTTTAACATAAAAATGACTTAATCATGCATTCAAAAGGAACAATGAACTAGTCACACTTACAAGCAAAATTAGATGATCAACACATGTTACATGCGATAAAAGTAAACAAGCAAAAACGATGAACCAATGAATATCCGACTTGTAGATGATAATGGCCGTTGATGGGAAGAAACTGACGCCAATATTGAACCATTAAGAGTCTTGAATAAACACCTTGAAGGTCAGCAACCATGAACTAATGTTGTCACAACCACCACGAGAATGACTTCTCAAAAGCTCACTCTCCTCACAAAAATCCTAGATATCGTCAGTAGGTAAATTCTCATGGACTTTACTAGCTTAACCAAGCCAAATCAAGCCAAGTGGTAAAAACCAAACTTGTAGAGAAAGATCTTAGCTTTTCAATGAGATATAGATCGTGCAATTTGGACCAGTATCTAGGGAGATACGGCCAAAATATTGAGACTATCTTCAACTTTCAAACCTCTCTTCTTCACTCCATTTTCGAATTTTTTTTTTCTTCCTCAAAACAAAAGCCACCAGCCCATGGTCGACCACCATGAGGCTCTTAAGCTCTCAAAAAGGTGTCATAATGCTGCCGCCCACTTGCTCCAATCATGCACAAAGGGAGGTGGATTTCCCCAAGTCGCCGCCCACTTGCCCAATGCATGGGCTTCTTTCAAAAATGGCTATCATTGCTTCTCCAACCGCTTCTTTTGACCTTCTACAGTCAAACTGATTCAAAAAAAGGTTATATGTGTCCAACCCAAAGTCGTGCCAATTAGGGTTTGGGTTGAATTGGATCTTGGATAAGATCCAAGATCCAAATGATATTTTTGCTCCAAAAACCCTTCACGATATTGGGTTTTTTTAAATCAGAAAAAAAGAAAACTACCCTGAGTACCCCATACACCCTCTAGTGCCACAAAATAATCCTACAGGGCACTAGAACTATCCAGATTTATAGAATTCGACACCTAAAAAAAATAAAAAAAAAATAAAAATTACATAAAATAAGGATTGACAACAAAATGTCCCAAATGTGATTCCATGAAGAGCGTAATGGAATTAAGTGAAGGATCATAACGAGCATCGACTAAATTGTGGATCCACTAAGACAAGGGATGTCTTGCACGTGGATAGATAACCTCGGGTAGTGATGCCCGGATCGGGTCTGAAGAGTTGGACTGGGATCCAACTTCGTTGTTGAACTCTGAACCTCTGGATGCTCTGCATCAATAAGCCTATGACACCTCTGCACATTTGGTAGGGGTGATTTTCAACTGTATGTCCAAGGTTCGATGCTTGGTGATCTCCTATCTGCTCTGCACATCTGGTAGTGGTGACTCATGAACACCACCAAGTTGATGGCACGTCACGAGTTCAAAACCTCATGGCATATATCCTTCACTGCAAGGCTGAGGCTAGGTGTGCTTCCTAGTAGACAAGGAGAGCCTTGGGTTTTATGCCTGTGAACTTGGTGAGGGAGAAGGTTTTTTCCTAGTTATCCAAGAAAAAGAAAATAGCATAAGCAAAACCAACCTTAAATATAAATTAGTACAAGTATGCATTAGATTCGTTTGGATGAAATTGGTATGATCAGCCACAATACCCATTTAAGAAATGGGATTGGTTTGACCATTTCTCAGAAGAAGAGCTCGAACGGGTCTGAGGCTTGACCTTACCCAATCGACATCCAACCTCATATTTTAGGGGACTGATCATTCCTCATTTCACAAGTCGGCTGGATGGATGTGAGTCTTTATAAGAAACTTGATCAGGATCCAAGTTGGACTCAGGTCTTGAACATATATAGGAACTAGACCAACACAACCATATTTGTTTTTTTGCAAGTAGATAATCCAATAAAACAAATGCCATACCGCTTCCAGCTATGGGTGAAAATGGGCCAGATTTGGGCAAGATCTTATCAGGTCCGAATCTGAAATATAAACAATAGATCTCAATCAGGTTCGACGAAATAAGGTTGAATCCGAATCCAAAACACGCGTTAATACTGGATCCGGAAAAAATAGATAACAAAAACAAGGTATTACATGTAAAAAATGTATCAGGACAATCCATATCTGACTTAAAATGCTGATCCAAATTTGACTCAATTTTGAAAGTAATCTGATTCAACCGATCCGAATGCACATTCGAATTTTACTTAAAGGATTCGTATTAGGAGATAACATGTGATACTCGGTTTGGATATCCGACCATATCTGAGCTGTTTGCAACCCTACTTCCAGCCGTATATTTCAAAGTGATGGCAAGGGTGGATTTGAGATGATCCAAACCTTTTGCCTTTTGCATGTAGTGTCTGCCCTTATGATTTAAAATATATCTGGTTAGCTAATCTGATTCGGATTTGGTATTTACCTTTTCCCATCTGACTCTGAATCTGATTAGGCTCGATCCTTTAAGGTCGGATTTAGAAAATGCCTAGATCTGACCCAGTCTAACCTGTCCACATCCCTACTTGGAATCTAGTTGGACCTGAGATGAGAGTCTGAACCAGATCCATGTACAGTTGAAACACATTAGCCTTTCACCATCTCACAAGATCCTATTCATGAAGGCCCTACTTGTAAAGACTTTGCCCCACTGGGAAAATATGAATGTTTTCTATAAGCACCAAATCCTAGATAGGGCAAAGCTTATGATGAGTGGGGGTGCATATATGTGCATACAAGAATGCAAGCAAAACTTAAAGGTAAAGAGACAAAACCGAACAAGGTAAGGCTGTCAATGGGTTGCTTTTCAACTGAGTCATTCCCAGTTGTTTGAATTCAACTAAGAAGATCAGAAAAGCTTATCAAGTCTATTATAGGAGGTCCCATTATCCTGTTGGACCACATTAACTTTATGGTACTGACACAGGACTCGTAATGAAGTTGAATGAACCGAAAAGTGTTTAAGCTCAGCTCATTCTTGTGGGGGAGAAGAGATGAACTGGAGCTCATGGCAAGCTTGAGCTGGCTCATTCAAACAATGCATTTTTTTCATTGGATGTAATAGAAGCTAGACTCTAAACCTATTGAGCCAAGCTCAAACAGGCTTATTTACAAAATAAATACATTGTTTCAAAGCTGTAAGCAATGGATTTTGAACTCTGAACTTAGGTCTTGTAAGCTCAACACTTTCAGCAGCCTGCACTCTATGGTACAAAATATATGTAACATATATTTTTTATTAGTTAACAAGCATATATGAGCCAGCCGAGCTGAACACCCGTACTTCGTGTTCGGCTTACTGGGCCTATTTTATGAGTTTGAATTAGTTCATTACAAACTCATTTTGAGCCGAGCCATAAGCCGTTCATCTCATTTTCCAGCCCTGATCGGACAGCAGGCTGGGTCTGACTAAGCTTGGTCAGGTCCAGGAGCCCACAGAAAAGAGAGTGGCTCGATCCATTAGAAGCAGATCTAAACCAAGCTAAGGCTACCTTAATGTTTTTTTGGTCACAGGGATACTCCAATTTACTGGTGCACCGTGACGTGTTAAATTACATATTATTCTCAAGGGACACTCAAGAAAGATGTTCCCCCCGTATCCTTTAGCCGTGTCTATGTGAAGTACCAACCCCGGCTAGTCTAATGAAAGTTCCAAAAAGATTATTGCGGGGCCCATCAAGCACAGATCCATTGTGCCTAACCTGACAAGGGTGTGGTGACCTGAGTGCGTATCAGGTCAGAGCAACTACTAAACGGGTTATCGTCAGTGCTTGCTCTGATGCCATTTATCGCATGGATGAACGGCATCACAAACACCATGGATGGATAGATGGGTCCCACATTTTTTTTCAGAAACGTTGATGCTCTGAATTAACGGCATCTAAGATTTTCAAAATGAACGGCTGAAAAATTAGTTTCCCCATGGTATTTGGGACCTGATACGCACTCTAGTGAACTAGGACGGGCTACACCTTCTGCAAGGAGAGCCTAGACCTGCTGTGCTCACAGTATTTTGCTTGACCCACTAAAAAGTACTAGTCGGGACGCACCAGGACTAATAATTAAGCCCAGGCATGTGGCTGGGCTGGGCTGGGCTGGGCCTGCCAGGCTCTTCAGGCCCTGTCAGGCTGTCCCAGTCCATTTATGTGTCCTTGTTGTCACATTTTTTTTTCTTGTGCAGGCAAAAGGCATAAATGCTGCAACTGAAACGCTGGACCTTTTGTATATTACCTGAACCAAAAAGCATTTTCAAAAGACCAGGTCTGTCACAATTCAGGTCAAGGCTTGAGTTGGTAGGAATATTTCCATTTTGCCTGTACTATAGCTATCAAGTGATGGATTTATCGTAGAATGTTTCAATATCATTGATTTTTAGTTCCCGAAAAGGGAACGGGTAAAAAATGAAAAGCAATATGTCATGGATAACCGAGCCAGTGAATCAATTCCTTTTTATTTTATTTTATTTCGTTACTCGAACAAACTGAGTTGGGGTCAGGTTGCAGGGCACCGGTGGTATAAACGAGTTGAGTTGAACAAACTGAACATGCACTGTTTTAATATCGATTTATTTACAACCAGGCCTTGCTCGGGCTTGGCTCGTCTAGCTCATGTCAGCCAAGCCCAGCTTGAGCTTGTATGAGCTGGAGCCGTAAAAACCAGAATTGTCTCCTTAAGAAAAAAAAAAAATTTTACATGATGTACACCTAAATTTATTGCTCGATTAATTTTAAGATACATAAATCTTATATAAACTATATAAACGAGCCAGGATGAACGACCATTTTCCATGCTTAATTAGCTCGCTTAGACCATACGAGCGGCTCGTAACTCGGGAGTCGAGCTCATTTAATGAGTTGGAACGAGCTTCACAAGAGCTGCTCAGTTGGTTTGCCAACCATAGTCAGGTGAGTTAGCTGCGCTGGATAGACCTAACGTGCTTACATTCACCTGCGCTGAAGCAAAAAAACACCAAGGGCACAAAACCCCAAAATGAAGTTGCCACAAACATAGCACTCGTGGCGAAGCAGGTTATATGTTCCCCCTAAAACACGCAGGTGCATGTTCTGGGTCTGAATGAGCATCACGTATGTAAGCACGTGGGGCTTATTTTTTCATGTGTCGGTATCACTTAGCATCGGAGTTTGGTTTGTTTGCAAAGACTTGAGTACCCTTTCCCATCGTTAACGCCATGAAATGACATTTTGAGTAAAAAACAAAAATGTCCTCTCGCCAAAAAAGATTAATCTCATTATCGCTTTCGCTTTAAAGAGTAAACTCCTCTGCTTTAACAGAAGGTTCTCGCAATATGTTGCCCAAAACATTCTGTCTCACTCTTTGATGATACACCATCTGTTGTAACATGAGCTCCTTTTGACGATACAGCCTTTGATGTCGTCTGCTGTCGCGGGATCACCTTTTATTGTCGTCTGCCACCGGAGCACTCCTTTTCGTCGTCTACTGCCATCGGAGCGTAGTCAGAGCATTGTTGCCACCATCGGCTGCATCTACCTTCTAGGTGTTTCTCCTCCACTATCGGATTAGCAAAACTTGTGTTCTTTTGGTGAGTTATGTGTAAGGTTTCATTATGTAAATAAATCGATTTTTTTATGTAAATTTGAATGCTAAATGTAAGACCCGCAAATTTTTCAGTTCAAACTCTGAATAAATTCTTGAGGCATTTTCAAGTGAAAAATAACATTTTCATCGTAAAGCGAATCTAATCAATTCCTGTGAGCCAGTTATACTTAGAATATTCGTCACTTTGCGAATATATGCTCAAACACTTTGAAAGTCATAACTTCCTACCTGGACAAAATCAAGAGATTTCCTCGAGCCAACTTTCTTAGTTACGTCAATACGAAGAGAATGACGTACTCAGAATTTTTTGGAAAAAAATTGCCGAAAACCCGAAATTTTTGTGGGACCCACAAAAATGTTTGTGGGACCTACAAAAATATTTCTCAAAAAATAACTGGTGGGACCCAGAAAAATATCCCATAGAATTTTCATGTGGGCCCCACACCAAGGAACTTCTTAGAATTAAAATAAAGCTAAGGGCATAAAGGGGATGAGATTTTTCTAGCTTTTTCTAGAAAAATCCCTAAAGGAGGTGGGCTTGGGCTATAAATGACCCTCCCCACTCTCTCTCTTATAAAAATTGACCTCCCATCTCTCTTGCCTTCTCTCTCTCTCCTAAACCTCCCCTACCGAGCCTAGCCCACCTGACCTGGTCTGAACCTGCTTGATCTGGTCCAAACCCAGTTGACTTGACTTAAACCTGGTTTGGTTTGAAGTCAAAGTCAAGGTTCTTTTTTGTCCAGATTCTGGTTTGGTCTTCTGAACCTAGACTTAGCCTACTTAGGATAAGACCGAACCTACTGAACCTAGTTGACTTGGACCGAACTCAGTTTGGTTCAAACCACTTAAGTTGAGCAGCTTACCCTACTCTTCCTCTTTCCCAACTAGGTCGAACTCATCTGACCTAGTCTAACCTCTCAAAAGGAGGATCGAAGTCATTGAAGCCGTTGGAGCCATCCGAGGCCATTTCTTCTGCAAACTAAAGTAAGTTCGCTTCGTTGATCCATCTCTTTCAAGTATTTGTTTGTTTTTATATAGCATATACTTTCTGAAATAGTATCTGACCCTAGTTCTTGGTTAAGCCCTTTGGAACACTTCGGTGTTCAACCGCTCGTCTTGTAACTATCGTCGGATATATATGTTGAATACGCAATATATGTGTTCTTAAAGATGGTATCTTACCCTAGTTCTTGGTTGAGCCCTTCGGGACACTTCGGTGTTCACCCGCTCGCCTCGTAACTCTCGTTGAATGCCAAACTTTGTGTATATCATCTGGTGACTGCCATCGCGTCTTATATCGCCAAGGCTTCGTAATTTACTTTTGCCGTCGCATCGTATGATGCTAAGGCTCCCCGTTTTCTGCAATTTCTAATTATGCACTTTCGATTATGCATTTACTTACGCTGTCACGTTAAATGACTCCAAGGCTTCTGCTTTTTTGTAAATATATATGTAGAATATTTTGTTCGGTTAAACACCTTGAACAATAGTATACGCATTTCCTTTACGCCGCCGCCATATAAAGCACAGGCTTCTTCTTATATTACATATATGGCGCGTAAATGAGCGTTCAAATGAAGATCAACTCTAAATCGTCAATGTGATTCCCTTACCGCTCCTCGTTCAAGATTCTGCTTGACAAATGAAGCTCATATTGAAAAGGCTTCGTTTTTTGGCAAAATTGCTCTTTACGTAAAAACTAAGTCATTTACTTATGGCCTGACTATGACGAGGGTTCCAAATAACCCTAATGGATGTAAGGTACGCACAACGGTGCACGTCCATTTCCCGAGTTAAGCGTAGCGATTTCCCACCAAAGAGGAGAGATGTCGTTGAAATGGATAAAAGAAATGCACGTTTTCTTCGTCAAAGAGAGGAAGTGCTGCAGAAATTTCTGAAGAAGCTAAAAATAGCTCAGAAAGAACGTAGCAGGATACTCCGTCATATAGCGGAGTGCTACCTAGTCCATGGAACACTTTCTACAACGTAGAAAGGATTGTCGCATCCCTGCTGTCGAAGCAGAAGAAGTGCTGACAAAATGGTTGGCAGAAGAGCTGTCAAAACCAGATTAAATGGCACAACGATGCCCATTGTTGGAACGATGCCAGATTGGCTCGTCTCTCTAATACCTGTAAGGGCACCTTGCTCGTAAGGGCCGATGTGCTAAGAGTAGTGGTTGTGCATTGACTAGGTTGTGGGCTCGTTGCATAAAAATACGTCGAGCAACCGATCCCTTGTGATCGTGTCATATGCATGCTCATTGAGAGACTGATACACAACTAGACTCGTAAAGGCCATAGAGCCAGAGTACGTTGTCCACCCGGAAGATGTGAGATGCTCGTGATGGCCGTAGTGCCGAGAGAAAAGTCAAGCATGCATATGAATAAAATGAAAAGACCCCCGGTTGATGACCGTGTTAGGGGCATACTGAACGGGGTCGAGTACATACTCCTCAACGGCTGCCCTATAGGCATGCATTAAGTAGCTTGTAAGACCGACAGACCCCTTCAGAATTTCTCACCGAGGAAGACGGTGATGGTGCAGCCTTGAGTGACTTATATTACCTTCGAACCTGATAGAGTTTATGATGGCCTCTATCACTCAGAGGTATGAAGGTCGTGGTTATCCTTAAATTCAAAGGATTGAACCCAACTACTGCAATAGCAAAATGCATTTGAATACCTAGTAGGGACTTCTTCCGGTATGATTGTACCGTCCTACTAGGGGGATGGGTCAACAGGCCTCTGGGGTATCTAAATATACATAGAATAATCAACCCCCAGATTGTCGCATTGATGCTCAGATATATCTTTCTTAAGCTTAGGGAAAGGGGTTAATTATCGAAACAAAGCATTAGCTTAGGTTCAGCGATGCTTGAATATATGAGTGGATGAACGTTGTTGAGTCAGTTCTGCATAACCTTTGTGAAGGTGTCATGATCAGTATACGACTGGACCAACTGGGCGAAGACCTATGTTGTATCTGCACGACTAAGCGAAGCTCGAGGAGTTGTCCTTAGATGCATGAGATACGGATGTGCTAAGTATAAAGACTTGAGTTAGACATCTCTTTTTAGACCTAGAAGAGGTCAAGGCTAAGTCGTGAAGACTTAAACGATTATTCAAATCACAGCCCTGAAGAGGCTTGCGCTAAGTCATGAAGACTTGAGCGAATGTTCAACTCATAGCGCTAAGAAGGCTTTTGCGATCTACGTTAGGCCACAGAGGCTTCAGTGTCGTTATTACAAACTGCGACCTTGAGTGGTCAAACGTATCTACTTGAGTTGAATGAATATGTGATTGCTTGCTTACCGGACCATCAGTGGTTCTGACCTCGTATAATAGGGATTTCAAGTGTTGAACCTGCGTTGCGATATATGGAGCAAGGCGAAATCGAGTTTTAGGGTTTCTCTAGACAGAGTTGTACTGCTTCCTTTTATTGAACCTATACTGTTTTTTCAAGCAGTGATGTTATAATAAACATGTGGTTTTCGATAAAATAAAACACTTTGGTGGTCAATGAGTTGCTTGGCCACATACCTGTAATGTGCCTGGGGTTTTCTAAAACTGACAACTCATTATCGTCTGATTCCGCTGCTAAAAGTTTTTCTAAGTTCTGCTGCAAAAAAAAAAAAGAAATTCATGAAAATTTTAACTTAGCTTTGTTTTGAAAATCCGGGGCATTACGGAATTGGTATCAGAGCATGTGTCTGAGAAACCTGGTTCAAGATCCATCATGTCTGCGGTATCGCACTGTAAGTATAAATCTTATACTTTTTCTTATTTGAGTGCATCTTTGTATAGATGAGAACTCACGACTCTCATGGATATTACTATCGGTGCAAGTTCATGCACGATGAGTGAATATACCCGTATGAAGTCCAAGATTGCTTGCATTGTGGTGAATATGGGCATACTACCAACGAATGCCAAAGAAGGTATATCGTCGATATGGGTCGGCGGACCTCAAGGGGTCTTGAGGATGAGACTTCGTGTGTCAGTGGATCGCATCACTTAAGTGTTGGGAGCAACAATACTCCAACGACTTCTGATGGATCACCAAGTCTGAGAGACTTTGATTTGAGCTTTCTTGGGGAAGTCAATCGCTCGCCAAGCTACCACCCGGCATCACATACGCCGAGCTTGAATAATCCGAATGAAAGAGGAGGTTCCTTTTATTCGCCAATCATAATTTCAGAATCCCCGAATCTTGATACTGTTGTTTGGGAGAGTGGACCGGCATCCCTCATCTATCTCCAGGATTCGCTTGAGAGTGCGAAAGTGCCGCCCAAGCCAACTCTTGTTGTGCCTAAACCAAGGCAATGTGGCAACAGATGGACTTTTATGAGTTCATCTTTATCAAGGAAATCCAGATCTTAAGCGACTGGTGATGTTTTGGAGTCAATAGAGTCATGTATATAGTTTCTCGTTGCCTATGTCTGCCAGTGTGGCATGACACTTGTATATGAGGCGATGTTTGTGTAATGGAATGTATATAAGTAAATGAAGTGTTACTTCCCTATATACATCAAGAAACTAAAAATAAGTGCTTGTGTGTGAATAGATAAATGGCTCCTACGACAAGGAGAACTATGCCGAGCGAGGAGTCTCATACGCAAGGATTTCTGTTAGAGACGCTCAACAACCTGGTTACAACCATCTGTGAAATGAGGCCAGAACCAATCACACCTCGCAACGAGAACCTAAGAGGAATAACCTATGAGAAGTTCCTCAAACTTGACCCACCAGTTTTCGTCGGTAGAGCCGATCCAGAGCTTGCAGAAAGTTGGATCGAGGAGACAGAACATGCCTTTCTGGTATTGGGTGTACCAGAAGAGAAAAAGACCAACTTTGGCACGTATCGATTAAAGGACAATGCATGGAAGTGGTGGGATATCACTAAGTTGATCCAGTTCTCACAACTCGAAGTCGTTCCTTGGAAGAACTTTCAGAGAATTTTTATTGATAACTACTTTCCAGTGCATTCCAGAAACAAGAAAAAGATGGAGTTTTTGGAGTTAGAATAGGGTGGTATGAGTCTGATCGACTATACCTCCAAATTCTAAAATCTAGAGCGATACTGTTCTTTGTTGTTTAAAACAGACCAAGAGAGAGCTGACAAGTATATCAACGGTTTGCGGGAAGGGCTGCGGTCTCGAGTTATAACAATCATGCCCTCAACTTTTCAAGCTGCAATGACGACAACTTCAAAAATTCACATGGATTGGGAGTGATCCAAAGGGGTCATAGCAAAAAGGATTGTAAGCAATGGTGGGAACCATAAGAGAACGTTCCCAAGTGACCAAGGTTCACGACAACCCTTTCAAAAGAGGAGGTTCTAAGGTGGGAATGCCGCTCAGCAAGTCATAAAACCCAGGCAGAATGTGGCTCCCAATAGTCAGCAGTCCTCCAGCTGCCCGAAGTGCCATGAGAACCACCAGGGAAGACCATGTCCTCGTGACATAGGTGGTTGCTTCTATTGTGACAAAACGGGCCACATTGCGAGGCAGTGTAGAAAGAAGCTTGCAGATGAGCAAAGGAGGAATCCCGGATCTGCCAGACCTCCTCGACTAGTGCCACAACACCCCCAGTTCCAACGACCCCCACCTAAAGTAGAACAAGGGCCTATTGCAGGTCGTGTATACACTGTAACGACTGAACAAGTTGAAAATGATGACCTGATTGAAGGCGTCGTACATATTAATGGACGTGCAACTTACGTCTTGTTTGATTATGGTGCTACTTATACCTTTATCTCCGATGATTTCATCGAACAACTCCACGCTTCGGTGCAATCGGTTGATAAAATGATCGAAGTATACAACACATTGGGTTCACGCACCAAATGTATCTGGTGTGTGAAGAACCTGGATATAGAGATAGCTGGGCAACACTTGCCTATTGATGTCATCCTAATCGATATGGTATAGTACGATGTCATTCTAAGAATGAATTGGTTGGATCAGAACAATGTCAGGATTTTGTACCGCGAAGGGCAGGGTAATTATATCTCGACCGAGATTGCCTAAGGTGGAATACCGGTTATCCAAACCTATCCCACAGAAACGACTCATATCAGCTCTTAATGCACAAAAATACCTTAGAAAGGATTGTGTAGCCTTCCTGTTAAGCCTCTCAGTGGAAAATTCAAACATCCAGTCCCTTGAGAGTTTGGAAGTGGTATAAGAGTTTCCCAAGGTGTTCTCTAAGGAATTATCAGGACTTCCGCCACTTCGTGAGGTTGAATTTAGAATTCAATCCTTGCCTAGAACATCGCTGATATCAAAAGCCCCTTATCAAATGGCACCAGCTGAACTCAGTGAGTTGAAATGTCAGTTGGAAGAACTGATGGAACAAGGGTTCATCTGTCCGAGTGTATCACCATGAGGAGCCCCGGTGCTATTTGTAAAGAAGAAGGATGGATCCCTTCGATTATGCATCGATTACCGGATGCTTAACCAGGTAACCGTTAAGAACAAGTACCCGTTGCCTCAGATTAAGAATTTATTCGATCAACTCAGAATAACGAGAGTGTTCTCCAAGATCGACCTCAGTTCTGGGTATCATCAACTCAGAGTTAAAGAAGAGGATATACCTAAGACTGCCTTTAGAATGAGATATGGCCATTATGAGTTCATAGTAATGCCTTTCAGACTCACTAATGTGTCTGCTTCCTTCATGGATATGATGAATCAGATATTCAGACCATATTTAGACAGCTTTGTCATCGTCTTTATTAATGACATTCTCGTATATTCAGAGAACAAGGAACAACACAGTGAGCACTTGAGGATCGTCTTAAAGACCCTTCAGAATAATCAATTCTATGCCAAGTTTTTGAAATGTGAATTCTGGATAGACAAAGTGATGTTCCTTGGCCATGTAATATCTAAGGATGGGATCACAGTAGATCCTGCGAAGATGGAAGCTGTGATAGACTGGAAGCAACCGGAAAATATCACTGAGGTCTGTAGCTTCTTGGGACTTGCCGAATACTACTGAAAGTTCATACAAGACTTCTCCTGAATCGTCATACCCATGATGAAACTGTTGAAAAAGAGAGTCAAGTTTGAATGAAACGACCAGTGTAAGGAGTGCTTCAAAGTTCTCAAACAGAGGCTTACTATTGCCCCTATCCTTACCCTACCTTATGGTAAAGGAGGATTCGTAGCTTACACGGATGCCTCAGGAATGAGTCTGGGTTGCGTATTGATGCAACACGACAAAGTGATCGCCTATGCATCACGATAGTTGAGAATACATGAGAAAAACTATCCAACCCATAACTTAAAGCTTGTCGTGATGGTGTTCGTGCTTAAAATCTGGTGACACTACCTGTATGGAGAGAAATTTGAGGTCATGTCGGACCATAAAAGCTTAAAATACATCTTCTCTCAAAAAGAGCTCAATATGCGGCAATGACGATGGCTAAAATTCCTCAAAGACTACGAATTCACGCTTTTCTATCACCCTGAAAAAGGCAAATATCGTAGCAGATGCTCTTAGTCGCAAGACTATTGGCACTCTAGCCAGCCTCGCAGAATAATGGAAGTTGGTGGAGGATTTCGTTAACTGGAAGCCATTTTTGGCTGATTCTGGTAGAATTCGATTGTCCTGTTTGACAATCTACATCGAGATCCGTGATCGTATTGTAGTCAAACAATTCAAGGACCCCCAGTACTTGGAATTAAAAGCTCATGCTGAAAAGGATGACACTTTCTTCCATTTAAAAGAAGATGGAGGAATATTGATGGAAAAAAGGGTATGAGTTCCAAATAACCCTGAGCTAAGAGAGAAAGTACTCTGGGAAGCTCATAGTAGCAAGTACACTATCCACCTTGGAGGTACAAAAATGTTTTGAGACTTGTAGAGAAAGTACTGGTAGAGGGGTATGAAGAGAGACGTGGCTACGTTTGTCTCTAAGTGTTTGATCTGCCAGCAAGTCAAGATCGAACATCAGCGACCTGTCAGAAAAATGCAACGGATCGAAATTCTAGAATGGAAATGGGAAGGCATTACGATGGATTTCATTATAGAACTACCTCAATCCAAGAGACAACACGATTCAATATGAGTGATTGTGAACAAACTCACTAAGTATGCTCACTTTCTGCCAATCAACACTCAGTATTCAACAGAACGATTGGCAGAAGTCTACATTCGGGAAATCATCAGACTCCATGGAGTGCCGATATCGATCATATCTGATCGTAACTCGAAGTTCACCTCCCACTTCTGGGAGCAGCTGTAGAGAGCCCTGAGGACGAATCTCAAGTTCAGTACTGCATTTCATCCCCAAACTGATGGGCAATCTGAGCGGACCATATAGACTCTGGAAGATATGTTGAGAGCCTATATATTGGAATGGAAAGGTGATTGGGATTCCCACCTAGCGTTGACTGAATTTGCTTATAATAATAGTCATCACGCTAGCATTGGGATGGCACTGTATGAAGCCTTGTACGGACGACCCTGTCGATCACCAATCCATTGGGGTGAAGTGGGTGAGCGAACCTTAGACTCGCCCATTGTGTTGCAACATTATACTGAGCAGGTCCATATGATCAGAAAGAAGCTACTCACTACTCAGAGCCGACAGAAGAGCTACGCAGGTCAACGACGTAGGGAGCTCACTTTTGCGGTTGGAGATAAGGTTTTTATCATGGTCTCCTCAACCAAGAGTATGTTCTGTTTTGGAAAAAAGGGAAAGCTCAGCCCCAGATTCGTTGGTCCCTTCGAAGTTTTGAACCGGATTGGAGAGACCGTCTACCGAGTAGCATTGCCACCGTAATATGCGTAAATACATAATGTATTTCACATATCAATGCTTAGAAAATACGTTCATAATCCTTCTCATGTCATCCAACATGAAGATATCAACATTCGAGAAGATATGATGGTGGAGGAAAGGACCAATAAAAATCATGGACCGACGGGAGCAAATGCTAAGAACGAAGGTCATTCCACTTGTTAAAATGAGATGGCAATATCATGGAATCGATGATTGCACTTGGGAGCCCGAATCTGATATGTGGGATAAATATCCTCAGTTATTCACTTAGTACTCTTAACGGAATTTCGCAGACAAAATTTTTTTAAGGGGGGAATGATGTAAGACCCGCAATTTTTTAGTTCAAACTCTGAATAAATTCTTGAGGCATTTTTAAGTGAAAAATAGCATTTTCACCGTAAAGTGAATATAATCGATTCCTGCGAGCCAGTTATACTTAGGATATTTGTCACTTTGCGAATATATGTTCAAACACTCTGAAAGTCATAACTTCCTACCTGGACAAAAATAAAGATATTTTCTTGAGCCAACTTTCTTAGTTACGTCAATACGAAGAGAATGACGTACTCAGAATTTTTTGGAAAAAAATCGTCGAAAACCCAAAATTTTTGCGAGACCCACGAAAATGTTGGTGGGACCCACAAAAATATTTCTCAGAAAATATCTGGTGGGACCCATAAAATATCCCATAAAATTTTCATGTGGGCCCCACAACAAGGAACCTCTTGAAATTAAAATAAAGCTAAGGGCATAAAGGGGATGGGATTTTTTTAGCTTTTTCTAGAAAAATCATTAAAGGAGGTGGGCTTGGGCTATAAATAGCCCTCCCCACTCTCTCTCTTCTCATTAAAATTGACCCCCCCCCTCTCTCTTGCCTTCTCTCTCTCTCTTAAACCTCCTCTACCTAGTCTAGCCCACCTGTACCCACCTGACCTGGTCTGAGCCTGCCTGATCTGGTCCTAGCTCAGTTGACCTGGTCCAAACTCAGTTGACTTGACTTCAACCTGGTTTGGTTTGAAGTCAAAGTCAAGGTCCTTTTTTGTCCAGATTCTGGTTTGGTTTTCTGAACCTAGACTTAGCCTGCTTATGCTAAGACCGAACCTGTTGAACCCAGTTGACTTGAACCGAACCCAGTTTGGTTCAAACCACTTAGGTTGAGCAGCTTGACCTACTATTCCTCTTTCCCAACTAGGTTGAACCCATCTGACCTAGTCTGACCTCTCAAAAGGAGGATTGAAGTCATTGAAGCCGTTGGAGCCTTTCGGAGCCGTTTCTTTCGCAAACTAAAGTAAGTTCGCTTCGTTGATCCATCTCTTTCAAGTATTTACTTGTTTTTATATAGCATATACTTTTTGAAGTAGTATCTGACCTTAGTTCTTGGTTAAGCTCTTTGGGACACCTCGATGTTCAACCGCTCGCCTTGTAACTATCATCAGATATATATGCTGAATACGTAATATATGCGTTCTTAAAGATGGTATCTTACCCTAGTTCTTGGTTGAGCCCTTTGAGACACTTCAGTGTTCATCCGCTCGCCTCGTAACTCTCATTGGATGTCGATCTTTGTGTATATCATCTGGTGACTGCCGTCGTATCTTATATCGCCAAAGCGTTATAATTTACCTTTGCCGTCGCGTCATATGATGCCAAGGCTCCCTGTTTTCTGTAATTTTTTATTATGCACTTTCGATTATGCATTTACTTACACCGTTGCGTTGAATGACGCCAAGGCTTCTGCTTTCTGCAAGTATATATGTAGAATATTTTGTTCGGTTAAACACCCCAAACAATAGTATATGTATTTTCTTTACGCCGCCGCCATATAAAGCACAAGCTTTTGCTTATATTACATATATGGCGCGTAAATGAGTGTTCAAATGGAGATCAACTCCAAATCGTAAATGTGATTCCCTTACCGCTCCTCGTTCAAGATTCTGCTTGACGAATGAAGCCCTTATTGAAAAGACTTCATTTTTTGGCAAAACTGCTCTTTACGTAAAAACTAAGTCATTTATGTATGGCCTGGCTATGGCTCAAAGTTCCAAACAACCCTGATGAATGCAAGGTATGCACAACGGTGCACATCCATTTTTCGAGTTAAGCGTAGCAATTTCCCGCCAAAGAGGAGAGATGCCGCTAAAATGGATAAAAGAAACACATGCTTTCTCCGTCAAAGAGAGGAAGTGCTGCAGAAATTTCTGAAGAAACTAAAAATAACTCAGAAAGAACGTAGCAGGATACTTTGTTATATAGCGAAGTGCTACCCAATTCATGAAACACTTTCTACAACGTAAAAAGAATTGTCGCATCCCTACTGTCGGAGTAGGGGAGGTGCTGACAAAATGGTTGGCAGAAGATCTGCTAGAATCAGATTAAATGGTACAACGATGCCCATTGTTGGAACGATGCCAGATGGGCTCGTCTTTCTAATATCTGTAAGGGCACCTTGCTCGTAAGAGCCGTTGTGCCAAGAGTAGTGGTTGCGCCTTGACTAGGTTGTGGGCTCGTTGTATAAAAATACGACGAGCAACCGATCCCTTGTGATCGTGTCATATGCATGCTCATTGAGAGACTGATACACAACTAGACTCGTAAGGGCCGCAGAGCCAGAGTACGTTGTCCACCCGGAAGAGGTGAGATGCTCGTGATGGTCGTAGTGCCGAGAGCAGAGTCAAGCATGCATATGAATAAAATGAAAAGACCTCGCGGTTGATGACCGTGTTAGGAGCATACTGAACGGGGTCGGGTACATACTCCTCAACAGCTGCCCTATAGGCATTCATTAAGTAGCTTGTCAGATCGGCATACCCCTTCAGAATTTCTCATCGAGAAAGACGGTGATGGTGCAGCCTTGAGTGACTTATATTACCTTTGAACCTGATAGAGTTCATGATGGCCTCCGTCACTCAGAGGTATGAAGGTTGTGGTTATCCTTAAATTCTAAGGATTGAACCCAACTACTGCAGTAGCAGAATGCATTTGAATACCTAGTAGGGACTTCTTCCGGTATGATTCTACCATCCTACTAGGGGGATGGGGTCAACAGGCCTTTGAGGTATCTAAAAATACATAGAATAATCAACCCTCAGATCGTCGCGTTGGTGCTCAGATATACCTCCTTTAAGCCCAGGGGGAGAGGTTAATTATCGAAACAAAGCATTAGCTTAGGTTCAGCGATGCTTGAATGTATGAGTAGATGCACGTTGTTGAGTCAGTTCTGCATAACCTTTGTGAAGGTGTCATGATCGGTATACGACTAGGCGAAGACCCATGTTGTATCTGCACGACTAAGCAAAGCTCGAGTAGCTATCCTTAGATGCGTGGGATACGGATGTGCCAAGTAGAAAGACTTGAGCTAGACATCCCTTTTTAGACCCAGAAGAGGTCAAGGCTAATTCGTGGAGAGTTAAACGGTTATTCAAATCACAACCCTGAAGAGGCTTGCGCTAAGTCATGAAGACTTGAGTAGATGTTCAAATCATAGCCCTAAGGAGACTCTTGCGATCTACGCTAGGGCACAAAGGTTTCAGTGTTGTTATTACGAACTATGACCCTGAGTGGTCAAACATATCTACTTGAGTTGAATGAATGTGTGATTGCTAGCTTACCAGTCCATCAGTGGTTCTGACACCGTTTAATGGGGATTTCAGGTGTTGGACCTGCGTTGCAATATGCGGAGCAAGGCGACATGGAGTTCCAAGGTTTCTCTAGATAGAGTTGTACTGCTTCCTTTTATTGAACCTATAATGCTTTTCCAAGCAGTGATGTAATAAACATGTCGTTTTCGATAAAATGGAACACTTTGGTGGTCAATGAGTTGCTTGACCACATACCTGTAATGTGCCTGGGGTTTTCTAAAACTGACGACTCATTATCGTCTGATTCCGCTGCTAAAAGATTTTCTAAGTTCCGCTGCAAAAAAAAAAAAAGAAATTCATGAAAATTTTAACTTAGCTTTATTTTGGAAATCCAGAGCGTTACACTAAATCTTACAACTAGTTATACTATTCATGCTAAATTACACCTATTTTCATGCTGAAACAAATCGATTTATACATATCCACCTTCTGAGCATCGAAAAACAGTGAGCACAATTTGTTCTTATGAAGAGCAAACATTACAACAGTATGTACTTATGAGGGCTAAATTTCTACGATGATTTATCCGTTTGAATTTAGCAATGATTTATACATTTAATGTAGTAGCGATTTGTTCGATGCAACAACGATTAATATGTTTCAAGCAGTAGCAATTTAGCTGATTTATGATTCATGATTTATACATTTAAAGCAGCCACGATTTATACATTTAATGCAGTAGCGATTTATGATTTACAACAATAAGTACTTATGAAGGGTTTGATTTCTAAAACGATTTATGGTTAAATTTATGTGTTATGCAGGTTAGCAATGACTACAATTCGTAAGACAAGAAAGCCTTCGTCGTTGGAGGGGATGACTCTTGGATAAATCATTCGCCAATTCGATATATATGAGGGTTGTGTAAAGTACCAAAATATAATGAACATTGACCATGAAAAAGACAGGAACAAATTGTTGGATATTTATGATGCGGAGCCTGATCCATCAGATATTGAAGATGAAAAGCAAACGAAGAAAGATGAGGAAGAACTAAGGATGAAGAATAAGAAGAAGAAGGATGAAGAAAAGGAAAAACAAAGGAAGGAGGAGGAGAATGAAAACTACGCGCACTTATGAGACAAAAGGATTTCTTCTTGCTGACCATGTAAAATTAAATCTACATGAACATCATTCTTCATGTTATCTGTCATGATCGTGAGTTGCATCGCACTATACTATGCGTCAAGTTGTTATTTACCATGCCAATTAAAGAAACAACATATCCTATATGTGTGTTGATAATAGCGATTCACGTGACAACGATTTAATGAAAGCTACGACGTTGTGAAGCGATTTCAATTTTAATCGCTAAATAAACAACAATTTGAATACGTAAATCGCCACCGCAATCGCGCAACAATATAAATGCCGCACGAACATGTTTCAATATCATAATATAAATATCTTACAAATCGACACCAACAAACACATAATATGTTACAAATTGATATACATGTTGCATAATATATTACAAATCGATATGAAAATTCAGCATAATAGCTTACAAATCGCGATTTGTGTTATACTATTCTAATATTTTCTATACAAAGGCATATCGTTGTGGCCGACATATACGTCATTGCGTAAATCGCATAAATCGTCAATCGGAATCCAGGTCTCACAAGGCATATCGATTTTTGACAACAAGCGGGATGTGGAACGACGTTTACTGTTGAATCTCAAACGTTATAACGATATGTACTTATGAAGGGTGTGATTTCTACAACGATTTATCTGTTTGAAGCAGTGATTTGTACGTTTAAAGCAAGAATTATTTATATGTTTGATAAAATAGCGATCTATACTTGTTAACAATAGTGATTCATGTGACAACTATTTAGTTACATGTACGAAACTTTGAAGCGATTTTCATAGAAATCGCTAAATGAGCAACGATTTGAACACACAAATGGCCACCTCATGTCGCTACAATGTAAATTCCTCACGCAGTTTTTAATTACATACTACAATATCTAACAAATCGACACTAGAAAGCACTTAATATTTTATAAATCGGTACATATATCCGATAATATATTATTATATCTAAACCTATACTCTAAACCCTAAACCCTTAATATCTTAATAAACCCTAAACCTATAATATATTACTAAACACTAAACCGTAAACCCTAATGCCTAACCCCTAACCCTAAACCAACCTAAACCTAAACCCTAAACCCTTTAACCGTAAACCCTTTAACCCTAAACCCTAAACCCTAAACCCTAAACTCTAAACCCTAAACCCTAAACCATAACCCTAAACCCTAAACCATAAACCTAAACCCTAAAACCCTAAAACCCTAAAACCCCTAACCCTAAACCTAAATCCTAAACCATAACCCTAAATCCTAAACCCTTAAGATATTCTTTTGATTATTAATATCGATTTAAGATATTATTTTGATTCTAAATATCGATTTTTAAGATATCAATACGAATTTCTAAATTGATTTAAGATATTTTTCTGAATCTTAAGTATACACTGTCTATGCTCCAAATTAAACATAAAGGTGACCTTGTCTATGCTCTCAACTATACATTGTCTAAACTTTTTATCAAACTCTGTCTTCTGATTAAAAAAATGTCTTATATTCTTTGTTACATTTTGAAAGATATGCCACAAATATAGGCGATGATGTGCATATGGCCATACATAAGACACTGCAGCCGCAATTGCATGATCACCATCTGTAAGTACATCTCCAGGGTGTTTTTCATTCATTGCTTGTATAAATACTCTAAACAAACACTCAAAGGTTTCCTTGGTCTGGTCATACAAAAAAGCGCTGCCTAATATGCAACTCCGTGAGTGATGGTTCACTCTGACAAACTACGCAAATGGCCACTGTTCCGTATTAATCTTCACTATCGTATAAAAAGCACGCACATTATTGAAGCATTCATAATCTACTCTTGACTTTGAATCTCCACAAACATATTCACAGCATACCCATCTTCATCCAGTTGTATTGCACTAAAGAAACCAGGGTCATTGCTTGAATGCTTCTTTAGGTAATCAACCAAAGAACATATTCTTCCATTCTTCATGTTTTCTGACCTCTTTCTTCTCAAGTGGTTTCTTAGATCCATAGGTGTGAATGGTACATTCTCGCGACCACCATCTACGTGCGCGCATAAATTGTATGTCTTCTTTGGTACAATGCTGCGCTATCAGCCATTTCAGTAATTGCAGCATGCGCTTCAGTTACTTTATGATGTGACCTTAACATAAGAGTCATAAATGAAACAGCTAATTCATGGTTATGATAATTGATTAAAATACGAACTACATATTTTTCATTCGAAAGTCTTCTTAACACCATTCTCGCTGAACAACTGCATCTTGAATCTGACTTGCTCCTTGTTAGATTTCTACTTGACTTCTTCCAACCTTACTTAGAACAAACATATGCCTTTCTTACCACGACTCCCTGTGCATTTTTTGCCCAAGAATACCTTCTAACACTAAAGCCAAGTTTTAAGGCATAATCATTTTAAAATTTGTATGCAGCTTCCTCATTATTAAACTGCATTCCCTCTACAGGAAGAGAGTCAAGTGTACTATCATGTAGACTTGAGATGCCTGCACCTTTGTCAAGTGCATTGTCATGATTGTCTACCTCATTATTGAATTGCATTTCATCTGCTGGAATATTCAAGTCTAGAGTGAATCTAATGTTTGCACCCTTCTTATCATGTGCATCATTAGTGCACATATTCACTTCTTCAGGTGCGTCGATAGTACGTTTGTTCGTTACTCCATGACTTTCTAGTGATTGAGACATATCATCTTTACTGCAACTAGTTGATATGCTTAACATTGTCATGAGCAAAATATCAATTTGTGTTAGCCAACGCATACATTTACTATAATTTATTCAAGATGCATATAATAACGACTATCAATTAGTTATGCAAGGCAAAGAAACGATTGAATGAATCACAATATTAAAGCAACAACATAATAGCTTACAATTAGATAATAACAAACAAAACCATATCTCATAAATTGACACTAGAAAACACATAATATCTTACAAATCGATATACGACAATTCAATATAATATATTATAAATCAATATATGGCAATTCAACATAATATCCTACAACCCGATATATGATAATTCAACATAATATATTACAAATCGATATTAACAATCGTTTACCATATCTCACAAATCGACACTAGAAAACACATAATATCTTACAAATCGATATATGACAATTCAACATAATATTCTACAAATCGATATTAACAATTTAGCATAATATATTACAAATCGATATTAACAACCGTTTACCATATCTCATAAATTGACACTGAAAAACATATAACATCTTACAAATCGATATACGAAAATTCAACATAATATATTACAAATCGAGATTAACAACCAAAACAATATCTCATAAATCGACACTAGAAAACACATAATATCTTACAAATCGATATACGACAATTCAACATAATATATTATAAATCGATATTAACAAAGAAAACAATATCTCACAAATCGACACTAAAAAATACATAATATCTTACAAATCGATATACAACAATTCAACATAATATATTACAAATCGATATTAACAAACAAAACAATATCTCACAAATCGACTCTAGAAAACACATAATATCTTACAAATTGATATACGGCAATTCAGCATAATATATTACAAATCGATATTAACAAACAAAACAATATCTCACAAATCGACACTAGAAAACACATAATATCTTACAAATTGATATACAAAAATTCAGCATAATATATTACAAATCGATATTAACAAACAAAACAATATCTCACAAATCGACACTATAAAACATATAATATCTTATAAATCAATATAGGGCAATTCAACATAATATATTATAAATCGCTATTAACAAACAAAACAATATCACCAAATCGACACTATATCAGGAAGCTTCATTATAAAAAGGCAGGTTGCGGAGGCAGTTTTACCTCATTCATTTGCTCGAGAAAAGACAGAGTGTGCTACCAAAAACAACAATCAGACTAACAATAAAAAGCCAAAGATTGAACCCGTTGATGAACATTTTCCTATTTTATCAATTAATGACCCTGAAGTTTTCATTTCTAAGAAAGCTGGTAAGAATTTTCACTTCTCTTTGGCTTGATAACTTATAAATCGATATTAACAAACAAAACAATATCACCAAATCGACACTACAACCGCGATTTGGTTACATTGCATATATTGAGTGAATGAACGATACCGGATAGGGTAGAGACCCTTGCTCGCATTTGTAACCAAGCATTCTTGTCAGGAGATCCCACTGCCTTACAAATATGGGTATGGTTTTTATTATGAAAATCCAGTCAGACTTGAATCCAGATCCGATACACGCGTCACATAGTCGGATCTTGGTTTGGATTCACCCATTTTAGCATGGATCCAACTTGTTGACACCCCTAACTGTTCTCAAACAACAGAAGTCGTTGGGGAAACCACAAAGCATTACTCATCACACAATAGAGGATGTTAGGAAAACCACAATGGCACCTCCAATTCAAGGCTTCCAAACAGAGTCTAAAACTCTCATGGGACCACCCCTTACAGGGAGAGCTATATTTGTTTAAAGAACCTACTAGAGTTGAGAAAAATCATGCATGATGACATAAATGCAACTTATGGACATGTATTATTATCTAAATCATAATTACTCGATAACAAAATATTTTGGAAAGTTTTATTCACTTGGATCTCAAGTCCCAAGTCCAACTACGAATGGAGATCTAAGGATGTAAAGATCAGAAGGGGAGGGATCCGAGCAGGGATTAATGTTGCATTTCTTTTTTTCGATTTATGACCAAAGAAACCGCATCAGGCACAAATATCTGGTCGTGCTGGCTCAGCCTGCCATTCCTAATGTTGGTGGTATAAAACTTTGAGGCTAGGACCCTTAGCTCTGGGGCCTATGCTCAGCGATGGCTTGTGCCTAAGGGTGATGCCCATGAGTATCGAACCTTGTCCGCCGGTCTACCAGCTAAGGCCACACCGCACTACGCCAACTCCCCTTGGGCGATACATGTTGGATTTCCCTTGAATCCACCCGATCTCTGCATGGGGCCCACTCGTTCGAGGGACTTAAACGCCCCTTGCTAAGAAAAGGGATCCATTAACCATGGCATGTACCATATATGATAACCACAGGAAATAAGTTTGGCATCACTCGAATTGCGACCAAATTGATGAAGTTTGACCTTCCTGAATGCCTTGCCAACCTTGTTTAAGAACATGGCAAAAAGAACAGAAAGAAATATAAACAATTGCATCTTCTAAGAAATGTAACATTCAGCACCACATGATGTGACCAAGTTCATGAACTCCAGCATAATTGAAGATTGTCAACCTTAGCAACAGAAAAGAGACAACACAAGCAGCAGAGGGAGACGAGTAACGATTCCTAAACAATGAGGCTATGTTTGGGATCATGTGAAAAGTGATAAAGTTCATGAACTCATATTTGACCTTTTAACAAAAAAGAGTTCAAGAAATTGATCACATTTACTCTCATCCCATTTTGCAAGTATTCGTCATAAGAACAACTATTCTTAATGTGATAAAAAGAAGGGTTTTGGTTCTCTAGACAAGTTTACTAGTACAAATTGGACCAATAGGTTAACTATTTAGAGGACAATTCTTCAAATGAATACAGGGAACAACTTTTTAATTACCACGCTATGTAGACCTATTTGTAACCAAATCCATAAGGATGGAAGACTTGAAATAGGAAGGGGGAAACCTCTGTCCTCGGATCAGGTCATATTATATATAACTGATTGTTATATTCAATCCCCGCCGCACATCTCATCTGACGTGTATGTGTGGGCCACCCTCACAGTTCCCAAGTGAGATGCATGGTCCCCAAATAAGATGTGCGGTGGAGATTGAATATAACCATTGATCAGCTGCATACAGTATGACATGATCGGCTCTTAGCCTCTAGCCAAAGAAATTTATGTGAGAAGATGTTGGGGAGTTGTCCATCTCATGAGAGGGTGAATGACAATGTCTTCCTTCGTAGGTTGTGATCACCATCCTGGGGTCCTCAGCCAGTCGTTCGACGCGCTTCTTTACGCGGCAATTGTCTTGAGTGCAACGATAGTAACTCCTGCAGATGAACAATCATAAGATAGGGTCACTTCATAGGCTTTTTCTGTTCATGAGAATTGTTAAAAAATGAGACGCTCCACCGCTAAGCCTTTTTCTTCTTTGGCAGATACATTGTGTGGTAAAAGAAGCTTTGTAAAAAGTATTCACAAATGCATACGATTTATATGCAAAAGCAATATATTGGCATTGCTCTATTTTAAGATATCCACCCATCTATGAGTTACTTCTTTTTTAATTTATAACCGGAAGAAACCACACCCTGCATGAAGACCTGGTCGCACTAGCTCAGCCTGCCATACTTACTGTTGTCGTGCTGGCAGCGTAAAACTCCAAAGCTAGAACACCTGCTATGCATTGGCTTGTGCAGAAGGGTGACACCCATGAGAATCGAACCTTGATTGCCCATCTAACAGCCAAGGCCCCATCCCACTACGCTAATCCGCCTTGGGGCCATCTATGAGTTACTTGACATCATTTAATTGGAATTACCTTGATTTTTTCAAAACATACTCACTGGCCTTGAGATTTAGGAATTGTCGCGTGTATGCTACTCGCCCTGCCATCAGCAAGGGTTTCTTTGTTTCGATAATCCAAAGGAAATCCCTCCCCCATCACCGACTGAACATTTGCTGGCCTCCAGATGGTAAAACCCTCGAGGTCTTCCTGCCCATAAGTACACCCAGCTTCGACCTTGTGGCAAGGGAAGCCACCCATAAATTTCAAACTTGTGATGTCCCCCCTTCAACTAGGTGACATTCACAAGTCTCCCTTACCAGATGAGTGGTGCTCTTGTGGCCACCAGCAAGGGTTTCTTGTGAACCCACACAGGCAAATTAACACCCCACCCCCCATCTTTGCCCATTTTGGGGAAGGTTCATTTGAGTGCTCGTGCGGAAAGAGGCTTATCTTCATATGAAAAATATCTCATGTTTTGGGGTGAAACAAACGCCTATTGCTGTTCTCATACGGAGCTAGTAAGCAAAAAAGTTTCTATCGTTTTGGTATTTAAGGATACAGTGCAGTATTTAGAATACTTGATCAGCTTAACCTTGTCATGGCACCATAACCAAATTTCACCTATTGATCATAGCAAAAGAGAGAGAGAGAGAGAGTTGAAACCCAACCACACCATACAAACATGAGTATTTGATATATAAAGTGCTTAAAATTTCCACCAGTTGTTTTATTCTGCCCTCGTTGAACTATGTGATACACAAGCAAGTTGAGATTCAAGCCAATCTAGGAGCCATTTTCTTGATGTCAGGTGTTCGGCAGTCTTTTTTGAAACTGAAGAATATTCAACTGATCTATGCGTTGATAAATAGCATGCTCACTGTGGTGTCACATCCAGTGACATTTTCGCCTATTACTTTTTGTATATATGGGCAAAAGAAAAGATGCTTTTATAAGCATCCAATTTTCAATTTCATATAAAATATTCAACCTTTTCATCGATGCATCTTATCCAACTCAAGTGAGCGTACCATCTTTCTTGCATTACTACACGGATTTTACTTGTGGCAATGGTAGCTTCTCTTATTGTTAGTATGCATCATAAACGAGTGCAAACAATCTAACTATTATTGAATAGGATGGGTAATTTTCAAGCTCAGATCCAAAGAAGCCATTTGACATTCTTTATCAACCAAGTCTGCAACTATAAACATCTTAAAGACTTTTTCAAAAAAAAAAAAAAATATATATATATATATATATATATATATATATATATATATATATATATATATATATATATATATATATATACATTGGGCATAACAGTAGACGCCCAACTGTCGAACTAAAATCAGACACACCCAGTGCGAAGCAGGTTATATGTCCCCCCCCCCCCCGGAACATGGGAGTTAGCTACATCTCATGTTCGGGGGTCCCAAAGAGCACCATGTATGTAAGCATGTGTGTCTCGTATCCCCATGTTTGTCAACATTAATTAGCGTTGGAGTTTGATGCGATTGCAAAGACTTAATACCCTCTCCTCCATTGGTGCAAAAAAAAATGATGATTCTTGAAAATGAGTGGTTGTAAAGACTTAAGTGCCCCAAAGATGATTATTTAAGACCTAGTCTCTGCACTGCAGGATTATCCGAGAAAGAAATCTCTCCTGGAGGAGGCCATGAACATCAACCCTCTCATTCTCTCTCTCTCTCCTTTCTCTTTTTGCTTCTGTGCACATCCAGCAGAAGATCCTACATTGCTCCATCAAGCACCGACTGACCTGCACATTGACTGTTGTGGAGCCTGGGGGCTCCTCCCAGCATGGGTAGCATCATTCAACTAAATGAGTTCTAGATCCTGATTCAGAGTTTTTACCCTTATAGGAGAGGGGTCTGGGGGCTCCTCCCAACGTGGGTAGCATCATTCAACTTGAAGAGTTGTGGAGTCTGATTCAGAGTTTTTACCCTTACAGAAAGGGGGGTCTGAGAACTCCTCCCAGCGTGGGTAGCATTATTCAACTTGAAAAGTTGTGGAGTCTGATTCAGAGTTTTTACCCTTACAGAAGGGGGGGTTGAGGGCTCCTCTTAGTGTGGGTAGCATCATTCAACTTGATGAGTTGTGGAGTTTGATTCAGAGTTTTTACCCTTACAGAAGGGGGTCTGAGGGCTCCTCCCAGCGTGGGTAGCATCATTCAACTTGATGAGTTGTGGAGTCTAATTCAAAATATTTGCCCTCATAGGAGGAGGGTTTGGGGGCTCCCCCCGACACGGGTCTGAGTGTCATGGTCAAAAAATGCACAGGGTATCGTGGTAAGAAAGACATTTTTGTTTCAAGCAAGGTTGAAAGAAATAAATAGAAAATCCAACAAGGAGCATGCCAGAATCAAGATGTGGATGTCAAGCGAGAATGGTGTTGTGCAACTCAAATAACATAGAATAATAGGAGTCTGGTTTTTAGTTAAAATGGAGAATGAAATGACAATATAAATCGCTGAAAATTTACAAAAATAAACTAGACTCAATAACAAAGACACCACTTTTTACGGATTTGGAATATGACCTCCGGTTAGGGAGATATGGCCCTGACAAGTTGGTCCTAATTCGGGTAGCGATTTACAGCGATTTGCATCGTAGATTTGCAGAAGACACTACAAATCGCTATAGTGATTTGCGGAAGACACTATAAATCGCTATAGTGATTTGCAAAAGACACTACAAATCACTATAGTGATTTGCGGAAGACACTACAAATCGCTATAGTGATTTGCGATAATACTACAAATCGCTGTGGGGCTCGTTGGAGACCCAAAAACACTATAAATCGCTATAGTGATTTGCAAAAGACACTACAAATCGCTGTTAAAAATCCGGATAACAATATAAATCATTGTGGGGCTCATTGGAGACCCGAAAATTCTACAAATCGTTGTAGGAAAGTCCGATAATACTACAAATCGTTGTTGGAAGGCAAAAAAAAAATTTGGCTTCGGACCCCCCTCCTGTAAGGGAAAAAAACTCTAAATCAGGCTCCACAACACATCAAGTTGAATGATGTTACCCACGCTGGGAGGAGCCCCCAAACCCCCTCCTGTAAGGGTAAAAACTATGAATCAGGCTCCACAACTCATTAAGTTGAACAATGCTACAGTCAGTGTGCAGGTCAGTCGGTGTTTGATGGAGAAATGTAGGATCGTCTGTTGGATGTGCACAAAAGTAGAGAGAGAAGGGAGAGTGAGTGAGAGGGTTGATGTTCATGGCCTTCTCCAGGGGGAACTCTTTACCTCCCTTGATTTCTTCTCTAGAGAGAGGGTTTTACAGTATTTTACGGAGAAGGAAGAAGAAGAAGATGACGATGAAAAGTTCAAACAGACATTTTTGATGGCTCAGGTTTGTTTCGTCGGATGACCATCGGATTGTCGGCTCACCATCGTTTCACCAGATTACCATCGGCGAAACGATTAAGGTTCGTTTCGCTGGGTAGACTTTAAAGAGTCAACATCATCCTTGACTTTCTGGATGGAGGACATGTTTGTCCTTTTTTTGAACTATTTGTTTTTTCTTTTTTGAATGAAGGGCATTTTTGTCATTTTCTCAAACCATTGCTTTATGAGAAGAATAGCAAGAAAAGGTACTTAAGTCTTTGCAACCACACCAGACTCCAATGCTAAGTGATGTCAACATACATGGGAATACGAGCCCCATGTGCTTGTATACGTGGTGCTCATTCAGACCCCCGAACACAGACATGGGATTCAGTGAATCATCGGGGGCGAACATACACCACCCTCCCCACCCAGTGCATCCAGTTGTATTGTAAAAGGACATTTGGCCCGGTCTTTGACCATCCACTACAAGAAAATACGTTGTTAGCGACGGACGTTAGCGATAGAATCTTTCCGTCGCTAGTTAGCGATGGAATCTTTCCGTCGCTAGTTAGCGACGGATTAACGAGCGACAGACATTCGTCGCTATAATTAATGAAGTTTACAAAAATAGCAACGGAATATAGTTCATCGCTACTTAGCGATGGATTTTGCGATGTAATGTTTTGTCGTTACGGTCGCACCATTTGCCGACGAAGTTGGTGACCGAATCTAGTCCGTCGCTACTTAGCGACGAACATGGCGACGGAATATAGTTTGTCGCTCTTTCCGTAAATTTGATTTACGTTGGCTTAGCGACAAAATTAATCCGTCGCTAATTTTTGAATAACCCTAATCCCAGACAGCTTTTCCTTTTCTTCTTTCGCTGCTCCCGCCGTTCGCCGCTCCCACCGTTCGTCGGTCCCACTCCCGTCGTTCGTCGGTCCCGCCGTTCGCCGGTCCCAACCCTCGGAGACAGGTAAAGGAAGGCACCCCCCCCCCCTGCCAGAAAATGCGAGGGTTAACCCCCTGCCTGTTCCGGCAGGGGGTCGACCCCAGCAGGGGGTTAACCCCCTGCCTATTCCGGCAGAGGGTCGATCCTCTGCCTTTTCGGCATGGGTTTAACCCCCTGCCGGAACAGGCAGGGGGTCGACCCTCTACCCGATCAGGCAAGGGGGCGACCCTCTGCTTTTCCGACAGGGGGTCGACTCACTGGCAGAAAGGCTGGGGGTCGACCCCCTGCCCGAACAGGGGGTCGACCCCCTGCCCGAACAAGGGGTCAATTAACCCCCTATGTTCCGTAAGGGGGTTAACCCCCTATGTTTCGTAAGGGGTCGACCCCCTGTCGGAATTGCAGGGGAGTCGACCCCTTGCCGGAACAACCTCTTTTTTTTTCGTGGTGACTTCATTTTAAAACTGTGTTTTTTTGTGCAGATTTTTCAACGGAACCAGCTCGTGCTCAGCCACCTGTGGTAAGTAAGTGACAAAAACAATGCAAATCGGGTAAATACCCGTGGTAAGTAAGTGATGCAAGCATATCACATGTTATTTAATTTATTAGATATAACACTTTATTGTTCACACACTCACTTAGTTGTTGATATTTAGGGTTGCTTTGTTGGAGTTCGGAGATCATGCTGAGCATGATTTTAATGTATGAATATTGAAGTGTTCTTATTTTTGGAGTACGGAGTCCATGCTAAGCATGGTAATAGTTAGTGAGATATTGAAGTGTGTTTGTTGTAGGTACATGTTTGTCATTTGTTTGATATGCATGATTACGATGTATTGCAATGTTTGATGTAATTGTATCCATGCTTGCATGTAGTTACTTTCAATTTGATTATGACTTTCATGTGAAATTGTGTAATGAATGCATGTTTCAAATGATTGTATCGTGTCATTAATAGTTTGCACATAAAAATATTAAGTTATCAATGCATGCATCAAAATTCTTGTTATTGCATGACATCATATATTGCATGATAAATTTGATATTTTCTTCATCGTAGTATTCTGATTGTTTTCTTTTAATTCGTTAGGCTATTATTCATAACATCATAAGAAAATGACTGCAAACCGTGAATGAATGTATCGTAGGATAGTGGACAATGAATTATCATATGAATATATGGATGGTGTTGACAGTTTTATAGAATTTACAACAGCAAGTGTCAGTACAGTGGATCACACAGGTTAGATTAGGTGTCCCTACAAGATTTGTAAGAATAATCGATTTGTAGAACCTCATAGCGTTAGACATCACCTATACAGGAAGGGTTTTGTGAGTGATTATCAGAACTGGATGTTTCATGGAGAAGAATTTATAAACGATTTTGATGCATGGGTGAATGTGGTGCACGATAATCCATATACGGATTTGATATTTGATGCTGCAGGAATAGAACTGGGTTTTATTATGAGTTCTAGTGATGTAAGAACTGCCGTAGATGAAGAATCACCAAACGATGCAGCTAATAGATTTTATGATTTACCTAGAGATGCTGATGAGCCACTTTGGAACGGTTGCGAGGGTCACACTATCTTGTCTGCAGTTCTTCAACTAATGAATTTGAAGTCCGAGTATAATTTGAGTCAATCATGTTTTGACCGTTTATGCATGATTGTGAAGAGTATGTTGCCCAAAGATGAGAAATTACCACAAAATTTCTATCGTGCGAAAGTTATGGTCAACGCTCTAGGTATGGGTTACAAAAAGATTGATGCTTGTCCAAATCACTACATATTGTATTTCAAGGAGCAGGAAAACAACATATCATGCCCGTCATGTGGGCATCCTCGGTTCAAGCCAAAGACAAGAGGCAATGGTAGCACGAGATCAAAGGAAGTTTCATACAAGTCGCTCTGCTACTTTCCTATCACTCCTAGATTGCAGCGATTGTATATGTCTTCAAAGACAGCTAAACACATGAGATAGCATGCAAATAAAGTTCGACACGATGAAAACAAGATCACGCATCCTGTTGACGCTGAAGCTTGGAAGCACTTTGATCGTACTCATCAGAACTTTGCAATGGAAGTGTGAAATGTTAGACTCGGTCTATATACAGATGGATTTAATCCATTTGGGGGTAGATCAACTCCATACTCATGCTGACCAGTATTTGTAACTTCATACAACCTTCCACCAAGCTTGTGTATGAAACGTCCAAATCTTTTCTTGTCTTTGTTGATCCCTGGTCCGACCTCACCTGACCAAAATCTTAATGTATATTTAAGGCCGTTGATTGATGAACTAAAAGTATTGTGGGATGACGGTGTTACCACGTATGATGCCCACCAAAAACAAAATTTCAACATGAAGGTCATTGTTCTATGGACAATCAGTGACTTCCCTGCATATGGTATGCTATCTGGTTGAAGCACACATGGGAGGTTGGCATGTTTGTACTGCATTGAGGATTCCAAAGCTTTTAGATTGAGGCATGAAAGGAAGCCTTGCTGGTTTGAGTGTCATCGTCGATTTCTACCCAGCGACCATCCGTTCCGACGACAAAAGAATGCATTTAAAGCAGGCACAACTGAAACGAAAGGTTCATCCTCAAGATTGTCTGGCATATAGATTCTAAGAAGATTGTGATACTTTCCAGATACATTAACAGATGTCCGCAGTCCTACACCCTTTCGTGGATTTGGGAAGGATCACAATTGGACAAAGAAATCTATTTTTTGGGAACTACCGTATTGGCTGACCCTATTGATACGACATAATTTGGATGTGATGCATGTGGAGAAAAATGTGTTTGATAATGTGTTCAATACAATAATGAATGTTAAAGGAAAAATGAAGGATAATCCGAAGGCCCGTATGGATTTAAAATTAATATGTAAAAGACCAGAATTGGAACTCAAAGAGTATAATGGCAAAGTACTGAAACCAAAGGCAAAGTACGTGCTCGGACCTGATCAAATAAAAATGTATGTCAATGGTTGAAACAATTGAGATTTTCAGATGGATATGTCTCTAACATTGCTCGAGCTGTGAAGATTGACGATGGACAGTTATATGGGTTGAAGAGCCATGATTGTCATATCTTTATGCAACGATTGATACCCCTAACATTCCATGATATGTTAGACAAACCTATATGGGTGGTACTGTCTGAGTTGAGCGGACTTTTCAGAACATTGTGCGCATCGGAGGTCGTAGTATCAGATATAAAGAATCTCGAGGACTCTGTCATCACCACAGTTTGTCTGCTAGAAAAGATATTTCTGCCAGCATTTTTTGATGTTATGAAACATTTGATCATACATCTGCCATATGAACTAAGGGTTGGTGGCCCTGTGCAATATCGATGGATGTACCCATTTGAAAGGTATATGTTTTTTTTATATTTGTCTCTTTAATGACAGATATTTAAAATTTGAAATGTATATTTTTGCCAGATGCATGTTTGACCTCAAAAAAAGGTTCGTAATAAAGCAAGAGTAGAAGGCTCTATTTGTGAGGCGTACACTTTAGAAGAGATTTCAAATTTCTCATCTATGTACTTCGAACCTCATATTTCAACACGTTACACATGCCCGCCCCGTAACGATGATGGAGAACAAGTAACTGTAGCTGACAAGCTGTCGATATTTCAACCACTTGGGCATGCATTTGGTAGTTGCTGATCAAGGCTCTTGACAGATCGAGATCAAAACGCAGCACACATCTATATTCTTTTTAATTGCTCAGCGATCGACCCATACATCGAGTAAGTATATGTAGACACAACATAATTATAAATCCTTTTATGTTTTATATGTGGATACATGGCTCGGTAATATAAGTATTTGTGGTTTGCAGACGATTTGATCTAGAGTTGCAAAGAGAAGTTTCACATCTCACTGATGCAGAAGTACAAAAAGAACATGAAACTAAGTTTGTGGAGTGGTTGAAACAGTTGGTAAAAAAGCTAACATAAATTTTGTACTTATAAACAACACTAAGTTACTTAATTGATCGTGATCACAATCATTGTTTATGTATGTGCGTAGGTCCGCCATGGTGATGTTAAAGATCAAGGAATATGTGATTTAGAAAATGGTCTGATCAAAGTTGTGCAATGCAACAACGGGTACATCGTAAATTGTTATTGATTCCATATAAAAGATTACGGTATAAACAAATCAATGATGAATAGTGGCGTGTGTGTCAAGGGTAGCAGCTACGGTGAAAATGAACATGATTACTATGGTGTTATAGAGGAAATAATGGAGTTGACTTACTTAGGCATAAATAACAGGGTAACTTTATTCAAGTGTCATTGGTTTGATCCAACTGCAACAAAACTCGACAAAGTTTCAGGCATTGTGGAGGTGAATCATAAATCCAGGTTTGGAACATATGAACCATTCATATTAGCCTCGTAAGCTCAACAAGTTTATTATACTTCATATCCGAGTATAAAAAAGACAGATAGAAATGAATGGTGGGCAGTTTGTAAGGTGAAGTCCAAACTATACCCTGAGTATGATCAGTTACAGGAAGATGAGTTAGCTGAAGACAGCGATTACTATCAATCAGATGATGTCTATGACTTTGCTTATGGTCACGATGTTGTGCATGATATGCATGTCATATCTCCATTGGTTGATGAAACATTCATAGAGGAATGTGATCTAAATGATGTACCAAGTGGATCGGCAAACAATGAAGAAGAAGAAGAAGAAGAAGAAAGTCAAACAAGTGACGAGGAAGAATTCTCAAGCTAGTACGCAAAATCTTGTAATATAAACCTCTATTTAAATGCATTGCAATACTTGATGTGAATGATTTGAATTATTTGAATGTATTGTAATACTTGATATGAATGAATGAGTTGTATTGCAATACTTGATATGAATGATTAAAAATTTTATTTGAATGTATTGTAATACTTGATACGAATTATTTGAATGCATTGTAATACTTAATGTGAATGATTTGAATTATTTGAATGTATTGTAATACTTGATATGAATGATTCGAATGCATTGCAATACTTGATATGAATGATTTGAATTATTTGAATGTATTGTAATTTATGCAACGAATGATTTGAATTATTGCAATACTTGATATGAATAATTTGAATTATTTGAATGCATTGTAATACTTTATGCGAATGATTTGAATGCATTACAATGCTTGATGTGAATGACTTGAATGCACTGCAGTACCTGATATGAATGATTTGAATGTATTGTAATACTTGATGTAAATCATTTGAATGTATTGCAATACTTGATGTGAATGATTTAAATTATTGTAATACTTGATGCGAATGACTTGAATGTATTGTAATACTTGATGTGAATTATTTGAATGTATTGTATGACATATGTTATTTGTTAGAATATGGTTCGTGGAGGTTACAGTGGTCGCTCATCTAGTAGTAGCCAGGCCCAACCTTCATCTTCACGGGCTCTTGTGATAGGTATATCATTTAACTAATTGGATGCTTGATTAGTTCAAATGCGTATTCTGAGAAAGTCTAATGTATTTTTTTACAGATGATGTTTCGCCTGTACACAACCCACCTACACCAGTTGATCACACAAGTCATGAGCCCACACAGGAAGCAGGGTATTCTCAGTCTGACACAAGAAGACTCATTCGAATAGTGTATATCGATAATCGATCGTAAGTATTTCGTTTTCAATTATTGCATATCTTATAAATATTTTATATTGATATTTACTGTGTACCAATTCATGTGCAGCACGAGGTTTGAGCCACAAGAAGTAGTACGAGAGATTAGGAATTCACTTCTTCAACATCTACCAGGACCGGTGGCTCAATGGAAAGAGTATCCAAAGAAGGTGTTAGATAAATTGTGGTCCTCATTCATGGTATACAGTTGTTTCTCATAATTAATGTGTTTCATATTTAATTTATTTAAGTAATGTCTACTAACTTTCGGAAAATATTTGTAGGCTTCGAATCGCTTCGCAACTATGGTGGAAGAAAATGATGCAAGGAAGGTGTGGCAGAAGGTGGCTGTCAATCGATTTGCAGACATGCTGCACAATATGAAGACTGTAGCAAAAAAAACATCTGGCGTAATAGATGATCCACTATAGTGAAAGGGCCATGACCCTATTACTATTAGGAGAGATTATTGGGATGAAATGTGCGATAAGTGGGCGGGAGATGCATTTCAAAATCGCTCTGCGAAGGCTGCACAAAATCGAGCGAAAATGCCTGAAGCCCATCTACACAGGTGGATCTAAGACATTTGGGAGCCACCTGAAGAAAATGGTAACTCATCAATATATCATATTAATTTTATAAGTATTGTTGCAAACTTGTAAACTAAATCTTTTGTCCTTTAACTTCGCAGGAAGCAGAAAAATGAGGCACTGTACCATATAAGGATGTGTTTGTTGAAACATATAAACAGAAGACCACGGGAGTCTTTGTATCAGAGAAAGCGAGAACGACAACAGTATGTATTTATTCTATTAATAATCATTGCAATACGCAAGTTATCATAATGTTATCATTAATTATTAATGCATACTTTAAACATTATTTTGTAGGAGGCATATGAGCAACAGATGGTAGAGCGATATGACAATGATGTTACTTAGCATCCATCATTTGATCTTGCAGCATGGGTGACTGCAGCAGGTGAACTCAAAAAAGGTCGCGTGTTCGGGTTTGGGAGTAATCTGAACACTTCACAGACTTCTTCCGCCGATATAAGCTTCAAGCAGCAGCATATTCTTTTCGGTGATGATGTACGCCAGATCATTAAGGACACAATGAATGACTACTTCCATGACACTGTCGCCCCCTTTCTCCGAGATGAGATCAACAATCTTGTGCTGAACAGGGGATCTTCGATTGCAGGTCCCTCTCAGGTATAATCACATATTCAGTTTTTTGTCTGTCTGCCTTAGAACACATATGAGCATAATCGAATCACATATATAACTTTTTGCTTGCCTTAGAGCACATATGAGCATGATAGAATCACATATATAGTTTTTTGCCTGCCTTAGAGCACATATGAGCATGCTATAATCACATATAAAGTTTTTTGCCTGCCTTAGAGCACATATGAGCATGATAGAATCACATATAGAGTTTTTTGACTGCCTTAGAGCACATATGAGCATGATAGAATTATATATATAAAGTTTTTTTGACTGTTTTAGAACACATATGAGCATGCTATAATCACATATTCAGTTTTTTGACTGCCTGAGAACACATATGAGCATGTTATAATCACATATTCAGTTTTTTTACTGCCTGAGAACACATATGAGCATTCCAAAATCACATATAGAATTTTTTTACTGCCTTAGAACATATATCATTCATGATATATTCACATATAAAGTTTTTTGCTTTGCCTACCTTAGAGCACATATGAGCATGATAGAATCACATATAGAGTTTTTCTGTCTGCCTTAGAACACATGTGAGCATGTTATAATCACATATTCAATTTTTTGACTGCCTTAGCACACATATGAGCATGATCGAATCACATATATAGTTTTTTGCCTGCCTTAGAGCACATATGAGCATGATAGAATCACATATAAAGTTTTTTTATTGCCTTAGAACACATGCGCACATGGTAGAATCACATATAGTGTATAATTTATTTCATTATATTTTGTTTATCAATACTGACTGTTCTTTTCTTGTATAGGCTGCTAGCGATAATGAGCGTAGCAGAGCTGAAGGGATAGATAAAGGCAATAAAAAAGAAGACGCACAAAATCTTGGCGATGATTAGAGAACTGTGTTGAAGTTCTGTTTTTTTTGTTTCTTAAATGTAATTATTGAATTGTAGTTAATTGAACTTGTTAATTTTAAGGTGAAACGATGAATTGTTGTAGATTCCTTATATATGGAATTTTTTGTGTGGTTTATTTTTTATTTACAGTAAATATAAATTGTACAGGAAATATAAATTGTACTATTCTCGGTATTTAATTTTCAAATATTTTTTTTACTTTTTTTTTCGTGTTTGCGACGGAACCATCCGTCGCTATGCATATAAATCTAGCAACGGCTTAGCGACGGACGTAAATCCATCGCCAAGCCGTGGTCGCCGTTTAGTACCGGCAGATTGGCGACGGAATATATCGCTAGTTATTCCGTCGCAATTAGCGACGGACCTGACGACGAATTTATTCCATCGCCAGTTAGCGTCGAAAAATTTGCGACGTAAGCATACCGTCGCCTAGTCATCGCTAATCCGTCGCTAAGCCTGTTAGCGACGAAATGTGGTGGTCGCTAATCCACGGCTTTGTTGTGGTGGTCGCTAAATGCCTGGGCAAAAATAACAGGTTTAGTAATGCGCCTAGTTGCAACCGTCGCTAAAGTTGTTATTTTGTATGAACGCACGTGCGATCAGCGACGCATGCATGCCCGACATACTGTTTGTGATTATGGCCTACTATATATAGGTTTATTTATCATTAACTAGCATTAGCTACGTTCAACAGATTGAACTGGTCAAAATACCATTAAAAGCTTTGGCATGTTTTGCAAATAAATGCTTGTTTCTTGGGGTGTTAAAAAGGTTCCTTGTTTATAAAAAAAAATTACTTAGCTAAGTAAGGACTTTATTGACCATATTAGACGAGTTTGACATGTCAGCTCAAAAAAAGATCTAAACTAGGGGTAATAGGACATAGATTTTTTATTTTTAATTAATAAAATCTAATTAAATATTTTCATATATAAAAATATTTTTATCAAAGTATTATCAAGATTTGTTCTCTAAACAAGTAAAATATATTAAAATAATGCCCTGCATGTGTATGGGTTGTACAACAAGAACGTCTCTGAGTTATGTGACCATAGACACACCACCAAAATCGCATGTCCCAATTTGACACAGAACATAACATAATATCCCCGCTTATTAGGATCTTGGACTTGAATTTAAATAG
The DNA here is from genome assembly GCF_984573655.1 of Nuphar pumila. Lineage (NCBI taxonomy): Eukaryota > Viridiplantae > Streptophyta > Magnoliopsida > Nymphaeales > Nymphaeaceae > Nuphar > Nuphar pumila. The sequence continues at coordinate 33,737,579 of NC_143257.1, forward strand.
AGAGAGGAGGTAACTCGTTTGAGGCACCTTGGATGTCATTCATCTTAAAAATGGATACACATCAAAACAGTGAATATGCTCATTGCATTTTAAACCATTCAGATGATAAGATGAATGTTACAGCTAAGCATCCAGCCTTTGTAGTCTAAGCAAAGGATCACGACAGTATGGACAATGAGGGAAGGCAAGAGGATAATCACGATAGTTTGGATGATAAGGGAAGGCAAGAGGATAATGCAAGGCAACAATATCACGATAAGCATAGAAAGAGTTTGGATATATGGTAAAACTCTTGACACTTGATTGTAATGGCAATCCTAACAAAATTTATCTTATCAATAAGAAAAACTATCTGGTAAGGAAACCTCCCAAGGAGGAGTATACAAAAAACGTTGATAATGAAACCTACTCACATCGAGTGAGTAGTGAGCTTACCTGTGAATGTAGATGATCCCAACACCAAACCACGTAATATCTTGTGTGAATTTTTTATTTTCTGTCAAGTTCTATTTGTTTTCATGGTGGTCTGGTAGACAGTCAAGACATGGCAAACTTTCTTGATGGAGAATACCCTATGTTGGCTCAATCTATGCAGACTTCAACTGGTGCTGCTATAAATCCAGAGTACATGATGTGGAGGAAATCAAACTGTTTACTGCAATGGTGGATAATTGAGACTCTTACTCAAGAAGTTCTTGGAATTATTGTTAGACTTCAAACTTTCCAAGAGGTATGGAATGCCTTGATAACCTCTTTTGCTCATGTATCTAAAGAATGTGAATTTTATTAGTTCAAAAGTTGCAATTACATCGGAAAAATGAAATGTCTATAGTCGACTATATAAAGAACTTCAAGAATATATGTGATGAGCTTGCAGCCATAGGCAAGCCAATGGAGAATGATACCAAGGTGTTTTGGTTATTGAACGAGCTTAGAGCTGGTTATAAATCATTTGTTACAATCATGCTAAAATGACCAACCGAGTCATATGAACAAGCCGTCGGTTTGTTGCAAAACCATCTAACTAGATGCGACCTTTATGAAGGTGTGAATAATCACTCAGCATTTTTAATCCAAAAAACTTGAAACCAAAAATATTGATATTCCAATAGAAAACAATTTTTTTCAAAAGGGCATGAGTTTACTCAAATAGGACAAACCATAAATCGAGAAAATAGTGCAACCCTAAAGAAGCAGTTCAATGGTCAAGTAGGAAATCAAAACCAAGCAAAAAAATAAAGAGAAAGGCATGATATGTCAAATTTGCTTCAAACCAAATCATAGCGCTATCAACTGTTGGCATTGCTTCAATCAGGCACTTCAGCCAGAAGATGTCCCTCAAGCATTTGCAGCCCTAAAGCTCTCAGATGGTCAAGGCAATGCATGGTTTCCAAATACATAAGTGTCTACCCATGTGACTTCAGATGCAGGTAAACTCAACAATCTTAATAAGTATTATGGTCTGAAAAAAATCAAGATTGATGATGGATCTAAACATGCTATTACTCACACTCGAACAACAAATTTAAAAGTTGAAAGTAAAACATTGATATTAGAAAATGTTCTTGTTGTCCTTGAGATTAAGAAAAGTTTGATTTCAGTTAGTCAGTTAATGTCTGACATGCCATATTCTTTTGAGTTTTCAATTAATGGCTTTTTGGTGAAGGATCAAGCTAGCAACAATGTGGTGGTGATGGGCAATAGAATCAGTGGCCTACATGGAGTCATGTCGAAGAATAAGCAAGTCTACTATTCTGCATGATTCAGATATGTTAGTAAGGATGTTTGGCACGCAAGACTGGGTCATCCCAACTTGCAACTGGTTGATTTTTTAGTTAAAAATAATTCTATTGAGGTAACCGCACAAAATAAATTTTCTTCACTTTGCCCAAGTTATCAACTGAGCAAAATGCGTAGGTTACCATTTCTTTATGTTGATGAACATTGTTCAAGACCGTTTGATAAGATTCATTATGATTTATGAGGGTCGACACCCATACCTTTCAAAAATTCATGTTTTATGTTATATTTGTTGATGAATATTCAAGATTCACGTGGTTTTATCTATTAAAAACCAAATCTGAGTTCACAGAAAAATTTATTGAATTTTACAATATGGTGATCAATCAATTTGAGAAAAGAATCAAGGTTTTTTAAACTGATGGAGGGGAATTAAATAGCCACATGTTGAAAAAAAATTGAAAGAAAAAGGTGTTAAACATGTTAAAGCTTGTCGAAAAACGTCCAAGCAAAATGGCATGGCAGAGCATAAACATCGCTCTATCACTGAATTGGGATTAACTATGATTTTTTATAGTAATATTTCAACATGTTTTTGGGTGAAAGCCTTCTCCATAGTTGTATGACTGATTAATAGATTGCCTTCTCCAAACCTTCCCATGAAGTCACATTTTGAGTTATTGTTAAAGAAACAATCAGACTATTTTTGTCTTAGATCGTTTAGCTACATATGCTTCCCGTATATTAGAGATTACGACAAAAACAAGTTTGAGCCACGTTCCTTACCATGTGTATTCATATCTAGACATGTGTTTGTTGAGCATGTCTTTCCATATAGAGCTCCTAGTAGATTGTTTTCCTCTATAACTGATAATGAAGAGTTTGTGAGTTTTATTGATTCAAATTATTGTCATCAAGTTGACAATGTTATACAAATAAGTTGTGTGAATGAGAAGATGCAAAAATAGTGGTTTTCAAGACAATTCTTTCAGTTTCTCTAATGAGATTCAAAATGCCCATTAAAGCCTTAGTGACCAAGAGAATCATGAAAATCTTGTTTCTCTCGAACTAGATGCTCAAAATGAAGAAAATGTTCTTTAAACTGAAAATTGAGATGTTGTTGAGTCAGATGCCCAAAACATTCATCATATGGTCACACGGTAAAAAAAAAGGCATAGTGAAACCAAACCCAAAATATTTTTTAGTTCTAATTGTGCCACTGGAACCAAAAATGGTTAATGAGGCATTGAAAAATGATGGCTGGTGTCAAGCAATGGAAGAAGAATTGTTAGCATTAGAACGGAATGATATGTAGGTTTTGGTTCCTCGAACGCCTAATACGAATGTTATTGGGAGCATATGGGTTTTTAACATAAAAAATAAAAGTGATGGGAGCTTATAATGCCTTAAAGATCGCTTGGTGGCTAAAGGGTTCAGTCAAATACCTGGGGTTGATTTTGCATAAACATTCTCCTATATTATAAAACCTACATCGATTAGAATTGTTTTAACAGTTGCTCTTGCTAACAATTGGGATATCAGGAAGTTAGATGTAAAGAATGCTTTTCTACATGGGTTCCTAAATCAAGATGTTTATATTGATCAACCACTTGGGTACATAGATAAGTATAAACCAGATTTTGTGTGCAATTTGAATAGATCCCTATATGGCTTGAAACAAGCTCCACGGGCTTGGTATGACAAATTTAGTATATTTTTATTCTTTGTGGATTTTATTCTAGTGTTGCTGATTCATCTCTGTTTATTTATCAAAGTAATAAAGGGATAAGGCTTCTTCTGCTTTATGTAGATATAATTCTCACAGGGAATAATCTCTCTATGATAAATAATTTTGTTACCGAAGTTAGTAATGAGTTTGCTATGAAAGATTTGGGTTATCTACACTATTTTCTAGGAATAAAGGTTCATCGCTTCTCTCAAGACTTATTTTTGAACCAGATACGATATGCTTATGCCTTATTGGATTGGGCTCAGATGCTAGGCGCTAAATCGGTCTCCACTCTTATGGCATCCAATCTACGCCCCACAAAAGAAAGTGAAAATTTGTTCCATGACTGCATTTTGTATTGAAGTTTGGTAGGAGGATTGCACTATTTGATGTTCACTAGACCAGACATCTCATATGACATGTTCATAGAACTATGGAGTATGGAACTCAGTTATTGGCTAACACTTCACTTCAGTTATATGTTTTTTTTTTTATGTGAAATGAGCAAGATGCCCTCTTACCGAAAGATCTACCACAGGTTTTTGCACATTCTTAGGCACTAATTGCATATCATAGAGTGTTAAAAAGCAATATACAGTGGTTCGTTCAAGTGTTGAAGCCGAATACAAAGTAATGGCATCGACAACAACAAATCTTTCATGGTTGTCATTCATTCTTCAAGATATTGGGGTATATTTATTTGAACCACCTATCCTATTTTTTTATAATCTTTCAGCTCTTCAAGTGATTATCAAACCGACATTTTATTCTCGCATGAAGCATGTTGAGATGGACTTTCAATTTGTTCAAAAAAAGGTGGCTCATGAAAGTCTCATCACCAAATTCATTCCTTCTTCTCAATAGGTAGCTGATATCTTAACCAAGGCACTTTCTTGAATTGATTTTGATCGGTTATGAAGCAAACTCGGGCTGTGGATTCATCCCAACTCGAGTTTGAGGGAGCATGATAAGATGAATGTTAGAGCTAAGCATCTAGCCTTGGTGGCCTCAGCAAAGGATCACGACAGTCTGAACGATAAGGGAAGGCAGGAGGATAATCACAATAGTCTGGATGATAAGTAGGGATGGCAGTGGATCGGGGGACAACGGCGCTCCGCCCCGCCTCGCCCCGTTTGGACCAGGGATGAAGGGAATGAAACAGGGATGGAGGCGAAGATGAAGGTTAAAATTCATCCCCGTGCGGGGATGGACTTACACTTTCCCCCGCCCCGCCCCATCCCATCCCCGCCCTATTAATAATATTACTAAACTACCCTAAGTTAAGTAATAAAATTACAAAACAACCATGTTTATATATACTACTAACTTACTAACCCTAACCCTAAATCTTATTAGACAAAATACTGTATCATCCCTACTCACGGTCACCGCCCAAAGCAGAGAGAGAAGGTAAATTTTTGTTTTCTTCTTTTATACCATCTTTGAGAAGCTGCAGCCAGAAGCCCTTTTTGTTCTGTAGAAGTAGAAAATCTAGCCCTAAGTTCAGTACATTTGAAAGGATTACTGTATCTCACTCTTTTTTTTCGCGCTTTTCTATTTCTTTGTGTGAGTTTCTTCATTTTGTACGTTAAATCTTTTTTGAATTTGGGGTACTGAACTGAGGAGACGTGATGATGGTTAAACTCAATCAAATTTGTAACAGAGTGATGAATCTATAACATGCACTACCATCTGCTCTCTCTCTGCGTTAATTTGTTTTTGTTGCTTTTGTGGGATTTTGAAGGGTCTATATGGGTGCGCCCATTTTCTTTAAAATTGCATTGGATCAAGATTTATATTTGTTCGTACGATAAATGTGTGCAACCAACTACGACCTAAAGTTTTCTTGTCTGATTTTTTATGTTGGTGTAATCAATGATGATATCGAATTTTGTTATTGAGCGTGACAATGATTATTCATTAACCATTCACCATCTTTTGGCTGAGGTTGCACATAAAAAATCTTCTTTTTTTTTTATCTGATTTTTATTTGTTCTAGGTTCAGATTATGGTGGAACTACTACTGTTTTGCTTTTCCTATTAATTGCTTCAACCAAATCTGCATAGTTTGTTAGATCATCTTTTTCTTGACATAAATATACAAATTTTCAAGTAATGAAATTCTGGTATTTTGTGGGTTATTTTTCACTGAAAATCTTAAAAAGCTTTCATAAAATAATGATCACATTATTTAAAATTTGTTTTCTACTCTCAATTAACAAATATTGTAGCATTTGATTAAAAATAAACTCATTTTTTTTGAAAAAATTATCTAAGAAAGTTGTGCAGAGTACCGGTGGGCTACCATTAACACTTGAAGTATTAGGCTCACTGTTTTTTTGATAAGAACAATATAGAGGAATGGGAAAGCATCTTGAAGACCTTAAAGAATCAACATAAAGATATTCATCAGAGTTTAAAAATAAGTTATGATGGACTTGATCAAACAAAGAAGCAAATATTTTTGGACATTGCATATTTTTTTATTAAAAATGGCAAGGAAAATGCAATCTTCACGGGGACGAGGGCAGGGATTATTATTTTGAGATGGGGCGGGGGTGGAGGTCCAAAGTCTACCCCGCCACGGGGATGGACCGGGGATGAAGGTTAAATTTTTGAAACGGGGCGGGGGTGGAGACCTTGTCCCCCACCCCTGCCCCGGTCCACTGCCATCCCTAATGATAAGGGAAGGCAACAATATCATAATAAGAATAGAAAGAGTTTGTATATGGTAAAACTCTTGACACTTGATTGTAATGGAAATCCTAACAGAATGTATCCTATCAATAAGGAAAACTATCTATTAAGGAAACCTCTTAAGGAAGAGTATAAAAAACATTGATAATGGAACCTTCTCACATTGGGTAAGTGAGTAGTGAGCTTGACCAGTGAATGTAGCTGATCTCAGCACCGAACCAGGTAACATCTTGTGTGAATTTTTTTATTTTCTATCAAGTAGTATTTGTTTTCATCTGATGCCTTCGTCCAAAACACAAATGACATTAGATAAAAGAGTCGGACCCATTGAAGTGATGTGCATCTCATTCTTAGAGGTTTTGGATGTCATTCATCTTGAGATCAACGGCATCCAGAAGTGCTCTCATTTAAATATCTATGAACACAGTTCATTTATCATTGCCATTTCTTTTTTTTTCTTTTTTTTGAAAGGCAAGCTGGGGTTAGGCAGACCCCTACCAGTTATATAACTAAACCATTAGTTTTTGAACCTGCAACGTCCCAACGCAAGGTGACGTGCACTAGCTGCTCCTACCAGACAAGGAGAACCCCGGTTGGTATTGCCATTTCTTACGGAAGGTGCAAGTTCACCTTTCAAAAGCGGGGAGAAAAAAAGGCGGGCCTGCAATTTTTGTGTCACCAGAAATATAGGATTTCCTAGAGACTTCAGTTTCCTACTAGTATGACAATGACCAAAAGTTACATATTTTCCTAGAAATTAACCTGCAATTGCAATTTCATGGGACCCATATTTGCCACATGGTAATCCATGTATGGTTTGCTTTACAAACCCATTAAGATGGATTTGCACATTAAGGAACCTACAAGGTTTCCTCGTATGAGGTTTTTCTTGGGGCTAAAGAAAAGGAAAAAAAGAAAGAGAGTAGCTTTTGAAACGTGAAGGATGTTGCATCGGGTTCGGAAGCATTGAATGAAGAGATAGACATGTCTTCTCTCTCTGTGAGATAGACTTCAAGTGAGTTTCTCATTTTGGGCTGAGTACCGTGAATATAAAGGTGAGCCTCTCTCAGTGTTTTAAAGTTTCTCCTTTGGCTGTAAAGAAAGAGGGTGCTCCTAATTAGCTATTGTGAGAGGTGAAAGAGAGAAATTTAGACAGAAAGTGAGGAAAAAAAGGTATGAGGCTTCTCTTAGGTTTAGAGAAGAAGATAGATCCGGCAATGTGAATATTGTGACAGATTGTAATCTGACTACACGTATCAGTCATGTTTCTAATGACTGAAGGCCATTAAGTTAGAGGTAGTTGATGCTCTCCTATTCTGTTTTAGTTTTCTCTAGAAATATTTTGGTTATTGGTTTCTAAATAAGAAAAACTTTTAGCACTCTTCCCATATATGTTAGCGCCGAACCACAGAAATCCTCATCTATTTTGTTTCTTTGCAGGTTATATAATTGTTTGTGTGAGTCCTTGGGTCCGTTTAACCTTGATTCTTGGCACATGCCTCAAACCCACAAAAAACAAACTGTTAGATTCACAATTGATATCAAATTAGATTTTTTTCTAGCAAATTTTCAGCTTCTTAAGTTATACTAATTAAATTCCTTGAATTTGATACAAGCAAACCTAGGAGTTGTGGCAACCATAACTCGCTCACACACTTTCAAGTTATTATTTGCTAGCTTGGATAGTTTTTAAACAGCATCTTATTTATTCACGGGCTCCTAAGAAGATATCAGATGAAGATTCGTTTGTAAAATGAAGTGTAAGAAACTATGTCACAGTGATACATTATATTTAGGCCCTTGTGACATGACATGACTCATGGACACACCACATAATACAACATGACATGTTTTAAATTATTTTTAATATTTAATTTATTAATTTAATAATATTTTAAATAATAAATTATATTTTTTATCATTTAAAAAGTAAAACGCTGCCCACATCTCCTAGGCATACTCTTATCCCGTATCCACATCCGAGTCCACCTACGAGTCTGTGTCCATGTGACACGCATAAGATACCAGCAGTCACATCAAAGAATATGTCCAACCTTGGTGGATGTAATGTTTTCTTCATTCTATATGTTAACATCAATCTGCGGTCATGCTAACCTCTCGGGTATTGAATTTCTCGAGCGGAATGTCGACCTATATATATATATGACTAGATATGCTTAACAACAAGCCTATTACAAAATGTTCCAAAGTCTTCTAAAGTACAACCATACAAAAAATTATCAAATACATTCTAATGTGTTCATTATGACCCACTTTACGTTAACAGCCTGCAAGAAATCATAGTTACTAGTGTTTTTTGGCTAAATTTGAACCTATAGATATATTTATTATGGTTTAATTACTCGTTGTGGAGAAGCAAAACATCGATGGCTGTTTCAAATGATGTCACACAAAAACTTGATGATGAAATATTCAGGTAGTTAATCAACTTGATCCAAAGCATGTCTTTTAGCAAATGTGAAAGATAATCGCATTTACAGGTTTTGATTAAGCAAAAAATCACTTGCAATTATGACTTGTGCAAAGTCCAATCAAGGGACCTAGCAAAAATGGGTCCTAACAAAAGGATTACTCCTCCATTGTATTTGATGCTAAATAAATGTGGTCCTTCCCTTTTTAGGGCATTATCTACATCTTCTAAGACAAGTCACTGTCATATGCTTTGCAAAAAACTCTCCCTATATGTTAATATATAAACCTAAGTCATTCACTTTTAACTGCTGGATACTTGGATTCATTAGTCTGTAAATAAAATTTTGATTTTTATGTCCTTTTTATAAGACAAATTCAGAAATATAAGATCAAAGAAATTAATGGAGAGTCCCTAGTAGGCTGGAGTACTATTCATTTTCTTGGGATAAATGACGACAAGAATAATGTATAAGAATCCTGCCACATAGATGCATACATATGGATCACACCTTAAAAAGGACCCATAATCTTCTATATGAATTCTCAAAATAGATATCAAGTAGGAAGATGAGTATTGTAGACAATTGGATATATTCAAATAAATGAAGGCAGAAGCAGAAGGGAAATTGGAAAATGGTACCTGGGATGTTGGGTGTTCTTGACAACTTTTTGGCCATATTTTCTCCACTTGTAGCCATCATCTAAGACATCAATCTCACTCATGGTCTTGAAGCAAAACCTTGGCTCTCTCACCTTCCTTCTGGCTTTCACCCTTTTCATCTTGATAGGTGCAGGTGCCAGATGATGTTCATTCGTGGCCACTCTTTTAGCACCCACATCACCCCCTTCACTTGATCCCCACTTCCTGCAAGCAACTTTTAATTGATCAAAGCCTCCTTTCTTCATTAGCATAGAATATTTCATGGGATTCATATTTATGGTAGCTAGCTGGGCACCCACTGAGAGAGAGAGGTTTCCTTTATCATGACATGGACTTATATCAATATAAAAATATTATCATCAATTTTGTTATTGTCAACACTGGTTTGCCGAGGACTTAGCTCATGCAGTTTGCTTAATAAGCCGCGTCTCTAAAGCAATATAATACAGTTTTTGTGATCAATGGCACTATGCTGCTCATTCATGAGTCCTACTATCTTTGGTATACTGGCCTGACCTGAATGGGTACGTAAGGGAATATATGCTATTTTGTTCATGCACACAATGAACAAAGTTTTTCAAGAGAATCAATGTCTGTTACATGGGAACTCAGAGCGAGAGAGAGAGAGAGAGAGAGAGAGAGAGAGAGATTATGGTCATGGCGATGATAATGACAGTGGGCTTATGAACCTGTTATTGCCATGATCAAACTGATTACTTGTGTTCTAATTAAGCGGAGAGAGAGAGATAGAGAGAGAGAGAGAGCGCGCGCTTTAGCTTTAGCTTTTTCTCTGGGTTGGATCTATGTTGGTGTCAAGTAGTACATAGTGGGATTGTGTCTTGTGACAGGCCATGCCATGCCGACAAAGATTAGCTCATGGGTTTTCGTGCAACCGTGTCACACAACTAATAGAGAGAGAGAGAGAGAGAGAGAGAGAGAGTACCAAGGAGAAGGAGCCGAGTGTTTCTGCACAGAGGCAACGCCGACAGATCCGATCTTGTGATCCATGAAAAGGGAAGGGCACCCACCATGCCCCACAACGTTAGCCAAGTCTAGTCTGCAAGGTCCCTCACTAGCATGCGCCTGAACCTCACCCACATCTCCGATGACGTCTGCTATCAAGGAAGAGGCAGCAGCAGCGTGGTGGTATCCTGATCCCCTCCCCATTGCTGATCCGCCAGCAAGAGCCCCATTTAGAGCCCTCAGAAGCTGATATCCATCCCTGCAGGGAAGATCAGGCCTCTCGTAGCACCCCTCGTGATCCTGAAACATCTGCTCTCTCTCTCTCTCGCACAAAATAATCACGCTAAGTATAAAAAAGAACACGAAAAGCAGAAATGGTGGTGACTAGGCAGAACCCTTGAGAAACATCTCTCTCTCGCTACAAAGCCCATGTATTTAACTATGAGATGCCGACAAGTCCATTTCTGTCACCGCAAAGGACGTGGCTCTCGTTCTCTCTAACCAGAAAAGTAGAACCCCCCCACCCTCCCCCTTTCTTTAATTATTCTGCATTATACAATTTGAAAAGATATGGAGAGAACGGGAGGAAGGGAAGAGGAGAAAGGAAGGAAAAGTGGGTGATGATTCGGGGAGTTCCGATGAGTACATAATAATAGAAGAGATGAATCCCTAAAAGATTTTGTGGTCTTTGTTTTGTTAATTTCTTTTTGGCTACAATCAGATGAATATCTAGCAATGATGATGAATCGTTGGTGCAATCTTTCCTTGGCTTGGCGGTGAAAGGCTATCATTCACACCCACCTTTGCTAGAAAGATTGTTACCTTTCCCTACTACCCCTTTTCCTCTTTTTCTTTTTCTACCGCTTAAGCATGTGCTTGTCAATGTATGGTTATCATGAGACGAAGAAGGACCTAGGATCCTCGTCTCTAGTATGGATGTAAACAGTTCCGAGTCAGGTGAGATATTGGACTGAATTCCAATTTGTTTAGTTTGGGTACTCAAAGTTGGATCCGATTAATAATTAGATTCAGACTTTATATTAATTTTTTTTTGCACATTTAAATTTGACAAAATTCTGAATCTGGCTAAAATCTGAATCTAAATTTATGTAAATGTCAATTTTTAAGTTACTCAGATTTGGATTCAGTTATAGTTGATTTCTGTCTGACTTTGAATAAGAATTTAGATTCAAATTTTTTTTTTTGAAAGGCAAGATGGGTTTAGGCGGACCCCTACCAGAACAACAGCCGCAGATGTGGCAGAGGGATTCGATCCTGGGCCTTCGGCTTATCACACTACCCCGCTTACCACATGGGATACCACCTTGGTAGTAGAATTTAGATTCAATTATTCTAGATCTAATTCAGACAGACCTGGTAATGACCAGATGTGAACTAAGTCCGTCCTGTTTAGATCTCTAATCAGCCATGGAACAAGTATGTCCATCGTCAACCACTAAATGGCCCATCAAGAAAAATATTATATTGTTAGTATCAATGTTAAAATCGGCCCGTTCGCTAGGTGGGTGAATTGGTTTCTTAAAAAACAAAAAAAAAAATCAAATCAAATCAAGCTGAATCGATTAACTTTCATCAGATAACACGTGTCATTAAAAAATAAAAACTTTTTTAACCCCTTTTTAATATATTTAAAAAATGAATTGAATCGGCCTCCTTTTGAATCTTCTTTTGGTTGATTATGAATCGGCCCATTCAAACCAATTTTTAACAACATTCTGGGTGAACTAAAATACATTCAGTTGGACTGCTAAGAATAACAGCAGTCCAACTGAATAACGTCATAGGATAAGATTCCTTTTCAGTAACGACAGCCCGTAACGATGGTTTATGCATCATTGACCTCTGAGAAGAGCAGTGGTAGCTTTTTCTTTTTATATGTTCTCATCACGTCTATTGAAAAAGGATAGACAGTGATGCGAATTCCAGAATTCTTTTTTTTTAACTTTGAGACTTTTTTTTTTCAATCAGTAAAGGACAGAGAAATGCATGATGCAACCAACAAAATTATCCCTGTTTCTTGGAAACGCCCCTTGTGTTTATACAAAGCAGGTTATATGTCCTTCCCCCAACAGGGCAGTTAGCTACATCTCATGATCGGGGTCCCAAAGAGCACCACGTATGTAAGCATGTGCGTCTCGTATCCCCATGTTTGTCAGCATTAATTAGCGTTGGAGTTTGATAAGATTGCAAAGACTTAAGTACCCTCTTCTCCATTGGTGCAAAAAAAAATGACGGTTCTTGAAAAGGAGTGGTTGTAAAGACTTAAGTGCCCCGAAGATGATTATTTAAGACCCAGTCTCTGCACTGCAGGATTATCAGAGAAAAAAATCTCCCCTGGAGGAAGCCATGAACATCAACCCTCTCACTCTCTCTCTCCCTTCTATTTCTGCTTCTGTGCACATCCATTAGAAGATCATACATTGCTCCATCAAGCACCGACTGACCTATACATTGACTCTTGTGAAGCCTGATTCAGAGTTTTTACCTTTACAGGAGGAGGGTTTGGGGGCTCCTCCCAGCATGAGTATCATCATTCAACTAAATGAGTTGTAGATCCTGATTCAGAGTTTTTACCCTCACAAGAGAGGGGTAAAACCTCATCTCACTCTCTCTCCCTTCTCTCTCTACTTCTGTGCACATCCAACAAACGATCCAACATTTCTCCATCAAACACCGACTGACCTGCACACTAACTGTAGCATCGTTCAACTTGATGAGTTGTGGAACCTGATTTAGAGTTTTTGCCCTTACAGGAGGGAGGTTTGGGGGCTCCTCCCAGCGTGGGTAGCATCATTCAACTTGAAGAGTTGTGGAGTCTGATTCAAAGTTTTTATCCATTCATATTTTAAGGCATTAGATCTCATTTTTGAACATCCACGCATGTGCAGTTTGCTTTCATCATGTTCAGTTGCTTTCTAGATTATACTTTGAATTCTTGTGCATTTTAGATCTATCGATTTGTATGTAACCATAGCTCATTTTAACTTGAATTTTTTACTACAACTTCATGCATATGTCTTCATGCTCTCCACCAAAAATCAGATCATTCTGAGTTTGTTTGACCTACTTTAAAAATCAAGATTCAAAACCTGTTATTTTGCACCGTCAGGATTTTAGCAGAATCAAGACCAACTTGAGGAAGTGATTTCTCCTTAACCAGAGATGATCTTTCCGATTCGTAAAAAGGGTTGTTTTCTAAATTAAATCTAGTTTGTTTATACCAAATTTCAGTGATTTCTATAGTGTTTTAGTACCAGTTTCGGGTCAAAAACCATAACCCTGTCACCCTGTGTCATTTTAACGGCTCAAATTTTGATCCATTTTGTTTGAATTTTATTTTCCTAATGGAAGATCATTTTTAAATTCTGTAAAACGGGTTCTCTTCGTTTATGTGTCTAGTTCATCCTTGTAAATTTTTAGAATTTTTTATGGTCAATTATTATTTTATTTTGATTAAATACCAGAACCTTGTATCCAGATTTTATAAATGTTCTGATTTTGGCCCCCATATCATGACTGTTGTAGCACTTCTTCAACAAATCGTTATTTGATTGGCAATATTTTTCAGCAAATTATTGTTATGATTTTTTTGACTCGCTACTATGATTTGTAGTATTTTTACGAGTCTCACAATGATTTATAGTGTTGTTCGATCTTTTAACTATGATTTATAGTGCTTTGGGGTCTCCAACGAGCCCCACAACGATTTGTAGTGTTTTTCGGTCTTTTAATTATGATTTATAGTGTTTTCAGGTCTCTAACGAGACCCACAGCGATTTATAGTGTTGTTGGACCTCGCTATAGCGATTTGTAGTGTTTCTCGCTAAACACTACAGCGATTTGTGATACAAATCGCTGTCCGAATCAGGACCAACTTGTCAGGGTCATATCTCCCTAACCAGAGATTGGATTTCAAATCCGTAAAAAGTAGTGTCTTCGTTATGAAGTCTAGTTTATTCCTAAAAAATTTCAGCGATTTATATGGTCATTTGTTACCCCATTTGGATCTAAAACCAGAGCCCTATCAGTCTGCCTTATTTGAGTGACATAGGTTTTTATTTCATTTTGTAAGAGTCATATCTCCCCAACGGAAGATCATTTTTCAAATCCGTAAAAAGGGTTTTCTTTCTCTATGTGTCTAGTTTATATCTGGCAAGTTTTATAACTTTTTATGCTCATTTGATATTTCGAACCAGTTAAAAACTGAGACATGTTATAAAATATTATAAAACTTAAAAAGTTTGAAACTTCCTCTATATGTCTCGATTTTTAACAGGTTTGAAATATCAAATGAGCATAAAAAGTTATAAAACTTTCTAGATATAAACTAGACACATAGAGAAAGAAAACCCTTTTTACGGATTTGGAAAATGATCTTCCGTTGGGGAGATATGACTCTTACAAAATGAAATAAAAACCTATGTCACTCAAATAAGACAGACAGATAGGGGTCTGGTTTTAGATCCAAATGGGGTATCAAATGACAATAGAAATCGCTGAACATTTACAGGAATAAACTAGACTTCATAACGAAGACACCACTTTTTACGGATTTGAAATCCGATCTTTGGTTAGGGAGATATGACCCTGACAAGTTGGTCCTGATTCAGATAGCAATTTGTATCACAAATCGCTGTAGTGTTTAGCGAGAAACACTACAAATCGCTAAACACTACAACGATTTGTGATACAAATCGCTATCTGAATCAAGACCAACTTGTCAGGGCCATATCTCCGTAACCAGAGATCGGATTTCAAATTCGTAAAAAGTGGTATCTTTGTTATGAAGTCTAGTTTATTCCTGTAAATTTTAAGCGGTTTCTATGGTCATTTGATATCCCATTTGGATCTAAAACCAGACCCCTATCAGTCTGTCTTATTTGAGTGACATAGGTTTTTATTTCATTTTGTAAGAGTCATATCTCCCCAACGGAAGATCATTTTCCAAATCCGTAAAAAGGGTTTTCTTCCTCTATGTGTCTAGTTTATATCTAGAAAGTTTTATAACTTTTTATGCTCATTTGATGTTTCAAACTTGTTAAAAATCGAGACACATAGAGGAAGTTTCAAACTTTTTAAGTTTTATAACATTTTATAACATGTCTCGGTTTTTAACAGGTTCGAAATATCAAATGAGCATAAAAAGTTATAAAACTTTCCAGATATAAACTAGACACATAGAGGAAGAAAACCCTTTTTATGCATTTGAAAAATGATCTTCCGTTGGGGAGATATGACTCTTACAAAATGAAATAAAAACCTATGTCACTCAAATAAGGCAGACTGATAGGGGTCTGGTTTTAGATCCAAATGGGGTATCAAATGACCATAGAAATCGCTGAAAATTTATAGAAATAAACTAGACTTCATAACAAAGACATCACTTTTTACGGATTTGAAATCCGATCTCTGGTTAGGGAGATATGACCCTGACATGTTGGTCCTGATTCGGATAGCGATTTGTATCACAAATCGCTGTAGTGTTTAGCGAGAAACACTACAAATCGCTAAACACTACAGCGATTTGTGATACAAATCGCTATCCGAATCAGGACCAACTTGTTAGGGCTATATCTCCCTAACCAGAGATCGGATTTCCAATCCATAAAAAGTGGTATCTTGGTTATGAAGTCTAGTTTATTCCTGTAAATTTTTAGCGATTTCTATGGTCATTTGATACCCCATTTGGATTTAAAACCAGACCCCTATCAGTCTGTCTTATTTGAGTGACATAGGTTTTTATTTCATTTTGTAAGAGTCATATCTCCCCAACGGAAGATCATTTTTCAAATCCGTAAAAAGGATTTTCTTCCTCTATGTGTCTAGTTTATATATGGAAAGTTTTATATCTTTTTATGCTCATTTGATATTTCAAAATTGTTAAAAATCGAGACAGATAGAGGAAGTTTCAAACTTTTTAAGTTTTATAACATTTTATAACATGTCTCGGTTTTTAATAGGTTCGAAATATCAAATGAGCATAAAAAGTTATAAAACTTTGCAGATATAAACTAGACATATAGAGGAATAAAATCCTTTTTACGAATTTGAAAAATGATCTTCCGTTGGGGAGATATGACTCTTACAAAATGAAATAAAAACCTATGTCACTCAAATAAGGCAGACTGATAGGGATCTGGTTTTAGATCCAAATGGGGTAACAAATGACCATATAAATCGCTGAAAATTTACAGGAATAATCTAGACTTCATAACAAAGACATCACTTTTTACGGATTTGAAATCCGATCTCTGGTTAGGGAGATATGACCCTGACAAGTTGGTCCTGATTCGGACAGCGATTTGTATCACAAATCGCTGTAGTGTTTAGCGAGAAACACTAAAAATCGCTATAGCGAGGTCCAACAACACTATAAATCGTTGTGGGTCTCGTTAGAGACCCTAAAACACTATAAATCATAGTTAAAAGACCGAAAAATACTACAAATCATTGTGGGGCTCGTTGGAGACCCCAAAGCACTATAAATCATAGTTAAAAGATCGAACAACACTATAAATCATTGTGAGGCTCGTAAAAATACTACAAATCATAGTAGAGACTCAAAAAAATCATAACAATAATTTGCTGAAGAATATTGTCAATCAAATAACGATTTGTTGAAGAAGTGCTACAACAGTCATGATATGTGGGCCAAAATTAGAACATTTATAAAATCTGGATACAAGGTTCTAGTATCTAATCAAGATAAAATAGTAATTGACCATGAAAAATTCTAAAAATTTACAGGGATGAGATAGACACATAAACAAAAAGAACCCGTTTTACAGAATTTAAAAATGATCTTCCATTAGGAAAATAAAATTCAAACAAAATGGATCAAAATCTGAGCCGTTAAAATGACACAGGGTGACAGGGTTATAGTTTTTTACCCGAAACTGGTACTAAAACACTATAGAAATCACTGAAATTTGGTATAAACAAACTAGATTTAATTTAAAAAACAACCTTTTTTACGAATCAGAAAGATCATCTCTGGTTAAGGAGAAATCACTTCCTCAAGTTGGTCCTGATTCTGCTAAAATCCTGATGGTGCAAAATAACAGGTTTTGAATCTCGATTTTTAAAGTGGGTCAAACAAACTCAGAATGATCTGATTTTTTGTGGAGAGCATGAATACATATGCATGAAGTTGCAGTAAAAATTTCAGATTAAAATGAGCTCTGGTTGCATACAAATCGATAGATCTAAAATGCACAAGAATTCAAACTATAATCTAGAAAGCAACTGAACATGATGAAAGCAAACTGCACATGCGTGGATGTTCAAACATGAGATCTAATGCCTTAAAATATGAATGGGTAAAAACTTTGAATCAGACTCCACAAGTCTTCAAGTTGAATCATGCTACCCACGTTGGGAGGAGCCCCCAGACCCCTCTCATATAAGGGTAAAAACTCTGAATCAGGATCTACAACTCATTTAGTTGAATGATGCTACCCACGCTGGGATGAACCCCCGGACCCCCCTCCTGTAAGGGCAAAAACTCTAAATCAGGCACATAAGTAGAGAGAGAAGGGAGAGAGAGTGAGAGGGTTGGTGTTCATGGCCTTCTTCAGGAGGAACCCTTTACCTCCTTTGATTTCTTCTCTAGAGAGAGAGAGGGTTTTATAGTGTTTTACGAAGAAGGAAGAAGAAGAAGATGACGATGGAGCAATGTAGGATCGTCTGTTGGATGTGCACAGAAGTAGAGAGAGAGAGTGAGAGGGTTGATGTTCATGGCCTTCTCCAGGAAGAACTCTTTGTTTCCCTTGATTTCTTCTCTAGAGAGAGAGAGGGTTTTACAGTGTTTTACGTTGAAAGAAGAAGAAGACATGTTTGTCCTTTTTTTGAACAAAAAAATAAGAAGACTTTGAAGAGTCAACATCATCCTCGACTTTCTGGATGGAGGACATGTTTGTCCTTTTTTTGAACTGTTTGTTTTTTCTTTTTTGAATGAAGGGCATTTTTGTCATTTTCTCAAACCATCACTTTATGAGAAGAATAACAAGAAAGGGTACTTAAGTCTTTGCAACAACACCAGAGTCCGATGCAAAGTTATGTCAACATACACGGGAATACGAGCCCCATGTGCTTGTATACGTGGTGCTCATTCAAAGCCCCGAACACAGACGTGGGATTCAGTGAATCATCGGGGGCGAACATACACCACCCTCTCGTGTTTATATGTATGAACGTGGATAGGGGTGTCCACCGGCCTGGTTTACCCTGACCTGATTCTAACCAAACTTTATAGGATAAATAAGACCCCCAAAGGTCCGATTAATACATGGATCTAAATTTTTTATAGACTCAGACCCGACCTGAATTCTGATTAAGACCCACAAATTTTCAATGTAAAAACGATAAAAAAATATGATTTTACCGAATATGGTTCAAGTTTGGTTCATGTAGTTTTTATCGGGTCTGGGTATGATTTTTCTTATAGTAGACCCAATTAGACTCGGGTTCAGACCTGCAATACATGCCAAATTTCTAGAATTTTGAAGTAATTAAAAAGATAAATATTTTAGTAGTGAGTTTAATTTATCATTTTGGCTAATTAATTAGCTATTATTCATCAGTTATATTTAATTAACAAATTAATTAATTTATTTAAGGATTTAAGAGAGTAAATCTAAATTATCCAAGTATTGATTTGGATTTACGAAATCAAAAAAGGTATTTGGGTTTGGATCTTAGTAAAGATCTGATCAAAACCCACTTACAAAATTCTGAATTTGAAATATCCAATTAAAAAACATTAGATCCAAAAGTCATTTGAGTTTGGATCTTAACGAATCCACACGAGTCAACCCACCCAAAATGGTTTTTGTTTAACACGATGTGTTTGGAACCTTAGTTGGATATAAAAAACCCAAATAGATCAACACACTTGATTGAGATTAAATTTTATTTGGTGGTTTTGATTCAAATTAAAACTAAATTGCGTTTAGATATCTATTTGGATCTAGAGAATAAAATGAGTAATGGATTTGAATTTAAATCCAATGACCTAAAATCCAAAACCATCACATCCTCTCACCCATCACATCCTTTTTTTCTAATATCTTAAATCTCTCATCAAACCCTATCACAATCTCTTAAATCCTTCACCAAACAATCTCTCACCTACCTACCTCTCACATTACTCATTTCACATCACACTCACACTCACCACTATATATTCCTCTTTATAAATACTCCTCCTTGTTAACTCTTTATCTCACTCTCATGTTCCTTCTTACTCTCAAGTTCTCTCTTACTCTTTTTCTCCCTCTCGCTTTCTCTCCTTCTCTTAGTGTTGATTTTCTTAAAGCAAAAGAGCTTATTCTTTTCACGATTTTGAAAGTGACCTCTAATAGGTCTCTCTCTAAATTTAAAAATTGGAGTAGTTCTTAATTGTAAGAGCTCATTATTAAAAAAGTTTATCATTTTTGAGATTTTTTGCTCCTTATAAAACTGTATAAATTTTGAGGTAAGGTAAATTTACACTATCTTTGGTATTTGTGCGATTCTAATGCATGATTTAAATTAAGTAAACTATATGCTCACATGCATTGTTTTATGAATAAAATATCTATATATGCTTACATGCGTGGTTTTACGAATATAGGTATATTATGTTTAAAATTAAATGAGTGTGTTCAAAATTATTTATGCATGTTAAAAAATGTAATTGATTTGACATAATGAATACGTATATTTTAAATTTTCATGTGCATGCTTCGAGGTTCAATTTATGAATGTATGAATACAATGAAATGTGACATTATGATATATTGCTAGATGATGTGATACATGTATAAAATAATTGAATTACATCATGATAGAAATAAGATATGCCACAATTTTGATATTAGATCAACTGATTGATCGAGTTGAGACAAGTGGCTCATGACCTTATATATGGCCATCTGAATTGATACATGCTTGTGCTCTAAAGTGGTGGCCGGTAATCTTGTATTTAGTTAATTGAATGTGTGCATGTTTGTGCCTGAATTGGTGATCATTGACTCTGTGAGCGGTTGACTCTGTTTATGTATGTATGATAATATGTTCATTGAGAAATTGTTTTAAAGAAAATCTTTATGAGAGTGTACATGATCAAGATCAGGTAATCTGGTTAGGGCGGTAAATCTCTGTGAGGATGCATTGTCCAAGATCAAGAAACATGCTGGGATTGTAAAAGTCTATGAGAAAGTGCATTGTCCAAGATCACGTAATTCGACTAGGGTAGAAACTCACTGTGAGGTTGTAAATTTCCAGACCAAGCGATATAGAGTGGAACTTGTAAATCTCTAAGGATGAATACTGAAAGCAAATTCTAATATATCAGATTATGGATGTATGCTTGTGATCACTCATGTTGATTATGATAAAAGGTTTAGTATGATATATTGTATGCGTCCTTGATGTTTTATGTCCTTATCGATTATGGACCCTAGCATGAGATTATGATTGAACAGATTAAATATGTTAGTGAATGACACATCACACCTACTTAGTTACTTGACAAATGAATGCATTATGTTTTTCTAAGTGAAATCTGATTTGATGAATTATGTTACAATTAAATGTGTTATCTGTATTAGCTTTGTAGCTCATCATGTGTTTTGGTGTAGGCTTACCAGGCTTTCATGAGTTTGACATTTTTTATGAGATTTCAGGTGATGGATTGTAATGACCCCAATCCAGACCCTTTAAAAATGCGGAATATTTTTTTTTCTAAGAGTTGCGGAAACCTTCCCAGAGATCTGGGGTCCTCACAGTTCCACTTTCCATTGGATAGCCCAACCACCACAAACGAAGTTGCAACTATCATCCGAATCAACCAACTAAAACTTCTTTATTAATGAGTAAAAAAATTTCAAAGACAAGGTTTTCTTCAACTGAAAGTAAAGTAACAATTTCAGAAATTAAAAGAACTAAAAGACAAAAGAAAGAGCCACTATGTCCTCTACTGAAGCTGACAAGCCCAAGTATAACTCATACATCCTCAGATGCATGTCCAACTTCATTGTTCACCATTTCCTGTGAAAAACCAACAAAGTAGGGTGTCAGAACCGAAATTCTGTGCACAGCTACTTCTAAAGAAACCAGGTGAGAGAAAGAACATGTATAAGATTTCATGCAATGATTTGGGTGAGTACAGATATAAAATTTGCAACATTTAAATATCCATAACTACCAATAATTGCATATACTCACCAGTTAAGAACAATAAAGCAGTGTCATATATTAATAACTAAATAATCAAACCTTTCAGCATGATTTCACAAAGTAAATCATATGCAACCACCAAATGTTGTCATGATATCAAGAATGATTCAAACATGCATGATCTAATGCATAACAGAAAATGCATGATTACGTGCAATGCATGATTTCTTCTGTTATCTTTCATTTAAGTATCATCTTTCCATATGCATGCCCTATTAGATGCACACATCCTTAAGTTCCTCTTTTTAATTACAGTTGCCCGTGGATACACCAAACGGGTACAAACCCTGAGGTCAAGTAGGTTCCCAGGGTAGCTTAACACACAATTTGTATTTTATTACTGGGTTCCAAGTTAGCCCTCGACCGATATCAGGAAACAACACCATCCATCGAAACATTAGACCTCCACATCTAATGTCGGGGACACAAGGGACACCCCACGCCCACAAGTGTCACTTCCTTGATACCATAAACTCACAGTTGTGACTAACATACCACTCCCGCGTAAAGTGGCAGGCTCTCCCTAAAACCGTGGCTAGGAGAAAGAACCTCAATATCGGGTTCTGGGGACAAATTCACGCACACGAAGTTTTTATATCCTCACAGTCTCCCCAAGACCGGATATCTAAGATTCTCATACTCCATATGAGATATCCCAGAAAGTATATTACACTGTTCTTATTCATTATATTTTTATTTAAAGTTCATTCTTTAAGTTTGCAACACCATATGCAAAAGTAAAGTGAAAACCCGCATCCTCCCTTGCAGGGACCCATTCGGGACTCCAGCCCGTATAAACCATTAGAACAGTGTAGTAATGTGCCAAACCATCTTATGTGGTTTAAGTGATGCTTTTAAAAACATAAATAAAATAAAACCAAACCCACGGCTCTCCAGGCTGATGATGGTCCAATTTGGCCATCGGTGCATCACATAATAAAACCAAATTAGTGTTTCATTTATAACACTAGGCCAAAATGCCAAAAGCATATATATTCATGCAAATATAAACCCAAACATGTACATGTAATTACTCAACCATATGCACTTTCACTATGTTTGGTAGCTACATCATATACGTGTATTAACCAATGCACATTTCCTTTGAATGTGAGTGTACATGTGCAATTTCACATATTAATCAAGCGTACATGTTCAAGAAGAAAACCAATACCCGAGTCATGTTCACACTCACGAGCACCAAAATCATAACCATAACAGTTACATAACCTTCTTAGAGATAACATTCCAACCTGATCTTGACACCTATATGTAGGTGCGTATATGTTCCAAGATTTCCCTTTTATTCATATCAAGGCTTATATCATATACCATATTTATTAAAATCTGGAACATATTTCCATTAAACCTGATTGATAACAGTCAAGTGGAAACTTAGGGTTAGACGCCCAACTAACAATATGTTCTCGACTCAAATGGCTGCAAATTTGTGTGTATGAGCATCGACTTGCATGAGATGATTCAAGTCCCATGTTCATTTAAGTTTGGAAGGATATGAGGCCATAAGACAACTGAATTGTTCAAACTTTCAACTGCTGAAGTTTAGTTAGCCTATGGGAGCTGAAATCAAACCCATACTTCCAGACATTCACTTTTTAGAAATGGCCAGGCACGCATAAGAATGCACCCTCCACTATATTTTAGTGCAAAAACCATGGCGTATGGGGTCTACTGTTATTGAGAAACCATGAACTGCTGTCTAGAAAAGCAAGACATATGATGTTGAAAAGTCTGTGCACTATGGCCAGATATAGCGATGGATGACAGGTCTACACCATCCGCCCTGAGAATCAGTGGTGCACTTAGCCTTATCAGTACATTGCTCAATGGGTTCTACTAGTACTTAACACCAAACTAGTTAACAGAATCTTCTAATGAGATAGTCTACAGCAGCCAACTAAAAACTTGGCTACAAAGGTCAAGATAATTGTTCACACACTAGAGTCAAAATAAAAAATTAACAGCTATTTATTCAAGATTGGTTATTGTTATCATTGGAAATTAGACATTTTCCCCAACATAGAAACAAAATGCTCTAGAAGATTATCCACCAAATCTTCCATTTGGATCCAAGATCGAAAACCCCCAAATCAAATTTTATTTTATTTTGATCATGGCAGCCGAATCCCCCTTTTTTAGTAAATGAATGTGGACCTAAACCAAGAACACGATTCCAAACCCAAAAACTAAATCCCGAGAATACGATGCCCAATTTGGAATCAAATTAAACCAAAACCGGGTCTCAGCAAATAGGAAATCGATTCTTTTTTTGAAAAACTATACAAACACACAATAACAATTTCTAAGGACACAGGTAATCCCTGCATTACGCAAACAGGGTTGCCATGGACCCTCATCTCAAAAGATTACATGGGATCGAACCCATGTTTGATCCCTCACCTAGATTCGATAGGAGCCCTGTACCTTTTTGGAGCTTTTCCGGCGATCCTTCCGGTGATCGGAGACTGGGAACACGAAACAGGACCGACGGCGTCGTTTCTTGCTGTTGCCGTGACAGGGGAGCTCGTCGTGGCCTGTGGGCTGCCGCAGCTCGCCGGCGATCTTCTACCCTCCGATGCACGCACACAGACAGAGGGAGACGAGGAGAGATGGGGGAAGAGAGAGAGAGCCTGAGCGAAGAGGGCAAAACCCTCTCTCCACTCCCTTTTATCGCGGGGTGCGGGGTTGGTTACGCCCTGCGTAACCCCCCTCCCCCTTTTGTTTCCCATTCAAGAATCGTGCCCTAGGCACGATTCTGTTTTACGCCCCCCCTTTGTAAGTGAAATCGGGTCCGGGTCCGAGCCCGTGACCCGCGACGCTGGGTCCATTATTACAATGGACCTGGTTTGCCAAATATAATGAATCCTTAGTGGATCCGGGTGGATCCAACTGTGGATCCGACCCCCATCAATATGGATCCGCAAGTTGGATCCAAGTGGATCCTCGAGTTCGCTTAATATATATATGTATATTTCTATTTTAATACTAATATTAAAATTATTTTAATATAATGTAATTATTTAAGCATAAATACCCCTTTATGGGTCCTGGATTTGCAATTTGGATCAAGGCCCAATTTGCATATTTTAAAATATTTTGTAACAAAAATTTTCGGGTTTTACATGAATAGTTGCAGAGCGGATGCGAGATGCTGAGGTGGAGTCGAGAGCCAATCATGTTATTAAAAAATATTATTAATTGTTTATTGGGTTGTAGTAATTTGAATGCAAAAGGTTATCCACCTTAATTTCAATATAATCATTATTATGTGGAATGTAACTTGCCCAAGGTTTTGAATCCAAGTTAAAAAGGTTTTTTTAGATGATTTTAATAAAAAGAAAAGTTTAAAATTTTCATGCATTTTCCGGGTTAAAAATCTCATACCATTACTGGACCTAATACCATACTCAAAATTCTAGTTCACATCTGGTTCTACCTGGGTTCAAACCAAACCTGACCCATTGACACCCCCTAAACATAGACAGGTCAAGCACTAGACACACCCATGTCTACATAGTTTAAAGTCATTTATTGTCGATCTTATGTTAAGGGAAAACTCTCTATCACCCACTGGACATTGGCATACCTACATTTGATCAAACCAAATGTCATCAAAATCAGTCCGAATCGGCCAATTCAAATCAAATCGGACCAATGACGGATTCAAAAGGGACCAATTCAAGTTCGATTCCTTTTCAAATACTTTTAAGCCGGTTAATGTTTTTTTAACATTCTTTTTTAGTTTTTATTGATATGTGTCATCTGATGGTAAAAAGGGGCTGATTCAAGATCGATTTAATTTTTTCATTTTTGTTAAGAAACCGATTTTAAAAACATTGCATAAAACACTTGATGTACGTTCTCAATGCCTAGTGATGAGTACATGCATCTATAGCTCCAATCTTGTGGCAAGGACGTGTCTCCAGGGTTCCAATCCAAACCATGATCACCCCAGGCATGTAAGGATGTAAGGTAACAAACGACGATTACCCTTAGCAAGGAAGGTGTAACCTCTGTGAAGTCACGTGAGCCATACTATTTGTTAAGAAAAATACGTTTTAATTACAATAAACAAAAAATTCATTCACATAAGACATATATCATTTGTTCAAAATAAAATACTTGACACATTTTGTCTCCAATTCAACTTTTTTTTTTGAGAGAGAGAATCTTATTAAAGGACAGAAAGTGGGGAAATGCATGGTGGCAAAACATTAACATAAAACATCGTCAAAAAGAGTGGAACTTAAAATTCTAAAAACGTTTATTTCAATAAAATAAAATAAAAACAAGTGAACAAGCCCCAATTTCTCAACAAATAACACCAACAACCACAACAAAGGCAATTTGGTTTTATACATGACGGATTCTCCAATTTTGCCATCTTGTCATGTCCACTTATATATACTACACTAAATGGAAAAATACACAAAAAAAAATGATGTATCACGTGTCTTTTAGCTTTGTCCTTGTGACATAGGCATGGATTAATGAAAACTAATGACATGAATAAGCTGAGTAGCGATTTTATCATGTTACTTTCAAAAGCCAATAAAATACCAAGTGATATTTTCAAAAATATTGCTTACGTTTAAAGCATTTGTGACTTTAACACAATATTAATATTTTTTACTTTTTTTTTTTAACTTTCTAATATTTTCGATGTTTGTATCTGTTTAGATTTAAACTAGATGCCCGCACTTTAAACATTTTCTTTCAAAACCAATTTTTTAATTTATAGCGAGATTTCTTCCTCCGAGAAAATCACGATAACGATAGTTGTGACGTGAACTTGGCCAGGTGGTAATAGACTATAATACATGTTTTACCTCCAAATGAGACAGGATTTGTGGACAAAACAATCATTATTGAAATGCTTGGTCCCACCACCTGACACCTTGAAAATTGTCTGCCCGTATTTGTGGCCGGCCGGAATCTTTGCCCTTGCCCGGGAAACGGTGGTAGCCAATCCCTTGCATCATCCTTACGTAAGCATGACGCAGACACGCTAAATGCTGCAGTAGTTTTGCATTTCCACGGGGAATAATCTTATGGGCTTGGAGCCCATATACTTTTAAGGGTTTGGACTTGGAAGTTGAAACTCATGACCACCGGTCCTTATAAAGCAGATGCCCAAAGATGCAGACTGGTCCATTTATGTTTGGATCATGGTGCATGTAGCTAAATCCAATTTAATTAATTGGATCTGGCATTTCTGGATCTAGTCTAGGACTCAAAGCTGGGGCACGGTCTGTTCGAAACTCCCAAACAAATATATGCAAATAGATCCATAAAGGTGATGATGATATGATGGATCTTCACCTTCAATTTTGCCTGGACCAGAGCTTAACATGAATCCAACCTATCTGGATCTTGTCGCTTGAAAGTTGTCCATGAGAACTCCAAAATTTAACACCTTGCTTTATATAACATTCTTAATACACGGCAAATCGAGATCCTCATTAACGAGCATTCTCACGATTAAAAAAAAAAAAAAAACAATTGAAGGTCAACGATTATCCGGATCCTTGATATGGTACTCTGGATTCCACTGAAAGGGCTATAATGATACTCAAGATGACACTGACGACCAGTACTGTTTTTTTTTTAATGATGAAGGAAAACCCTCACCGGGAATGGGCCCACATTCCTGTATCCAATATTGTTGTTTTGTGCACTAAGCGAACATTGGACATTGAACATCCTGGTAGATCCAATCAATTATATGACTAGATATTGCAGTGGTAATAAGGCTTGTTGTTGTTGTTGATGATGATTTAATAGTTGTTTTCATTACTAATTAGTAATTAGACCTAAAAAGATTTAGGGAGCGTGTGAATATTCGCCTTGGATTTTAGAGACATCCAGGGACACATGGATCAAGGTGTGAGTATTTGAGATCCTTGTTTTAGCCTAAAAATCCTTCAAATCTACGGGTTTTTTTACTTCAATGGGGGAGGGGTCAGACTATAGATCCTTGGATCGCAGATCTACGGATGTCTAGTCTGAGATTTGAGGGATACAAATGACCCCTCGTAGGCAAGATACATGAGCATGGTGCGCATGTAATAATATCTGGTAGTCGAATTTGGAATAAAGGAATTGTTTAATATTTGATTGGGAAGAAAAGAGGGGGATGGAGATGGAGGAGTGGCCAACGGCATCATTTCTCTTTTGTCGCAATCTACGAGTGGGGCACTGTCCTACAGTTAAATTCGTGAATCGTGTGTCCCCCATCATTTGTTCCCCTAGTCATTTACCAAATTCTCCCTATCATTTTACTGAATTGACGAGTAGGTAAAATGTTTTTATTTTTTTTCAGTTTCAAGCATACCACTCTAGTTGGACCCGTTGGATCCGAACCCGGATATGATCCTGACATGAGGTTAGAAGCCGAATGTTACAAAGACACGAGTATGACCTGATACGCACGACGAGCTCGGCAGACGAAGGTTTTTTGAAACATAGGACACGAGGATATAGGTTAAAATTCTATTTGTTATATTTTAATATATAAAAATGTGGTTTTACTATTAAAAAAGTAAAAGACTACTGTTGCAGCTATTATAATAACAGTTCTTCAGAGGTGGGCCACTGAAGAAAGGAAGGGTTCATCGTCATAATTTTTTTTTTATAATAACAGCCCTACGTGTTAGAGTCATGCCAGCGTACATAGCTTGCCTGATTCGTGTCATCCATGACACACACTCTAAATGGTATGTCAAGGTGACATAGGTTTGAAGCGATGTCACAAACCTCATCATGAGGGATCTTTTCAGTGTGCGAAAATCTTATGATACATTAGTTTTTTCTTAAAAAATATCAGTTTAGATAAAATGTTTAAAACATTCATAGGGAAATGTATACGAATATAAAAAAAAGTCTTAAAAATTATTAAAAACGGATTATATATTAGACATATAAAATCATGATATTTTAAGCACAAAAAGGTTTTGAAAATATATTGCATTTTTGGCATATAAAATCATCACAAAAATTTGATCTTTTGAAAATATTACCGCCATTTCGGACGATGATCTTAGGTGAAGCTGGCCAAGATTCAGATTTGATAGCTCTAAAATTCAGGATGTGGACCCTAGTTTGAGACAATTGAGCCAAACACAAAATGGGGCTAGAAGTTAGCTTGGTCCGAGTGCTTTTTAGGGTTATATGCAGGAATATTTCAATCAGGTCTGACCGTCTGAGCTGGTTTGTGAAGGACACCCAGCTTGCCTTGAGAGAAGGGACGAAAATGAGGACAAAACGGATCATGCTTGATTAGGGATGCAAATGGGTCAGATCCAGGACGGAGGTTTTGTGAATTTTGGGCTCCCACACTGCACTCTGCTTTTTGTGAAGCAGATCCATTTTCAAATTCGGATTAGACCCAGATCGGATTATAAGTCTATTAGTCAACTTAGTTAGAAGAGAAAAACTCCACTGGTTTTTAAGAGAGGTAAAATGTTCTGTTAGTCCTAACTTTGATCTAGACTTGATCATGTATGCTTTTCTGACTCGGACATGATAAGGCATGACCATATATTTCCTGAATTTGTGCCGGACTTAGACATCTAGCTTCTAATTGTGTGAGTGAAACCCAGTTCTGACTCGATTAGAATCCAACCCATTTGAATCCCTTTTTGTTAGGCTGTACATTTGTAACGCCCCAAAATTTTGAACTTTATAAACCCTTTGAAATAGTTGAATTGTTTTTCTTTACAGAGTTTATTTCTAAAATCAGCGGAAACAATTTCTTTAAAAGAAAAAGGACAAGTTTGACAACTTTGAGCACGTTAGCGACGGAATAAGGATTTACTATGAACGATCTGCAATTATACTTAGAAAACCATTTCTTTTATTAAAAGAAAGTATCAAGTTTGTACAAAATCTGGATTCCTCTAAGAAAACTGTACAAAAACCCAAAATGTTCAGGATAAGAACTACAAGCAGAAACAATGGATCCTGAGGTCATCTCGCAGTCGCGTCATCGCCTGTTATGTACTTATTCATCACCTGTACCCATGAAATGGGTTAGTTTTGCGAAAAACTAGTAGGTAAGCACATGAACAGAAAGAACTGAATAAAACATAAATAATTAATGCAAAAAACAATAACTAAGTCTAACATAGATATTATACATATCATGTAAAGAACTAGCAAGAATATGCAGGAATGATCATATTTAGGTAGTAAGCTGAAAACTACTGAAAAACTAGTAAGTCTTATGATAAAATTTATCATAACACAATTTTCAAGCAGTGTAGACAGGTTAATTTATGTTTCGATAATAGCTGACCTGCGGGTACACGCAGATGTAGAAACAACTCAGACTAGTTCAAGCGTTTGTTATTCTATGTACATTTGAATAACCCGAATGGCTAGTTGAGTCTACTCCAAAGGGGACAACTTTCAACCAAGAGAGGATTCCCCAAAGGCTGAAAAGTGGCAACTGATGCATTCTACTTCTGCAGAAGTCCATGTGATCTACCACCTAGGATAATGTCTAGTAGTCCCATCCCCTAACTCTAATGACCGAGGAAGCCGGATCTTTGCCCGTGGGTGGTTGTTAACAACATGTCCATTGGAGTGTGTGTACCGATCTGTCCTCTCCCTTAACAGATTACAAGGAGCGAATGAGTGTGTCAGGAGTAAATTAACTGACAACTCATTCTATATGCTCTGGTCTTTTGACCAAATAAGCATCTTGCTTATGAAGGTGATCCCATTTTTTATGTGTTTTCAACGATGTGTGCAAAGCACTAATCGAGGTCATAAGACCATCTCATCTAATAGTCGTAGTACTAACATGCCTCGCATGTTCAAGAGTACACTACGAGGAAAGGGATATAGGTCCTCAATAGGAGCCTCAATAATGTGTTTCCCAAAGATATAATGTTTTACAAACTTATTTTAGCATTATAAATCTTTCGAAATGATCAACAACTTGCCTACATATGGCATGCGATTTTCTCGAATCTCGCATCTAATAACGCAGTGTCTGGATGCTATGCAAGTCTCGACACTGGTCTCGGTAAACAGACTTCACAAAAGAATCCATTGCCCTTCAGCTTGACCTTGTACCAGATCAAGGATTTTCCCGAAATATATCGGGTATACGAAATAGTAGAAAAGGTACTGCTCCTGAATATGTTGAGTCAGAGAGGCTTAGATGCAATAGCGCATCACTCAAAAAGGGGGCTCAAACTTTACCGACAGAACTGTGCAATCGAAGAACTAAGAACCTCGCAAAGGACCCAATTAATTTTGAGGTTGCATCATGTAAGCTTCAAATTCACCACGGTTGCAAGAGCGAGAGTGGTGGGGGCCGAAGCACATTCCATGAGGTCATAACCATGAAATTTTATGTGAAGAATGCAACAGGGAAAAAGCATATGCGATGGCAAGGCAAAAATGAAAGACAGTAATGTGAAAAGCAAGAGCCTGAGCGCGAAATGCGACGACAAAGAAAATGACAAAAATAGGAAGTGCGAAAGCAAAGGACAAGGATCGTGAAACCGCATCCTTGAGCAAAAGAACAGGAAGTAGTAAAAAGCCTTGGCGCAAAGCGCAACAACAACAGGAAATGCAAAGGCAAAGGATAAGGTTTGCGAAACCGCATCCTTGAGCAAAAAAATAGAAAGTTGTAATTGCAAAAGCAAAAGCCTGGGCGCGAAGCGCGACGACAAAGCAAAATGACAGAAATAGAAAGTGCGAAAGCAAAAAACAAGGAGCCTGAAACCGCATCCTTGAGAAAAAGTATAGAAAGCAGTAAAAAACCTAAGCGCAAAGCACGACGACAACAGGAAACAAAAAATACGAAAACAAAGGACAAGGATCGCAAAACCGCGTCCTTGAATTAAATACATACTTATATACATATATGTACATAAATATATAACCAAGTCCTTTTGATCTTTAATTATTTAAGCTTGATTCAATTATTTAAGACCTGGTGCAACTTCTCCTACCTTAGAGTATTGCGAGGAAGAAGCCATCCACGAGTGTAAGTGATCGTTGGTTCAGTTTGTGGGGCGCGAACGAGCTCCGTTGCGCAACTGCAAATATGTGATGTTAGCATAAAATATAAACGAACAAGCAAAGAATAGGGAGAAGACTTGGCTTGTCCGCAACACAAGGCAAGGGTCAACGACCCCTGCTGACTTGAAAAAGAATGGGGCAGGGTCCAATGACCCATGCTGCCAAAGGAATAGGTGCAGGGGCCATCGGCCCCTGCCGGGTTTCAAAAATAAGAGGGGCAGGGGCCTTCGGCCCCTGCTGAGTTTTCAAAAAGAGGGGAGGGAGCCAAAGGCTCCTGCCAGATTTAAAAGAAGGGCAGGAGTCTATGGCCCCTGCCGGATATTTAGAGTTGGGTAGGGGAATGAGAAGAAAGGGCAGGGGCCAATGGCGCCTGCTGGAAAAACTAAAAAGGGCAGGGGTCGATGGCCCCTGCCGGAAAAACGAGCAGAGAGAGGGAGCGCAGGGGCCAAAGGCCCCCTGTGGCATTTGGGAGAGGAGGCAGGGGCCACTGGCCCCTGTCAAGCTTGAGAAAAAGGACATGGGCCATTGGGCCCTTCTGGATTTTAAAAAGAAGAGGGGCAAGGTCCGATGGCCCCTGCCGTAAGGTAAGTAGAGAGAAAGAGTCGCAGGGGCCTTTGGCCCCTGCCTGTAGCTATCGGGAGAGGAGGCAACGAGAGGGAGAAGGAAATGATAAAGAGAGTGGAGGGGACACACCTGGGGGCTGACGGAGAGGGGGAACCGAGCTGAGAGCTCGCTGGGGAGGAGGGAGGTCGTCAGGCTGCCTCGTCAGAGAGGAGGAGAAGGGGTGAGAGGGGGAGTCGAGCGGGAAAGAGAGAAGAGATGGGGGGGGGGGGCGCCCTCGATAGTTTCGTGGGCAGCCCACCGTCAGCTCGTGAGGGGTTTGGATTTGGATCCGACCCGGGTCTAAATTTTTTTCTTAATTTTTTTTAAACTGGGTTTTACATCCTACCCTCAAAATAATTTTGTTTTCGAAATTTGATTGAATTTATTTCTTAAAGTACAAGTCAGGGTACTTTTCCCTTATATCAGAATCAGGCTCCCAAGTATATTCTTCTATCCCATGGTGCTTCCAACGCACCTTTACCAGAGATATCATCTTTGATCTAAGTACTTGATCTCGACGATTAACGATCTCGACGATCAACGATCTCGACTGGTCTTTCATCGAAAGATAAATCCTTCTGAATGTCTACTTCATCATAATAGATGATGTGTGATGGGTCATAAACGTATTTCTGAAGCATGGATATGTGAAAAACATTATGGATCTGAGCGTACTGAGGAAGTAAAGACACACGGTAAGCTGCTTAACCAATCTGATCCAGGATCTCAAACGGTCTGACAAATCTAGGGCTTAGCTTCCCTTTTTCTCAAATCGAAATACGCTCTTAGTGGGAGATACCTTAACAAAAACCATATCTTCTATAAAGAAGGTGAGGTCTCGACGACGATGATCCGTGTAACTTTTCTTCCAATTCTGAGCAGTACGAAGTCGCTCTTGAATCATTTGCACCTAATGAGTGTAGTGTTGTAGCACTACTGAAGATTTCATCTTTCGCTCGCCAACCTCATCCCAGTAGAGAGGCAATCGACAGGGCTTTCCGTACAAGGCCTCGTAAGGAGCCATCTCGATGCTAGAGTGATAACTGTTGTTGTACGTGAATTCATCTAGTCTGGTATGAGAATCTCATTCTCTCTTCCAGTCCATCATGCATGCACGCAACATGTTCTGCAAAGTCTGAATTTTGCGTTCAGACTGTCCGTTGGTCTGAGGGTGAAAAGCAGTGCTGAATTTCAATCTCGTACCTAAAGCGAATTAAGGTTGTCCCCAAAACCTTGAGGTAAACCTCGGGTCGCGATTGGAGATGATAGATATAGGAACACCGTGCAACCTCATAATCTCATGGATGTAGAGGTCTGCCAAACTATCTAAAGACTGACTAATGCGTATAGGAAGAAAATATGCCGATTTGGTGAGTCGGTCGACGATCACCCAAATCACATCGTTCTTTCTTCGCATTCTTGGCAAACCGACGATAAAGTCCATAGTGATGTCTTTCCACTTCCATTGTGGGATTTTCATCTGCTGCATTACTTCGCCAGGTCGTTGATGCTCGATCTTAATCTGCTGGCAAGTCAAACACTTAGAGATATATTAGGCTATGTCTCGCTTCATTCCGCTCTACCAATATCTATGCTGCAAGTCTTTGAACATCTTCGTGCCTCCAGAGTGAATCATATATTTGGACTTATGAGCCTCTACGAGAATCTCGTCTCTCAAAAAAGGATCATCTGGGACCCAAAAATGATTTTTGAGCCATATGCTTCTATCCTTCTTTAGCCGAAAAGGAGTATCAGTCTGTTATGTATGAGACTTAAGCTTCTTGTACTGCACATCAGTCTTTTGCTCAGTAAGGATCTTGGCTAATAGCCCAGTTTGAGCTATCAGATTGGAAGGACTGATAGAATTTGGCGAGACTGCAAGCAGTTTCTATGAGACCAAATCCTCAATCAACTTCCAACCAACGTATAATAGGTTGACGAAAATGCTAGAAGCCTTACGACTGAGAGCATCAGCTACAACGTTCGCCATCTATGTAACAATCAAATGTAAACTTGGAATAATATTTACTTTGCTGCTTAGATTAGGTTGCATCTCATATAGTTTGATTTCATCAATATCCTGATTCTATGATGCATATATCTCAATTTTCAAAATTCACCATGGATGAACATGAATGGCACGTGCACCAACTCTTAGAGAGTTGATGAACTCAGTGGAATCCATATTTATGGCCCTAGTCGAAATATGGATGAGACTCAGATCCATCATCTTTCTACCAGTCACATTGAGCCTACACTCTTAGGCTATCTTAAAATGCACATCATATTTCCAATTTTTCAAAATATTGTGAATTAACTCAAGTAAACTCTGAACATATTCATGGCCACAGTCAAAATATGTGAAGGATTTACTTTGGCTTAATCCACATTTTTCCAACCAAATATTCAGAAATCTTTTCAAAGTGCATTCATTCATTCAAATCATCTGCATCATCGGTTTTTCTCATTATTTTCTTAAGAGATTTTCACTTCATGGAATCGATTTCTCAAGAAACTATGATGATATTCGGAGTTGGATTTCCCAAATCAAAGTTTTCCCGTGATTTTCCCTAAAAAGTTATTTTCTTAAGATTCTTTTTAAAAGGAATTTTTCATCTTTCTCAAGAATCCAAGTTGATTTTCAGACATTTCAAAAGATAAGATTCTCAAGAATTCAATTTCCTATGTTTTGAATTTCCTTCTCCAAAGAGCTTTCCCATAAATTTTCTATCATTTTCCTAAGAAAATTCTCAAAGTCCGAGTTTTCCCGATAAGTGTTTTCCTTTTCAAATGTTCATCTTTTCTCAAGAATTTCTTCCATTTTCTCGAGATTCTCATTTCTTCATAGTATTCCAAGTCTTTCTAATCTTTCTTAAAATTTTCCTGAGATTCTTATTTCCTCATGGTTTTTCATGTCTTTCTAAGCTTTCTCAAAATTTTCCTGAGATTCTCATTTCTTCATGGTTTTCTAAGTCTTTATAAACTTTCTCAAGATTTTCCCGAGATTCTCATCTAAACTTTCTCAAGATTTTCTATAGATTCTCATCTCCTCAAGATTTTCTAAGTCTTTATAAACTTTCCCGAGATTTTCAAACCTTCTTCGTCTGAGTTTCCTGAGGGATTGATTTCCATCTTTTTCCCTGATAAATACTTTTCAACTTCAAATGTTTTCTAAGCATACATCATATTTTCTAATGTTACATTTTCCAAAAATCTCATAGCACATGCTTGAATTCTCTGTGCATTTAGGATATAATACAATTTCGATAATTTCGCTAAGTCAAGCATAATTTTGGTCCTTGGTTCGATTACCCATGTTAAAGGCGGCAGAAACGGTCGAACCTCATACCGACAAGTCGAGCCCTATCCCATGGATTTTCCCGCAATTTTCAAAATGGAGGCGAGTATTTCAAAACAATTTCCAAAATCCGGTCAAGTTTGAAGCGCAAAAGCGTTTCCCTCTTTCTCTTTGATCATGCATATAAATCAGGGTTAATTAACATTTAAATATGCATGATTTTATAAAATAATGTTTCAAAAACCCAATTTTATGTTAGTTTTCGAGTAAATGTGCTAAAATGATTTAAAAATAGAAAATGTATAAAAAATAGTTTTATTTTACATTTTTATGTCTATTTTAGTTTTTTTAGTTTTTATTAAAAAAAAAAATAAAAAAATGGAGAAAAATAGTTTTATATTCATTTTAAGTGTTTTTTTTTTAGAAAAAATATATATATATATATATAGTTATATATAGTTTTTGAGTTTCTTTATAAATAAATAGTTTTGTTTTTAAAAATTTTCATAATAAACCGATTTATACGATTTTCTTTACTTTTAAAAAAATGAAAAAAAAATATATAAAAACAAACCATTACATGGTTTGCAATTTTTGGAAAATTGAAAAAATTGAAAAAAAAAATAATAAAAACACAAACCGGCTTGAACCGGTTTGTATTTCTAAAAGAAAACTAAAAAAAATAATAACCAAACCAGCTGGAACCAGTTTGGATTTTTTTAAACTGAAAATTTTCTGTTACAAACCGGTTCCAGCTGGTTTGAGCTCTTTAAAAACCCAAAAACAGAAGAAATCGGGGCCTTTCATTTTGTGCGCCAAAATTTCTTCTTCTCCCTCTGATTTTCTTCCCTTGCCCCCTTTCTCCTAGTTGCCGGATTTCTCCATCTCTTGCTACTTCTTCTTCTTCCATCAGCCTATCTTCTTCATCCGGTGACAGGGAGCTTCCTCAATCGGTGGCAGCGCACGAGGTGGAGGCCACCTCTTCCCTCATTTCACGGTAAGTCTTCTTCTTCTTCTTCTTTTTCTTCTTCTTCTTCTTCTTTCAATTATTCTTCTTCTTCTTCTTTGTTTTTTTTTCTTTCTGAATGATAATCTGCATAATGTTTGAATTTCAATTTGAAAAAAAAAAGAAAAAAAACATAAAAAGGAAAAAAAAATCTGTGAAGGAATTCGGCGATTGAGATTCTGCCGGAATACTTGTTCTGATGAATAAGTGTTGATGATCTGATCAAAATCTCGATCCAGATTTAGTGGATTAATTTCTGTATATCGAAAAAAAATAAAGAAAAAAATAAAGAAAAAAAATTTGTTCTAAGGAAGTATCGATCATCTGGATCGATCAAAATGTTATTCGATGAAATTTTTTCTGAAATCTCTGGCAGTT
Source organism: Nuphar pumila (assembly GCF_984573655.1). Taxonomy (NCBI): domain Eukaryota; kingdom Viridiplantae; phylum Streptophyta; class Magnoliopsida; order Nymphaeales; family Nymphaeaceae; genus Nuphar; species Nuphar pumila. The sequence continues at coordinate 33,774,387 of NC_143257.1, forward strand.
ATCAAAGACTTCTAGTTCATTATCATTTTATCGATGAAATGAAATTTTGATCCAATTATTCACTGATAAATTCTGAGGAAACTTTGATTCAGCAACTAGCTGCTGGAATGATTTGTACAAATTGAAGAATCGGGATCTTCTGTCAAGATTCACGGTGAAATTGCCTGAGTTACTCTTTATTGTCGGAAGTTCTTGCTTGTTCTGAAAAAAAAAAAACTCTGCAACGGTCCAGCACAAATCAATCTGATATCCATCTGCATAACAGAAGAATAAGATGTTTCATTACATCTGATGCACGATCAATTAAAATCCAGCAAGTGAATATTGGAATTCTGAAGTAAATGACTGAATTCTATAAAAATCCGATCAAATATATCGTGAATGTTCATTCTGAAAGATATTGAATATCTACTTGAATTTCTTTGTTTACTAAATTTCTGTTTTTTTTTTCTTTCTCTGTTTTCAATTCGATCATTTCTGGTTTTTACATTCATTTTCAGTTTTTCTTTTGAATTCCTTTTCTTTTCATTTTGACGAAATCCTGTTTTTTTTAGTAAATTCACATTCATATTTTCTATATCTTCTAATTTTCTGTTTTGCAACATCCTGTTTCTGTTTTACATTTCATTTTCTATTTTTTTTAGTTGACATAGGTCGATTTGCTGTTTTTCCAATCAAGGATTTTTCCTGTTTTGCTTCATTCAATATCTTTTACAAATTTGTTTCTTTTGCTATTTCTGTGTAAGTTTCCAGTTTGTTTTTCATTAGTCATTCCTTGATGTTTACAATTCTTGATTTTACTGTTTTCAAATGTTTTAATATTGTATTTTTCAATAGTGTAAGTGCATAGCTTGTTAATAAAGTGTTAGTTGTCTTCACTGTTCGTTAATTGAAATAATTAGATTTCATAAAGTGGAGTGTTAGTGAATTGAAATTTAGTTAATTGTGTTAATTAAGGTAGTTTTAATTGTCATCGAATTCTTTTGATGATATTCTTCAGTGTTCTTAACATTTAGCTAGTTAATATAGGTTTCTATTTCTATCTCTGGTACTGCTCGTGTTCATTTGAATAGTGCAGGATTGCAAAGGACTGGAGCGGAAGCGATTACGTGACACGAAGATAGAAGATAGAAGATTTTTACTTTTCAGTTTAGAATTAGGAATTTGATTTTGGGTTTGTAAATATTGCACTTTACGCCCTCTGCGAAGGGTATTCATTTGTTGTAATAGCTAATTGTTTTTACTTTTCTTGAACATTTTACATTTCAATAATTCAGCAATAAAGAATAGTTTAGAATTGTGTGCTTGAATACAAAATATTCCCGTTCCCTGAGTTCGACCCGGTCTCATCCACTAGTGAGAACCGGTTTTTATTATTTGATGTCTGGTTTTCACATGTTTTACATTTAAAAATCTTTTCAAACTTACAACGATTTAAAAGAAGACATCAAATTTTTGGCGCAGTTGCCGGGGAACGACGTAATATTAGTATTCACTTTATTGCCTAGTGTTTGTGTTACATTTAGGTTTAGAACCACGTATGTGCATATCTTAGAGATGAGCTTACTTTTCTGCACAACCCACCTACTAGGACCCCCTTAGAGGTGATTGTGTACGATTGGTACCGTACACATAGATTTCCTATTTCTTATGCATAATCTCTGTTATGTGTAATTGCGTGGTGTTTGTTTAGTTTTTGTTGTTTTTAGTTTACTCGCTTTTGTGGTTTGCGTGGTTTGGCCGCTTAGTGCGTTAGTTAGGTAGAAAACCCAAAGTTAGGACGTGTGCTATACCGGTCTACTCTAAGGTGTACGCAATGGCTGACGATCATCTTTTGATCCGTCCTTTGAGGGAGTACTTCATGCCAAATACGTATACTCCCGCCTCCTGCATCACGAGACCTGATGTAGGAGCGAGCCATTTTGAGATTAAGGCCAGTGTGATTCAAATGTTACCTTCGTTTTATGGCCTTAGCAATGAGGACCCATATCGTCATCTCGACGAATTCCTTGAGATTTGCTCGACTGTGCGAATCAATAATTTTGGAGATGATGCTATGCAGTTGACTTTGTTTCCGTTCTCTCTCAAAGATAAAGCCAAACACTGGCTAAAATCTCTTGAGACGGTTTGTATTACTACTTGGGAAGGAATGCAAAAAGAATTTTAAAAAAAATATTTCCCAATTGGTAAGACGAACCAGTTTCGTAAAGCTATAACCAGTTTTTCTCAAATTGAGGGAGAACAGTTTCACGAGTCTTGGGAGAACAGTTTCACGAGTCTTGGGAGAGATTGAAAGATCTTCTTCGCAAGTGTCCCCATCACCAAGTGCCTCGTTGGCAGTTGGTACAGTACTTTTATGACGGGCTTACTGAGAAGCATCGTCAAATGGTTGATTCGTCTTGTGGGGGCACTTTTATGCTCAAGAGTGAGGACGAGGCGTGGTCTCTATTCGAGACCTTGAGTGAAAACACGATGCATCATACCTTGTCTTCACGGCTCGATAGGACTACATCTTTGTCTAGTGGTCCTAGGAAAGTTGGGATTTCCGAAGTAGGGTCTGAGTTAGAATTGCGTACCAAGGTTGACCAGTTGACTAGGAAGTTAGATCAATTCCTAGCCAATTCTTCGAGAAGTCCAGTAGAAAGAGTGTGCGAGCTATGTGCTAGCCATGCACATTGTGTTTCAGATTGTCCGACAGCGCCATTATATCCTGAATTCGTTCAGGAGCAGGTGAATGCTGCCCAAGGTTTTGCTAGACCCATGCCTGATTCATTTACACCATCATATACCCCAGGTTGGCGAAACCAATCCATTCCCCTATCCCATCAGCCCTCCCAGACACAGTATAGACCCAGTAACCCTTCACAAGGTTACTCGCACCCCATTTTTTCACAGGTTCATTCCCCAACTCAACATGCTTATACTCAACCCCATCCTCATGAGCCTTCATTTAGTCAATCCTTCCAAGATAGGATATTACAAGTTTTGAGCTCCCATACGCAGTCAATAGCCAAGCTAGAGACTCAAATGGGACAATTGGTTGAGACTTTCACTAGGCAAAGCCAGGGGAACCTTCATAGTCAGTCTGTTGTCACATCTAAGGGAGAAGAACCCATGTCATTTGACTTGCAACCCACTGATTCACATCATGAGCAAGTCAAAACTGTTACATCCCTTCAGTATGGGAAAGCGTGTCACTCAACTCAGGAATCGACTCATGCACCTCATATCATTTCTACTGACGAGTCGATCTCCATGCTACCTCAACAGAAGGGGCCTTACTTACATCATGCATTATCATCATATAAAGCCCCATTTTCTCAGCCTGTAGGATCACCGATTGTTTTTAGTAAGCAAGAGGTGCAGATGCATAAGGTGCTTGACCAAGTCAAGCCAGATCATATTCACCACTTGTCTGAAGTTGCATTCATTGATAGTCGGTCGATCCTAGACTCTCATTTCCTGACCAGTCTCTCACATGAGACTAATCTCAGTTCTTCATGTCAAGAGAGTCATGATACTACATTTGGAGGTAGAAGGGATGGAAACACACTGCGTAGTGTCACAAATGACACTCTTTTCTTTATAGAGCCTCATTGAGCGATACTTCAGGTCCATTGATCTCATGGACGATGAAGGATTTTTCAAGGGATCCGTCTGGCTGGGGACGTGAAACTTAGCGCTTTATGGGAGACAACCCATATCTTGTATATTATTAGATTTGATTAGAATTTATAGATTTTATTTTGTTTTTACTTTTTCGTGAGTTTTTCATGTTCTTTTTGTTTCATTCTATGAGTTTTATGTTTTGTCATGTATACATTGCATTCATTACATTCATAGAACGTATATTTTTAATTCATGTCAGGTTATTCTACTCTTTTCCCTCAATTATTTTCTCTCATGTGCATTCATGTAGTTTCATATAAGCATGGGGGAGTGCCACTGGGACAGTGTCATTCAAGCATGGGGGAGGGTGTAGTTTGCACACCTTGATATTTCTGTTTACGTTCTTGCACATGTTTACACATTTCTCATGAAAAGTAGATTTTTAAAGAAAGAGTTTGAACTTATATGAATGTTATTTCAAATCTGATGTTTTTAGAGGATTTTTAAGCCCCACGAAATTTTTTTCTGACATAGATCTAAAAATTATGGTTGTTTATGCGGATTTCGAAGAAATGATGATAGATACATGTTAGAATTTATTTTGAATCATAAATATGAATATACACAGTTCTATTTTTGAAAAACTAAGCAAATGAACAAAAGCGTAAAAATGAGCTCAAAAAGTGAAAAAAGAAGAAGCATGCGTTAGGTTGTTTGGATAATTCCACAATCCTTAGTAGATGAAACTTAGATGTAAGTTGAAACTTTTAATTCCATTTTCGAAAAGGAGAGTGGAAAACTTAGTGATCCTAAGTAACTGAGAACAGATACAAGTTGAAATGTTTGACTCTCACGTTATAAAGGTGAATGAAGGAAGTCACTTTTATGTCTTAGTTGATATCTTTTGATATGTATTGAAAAAGTATAGAAGGTATTAACATTGCACAAGGCATAGAAGCAGACCACACGCAAGCTATAAGAGAAGAATAAGTGTGCAAAAAGAAAAAGAGTAAAAAAATGAAAAAATTGAGAAAAGAGCTGAAAAAGAAAGAAAAGTTCAATGCTTAGAAGTGTGATTGAGAAAACCTGTGCAGAAAACATATGAGTGAGGATAAGTAAATAATAATATGTTTTTATTGGATTTTCTAAGAATAAAACATAAATAATTGTGATATTTAGAAAAGTGAAAGAAATTCTTTTTCTGTGGTGGTGCATAAAAGACTCTAATTATATTTCGATTTTGAAATAATAGGAAATATTTGTGAAAATAAAGTCTTTGATTATCTACTGCTTATGAGGATGTGTAATATTTTGCATACATGACAGAGATGTTTGTGGGTAGCATCACTGCAAACCCTCACGAGACCTTACTCGTCCACTGGGGTAGCCCAGGGGTTGAAAGGGCTTGTTGCATGAGCTAAATGCAACCGTGATTCCTACAAAAGTGAGTTAGGTGATAGTTTGATTTCATGCATTTTTCTAGTTTGCTCGAGGACTAGCAAAACATAAGCATGGGGGTATTTGATCATGCATATAAATCAGGGTTAATTAACATTTAAATATGCATGATTTTATAAAATAATGTTTCAAAAACCCAATTTTGTGTTAGTTTTCGAGTAAATGTGCTAAAATGATTTAAAAATAGAAAATGTATGAAAAATAGTTTTATTTTACATTTTTACGTCTATTTTAGTTTTTGTAGTTTTTATTAAAAATAAAAAAATAAAAAAATGGAGAAAAATAGTTTTATATTTATTTTAAGTGTTTGTTTTTTTTAGAAAAGAAAAAAATATATATATAGTTATATATATTTTTTGAGTTTCTTTATAAATAAATAGTTTTGTTTTTGAAAATTTTCATAATAAACCGATTTATACGGTTTTCTTTACTTTTAAAAAAATGAAAAAAAAAATATAAAAACAAACCATTACATGGTTTGTAATTTTTGGAAAATTGAAAAAATTGAAAAAATTGAAAAAAAAATAATAAAAACACAAACCGGCTTGAACCGGTTTGTATTTCTAAAAGAAAACTAAAAAAAATAATAACCAAACCAGTTGGAACCGGTTTGGATTTTTTTAAACTGAAAATTTTCTGTTACAAACCGGTTCGAGCCGGTTTGAGCTCTTTAAAAACCCAAAAACAGAAGAAATCGGGGCCTTTCATTTTGTGCGCCAAAATTTCTTCTTCTCCCTCTGATTTTCTTCCCTTGCCCCCTTTCTTCTAGTTGCCAGATTTCTCCATCTCCTGCTACTTCTTCTTCTTCCATCAGCCTATCTTCTTCATCCGGTGACAGGGAGCTTCCTCAATCGGTGGCAGCGCACGAGGTGGAGGCCACCTCTTCCCTCATTTCACGGTAAGTCTTCATCTTCTTCTTCTTCTTTCAATTATTCTTCTTCTTCTTCTTTGTTTTTTTTTCTTTCTGAATGATAATCTGCATAATGTTTGAATTTCAATTTGAAAAAAAAAAGAAGAAAACATAAAAAGGAAAAAAAAATCTGTGAAGGAATTCGGCGATTGACAAGGATTCTGCCGAAATACTTGTTCTGATGAATAAGTGTTGATGATCTGATCAAAATCTCGATCCAGATTTAGTGGATTAATTTCTGTATATCGAAAAAAAATAAAGAAAAAAATAAAGAAAAAAAATTTGTTCTAAGGAAGTATCGATCATCTGGATCGATCAAAATGTTATTCGATGAAATTTTTTCTGAAATCTCTGGCAGTTATCAAAGACTTCTAGTTCATTATCATTTTATCGATGAAATGAAATTTTGATCCAATTATTCACTGATAAATTCTGAGGAAACTTTGATTCAGCAACTAGCTGCTGGAATGATTTGTACAAATTGAAGAATCGGGATCTTCTGTCAAGATTCACGGTGAAATTGCCTGAGTTACTCTTTATTGTCGAAAGTTCTTGCTTGTTCTGAAAAAAAAAAAACTCTGCAACGGTCCAGCACAAATCAATCTGATATCCATCTGCATAACAGAAGAATAAGATGTTTCATTACATCTGATGCACGATCAATTAAAATCCAGCAAGTGAATATTGGAATTCTGAAGTAAATGACTGAATTCTATAAAAATCCGATCAAATATATCGTGAATGTTCATTCTGAAAGATATTGAATATCTACTTGAATTTCTTTGTTTACTAAATTTCTGTTTTTTTTTTCTTTCTCTGTTTTCAATTCGATCATTTCTGGTTTTTACATTCATTTTCAGTTTTTCTTTTGAATTCCTTTTCTTTTCATTTTGACGAAATCCTGTTTTTTTTAGTAAATTCACATTCATATTTTCTATATCTTCTAATTTTCTGTTTTGCAACATCCTGTTTCTGTTTTACATTTCATTTTCTATTTTTTTTAGTTGACATAGGTCGATTTGCTATTTTTCCAATCAAGGATTTTTCCTGTTTTGCTTCATTCAATATCTTTTACAAATTTGTTTCTTTTGCTATTTCTGTGTAAGTTTCCAGTTTGTTTTTCATTAGTCATTCCTTGATGTTTACAATTCTTGATTTTACTGTTTTCAAATGTTTTAATATTGTATTTTTCAATAGTGTAAGTGCATAGCTTGTTAATAAAGTGTTAGTTGTCTTCACTGTTCGTTAATTGAAATAATTAGATTTCATAAAGTGGAGTGTTAGTGAATTGAAATTTAGTTAATTGTGTTAATTAAGGTAGTTTTAATTGTCATCGAATTCTTTTGATGATATTCTTCAGTGTTCTTAACATTTAGCTAGTTAATATAGGTTTCTATTTCTATCTCTGGTACTGCTCGTGTTCATTTGAATAGTGCAGGATTGCAAAGGACTGGAGCGGAAGCGATTACGTGACACGAAGATAGAAGATAGAAGATTTTTACTTTTCAGTTTAGAATTAGGAATTTGATTTTGGGTTTGTAAATATTGCACTTTACGCCCTCTGCGAAGGGTATTCATTTGTTGTAATAGCTAATTGTTTTTACTTTTCTTGAACATTTTACATTTCAATAATTCAGCAATAAAGAATAGTTTAGAATTGTGTGCTTGAATACAAAATATTCTCGTTCCTTGAGTTCGACCCGGTCTCATCCACTAGTGAGAACCGGTTTTTATTATTTGATGTCTGGTTTTCACATGTTTTACATTTAAAAATCTTTTCAAAATTACAACGATTTAAAAGAAGACATCACTCTTCCGCAAGGAAGGGAAGACGGGAAAATTTTTCGCGACGATAACAGGTTTGGCGACCGAGATGGGACCTGTCCTTGTCTGATCAGAATTGTGCTTGACTTGGTTCAATTATTGAAATTATGTTCACAAAATGTCAGCTCTTTACTTTTGCTATCATGCGAACTTAGGAGCCTAGATTCTGACCTAGCTGACATTGGTTGCATATAGTCTAGGCATGGTTTGGTAGGACCAGATTGAGGAGATATTTTCATGCTCACATAGACTTAGGTCTAAATATAACTCTCCTCAATTTAGGATCTGAATGCAAACAATGTATGCTTCTTCAAAGATTTTCAAAAATCTATCTCTCTAGGACTTAGAGCATTCTATTTCTTGCATGTGATCATTTTTCAAAATCTCCCTTACCTATCATTACCCGGTCTTCACGTTGCTGGGCTCTCTTCCAGAACCCTAGTTCGGGACAGAGCCTCACAACTGGGCCAACTATTTGGGTTAACACCCCCTACCACGTACCGCGGGCCACAGTCCGAAGTATATCGGTAGGCGCTCAAGGATGTTGGAAAACCTTACCTTAGAACCGGAGTTGAGATTATATGCCACGTACCTCGGATTTCGATTCAGGTATATCGACATAACTGGATTGGACAAAGATGATCTGAACCTAGAGTTAGGATTGAGGTCCTATAACTATTTTTCAAAATGATGCATCTAGAGTTAGCCTTTTAGGGAGTGTTGTATGTGCATAAATGTTTATGCAGGATGTGATTGTTTGTTACCTTTATTTCCCTCATATTTTCCCTGAAATATTTTCAAATTTTCATATTCTCATCCTTTCCCTTTCTCAAACCCTGGATGACTTCTCAAAATATCCAATTTCCTTCAAAACTCCATGTGATTTTCCCATTCTACCTTTCTACTGGATCTCGAATTTCCAGCTGCATTTTCATCCTGCCTGCAATTTTTCAAAATCATATGTTTTCTCTCATTGGATTTTCAATCCTTTTGTCTATTTGCAAAATTCTTCATCTTATTTTCCTCAGGCATACCTTGATTGTTGTGGTGAAAATTGTTTACTCACTTGCCTTCTCCTTATTGTAAATCCGTTTGTGGATTGTTTTTCCAAAAGATATCTCTTTCCTTCAAAAATGGTGTTTTCCTCGTGGTTGACGACCTCGCCTAGGTAACAAGGCACATTTTCTGTTGTTATTTCTCTTACAAAGAATGACAACACAATTGTCGTGACTCCAGCGGTGACTCCATCCCTAGTAATGGGATATTCTTCCAATTGTCCACCATATAATTTTCTTCCCAATCCAAAAATTTCCTCAGAGTCTAATCAAGACTTTATCCTACAGAGAGCCTTCGCAGCATTTGATGGTTCAAACAAGGTCAGGGAAGAAGGAGAGATGAATTCGCCAAGGTCAGACAAAGACCAAGAGCAGACAGAAGATGACGGTATCGACCCTCAGATGTACGCGATGTTTCAGAAAATGATGAAGAGGATGATGAGTGAGCAGGCTGGCACCAGCTCAGACAAAAATTCATTCAGTCAGAGAATTAGAGATCATGTGGCCAAGAGGTCAACCAAGTCCTCTGAGGAGAATGTTCAAGATACTTCTGACGAAGATGATACCGATGAAGAATATGAGGTGCCTCCGACATTTCAGAAACGTGGCCAAAGGAGGAGTCACAAATCAAAAAGTCAGGTCGCAGAAGAGCTCCTGCAGACACAATTCAGGGAAATGGCTAGAGTGGTAAAAGATCTGCAAGCCCGCGACAAGGGCAAGAAAGTCTTTACCAGTGAGGACTTTTATGACGGTTTAGAAGGGGATGAAAATCTGGAAAACCTGCCTCGTAAATTCATCAAGTTCGATGGTTCTGGCGACCCGAAAGCCCATCTCGCCATGTTCTTCGCTGAATGCTCTAGGTTCAAGAGAGACAATAGAGCACTGTTCTTATGCTTTCCCCGCAGCCTAGAAGGAGTCGCGACCAAATGGTACGCAGAACATATCAATCCTATAGAACTAAAAGAGTTCGACAAAGTCGTGAATTTGTTCGTTGAACGATTCTTGTGCAATACTGAAGCACTCCCAACGCTGAATCACCTCTGCAATCTAAGGCAGAATGAAAATGAAAAGGCAAGGGACTTCATTCGCAGATGGAGAGAGACCTGCAACAAAATGAGGGATCCTATATCAGAAAGGCATGCTTTATCATTGATCCTCAATAATTTTTCGCAACCACTAAGAGGATTAATCTCTACCTCACCCTCCAAATCGTTCATTGAACTCATTGAGCGAGCAGAATGGCTCGAGCTGAGCGTGGAGAATGGAGTCTATGAAGGTTTCACATTTTCCAAAAATAACCATCAAGGTGAACAAAAGAAGAAGGCTCACTTCACTTTTGCGGCAAAATCTTTCAATAATAGCAAAGGCAACAAGAATGATCATGGCAACAGTTTGGAGAGAATCAAAAAGCAAAGAGGGAAGGACATCAACGGTGATAAACCTCTCCAATCCAGCCCTCAACATCAAAAGAAAGATCAAGGAAAATCAAAGCGCAAAGACTGGAGAACTGATCGAGAATTCACCCCTCTGGATCAGACACTCGAGAGTATCCTCGAGTATATGCTTGAGAAAGACCTTGTCCGGTTGCCTAAAGTCGTTGATCCTCTAGCAATTCTGGGCAGATTCAAAAAACAGTTTTGCAAGTTTCATCGAGCAGTAGGGCACGATACAGAAAACTGCTTCATCCTTAAAAACATTGTTCAAGACTACATTGACAAGAAGCTCCTCGTTGAAGATGAAAAGGAGGACTAGTCATCCTGACAAAGATTTTTTTCTACAATCATTCAAGAAGATGACAATGCCAACAATTTCCCATTTCCCATCTTGCTTTTTCAAAAGAATAATGTAATCCCATTCTATTTCCTTGATTTTAAAGCATCAATAAAGTCACCAAATTTTTTTTTCAATAGCTTGGCGCCATCTTATTTACTTCCTCTTCCTTTTCATAATGTCTCTCTTGTGAGGAATGATCTTGAGGACATCTATCAGTCAAGAAGCTTGTCGCCTTATTAATCAATTATCCTTCTTTTATTCAAAATCTTCTTCCTAGTTACACTGGGGCATTTTTTTGAAAAATTTATCTTTACCTCAAAACATCCTGTTTGCAGGCAGGATAAACCATTCTCTCATTTTGCATATATATGCACTCATTTGCACCAATTTGCATTCATTTGCACTTCATTTGCATTTCATGTGCATGTGCATTGCATTTGCATTAACTATGCACCCAATTCCATTTCCCATTCAGGATAAGGGATAAATCCTGAAACTATGAATGATTTCCCATCTTAATCATCAATCTCTAACCCTAGTCTACAATCTCTGGATAGGATCATCTTTTCAAAAATCCAGTTCCCGCATTGACAATTTGCAAAATTATGTTCCCCTAACCGGGTTCTCCTCTGAAGATCTGAATTCCGATTCAGCTTTCTTTCAAACTCCAACTTTCAAGTTGGTCCATATCTTTCTTTTGTTGATCCGAGTTCCGACTCGTGATCTCTATACCTTGTTCGAGCTCAGATTCGAGCTCTTCATCTTCTGTTGATCCGGGTTCCGACTCGAGATCTCTTTATTCATTAGAGCTCAGATTCGAGCTCTTCATCATCTTCTGTTGATCCGTGTTCCGACTCAAGATCTCTTTATTCATTCAAGCTCATATTCGAGCTCTTCATTTTTCTTTTGTTGATCCGGGTTCCGACTCGAGATCGCTTTATTTACTCGAGCCTTGACTCGAGCTCTTCATTTTCTTTTGTTGATCCGGGTTCCGACTCGAGATCTCTCTATTCATTCGAGCTCTGACCCGAGTTCTTTATTTTCATTCGTTGATCCAGATTCCGACTCGTGATCTCTTTACTTTATTCGAGTTCTGACTTGAGCCATTCATTCTTTTGCATTGATCCAAGGGTCAGTCGATTTCTCAAATTTGATATTTTGCCCACCAATTCCAATTAAAATCCTCGGGTCATTCAATTCTTCAATTTCGACCTCCGGGTCACCCAATTTTCAATTTTCAAATTACCAAAATTCTCAATTTCGACCGCCAGGTCATCCGATTTCTATTCCCCGTTCAGGATAAGGGAATAATCCTGAAACCATTCATAGAAGCGATCCAACTCTTTATAATGGTCCCCGTTCTTCATCGAACTGATAGTGTTCCAAGTGAACTGATAGTCGTTCTTCATTGAACTGATAATGTTCCAAGCGAACTGATAGTCGTTCTTCATTGAACTGATAGTGTTCCAAGCGAACTGATAGTCGTTCTTCATTGAACTGATAGTGTTCTAAGTGAACTGATAGTCGTTCTTCATTGAACTGATAGTGTTCCAAGCGAACTGATAGTCGTTCTTCATCGAACTGATAGTGTTCCCAACCGAACTGATAGTCGTTCTTCATTGAACTGATAGTGTTCCAAGTGAACTGATAGTCGTTCTTCATCGAACTGATAGTGTTCCCAAGCGAACTGATAGTCGTTTTTCATTGAACTGATAGTGTTCCAAGCGAACTGATAGTCGTTCTTCATTGAACTGATAGTGTTCCAAGCGAACTGATAGTCGTTCTTCATTGAACTGATAGTGTTCCAAGTGAACTGATAGTCGTTCTTTATTGAACTGATAGTGTTCCAAGTGAACTGATAGTCGTTCTTCATTGAACTGATAGTGTTCCAAGCGAACTGATAGTCGTTCTTCATTGAACTGATAGTGTTCTAAGCGAACTGATAGTCGTTCTTCAATGAACTGATAGTGTTCCAAGCGAACTGATAATCGTTCTTCATTGAACTGATAGTGTTCCAAGAGAACTGATAGTCGTTTTTCATTGAACTGATATTGTTCCCAGTGAACTGATAGTCGTTCTTCAGTGAACTGATATAGTTCCCAGCGAACCGATGATCGTTCTTAATTGAACTGATATTATTCCCAGCGATGATCGTTCTTAATTGAACTGATATTGTTCCCAGCGAACCGATGGGCGTTCTTAGTTGAACTGATATTGTTTCCAATGAACCGATGGTTGTTTTGATACTGTTCCCAGTGAACTGATAGTCGCCTCCTTTGGGGAAAGGAGATGATAATTTTCGTCACGGATGCGTTAAGCCGAACCTCAAATGCTCTCTTTCACCAAGGATTTTAAGAAAATTTTGTCAATTTGACAACCAGATTATTTGTTGATTCCAAAAATTTTGTCTTACAAATTTTACCTCAGTTTACCTTTAGCATTACTTCCAAAAGAGTGAAGCTTTTGCGAAAAGAGATTCAAAATTCGAATTCTTTCTATTGGCCAACCAAAAGGATGAAGGATAAATCCTCGATATGGCCAGAAAAGAAGATTCGATGTTATTGCAAAGCCACAAATGATTGATATTGATCGCAGTCAATGGCATATTTTTAAAGACCATTCTTGTGAAGATGAGGCAGTGGAAATATCCTGAGTGCTAGAAAAGAGAGAATTCATCCAAGCCCTGTCTCCTCCAAATCACCTAAGCTGCAATTAAATATCCGCAAAAGAGATCTCTCACCTGTCGTCAAGATGAAGGCGAATTAGGCGAGTAGACCCCTGGGGCCAAAGAAGATTCGAAACATCTCCAAGATGACGGAGTTTGTGACAGATCCTTCCAGGGAAAGTCCAAAGCACTGTCGAGATGAAGGCAGATGCGATGAACCTCTCGACAATCCCTAAAAGATATTTAATTTCAGCTATCATCCAAAGATCTTCAAACCCATCGCCTAAGAAGGATCGAAACATCTCCAAGATGAAGGAGCTTATGACGTACCCTCTCAAAAGAGAGCAAGAGAGGAAAAAGAAAGAGAGAAAAAGTCGGAACATCTCCAAAATGAAGGAGAATGTAGCCAAAACCCAAGAGAGCCAAAAGAGTGCAGAAAGATTATCAGGAGAGAAGCTCCTAGGATATCAAACTGCCAAGTTTATCCAGAATCCTCTTTAAATTTGTGAAATTCTATTATCAATACTCTTTCATCAACGACTTTCATAATATCAAATTCTCTTTCCTGCTCATATCAAGGAAATTGATAGCATCCTTGAAGAAGGTCAATCGCAAGTAATTTAGGTTTTCAATTTCGATTCTACGAAGTGAACCTTGTTTGGAGGTAATGCTTTGGGTAGAAAAGAAAGAATATCTTTGCAACAATGTGCAACATTTTCAAAAACTTTGAATCAACAACAGAATTTTCAACATATTGACAAAATTTTCTAGCTATCCTGACGAGAAATGGGAGCTTGATATCCGTCTTTGATACATCCTGACACCAATTTTAAATCTCTCTTAAGGACTTGATTCCTTCCCTTCTTTGAGAGCATGAACTCTCAGATTTGCACACTTCCCTGTGTCCCCACTGTCCCACCATAGACAGTCCCATTTCGGTTCGAGGTCGAACCACCAATCATTTCCCGCAAAAGGCAATTTCAAAAGCTGGTTTTAGTCTCAGCAATGAGACGCCCAAAATCAATCCCTTTTCAAGCTTTAGGGACCCCATTTTCCTTCCTTTTGCAAAACCCCTGTCGGATTTACTGTGCAAAATCCGAAGGTTCCATCATACCATTTCATTTTCCGCCCAATCAGGATAAGGGTATAAACCTGAGCCTCAATCAAAGAGGTATTTCATCTTTCTACCCAATCAGGTTAAGGGTACAAACCTGAGCCTCTTTTGAAGAGGTATTTCATTTTCCGCCCGATCAGGATAAGGGTATAAACCTGAGCCTCCGTCAATGAGGTATTCCATTTTCCGCCCAATCAGGTTAAGGGTATAAACCTGAGCCTCAATCAAAGAGGTATTCCATTTTCCACCCGATTAGGTTAAGGGTACAAACCTGAGCCTCCGTCGAAAAGGTATTCCATTTTCCGCCCAATCAGGATAAGGGTATAAACCTGAGCCTCAATCAAAGAGGTATTTCATCTTCCACCCGATCAGGTTAAGGGTACAAACCTGAATCTCATTTCAATGAGATATTTCATTCCCCAATCAGGTTAAGGGTCAAACCTGAGCTTCGTTCCATGCGAGGTATTTCTGTCCCATCCAGGTTAAGGGCAAAAACCTGAACTTCGCTCTCATAGAGAAAATCTTTCCTCTTCATTCTCCATTTCATATCTACCATCTTCCTCAGGCTAATTTCTTCACACCTAGTCAGATCCTTCTAACTGGGGAATTTTTTTATGTATAGCCCAAATTCGGTGTGTTTTTCTTTGCCACAAGCCGGCTTAGTAGCAAAGAGGGACATCTGTAAACACCCCAAATTTTCATTCACCTCTCCAACATTTCCACCAAGCATCAGCATCCAGCCTCTGAAATCGTTGGAGGGCAAAATGGTCATTTTCTGAGCCCGAACCTTGCAAAAGTCTAAATTTCATCTGGAACTCTCAAAATTTCTCTATTTTAGATCAGATGTTCAAAATTTTATTCCTAACAGAAGACAGAAATCTCCAAGTCTTGGTTCAAGATTATATTGCATAAGACATGGCATTGCATATCATTGCATGAGCACCTCATAGCACTGCACTGCACAACATGTCATTTCGAGGTCTAGAACTCTTGATTTCAAAATTTTCAATCCAGATTAGAATTTCAACTCTTTTCAAAATTGATTTCAAAACCCTGGGTCTTCAAAATTATCAATTATTCCCATTTTACCCCCAGGACTCTGAATTTCAAAATATTTCCTCAGAAAAATGATCTGAATAGTTTTTAATATGGATTTCAGCCACTTCACCTCAGATTTTTCCCTTTTGTCAGCTATTTCAATTATCTTCCTTTTACAAAATCGCCCTACAGGGGCTAACTCTTTTCAAAATTTCTGTTTTACCAATTAGTCCAGATTTTATGAAAATTTCAAAAAGAGGTTGTTGTCTTGCTCTTATTTCAATAAATAAGCAATGTGGGACCCACACTAAGGTGGCGTCGCATAGGCTTTTCTTTTGAAAAACCTGAACTTTGAAAAACCCAAAAAAAATAGGAGCCTTGTCCCCTGGATTGGCGCCACTTGTCTTTTCTCTCTCCTCCCATTTATTTGCCAAGTGTTAGTGTGGGGCTACCTTAAGAAGCCGCCACATGTCATTAGACCCCCTCTTCATTCCATGCCATGTGTCAGTGTCCACCATCTTCACCCTGTGCCATGTGTCATTCCAAGGCCACCATGAGATGCCACGTGTCATGTGTTGTCCTGTTCAGAAAAAGTAAAGCTTGTCTCCCTTGAGGTGGCGCCATTTGAAGAGTGTCTCCTACAGAGGACACGTGTCAACCTCTCCCTCTTTCAGAAAAGTAGACTGACACATGTCTCTTCCTACTTTTCTCAGAAAAGTAGGAGACAAGTGTCACTCCTAGCTTCCTCCATAAAAAGTAGAGTTGTCTCCTTCTGAGGTGGTGCCATCTGAGGTATTCTCTCCTGCAGTAGGTGACACGTGTCATTCTTTGCTCTTCTTAGAAAAAGCAAATGACACATGTCATTCTCTGCTCTTCTCAGAAAAAGCAGACTGACACATGTCATTCTCTGCTCTTCTTAGAAAAAGCAAATGACACATGTCATTCTCTGCTCTTCTCAGAAAAAGCAGACTGACACATGTCATTCTCTGCTCTCCTTCAGAAAAAGCAACAATTCAAATATTCAAACTCCAGGCTGAGGTGGCGCAAATCCTGAAGTCTCCTCCCTAAATTCATTTTTTGAGATGGTGCCACGTGTCCCTTTCCCTCCTTTTCTCCCTCTTGCCACATGTCATTGTAGGATCCACCCTGAGATAGCGCCACATGTCAGTCTCTCCTTTCCTCTAGAAAAAGTAGAAATTTAAATTTCAAACTCTCTCTGAGGTGGCACCATCTGAATCCTCTGCCTTTCCTTGTGACACATGTCAATGAAGATGCTCTGAGATGGCGCCACATGTCAGTCTCTCCTTTCATAAGAAAAAGTAGAATTCAAACCCCTCTGAGGTGGCATCTTCTGCTTCCTCTGCTCCTACCTTCTGACACATGGCAGTGTGGAGCCACCCTGAGGTGGCACCACATGGCAATCTCTCCTTCTTCCAGGAAAACCAAGCTTTGAATTTCAAACTCCAAGAGGACATCCTCTGAGGTGGCGCCATTTGGGAGACTCCTGTAGAGAAAATCAAGCAAGCTTTTTGAAAAATTCCAAATTCCCCTGCTGAGGTGTCTCACTCACAAAATTCTTATTTTTATTTTCTCAAAAAATCAAAATGGCATGCCCTGAGATGGCGCCACATGGAAGGTTCAGATTCACTGTGTTTGAATTTTGAAAATCTCCAAAATTTCTACAAATACCCTAGCCCATGCCCAGCTCAAGGGGAGCCCTGTTTGAGAATTGAACTTCAGAATTCCATTTTCTTTCTTTCTTGGTTTCCTCTGGATTCACGCCCCTCTGGAGCCCATTGTCAAGGTAGTCATTCATTTCGGGAGTTCCAAAACCGTAGGAGAACACAAGGTAAGCCCCTATTCCAATTGATTTCATCATGATTTGACTCGTGTTGTCGTTTGAAGAAAGAGCTCATCCGAGAGATGGATTGAGCTATTCTCATAAAACGACATATATAAAAATACATGATTATGATTCCTTGATGATTTTTAGCATTCATGCATTTAGCTAGATTTAATTTGCATTTTATTTCATTAATTTAGCATGTTTCATGAATTAATTAGGATTAATTTAGCATTTATTTCAATTCTGCTCAGTTTCAGTAGTTCTCTGTTTTTGTCAGTCTGTCCACACGTCATTTTATGCGTGTAATGTTTTTCAAAAAATCCACAAAAATCACGGAATGCAACCTTAGGTGTCCCTAGAAGTGTGACAAAAATTCGGAAGCATTTGAATTCGTTTACTGCAGTAAACGTTCAAAAAAGTGAGTCGGGTTTTACCACTCGGGATGCATTTTAAATTTTTACTTCCGACTTCTAAAATAGAGATCTCCCTCATGGGAGATCCTATTTTCGATTCGAAAGATGTTATAAATGCGGAAGGATGGCTAGGTTTTAACCTGATTTTCTCCGATTTTTATGATTTTGTTTTATGTCTAACACAAATCCGAGAGTGAGGGACACGTGTCAGAGCCTGATTTGGGTTTCTGAGACTTTGGATTGACTTAGGTCGATGGGTTCTCTTTGGTTATTGATCCAAATACAAATCTATAAAAAGTAAAAGTTATGTCCAGGATGTCCTCTAAGCTTGTGATTTTTAGAACAGTTGTGATACCTGTTTCGGATTTTTCTTGTCAGTCACCTATTTGGTCGCATTTGTCTGTTCTGTTATTTTAGGCATGAAAAATTATATTTTTATCTGTGCTTATGTTGATCAAATGCCAAAGTCATGAACATGAAAGTTGTACCTGTAGGTGTCTTTAGTATCTATGTTAAATATCAGAAATTTCCATGGCCGTTTTCTATTTATTTAGCATTTTATATTAGATTAGATTGATTTTTATCTCCATCAGAACCAAATCCCTGTTACCGAACTCACCATGGCTCAAATCCCGAGACTGTAAAAACCAAAAATGTTTCATTTCGGGTCCTTTAGCAGTATGCAAACTATCAGAAGTTTTTATGGTGTAAATCTTGCATTATCATATTAAGCATTGCATTTGGGTCGGGTCCATAGGTGAAATCCACCATTTTTAGGACTTTCTTTAAATTTTAGCATTCAAATCATATCATTTCATGATTTTTAGCATTCTAGGCTGTCTATCAGAGTAAGTAAATGCTTCATACCGAATTTGGTGTGATTTTGAATTCATTTGAGGCTCGGTTTAGCTATATCATCAAAACAGGGCCCCGCGGGACCCGGATCCAAGCGAAAAACAAGCGAAATTCATTATTTTGGATAATTTGCAAAATGCCAAATTCTGATTTTACAGTCCTAATGTGTTAATCAGCATGTCATAATGTCTCATACTGCATTTTATCATCATTTGATTCAACTTGAATTTCGAAATCTCAATTTTACCAAGTTTTCCTTAAAAAAACCCCTGATTTTAAAGGTATAACTTTATAATTAGGGGTATTTTGGTCATTTTGACCACCATTTCGAATTTTAAACTATTTTCTACTAAATTTCATGCATTTACATCATTTCAAATATCAAGGGAGCATGAGAATAGGGTTTATATCCAATTAAATCCAATAATTTCATAATATTATTGGAAAATCTTGGAAAAACCCACATATTTGAGCTAACCTTATTTCGAGTTTGGCAGAGACATTCAAAAGAAGGAGATTAAGTCTGCAATTTCCATTTATTTCATTTATTTAGTGATGTAATAATGTAAATTTTGGAATAAGATTTTAATTTTCTGCTTAGACTAGGATGCATATCATATAGTTTAAATTTATGCAATATCCTGCTTATATGATCCATGCATTTTATTTCAAAAGCACTATGGATGTACACGAATGGAACGTGCACCAACTCTTAGGGAGTTGATAGACTCGGTGGAATCCATATTTACGGCCCTAGTCGGAATATGGACGAGACCCAGATCCATCATCTTTCTACTAGTCACATTGAGCCTACACTCTTAGGCTACCTTAAAATGCACATCATATTTCTAATATTTTCAAAGTATTGTGCATTAAATCAATTAAACTCTGAACATATTCATGGCCACAGTCAGGATATGTGAAGGATTTATTTTGACTTAATACACATTTTTCCAACAAATTTCTTAGAAAGTCTTTCAAAGTGCATTCATTCACTCATATCATTTGCATCATGAAATCATTGATTTTCCCATGATTTTCTTAAGAAAATTTCATTCTCAAGAAATCGATTTCTCAAGAAACTCTGAGGATCTTTTAAAATCAGTTTCCCAAGCCAAGTTTTCCATAATTTTTCATGGAAAAAGTTATTTTCTCAAGATTTTCAAAAGAAGTCTCTCACCTTTCTCAAAGATCAAAATCGATTTCCAAGTATTTCAAAGGTAAGATTCCCAGGAATTCAATTTCCCAAGTTCAGTTTTTCTTCTCCAATGAGTTTTTCCTATAAATTTTCCATCATTTTCCTAAGAAAGTTCTCAAAGTCCGAGTTTTCCTGACAAGCAATTTTCCTTCAAATGTTTACCTTTCTCTCAAGAATCACTTCTATTTTCCCCGGATTTTCAACTATTCATGATTTTCCCACATCTTTATGAACTTTCTCGTGATTTCAAAAGCCCTTTTTCATCTGAGTTTATTGAGAAATTGACTTCCCTGAGAAATATCTTTCAACTCCGAAGATTTTCTGAGCATACATCATGTTTTCCAACTTACATTTTCCAAAGTCTCATAGCACATGCCTGAATTCTCTGTGCATTTAGGATAGAACACAATTTCAATGATTAAACTAAGTCAAGCACCATTTTGGTCCTTGGTTCGATTACCCCTATTAAAGGTGGCAGGAACGGTCGAACCTCGTACCGACAGGTCGAGCCCCATCCCATGGATTTTTCCGCAATTTTCAAAACGGAGGCGAGTATTTCAAAACATTTTTCAAAATCCGGTCAAGTTTGAATCGCGAAAGCGTTTCCCCCTCTCTCTTCCACAAGGAAGGGAAGACGGGAAAAATTTTGCGACGATAACAGGAATTCGGTAATATCTTTCCATGCTCAAGTTGTGTTTGGAATGTTGTACATTTTGTAAAATGATAATAAAAGCTATTTCACTTCACTGTTGTTTCACTCCTGCGACCCGACCCAGGTTTTCTCGCTTGTTTTCCTTTTTGTACTTCCGCACTTGCGCAAATGTTTTCAAAAAAAAAAAGTTTGCCCTAAATCCAAAGGATTTTTAAGGATTTCACAAGTCGGAAATTCTGGGGGCGTCACATTCGTAGTTGATCGAACAGATCTTTGATACGTGGTAATGGATACTTATTCTTTATCGTGGCGTGGTTGAGCATTTGATAGTTGATGCACAACCACAATGATCCATCTTTCTTTTTAACGAATAAAACAGGAGCTCCCTAAGGCGAGACACTAGGGTGAATGAATCCTAAATCCATCAACTCCTGTAACTGCTTCTTGAGCTCCTCGAGCTCGGCTGGCACCATTAGTTATGGAGTTTTAGAAATTGATGCAATACCTGGCAGCAACTCGATGTTGAATTAAACCTCACGTGGTGGGGGAAGTCCTGACAGCTCCTCTGGGAAGATGTCTGAAAAATCTTGAACCACCTCCAGATCTCTGATTGAAACTTGTGTCGGCTCAGACTGGACGACACTGACTAAAAATGCAGTACATCCCCTTCTCAGGTAGTTTTATGCCTTTAGCAAAGAAATCATCTTGCTTGCACGGACCACCTTTGCTAATTTGAATTCCACCTTAGGCATCCCTGGTGGAGACAAAATGATCTTGCTCTCACGATAAAAGATTTTAGCATGGTACTTGTGCAACGAATCCATGCCTAGGATGTCGTCAAATTTGATCATATCTAGAAGGATAGCGCAGGTTGGCAAATGCCAATCTGCCAAGACCACGTCCAAAGCTGGCACGTAGGTCACACAAATAGTATTTTTCTGAATTGGGTTATAGACGTCGAGAGCGTTATTCAACGAACTTACAAGTATGTGAAAGAGTTCAGCAAATTTTACAGAAATAAAAAAATGAGTGGCACCTTAATCAAAGAGTACGAAAGCTGCTTGGTTAGCAATCAAGATGGTACCTAGCACGAGCTCGCCTTTGGTCAACTGTTCGACCATTGCAGTGGAAACACGTCCTGGCACCTTCTTCTGGCCGCTGGACTGTGGTTGTTGCGTCTGGTAAGAATGTTGTTGTTGTTGCGGTTATGGCGGTGGTCGGGGGAGCAGAGGTGCTCTGTCATTTCGTTTGAGGTCATCGGTCGCCTTCTTGCGGCACTCGCGTGCGAAGTGGCCCATTTTGCCACAGTACAAGCATTCACCTATAATAAGAGGGCATGCCTGCCCGGGGTGAGGTCGTCCGCATTTGGGGCAGACATCACCCGCTTGCTGCAAGGCGGAAGGGTTGCCCTTCAAACGCTGACGTTTTGAAGGAGGATACTATTTCCTTCCCCCCTCCTTCTTTACAAAAAAGGGCGACCGCTTGACTTGTTCGCCAGATGGATTTTTCTTTTGATCGCTACCCGCAACGGGTGGCTTATTACTTTAGGTGCTCTTGGAGCGCTCCCAGTCCTTAGTCAGGAGAGTGGCTGCAGCAACAACTGCGGAGAGAGTCGATGGCATGCTATTAAGGACCCTTGGTCGGAGTTCTTCTTTCAATCTGCGGATGAATTTCCCCACCCACTCGCGATCATCTTCGAATAAGTTGGGGCAATATCGCTCCAACTTCTGGAATTTGGCAGTGTAATCCGCCAGACTTGATGTGCCTTGACAAAGTTTCATAAACTCCACCTTCTTCTTCTCCCTTGCATGAGAAGGAAAATAGTTTCCCAAGAAAGCTCTTTTGATGGTCTCCCAAGAAATAATCGAAGCTGTCAGAAACTGTATGTTCTGGGTCGTGTCCCACCAGTGGCGGGCATCACCCCTTAGCCTGAAAGTACCATAAAGTGTCTTCTTGACATCTGGGACTGACAAAAACTGGAATACTCGCTCCACTTTCAAAACCCAGTTCTCAGCTGCATCAGGGTCGGGCTTGCCTGCGAAGGTTGGAGGATTGAGCTTTGAGAACTTTTCATACGATACTGTCTCATGATAGCTCGGTTCTGGGATAGGTGCTTGATTGTGCATTTGATTTTGAATAGCGTTATCCAAGGCGCTCAGGGAATCCATGATGATTCCTTGCTGATCTGACCATTCATCAGACGAACCTTCGTTTGAACCTCGAACCATCCTTAAAATGACCAGATGATACATAAGTCAACACTTGGAGGAGAAGAATAATATCAAAAGGTCATCATATTTCTGAGTAATAGAGATTACAAAAGCCCAACAGTGTTGGTACAAGAAGGCACTTACAATAAGCAAAAGCATAAACCGACCATGGGTACAAAAACCAACGAGCTATATCTCCCTTTTAGGGACGACAAGAGTACTTTTTTAAGTACTCTCTTGCGATACTTGATGATGCATTAAATATGCATAAATATAATATATTTTATTGCATAAATGCATTATTTATAGGTTTAGAACTCACACTTAGATGCATATAGATGTCATTGAGCTACGATTCAAATTTTGTTCAAATTAGACTTAAAACGAGAGAGATATCACATTTTTAGTGAAACGGGTTAGACCTCGGGGCAAATCGGGACATTTTGGATCCAACTGGCCCATTTGAGCCTTGAATCTGGGCCAAAACGCCACATTCCAGCCCATTTACATTTTTTTAGAATATATTTGCTAAAAACCCCTCCAGAAGAGGTGCCTAGCCAATAAAACCATTTTAATCCTCTTTCTGGAATTTCCAGAAAAGAGGTCATTTGCTTAAAAACGAACTTGCTAACCCTAGCTTTTTGTCTCTTGCTGGGGAATTGCGCCCCACACCCGATTCTTCCTCTTCCCTCTTCTCTCTCATCCGTCCTACATCCCTCTTCTTCACCCTTCATGGTCGTGCATGGCCTCCAAGCACATCCATTGAAGACGTCGTCCCCTCTTCTCCCATTTTTCCTCTTCCACACCTTCCCTTCTTCGCCCCTTGCTGAACCTAACGTCTCATGTGTATTGTGTAGGTTGTAGCAGTCGTGGAAGCACTCCAGCTATGGCAGGGATGCAGTCTATCCATCCATGGCTAGCCGGCCCAATCCCCTTCCGGCTCTCTTCACCATTACCTTCACGCCATCCTCGGAGTGCCACCCGTTGCAATTTCCAGCACTCTGTAGCAAAGCAGAGTTTGACAGCACCATTGAGGACTGTGTGCGCATGGCCTGAGCAAGATTCTGCTCCCCCGTACCTCCTCACTCGTCGGACGGTCAGATTAAGCTGTGTCTTCTTCTTTTCCCCTTTCTTTTAGATAAAACCCCTTAGGCGTGTGTTGGATTTTCGGTTGTTTGCATTTTTATTTTGTGTTCCAGCGTTAGTGTAGGTATCTTGTGCTTGAACCAGCACGTTAAATCAAGTGTAGGCTGTTTAGCTTAATGTTTATTTCATTTCATATTGAAATTTGATTTCCTTTGTAGCATTTCCTCTATAGCACCCAATCCGGGCTAGATCGATTCTAGCCGGCTGAAGCATTCCATTTTAGGCCCTTAAGTTAGCTAATTAACAATAGCTAAATTCCGTTTCTGTAGCATAGGAATGGTTGTTGATGTTTTAGAACTGCTATTTTGAACTTAATAGTGTTTTATTTTAGATTCTACCCGCTTTCCATATTTTGATTGTTGAAGTGATTAGCATAAGGTAGTTGATTTCCTGCAATAACAGTAAATTGTTAGAAGATTAGTCATTAGTTTGTGTTTGTGAATGTGTATCAAGTGATGTTAAGTCTGTAAATATGTTGCCTATTGCTTGAATTACATTCAGAATTAAGTAAACTCTAGTATCTAGAATCGGGTAGAATGTTCTACTCAATTCTTGTGCTTAAATGCCTATAGATTTACTTAAGTACTTTTGTTTGTTGTAGCATTGGATTCCGTTATTTCTCATGATTAAGAAATAGATTAGTTCAGTATGGTGTAGGTTAGTGTGCTGAGTTTTGTTTATTAACTAACTAGATTAATTCGGGTGTTAGTTAGATAAATGCAAGTTTAGTTAGTTGGCATTGGTATCGTGTTCTAAGGTAGGCTTGAATCTTTGTTTTTAGCAGTGTTTTGTACTTTGTTGTAGTGAATTAACTTAGGTAATATTAGATTCATGTTGATGTGTTTTATTCATGTAATTAACATTAGTGATGTGTAGGATTAATTAGTTGGGTTTACATGCTACCCGACTTAGGTATTTAGTGTAGATATGTTGGAATTGCTTGTTTTGATGGTTGTTAGTATTTAGTTCAGTCAGTTTAAGGGCTGATTAGTAGACTTCTGAGTTAATTAGGTTAATTGATGCTAGTGATTTAGTAATTAATTCAGACTTGTATGTTAGTTTCATTTAAGATTAATAATTGCATGCATATTAGCCTTTTGTTTTAGTGTGAATTTGTATTTCTCAGAATTCATGTAGGTAGCTATCTAGATTTTACTTTCTCAATGTAATTAACTTTCTTTTCTGTAGTTGATTAGTTTAGGTTTGTAAATAACTGTTACTGCATGCAATCTAAGAAAAAGTGCACAAATAAATTTAGACAAATGAATAGTGCTTTGAAGTAAAGATCAGAATTTTGCTTTGAGTTACACTCATTATATTCTATGACAATTTTCTGAGTTTTTCCAAAATTACTGTTCTATTTCACTCATTAACGTGTTAAATGTTTACAAACCAAAATTCAGCTCGTTTCGAGTTGATTTGGTTTGCCTTTTAAGCATTTTACAAAATTAGTTTTTTCGCGATTTTAGATTTCGGGTCAAATGGTTTTAGAAATTTTATCGAACTTGAAACGCTTGTAACCAGAGTTCCCAAATGAGTTTTTCAATTCCGTAAAGTCTGACAGACTCTTGAGTCTGTCAGAAAGAGAACAAAAGAGAAATACTTAGAATCGAATTTAGTCTGCCCCTTCATACTTCCTGTTTGCAATAACCTATCAGAGTCCCATTTTGCACTATTTAAGGGCAAAACAATCATTTAGCTAGTTAGTTGATTTTCGGTAATTTTTCATGTTTTCTAACATTTAATAACATACTAACAATAGTTAGACTAGTTAGAATTGGTTTCCTTAGTTAGTTTAGTTAGAAATTATAGTTTTAGTTTTCTTTGTTTTTAATTGTAGTATTAGATTAATAAGTAAACCAGAATTAGTTGTAGATGTAACTTAGAATTAAGTATTGACTCCATACTGACTCTTTATTTTGGTTGTTTTAGGTTGATAAGTTAGAAACAGATCTACAGGTGTATTTATAATGTGAAGTGCAGATGTATGTGTGGTGAAAAGACAAAATTACCCCTGGCGATCCGGAGAAGACTTAGCAACCATGTTTCAGTTCATTTTCATTTTTAGATTGTCATTTAATTAGAATTGTAATGATAACATAGTTGTAAACCTTTGTGATATTAATAAATTGAACTTTTAGATTTAATTTGAATATATCTCGTTCCCTATGAATTCGACCCATACTCGCCACATTCGTGGAAAGTCGGTTTATTATTACTTGATGGGTGATTTTCCAAAATGATTTCAACGATAAAATACATTTTAAATAACCACTTATAAAATAACCATCAATACTCGTGCACCTTATCTCGCGCAGAGGAGGAGAAGGATGCAAATCTTTATTCGGGACTCCTTGCCTGTGAAGAGGGGTCGTGGGGGTGTAATGTGGTAAGGCATTCGACGCATAGGGCGGCGAAGCCTAAGTGTACACCGAAGAATCCAGTATGTACTACGGTGAAGCTGGAGTGTACACCGGAGAATCCGATATGTACTACGGTGAGTCTGGGGTTGGTGTGTATATTGGTGAGTCGGGAGAAGGTAAATAAGTGGGTGGAGCGACCTCCTGAGCACCCTCTTGGGGAAATAACTGTCCATCAAACATTAGTGCATCTAAAGCACCCTCGACTTAGGATGTTGTGTCTTCCAGATCTTGTGCTGTAGATACCTTTCTGTCGTACGCTTCTCTGAGTTGACAATTATCCATCGTGTGCCCTTCTTCACCACAGAAATCGCACTCCATCTGGGTTTGCCAGAAAGATTTTGCTTCAGAGGATTCCAGAGAAGTAAGTCAGTTAAGCAAAACATGTTTTGGTATGCGACCACCTTCCTGAAAGTGCACTGTTGCCCACGTCGTGGCTAGCGATGCTTGGTAAACATTTGGAAGCGTAAACCCTCAAGAATCCGCAAAAGTAGGAGGGAGCGGCTTGTTAGTCCAACATTCCGACCAGGTAGTCGGACGCTTATGTCTTCCTACCACAAGGCTTCTACCGCCTAACTGAACGACAATGTGTTCTTTGTACGCCTCTTCTATGTCTTAATTTTGCACCATCCGAAGGGTTCATATTCTTTAAACAAAAAACCCCAAACACCCATCTAAGGTATACTTTAGTCTAATAGTATAGTAAAAAAATAAGAAATTAATTTACTTACAGCGCGATGACCAAGAATCACTGTTTCAACCTGGCTCTGATACCAAGTTGTAACGCCTCAAAATTTTGAACTTTATAAACCCTTTGAAATAGTTGAAAAATTCTTTTCTTTACAGAGTTTATTTCTAAAATCAGTGGAAACGATTTCTTTAAAAGAAAAAGGACATGTTTGACAACTTTGGCTATGTTAGCGAGGGAACAAGGATTTACCGTGGATCATCTGCAATTATACTTGGAAAACCATTTCTTCTATGAAAAGAAAGTGTCAAGTTTGTACAAAATCCAGATTCCTCTAGGGAAACCGTAACAAAAACCCAAAATGTCTAGGAGAAGAACTACAAGCAAAAACAGTGGATCCTGAGTCCATCTCGTAGTCCCGTCATCGCCTGTTATGCACCTATTCATCACTTGTACCCATGAAATGGGTTAGTTTTGCGAAAAACTAGTAGGTGAGCACATGAACAGAAAGAACTGAATAAAACATAAATAATTAAAACAAAAAATAATAACTGAGTCTAACATAGATATTATACATATCAGGTAAAGAACTAGCAAGAATATGCAGGAATGATCACATTTAGGTAGTAAGCTGAAAACTACTGAGAAAGTAGTAAGTCTTATGCTAAAATTAATCACAACACAATTTTCAGGCAGTGTGGACAGGTTAATTTATGTTTTGATAATAGCTGGCCTGCGGGTACACGCAGATGTAGGAACAACTGAGAGTAGTTCAGGCGTCTGTTATTCTATGTACATTTGAATAACCTAAATAACTAGTTGAGTCTACTCCAAAGGGGATGACTTTCAGTCGAGAGAGGATCCCCCAAAGGCTGGGAAGTGGCAACGAATGAATTCTACTTTTGCAGAAGTCCATATGATCTACCACCTAGGATAATGTCTGTTAGTCCCATCCCCTAACTCCAATGACCGGAGAAGCCAGATCTTTGCCCTTGGGTCATTGTTAACAACCTGTCCATTGGAGTATGTGTACCGATCTGTCCGCTCCCTTGACAGATTACAAGGAGCAAATGAGTGTGTCAGGAGTAAATTAACTGACAACTTATTCTATATGCTCTGGTCTTTTGACCAAATGAGCATCTTGCCTATGAAGGCGATCCTATTTTTTATGTGTTTTCAACGACGTGTGCAAAGAACTAATCGAGGTCATAAGATCATCTCATCCAATCTTCGTACTACTAACATTCCTCTCATGTTCAAGAGTACACTATGAGGAAAGGGATATAGGTCCTTAATAGGAGCCTCAACAGTGTGTTTTGCAAAGATATAATATTTTAGAAACTTATTTTAACATTCTAAATCTTTCAAAATGATCAACAACTTGCCTACATATGGCATGCAATTTTCTCGAATCTCGCATTCGATAATGCAATGTCTGGATGCTACGCAAGTCTCGACACTGGTCTCGGTAAACGGGCTTCACAAAAGAACCCATTGCCCATCAGCTTGATCTTGCCCCAGATCAAAGATTTTTTTGAAACATATCGGGTATACGAAATAGTAGAAAAGATACTCTTTCCAAATACGCTTAGTTAGGGAGGTTTAGATGCAATAGCGCATCACTCAAAAAGGGGGCTCAAACTTTACCAGCAGAGCTGTGTAATCGAAGAACTGGGAACCTCGCAAAGGACCCAATTAACTTCGAAGTTGCATCGTTTAAGCCTCAAATCCACCACGGTTGCGAGAGTGGTGGGGGCCTAAGCACATTCCATGAGGTCATAACCATGGAATTCTATGTGAAGAATGCAACATGGAAAAAACATGTTTGATGGCAAGGAAAAAACGAAAGACAGTAATGCGAAAAGCAAGAGCCTGGGTGCGAAGCGCGATGACAAAACAAAATGATAGAAATAGGAAGTGCAAAAGCAAAGGATAAGGATTGCAAAACAGTGTCCTTGAGCAAAAGAACATGAAGCAGCAAAAAGCCTGGGCGCAAAGCACGGAGGCAACAAGAAACAGGAAATTCGAAGGAAAAGGACAAGGATCGCGAAACCGCGTCCTTGAGCAAAAGAATAAGAAGCAGTAATTGCGAAAGCAAAAGCCTGGGTGCAAACCACGATGACAAAGCAAAATAACAGAAATACGAATTGTGAAAGCAAAGGTTAAGGATCGCGAAACCGTGTCCTTCAGCAAAAGTACAGGAAGCAGTAAAAAGCCTCGATGCAAAGCACGACGACAATAGTTTATCGTCGCAAAATTTTTCCCGTCTTCCCTTCCTTGCGGAAGATAGAGAGGGAAACACTTTCGCGATTCAAACTTGACCGGATTTTGGAAATTGTTTTTGAAATACTCGCCTCCGTTTTGAAAATTGCGGGAAAATCCATGGAATGGGGCTCGACCTGTCGGTACGAGGTTCGACCGTTTCTGCCGCCTTTAACAGAGGTAATCGAACCAAGGACCAAAATTATGCTTGACTTAGTTAAATCATCAAAATCGTGTTCTATCCTATATGCACAGAGAATTCAAGCATGTGCTATGAGATTTTGGAAAATGCAGCTTGGGAAAACATGATGTATGCCCAGAAAAGGTTTTGGAGTTGGAAATAGTTCTAAGGCAAATGATAGAAATCAATTTCTCAAGAAAACTCAGATGAAAGAGGTTTTGAAATCACGAGAAAGCTCATAAAAATGTGGGAAAACCATGAATAGTTGAAAATCCTGGGAAAATAGAAGTGATTCTTGAGAAAAAGGTGAACATTTGAAAGGGGAAACACTTCTCGTGAAAATTCAGACTTTGAGAATTTTCTTAGGAAAATGATGGAAAATTTATAGGAAAACTCATTGGAGAAGAAAAGTGAAACTTGGGAAATTGAAATCTTGAGAATTTTTGCCTTGAAACACTGGGAAATCGATTTTGATTTTGAGAAAGGTGAGAGACTTCTTTTGAAAATCTTGGGAAAATAACCTTTTCCATGGAAAACTGTGGGAAAAACTTGACTTGGGAAAACCGATTTCGAAGAATTCTTAGAGTTTCTTGAGAAATCGATTTCTTGAGAATGAAATTTCTTGAGAAAGTCATGGGAAAAGTAATGATTTCATGATGCAAATGATATGAGTGAATGAATGCACTTTGAAAGATTTTCTAAGAAATTTGTTGGAAAAATGTGTATTAAGTCAAAATAAATTCTTCACATATTCTGACTGTGGCCATGAATACGTTCAGAGTTTAAATGATTTAATGCACAATACTTTGAAAATATTAGAAATATGATGTGCATTTTAAGATAGCCTAAGAGTGTAGGCTCAATGTGACTAGTAGAAAGATGATGGATCTGGGTCTCGTCCATATTCCGACTAGGGCCATAAATATGGATTCCACCGAGTTCATCAACTCTCTAAGAGTTGGTGCACGTGTCATTCGTGTACATCCATAGTGCTTTTGAAATAAAATGCATGAATCATAGAAACAGGATATTGCATGAATTTAAACTATATGATATGCATCCTAGTCTAAGCAGAAAATTAAATTTCTTATTCCAAAATTTACATTATTACATAACTAAATAAATGAAATAAATGGAAATTACCGACTTCAGCTCCTTCATTTGAATGTCCTTGCCAAACTTGAAATAAGGTTAGCTCAAATATGTGGGTTTTTCCAAGATTTTCCAATAATATTATGAAATTATTGGACTTAATTGGATATAAACTCTATTCTCATGCTTCCTTGATATTTGAAATGATGTAAATGCAAGAAATTCAGTGGAAAATAGTTTGAAATTCGAAATGGTGGTCAAAATGACCAAAATACCCCTAATTATAAAGTTATACCTTTAAAATCAGGGTTTTTTGAAGGAAAACTTGGTAAAATTGAGATTTCGAAATTCAAGTTGAATCAAATGATGATAAAATGCAGTATGAGACATTATGACATACTGCTTAACACATTAGGACTGTAAAATCAGAATTTGACATTTTGCAAATTATCCAAAATAACGAATTTCGCTTGTTTTTCGCTTGGATCCGGGTCCCGCGGGGCCCTGTTTTGATGATATGGCTAAATCAAACCTCAAATGAATTCCAAATTACACCAAATTCGGAATGAAACATCTACATACTCTGATAAACAGCCTAGAATGCTAAAATTTACAAAATGATATGATTTGAATGCTAAAATTTAAAGAAAGTCCTAAAAATGGTGGATTTCGCCTACGGACCCGAACCGAATGCAATGCTTAATATGATAATGGAAAATTTACACCATAGAAACTTCTGATATTTTTCATACTGCTAAAAGACCCAAAATGGAACATTTTTGGTTTTTATAGCCTCGGGATTTGAGCCATGGTGAGTTCGGTAACAGGGATTTGGTTCTGATGAAGGTAAAAATCAACCTAATCTAATAAAAAATACTAAAAAACTAGAAAACAGCCATGTAAATTTCTTATATTTAACAGAGATACTCAAAACACCTACAGGAACAACTTTCATGTTCATGACTTTGGCACTTGATCAACCAAAACACAGATAAAAATATATATTTTCATTCCTAAATCGACATAACAGACAAATGTGACCAAACAGGTGACTGACAAAAAAAATCTGAAACAGATATCACAACTATTCTAAAAATCACAGGCTTTCAGATGCAAACATAAGACATCTCTGACATAACATTCACTTTTTACAGTTTTGTATTTGGAGCAATACCCAAAGAGAACCCATCGACCTAAGTTGATCCAAAGTCTCATAGGCCCAAATCAGGCTCTGACACATGTCCCGCACTCTCTGATTTTTTTCAGACTTAAAAAAACATCAGAAAAATCTGAGAAAATTAGGTTAAAAACTATACATTCTTCCAAGCTCAGAACATCTTTCGGATCGAAAAACGGATCTCCCATGAGGGATATATCGATTTTACAAGTCAGAAAAGAGTTTTTAAAACGCATCCCGGGTAACAAAACCCGACTTGCTATTTTCAATGTGTACCGCAGTAAACAAATTCAAATGTTTCCGATTTTTTTGCACATTTTTAGGGACATCTAAAGGCGCATTCCACGATTTGTTTAAAATTTTTAATAAACAATAAATTTATGAAATGACGTGTGGACTGACTGACAAAAACAGAGAACTACTGAAACTGAGCAAAATTGAAATAAATGCTAAATTAATCCTAATTAATTCATGAAACATGCTAAATTAACGAAATAAAATGCAAATTAAATCTAGCTACATGCATGAATGCTAAAAATCATCAAGGAAGCCATAATCATGTATTTTTATATATGTCGTTTTATGAGAATAGCTCAATCCATCCCTCGGATAAGCTCTTTCTTCAAACGACTACTGAATCAAATCATGATATGAAATCAAGAGGAAAAGAGGTGCACCTTGATTCGTTACGCAGCTTTGAAACTCTTGAAAGAGACTGCTACCAAGGGCTTCGTTCGTCCTTCGATCCGGACTTCGGATGATTCACCAAAATCGACCCACGCTTGAATCAAATTGGCCACTGTACGAACTTCACTGCACCTTCTCCACTGAGCCAAAGGGGGGCGTTAATTCCAAAATTCAAAATCGTGTTTTGAAGAAAGTCGAGGTTGAATTTCAAAGTCCAAAAGAAGCTTCTCTAGGCTGGGCGTGGAGCCTTGTTTTTATAGATTGTTTTTGAAAATTTTGAATTTCAAACAGGATCAACCTGAGCCCTCCATGTGGCACCATCTCAGGGGTGCTATTTTGATTTTTTTGAGAAAATAAAATGGAAAATTTTGTGGGTGAGACACCTCAGCAGTATTTGAAAATTTTCAAAGTTTGGGTCTGCTTGATTTTCTCCGCAGGAGGCTCCCAGATTGCGCCACCTCAGAGGGTGCTCTCTTGGAGTTTGAAATTCAAATTCCTAATTTTCTGAAGCTTCTCAAATGGCGCCACCTCAGGGGCTATTTTTATTAAAGATATAAAATAAATAAAAGAAATGAAGCCAAGTGGGGCTCTGGAATGGCGCCACCTCAAAAGGAGGTTGGAGGTGTAAAGTTGGAAACAGTAGGAGCATGCCATGTGGTGCCACCTCTTTAAGCTCTTGACACATGTCAGAATGAAAGGAGTAAAAGAAGCAAACTGTGTCACCTCAGAGGAATTCAAATTCTACTTTCTGCAGGAAAGGAGAGGCTGACATGTGGCGCCACCTCCAAGTTGCTCCACACTGCCATGTGGCAGGAGAACGGGGATGGAAGAATCAAAATGCGCCACCTCACAGGGGGGGGTTTCTACTTTTTCTGATGCAGGGAGGTCTGGACATGTGGCAGACAAGTGTCAGCTGTTTGGAGAAGTTTTCTCAAATGGCGCCACCTCAAAAGGAGATTTGAATTTCAAATGGAGGTTGGCCCTGGAGGAATGGAGGATGGACATGTGGCATTTCCTCAGAGTGGCTCCTACAATGCCATATGGCAAGAGGGAGAGGCAAGGGACATGTGGCGCCCTCATAGACAAAGTAGAAAAAGGTAGAACTCCAGGATTTGCGCCACCTAGCTCTTGTTTGAAAATTTTTGAATGGTTGCTTTTTCTGAAGAAAGCCAAGAATGACACGTGTCCTCTACTTTTCCTGAAGGAAGCTAGACATGACATGTGTCATCTACTTTTCTGAGAAAAAGTAGGGGAAGACATGTGTCATCCTGCTTTTTCTGAAAGAAGCAGAGATTGACATGTGGCAGAGGAAAGAGAAGGAGGTCCAAGCCATGTGGCGCCATCTCAGACAAAATGGAAAAGGTGAAGTTCAGGATTTGCGCCACCTCTGGAGAGATTTGAATATTTGAATTCCAGTTTTTCTGAAGAGAGCAGGAAATGACACGTGACATCTACTTTTTCTGAGAAGAGCAGAGAATGACACATGTCACCTGCTTTTTCTGAAAAGAGTAGAGGATGCCATGTGTCCTTTGCAGGAGACAAACTTCAAATGAAGCCACCTCAGAGGAGACAACCCTACCTTTTCTGGAGGAAGCTAGGAGTGACACGTGTCTCCTACTTTTCTGAGAAAAGTAGGAAGAGACATGTGTCAGTCTACTTTTTTGAAAGAGGGAGGGGTTGACACGTGTCCTCTGCAGGAGACACTCTTCGAATGGCGCCACCTCAGAGGAGACAAGTTTTGCTTTTCTGGACAGGACAACACATGACACTTGGCATCTCAGAATGATCTTTGGAATGACACATGGCGCAGGGTGAAGATGGTGGATGCTGACACATGGCATGGAATGAAGAGGGGGTCTAATGACATGTGGCGGCTTCTTAACGTACCCCCACACTAACACTTGGCAGATAAATGGGAGGAGAGAGAAAAGACAAATGGCGCCAATCGAGGGGATAAGGCTCCTGTTTTTTTGGGTTTTTCAAAATTCAAATTTTTTAAAAGAAAAGCCTATGTGACACCACCTCAGTGTGAGTCCCACATTGCTTCTTTATTGAAATAAGAATAAAACAACAACTTTTTTTTGGAATTTTTATAAAATCTGGACTAATTGGTAAAACAGGAATTTTTGGAAAGAGTTGGCCCCTGTAGGGCAATTTTGTAAAAGAATGATAGTTGAAATAGTTTGACAAAAGGGGAAAATCTGAAATGAAGTGGTTGAAATCCATATTGAAAACTATCCAGATCATTTTCCTGAGGAAATATTTTGAAATTCAGAGTCCTGGGGGTAAAATGGGAAGAATTGATAACTTTGAAGACCCAGAGTTTTGGAATCGATTTTGAAATTAGTTGAAATTCTAATCTGGATTGGAAATTTTGAAATCAAGAGTTCTGGACCTCGAAATGACATGCTGTGCAGTGCAGTGATATGAGATGCTCATGCAATGATATGCAATGCCATGTCTTATGCAATATAATCTTGAACCAAGGCTTGGAGATTCCTGTCTTCTGTCAGGAATAAAATTTTGAACATCTGAGCTAAAAATAGAGAAATTTTGAGAGTTCCAGATGAAATTTGGACGTTTGCAAGGTCCGGGTTTAGAAAATGACCATTTTGCTCTCCGGCGATTTCAGAGGCTGGATGGTGATGCTTGGTGGAAATGCTGGAGAGGTGAATGAAAATTTGGGGTGTTTAGAGATGCCCCTCTTTGCTACTAAGCCGGCTTGTGGCCGAGCTTAGTGGCAAAGAAAAACACACCAAATTTGGGCTATATATAAAAAAATGTCCCAGTTAGAAGGATCTGACTGGGTATAGAGATATTAGCCCGGTGATCATGGTAGATATGAAATGGAGAACGAAGAGGAAAGATTCACTCTGTGAGAGTGAAATTCAGGTTTTATGTCCTTAACCTGGATGGGACACAAAATGCTTCGTATGGAACTAAGCTCAGCTTTGACCCTTAACCTGATTGGGGAATGAAATATCTCATAAAAATGAGACTCAGGTTTATACCCTTAACCTGATCGAGAGGAAATGGAATACCTCTTTGAGTGAGGCTTAGGTTTGTACCCTTATCCTAACCGGGCGGAAAATAGAATACCTCTTTGATTGAGGCTCAGGTTTATACCCTTATCCTGATCGAGCGGAAAATGGAATACCTCTTTGAAGGAGGCTCAGGTTTGTACCCTTATCCTGATCGGGCAGAAAATGGAATACCTCATCAAAGGAGGCTCAGGTTTGTACCCTTATCCTGATCGGGAGGAAAATAGAATACCTCTTTGATTGAGGCTCAAGTTTATACCCTTATCCTGATCTGGCGGAAAATGGAATACCTCTCAACGGAGGCTCAGGTTTATACCCTTATCCTGATCGAGCGGATGGAATATCTCATCGAAATGAGACTCAGGTTTGTACCCTTATTCTGATCGGGCGGAAAATGAAATACCTCATTGAATGAGGCTCAGGTTTGTACCCTTATCCTGATTGGGCGGAAACTGGAATATTTGGAAGGTGAATAAGAAAACTTTTCTTGAAGAGGAACGAGGTGACGGAAATGGAATTGTAAGAGGCAATTTTGGAAGATGATCAAAACGATCATTGTGAAATATGAATAAGGTAAGGAGTAAAACGACTCTTTCGACAATGCGAAAGATGGATATGGCAATCTTTTGATGAGGTAACTCTTTTAGCAACACGAAAGACAGACAAGGCAAACTCTTTCAGAGAAGAGTAAGGCAACTCTTTTGACAATGCAAAAGATGAATAAGGCAATTTTTCCAACGAAGAATAAGGCAACTCTTTCGGCAATGCGAAAGATGGACGCGAGCGATCTAAAGGAACAAGGCGATTCTTTCGACAACACGAAAGATGATAAGGCGATTCGAAGCAGTAAGGCGATTCTTTCGACAACACGAAAGATGACAAAGGTAATCCAAAGGAACACGGCGATTCTTTCGACAATACGAAAGATGACAAAAGGTAATCCAAAGGCATAAGGCGATTCTTTCGACAATGCGAAAGATGACAAAGGTAATCCAAAGGAACCACTACAACAAAGCAGTAGATTAGCGACGACCACATTCCATCGCTAATCCGTCGCTAACATGGTTAGCGACGGATTAGCGACAACGAGGCGACAGTATGCTTACGTCGCGAATATTTTGACGCTAACTGGCGACGGAATTATTCCGTCGCCAGGTCCGTCGCTAATTGCGATGGAATAACGAGCGCTATATTCCGTCGCTAATCCGCCGCTACTAAACGGCGACCATGGCTTGGCGACGGATTTACTTCCGTCGCTATGCCGTCACTAGATTAATATGAATAGCGACGGATGGTTTCGTCGCAAACACGAAAAAAAATTAAAAAAAAATTATTTGAAAATTAATTACCGAGAACTGTACAATTTCTGTTTCCTGTACAATTTATATTTCCTGTAAATAAAAAACAAACCACACAAAAAAATTCATATAACAAGTATCTACAACAATTAATCGTTCCACCTTAAAATTAAGAAGTTTAATTATTTATAATTCAACAATTACAATTAGGAAAAATAAAAAAAATAGAACTTCTTCAACACAGTCCTCTAATCATCGCCAAGATTTTGTGCGTCTTCTTGTTCATTGTCTTTATCTGTCCCTTCAGCTCCACTACCCTAATTATCGCTAGCAGCCTACACAAGAAAAGAACAGTGAGTATTGATAAACAAAATATAATGAAATAAATTACACATTATATGTAATTCTATCATGTGCTCATGTGTGATCTAAGGCAATAAAAAAACTCTATATGTGATTCTATCATGCTCATATGTGTGCTAAGGCAGTCAAAAAATTGAATATGTGATTATAGCATGTTCATATGTGTTCTAAGGCATCTAAATAAACTCTATATGTGATTCTATCATGCTCAGATGTGCTTTAAGGCAGGCAAAAAACTATATATGTGATTCGATCATGCTCGTATGTGTGCTAAGGCAGTAAAAAAATTGAATATGTGAATATAGCATGCTCATATGTGCTCTAAGGCAGGCAAAGCCAAAAATTTTATATGTGATTCTATCATAAATGATATATAACATGTTCATATGTGTTCTAAGGCAGTAAAAAAACTGTAAATGTTATTATAGCATGCTCATATGTGTGCTAAGGCAGTCAAAAAACTGAATATGTGATTATAATATGCTCATATGTGTTCTTAGGCAGTCAAAAAACTGAATATGTGATTATAGCATGCTCATATGTGTTCTAATGCAGTCAAAAAAACTTTATATGTGATTCTATCATGCTCATATGTGCTCTAAGGCAGACAAAAAAACTTTATATGTGATTATAGCATGCTCATATGTGCTCTAATGCAATAAAAAAACTCTATATGTTATTATAGCATGCTCATATGTGCTCTAATGCAATAAAAAAACTCTATATGTTATTATAGCATGCTCATATGTGCTCTAAGGCAGTCAAAAAACTGAATATGTGATTATACCTGAGAGGGACCTGGAATCGAAGATCCCCTATCCTGAACAGCGGCCTTGATCTCATTTCGGAGAAAGGGGGCGACGGTGTATTGAAAGTAGTTATTCAGTGATTCATTAATGATCTGGCGTACATCATCACCGGAAAGAATAGTCGGTTGCTTGGAGCTTATGTCGGCGCAAGAAGTCGATGAGCCGTAACTGGAAGAACCAATAACTGGTGAAGTGTTCATATTACTCCCAAACCCGAACACACGACCTTTTTTGGGTTCACCTGCTGCAGTCACCCATGCTGTAGGATCAAATGATGGATGCTGAGTAGCGTCATCGCCATATCGCTCTACCATCTGTTGCTCATATGCCTCCTACAAAATAATGTTTAAAGTATTCATTAATAATTAATGATAACATTATGATAACTTGCATATATATTGCAATGATTATTAATAGAATTAATACATACCGTTGTCGTTCTCGCCTTCTCTGATACGAAGACTCCCGTGGTCTTCCGTTTATGTGTTTCTACAAACACATCCTTATATGGTACACTGCCTCCTTTTTCTGCTTCCTGCGAAGTTAAATGACAAAAGATTTAGTACACAAGTTTGCAACAATACTTATAAAATTAATATTATATATTGATGAGTTACCATTTTCTTTAGGTGGCTCCCAAATGTCTTAGATCCACCTGTGTGTAGATGGGCTTCGGGCATCTTTGATCAATTTTGTGAAGCCTTCGCAGAGCGATTTTTAAATACATCTCCCTCCCACTTATCGCACATTTCATCCCAGTAATCTCTCCTGATAGTAATAGGACCATGGCCCTTCCACAGTAATGGATCATCTACTACGCCAGATGCTTTTTTTGCTGCAGTCTTCATAGTGTGCAGCATGTCTGCAAATCGATTGGCAGCCACCTTCTGCCACACCTTCCTTGCATCATTTTCTTCCACCGTAGTTGCGAAGCGATTCGAAGCCTACAAATATTTTCAGAAAGTTAGTAGACATTGCTTAAATAAATTAAATATGAAACACATTAACTATGAGGAACAACTGTATACCATGAATGAGGACCACAATCTGTCTAACACCTCCTTTGGGTACTCTTTCCATTGAGCAACTGGTCCTGGTAGATGTTGAAGAAGTGAATTCCTAATCTCCCGTACTACTTCTTGTGGCTCAAACCTCGTGCTGCACATGAATTGTTACACAGTAAATATTTAAAAGATATGCAATAATTGAAAACAAAATATTTACGGTCGATTATCGATATACACTATTTGAATGAGTCTTCTTGTGCCAGCCTGAGAAGACCCTGTTTCCTGTGTTGGCTGTTGACTTGTGTTATCAACTGGTGTAGGTGGGTCGTGTACAGGCACAACATCATCTGTAAAAAAATACATTAGAAATTCTCAGAATGTGCATTTGAACTAATCAAGCATCTAATTAGTTATATGATATACCTATCACAGGAGCCCGTGAAGATGAAGGTTGAGCCTGGCTACTACTGGATGAGCGACCACTATAACCTCCATGAACCATATTCTAACAAATAACATATGTCATACAATACATTCAAATAATTCAGATCAAGTATTACAATGCATTCAAGTCATTCACATCAAGCATTGCAATGCATTCAAATAATTCAAATCATTGACATCAAGTATTGCACTAATTCAAATCATTCGTTAATTGCATAAATTATAATACATTCAGATAATTGAAATCATTCACATCAAGTATTACAATGCATTCGAATCATTCGTATCAAGTATTACAATACATTCAAATAAAATTTATGATCATTCACACCAAGTATTGCAATACAACTCACATCAAGTATTACAATGCATTTAAATAGAGGTTTGTAGTATAAGATTTTGCTCACTAGCTTGAGAATTCTTCCTCGTCACTAGTTTGACTTTCTTCTTCTTCTTCTTTATTGTTTGCCCATCCACTTGGTACATCATTTGGATCACATTCCTCTATGAATGTTTCATCGGCCAATGGAGATATGACATGCATATCATGCGCAACATCGTGACCATAAGCGAAGTCATAGACATCATCTGATTGATAGTAATCACTGTCTTCAGTTAACTCATCTTCCTGTAACTGATCATACTCGGGGTATAGTTTGGATTTCACCTTGCAAACTGCCCACCATTCATTTCTATCTGACTTTTTTATACTCGGATATGAAGTATAATAAACTTGTTGAGCTTGCGAGGCTAATATGAATGGTTCATATGTTCCAAACCTGGATTTATGATTCACCTCCACAATGCCTGAAGCTTTGTCGAGTCTTGTTGCAGTTGGATCAAATCAATGACACTTGAATATCGTAACCCTGTTATTCATGCCTAAGTAAGTCAACTCCATTATTTCCTCTATAACACCGTAGTAATCATGTTCATTTTTACCGTAGCTGCTACCCTTGACACACACGCCACTATTTATCGTTGATTTGTTTATACCGTAGTCTTTTGTATGGAATCGATAACCATTTACGATATACCCGTTGTAGCATTGCACAACTTTGGTCGGACCATTTTCTAAATCACATATTCCTTGATCTTTAACATCACCATTGCGAACCTACGCACAAACATAAACAATGATTGTGATCACGATCAATTAAGTAACTTAGTGTTGTTTATAAGTACAAAATTTATGTTAGCTTCTTTACCAACTGTTTCAACCACTCCATAAACTTAGTTTCACGTTCTTTTTGTACTTCTGCATCAGTGAGATGTGAAACTTCATTTTGCAACTCCAGATCAAATCGTCTGCAAAC
The DNA here is from genome assembly GCF_984573655.1 of Nuphar pumila. NCBI lineage: Eukaryota > Viridiplantae > Streptophyta > Magnoliopsida > Nymphaeales > Nymphaeaceae > Nuphar > Nuphar pumila. The sequence continues at coordinate 33,814,938 of NC_143257.1, forward strand.
CACAAATACTTATATTACCGAGTCATGTATCCACATATAGAACATAAAAGGATTTATAATTGAGTTGCATATACATATACTTACTCGATGTATGGGTCGATCGCTGAGCAATTAAAAAGAATATAGATGTGTGCTGCATCTTGCTCTCGATCTGTCAATAGCCTTGATCGGCAACTACCAAATGCATGCCCAAGTGGTTGAAATATCGACAGCTTGTCAGCTACAGTTACTTGTTCTCCATCATCGTTACGGGGCGGGCATGTGTAACGTGTTGGAATATGAGGTTCGAAGTACATAGATGAGAAATTTGAAATCTCTTCTAAAGTGTACGCCTCACAAATAGAGCCTTCTACTCTTGCTTTATTACGAACCTTTTTTTTTAGGTCGAACATGCATCTGACAAGAATATATATTTCAAATTTTAAATATCTGTTATTAAAGAGACAAATATAAAAAAACATATACCTTTCAAATGGGTACATCCATCGATATTGCACAGGGCCACCAACCCTTAGTTCATATGGCAGATGTATGATCAAATGTTCCATAACATCGAAAAATGCTGGCGGAAATATCTTTTCCAACAGACAAACAGTGGTGATGACAGAGTCCTCGAGATTCTTTACATCTGATACAACGACCTCCGATGCGCACAATGTTCTGAAAAATCCGCTCAACTCAGACAATACCCCCCATATAGGTTTGTCTAACATATCATGGAATGCTAGGGGTATCAATCGTTGCATAAAGATATGACAATCATGGCTCTTCAACCCATATAACTGTCCATCGTCAATCTTCACAGCTCGAGCAATGTTAGAGACATATCCATCTGGAAATCTCAGTTGTCTCAACCATTGACATACATGTTTTATTTGATCAGGTCCAAGCACGTACTTTGCCTTTGGTTTCAGTACTTTGCCATTATACTCTTTGAGTTCCAATTCTGGTCTTTTACATATTAATTTTAAATCCATACGGGCCTTCGGATTATCCTTCATTTTTCCTTTAATATTCATTACTGTATTGAACACATTATCAAACACATTTTTCTCTACATGCATCACATCCAAATTATGTCGTATCAATAGGGTCGGCCAATACGGTAGTTCCCATAAAATAGATTTTTTTGTCCAATTGTGATCCTTCCCAAATCCACGGAAGGGTGTAGGACTGCGGGCATCTGTTAATACATCTGAAAAGTATCGCAATCTTCTTAGAATCTCTATGCTAGACAATCTTGAGGATGGACCTTCCGTTTCAGTTGTGCCTGCTTTAAATGCATTCTTTTGACGTCGGAACGGATGATCGCTGGGTAGAAATCGACGATGGCAATCAAACCAGCAAGGCTTCCTTCCATGCCTCAATCTAAAAGCTTTGGAATCCTCCATGCAGTACGGACAAGCCAACCTCCCATGTGTGCTCCAACCAGATAACATACCATATGCAGGGAAGTCACTGATTGTCCATAGAACAACGGCTTTTATGTTGAAATTTTGTTTTTTGTGGGCATCATATGTGGTAACACCGTCATCCCACAGAACTTTTAATTCATCAATCAATGGCCTTAGATATACATCAAGATTTTGGCCAGGTGAGGTCGGACCAGGGATCAACAGAGACAAGAAAAGATTTGGACGTTTCATACACAAGCTTGGTGGAAGGTTGTATGGAGTTACAAATACTGGCCAGCATGAGTCTGGAGTTGATCTACCCCCAAATGGATTAAATCCATCTGTACATAGACCGAATCTAACATTTCGCACTTCCATTGCGAAGTTCTGATGAGTACGATCAAAGTGCTTCCAAGCTTCAGCGTCAACAGGATGCGTGATCTTGTTTTCATCGTGTCGAACTTTATTTGCATGCCATCTCATGTGTTTAGCTGTCCTTGAAGACATATACAATCGCTGCAATCTAGGAGTGATAGGAAAGTAGCGGAGCGACTTGTATGAAACTTCCTTTGATCTCGTGCTACCATTGCCTCTTGTCTTTGGCTTGAACCGAGGATGCCCACATGACGGGCATGATATGTCGTTTTCCTGCTCCTTGAAATACAACATGCAGTGATTTGGACAAGCATCAATCTTTTTGTAACCCATACCTAGAGCGTTGACCATAACTTTCGCACGATAGAAATTTTGTGGCAATTTCTCATCTTTAGGCAACATACTCTTCACAATCATGCACAAACGGTCAAAACATGATTGACTCAAATTATACTCGGACTTCAAATGCATTAGTTGAAGAACTGCAGACAAGATAGTGTGACTCTCACAACCGTTCCAAAGTGGCTCATCAGCATCTCTAAGTAAATCATAAAATCTACTAGCTGCATCATTTGGTGATTCTTCATCTATGACAGTTCTTACATCACTAGAACTCATAGCAGAACCCAGTTCTGTTCCTGCGGCATCAAATATCAAATTCATATATGGATTATCGTGCACCACATTCACCCGTGCATCAAAATCGTTAATAAATTCTTCTCCATGAAACATCCAGTTCTGATAATCACTCACAAAACCCTTCCTGTATAGGTGATGTCTAACGCCATGAGGTTCTACAAATCGATTATTCTTACAAATCTTGCAGGGACACCTAATCCGACCTGTGGGATCTACTGTACTGACACTTGCCGTTGCAAATTCAATAAAACTGTCGACACCATCCATATATTCATGCGATAACTCATTGTCCACTATCCTACGGTACATCCATTCACGGTTTGCAGTCATTTTGTCGTATGATGTTGCAAATAGTATCCTAACCAGTTAAAAGAGAACCATCAGAATGCTATGATGAAGAAAATATCAAATTTATCATGCAATATATGATGTCATACAATCACAAGAATTATGATGCATGCATTGATAACTTAATATTTTCATGTGCAAACTATTCATGACACGATACATTCATTTGAAGCATGCTTTCAGTATACAATTTCACATGGTAGACATAATCAAATTGAAAGTAACTACATGTAAGCATGGATACAATCACATCAAACATTGCAATACATCGAAATAATTCATATTAAACAAATCTCAAACATGTACCTGCAGCAAACACACTTCAATATCCCACTAACTACTACCATGCCTAGCATGGACTCCGTACTCCAAAAATAAGAACACTTCCATATTCATACATTAAAATCATGCTCAGCATGATCTCCGATCTCCAACAAAGCAGTCCTAGATATCAACAACTAAGTGAGTGTGTGAACAATAAAGTGTTACATTCAATAAATTAAATAACATGTGATGCACTTGCATCACTTACTCACCACGGGTATTTACCCGATTTGCATTGTTTTTGTCACTTACTTACCACGGGTGGCGGGGCACAAGCGAGTTCCGTTGAGAAATCTGCACAAAAAAATGATGTTTTAAAATGAAGTCAACATGAAAAAAAACTCACTCTAAACAAATGATTTATAAAGGTAACTATTTAGTTACAGGAGGTGAATCAAATACCATGAAAAGAAATGGTATCTCACTCTAAACAAATGATTTATAAAGGTAACTATTTAGTTACAGGAGGTTCATAGATTTTGAAAACATTCATAAACATGATTTGCGAATGTCGTATTATATTTGCGAACGTACGTTGAAAAAACTAGTTAAAAGAGATTCACATATTTTAGGTGAAATTTGCAAAAATGATTTGCGACAATCATATCATATTTGCATACATACGATGAGAAATATAGTTAAAAGAGGTTTGCAGATTTTTGAATCTTTATAAAAAGGACACGCCTGGTAATAAACTAATTGGTTGGCCATATATGGTTAGAAAAAAAAAAGGTTAAAATATTTATCTCTTATTCCAATAACAAAAGAACGTAAGAGTGGATATTAACAATGAAGGAAAAGGAGTAATTCTATACACCAAGTGGCTATTGAATTTTATCATGGATAAGCAGGCACTACAATGTAATAATCTAAAAGTTGAGCTAGTTTTTGCAAACAGAGTGCACAGGCTTTTGTAATTTATTCAAATAAAATAAAAACATCTATTTAGACTCTTATTTATGGTTCTTAAGGCTTGTTTGATGGTTTTTTCAAATTAACTAAAAAGTATTAATTAAAAAAATGTGATTTAAATCCCTAATTATAGAAAATAAAAATAAAAACTCTAAATAAATAAAAAAACCCTAATCAAATTAACTATAAAAGCCTTAATTAAAAAATTTTGATTTAAAGTCCTAACCTTAACTAAAAATCCTTAATTAAAAAAATTATGTTTCAAATCCCTAATCATAGAAAATAAAAATAAAAGCTCTAATCAAATCCAAGAAAACCCTAATCAAATTAACTATAAAATGGCCTAATTTTTAAATTTTGATCCAAGCCCTAATAAAACAAAGTCAAATAAAAAACCGAATTAAATTAACTACAAATAGCCTTAATTTAAGAAATTTGATTCAATTGCCTAATAAATGAAAATCAAAATAAAAAATCCTAATCAATGAAAATCAAAGAAAACTAAACAATGAAAATAAAATAAAAACCCTAATTTCTGAAAAAAGAAAAAGAAGAGCAAGAAACCAGGGGGTCGACCCCCGGCCGGACACGGCAGGGGGTCGACCCTCGATCGGACACGGCAGGGGGTCGACCCCCTGCCGGACATCAAAAGGGGTTGACCCTTTGCAGGACACGGCAGGGGGTTGACCCCCTACCGGACAAGGCAGGGGGTTGACCCCTGGCCGGACACGGCAGGGGGTCGACCCCGACCGGACACGGCAAAGGGTCGACCCCATACCGGGGTCGATCGCCTGGCGGAGTCGACCCCCTGCCGAAAAACGCAGGGGGTCGACCCCCAATCCATTTAACGGTGAAATACCTTCGGTTGCTCCGGGCAGCGGCAGCGGAAGGTTGACGGAGATCGACTTCCGGGGAACGGTGGGGGCCGGCAGAGAGGTCGACGGGATGTATAGGGCGGCTGAAGGAAGAGGACGGCAGGAGGGAGAGGGCGGCGGGCGGGAGCAGCGAAAGGAGAAAGGAAAAAGAGGGCTGGGATTAGGGGTAATGCGAAATTTAGCGACGGATTAATTTCGTCGCTAAGCCATCGTAATTCAAAAAACGAAAAGGCGACATAAAATATTCCGTCGCCTAGGCCGTCGCTATGTTGCGACGGAATTTTAGCCATCGCAATTCCGTCGCTAACTGCCGTATTTATTGCGACAAAATATTCTCTCGCACAATCCGTCGCTACTTAGCGACGGATTTTGCGAGGGAATATAATCTGTTGCTAGTTTCGTAAAATTCTACAAATATAGCGACGGAGTCATTTCTCTCGTTAATCCGTCGCTAAGTAGCGACGATATAACTCCGTCGCTAAATTCCGTCGCTAATCAACTGTTTTTTTGTAGTGAACAAGGTGATTCTTTCGACAATGCGAAAAATGATAAAGGTAATCCAAAGGAACAAGGCAATTCTTTCGACAACACGAAAGATGATAAGGCGATCCAAAGGAACAAGGCGATTCTTTCGACAATACGAAAGATGATAAAAGGTAATCCAAAGGAACAAGGCGATTCTTTCGACAACGCGAAAGATGACAAAGGGGACTTAAAGGAACAAAGCGATTCTTTCGACAATGCGAAAGATGATAAAAGCTATCCTTTCGGAGAGAAGGCTAATCTTTCAACAACGCAAAAGATGATAAAGGCAATCCTTTAGGAGAGAAGGCAAATCTTTCAACAATGTGAAAGATGATAAAGGCAATCCTTTTGGAGAGAAGGCTAATCTTTCAACAACGTGAAAGATGATAAAGGCTATCCTTTCAGAGATAAGGCTAATCTTTCAACAATGTGAAAGATGACAAAGGAAAACTCGCGAAGGGGTCAAGATGCATCAATATGGACATCAAGCTCTCACTTAACGTCAGGATAGCTAGAAAATATTGTCAAAATGTTGAAAATTTTGTTGATTCAAAGTAATTGAAAATGATGCTCATTGTTGTGAAAATATTCCTTCTTTTCTACATGAAGTATTACCTCCAAACAAGATTGACTTCATAAAATCAAGATTTTGAATCCAAATTGCTTGCGATTGACCTTCTTCAAAGAAGTTATCAATTTCCTTGATATGAACAGGAAAGTGAGAATTTAATATTATGAAAGCAATTGATGAAAGAGTATTGATAATAGAATTTCACAAATTTAAAAAGGATTCTTGATAGATTTGGCAGTTTGATATCCTGAGAGCTTCTCTCATGATAATCTTTCTGCACTCTTTTGCTCTCTGGTGTTTTGGCTATATTCTCCTTCATTTTGGAGATGTTCTGACTTTTTCTCTCTTTCTTTTTCCTCTCTTTCTCTCTTTTAGGAGGGTACGTCACAAGCTCCTTCATCTTGGAGATGTTTCGATCCTTCTTGGGCGATGGGTTTGGAGATCTTTGGATGATAGCTGAAATTAAATATCTTTTAGGGATTGTCGAGAGGTTCATCGCATCTGCCTTCATCTCGACAGTGCTTTGGACTTTCCCTGGAAGGATCCGTCACAAACTCCGTCATCTTGGAGATGTTTCGAATCTTCTTTGGCCCCGGGGCTCTACTCGCCTAATTCGCCTTCATCTTGACGACAAGTGAGAGATCCCTTTTGCGGATATTTAATTGCAGCTTAGGTGATTTTGAGGAGACATGGCTTGGGTGAATTTTCTCTTTTTCTAGCGCTCAAGATATTTCCACTGCCTCATTTTCACAAGAATGGTCTTTAAAAATGTGTCATTGACTGCGATCAATATCAATCATCTATGGCTTTGCAAAAACATTGAATCTTCTTTTTGGCCATATCGAGGATTTATTCTTCATCCTTTTGGTTGGCCAATAGAAAGAATTTGGATTTTGAATCCTTCTTCACAAAAGCTTTGCCTTTTTGGAAGTAATACCGAAGGTAAACAGAGGTAAAAATTTATGTAATAAAATTCTGAAATCAACAAGTAATTGGTTGACAAATTGACAAAGTGTTCTTGAAATCCTTAGTAAAAGAGATCGCTTGACATCCAAGTTGACACATCCCTGACGATGGTACTAAATTTCGAAGGTAAATCCAATACAAAGTTGGAATTTTGAAGGTAAGTCCTGGCATAATGCTGGATTTTGAAGGTAAGCCTAACTCAAAAGCTGGTTTTGAAAGACCATCCGAATCAGGACTCATGTTTTACAAGGAAAGCTGGAAGATTCGAGTCGAAACTCGAGCCTTCGAAGGAAAGCTAGGAAGTTTGGTTTCTAAGGAGATAAAGTTCGGGTCAAAACCCAAATCTTCAAAAGAAAACTAGGCCAATTCATATTTTTGAGTCGAAACTCAAATATTCAGAGGAAAAGTTGGAAAGTTCGAGTCGGGGCTCGAATCTCAAAGGAAAACTTAGAAGTTCAGATTTTAAAGGAAAGAAAACTTGAGTTAAAACTCAAATCTTCGAAGGAAAGCAGGAAAGTTCGAGTCAGGGCTCGCATCTCAAAAAGAAACTGGAAAATTCAGATTTTGAAGGAAAGAAAACTTGAGTTAAAACTCAAATCTTCGAAGGAAAGCAGAAAAGTTCGAGTCAGGGCTCGAATCTCAAAAAGAAACTAGAACGTTTAGATTTTGAAGGAAAGAAAACTTGAGTTAAAACTTAAATCTTCGAAGGAAAGTAGGAAAGTTCGAGTCAGGGCTCGAATTTTAAAGGAAAATCTTTATTCAGAAGATTGAATTTTTGAAAATTGATAGTGCGAGAGCTGAGATTGAAAGTTTTGAGAATGGCCAGTTCGAGGACTGGATTATTTGACTTGCAATGAAAAAGACCATCATATTTAGATGTATGTGGTCTAATTTTCAGGATTAACCCCTTATCCTGAACGGGGATATGAATAGAAATTGGAAAATCATGGAAAATGATTCAGGTTTATCCCTTAACCTGAAGGGGAAGAAAATGGATGCAGATTTAATGCAAAATGAAATACAAATGCACATGAAATGTAAATGAATGCAAAATGAATGCAAGTGGGTGCATGCAAAATGAGAAGTTGGTTTATCCTGCCTGCATACAGAATGTTTTGAGGTAAAGATAGATTTTTCAAAAAAATGCCCCAGTGTAACTAGGGAGGAAAATTTTGAATACAGAGAAGGATAATCGAGGAATAAGGTGACATGCTTCTTGATTGAGAGACGTCCTCAAGATCATTCCTTACAAGAGACATATTTATGAAAAGGAAGGAGACGCAAATAAAATGGTGCCAAACTATTGGCAAATTTTATTGATGCTTAAAAATCGAGGAAATGAAACAAAATTATATTATCCCTTTGAAATGATAAGAGCAAAATGAGAAGTGAGAAAGTGTTTGCACATGGGATCTTTAAAGTAAAAGGGAAATGTGATTTTGAAAGTGAGAAATCATTTTGGGAAGAAAATCAACTGTCAGGTTGATTTTGAAGAATGATCAGCGTGAGAACTGATCTTTGAAAGGGGAATCAACACGAGGGTTGATTTCGAAGAGAGATCATCATGAGGGTTGATTTTGAAAACAAATTGGTTTAACAATAATTTTGGAAAATAAAATCAACACAAGGGTTGATTTCAAAAGATAATGGTTCAAAACCAATTTAAGAAAAGAAGATCACCGCGATGGTTGAATTTTGAAAAAGATTGAACCAAAATATTAAACTTTTGGGGTGATCATAACGAAGATGTTTGTAGAAAATTTTCAAAAATTTCATGACTTTTGAAAAACCCTCATAGGTAATTTCATTTCTCTCATGAATGATGTTGGGATTGCCGCTCATTCTGAAAAGAATGGGCACAGAAAATTCTTTTAAAACAAAAACAGGTGCCCTAATGGGGCAAAAGAAAGAAGTATTGGATGAAGAAAATTAATATTTTATTGATAAGCATAACTGATAACAAAAGACCGCATATTTATAAGCACTCGACAAAAAGGTCGCAAAAACTGGGCGGACTTGCCCCTACGAGGTGACTGGCAAAACGAAAGGAAGAAAGCAGGAAACTTTAGCATCGTCAATTTTCTGAATGATCTGGGAAAGGCTTGGTCAAGATGGCCAGCTTATCTTCTTCTTCCTCTTCATCAAGGAGGCTCTTGTCAATGCAATCATGAACAATATTTTTGAAGACAAAACAATGATCAATGTCATGCCCCACTGCCCGATGAAATTTGCAAAACTGATTCTTGAACCTTCCCATGATGGTGGGAGGAGTTGTGGCCTTTGGGAGCTTCACTAATCCCTTAGTCAGCATGAATTCAAGGGCTTCTTCGAGTGTTTGTTTGAGAGGAGTGAACACACGATCATTACTCCATCCTTCACGCTTTATCTTTTCCTTTTGTGGAAAGTTGGGCTGAGATAGCTTGCTATTCTGTCTTTCCTCTCGATCCGCATGGTTGCCCTTACTACTTTTGTTATCATTGCGGCTGATGTTGGCGAAGGAGGTGAAATTTGCCTTTTTCTTTGGATCTAGATTGTTCTTGACGAGGGTGATACCATCGTAGACACCGTTCTCCAACCCCATCTCGAGCCACTCAGCTCGTTCAGTAAGCTCTATGAAAGACTTGGAAGGCGAGGTGGAGATAAGACTTCTCAAAGGTTGTGAGAAGTTGTTCAGGATCAGCGATAAAGCATGCCTCTCTGATATAGGATCCCTCATTTTGTTGCAGGTCTCTCTCCATCTGCGAATGAAGTCCCTTGCCTTTTCATTTTCATTCTGCCTTAGATTACAGAGATGGCTCAATGTTGGGAGCGCTTCAGTATTGAACAGAAATCGCTCAATGAATAGGTTGACTACCTTATCGAATTTTCACAGCTCGATTGGATTGATATGCTCAGAGTACCACTTGGCCGCAGTGCCTTCTAGGCTACGAGGAAAACAGAGAAATAAGGCCCTATTGTCTCTCTTGAATTTGGAGCATTCGGCAAAGAACATGGCGAGGTGGGCTTTGGGATCACCAGAACCATCGAATTTGATAAACTTGCGAGGAAGGTTCTCTAGATCTTCATCCCCTTCGAGGCCATCATAGAAGTCCTCGCTAGTGAAGACTTTCTTGCCCTTGTCGCGGGCTTGCAGATCTTTTACCACCCTGGCCATTTCCCTGAATTGTGCCTGCAGGGGCTCTTCTACGCCCTGACTTTTTGATTTGTGACTCCTCCTTTGGCCACGTTTCTGAAATGCCGGAGGCACCTCATCTTCTTCATCGGTATCATCTTCGTCTGAAGTATCTTGAACATTCTCTTCAGAGGACTTGGGTGACCTCTTGGCCACACAATCTCTAATTCTCTGACTGAATGGATTTTTGTGTGAGCTGGTGCCAGCCTGCTCACTCATCATTCTCTTCATCATTTTTTGAAACATTGCATACATCTGAGGGTCGATACCGTCATCTTCTGGCTGCTCTTGGTCTTTGTCTGACCTTGGTGAATTCATCTCTCCTTCTGATGTTGATGAGTAGCTGATACGCTGAATTGGTGCGGTCTTCTTCCCTGACCTTGTCTGAACCATCAAATATTGCGAAGGCTCTCTGCAGGATAAAGTCTTAATTAGACTCTGAGGGAATTTTTGGATTGGGAAGAAAATTATATGGTGGACAATTGGAAGAATATCCCATTACTAGGGATGGAGTCGCCGCTGGAGTCACGACAATTGTGTTGTCATTCTTTGTAAGAGAAATAACAACGGAAAATGTGCCTTGTTACCTAGGCGAGGTCGTCAACCACGAGGAAAACACCATTTTTGAAGGAAAGAGATATCTTTTGGAAAAACAATGCACAAACGGATTTAAAATAAGGAGAAGGCAAGTGAGTAAACAATTTTCACCACAACAATCAAGGTATGCCTGAGGAAAATAAGATGAAGAATTTTGCAAATAGACAAAAGGATTGAAAATCCAATGAGAGAAAACATATGATTTTGAAAAATTGCAGGCAGGATGAAAATGCAGTTGGAAATTCGAGATCCAGTAGAACGGGAGAATGGAAAATCACTTGGAGTTTTAAAAGAAATTGGATATTTTGAGAAGTCATCCAGGGTTTGAGAAAGTAAAGGAAAAGGATGAGAATATGGAAATTTGAAAATATTTCAGGGAAAATATGAGGGAAATAAAGGTAACAAACAATCACATCCTGCACAAACATTTATGCACATTCAGCACTCCCAAAAAGGCTGACTCTAGATGCATCATTTTGAAAATAGCTGTAGGACCTTAATCCTAACTCTAGGCCCAGATCATCTTTGTCCAATCCAGTTATGCCGATATACCCGAACCGAAATCTGAGGTATGTGGCATAGAATTTCAACTCTGGTTCTAAGGTAAGGTTTTCCAACATCCTTGAGCGCCTACCGATATACTTCGGATTGTGGCCCGCGGTACGTGGTAGGGGGGTGTTAACCCAAATAATTCGCCCAGTTGTGAGGTTTTGTCCCAAACTAGGGTTATGGAAGAGAGCCCAACAACATGAAGACTGGGTAATGATAGGTAATGGAGATTTTGAAAAAATGATCACATGCAAGAAATAGAAAGCTCTAAGACCTAGAGAGATAGATTTTTGAAAATCTTTGAAGAAGCACACATTGTTTGCATTCAGATCCTAAATTGAGGAGAGTTGTATTTAGACCTAAGTCTATGTGAGCATGAAAATATCTCCTCAATATAGTCCTATCAAACCATGCCTAGTCTATATGCAGTCAATGTCAGCTAGGTCAGAATCTAGGCTCCTAGGTTCGCATGATATCAAAAGTAAAGAGCTGACATTTTGTGAACACAGTTTCAATAATTGAACTAAGCCAAGCACAATTTTGATAAAAAAGTACAGGTCCCATCACGGTCGCCAAACCTGTTATCATCGCAAAATTTTTCCCGTCTTCCTTTCCTTGCGGAAGATAGAGAGGGAAACGCTTTCGCGATTCAAACTTGACCGGATTTTGGAAATTGTTTTTGAAATACTCGCCTCCGTTTTGAAAATTGCAGAAAAATCCATGGGATGGGGCTCGACCTGTCGGTACGAGGTTCGACCGTTTCTGCCGCCTTTAACAGAGGTAATCGAACCAAGGACCAAAATTATGCTTGACTTAGTTAAATCATCAAAATCGTGTTCTATCCTACATGCACAGAGAATTCAGGCATGTGCTATGAGATTTTGGAAAATACAGCTTGGGAAAACATGATGTATGCCCAGAAAAGGTTTTGGAGTTGGAAATAGTTCTAAGGCAAATGATAGAAATCAATTTCTCAAGAAAACTCAGATGAAAGAGGTTTTGAAATCACGAGAAAGCTCATAAAGATGTGGGAAAACCATGAATAGTTGAAAATCCTGGGAAAATAGAAGTGATTCTTGAGAAAAAGGTGAACATTTGAAAGGGGAAACACTTCTCGTGAAAATTCAGACTTTGAGAATTTTCTTAGGAAAATGATGGAAAATTTATAGGAAAACTCATTGGAGAAGAAAACTGAAACTTGGGAAATTGAAATCCTGAGAATTTTTGCCTTGAAACACTGGGAAATCGATTTTGATTTTGAGAAAGGTGAGAGACTTCTTTTGAAAATCTTGGGAAAATAACCCTTTTCATGGAAAACTGTGGGAAAAACTTGACTTGGGAAAACCGATTTCGAAGAATTCTTAGAGTTTCTTGAGAAATCGATTTCTTGAGAATGAAATTTCTTGAGAAAGTCATGGGAAAAGTAATGATTTCATGATGCAAATGATATGAGTGAATGAATGCACTTTGAAAGATTTTCTAAGACATTTGTTGGAAAAATGTGTATTAAGTCAAAATAAATTCTTCACATATTCTGACTGTGGCCATGAATATGTTCAGAGTTTAATTGATTTAATGCACAATACTTTGAAAATATTAGAAATATGATGTGCATTTTAAGATAGCCTAAGAGTGTAGGCTCAATGTGACTAGTAGAAAGATGATGGATTTGGGTCTCGTCCATATTCCGACTAGGGCCGTAAATATGGATTCCACCGAGTTCATCAACTCCCTAAGAGTTGGTGCACTTGCCATTCGTGTACATTCATAGTGCTTTTGAAATAAAATGCATGAATCATAGAAACAGGATATTGCATAAATTTAAACTATATGATATGCATCCTAGTCTAACTAGAAAATTAAATTTCTTATTCCAAAATTTACATTATTACATCACTAAATAAATGAAATAAATGGAAATTGCCGACTTCAGCTCCTTCATTTGAATGTCCCTGCCAAACTTGAAATAAGGTTAGCTCAAATATGTGGGTTTTTCCAAGATTTTCCAATAATATTATGAAATTATTGGACTTAATTGGATATAAACTCTATTCTCATGCTTCCTTGATATTTGAAATGATGTAAATGCAAGAAATTCAGTGGAAAATAGTTTGAAATTCGAAATGGTGGTCAAAATGACCAAAATACCCCTAATTATAAAGTTATACCTTTAAAATCAGGGTTTTTTGAAGGAAAACTTGGTAAAATTGAGATTTCGAAATTCAAGTTGAATCAAATGATGGTAAAATGCAGTATGAGACATTATGACATGCTGCTAAACACATTAGGACTGTAAAATCAGAATTTGGCATTTTGCAATTTATCCAAAATAACGAATTTCGCTTGTTTTTCGCTTGGATCCGGGTCCCTGTTTTGATGATATGGCTAAATCAAACCTCAAATGAATTCCAAATTACACCAAATTCGGTATGAAGCATCTACATACTCTGATAAACAGCCTAGAATGCTAAAATATATGAAATGATATGATTTGAATGCTAAAATTTAAAGAAAGTCCTAAAAATGGTGGATTTCGCCTACGGACCCGAACCAAATGCAATGCTTAATATGATAATGCAAAATTTACACCATATAAACTTCTGATATTTTTCATACTGCTGAAAGACCCAAAATGGAACATTTTTGGTTTTTACAACCTCGAGATTTGAGCCATGGTGAGTTCGGTAACAGGGATTTGGTTCTGATGAAGGTAAAAATCAACCTAATCTAATATAAAATGCTAAAAAAATAGAAAACAGCTATGTAAATTTCTGATATTTAACAGAGCTACTCAAGACACCTATAGTAACAACTTTCATGTTCATGACGTTGGCATTTGATCAACCGCAACACAGATAAAAATATAAATTTTCATTCCTAAATCGACAAAACAGACAAATGTGACCAAACAGGTGACTGACAAAAAAGATCTGAAACAGATATCACAATTGTTCTAAAAATCCCAGGCATTCAGATGCAAACATAAGACATCTTGGACATAACATTCACTTTTTACAGTTTTGGATTTAGAGAAATACCCAAAGAGAACCCATCGACCTAAGTCGATCCAAAGTCTCATAGGCCCAAATCAGGCTCTGACACATGTCCCGCACTCTCTGATTTTTTTCAGACATAAAAGAAAATCATAAAAATCTGAGAACATCAGGTTAAAAACTATACATCTTCCCAAGCTCAGAACATCTTTTGGATCGAAAATTGGATCTTCCATGCGGGAGATGTCGATTTTACAAGTCGGAAATGAGTTTTTAAAACGCATCCCGGGTAACAAAATCTGACTTGCCATTTTGAATGTGTACCACAGTAAACAACTTCAAATGCTTCCGAATTTTTTGAACATTTTTAGGAACATCTAAAGGAGCATTCCACGATTTTTTTAAAATTTTTAATAAAAAATAAATGCATGAAATGACGTGTGGATTGACTGACAAAAACAAAAAACTACTGAAACTAAGCAGAATTGAAATAAATGCTAAATTAATCCTAATTAATTCATGAAACATGATAAATTAACAAAATAAAATGCAAATTAAATCTAGCTACATGCATGAATGCTAAAAATCATCAAGGAAGCCATAATCATGTATTTTTATATATGTCGTTTTATGAGAATAGCTCAATCCATCCCTCGGATGAGCTCTTTCTTCAAACGACTACTGAATCAAATCATGATATGAAATCAAGAGAAAAAGAGGTGCACCTTGCTTCGTTACGCAGCTTTGAAACTCTTGAAAGAGACTGCTACCAAGGGCTTCGTTCGTCCTTCGATGCGGGCTTCGGATGATTCACCAAAATCGA